>NW_027325377.1:8568600-9992846 GCF_036924035.1 Leuresthes tenuis
GCCTAGATTTTTATGATTTCTTTTTGAAAGCCATCACTGTTACAATGCAGCTGGTAACTAGGTCTGTGACACTGTGGGTTTAGATCTACTCTGGAAGCAGTGTGTCACTTTGCTATTTGTTTTTAACGCTGGAAACAAACTAATGACGTAAATGCCATTGTTTGTTGATTAATGAAAGCTGCTTTCTCCAGTAAAGCATGAGAAAGTATATGGTTCAAAACACACATTCTGCCTCCATTTGTTCTCACCCCACAGGAGCTGTACAGATGGAAGCACAGTAACAGGATTTGTAGTGTTAATTAAATGCATGGAGAGGCATTTCGACAAGTGGGAGAAGGTGGTCAGGAGAAGCAGACAGCCATTGATGATGGATGTCTCTGTTTTTCATAGGGTGTGTATTACACCTATGTTTCCCAAGATAAATTGGTTTTAGGACATCAGTGAAAAGTGAATACATTTTAGTTCATCTCCACTTTTTTTTTAACACACACAAAGTACTTTCACACCAGAGGTTTGGTTTTATTTGTCTCCAGTGGAATACGGTAGAATTCTTCACACAGAATTTATTTGTATGAATTTGTATGTTCTTTGAACCAGCTTTTCAGAATTTAATACAGTATTGCAGTTCGGCTGTGTTTGCTGTAACCTGATGTGCCAGATGATTTGTTAAACCGAACCAGGTGGTTTGTTTGACAGAACCCTGTGGGAAGTAATCTACGGTAACTATGAGGAAAAGGGTAGACATATACATACTGTATATAAAATACTTAGCAGGTGATTGGCTAAATCAACTTCTATCATGCCCTTGAATCAAATGAGAGAGATGGAGACAGTCTACAGGTTTAGAGTTTAGGCTCATGGTAACAATGAAAACATAGGTGTAAGCAAAATGATAAAGCTGTAAATGGCTTATTGTAGTATATTACATTGGCTGTTGGTGAAGGAAGAAGAAGGAAGTCAGTGGAAGGTCCTCACAAGTATACTGTGGCCAGATTGTCTGCTTGTGTAAGCAGGCTCCTCTAACTAGTTGTCTCCAGAGACCGATGACTAACAGGGTAATGTGACTCATTAAATATGCTCCTCCTGCCTGTCACACCAACTTCTTCCTACATGTGTTTTCCTCCCAGATCTTCTTCTGTGGAGACCATAGACTGCTTTGAGCTCTTTTCTCACTAGTATGGCTTACTTTGACAAATGGGACCTGTTTTCTTAAAAATTACAGGTAATCTCATCAACAAAGTAAGCACTGGAGTTGATACTCAGATACTAATTGATTCTAAAAAATCAGGGTGTAATGAGATACTTATTTGCTACAGTATCTATGCTAGTCTTTTCTTCGTTGCCTCCTGCAGCTGACACTCAACTCAACTGTAACCCTGCAGTTGGACAGACAAACATATAACCGCTCTCCTTACTACCAACTGAATACTGTTGAGTTCCCAACACAGTGCTGGTTGTAGCATAAAACAAACATATGTAACACAAGGAGGGAGAAAAAATCTGTTAGTGTGTGTGCATGTGTCTCCCCGTGAGTGAGGCTAGAGAGCTAATATGAGCATGTCTGACGGTCATCACAACAACGTGTGCGAGGACAATTAAAACCATGTTGGTCATCATAATACCTGTCTGTTCAGTAAGCAGACTGTCGCTCTTGATTTGCTCGGCCCTTTGAGCTATGGTGTATTTTTCGGTAGAAGAAATATTCAGATGTGTGACTCAATACTCCTGAATCAATGATAAGGAATAAGTAGGTGGAGATGAATGTTCCACAGTAAACGTTCCACACTCTTATTACATATGCACTCTATATACGTGATGTGATGCAGTATCGTACAATCAGACTCAGGCATATAGATCAGGTGCAGAGTGGGGTTCAGTGACTTGCCCAAGGACATTTTGAAACATGGATGCATTGGAGATCAAACTACCGACCTTGTGGTTGGAAGACGACCACTTTGCAAGCACAGCCACAACCAGAGATCTACTCCTTTCAACGCGAAACGGCCTAGAGTTTTCTACGATAAAGATATTACAAAGAAAGTAATGCTGTGTTTTTAAGGGACCATCCAACTGCTCAAAATGTGCCTATGTGGTGTTTGTCAATGCAGGCAGACACAGTGAATATTTAGGATTAAAGAAAATGCAACCTCAAGTGCTCGAGAGAACAACTGCATGTGAAGGATAAAAGAATGAACAGTGTTGCCAGGTGGGAAATGTAGGAAATTATCAAACCAGATACATAAAATTATTGTATTTTGAGGGAAATTATCGTACACCCATCATAACTACAATAACAAGTCTCAAGTGTTGAATAGGCACTCACGGCTTTGCATCACCAACCCCACAGTTGAGGTGGGCTAAATATTCCCCGTAAACAATGACGAATGGGAACTAATGAGCTAAATCATGAGACCTGAGGCGCATTCAGACAGAGAGTTCTAAGAACGCAGTTCTAAGAACTGTCCGCCTCGAATTTAGTTATTAGAACTGCCCTTCCCCAGTTGAACTGTTTAATTTTGCATTCGTACATAAGTCGGGACCTTGGTCGGGACTGTTACTGACATTTTACTGTAGGGCCACACTCAACAACAAAACCCGCGAAAAGTAAGGACAGAAGAAAACAACACCACCAAGAAGCTAACATGGAGAGCGAGAAGGCCGCTGTTTTTATGGTCTGCATGACGGCATTATTAATCATGGACGATCACATCAGGCGTCTAAGATCGAGGCTGGAAGAACATACAGCGAGTTTCAGGAGACGAAGAATAGAGCAGCAGACGATACTTCTTCGTTTCATAAAGGAAAGAAGGAGAGCAGAGCGCTGCAGACAAAGGAGACGACGTGTTAGTTTATGTCGTCTCCTTTATGACACCTCTGTCATATGTGTTCCTATGGAACCCAGAAAAGACCCTGCCTTGGAGAAGGAGCTAAAATGGTTATATGGTTCCTGAAAAGCTTATTGGAACTGCAAAAGGTTCCTATAGTGGGAATGTGCCTCTGGAGGCCACCTTCTATTAGGAACTTCTGAGGCAAACGCATGCACGTCACTCGTAGCTCACATAGAAAAGCACGATTGGCTTGAAACTTGACACATGGAAATGCCTTTTTTGGGATTATTGATTGTACATCTACACATACAAATACAATAATTATCATACACTGAGAATTAAGTACATGATGATATGATTGGTGTCAAGGCCTCAGGAGACAGGACACAGATGCAGGGTCAGTTCAGAATCAATCAGTTTAATCAAACAGCAGGAGGATCTCCAGACAGAGCAAAGCAACAGGCTGTGAAACTCCTAACGCGCTCTGCTCACTAACTACGCTGTGGAGAGATGAAAATGAACAAACAATAAACTCTCCACCCCGGGAGGAAAACAAAGGCTATTAAAGATAACAAATAAACTCACACTCTCTCACTGAGGCGGACTTAAATAAAAGATGCTCTCTTAAAACCGAGGCAATATGGACTTTAACAATAAGTTGAGCACTCCTTTAACGGAGGCATGGTAGAACACAAAGATCTTTACGAACAAACACAAAGGTTTCTACGAAACATTAACAAATCAAAGCCTCTCCAAACGGGAGGAACAAAACAGGCTATGAAAACTTACCGTGAATAAACTAGGTCTAAAGAATAATTTATCAGGAAATAAAGGATGCACTCTGCAGGAGGATTGCTGCACTGCAGGCTCAAGGAATCTGTGGCTGACTGTGGAAAAGAACGCTAGAATGAGGCTCATGACACGAGGCAACAAACTACGATTTAGGTTTTGAAATCACTAACGTCCCTCTTGTTTCAGGTACCTTGCCCTTCCTCCTGTGTCAAGTGTCTGATTGTCTTCCCTGATTCCCAAAGTGTTTCCACCTATTCCCCTTGGCTCATCTTGTGCTCAAATAGTCTGCGTCTCCCTTGTCTTGTGCCAGTGTGTTGTTTCTGTTATGAGCTTCATTATTCACGTCTGATTCCACAGTTTCCATGTCCCTTGTTTCCACAGCCACAGAATCCTCGAGCCTGCGGTGAGCGATCCTCCTGCAGAGCATATCTTTTTGTTGTAATTCATTCTTTAAGCCATAGCTTTAGTTTTCACCACGGTAAGTTTCATAGCCTGGTTTTGTTCCTCTCGTTTGGAAAGATTTTGAGTTCTTAATGAACCCTCTGCTAGTGGAGCGATTATTTTTGTTATATTTTAAAAAATCTTTGTGCTGCTGTTAAAGGTGTGCTTACGTTTATTATTAAGTTTCATAGTGCCTCTATTTTAAGAGAGCGTCTTTCGTTTAAGTCCGCCTCAATAGGAGAGCGTGAGTTATTTTGTTATCTTTCATAGCCTTTCAGTTTTCCTCCTGGAGTGGAGAGGTTTGGTTTGATAATTTTAATAGCTGCACTCTCCTCATCCATAGTTATTGAGGAGAGCGTTCAGGAGTTTCACAGCCCTTTCTTTTGCTCTGTGAGGAGATCCTTAACCTGCTGTTGATATTAATAAACATTCTTGACTCTGAACTCGACCCTGCATCTGTGTCCTGTCTCCTGAGGCCCTGACAATCTTGGTCTCAATCTAATGTTAAAGGAACACGGTTTAAAGTGCAGCGCTTTGTGGCGCCATCTAACTATCCCCATTCCTTTCCTTATGTGGACTTTGTGACTTTCTAAACAAAATACTTAAGGAAGATGTCTACTCTGACATCATATGAGTCATACAGATTGTATTAAATGATAAGAACTAGGGGTGTGACGAGATATCGTGCCCTCTCTATTTTTTTATTTCTGAGGACAACGTTTAATTTTCCATTAACTACTCCACCAATAAGGGCCCAGTTATCTCGAGATGGCCTCTACCAATCAAACTTTATCTCTGGTTGTTCAAATGAAAACTGCCTGTAATTTCATGTCATAAGACTGGGTTTCATACTAGTTTAAATAAAGATTAAAGATTAAAAGTTTGGTCAGGTTTGGACCATGCCAGACATTTATCCTGTTATTCTGGCTAAATAACTTTTTCAACATGGCGTCTTAGTATTACCTATGTCATTGTGCAGGAAAGACTTGCACTCAGATGATGGGCAAATTTCTCTCTCCAATTTCTATTTATGCATAAAATGGAATTCTTTTGGACTAACAATTGCTCTGGCAGCTAGGCCTGGACAAATTTGAAACTGTTTGACTTGTAGATTATAGATCTAAAATAGACATTTTAGAATATATCGCTGGACTCATTGGCATCAACAACCATTGTCTGAAAACCACAGAGAGCTCTTTAGAGCTTGGCATGGTGACGTCACACACTTTAATAGCAAAGAGAACACTGGTTCTATGATGTCAGTAGCTTAAATAAGACAGCTTCCTCGCATTCCTGAGAAGGCTGATCAGTGGAACCTAATTTGGAATTTCTTATTCTAAACTGATGAATTCAAAATTGTGTTAAATGTAGTTAATTTTACAATGAGATATGTATTTTCTAACTATGCTATATTTGCTATATTGTATATTACCTTTATTTGTATGCACAATTTCAAATAGCATGAAGTGTTTACTTGTTGAAAAGAAATGTAGAAAAAAAAATCTCAGCTTGCTTGGGCCTCTAGCTCTTAGTGCCACATATTTTTTAACAGATTAAGTTTAGAACATTGCTCAGTATTCTCATCACCCGCCTCCAGCTACAAAAAACTCACCCTCCCTGGTGACACAGTCTATCTGTCAAATCGCTGCAGTGTCATCCCGCACCTCAATCATGGAATTAACACAGGAGAGCAGCAGATGGGTGAAGAGGCAGCTGGAGAGACTGAACCAGAACGAAGCTACAAGTCCAGATTGCGTCAGCCCCCGAATCCTGAATTTTTGTATGGAACAGCTTTGAGATTCTAGAGCACCTCTTCATCGTGAGTCAGGAAAAAGTCTCAGTGATGTTGAATCCATTCTGGCTTGTACTGGTACCTAAAAAAACCCATCCATTTGCCCAGTGATTTCAGACCAATTGGAGAGTACTGGAGAGACTGTTACTGTCTCACATAAGCAACAAATGACCACCTATCAAGAATCACAGAAGTTTTATTTTCGTCTTGGGGCTGGTTTTAGGGATGCAATCATTTGCCTGCTTCAACCAGCGCTTTCTGATTTGAACAAAAGAGCCAGCAGAAAAATTCAGTCACTTGAGGAAATGTTTATGGATTTTAGAAGGACCAGGAATAAGCTAAAATCGTTAGCCTAATTGCCTAAGTCATATTTCAATGTCTTAGCCTTAGGTAGTTATGCTATTAGGCTAACAAAATGTATTTATTTCCTGGGAGAAGAGGTGAAAGTAGTGGAAGACTACAGACACCTGGGTGTTCACCTGGACAACAACTTAAAAGGGAAATGCAACACTAAAACTCTCTTCAAGATGTGACAGAGCAGACTGAACCTCTTGAGGAAGCCAAGGTCCTACAATGTCTGCACCAAAATGTTTCATACTTAAGTCTGTTGAAGAGTGTGCAATCTGCTTTGCAGTCATTTGTTGAATCAGCAGATTCAGAGCCAGTGACTCAAAGAAATTTAACAAGCTGATAAAAGAGGCTGGCTCTGTGCTAGGACTGCTCTGAGAGCTAATTATGTCAATTATGTGTCGAAAAGCGGTTAAACATTTTGGACAACACTGCACACCCCGTACTTAAAATATTGCTAAAGAAAAGTTGTGTTCTCAGTCAATTAATTTTTTCCCTTTTTTTTTTTTTTTACATTTGCTATTGAATAATGTCTGGTTTCTTTGTCTTTTTTTTTAATTGTTTAAGCTGCAAAAATAATTTTCCCTTATGACATTAATTAAGTAAAATCCAATTCAGTTTAATCCAATTCAGTTTAATCCAGTTCAGTTTAATTAAATCCAAAAAATTCTTTCCTTCATGCTGAACTAAGGACCAGATGCTGCATGGAAGACGCTAGTTTGGTAACATGCTAACCTCTGTAGATATCTATGTCACGCATATTGATAGACGTGTCTGGCATAGCATCAAAACGGTTTCTTTAAAGTTTTTAAACTAATATCCTAAATCTTGCAGGAAAATGACTTCATCATATTTGGGGGAAACAAATATATTTCTGTTTGAAATCCCCTTTTTTTAGAAGTTGCCAAACTCTACATCTACTTTTTTTGATGACTAAATAACCATCTGACAGTCACAATCAGTTCACACTTTGAGCAATCAGAATGCAGGAGCTGGGGTTTGAGCTATTTTCAGGAGATATTTCTTGACATAAGATTTACCACAATCCTGATAATATGTCACTGTATGTTTGAATAGGCTAACCAGCTGGAAAAGAAGTAGTCTATCATCGTATACAATGATAATCATAGGTGTTAGATTTAAGCATATCTTCTTAGACTGTGCACAATATACAAATCTATCTAGATTGCTGTTCTAGCTTGTTAATACACAAGCAATGTCTCTGTAATTATAAGCAAATAGCTTCAGGCCACAGAGGACGCACACATAGTCTCACACAAATGCATACAGACATGTCAGCAGGAGCAGGAGTGTGTGCATATGCTCACTCAAATGTTCAAACCACTGTCAGGGCCGTGATAATGACTATGTGTTAAAATCTGCCAGCAGCCTCCAGGATCTACTCCTCCTGCATTTAGAATGGTACATGCTAGGATTACAGCCATGATAGAAGTGCCAGTGATATTTCAGGCTAGTCCAGACCTATAGTGGACTCATTGTAGTGCCAGATACCCCTTTTATAAGCCACTGAGACAGGACTAGAAGAGGAAAAAGAGAAAACACCGAGGAAGATAAAGGCTGAAAAGGACAGAAGGAGAAATGAGAGAGAAGGGGAGAGCAGCCTGCAGTATGTGTGAGGAAGGCTGTCATCATCATTCAAATGTGATACAAATTTCATATCTCTAACAGATTCCACACTTTACTAGAAATATGAATTTGAATCAAGACAGGAAATAGGCAAAAAACATAAAAACAAAATGAATCCAGTAAAAGTCTTGTAGCGACACAGGTCTTATTTTTCACTGAAAAATTCACCTGTATTTGCAGTTCCCATCTCTCCTCTCCAATACAATGCTGATGCCACAGGATGAAAGCCACCACTGTTTCACTCACCGAATCAGAAAAATCGATTCCATCAATATGTAGAATAGTTCTGCTATCTTCTGTCTATGGTTAACATCAACCACTAGCAAGCAGTGTACTCTGCAAGCTCTCTGAAAGCATTGAAACAAGTCCTGATTTCACAACATTTTATATAGGTCCCAGAAGTCTGGCTCAGCTCTCAATCAAAATCATACTCCCAAAAACATAAATAATGTTGCAAAACCAAAATAAATGTTTATGGTTTGAGTTTGAATCAACATGCGGCTGTAACTCAGGAGGAAGAGCAGTCACCCACCAATCAGAAGGAAGGTCGGTGGTTCGACTCTGGCTTCCCCAGGATACATGTCGAAGCGTCCTTGGGCAAGACACTGAACCCCATGTTGCTCCCCCAGTGTATCATTGGGGGTATGAATGTGTGTGAATGCTTAGAAAGCACGTAGTTATGTGTATCTTAAGACGTGCTGTATGAGTGTGTGTGAGTGGGGTGAATGTGGCATGTAGTGAAGCGCTTTGAGTGGTCAGTTAGACTAGAAAAGCGCTATACAAGTACAAGTCCATTTACCATTTAACATATAATTAAATAATAAAACTTTTATATTTCTGACACTATAAAGTAGGTAACAAAATATTAACTTTGAAACACATAATTATCTTTCTCCAGTGTCCAGGCAAAAAATTAAAGTAAGCTGATTCAGTTTAATTGTATTATGAGTTATGATGACTGTTTTTAGTCATGCGAGACAGAAGCTGGACAGGGACTGATTTTCAGTCTAGGAAAAGTGAAAAGTATAACACTGCAGAAATGTAAAAGGAAGCATTAAAAAAAAAAAAAAAAACCTCTCAACTCACTCGAACCCTTCTCCAACTCCAATCCACCTCCAAGCCCAAAGCACTAAAGGACTGTGTGGTGAAATAAAAACAAACAAAGAAACCAATACAGGGGACTAAAAAACAGAGGAGCTGAATAAACACTATCATACTAAGATCTAAGAATTTTTTCATTTTGTAGATTTGCAATGAGGAAACACTAGAAAAAGATAAAAGCATTGCTAAAATGTTCTGGTTTATAATCCTAAAAGGATAAATAAAAGATGAATTAGAAAAAAAGACATTGCAGGGCTATATCAATGATAAAATTGCAGTTCTTTGTAGTTTATATGTAAAATTATTATCATTTTTATCAGCAGTTCAGAAAGCTGAACAATTGAAAAAACAGTCTTTTGGTTTCTATGTGAGTTTTTCTTTTTATTATCGTCACACTGTCAGTGGACATCAGGAATTTCTTCTCAGTAAAGGCCTCTGCGTTCTCCTGAGCCCGTGAGGCAGCACAGATTCAACAGCCTCGACCTAATATTAAGCTAATAATACATTAAAGTTGCAGTGCAGCATATCGAATTTATATAGATGAAATTTTTCAATTGACAATTAACATGAAAGACCGGTGTTGTTCATTGAATCCACAATGTAAACGGCAGAGGCTTCAAGGTCAAAGTCAGCTTTATTATCCCTGATGGACAGATTGTGGCACAGCAGCAGCAAGCACACAAATAAATCAAACAAGCAGAAATACGACAGGTCACTCATTTAGAACATAAATGGCAGCAGTGACAAAATAGGTCATACACATAGACTCAATGCAGAATCCATCTGAGCGTCTGGTCAATTTTTTGTTTTCTGCCAACTGATATTCAGATGTTATTGTTAAAAAAATTACCTGTCTCTACATGTCTTCTCAGCGGTCATAGTCCTCATTCCTAATTTGAAATCATCATCATTCTCAAAATATGATCCAGGTGGTAGCATCCATATGGATCATGATGAAATATCGCTGGTAAGCAATTAGAATTGTAAAAAGCTAAACGTGTATACACTGAGCAGATGAAGCAATGTTAGTAGCCTTTTTTCCTGAACTGAACACTTGAACCATCTATTAAGCAGCCATGAGGAATAATCCAGATTAGCCACACTGGCAATGTGTGGGACAGTCATTCCACCAGTTTCAAAGAATTTGTAACTTGAAGTTGTCGTGAGTACAGCTGCATGTGAAAGATAACAATTGCGTTAATGACTGTTCAGTCACAGTGTAATGAGAATGCTTTCTTTAGCCAAAACCATGAATGCTTTATAACCCTATCCAATTATTTACCAAGTGTTGTTATTTTCTAAAGCAACAGTCCTACTGTCAGCTTGATGGTCAAGCGTTGGTTTTCAATGATTGCACAGGAGTTATGTCACATGGAAATGATGCTATTATCAAACAATATGAAATTTGTTGAGTGTAAAACACATTTGTCCTGGAAAAAGATAACCAACTTTTCATTGGAGTCACTCAGCAGCTGTCAAAACAAGATCAATGTCAGATTTAATCATTAAACAAGTTGCTAGGGCAGACAATAACCTGTTTTCAAGCTTTGACTGATAAAAACATAGCACCACAGCTTCGTGTTTTACGGTCAACAAAGAAAAACTTCAAGCATTATAGAACTAAGAATGTGGTTTCATCTGAAAAGTTGTTCATATATGTTAGCATTCAAAGCACGGATTATCAGCTTTTACGGTCTACAATTTAACAGCCATTCTAAGATCTGGGTGCTTGTCTAAAGGTAACACCATGGCTCATCCTTGTGACTGTAAAAGGAAATCCAGGCTGTCTGCATGTGGGTCAGCTCTTTGATGTAAGCCTGAGTTAGCACACTGCTTAGGTTAGCTCCAGCTGTCTCACAGCATGCAAGTATGGCATGACATATATCTGACCATACAAATACATGCAAACCAATTTCATATATATGTTCAGATTTAACATCTATAGCTTAAACAACAAAAACATGAATGAGTTAAATATATACCTGCTTTTACCAACTTTAATACTTACACGGCAAAATGTCTGTGCAATACATAGCATTCGCAATAGACTAATTTTTTGCTCTATAAATCTTGAGGATATTACTTAATTTGCTTAAATGGACAGGTTGCTTCAGTGTGCGATAATAACCAGATATGAGAGCAAGAACCTGGAACATTTTTAATGAGAAAGACACCAGTTAGACGTGGGGAAAACAGTCTAAATATGGTCATCTCTCAGTATATCTTACTTAATCTATCCAAGCTGAAGGAGCAAAGTTACTATATCAGCAGTTTAATGCTGCATTTCTCATGTGCAGATGTGACTGTGGATCAGGTGTTGCAGTGACCGTCCACCCATCAGAAGCACTTTCATCTCCTGCACCTCCACAAGACACTGAACTCTACATTTCCAATTACGTGCTCATTGATGTGTTAGAGTGCATGTACAGTTTTTGCTAAATATAGATTGAAGTGTGTTGGGATTATAGTTCATGTTATAATTATTCATTACGCACAGATTGAAAGATCAGCATGTGAAAGAGGTGCATACGGGAGCAATGTGTCTCATTATCTCCCATTATCTGTCATTAAATTAAAAAATATTTGCATTTGAATGAGAATGTAAACTAACTACCAGCATCAAATTGAACGTCACAATAAAGCTGGACAATGGATGGAAGCCAGAATCATTCCATCCATCCATTTTCTATACCCACTTTATCCAACGTAGGGTCGCAGGTGGGCTGGAGCCTATCCCAGCTGTCATTGGGTGAGAGGCGGGGTGCACCCTGGACAGGTCGCCAGTCCATCACAGGGCCACACAGAGACAAATGAGACAAGCAACCATCCGTGCTCACACTCACTCCCATGGTCCATTTAGAGTCATCAATTAACCTAACATACATGTTTTCCCCACAGAAAGATCCTAGTTGAGATACGAATCAGGAACCTTGTAACTGTAAAGCAACAGTGTGTAACGCCAAAACCATGCAGCCTAACTTGCTAAATAAAAAGTTCTATAAATGTATCATTTGGAAAAGTACATGCTTGTCATCTAGGCAGCAAAGGTTCTGTTTGCATCAGTAATATAGTGTGCTTTGTTGACTTGGCATACATAAAATACTGGAATCTGTTTCATGAGTCCAAAAAAGCAAAGGTTTGTCATACCTTAAGGCTACCTCTGACATTTGATCTTAATTGCTTCAAATTGTGCAAAAACAGGTTCAATATAAAGACTGAGCTATGCTAAATAACTTCTCAGTGATCCTGTTCTTTCCAGTTCTTTGACAAATGTTTTGGCTGAATCAAATACTTCATAAACATGTACAACAATAATTTTACAATATACATACAAATAATAATATACAACATTTTTAAGACCAATTTACTGGCTATTCATTTTGGTAAAATACTCAGCAGTGGAGGAATAGGCTTCATGTAAGCACACTGGCATTTCTGCTTCTCCAAGATTACTAAAACCTGACATTTAATTTGTTTCCATAAGAGATTTTGCTTTCACATCATATTCAGGTCGAACAAAGTAGTGTTCAAATTAGAGTAACAGGAATTGTGTTAACAGCAAGTCTGAGTCACTGCAGACACTGCGGGAGAGTTGCTGACAGAGGTGCCAGTTACAACTTATGATTGAAAAAAGGTTCTTTGGTCTGAAGTTTTTATAAAGATTCAATTCTATGTCACTTCAGTTTTATTTATATAGCACCAAATAACAACACATTGTCTCAAGGCACATGAAAGATGCTGTCCACTTCAAGCTAAATATAATTAAATTTATTTTGATTGAATCATAATCCAACAAAATAAAATTCATTAAAATCCAAATGAGTACAATTCATACAATGCCAATTCCAAAAAAGGTTACCTGTATAAGGAAACCAACAGATTTTATTGAAACTTCTCTTCAATTTAATCCACCATGCTGGGCATCCACAAGATGACAGTGGAGAGAAACACTTCGCTTTAAAAGGAAGGAACCTCCAGCAGAACCTGAACCAGGAAGGGCAGCTCTCTGCCTCAACCTTTTTGGGGTTGAGAGGACAGAGAAGAGGGGTCAATAACCCCAGGCCAGGGATACCTGCTATGAAAGAGACGCACAAGTTAATGACAAATTTATGTCATATGTACACGGAGAGAGAAGAGAGCAGAGTGAGGAGAGGTGCACCACGGGCGGTCTCCAGCAGTCTATGCATTTAGCACCACAACTAAGGGATGTTGCTGGGTCAAGATCTCTCAAATATGAGATCTCTAAAATATGGGGAAGTTTGTCCATTAAGAGTCATATATGTGAGGAGAAGAATTTAAAATTAAAATCTGAACTTAACAGGGAGCCAATGAAGTGAAGCTAAAACTGTGAGGTAAAGGACAGATCCTACTAAAAAATAACTCCAAGGAATCTCACAGAAGTTAAATAAGAAAGGTAACTTATCCATGTAGGGTAACAGTATAGCTAGACAGTGTCAACCTGAGGGAGATAAATTCAGTCTTGTCTGAATTTATAAACAGACAATTCAGAGTAATCCAAGTCTTTTTGTCTCTGAGACAGGCTTGTTGTATAAGTATAGCTGAGTATCATCAGTACAGCAATGGAAACTTATGTCACGCTGTCTGATCATATTACCAGCATGTATATAGTATCAGTCCAAGCAAAAAAAAACCTGTGGAATTCTATGACTAACTCTGGTGTGTGAGGGAGATTCCTCATTTACATGAACAAACTGAAATCTATCAGATAATTATTACTCAGACCATCCTAATACAGTTCCTTTCCCAATGTTCAATCCTCTCCAATAGAATTTTATTGATCGTATTAAATTCAGCACTGAAATCCAACAGGACAAGTACAGACACAAGTCCACCATCAGAGATCAAGAGGATTTCTGTGCTACAAACCCTGAAACTGACTGAAACTCCTAAATCAGAATATTTCATGTAAATCACTGGGTTGCAACAGGGATATTGGTTATAGGTCTATACTTTGCTTGCAGTCCTAGATCTGAAGTAGGTTTTTTTAAGTAAAGATTTGATTACAACAACTTTAAAAACCTCTAGTACAAAGCTTGTCAACAAAGAGAGATTGATTAAAGACAATATAGAAGTGCTGATGAAGAGGAAAACCTAATGGAACCTAAACGGGGTCTAAAATACAAGTTGAAGGTTTGTATTAAGGTGTGGTTGTTGTTAGTTCAGAGAGTTCTTTAGGACAGATACTGTCCAAACACAAATTTGGTCTTACAGACAGCTGTTCTTGATAATACATCAGTGACAAAAGTAAAATGGATTCCATGACTTTTCTCTTTGACTGAAACAAATTTATTGGTGAAGAAGCTCACAAAGTCATCACAACTGAGAGTTAAAGGAATACATGGCACATACAGTACATAGTTATTTTTTTTAAATATATCAACCTTGCAGCTCCTTAAAGACCATAAATCAAAGCAGGATTAATCAAAACGAGAAGACCAAATGCTGAAACATCAGCAAATTGACTCGTAATTAATTCCCTGCTGAAGTCACAAGCCCCAGGAGAGTCAAGTCTCAGTTGACCACAAGCTAGCTGAAAGATTGCTTGCTGTCAAAGCTGTTAGTTCCAGCAGCTACCTTTTTGCAGAGAGCAACTTTAAAAGGTCATCAGTCAAAATATTTTTTTAACCACTTCCTCTCTGAAGCAAAACGTTTTTTTCAAAAACGTTCAAAATGTTTTTTTCTTTTGACACTCAAGTGGACTTATCTTATGGTTACCTACATTTAATTCACATGATGGGGTAAATGAGATCTTAGCAGTTTGGTAGCACAGTTTTGAAAGTGTTATGTGTCACATAACATCCTCTAAATAGCGAAAATTACCCATCCACAGCTCTGTAAATCCTCTGTTTGGAGGCACAGCAATACACTGCTGACACTCTACTCAAGTTTCCATGATGCAGCATTTAATGGTTTCCACTGTGCATAGAAAAAATTACGGACAGTTGGTGTTCGTGAATACAGGGTGGTCAGGCAGTAGTTTGACCCCAGCCTCTTCAACCTGCTCAAGGCTTCTGCTGCCGTCTGACTCTGCATCCTCCCTGCTGAGATAACACAGCATCAGCTTGGCTGTGTTGCTCTCCAATCTAATCCCATGGGTCTGGGTGTGTGAGCATGGAGGAGAGATAGAGGGAAAGATGAAGTAGGTCACACAAAAAATTAGGCCATGCAGGGCTTGAACTATAGCAGGACCTCCCATCTGGCAAGAGTTGTCCACCCTATAAGCCATGAGCACAACTGAAACAGGTCAATGCAGCTGGCTCAGGTTTCCACAGGGCATGTTTCCCACTCTGAACACAGTATTTAACAATGCACATATAATGATTTGTTTATTCAGAATTTATTAAGACAACTTGAGACATTTGACAGTGGTGTGAGTGATATGCGACATGATGAAATAATCTCGTTTTATAATATTTAGATTTAAAAGATGCCATACTTACTTCATGTGCCTCTGACAGGCTGAAACATTAGATCTGGCTATTCTAATGAGACCGAATGAATGTCAGGTAAGGAGTTTGACCAGCCTAATACAATAGGGGGCTGCTTGTACTCTGTTTGGAGCCGGCCTATGTACACTGAGAGGGGGCACTGTGATCCTAATCGCTATTTCTTTCATCCTCTAAAGTCATTGCAGGTCTTTTCAGTCCTATCCTGTACAGCTAGCAAATTAACCAATACAGATATATTTCAGGATGTTGTCAATGGTGACCATAAGTGGTAAGCAGGTGTTGAGAAAGGGGAGGCTGTTGAACATTCCTTACAAAAATGATAATAATTCAAACATTTTTTAATGTTATTGCAAGAGAGATACCATAAAAAATACAAAAACAAAAATAAATCAATGTATATAATAGTACAAGACATAAAAGAGAGTTGACTAGACCAAACAACACAGCATAGCATTTAAGGACAAAACATTTTTAAAGTGGACATGGCATGAACTAGTCATATTGTCATTTTATTCTTATTATTGAGTACCTACATTAGCTAGCAACATTAGCAACCATCATAATTGCACATGCTTGTTATTATTTCAGAATTAATGAAAGCTCCCCTTGGGGAAAGCCTCAAAAGGATTGGGGGAAGTGTCTTCTGATTGGTTGAATTCCTGCAGGCTTGCTATGGGGGCAGGGGAGGAGATGTTGAAGACTGATGAAGCACACTGCTGGTGTTACAACTCATAAACAAAAGAAAAACACTTTGACAAATCCACTACGTTTTTGACCATCCAAATCCAGCAATGCCTGTTTGAGACAAAGCAGCCTCAACAAAGATTACAGCAGCACGTCTGTTTGGTAAATGTACTCATTACCTGCAGCAGTATGAATTGTGTTGTCATTCATTATAAAGTATAAAGTCATTCAGTTCCTTTATACAATTTTTTCTGTACACTCCTGTGTTAATAGGTGCTGACATTGTACGTATGGTAAAACTAGAAAATGTAATGATGCTTACATACTCCCCTGGTTAACAGCCTTGACTTTCAGCTTCAGTCTCCCTGTATAGCTATAGAACTTGTTCTTAAAACAGTCATGCGTGAAGTGCAGCAAACAAATCTTTTTGTGACTGTGTTGATGGACAGATAAACCAAACTATATCCACTAATTCAAGATGGCTGGGTCTTTACTTGCTCTTACAACTACAACACATATTCTTGGAGACCCACACCAAAACAAAATGATGTCCTTTGAGAAATAGCTGCGGATCACTCATTCCATGCAGCACCAAAACTTCTAATTTTGAAATTGTTGGGGCATGCTGGATGTAGAATTTTACTATTCATCGATATGATGATAGTGGTTAAGTTGCGAAAAAAAAGTATTTTGAGAGTTAATGATAACTGGATAAAAAAGTTACTTCTACATAAAATACTTAAAGGTGCTATATCTCCTTTTTGAGCTTTGGACCTTTAAGGTGATGATACATCAATAACATGGCAGATAAGACAAAAAACATGGAAAAAACAACTGCCCTTTAAGTGACAGTGGGTAGTTTGGATGGGTGGGTGAAAGCATATTATGTAGCATTAATTATTATTATCATCTTTATCACCAAACCTAAATCATTCAGAATATACGGGGAAAAGAAGTTAAAAAAAAAAAAAACTGAATAAAACTAATGTCCTAATCACTAATATATTTATATTGAAATGTAACACTTTCACAATTGTTAGAAATAAGAAATTAACAAGTACATTTATTCAAAAATATATTAATATCATGATGAAGTAAAGTAATATTCTCACAAGAAAATAAATGCATGAGACCGAATGAATGTGAGGTAAGGAGTTTGACCAGCCTAATACAATAGGGGGCTGCTTGTACTTAAGCTGGTTATATAGGAAGCGGAGAAAAAAAATAAAAACAAACAACAAAACATTACAAACATTACCATATCAGTACTACTAATAGTACACATATGCAATACAAACATATAAGCATACATAAATCCATACAAAGATACATTCCAAGACATGTGTCCATAACATCTTCTTAGATGGTTATGGATAGCATTAGATGGTTAGCTTTAGAGCAACATTAAATTTCAACTTAAAAGGAGAATTTGCCCATTTTCATAGAAGCTGGTGCAGTTTTTTCCCAAGGTCTTATTAGAATGATGAGACATGCTTTGGTCAAAATATCATCTGGATTAACCATAACAGCTGTCTTTTCACCCCTATTAAAACAGCACTCCTCAGAGCAGCCTGTTTAAGGAGTGGGGAAACGAACAGTCTGTCACTCTGCCTCCCTCTTCCTGTTGGTTTCCCTGGGGTCGGAACAAACAGCTTTCTCCTACCATGGCAAATACTCCTACCCTGCTGAGCAAAAGCAGGGAGAGAGAAATTTTGTCAAACGGAACATGACTGACTTATAGAACTGTGCAACCATATCAGTTATGATACAAAGTTGACCCTCAACAAGACGGAGCTCCCAGAGAGGTTCAATCATCAAGGCATCAAAATGAAGTTGGTGAACAATTCTCTCGATATTGATGTAGTTAATTTATTGATACTGCGAAAGAAACTGTCTGGCACACTGGAAGGTAAGTTACTATTACCAGGAAGCAATGCTTTTTCATCAGTAATGGACCAAGCAGTAGTAATTAATGTGAACCCCTTACTGTTGCGCTTAAAGATCTTTTTGTATATTAACACTATGAAATATTATTCGTGGAGATGTACATTTGATTTTTATTTGTTTTTTAAAACACATAGATAAACTAAACACGAAATATGCACCAAGAGTGGTACAGTTGGCATTTAAAGTAGCAGAGGCTGCGGGCGTTGGTGCATCAACTTCATCAACTAAGCTGTTAGTGCCAGCTTGTGCTAAACAGCAAAATGTTAACGGCACAACTTCTTTTGAGTCCTGCATTGAACTGGCACAAGTCAGTAAAACAGTCCAATGAAAAGTGGTTGCTACACAGTCTTTTGCTAACTCTTGAACAGGGCCAAGGAAATGTATTTTTTTTATCTAGGGAGCACAAAGCAAACTGCAAAGTTTGTGTTTTTTATTTGATGTTTTTCAGTCTCTAGTGACTTAAGTCACCCAAATGCTCTTTTTTCATGATGTATCACAACCTGCTTTAGTGGCAATAATACAAAACAGACTGAGTTGGGGAAAATGAACTGGACAAAACAGGACACAGCAAACAAGATCTGACAAAGGATGGACAGAGGAAATTAGGAAGTATATTTACAGATGTAATGCAATTAAGCAAAAGCCGTGGGGCAATCAACAAACAAAACCAGATATAGGGCAGAAGTCAAAACTCAGCAGAATACAGAATGGAAGACAATTCATGTTAACAAAGACAAAAATACGGGAAAATCAAAAAACACTCACTTGGGAAGACCTGGATACAAACCTGCAGCCCCACTCTTTCAGTGCAATCGCTTCCAGTCAGAACCAGTAATGGAGAGGAAATGGTGTCTGGCTCTGAGATGTTTGTAGAAGGCTGAAGGGCAATTTGGCTAAAATGACTGAGTTAGAAATCCATTTGAGAGAGCAGAAGCATTAAGCCTCACTCAGCACAGGAGGGAGGGCATCTCAATGAAGGGGTGTGATGAGCAATCTAATGTGTCTCCGGGTGCAAAAAATATGCCAATGGTTTGGACAACAGCTGAGGAAGGCTTGGGCGTTGTCCAAATAAATGAGCAGCAGTTAGGTTAATGCAACTCTCAGAAGTCAGAAAATCAGAGGGTGAGAGTGCAGTGCAGCTTCAAATCAAGGAGATATACAGGATATTGGATGTTTCAAGATAGCAACAGATCACTCCTCAGCTTTCTCTTTGCTCACAACTACACTATTCTATTTTGTGATATTTTGAGTGTGAGTGTGGATGTTCAAATGACCAAACTGTAAATTTGTTGATGTAGTAAAAGCTTATTTTTTCGACATGATTTAGGGGGATTTGTTTATGTGATAAGAAAACATATGAAAACAATATTTTCAAATGTTTGGTAATGCAAGACAAGTTGTGTTAGAGGGATCTATTGTGTGTCAAGTCAATTTTCTTGTTGTACTCTCCTTGTATTCACTAAAGGGGTGGACTGGGACCGAGAATTAGGTCAAGACTTTGTTCACGACCACCCCATTATCGAGACAAAACATTTGCCAGGGGTCTAGGTTTCTGGAGACTTTTTATTGCAAGAACAGCAGCACATCACTAAATAAGCTATTAGAATATGTTTTTAAAATGAAAATGACCTATTTGAAAGAGGGGACAACAAACACCATAAGACCAGGCCAGATACCTGCTGAGAAAGAGAAACACAAGTTAATGACAACAATGTCATATGTATGAAAAAAAGAGAACAGAATGAGGAAAGATTTATCATGGGAATACAGGCCTATACCAGCATAACTATGGGATGTTTCATGGCCACCTGAGCCACCCCAAACAATAAGCTTTGTCAAAAAGGACAGGAAATTATTTTGACTGTTGGTATGGTTTGAACAAATTATTGAGACTGTAGAACCATTTAGAGCAGGACAGGTACTTTCAAAAATAAGATATTTGACAGGTGATTGGAAGAAGCCTTTTACTGTCAAGCCGATAACTAAAATTTAGATGATGTAACAAATGAATGAATATGTGTTTTCTCTGTTGAAAAAAACTGTTTGTAAATTGTCAGGTTAGAATTTGGTTTTAATGTTTGCCTTTTTGGAACAAGGGGCTTATTTGGATTCAGGCAAGGCTGATCCTTCCTTGTTTGTGATTGCGCAAATCTCACGAGAATACAATGGCTTTGCAAGGTTAATCATGACCCTAAACCAGGGGTCAGCAACCCGTGTCTCCGGAGCCTCATGCGGCTCTTTCATCCTTATGCTGCGGCTTTGTGTGACTTGGGAAAATAAATTAAAAAGTGTACAATTAAAGTGTATTTATTTGTGTTAGCTATTATTGTGATCTTGAAATATTAAAATAAAATAATATTTTATTATTTGTATTATTTTTTGTCGCTCAAAATATGGGTCACAGTCGCCGAAATATACCCGCCAAAACGCTGTACATTTATCTAGACTTTCAACGCCAGGTAGGCCAAGTATGGAGAAATGTAACAAAAGAAAAATATTTGAAGAAAATAGAACATTCAACACTCTCTGATGAGAGTGGCTTACCTGTGTGTCTGATTTATGGCGACAAGAGACCTTAAACACGACGTGTTTTCTTTTAATTGTTTTTTTGAGAGTACATAATGTTCAAAATGTTTTCATTACATAAATGAAATTTAATTTTCTCTGTAGCACCTCATGGATTTCGTAAGCAACACACTATAGTTGTTTATACAAAGCGTAAAGTTGAAAAAAACAATATCTTCATTTTAGATGTCAAAAGGTATTTGCGGCTCCCAGTGTTTTCTTTTTCGTGGAAACCAGGTCCAAATGGCTCTTTGAGTGTTAAAGGTTGCCGACCCCGCCCTAAACCCATGTCCCCACCGAAACTGACAGTCCCAATGACCTTCTGTCTGAACGAACTAAAAGTAACCAAGCAGAATAAATATTTTACATATTGCAGCCTCAGTGATTAAAGTGGTATTTTACAGCATTATGAAAAATAAAAGAGATTAATGAATGTGATCATTTGAAAATTGCTATCTGTTATTACATTCTTCTGCATGTTTAAATTTTAGGGTCAAACCATCATGCCTTCAACAAACATATTTCAGAGTAAAGCATGGGGTGCAGACGGCACCGCAGATAGTCATGAATGGGTAATTCAGATTTCCAGAAATTGTAGTCTCCTGGGTTTGCTTATTTATATCAGTGTACATGACTGCGAGCTGCAGGTTAAAGAGGCAGGGGGTATTATCGTGGTTGTCTTTGTTTGTGCACTTCCAATCTCCCAGGACTTCAGTCATGCTGTTCGTCTTGCCAGAGATAATTAAAGCAGTAAACAGTAATCTTGTCAAAAAGAAGCGTTGCTTTCTCCATCAGCCAGAAAATTACAGATGAGTTGTGAATATGTAGTTTTACGCACTGTTCTCACATTGTGCTGATATTGGTGGTTGTTGGAGTTGGGTGGGGTAATCCTGGAAGAGATCCACATAATATCAAGCCCACTTAATTAAAAGATTACTGGAAACTAGATAAATAATAAATAGCAATACTCCACCTTCTGGTACGTTCCCATTGTTACATAGCTAACATTAAAGTGACAGCAGAATATGACATATGCTATAGTAAAGTTTTGTGGATGGATTAAAGTAACAAAAACATTTGTTACGTAAACTTTGCGAAAGGTAGATCATTAGGGGGAATCAAAACTAAAATGTCACAATTGTGGTAAATGACTCAGAGAAGATTCTGCTCCTAAAGCACTCCAAACACAGCCTGGTTTTATTACCTCAGTGAGTGATATTGTAGAAGTCTTTAAGTCCAACCAATAGGTCTTGACTGTGCTGTGCACATTGTAATTCTGGAGTTTCCTCTCATATTGGCACATACTATCTCATTATGAGTAAAGGCTGACTTCTGCATTGTCAGTAAACCATTTGATATATAATCTATAAATATAAATATAAAGTTCAAGTTAACAAAAATGTTCATTGAAAGTGGTCCGGCAAAAAAAGCCTATATAGGCATCTGGTTATATCTTTTTTTAAAAGGAGCAGTGTGTAATAATTATGGTGATTTATAAACAGAAATGGAATATGATACATATAATTATGTTGTTAGTGCTATATAGTCACCCTATGAAACAAGTCGTTATGTTTTTAGTACTTTAGAGTTTGCCTTTTTATTTACATATATCGCGCTCCACTCTACACAAAGGCTTACCCGGAAGGACACTGCTTGCGTCACCATATTGATTACAGTGGCCTAGAAGGGACAAAGGTTGGCGCAAGCGCGATTCGCTAATTTATGACTACTTTGAAGATGATCAGTTGATCTGATTAAACAAACGTAACATTTTTGCCGACTAATGCTATCCCTCTATCAGACTAGATACAACTTTATAATTTATATTTGAAAAAGTAACCTCAGAATTTGGGAAGGTGGTTTCACTCGATGGAGTGACACATTTGAGTGATGGATGTGTTGGATAGTGTGTGCTGCACGCAGCATCAGGCCACCATAGTTTCTCTGAAGCGTGTGTTGCGTTCAAAACACAATCAGAAATTACAGAATCTAGCAAATACCGTTCAATAGACCCAGAAATGACAGAATCTGACGAACAGCAGACAATTACACAGTGCTCCTTTAAAGTGAGAGATAAATAAAGGCAAAAACTACTGCATTTGTACATCCCATGACCTCTTGGATAATGTCAAGAAACAACCACCTGCACAAGTCTTTATTAGGTTGAGAGTGCTGTGAAAACCAAGATGATATGAAAGATACTGTATTTGACATGAAAAAAAAGCTAAATATAGCCTAACATGGTGGCAGGTTTCAAGCTGTTAGCTCATCTTCAAGGTAAAATAAGGACAGACCATGTTTATAAAGAACAAACTCTACAACAGATCACCAAGCGAGAGAAAAAAGGTCAAACTCAGCACTTGGAACACCATCTCTGCATTTCAGAAATAGCAACAAAACACCAACAAATTTGGTGATTAAAATTGATTTACATAAACTTAAGTCCTTCCTGTTTATGCTCTACAAAGGCTCCAGTGATAGTTTTTCTCAGAAGCACTACTATCTGGTGTAGTTGTAATGTTATACAGGAAGGAATGTTTTCTTCTTCAAAAGCAGATTATTTTAATCAGACACACCATTTTTTCCATAGTTATGAGCCTTACTTCATCCAGATAGTGTCTGTGCTGCTGCCATGAGAACAACAAACTGAAATGATTTGAAGCAGCTGTCATGGGAATAAATTACTGTGTGCAAGATATGTGGATGCTTATTGATTCCCCCCTCACTGGCTGAATGATTTGCTAATGCCTCCTGTGGTTCTTTCTCTTCTTTCTTCTTCTACCTTTAACTTGATTTTCATTTCATGAGAAAATAGATGTGTGTAACTGGAGTGTGTGAATAGTGTCAAATATGTGAGTCTCACTCTCAGTGTATGAGAGTAGGCAGCCTTGTTAATAGCCACTTTATTCTTCAAAGAGGTACTGGGTTCCCTTGCCAATGTTTTATCTTCACAGCTGTATTCCTTCACATTGACGTAATGTTAGATGGGCATGCAGACAATTTGCATATCAGCGACAATCTTGATTTTCAACTGAAATGAGTGGGCTACCTTATCTTTTTCTGTGTTTCATCAATCAATTATCAGTCATTAATAACCATCAATGTAGGCTGATTTGCAGTTGGCTATTTATTACAGGAGATGAGTGACTGGCTAGCATTGGGTAATTCAAAAATAGCATCAGACAAAGCCTCTCCGTCTGGATCATATCTCTGTGGAATTGTTTAGTCCTGTCTGAGTGGCTCTTATGTAACGACCTGTAAATCAATGTTGTTTCTCTATTACCCTACAGGTTCCATTGCAAGGTGCTCCTACATCAAGTACCACTACTCCTCGGCTACAATACCGAAAAACCTCTCCTACAACATCACCAAGACAATAAGGCAGGATGAATGGCACTCCCTCCGTAAGTCTGCTGTATGGTCTACCTGTCATTTCTTACATTACTTACACGTAAAGCCTTGTATGTGTGAAAATTGAAACTTAAAGGCTTTAAAAACATCCAATTTTTCTTCATGATTCAAACCAGAATTACTTCAACTGTCATTTAATCTAATCTATATTTCACTGGGTGATTTTTTTAAATTTCTTCCATTCTTGCTGCTTACTGAAGACAACAGTAGGAAGTCATTATTCTGGGCGTGCCTCTGTTGAAAGAATCAAACCAAAAAACATTCCACTACACCCCAGGTACTTTATGTACTGGGTCAGTCTACTGGCTAGTGATCAATAATCTTTAAAGGTGTTTTTCTACCTGCCATCTGTCCCACACTTTGTTCTTCTGTAGAATTTTTAGCCCACTTCTAATCAGAATCCTTTGAATATGGGTCATGGTGAAAGCTGTTGTTCAAAGAAAACAATTAATCGAATTATTTACCCAAATTGTCTGCAGCGCTTTGATAAAATCTAAATCTAAATTCACCTTCACCCCTTGTGATGATGACTAAAAAAGTAATATGGAAACTGTTTTTTAACATTATTTTCTTTGGACATTGTTAGTTCACAAGTAATTGACATAAACACGGGAATGGAATGTCACCAAGAAGTGGTTGACTGTTTCTTGTGACATTCTAGTTTTAGTTATCTTTCCTTTTAGATTTTCTTTTTCCATGTAATTATATATGAGGTAAGCACTCTCCTCAGAGCAACATTTTCATTTAAGGTCAGGCTCTTAGAATTGCTGCATATTATGTTTCAAGATGTTGTTGAGTCTCTTCAGCACCTGTATGCAGAAATAATGAGCATTATCTATGTGTTTTTGATAACGTGTCTGCGACCAGGAAAGAATGAATAAGCTGGGGAGGTTTTATCTCTACAGTACTGTTATCAGAGAAATCTATGGGGAGCATATTTACTTTTCGGATACCTGTCATTCACAAGTTGTGCATCTGGATGGTTTGTAGGTCTCTTGTTGCCTGGCCACTGAGCCAAGTGGAAACATGGTCTGACCTCAAACTGTCACTGTCTCAGTCTGAGTAGTCCTCAGCTGTTCGGTGACAGGCTTGGGGGAAAAAAAATCCACTGTGCTAAAAACCACAAAGGACTGCTCTTCTATTTTCTTCTGTCAGGAGAGGAATTATTTGTTATTTAAGGCTCTCCTGTAACAGATGACAGTAATTATGTATAAACTGTTAACTCAACTTGCTTGATTTGCACGTAACATTTCATGACTCCCATACTTTTCACTTTTTGTTGGCAACCTTTTTTACGGTCAAAGCTTCTGCATCAGCTTACTGGATTGTTCATGTTTATTTTTATTTTCTATAGACCGGCATCTTAGCTAGCATTGTTACTTCAGTCATGTTTGAACGTGTTTGCAGGCTGATTTGTTGCATTTTATTTGTTCAGGCTGTAATGCATTTTGTGAGATTAATTGTCTGTGACATATATGGGGTAACTGTGAGTAAAGCTGAAGTTGAAGCAGATAAAGTGATGGTTACAGCCCAATAGCTACCACCCCACAAAACAGATAGTTCAAGCCACAGCACAAACATTTAATTCTAGCTAAACTAGCTCACATAAGCTACGTTACCTTATGTCAATAAATTACCAGTAGTAGAAAGATGCTCAACATTAGGATTGTTCCCTGCCCACAAGGGAAGCATAGGCCTTATTTTCATTTAACCTTAAACAAAATAAATGAAATGTAACAAAAGCAACAAATGATAAATTAACTAATCAAATCATTCAAAGCTAGAAGTATCTTTAAAACTTAGTTATAAAAATTGCACTTTGTGGCCCAGGACTCAAAGAATACTCTTGAGTTATAAGAATCTCAGTTTAGGGACGGGTCTCAAAGTGATGACTTGACTCAGTGACCGACTGAGGAGCATTTTTGAAAAAAAAGTTAACGTACTCTTTAAGACTTCATGATTTTATTAATATCACCACTACATTGTTTTATTTTTCATATTGTCACCTACACAATCTGGTTGAGCAGATGTGCATGAATGAATCAACAAACAAAATCAGAAAACCAAAACTAACCAAATGTGAAGAAGAAAGAAAGAAAGAAAGAAAGAAAGAAAGAAAGAAAGAAAGAAAGAAAGAAAGAAAGAAAGAAAGAAAGAAAGAAAGAAAGAAAGAAAGAAAGAAAGAAAGAAAGAAAGAAAGAAAGAAAGAAAGAAAGAAAGAAAGAAAAGTGCAGCACTCTAACTGAAAAACCATTAACTGGGCATCTGTGGAAACAATTGGATATTCTACTAATAAAGTCTCTATCCTGTGAAAGAAAAAAAGAATGCCTGGCCAAGTTATTCAGTTATTGCTATTTGTTACTTTGGTTTTGACTCTAATGCAAAGGACAGAGTTGTAAGTGTCTTATCCTAACTTGGTATGCTGAGAAAAACATTTTGCTTATACTTAAGGCCACCCCTCCCAAGCCAGATATTTTTAATGTCCTTAAATGTCCTCTTTACTGGGCCTTACCATACACTACCTCTGTATTTGATAAACCCATGCCTGTAGCTACTTGCTTGTCATTGCAGTGACAGTCATAAATAGAATAAGGAAAAGCATGAATAAAACCCACTAAGAAAACCGAGTCCTAGGTAACACTTATTCTATTATGAGTCCAGCTGCAGAAGAACAATGTTTTAGATCTACACAGCCATCCTTCACACAGATGGATCTCATGACCATTATTGCTACTTATCATCAAACAATATTGATAAGCAAACAAAAATATCTATTTATTTTATGTTACAAGAATGTGGTCATTTTGTAGTTAAAAAACTGAGTCATCTTAACTTTCTGTCATCACAAGTTAGGGTTTGCTCTAGTGTGTCGATTGACATTTGCAGCTTGTTCTCACTTTGTGCCAAATAATTACAGTCTTACAAAATAATTCAGCAATTTTATGTTTTCTGAAGCACAAAGGGCTGACAAATGTAGAAAGTGATTAATCTGTCAAGTGATGGCTGATGGTTGCTTTTATTCAGTTCAGTTTCAGACCAACAAAGCAGCTATAGTGATAATTTATGACTACTTTACTTTTACTCTAGGATTATGTAAAGATGCAGTTACACTGCAGTTACAAATAATTTCCTGAATGCTGTACTTAAACATTTATGTATGTGTATACCAAATTTATTTAGGTATGCCTTCTGTGATTTTTGTAAATGTTTTCTAATGAGCCTAATTTTCAACTAGTCTCAAATCTATCATTTTAATCTTCAAGCTTAAGTCTTCAGCTTTCATATCACTTTCTTGAATACTTTTTTCACCGAATTTGCCAGTAATGGAAGAGGCAGTTTGTAACAGTTAGTATTTAAATTATATTAACTTTAACAAGTATTGTACCAAAATGCCTCTCTAAAATGAAGTAACTGAAAACTTTACTTAAATAGTGTTGCTCTTGGAGGCAAAATACAGTTCTCATCTCAGTACAACATTAAATCTTAATCTCAACTCCATCAGTAGCTCAATGAGCTAATTCCCTTCTTTATTTTCAACTGGGCGTTTACGGAGCATGTTGTTTTTGACTGCCTACGACTGGTGCCTTATCTGCTAGTACCTTTGCAATGTATCTCCATCAAACCTCCTTGTGATTTATGAAGTTGTTTTCTGTACGTTGTAGGCCTTTGCTGCATTTTCCTTACTTTAGGTATTCTACTTCTGTAGATAAAAGGTCAGGGAGGTTTCAGAATAGAGCCAACGACACAAAATATAAAATATTACGAACTGCTACTATGATTGTTGATAAAGAAAATGTAGAAGAGGAAGACCAACTTCTGTTATTTACAGCTGAGTTACCACAATTCAGTTTAGCCCTTCTAGTCTGTTTGGTCAGCAAGCAGAATTTAGGTAGTTCGCAATTTAACTTCAGATATATCCTGTACCATGTCCACCCACACTGCCTCAGGCCTTGTATGGATTAAATAAGAATGACAACCCAGTTTTGCCCCTTCTGTAGTGTGTGAAATTGAGCGCAGGCAAGCTTGACAAATTTCCCCCACTCCTATGACACAAATTTAAGGAAACATTGGGTTGACATGGACACTGCTTGAAAAACTCAGATGTACATGATACTCATTTGTTTCTGTCAGTCATAAAATCTGCAGCAGTCAGTACCCAAAACCCATTTTTCTATTATTACAGAACATCAAAGCAACAGCAGAAAGTACATAATATCCCTTCTTCCAGCCGTTGTCTGTCACAGATGCAGAAAGCAGCGAGGGGGCATACATTTTTGACATTAGCTTTTAGAGAGGACATGAAAGAAGTAGGTTTTCTCACAGTGCAGCTTAAGGATTTTGTTACTTCAAAAGGAAGCATAAGTTGTGAGCTGGGGGAACTGTCACTTAGTAACAATATATAATCCAAGGTAGCAGCAAAAGGTTGTGGCTGAGGCTAATTGTTCTGCAACCAGCCACTCTCAACTAATCTCATAATACTGATATGGCAAAATGGCTGTTGGTACATTTTGCAGGGATTTAAGTCATTTGGTAATATCCATGCACTGCTTTATATATATATATATACAGATATATATATCCTCTCTATCTGTCATTCTTGCAGCAATGGCTCTATGACAGTGAATATCACCATATACATGTGTTTATGCATTTAGCAGATGCTTTTATCCAAAGTGACTTACAGATAGGCAGATAGGGTAAGGTAGTACCTTTCATGCAGGGGATTTGAACCCAGATCTCCCACATAAAAGCTGGCAAACATACCACTACACTATCCAGTCCCTGGTATATGGTATATATACATATATATGTATATATAAGTTATATAGGTTGTACGATATATACATTTGAAATGGAGTGGTTGCTGCAGGCTAATAAAATTCTCAGTTTATGGAAACAGAAAAAACAACCATTTTTTCATAGTCGTTGCCAATAAATTGCACATGTGAAGGATTGCAGTCTGGTCTGTTAGTTTATTGATCTATTAAAATAGACACCCTAGAGCCAGATTTCCGTTTTAGGTGTACACCTAGTTATTTTGTACACACTAAGAGGAGTTTCATTGGAAGCATGTAACATATTAAGATGGAGTAAAATAGAGTTGAGGTGTTCTATGTCACATTATTAATATTAAACCCTGAGGGAAAACTGTGTCTGTTGTCTTCCACACTTTTTAAAGAGGGCTACAGTTATCTGCTGAACGTAAGCCAGTTTTGGAGATACAATGCTTGTTTCTCAGTGAGCATACTAATGCTCTGTAGCTGATTTAGAGTAACTATACTATAACTATATACTATACTTTTAATTCTAAACAAAATGCAGTTGAAAATACTTATCTGTGTTTGCGTGCTCCACTTGTCATGAAACATTGTTTTTTTGTAAAAGAAAATAAAGACAGATTTGAGGTGATCACTGTATGCACTCAAAAATATGTGTCTTGTAGTCAGGAAGCATGCTGTTGTCTTAGATCTGTAACATTTCTTTATCATCTTTCATGTGACAGACAGCGTCTTCATTTGAATGTGAGTTTTGTCTTAATAAATCTGAAAATAATTTCGGCAGAACTGATGTGTCACTCTGTTGCACAGTCAGCCTTGACATCTGTATTGTGTAAGATCCCTCATTGTGAAACTTGCCTTTCCAAGTGCTGTACAATATATTCAGATTTGATGAGAGAAAGATCAACACGTGCATGTTATGTATGATAGAGTCACTGAGCTACTGCACCGGAGGATCCTGTATCACATGTCTGTGGGAAACTTTGTTGTTTGTCTTCTCTGTTTTGCACCTTCATCGGATCATTCTATTTTTGTCATTGACAGAGATTAGAGCTTTAAAAAGTGTTTTCTACATCTCTCATATCACTATACAATGAGTAGTACTATACAAACTCTAAGTCTAGCTCAGAATTTATCAAATGATTCAAGGTTGAATTTACACAGCGCTGTGGACCTCTCTCTGCCAGGCAGTCTGATTAAAAAATGTCTACCACCTTATTTGCAAAATAAACTTTTATATTGCCATACAAATATGCTGTAAATGTAACTGGTCCAAAAGTTTGGGAGAAGACTTAGACTTAGCTTTCACTGACTGGTCCTTGGTTCATATCAACCTCGTACCCCATCTCTGCTCCGTTCAGAAGTCTTCTCCCTGTGTGGGAAAACTCCTCCCTATCTCCTTGTGTCCGGTACTTTTCCACTATAGGCTTCATCCCTCCTGTTTCTACTTCCCCTGTAAGCATGTAGCACTTTCTCTTAACACTCAACTCAGTCTCTTTCCTGTTTTAACCCTTCACACCATGGGGTCAATGCTTGCTCCCTTCAAAAAGGAGTGTATCAACTCTGTATAAGCACCCTGCATAAATATGTACAATAAAAGGCAATATCAAACCCTCAACACTAAGCAGCACACAATTATGGTAATGATAATTGATGTAGAAATCAGTTTGTTTCTATATTTAGACACAGTGAAGAGGCTGCTGATTGGCATTATATGCAAACACATCGACTTACACTGGATCTCAGCATCTCTCACACGTAAGGATGTAGTTGATCAGGTGGAAGTTTCATGAGCAGCCGTCATTGTGGTGGTTTCATTCCCTCCTCTTGATGGGAGGTACAATTTAGTATAATTAACATGGCAGAAACATGGTGATGACACATAATTGGTGGTACTTTATACTCCTTGTTACTTTCTTGTACGTTAGTTTCTTTATTCACTCCAGATGAGTGGAAACTGGTTTTATGGTGCCACGTGACCACAGTACCTGCATAGTGATTCATCACTGCATATTCTGTTAAGCTTCAGTCCAGAGAGAATCACTCACAACTGTCTCTGTCCAACAAAGACAACCACTTTAAGTTAAATGCTTCATATACACATCTGTTTTCCTCTTTAATGAACACAAAGCATTACCTAATCTCACTTTTTCATAATTGAGACCTGATACAACATATTGGTATGCCTGTGCTATATCCCTTGAGAGTGCCTTGGGCTTAACAGGCTAATGTGCAAGGATCTTTAAAAATGGCTGCAGTAAATCAACAGCGGTTATTATTCATTAACACTCTAGTGGTTTTACAACGATCAGATGGCGAGAGAGTCATTAATGTACATTGATGCATCAACAAAAGGGATTTTCAGACTGTGCCCAAAGCACAGCATGGGGAGCAGCCAATACCTTTTTTGAACCCCATTCGAATAGGATATAACATACCTATACTTAAATATGTTAAAAATAACGTTCAAGCTTGTGTTATCATTCTTATTACCCTGCAATTATCTATTCACAGTTTATTTAGTAATACAAATCTATAAGAAATATTCATGAGGTACATGCTTTTCCAAAAGAGAAAAGCTTCTTTGATAGTATTGATCATCATATCTGACATGATCCTGTAGTTGGTTGGCTCAGTTTTATCAGTGGGTGCATTTGGAAGAAAATCATGCAGTAGTTTCAAATGTTGCTCTATGTATACTTTGTGTCTGACGTGGATTCCTCTTCCAGTTGTATTGTCATCAGAGGACAGTTTTAAGCTGAACCTAGGATTACACCTGCATTCAGGAAAGCTCACTTTTGAGTGTTTCTGCTACAAGGTTTCCTCAGCTTTACAGTCACTTTCACCATGTTACCATTAGCAAAACTCCCCCAGGCATTTCACAACCCCTATCCAGGAGACAGGTAACTTTCATGATAATGGATTTTTTTTCTTTTTTCATTTCATTTCATAGTTTGTTGTGGTTTTTGCAAGAAAATCATTACAGAAATGTTGTCAATTTATACCAATTACAGCTGAATCTGTGCTAACCTCTTTTGGAGCTGCCATTGTCAAAACATTTAAAATCCACCAGTGGTTGCCAGTACATCAGACGCCTTACCTCAGCCACAATGGATTTATTTCAGTTCAAATGTATACAATATCAACTTGTAAAAAGTAGCAAAGCTAATGAAAGCAAAATATTGCATCAGATATTTGTACAATAGATTTTCATAATTATATTGTCAAATTTTGAATTTACTGCAGATATTCAGTTTTATCGTTATTATTCTTATTATCATTGCAATAATTCTCACTCTAACTCTAACAAGCTGAATTTGCACCTGCGTAAACGTTAAGCATGAGTTACCGGTCTTTTTCTGAGCCACACTTTTCAGTTATTTTTTACAAACTCAGTATTCAAACGTTGATGCCCCCTCCCAGCTCATAGAGTTACACACAGCAGCTGTGTTTAGGAGCGGAAGTAAGTGAACGAAGAAAAAAAAAACAGAACAAGAAGTACTAGTTAAAAAACAAAACAGAAAAGCAGGAAGATGAAACATTTGTTTACTGAATGTTTCGCAGCTGTTGTGTTCCAAAGCACAAATGAACATGTTTATTAAAAGATTTTATGGGGGTAGAAGAGCTCAATTGATCTGATCACCATGTTTATACTGTCCTCACACCTGCAAACATTCATTGGCCAATGACTGCTTGCCTATTGCCTAAAGGCTTCAGCCTAGAATAATCCTAAACACAACTAAATAAGAAATACCCTAAAAACTACAGCTTTTCTGTTTAATGTTGTTTTTTTTTCCTCTAGAACCAGTATAGGCTGACCATTACTGGCTGTCAGTGGGGTATAGTCATCCAGTGCAGGTCACAGCAAGGTGTATACTGATTCAGATTAGTGGGCTGCTGTAATGTTACTGTCATGCAACCCTCTTAGAAGAGGATGATAAGTAAAAGATAGCTATGGCTTAGAACACACTTGAGAAAGACTGCAAGGTCAGACAGCGCAGAGGGTGCTTTCAGTAGCATTAGTCAATGTCAGCAGAGATTGCTGTGAGGAAGTTGACGAAAGTAGATACTGCAATTAAACTTTGAACTATAGACAATTTTGGAACAATGATAATAATAATAATACCCTGATAACACACTATTGCATAACCTAAAACACAAATATCATCATACTAATAAGTTATTTTTCTCAATAATGAAACTGCCTCCAGTGTTTTGCCATTTCCAATAAAATCACTGTGATTCAGTCTGATTCAAGCTTCAAAAACAATGGATTCTTCTCTTCTTCAAATTCAAGCTAATCCTTCTGCTATCCTAAAATTTCTCAGACCTTATAAGGCTCTTGTTTTCATGTTTTGCTCGACATGAGGATTGAATTCTTTCACATCCAAATAATGTCATTTTTATAGTAATTAAGTAATTATTTTATAGTAAACACCACTGTATCGCTGACTGATATAAAAAAGATCACGAGCACTGATAACAACAATCTTTTGCGTTCTAATGGGGGCTGAAGATATACAGCTTGTTTCTTCGTACAAGTATGAACCTGAATGCCTGTACAGGTCCACCTTAATAAATCAGGTCCATGAGTGTCATCAGACTTCAATGTTCACTTTAACGATATTCAAATTTGTTATTGTACATTTATGGTTCAGGATCGGTTGAACCCCTTTGGACTTTGTTGTTGGCAAGCCGTTGGCTGCTTTCTACATAATTTCGCTGTATATGGACCCAGTTGTAAACGAGCTTGTTGAGAACTGATGGATCAAATCTCAAATGACGTTCTGAAAATGAGAATACACCCTGAGCATGCGTAACTTTAAATGTCCAGCAAGGGATGCTCTGTATAAAGGAGTGGCAAGTCAATTCATCATGAGTGTGGTCACACTTAAAATATGTAAAGTGTGTTCTGGATAGTTTTTTTTTTAAACTTTTTTGGTGTCAGGGAGTATCTGGACAAACCTTTAGAAAAGCTAATCGATTTCCTACTCTACTTTCTTTCATATTATTATTGAATATGACTTGGGACCATCGGGCTGTGGTCTGATTGGGTTTTCCAGCTAATAGCTCACAGTTGTAGTCATCTACATATGTTTGCAAAAAAAAACACTTGATAATGTCATATAGCTTTATTCTACACTTTGGGACAATGCCTGTGAAAATATGAAACTGTGGAGTTTCTGATGTGTGGTGTATCAGATGGTGCATGACTTGTTCTAGTTAGAGATTTTAGGTCATCTTTGACTTCCTCTAGTCAATTAAGAGTGACGTGGTTTCTCAATAAACTGTATGTTGTGCTATTTTCTCTTGGCATTCCAAATACATTTATACATATTAAGAAATATCTCTCTTCATACACTTACCTCCACCAGTGTTGCGTAACACCTGTGCCTGAATGGTGCAGCAAAAACCACAGCCATGCCAGGTATAAAAGTTTAAAGTTTGCAGCAATTCATTTGAATACTAAGAAAATGCTAAGGAAAAACTCCCATAAAAACATGTGCATTAGAACCAGCTGTAACCATCAGTCACAGATTAAGGGCTGTGCCTTTTGGTAAATACCAACACTAAGGAAATTAAGCCTACATTTTTGCAGCTACAGTTACAAAAAGTAAATACATGAGGCCCTAAATCTTTCAAAGACAGACCTTGATCAGGAGGGGAAGTGAAGTGGGGTGAAGGTTCTTTTCTTATAGAAAAATTATTATATTACATGGAGCCTGAAGCTTCTTCTGGCTATGTCTATGGCACAAACCTTCTCCTCTGCAAAACTGCATTGTTTAAGACAGCTATGGATTATAAAATTTGCTCTTTTGCAGCCTAAGCTTTCCAAGTTAATTTAGTGCCCCAGTGGGGGATAATAGCTGTCTGGTTTATTGCTCTCATGGATTAATGTAAAGCAAACACGGAATATTGATTTAGGAGAACTAAAGAACATTATCAAACAGATTCAGATTTTCCTTATTTATTACTCTAAGCTCAGACTCTTCTAACACTTTGCAGAATGAAATTGTCACGATTCAAGTAAACTGTGGTTAGGACCCAAATGCTGGACTTCAAGAGGGAGAAGGCGAGGACAGGCAGTAGATGACGAAAGACTTTATTACAAACTTAAATGTAACTAAGGTTACATGAACTAAATAAAGAAAAGACTGATGGACCAACTGATAACAGGGTGCTGCTACAAAAACACTGAATACAACAATGAACAAAGGAAAACCAGGAGAATACTAAAGGAATGATGATGGAAATTAATAACAGGTGGGGCAATTAGCATCATAAACCACATGTAAGGCAAAAGTAATTAATACAACAAATACATGGGGAAAATATTACAAACTAAAACACATATACATAGATACACACAGAGATGTAATACAAACAAAAGTAATTTCTGATTTAAAGGTTAATTTGAAGGGATCGGGAGTTGGGGGTATAGAGTGATACGTGACAAGTAGTGTGAGGCTGTCATTTCCAGGTTCACCCAGCCAAGCTGGGAGTTTTTACACATTAGCTGCCCAAAAGCATTGCCTATTGGGGCGAGAGGCAGGGTACACCTGCGACAAGTTGCCAGTTAAAGATATAGGCTAGAGGAAATAAAGAAGTTTGGGAATAACAACTATCTTAATGTAGCGTATCCAACCCACAGGGGATATTGTAAAATGGACAAGTTCTTCAAATATGTCTCAGTCTTCTTGACTGGTTTCGCAATAGTGATACAAGTCATTACATTACAACATGTTAGTTCGGGGGGTGGTGACGGAAGCAGCAAAGAGACCAAGACAGGACTAACGGAGAAGGTGAGGTAAAAAAATCAAGAGTACGAGCAAGACATGGAACAAGAATAATTATCAGATTGGATTTTACTGCTTGACAGTTCAAAGAAAAAACAGGATAATAAGACAGATGCAGACTGTGCTATGTTGTTGCTATCAATAAGTAATAACTGATTGTTTTGTGTTGGGTAATGTTTGCTTTACTTTGCAGAGTTTGTAAAGTTGCCGACCTCTGGGTTTATAATGATTAAAAGAATACAATAGTTTCTCCCTATGCTCAGCAGCAGCTGTGAATCAGTGGGGATTGAAGCTGATGTTGATTACTATATCCATCCATCAATCCATTTTCTATACCCGCTTAATCCAACTGTGGGGTCGCGGGGGGGCTGGAGCCTATCCCAGCCATCATTGGGCGAGAGGGAGGGTAAACAGAGGGACAGTTCACCAGTCCTTGATTACTATAGTAAATCTAATATATATTCCTGACGTTTACCTTGATGCTCTCTACTTACAACAGTGGTTACATCCTGCAACCCCAGGGAGAGCAAAAGTGCAAAAAAAGATTCCCAGATTCTCTTTTGTTATTTTAATAATACATCTGATGTTATGGGAAGACTGCCGTCATGTCTTGTCTAATAAAATAATGGAGGACAACACTAGGGATGATTTTGAGATTCCTGTATAAGAGCGATGTGTAGTAGCTATAGACTTTATAGCTACTACAGTGCAAATGGTATGTCTCCCTTAAATTAAATGGAATATAGCCCTCCAAAGGGTGTCTGGTAGTCAGCCATATTAAAAAATTCTCATCATACATGTCTTTTAAAAGTTGTACAAAAAAATATTTTCACATTATTAGTGAGTATTTTAGTGAGTTAGTGAGTAGTATTTGATGTATACTGCAGTTGTGCTAATCTACTCCATATTTGCCCATGTAGATAATCCTTTTCTGCATGTGAGCTTTTTCAATTGCTGAAAATAGCACTAGCATCCTTTTCTCTCCACTTCCATTCAAAATAGATGGGGGAAGTATCGTTTCACATCTGCAGTGTACAGTCAGGTTTGTGAGTCATAGTAGGCCGTGGATCTATCTGATAATACTTTGGTCAGAAGATTTGACAACCATTCTTACCCCTTAATAACAATTAATTGATGTGAAGAAATTAAATGACAATTTCTCTCAGAAGAAAATGTCTTTCTGTTTAATCAATCAGTGGTGCTTTTGAAGCTTCATGAAGTGTGTTTTCCTTACTGTTCTGTTAACTCAGCACAAGCACTTCATTGAGTTTCTGAGGAAAAATAAAAGACCAACTTTCACTGTAATGTTGTGATGTGAAATCATGCTGCCAGATGTGTATTTTTCAAAATCTTGTAGCAATAGCAAAGCATGTGACTTCAATTAGTGATTGCTGTTTTGACCAATTTTGGGTCTGGTAGGTGTCACTTTGAGTAGCACAGGACTGTGTGCAAGATAAGATTGTGAAGACAGCAAATGTATCAGAGTCTGTCAGAGCTCATTTAGCTGACTTTTATGAATAATATTTTTGTCTGCTAATGCTAACCTTGTGTTCAGAAAATATTCTAGGGACCAATGCATAATGTGGCATAATGGAAGGAAGATGAACCATTCATTTGTTGATTGAGAAATATAAACTATATTTAGTATACAAAATGGTAGTGCACCGAATAGTTTTTAGCATCACTTTCAGACTGTACTGCAAACGTTAACACTGGCAAAACATAATCAAAAGTCAGGAGATCACCAAAGCCTGTGGGATTTGACCTAGATTGCCATCTAAAGCGAATAAATAAGCCAGCAGGCATCACATTTCCATCAAAATATATTTGTGAATGTCTGCGGTGTCTGTATGTGTGTGTATATGGGTGCCTGTCAAACACACATATACATATACACAAATAAATATTACAAACAAAAAACATTGCACTCAACTAAAAATTGTCAGTACCTCAAGCACAGACAGATGTGAACAGTAAATGGCACCAATAAGATGACTTCATAGTCGTTGACAGCAAGTCTCTATAGGATCATGAATTTGATAAATGTTTCCATCCATTCCATTAATCTTTTAACACTTATAAAATATGTAGCACTTATGAAATATTTAACTAATTTAAACTTGATGGGCAGATGATTAGCCTATAACCAACAGTTATGTTTCTTTTAAACATAAGAAACCTAATTCTTGAAACAGAAGTTCCGCTAATTAGCATATGGGTACAGGAAGCATAGTTATGCTATTTTTTAACTACTGTGGCTATATTTACATGATAATAAATACACATATTATCAGTGATAATAAACACGCAGCTCTTATTTTTCCTGGGATAAATAAAATACCTACAGCTTGTCAATGTCAGTGAATCAGTGGAACATGGTCCCATCAAGAGATGAAAGACAAATGTAGCATTATTAGTAAAAAAAGGCTTCAAATAAACCATGTGATTGTTATGGGCTGATCCTCGACAAAAACCCCAGTAGGAGGCTCTATATTTTACACCTCAAGCATATAACATGCATGAGGCATCATTCATTTTGTACATATGTGCATTTTTGTAAGGGTTAAAGTGCCTCTGAGAAATTATGCATACTGTGCTGACTAGCCATCAAGGAAGACAGAACACATAATTTTCAGAATACTTGCAAAAAAGATTGAATAAGAGAAAGGCTGGGGTCTTAACAAATGTTACTTTTCAGGGAGAGCACCACTTGATACTGATGCACACACAGACACAGCCCTCAGACACTCATATTTTGACAGGAATTAAGTTGAAAAACTTAATTTCTGCTGAGGGGCTTGAGAAGACAAAAGCCTTCTTTTGCTGACTTATGATAATGTGTGCTGCAGTCAGCAGCATAGTGTTATTTTCTGTCTGGAATAGGGGTTGACTGTGAATCCTTTCAGTGACCTGGAAGTAATCACAAGCAAAAAGCAAGTTTAGGAGGCATAGATGTGTTTGGGGAAGAGACAGGCCTCTAAATAAGACCAATGCATGCTGTTGAATCGTATGTGCTTTGTACATAAACAACTAGGATAGCATACTATGATGCAAGTATGATACCTGGGTGAGAACTTAGGTGTATCTCATTCATTCATGATACAGTTCACCTAAGTGATTACTTACAATAATCAAAGAAAGCATGCAGTTGCTAACCTTTGTAACCAAATAAAAATAGTCCAACTACCTCTGGTCATGAGATATGAATAGTTAACTTAAATGTAGGCTGGCAAAATTGGCTTGAAGGGCTTCGAATAGAGCTGTTCCAGTCATCTAATTAGGACACTTGGAGGGCACTGTCCTTTGGAGATTTTCTAGGTACGCCCAGCGGGAAGACAACCAATCTAGAATTGGTTGGAGGAAGCAAGATAGATCATCTGGCCTGGGCGCACTAGGATGAGCTAAAAAACATTATTGGAGAATTGAAATGCATGGAATACTCTGCTGATCTGCTTGTTGTCACTCAGTCTCAGACAAGGAAATCTATGAAGCCTAATAAATGTGGGTGTCTGTTCACATCAGTAGTGACCAGCCTTGGCTCATGTTGCTCTTCGCCAAAGGCAGTACGAGTATAGTGTATCAAGGGCTCTACTGATTCCACATTGTCTTCACTACTGCCTCTGCCTTCCTCCTGTCTCTTGTCCCTCTACTTGCAAGTCAACACTTTCATGACACCAATTAGTGCATATTAGCCAGCAGAGGCAGCAGTGACAAATGCTTCAGTCACACAATTCAGGGCAACTGTAGCTCTGGAGGAGGAGCATTTGTCTGCCAATTGGAAGGTTGGTCGTTCATTTCCTGGCTTAATTGAACTTCCTACTTCCCTTCCCTCTTTTGGCAAGACTCTGAACCCCACGTTGCCTCGGCATCCATTGGTGTGTGAATGTGTGTGATAGAGAAAGAGTACTGCCGAGCCTGTAACACTGTATTGACTGGCACAGTCAGGAAGACACATTGTATTAATTATGCATACACATGCCCATCATGGCTGCTTCATGTATCCTGCCTTTGTTTGGAGCATTGTTGGAAACATAGTGGCATGTTTTTTTCCGGTGCGAGTCATCAGGTGAGCCCCTTGTGGAACCCAGTAACAGGTGTAGTACTCAGGCAAGTATGAGAACAATTACACCAACAACGGAGAAAGTTACTTACGTGAATATGTGATTAAAAGGCAAATATAATGTGTGGGAATGAGTGAATGCGGCTTGCGGTGTAAAAGCCACATTCAACAATGCGGCTTGCAAGTGGTCAACTAGACAAGAAGCGTTAAAAAGAAAAAAAACATACATTACAGTCCATTTGTCGTTACCATTTATAGGTAACAGCACGCTAAGGTAACTTCAGTTGCAGGTGAAAAAAAATGCTAATTCAAAACAAAAATAAATATGCCTGAATAAAAAAATAAAACAGACCGTCAGCTGTGTGACAAAATCTGGTGTGGAAGCAGAGGAAAATAAGAAATAACGACAATGCATGACACAGGTAAGGAAAGAGTAAAACAAAGGAGTTGCTCTCCTATGACTCGCTGCTGTACAAACCGATCTTTTTAAGCCTTAAGACGATGCTGACAGGCCTCACTAAATCGTGCATGAACAGAAAAAATAGCTTTACTCATGGATCCTGAATCCAAAATGAACTTTAAAAGACAAACAAGAAATAAAGAGGAAGTCTACAGGTCAATGCATCAAGTAATATTAACCTGAAATGAAGGTTCATCCTTGTTTTTCTGTAGGAGCAATAAGTTTCATATATCAAAAGTTGTTGATCTTGATTGTTGGCAAAATATCTTAAGAAAAGGTATTGTGTTTTAGTTGTTCAATCTTGGTTCCTAGAACCTGTGATAGTTGCCTGAAGGCACAATTAAACTCTTTAAGAATGTCTACAAAGTCCACACCATGGATGTGCAGATGATCATACCTGCTTGGAAGACATATTCTGCAAATGTGCTGTGAATTAATATTTACCTGAAAAGGGTATTGCGTGTATGCGCATAAATCAAGTGCACAAACAAGTTTTAGCAGTAAAAAAAAAAACTTCTCTGGATATTTTTTTTCTATGTCATGCTGCAAACAATCTTTGAGACTCAAGGCACAAAGAACTTAAAAGTGCAGCCCTAAGTTCTTGATGTATTAACATGTATACATATTAAGTTCTAACATGATGTATTATACTGAATGCTGTATGTTGCATCAAATAGAAAACAAAGAAATATAGCAACCAGCATCTTATTTGCAACGTGGATCTGACTAATCTTTTTAGATTTGTTCCTATTTGTACAGAGCCACGGGTAATTGAAAACTGTAAGTACAATCTCATGGCTGTCTGCTGCAGCTCCTTACATATTTCAAAGCCCTACAGGCTGCACCTCACTGCATTTCTTCAGAAAGACACCCCTCCTTTCTGTCTCCACTCAGTAGTGTATCTCTGAAGGAGAAAACATTTACCTCCACCCCCACTAAGTGTACAGCTCAAAGCTGTATATTCATTATCAAGTGATAGACTAAACATTGCAATCAGTCACGTCACCTGTTGTCTCTTCTATGCTAGGAGCACTTGTGTGGGTGTATTGGCTAGTCTCTAGGACTGGTCCACAGGCTGTAAGCAGAAGCTCAAAAACAGGAAACAGAGCAGTGCAACTAGCATTTAAGTTTTGTTTAGAGAAAATGCAAACAGGACAATATTACTGAACCAGTTTTGTAATCTGATGTTTGTAGGTAAAACAGCTTTGTTTAAGTAATCTATTACATGCACATCTGATTGAAATGGTACTTTTAAATCTACCATTCAATCAATCTGTCTGCAGATTGATTAAATGGTAGATTCTATTCAATTGAATTGCTGCAGTATTTGTTAAGATTAGATAAATGCTATTGTTATAGATCACAAAATTCAATATAAATCAGTTGACAAACATTAGAAAGTTGAAGTGTGGCAGAGAAGAGAGGTGTGGTAGATCTCTAGCTTGTCAACAACTTAGCTGATGAGTGCACATGCAGCATTGGCAAGTAACACAGGTGAACTGGAAAATGGAAATGGACAGGAACTCACATCCAACTGCTCAACATCTGGCGTGCAGAAACACTCCTTCCCAGTGACATGTCCAGGACACAATCTGTTGTTAACAAGCACTGTGATCCTCCTCCTTCACTGTTACCTTTGTCTGCAGTCTCTGCCTGCCCATATCGTCTTAAAACCGAGTGTTAGGAGTTGTTCCTGCAGTCAGGTATCGACGAAAACAAATAATATTGCCTTCCTGATATTGCTGCTGTGTTCACATTAGGAATCCAATTTTGTCAAATTTTTCCTGCCAGTAATCTCACAATTTCCATTATGATCAAGTGAAGAAATGGTTTAAATTTCTTTCACTTTTCGGGTCACATTTCGGGTCTTATTCTAGGAATTACATGGGTTTTGCCAGGAATCTTGCCAGGATATATATATATATGATGAAGCCACAATATGTCGTTGACTGGTAGGGACTGTGTAAGTTTATTTTTGATGTTTTAGCATTTTGCATCATCAATTTCTTGTGCCATGCTTGGTTTAGGGGCCTCACATACCATCATTGGTACTGCCGCTGTTGCATTTTCTGTTGCGATCTTAAGACCAACAAAATTCCCCACATGGTCACTGTTTATCAGAGTGCCTCTGTTTGCAGCTTCTGGTCTGAGTGATCAGGTGTGCCCCCTTGAGGAATCCTCCAGTAACAAGTGCAGTTACGCTGAGAACAGTGGAGCTATCTCCACAGCATCATGCTCCCACCACTATATATCACTATGGGGGTTAGGTTCTTTGGGTGATGAGAGGTCTTGGCCTTCTTTTTGCCATAAAGTTATGTTTAATCTCATCTGACCAGATTGCTTTCTTGCATATGTGTAGGGATTCTCCCAGAAACTTACTGGGGAACTTAAAATACGTTTTCTTGTCCTTTTCTTGAAGCAGTGACTTTTCTGGCAACTCTCCCATGAAATACAGATTTCTGAAGTCAACAGCTCTACCCTTTAAGTCACAAGGGGCATTTTAAACATAGGTTTGTCATCAGGTTCAACACCCCAATTTATGTTGTTAAGCTTTGTAGCTTGTCTGAATTAGGCAATAATTGCCCCTCTGAGTAATGCCCTCCTTGCTTGGTTCATGAGTTTTGGTGATCTGACCTTTCTTGGCAGGTTTGGTTGGTGGCATAGTCTTTTCCAATGAGTGCTGTGTAATAATTTCATAATGTAGCAATGAGTACTCGGTACCCAATAGATCAACATTTGTTGCAGGGCATTGTGACTTGTGTGAAGATGGTTCTCTAGCTGCTACTGTTGTCTGTTGTTTTGGCTTACATTCTCTGTCTGTTACGATGGTCATATCAGGTGGAAAAGCTGCATTATCACTGGGCTGCATAAACAGTTTGTTTGGTCCTGTGATTATTTGTAGTTAGACTGGATAGTAAGTACATTTTAATCCTCAGTTTGTAATAAAAATTAGAGTTGTGTCTTGTGCCAATGTAAGGATAAATGTGCTTTCCATACTTTTAATGTTGCATGTCTTGCCAGTGCAGCAGACAGATGATGAGCCTGCAATGTATTTTTTTTCTCATAAAGTCCTGGCCAACAGTTAATCCGGTTAGTCATATCACAGAGATTCTGTATCCACAAGCCCAGAAATCATCAAGTCATTTAGCCTGACTGAAAGTTAAAAAAATAAAAATAAGAAAGAGCTTAGCTTAGGCTACTTACACCAGCTGTCACATATGATTTCACAGTGCACTGCTGCCCTCCTAGTTTTTTGTAATTAGCTCAAAGTTATCCTCTTCAAGAGTTGCTGTCCTCATTCCCTCGATTATATAAGATAGTATGAGCTGAACAAAATGAAACCCAAGCACTTGCCAACTGTAGCCCGGAAACTAATGATATAGTAATGTTCATAGTTTCATCCATGGTATTTATAAGTGTCATTGAACACTGCTGAGATCTCAGGTGATGGCAATGGTCAAGAGACTTCCTTCACAAGAAGAACGACAACATAATAAGTTATTTTTTCCACATGACTAATCAAGAATAATATTCAAAATTACAGGAGAAGGACCTTTTGCAGAGTTATGGTTCAAAGCACAAAATCTGCACGTAATCTAATGACAATTTCATGTCATAAGATTACGGATTAACCAGATTTTTTTTTTTTTTTTTACCAGACCCCCATGTTGGCCAAGAGAACATGACATGAAAGGTTGTAAATATTTAATACTGTGACTCAACAGATGTCAACTGTCACGAAAGTCCCCTTTTTTTCTCTCTCCCCCACTATATGGATGTTGTAATTTTCTAAATCTGTCTTGTAATGGGAAATAATCACACATTCCACCACTCTGAGATTTGACCTTGAGAGTTATACGATAACTGTATCAATTCAATTCCATTCAGTTTTAATATATAGTGCCAAATCACAACATACATCATCTCAAGGCACTTCAGAGATACAGTCCAATTCAAGCCAGTTAGAGTACAAAAATAGTCACATTTTTTGAAGGAAAGTCTCTTTTTCCCATTCTTCAAAGCAAAACTGCTCCAGCTCCATCAATTTCGATGAGTTCTGCTAGAGTGCAGCAATCTTTAAGTCACCCTAAACCCCTTGAGTGTTGTCTTTACTGGTATGTTTAGGGTTGCTGTCCTGCTGGAAAGAACCTCCTCCCAATGTCAAATCACTAGAAGACTGAAACAGGTTTTCCGTGGTGGTGCCTTTCAGAACAGATTTATATATATGCAAAGACTGTATGACACTTTTTTACACACAGGTGGACCTTATTTAACTAGTTATATGACTTATGAGGGTAATTTGTAACACCAGATCGTATTTGGGGGTTTCATAGAAAAGGATGTGTGTACATATACATGCATGACTTTTTGTTTTTTAATCAGTTTTTATTTTCTATTTCACTTCACCAATCTGGACTATTTATTTGTAGATTTTCACCATAAAATACCCCCAAAAAATCTATTTAGATTTGAGTTTTTTTGTTTGTTTTTTTTACAAACACTGCTTGCTTACACCAAAGTATGTCCACATTCTCAAATGGTATTTGTATGATATTTATGTAACTATGCAACTAGAGCGAGCCACTGAGGCTTCTGCTAAGGATTCCATAGTAGTTACTACCTTGCAGTCCTCCTGGTGGGGATCTTCATCATCGTTGAAAATATAGAAGTTGTAGATTTGGCCACTTTGAAATATCCCGTTCATCTATGGATATTATTGATTAAATATTGATCATGGGCCACATCACTGTGTAAGTGTGGTGGTTAGCATCGTCCGTCACCTCACAGCAAAAGATTTCCTGGTTCAAATCCCAGCTGGGACCTTTCTGTGTAGAGTTTGCATGTTTCCCCCTGTTTATGTGTGGGTTCTCTCTGTGCCCTCTGGCTTCCTCCCACTGCCCAAAAACACTCATGTCAGGTTGATTGGTTACTCTAAATTGACACTAGGAGAGAGTGAGCATGCATGGTTGTTTGTCTAGTTTGTCTCTATGTAGCCCTGTGATGGACCTGTGAAATCTTGTGTACCCTGCCTCTTGCCCAAAGACAGATGGGATAGGCGCTGGTATAGAAAATGGATGGAAATCTTGATCAAAGTGTTGTGCTTGTCAGCGGTCATATTTTCTTTCTAACACTGTGCTGTTCTATAATGCTTGGCATATTGTTTGAACCCAATCTGAGTCTGAATTTGGCACATTCGGCCACTCAAGTACTTAATTGTTTGTTCTGGCCCAATACAGGTCAAGCCGAAAAACCGGCTAACACATGGGTGAGACCCCTAAGCTGCAGCACAACTAACCAATATATTTGTGTAAAGATGGTAGACATTTAGGTTCAGCCAAACCAAAAGCACTTGTGTCCCAGCACATTCTTGAAGCAATATAACTTTTGGAATTATTCAATAACTTTTGACAGCAAGATGGCACACAAATAATCTTCATCTGGTTTTGAAATTCCAAGGTAGGTTGCAATATTACTGGGTTGCATAAGCAGAATGTGCGGTTTAGTGATTATATCCAGTTAAACTGGGTAATAATAATTAACACAAATTTCATGTACAATATTTTCAACTATGCTTTCATAAACCCATCCATATGCTATACAATATGTCTCTAACAGGTGGCTAAAACTGACATATAAAACAAGAGTAAAACAAGACTTGGCAGTATAATATATTCTAAGGTGGATCTTTAAGTGGAAATAATTTCCTGTTGGTGTAAAAATGTCTATACTAGTATCTTCTGTAACCTGGTCACTGTTTATTTTTTATAACTTTGTATTTAGGGCCAGGGTTGTTGAATGTGCAAACAATGCAAGATTATGTAGACAGAGTTATACTTTATATTCCAAATGTATTTTCTGGCGATACTTTTTAAGCAACATTATCCTCTATCATTCAACTTTAAGTTTAAAATGAGGCAGCATAGGATATAAGCCAAATACAATGAGATGAGTGTGTGTGTGGGTGTACAAATGGTGAATGGAAACATCATATCAGCCAGTGCGCCAGTATCTCTGCATACATACAGCTTATCTCTGTGCATTGGAAGGACAGTGTGTTAAGCTTTAGAACTGTGAGGCGTCAGGATTTGTCAAGTTGGCTTTTCAGCACTACTGCTTATCTCCTGAGTGCACGTGGGCACTGGGACCTCCCCACAGTCTGCAAAACCAAGGTCATATCTTCTCCCTCTCTCTTCTAGTAGTTCTGTGTGTCCTTCTCTCCATGTTGTTTGTGGGAATAGAAACTGTACTCCTCAGATGGTACATCATGTGCTTACAAAAACAAGCTACTGTATGCTGAGAGAGCCAGGATAGAAAGGGTTGTCAAGGCTTCACTTTTTCTTTTCACCTCAGTAAGTGGTTGAGTTTAATTCAGTACATAGAGAAAAGAAAAATAATTTTTTCTATGTTTCATTCATCCTGGAAAAGTCAACATGCCTTTCCATATTCTTCTTTACATACATACTCATTATGTTGTCTTGACATAATCTAGCTTGTGACATTAGTTCTCACATTTACCCCTTAACCTCATCCATCCATTTTCTATACCGACAGTCCGTTAATTGGGTAGTGGGTGGGCTGGAGCCTATCCCAGCAGTCATTGGGCAAAAGGTGGGGTACACCCTGGACAGGTCGCCAGTCCATCACAGGGACACATAGAGACAAATGAGACAAACAACCATGCATGCTCACACTCACACTCACTCCTATGGACAATTTGGAGTCACCAATTAACCTGACATGCATGTTTTTGGATGGTGGGAGGAAGCTGGAGAACCTGGAGAGAACCCACGCATACACAGGGAGAATATGCAAACTCCACACAGAAGGGCCCCAGGTGGGGATTGAACCTGGAACCCTCTTGCTGTGAGGTGATGGTGCTAACAACCACACCACCGTGCAGCCCCCCTAAACCTCATGTCATGGCTAATGCCTATGTGACTCTCAAAAAGGACCCAAAAGCAGATGTTGTACACTGACACTGGGATAAAAAAGACAAGGTTTATTTAAAGGCAGGAGAGATGGTGAACCAGGGGGAGGATCCAGAGGGACGGGAAGATGGTTAATGATGATCAGAAAGAGAAGTTTATCCAGGAAAGATTGTGGATTTCTTTTTACTGAGTCTAGGTTGGGTTCCAGAGTATAGGGGGGAGGCTGCTGGCTGTGGTGGAGTGGTACTGAGTCAACAGTAGGGCAAGTAGATAGGTTGGTGAGCAGGTAGGCGTCTTGGAATCCACAGGAGAGTGCTGCACCCTCAGCTAGGGAATCCAGAGTTAGGTGAGCAATGAAGGAAGTGGCACTGGGAACATAAGAAGGCAGAGTAAATACACAAAGGAAGGTTTTAAACATGAAGAAACAAAGTCGACCGAAGTACCACTGTAGTAGTGAGAAAATCTAGCGAAGACTGGTTGCTCCTGCAGGTCCTTAAGAAGGTGTCTTGATGAGGGAAGATGAGGAACAGGTCTGACAGCAGGAGTGAACCAGACTCCTCCCCGGGCTTCCTGGAAAACCTGCTCAGCCCCACCTAAGACCGACAAAGCAAACAAACACCACAGCCATGCATGATCGTGATACCCCGTGGTTTCTTGTAGAATCACAGGGCCTGAGTGCATTAAATTGGACCTTCACATTCGCTACAAATCCAGTTGAATTGGCAGTCTATATGTGACAGCCTTATTAGAAACACAAACCAGAGTTCCTGAATTGGAGTAACTCACTGGATTGTTTCATCTGACTTGCTTTTAATCTGGAGGCAGCTCTTAATATATTTGTAAATAGTTGATTTTGTCCTGCATAGCATCAAACAGCAAACAGACCCCATCTGAGCTAAGTTGGTGGACATATCTTGACATTAACCTGCTCAAAAGGCATATGTGTATATTGTATCTAGTCGCTCTAAATACAAAAGGCCAAAAAATTTTCAAATACTGACACAGGACTGAGTTGAAATAGGTCTCCCTTTTCAAAGTTAAGAAACATTAAGTGTTGAGGGTATGTTAATGAGACCATGAAAGTTTTTGACAATTGTAGGTACTTGGTATGTGAACTTGGTATGTGGCATGTGTTTGCATTTCATGGTTTAATCAGTACTTTCACTGTTTGGTTAAAGTGCAAAAATGTGCAGTCTTTTTCCATTCTCTCTCATTTTTATTAGAGAGTTATTGTGTTATCTTTGAGATTCTGTCACTTTACCCACAGAGTCAGCACCATAGATGTTGCATTCCATCCAGACAAACAGCTGCAGAGCACCTCACCACCAAGGTTCTGAACACATTTCTCACTAATCAGCTTATTGCTGTTCCTGCTCCACCAAATGGACTGTACTTATATGTAGCACTTTTCTGGTCTAACTGACCACTCAAAGCACTCACCCATTCTAAGTCTTCTAACCATTTATACATCGGTAGGCAACGTGTGGTTCTGTGTTGACATGTAGCCTGCGGAAGCTGGTATGGAACCACCAACCTTCCGAGTGATGAGCAACTGCGCTGAGTAGCTAAAGTTATCAAAGACCCAAAGTATATAATTTTGTGACTGTATACTATATATATGTAAAACTATATATAAATGTCATCTCAGTCTCCCTCATGGACCTGTTGCCTGGATGGATGGATGGATGAGTGGATGGATGAATGGACGGATGGATGGATCCGAAAATTAGAAGAAGTTGGTATTTTGTATGATATAAAGTTGGAACAGTAAAGCTTTGTAATGTTGGCTTTCCTTCCTACAACACTTAAGTCTTAATTGCTTTAAGGATACAACGTTATGAAGTGTGCAGTCATTGTCGTTTTGCATTATTTTCTGTTGGGTACAGGTTTGGGGTTTTACATTGTCTTGTTGAAAGATGCGTGCTCATCTGTACAAAAGATGTACTCTTGCAGGTATGATATGTTGCAAACTGAAATCTCAGTTAAATCACAGAGGTGTAAATGAGCATTGCTAAGATCACTAATACAACTCCATTCAGTCAGAAACTTTTATCGTCCCTATGAGTCACACATACATAGTTTTCTCACAGCAAATGGCGCAATCTGTGAATGCTGCACATCCAAGTTGACCATTTGTTGAACGGCAACTAATTTACAAAAAGAGCCCGTCACTTGCTTTCAGTGTGCAATATTTATGTTTTCCGTCTTATACAACCCCTGACATGGAATCACCATCCTTAAAGAATGTTACTCTGCTTTTTGATTTTGAAAAAATAAATAAAAAAAACAATAAACATGAATGTAACACAAAACAATTATTAGCTGAACATTCTGGCTTTCCGAAACATACTTAAATAACCTAAATAAACTGTTATTGTTTATTGCAATTTATTTTCATATGAAGTACAGAAAAATATATGAAATCATTTTATAATTTGCATTTGTAAAAAAAATACCTACAAGTAAATTTGTGAATGACTGCACAGCTAAAAGTGCTTGCAGAGCTTAGTGAGCTGTTGCACCTTTCTGATTGGCAAGAATCATAGCCCCAAAAACAGAGCTGACAGTAGAGATGATTCTAAAACTCGGTAATTCAACTCCAATTGTGACAAAAGATGTTAGTTGTTCCAAGTCAGCAGTGTCTATAAGTTGGAGCAAAGAAAACATACAGGACATACAGGTGTCAGGCCAGAAAACTGAAAGCAATATGAAAGAGAATAGAAATGAAGAACAAAATCAGTGAAAGGAAATGGAGTTGACGTCTACAATAGCCAAACTAAAACCATCACCATCTAAAACAAAAAAGAAAAAAAAAAAAGGTTACAGCAGTTGATGAATATGCCAGTATCCGAGCAGGTGAAATCCCTGTTCGTAGTCTAATCGTGCTCTTGATGCTCAAGACAATCCAAATTCTTTTCATGTGTTGTTTCACGATGGTGGAATGACCTACTAAGTGCTACAACAGCCTATCTTCAAGAAACTCTTGAATACCCAGCTCTTGAGAGAGCATCTCCTACCCTAGCACATACTCTATACTTCCCTACCCCCTCTACTGCACTTCTATTTCTGTACTTCCCTCTATACCTGCACTCTATTTCTACACTGTCACCTCTGACAGAGCCTGACTAGTGGTTTTCCTTCTATGTAGCTTATTATTAGCTTTGATGTTAGCTGCAATGTTATATCCTCATTTGTAAGTCACTTTGGATAAAAGCATCTGCCAAATGCATAAACAATGTGACATATTAGTGAAATGTGACAATAAGGTAATACAATAGTTTAATTTGATTTCACTAGCTGTAAAAGAAAATATTACTCAATCAAAATGAAGAAAGAATTTGTGAGGTAACCAGAACCAATATGCCATTTCCCCTTCTGTTCGAGAGTGTGCTTTGCTTTTTCACACACATTCCTTTGAAATGAGCAACAGTTGTTTAAAGCTAAGAGTTTTGGTCATCTTTGTCTTCTTGAGCTCAATCTTTGAGTGTTTTAACCCATGTTTGAATGATTTTAGCAGCTTTCAAGTCCTGCTCTAGAACCTTGCAAATTGGCAATGGTCCCGAGAAGATTAAGAAAATCTTGTGTCAAAAATAGCTGAGTCAGTCAAGCCCTGTTTTATCAGCAGTGCCAGCAGAGTGGCCTCAAAGGGACACACGACAGCCATTTAGACAGTGCCTAGCAAAATCTGCACAGCTTTAATGACGCTGTGCAATGATTGACTGTCAGCACCTCTGCACCATCTACAGTGTGCTGCTCTCTCTGAGCTTCATAGGCTTTAAAAAGGAACATCATATTGGAAAAGAAATATGTTATATAGCTTTGCAGGAAATAGCAGTAGCTTCCTCAAACAAATATAGGATCCCCAAGGCAATGTATCTGTTATCAAAAGCAGGTATATTTGGGGTGCTCAGTGGTCATATTTGGCTCTTTCTCTTGAAATTTCATCCATAGACTCTTTTTTTTGCTCCTGGATAGGGCGCAGAGTTAACTGAAAAATAAAGGATAATATTTACTTTGAGTTTTTCTATAGATATATGTGCATTTTAGTTGGGAATTAATTTGTGAAGAAAAAGTTCTTCTTTTGTTAAGAAATTATTAAGAGTCTATTGGAACTTTTCTCAGGAAGCAGGAAGGCCCACTTTTCTGGTTAAAAGCTTTTCAACACGTAAACAAACAATTTAAATCTGTCTTTTTAATTTCCTTGTATGCACATCTGAATCTCTTATCAGAATTATTCCAATGTGATTGAAGAATAATTATCCATGTGGACGTGGCTCAGGGCTTAAACATTGGCTTTTATCTTATAATTACGACATCTTCTTATATATATTTGTGTTTTGATGCAATATAAAGGCCATATCGCTATGATGTCAAATCTTTTTTGTTGTCCTGAGGACAGTGATAAACTGAAGAGGATGCCAGTGTAGTAACACTGCTTACACCAGCTGTCCTGTCACCATTTTTGCTCAGTATATGTCTTTCAGAGAGAGGCCCCAGCAGGGGCCAGCAACCAACCTTGGAGCCTCGGGATGTCTTCTTGCACTCGCTTGTTCCAGCATCCAGCTCTGACTGGCAGCAATCATTTTCTATCCATCTTCATTCTGCCATTGCACTCCTTCAGCTCCCTCAGGACCGTGGCTCAACCTGCAAGGATGATCACCCTGCTGTTGACTGCCCCACTATGAAATCACCCATATGGCCCCTGACCCTGGAGCGAAAGCATGAGACTTCTTTGCTGTGTTAAAAAGCCATGGGGCATGATGTGAGGGCATCCTCAGTAAACAGCACATATGTTTAAAGACATCGCCTTCACTGCAACCCATCCTCATCACAACCCCCCTCTCTCTCTTTCCTTCTATCTTGCATAATTAGATTTTCCCACTCAATTGTTTTCTCCCCAGTGGCAGTTAACATGAGGTAATGAAATTAAGCTCTATGTCTCCTCCCTAATTTGCTCTGGCCGCAGGCAGCCTCTATGACAAGGCCACATGCTTATTGAAACAAAAGCAATAAAAGCCCAGTGTCATTGAAACCTATACCAACACTCGACCCTCTTATCCTGAAAAATCCATAGATCTGAACTTTGAAATGGTTAACTTTACATGGTCAATCAAACTGGTAGTTTTGAATTTGTGATTGAAAATCACAATTTTGATTTCATATCTGGGCTGTAATGTGGTGTGGTGGCGCACTGCTAGGAATCGAATCTCAGCTGGGTTGTTTCTGCGTAAAGTTTGCATGTTTTCTACACTGGATCAAGTGTTAGTGTGCCTGGTTGTTTGTTATGTATTGGCCCTGCAATGGACTGGTGACCTGTCCAGAGTATATCCTGCCTTTCATACAATGGCAGCTGGAATAGGCACCAGTCCCCCTTCAGACGCTGAATAAAAATTAAGCTGAAATGGAAAATGAATGAATGACTGATTCGACATCTATAGACATAACTGTCTGTCTTGAAATATAAATGCAGTAATAAATGGTCTGGACCCATATAAGATTTCCCATTCACAAAACAGTGCATCATATTGAAATAACAGATATGTGAAATAAGCTCTTTTTCTCTACAGTCACATACCTATGAGCATGTCATCAGCAGTGCTTTTCCCAAGGACACTTTGGCACATGCAGAGATTGGTGAACGATCAGTTGATGCTGTAATTGGAGGTTGACCACTCCGCATCTGAACACCAGCTAGCAGATAAAAGTGTGGGAAGTTATAGCTATGATTGCTATCTGCCGTAGAGAGTTGTGGCAAGCTGGAGCCTTTAACAGCTGAAATTGAGTTATTGAGTCAAGGAGTATCTGTGGGCAGTTCAGTGACTTTGAGTGTTGTGAAATGTATTAATATTATTAATATTATTATTAACATACATGTCTGACAGATTCAGGAGGGAGCCAGAGTCTTCAAATAAAACCCACATGCACAAGGAGACCATATATAGCCCCCATCTGATCAACAGGTTAGAAACGATAACCTTCTTACTTTTAAGACGCCACATTTACAGAGCATTCATCTAAAAAAATCTATTTATTCATTTGTTCATTTCATCCTTGATAATTAGAATAGTATGTTTGGAGAAGCCAGACCTGACTGATGATGACATTTGTATGGTCAGCACTGTGATATTTGGCACCAGTAGATTTATAGAAACCATTTTACATGTCAACATATAACATTCTTTAAAGAAACCATTCTTTAAAGAAACCATATGGTGAAAATATCCCCTAAAGACAGACATGTTGTTCTGCACGTACCTTGGGGTATAAATAGGACCTGACTTTCCTTTTTTTGGGGTCTTACTTCTTTACTATGCGAACTATGACCCTGTGTACACAATATTAAAGAATACTCTCCACTAAATACTCAAGCTTGCCAGTTTCATTGATTCCAGCACCATCTTTTTTGACTCTTGGTCCAAACAGCTGCCCATGGAAACCCTCCTAACAAATTTGTATATAAAAAATATGATACCCCATTGCAGATCAGTAAAGCATCATTCAGTTCAACTTCACTTCACTAGGACCATCTACAGTACGTCATACATTTTTTGATGAAAGGTAGTCTATAAGAATTCAACTTACAAATTAAAGTATGAGTAGATAAGGCAATGTGTATGTGTGTGACCTGTGTACACCAAGTCACAGGCTGAAGATCCACTACAATGATTAAAATTTAACTGAAAATATATGAGAGTTACAGCAGCAGACCGTGAGGACAAACAGAGTACGCAAACTGCTGATTACCAAACTTTCTTTGAGCTGTAGCAGACAGAGCGTTTTCCACGCCATCTTACTGACGCTGAAAATAACATTTCCATACAGGGACCAAAAGCCATTTTCCTTTTATGAAATTATGTTTTATTGGACCATTGGTCTTGGAGTAGAGAATATAATTAAAAAGGAATTGCTGCTCAGAGATGAACAATAGAAGCTATTAAACGGAGGAGAAAAGTAGACAGACACCAGCCTGTCAAATGCTGATACAGAAAAAAAAAGCAGCATTTATGATCCACAGTTATTCACAACGCAAAATCAGCAATCAGGAGGATTCAATGCACCAGGTTGCCAGTCCTTTTGGAGGGTGGGAGGTAGCTGAAGCCATTTATACACGGGGATAACATGCAAACTCCACACAGTAAAGCCCCAGCTGGGAGCTGAACCTGGAACTCCCTTGCTGTGAGGTGAAGGTGCTAACCACCACAACACCGTGCAGCCCCCTTTTTGACCTAAAAGTACAAAATACAAACACAAAAATATGGCAGGTTGTTTATGGCAGTTTCTATGGTTTTGAAAATTGTAGATATTTTCAGCGTATTTGGAAGCGTTTGCACTATTATAGACATAAGGCACATCTTGATCATTGTCATTAGTTAAAGCAATACATAGAATTACCTTTCTAATCTCCAAAAAAAACTTTGTATAATGAAATACAGAATAAGTGTCTGCTGTATTTTGAAAGTGTTATGACCCTTCTCTGCCAATGAAAACAAACATTATACCAGATGTCAGTGATATTGGGCAAAAAAAATCATTAAACAAATTAAACAACAGTATATTCACACAGATGATGGTAGTGGTTATATTGTTTTAAAAGAAGCATCGGTACATAAAATTCCTTAGAGCAGTTGTTGTTCAGTGATTAAGATGGTTTGATGGGTACATTTTTCCTCTATGGCCTTCGACAATATGTTGTCCTAATTGGAACTCAGTCCTCAAAACTTTAAAAAATCCTGGGGTAAGATGCACAAAAATAACTTTGCAAGCACAACAAAGTTCATATGCATTCTTTTTGTCAGTTTTATGAAGCCATGCATATCTATGGAAAAGTGTATGTATGAAATTATAAGAATGTGCACAAACTTGAATTCCACTCCATGGTTGTAGGCACTCTCCTACAACCTTCCCTCCTATTGTTTGGTTTAATGTGAAGTCATTCCTTACACCACAACTAAATAGATATGACAATGAAAGCAACAAGAACGTGATAGTGAGACATTCATCGGTGAAAGATGAAAGAAAAACGGGTTTTATTTGGTGATCTCAGTTTGAGATTCACAAATAGAACAGGAACCGCTACATGAACAAAGGGAACATAATCAATCAACTATGTATGTTCAGAACAAAGGACCATGCAGAGGTAAAAGAGAAATGATGGATGACAAACCAGTGAAAAAGGGAACCAGTTCATTCTACGACAACATCTCACAGCTCAAAAATTATAGTCCCATGAAACCTAAAGTGGTGCACACACCACTAATGATCTTCTGCCAGAAAATTAGAGTGATTTCTAAATACTTGTTCTCTTCTTAAAGTCGCATTAGTATGCTAATGTATATCATACTATAAGTATATTATATGTATACTAACATTAAAAAACAAAATCTTGAAATGAAAAGATTGCTGTCATGCTGCAATTGTCTGTTTTATTTATTTATTTAAAATTATGTTCCCTTATTTTCCATCTCACCACATGAGGCTTAAATTGTTCTAAAAGCATGGGGAAACATGATTTGAAGAGTGCATGAAGTGCACACATATTTGCCTTTAGGAAAAGCAGTTTGTTTGAAGAAAGAATCCATGGTTGCGGTGGAAAGAGGGACTGATAAAGTCCCTCTGTGAGATAATGTATTACAGTTTAACCACCAGCTGCTTTCCATTTGTCGTCTTTTTTATTTGCTAAAATCTATCTTTTGCCCTTGGCTGCTGCTGGGAAAAGAAGGCGCATATGGTTCATCACATGTATCAGTGCAGGAGAGGGGTAGTAATAAAATGTATTGCTGTGGAGTCAAAGATCATTGAATTTCAAGGAGCCCTAGAATATGCTAGAATGGATTTGACCCCATATTTATCCTCTTGAATCTTTAAACTTGTGGAGTTGTTTGAGAAGGTTTTACTATCAACACAGAGCACGCACAGGGTATCTCTGATGTGGTGTTGAAAAATGTTGCAGAAAGTAGGGCAATAACCTAAGAACTCACCCCTAAAGCTTTGCTTTAGTATTTTACAAAGATCTGTGTGTATTTAGCCCACACATTTTATATATACATTTTATAAAGTACAAATATATATATACATTATACATATTTATACATTTTAAGTTGATTGGTGACTCTAAATTGTCTGAATTATATATATATATATATATATATATATATATATGTATGTATTCAGTTGATGAAAAAGTAGGAGCTGGCTTAGTTATTAGCAATTATTAATAAGTATCTAAATACAGTTATTAATATTCAATAAAGCTATCAACTAAAAATATTTTTAATGGGGCACCATTGGCAAATCCAGACACAAATAATTATACACCAGTAGCAGTCTTTAAGATCTGTTAGTTTTTGCATGTCAGTCTGGGAATATTAGACATGTGTACAAAGCAGTTGTGAAGAGCTTTAGCACTGACTTTTGCAACCAGCATTTATCCCAGTATCATACACTGTGGTCACACATAACTTCTCCTTTAAAGTAGCACAACATAATATATTAAAGTTAGCACAGTGATGTAATCAATGGTACTTATTAATAAACATTATTTCCTGCTATGCTACCACACTACGTACAAAACAATTACGATTACAACTACAATAAAAGAGAGACGAATCAGCGTGTGTGCATGGATGGTGGATGTTGCCATATCAGTGGTGAGGTTGCAAGATTGCGGCTGTGACCATGTCATTGGTGTGGTCACGAGATGGCGATCAGGACCATATTATATTTAGCCATGTGGAGCTAATGCTGATGCAAATGTGTTTTTTCTACAGTCCTTGGAAAAGATTCAGTACTTAAAGAAATGGACCGGAGACTGGTTGTGTTCAGTGAAATGTGTTCAGTCTTTGCTGCAAGTCCTTGTGTGCTCTCGAAAAGACGAATACTGGTTGCTTCTTCTGCTGGTGGAGTTAGTACTCACACTAACTCCAGGTCATCGCTCCTTGAAGAATCTCAGCCCTACGCTTGCCACTGTTTCATCTGCTGATAAGGCATCCGTGCAAGCATTGTGTTGCTGCAAGAGAGAGAGAGTCACAGAGAGAATGATTAGTGGCTAATGGCAGACCATGCAGATCCTGAGGGTTTTGGAGAGCAAATTAAGCATAGCAGCCCTCGTCCTTCCTGCTAGTGGGGAGAAGCGTGGAGGAGGGGCCTTGCTGACCCCTGTAGAGGCTGTAGAGAGAGGTTTTATGACGTTCCCTCTTGGGAGGTCTGGCAGGAAAAACAATGTAACAATGTAAGCAGACCTTGGGAGATTTACATGTGGAGTTGGGGATATTGCTATATTGCTATATATCTTGAGCATAAACTGAATTTCACTGTAAAAGTACAGTAAAAGTACAGTTACTTTTTTATAGCGAGTGTTATTCATCTTGTAGCAAAGCAGCTCTAGAATTAGGTCAGCTGTAGTGTACATCAGCTGATTGGTCTCTGTCGTGGTACCACTTGGTAAAGTATGTAGGGCTGCATTCACATATTAAAGCAGATTTTCTGAAGGCACTTTGTCTCTGAACCTTCGCAAAGGATCATGCAGGGTCCAAGTATTCAGCTTAGTTAGGATGTTCCATCTTAGGCCAGCTTCCTTTGTCTTAAGGATTTTAGGGCTTTGTACTGGGCTTGGTACAAACTCTCAGATGGGTGGATGATGATGGCTGACATTTCGTCTGGTCTTCCTCTCGCTGTAACATCTTTGTTGTACCTCATCAATCTGGGTTAGAAGTTGTTTCTTTGTTATTTTATGTGTTGGGTTTATAAGCATCACATAGGCCCACATCCTCTGCATACTGTATATCCTCTCTCACTAAGGTTGGATTTATAGTAGCTTTCCAAAAGTGTGACATCAGTATGTGTCTCTCTCATGTTGAGAGAGTAGAGCGTATGTGGACAAGACACTTTTGCATAAAATCCCGCTTTGAGGAGTGTACAATTTAAGGTGATTCTATGGACAACACACAAGTTTAACTTTGGCCTCTTTGTTACCTCTGCTAAATCCAATCCTTGCTTGCTCCATGGCTTTTGGTAGTCTGCCTTTTCTTTTCAGGTTTGTTGTGGAATATATGGAATATGTGGAATGTATTCTTTCTATTTTCTAACATTGGATTTCATGGTGTCTTAAGGAATATTCACAGTTCTCTGCATTTTTGAATAACTCATCTATAATCTTTACTTCTTCAGAACTTTTTACATGACCTCATTGCAGCGGTTCGTAGTGTCCATTGTGCTGCACACCCTGCCTCATGTCACTTGAAAAATGATAAAAGTCCAACATTCAACAAGTTAATTCGATTTGGGATTGGATTCATGCATAAAATAAAGATTAGGGCAGAATATTCACTAACCTTTTCATGCACATTTTTGACATAATCACAAAATTGTTGTCATTTCTTATATACTGGTGAAGCTACTTGTAAGTTTTTGAATATCTTGATATCAGTCATTTCAAATATTTTTTAAGACATCATGAAGCAATCTCAGGCTGGCAAACTGTTAAATAATAACATGTCTCCATGATACAGGCAGGATTTTGGACATTAAACTGAATATGAGTTTGACGCTCTGAAAATACAACTAAACAGAAGACAGTTTGGGGGGAAGTTGAATATAAGGTAATGTAAAAAAGGAGCCTTCATTAATGCAACCACTTAGGTCATAAAAATTATGAACAAACTATGGAGCCAGTAACTTTTTTTTGGCTATATGAAATCAAATGTTATGTATGTTTAACTCAACAAAAATCCAACAGTGATTTTGAAATTACTGCACAAACAGAATATATTCAGATATTTAACAAATACCTAAATCTACAGTGTATTACATATCTGCCCTCTAAATTATTTTCAGAGACCAAAGTTATGGCTTTGCCTAAACAAACATCAAAAATGCATTTAAATTCAGAGCAAACTCTCTTTCCACAAACAATTCTGCATTCCAGCTTCTTTATCTCACTTCATTACTAAATGGGATGCATTTAATTCATCCATGTTTCTATTGTTCATCTCAGATTTTGAAGTTGGTTCCTGTTACAGTATATTATACAGTTGGTATTTCAGAAAAGTACATTTGACTCTGACATGCAAAGAACAAGTATAAAATAACAAGTCATGAATGACACCATAACATGGTAAAGAATATCAGCATAGTTTTTCTTTATTTATCAGGCATACATGCTGAAAAAAACAATTCAACACTACAAATTATGATAATCATGGAGATAATGGTCATGGTAATGATAACAAATAGGTAGGAGGGGAAGTAGAGGAAGATGTAGCAGAAGGAGAGAAAAATTAGTGCTGTGTTGTTAATCAAGTTGTAAGCATGGTCAGAAACACCTGAGACCAGCATGAGGTACATGGAGAAAGAGGACCTGGAGGGAAAAGTACAAACTAAATGAGAAAGTGCCCTCAGAGCATGTGCTGTGCAATCGTGGGGTGTTGATACAAACAGAATTATGTAGATAAGAGAAAGGGAGCCTCTTAGTGCATCCCACAATGCACAATGTCTCAAGCTCAAAACAATTATGTATCTGAAAGACCTGTACAGTAAAAAGTAAGACTTAGCCTTAAGACAAACATATGATTACAGTAAAGGGAAATCTCTAACGATAACAGTCTGCTCAAAATCCATACTTTCACTCAAATCTGTATCATCTAAATGTGAGTGTTACCTGCATCATATGCAGCTACAGTTCTTGTTTAGTTAGTCATTGTTAAATCATGACAGACCTCCTTTAGATTTGCTTTATTTTATTTTATTTTATTTACAAATAAATGCTTTTAGCATATTCCTCTTCAGAAAATGGTTGCAAAGATGCAAATACCTATCCTCATTTAACAGTGAGTTTTACTTTGCACAGAAGTTGTCTTACTCACACCAAAAAGAGTATTTGGACTTCGAGAGCAGTTTTTTTTAACAGGGACAGTGTTGAGTAATTTATTTCTACCAGTGCTCAGAGACTGGCATGCAGTGTGTTGCGTATTCTCAAATTGTCATGGTGTTAGGTCTGTTTCATTGTAATCTTTTATTGAGTTTGGTTTTATTGTGAAGTTGCAAATTCCTTCTCTATGTTTGCTTGATTTCCAATCTTTATTTGTTTCCCTGACCTGATGCTACTTATTCCCTACATGTCCCAACTTGTGTATTTAGACAGTCAAATAGTCTTTTTTGCTTTCAGCATCCCTAACAGGCGGAAATAGTGGTATTCAAATTCTCTAAATTCCAAGAAAATATGCTTAAATGCTTATATTCTTTTTATCTCTCTTGGGATAGTATGCACTGACCTATGCTTCAATCAAAGTAAAGATACTAAAGATAGTAAAGGCAATGCTGTCCCACAATTCCTTACAGCAACAATATTCAATGACACACTATGACTATAATGTAATAGGAAGAGAGCAGACAAATAATTGTGTTGTTTCTTTTCTTGTCAGTGTTTTTTAGAGGGAATTTACTAACTTAAACTACCTTTATATATCCTGCATGTCTAAAGTATAAACACATGGAATAAAGAGATTGTTATCCCCAAAATGTCTCAATGTGGCATTTGTTTATTCAGGCAGATACAGTCAGTAATTATCTTCAAAGAATATGCAACCTCAAGTGATCAAGTGAGAGAAACCACATGTGAGGAATAAAAAAGTCCATGACATTATAGTATTGTTAGTTAATGTTGTTAGTCCTGTTTTCTAACCCTAGCCAAGTAGGTTTGGTTTTGACGTGTTTCCTTCAGAAATAACCAGAAAGTTATAATATTTTGCTGTAATGTAACCAAGGCAACCAGAAAAATTATGTTCATGATGGTGACGGTTGAGCTCTCAAAGTATGATCTATGATTGTTTTCTAACCCTAACCAAGTAATGTTTTTGCCCACATCCAACCAGGAAGTAAAGTGTTGTCTTGTTATCAATAGAATGCGTGTTGGTCTCACATCACACAAAGAACCCACAGAAGTGTTTGCTCCATCCATCCTACCTCCTTTCTCCTTCTGAGGACATTTTAGTTTGTTAAATTAATTACTTGAGAATGGCATCTGGTCACCCTGCCTCTTGCCCAATGACAGCTGGAATACGCTCCTGCCCCCCACCCTGAGTTGGATTAAGCAGGTATAGAAAATGGATGAATGGATGACATGTGGTCTGATGTGGAAACGTTCATATGAGTCATATTTCCGCTCTGCCGCTTGTAGAGGTGGTATTCTTCTCACCCATATAAAGGGTACGAAGACAAATAATCATATATTTATTTTGGAGGACTTAGGACTTACTTTGGAGGTATGTGCTTTTGGTAGACCATCACTGAAAAGTAATTTTAGCCAATAACACAACAAGGTTGCACACCGTAGTGAAAATGAGTTGGATTCCTTCAGCACAGAAGTTATCTTACCATAAGCCCCATGAAATAGCCTTGTTGTCTTACCTTTGACTTCATAATATTTTCTATCAAGGTCAGGGCAAAGATGTATGACATAATTCTGAATGTTCGGTTTCACTAAATGTTTTTTCCCCATTTGAGTTGTTAGATTACTTCTGTAACTGTAATTTGTGTGGTTGTTTGTTACCTCACCAGAACCTTTTTTTTGGTATCAACACTCAATTCATTGGTTTTATAGGAACCATAGCACTACTGTATTGAGAAAGATTTAATTTCTGTCATCCTGATTAGGTAGCGGGCTCCACAGTGGTGTGGTGGTTAGCATTGTCGCTCCACAGCCTCAAATTCCTGCTTGGGCCTTTCTGTGTAGAGTTTGTATGTTCTCCCTTTGCATGCATGGGTTCCCACCAATTACTCCAGCTTCCTCCCACAGTCCAAAAACACAAATGTTAGGTTAATTGATAGGTTAGAATAATGAAAGGGTTATGCATTAACTGTTTAGGGTTAAGGTTTAGGTTAGGCTGTCCACAAGGAATGGAGGTCAATGCAGTGTCTTGGCAAGAATGTGCAAGCTTCTGTTTTTCTCACCGCTGATTTTGTCAGCATGTGTCCTATGTGGAAAATGCATTCCTGATGCCAGAACTAGTACAGTCCAAAGGCTATGTTGAGTACTTTGCTGGCAATTTCTCTCTGTTTCTGTATCTGTGAGCAGATAATGCAGCCATAAATAAAACTTTGCAGGTGTTAAAATGAAGAAAGATTGTTGACTGGTGTGGTTCAACCCATGAGTAGTTATTACTTGTTAAATAAAATGTAGTCAAAATCTCTAAATTAGCTTAAATAGGCATAGGCATTAAGTGGCCTGCACAAGATGGTGTGGTTCCCACAAGCCAAGCTACCTTGTCTCTAATCTCCCTGGCACCACTTTAGAATCAAGCAGCCCTAACATCCTGCCCAAGCCAGGTTTCAAGCCCACCAGCCTCCTACTTTTCCATGAAGTGTGTTCAAAATTTGATTAGAAAGACGAACCACATCGACATAGCTCTGCATGGCTTTGTCAGTAGCTGTGACGTAGCTATTGAACTTTATTTTTATTGGTTCCTTACAGTTATAGAACTCTTTTGGTGAGTTTGTTACATACATCATCAAACAGGAGCAGAATCCAAAGAAGTCTCTCCAAAGCAAGTGAGTTGTGCACTTTTACAACTTCATTAATTATTCATTTATATCAATTATTCAAGAGACAGACCGTATCATGGGGATAGGTTTTGTCAAGGACTTGTTAAATCTTTTATTCAGAGTGGATATTGCTTTTGTTGTATTTTTGAACATATCACTTTCCTTTCCTTTGTGTTTGCTCTGCTCCCAGTCTGTTCCCCCACGCCCCTTCCACCCCCTTTGGGATTCCCTGCTCTGTCCTTTGGGGTCTAACCTGTTTCTCCCTTGTTTATTAAGTCCATGTTCTCCCTCCATGTGTTGACAGGTTGTCAGTGTACCTTATCAGTGATTCTCACTTGTGTTCCTGCTCTATGGTATTTGCACCATGCCTTCTAGCATTCTTCACATAGGTGTAGGGACCAGGGGGGACAGGGCCACATGTTCCCCCTAGTATTGGAGACCGGCACATTTGTCCCACCCAAAAGTTATTTTATATCTGTCAGGTTTCCGATATGTGTCCCCCCTGTCATGGAAATTTTAGTAAGGCACAGAGTCAGTTATTTTCTGAGGAGATAAGATCCTTTTAATAATAATATCTTGCAAGAGAGAACAACACAGTAAAACATACAAAGTTACTCTGACCACTGAGGCAAAGACACTCAGTTATATTGCCCACTTGTCACATCACCTCTCCGTGTGAGTATAGTTGATTCTTCTTCCACCTTTCCTCCCCAGACACATTTGTAAATATCACTTTCACCCCTGCCCCCCTTAAAGCTATATCATTAAAACAAGCCCATCATTGTGAAGATGAACTTAAGAAAACAGGACAGGATAGTATCTTGCAGCGAGGTCATTTGCAGGTTATACACAGTAGCACTCAGTACAATGCATATAAGAATTAATTTCCCGTTACACCCTCAATAATAATTGTAATATTTTTGTTTAATTGTTACTTAGTGTTTTGGAACTAGCTTACTTTAACTCTTAAACCTAACTTTACGTTTTTGTCAAACATGTTATCAGTGTTCTACGTATTTAGACTTTATCGTCATGTAGATACACGAAATACACAAAATTACTCCTCTGCATTTAACCAATCCAGGTTGACACCTGACACTCATGCATGCACATGTCACACACTGATGCAGATGCCATACACTGGAGCGCTGGGCAGCCATTCACAGCGCCCAGGGAGAATGGGGGTACGGTGCCTTGCTCAAGGGCACCTCGGCCGTGGCAAGTAGGTGGATTGCCACCCCTCCAGCTATCAGTTCACCAATTTTTGAGTAGTGGAATTTAAATATAATGATTGTTTCAGATCTTTGTTTAATTAATTCCGTAAAAGCTGATGGCAGGCTGAGCGCAACATAGCTTCACACATGCGTTTAGCCGCTGATATCAAAACTACTGTAACCATGGCAACGTCAAGCTCATCTGGAACTGTGCCATATGTTATCACAGTTGGTTATAAAGCATTCACGCAGACAGCAAACAAGCAAACAGCCACTTGCAAAGTGTGTGGTATCAGGATAAATGATGCAAACTCAACTACGTGAAAACGCACTTTGTAATGTGAAAGGGAAACTTAGTGCGTATCGACAGGTCCCGCTAGCAAACTAATCAAAGTAAACAGTGTTGTAAACTATATGCAGAATACAGCTTCATTGTTCACTGCACAGCACTGCTGATTTATCTGCGGCAGCCTGTGAAATTTGGGAAGGACTTTGGTTAAGTAGTCTAGGTTAACAGTTACCAAATTAATTGCTGAACCAAGTCTACGTGGATGTAGTTTAACGTTAATCTAATTGCTTTTTTAAAGGGACACCTGATAAAATTCCAGATTGAAAAATGCACTGAAAAATGTTAGCAATGAGAAGTTCAGGCTACACAGCCAGTTATTAATATGTCTGTTAATGTATCCTGTGGTGCAGAGCAAGCACACACATTAACAAACACATTTATATACTTCAAACAAGCTTTGATGGCGTTTCTTCACATTGGATTGAAATAGCACTCTCAAGTGACCATGCTCTGATCAATTTTGATCCGGCAGTGTATAATGATATTACATACATTGATAATACAGTACATGCTTTCAGTCCATAACATACAGCAGTGCAGCCCTATCTAGACCAATTGGCATGTGTCTATTGATAGAACGTTCATTTCAGTCATTTGAGACTTGAGACTTGACTTATTATTGGTCCTCAAAGACTTGAGACTTTATTTGGACTCAAACATAAACACTTGAGACTTGACTTGGACTTGGCACTTGTGAACATGTCCACCTATTGAAAATGGTGCTCAGACTGATATACATACTTAAATTCAATTAGGCCAATAAATCAGCTCATATGTTCATGCAAAAGTTGCAATAGTTCTTCCATCACACCAGTTTTGCTGTTGTGTACTAAACCTTTAGTATTACTGATTTTATCCATGAGTTATGAGTTTATTAGTTCTCCCAGTTGGGTCTTTTCTTTAGCTGTAAAGAGAATCTCACAGCTTTCCTCAAAATGGTCAAATCTTTGCTGTTATACTCACATGTTTGTCATGTCTTTTATCAGGTCAGACATTGTGACATATTTCATAGTAACCGAAAAATACAGAAAGCACTCAGAAAGTACATTCTCCGGTATGGCCAATGTTTATGGTCTATTATACCTTTTTAGAGTGATCAGATCAGAATTAAGTTCTTTCTCTCCACCACACTGCAAAATTTGTCTCTTAAAATTTTTGTTTACAAAATCACTGACAAAAAGAGTAACAGACTTAAAAAAAAAACCTACTCTCCATTTGGAAGAGGAATAAACAATGAAACAAGCTCAAAAGCAAAGTTGTCACGTGTAGTATCTCAGCCCAAAATGTTCCAAGACAGCTTCAGTCCTGGGACTGTGCATAACAAAGGTTGATATCATTTACAACAGCTCAGCTTTAAAACCGTGTATTGTCACTGACTGACTCCAAATGAATATTAAAAGTTCATTGCTATGCGTGTTTGATAGAAATGGGTTAAGAACTCAGCAGTTACATGGATGAAGGAATATGCATTGCATGACTGAAACTCTATATTCTGTTGCTCTACACTGATGCTCTCAGGCTAAATGTTTTGACCTTTCTCGCCTCCCAACATGATGTCCTCTACCAAAGCCTTGTGTCAGCCTCCATCCTGCCTCTGGCATGGCAGCTTACCCATGACATTATAATCTACTTGAGAAAAGGGAGTCAGTGTTTTGCTTTGAGCTCTTCCTCCTCTCTCCTCCTTCACTTATTTCTTCCTCTCTCTGCACCCAGTTACTGTCTATGTCATTATCTTCCTGCAGGGTGCCTTGCTGTCCTTGTTGCACAGCCTGGCATCCTCTATGCTTTTAATTTACTCTTTCTGTTTGTCCTCATAATACTTGCTCTTAAGAATTAACTATATATTTATAGAACAGAGCTGAGGTTTAATATCTAACACGATAGTGAGGACTGTAGTGACTAGTCTCAGACCCCTGTTGCCCTCAATCAGCAAACAGATCTTACAAAAGTAAAGTGTATGCCAGATAATACAGTCTGGCAGCTAGTTCTTTCGAGGCACAGTAAGACTTCCATGCACTCAAGACCATCTCAGAGGAAACTGCCCACATAAAACCTGCTCAAGTGCCTTTTGGAACAATGCATTTGATTACATTTTAAGGATTATAATGCAGGTCTTCAGGAGCTTGAGTTCAAAGTTGATCAACTGTACTCTTATTCCTGGGAAGTCAAATACTGCCACAGTATATACAAAGTACTGTTTGTACAGCGTGTCGGTTTCTTGATACACCATGTCGGTTCCTTGATACACCCACTAAAGCAAGATTTACACTCTGAAAGCAAACACAGCAAATGTCATTCAGGAGTATTTAAACAATTGATTAGGACAGTGTTGGGGAAGGTCAACCAAACAGATCACACCCAAGTTTGAAACGACTTTGGGACATCACTTCCTTGTTTTCTATCTTTATAATATAATATAAATTCCATTATAATTAAAGTTATATTCTAATTCAAATATAATGTGAATATTAAATAAAATGAACAAAGTATTTTTTTTTAATTCATTCGTCTAATTCTATTTTCAGTTGGTGCTTTGTGAGTTTTAGGGCATTATATTTCCTAGTTAGGGGAAATGACTTAAACTACTTTGCAAAGTTTATGTTTAGGAAAAGATTTTAGTCAAATTTTGAACATATATTTATAACACATTTATAACCTTAACATTGGATTGATGATGAGAATTTGAGAATGACACTGGATGATGAGAAATTGCAACCTGCATTTACTTGCCTCACATTTGCTTCACAAAAAATAGTGATGCTAATGGCTTCTTTCTGCCTTGATTTCTGATGCTGTTACTGTTTTGTTTAATATTGACATTTCTGTCATGATATGACAAAGAAAATAATTTAAAAAAAGAAAAGAAAAGCAAGGGAATTTACCGGAAGCTTTTGGTCCAACCTTGTAGACACCATCAGTGTATCTAGAGGTTCACATTTAATTTCAAATTTATGAAAAAATGATTAAATAAACTAGTAAGTCTTCAAATGTAGTGTTTTTAAATCTGTCTCCAAAGAAACTTGTAGTGCAGTCAAACTGAAATCATTGACCTTGGTAAAAACTGAATGCAATGATTCTGAAATAATTCTGAAAGTTTTCAAATGTTAAATCTGAGAAATTGTATTGTTGTTTTGTGTGATATATCCAATTGAATTAGAAAGTTTGAGCAGGTGGAATAAAAGACTGAAGTCAGATGTGCAGGTTACCCATGCAATGTGTAATGATGTACCCCCATAATGTCTCTGATAATGAGCTGGATACAGCTATCTAAAGCAGTATGCATGCTCCTCTGTACCTTTACTTTTTTACCCTTATTAATGCAGGTACATGTTTCCTAAAGGTGATCATTTCTCAATTTTTGGTAATGCAAATATTCTTACAAATACTGTAAAAACTCCATATGTCATTATTATTCCAGAAAAGCGGTCATTACTGTAAGAACATAATAGGATCATGTCTTCTTATTTACTTTGTTGGCTTGACATATTTTGAGATTTAGATTGTCACTGACTGAGACATAATTACAGATCAGTGTAGCTGTTCTTGTGTTATGTGGACTTTTTAAAACAGTACACAGCTATGTCAAAATCCACAACATAAACCTTAAACACATAATGCCTGCAATCAACTACTTGCCATTATTTACTGAAGTTACTTTTAATTCCTAAACATGTATGGCTGATCATCAGCCTGGAAACCTAAAACTCAATAAAGCACCATACTTTATCTCTACCATCTCATTCTCTGACAATTGAGTTCTTATCTGTCATCGTTCATCGAGGAAATGCTGCATGTGTGTCAGGTTATCTCTCCTCACAGCTGTAGTATCCTGTTCAGGTAACTTGATGTTTAACCCTCTTCTTTTGTCTTTCTTCAGACTTGCGGCGAATGACAGCTGGTTTCATGGGCATGGCTGTGGCAATTATCCTGTTTGGCTGGATCATTGGCGTGCTTGGCTGTTGTTGGGACCGAGGCCTCATGCAATATGTGGCTGGCCTCCTCTTTCTCATGGGAGGTGAGTCTAACGCTCATACCCACAGAAAGATGATGTCTTGAGTAAAACTTTTGCACAAACCTGACAGGTATGCTTAGTGGACATTTGAATATCAGTGGTTTTGTGTCAAAGACTGAGCAACTTTAAAAAAGTTATTTGATTTGAATGTGTCTAGAAAACTGTGCAAAAGAAGTACTCAGGTATAATTCTAGATTATCTTAATCATGTGGTGGACCACTTTTATTCTTTACAATTATTGGACAGCATTCTTGTCTCCATAATATTGTTCTTGATGTACAATTTCTACTATTCAAATTATTTTATTTGCATCGTGCCAACTAACAACAAAAGTCAACTCAAAAGGTTTATAACAAAACCAGTTAGATACTGTTCAGTTCAATCCAGTTATAATCCAATGCAGTCCAAACCATTATAACTGTATCCACATAATGTCAATTAGAAGAAAGTTGCCTTGATAAGCAAACCAACGAATCGTATTGATCCCATATCCCTAATGAATGTCATGTCATGACGTGACTTTCATCAGAACAGCAAGCTAAATTGATGTCATCAAGGTTCTCCAATTTTCTCAACGTTAAACCTAAAGACTTGATGTCTTGATGACTAAAATATGAATTTAAGGATAAATCAAAGCAGCTGATTGAATCTTATATAATGATGGTCACCGTTTGTGAGATGAAAAGTTGAATTTATATAGATATGCCAAACTCATTCTTTCAATCCTTGATTCTGTTTTTGTAGATTCAATACAATGCCTGGTCAAGAAGTTATAAAGTGAATGTTTTTTTTTTGAATGCCCAAGTTTTTAAAAGTATTAATTAGCATTATGTAAGCCTTTAACTCATCTGATGAAACCATCAATGTCTAATCTTAAATTACCCCTCTTCCATGATACGAAATGAAAAAGAAAAAATAACATTATTATCTATCAAATAGCTTTTAAGCTATTTTATTTTTACATTAGACTTTTTTTCAGTCAGTGCTTGCATAGAATCATATTTGAATAAGATGAGACAGTGTACAAAAGTGAACGGACAACACACTGTGGAAACATTCAGTATTTCTTTCCTCATCAGTGTAAATAATGTTTTTTATTACTTTGGAAGTAACAGTGAATGCACTGCGAATCAAAGTGAAGTATATAAATGTGCTTCCCCTCTAACACCAAGTCATACGTGTCCCAGTTTCTGGCATGGACAGTCAGTGAAAACTTCACACACGCCCATAGCCTGCGTGAACGGCTCCAGCTAGACAAGAGGCAGCTGCACCCTCAATTATGCCTTGGATTAAGACTGTGCCCTACAGTTGTATAATGAACAGGCAATTAAAAAGCCAATTATGTTTCTTGGTAATAAAGGCACAAGAAATAGGCTGAGTCAGTCTACAGGAGCCAAATTACAGCAAAGCAGTCCATAGAGTCACAGAGCTCTCACAGTCAGTCTGTTTCTCAAACAGCTTCTGTTAAAAAGAGTTCAAAGAAAAGATTAATTTGGATGATGAAGACAGTGCCATTTTCTGTGTCATATTTTCATAATATTCTATGTTTTTGCCCATATTTGCCAACACGCCATTTTATACAAAGATCATTTGGCATTAGGGACAGATGCATCAGAGAAAACAAAGAGAGGCACAGTTCTTACCCAACAAAAGGCAACGTGGCAAAACTGTTTGATGCTGAAACAGTGTAATTTGTTGGCATACTAGACTATTTCTATGCACCGAGAAACTGAGCTACCAACAGTATTTGACTGAACATAATGGCAGCAATATTACATTTTACTAAGATGATGAGAATGCAAACCTAGAAAAATGTTCACTTTTCAGAAAAAACAAAAACTTAAGTCAATACCAGGTCATTCAAGAATTTCTATTTATACGAAATTTCGATCCGATTGTTGCGAACAGCACCGAGTTGCAAACTGTCTTTTACAGTTTTACTGTTTTTACCTCTCTTACAACTTTTTTGTTTTTTGGAATATGCTGTTGCATTGAATTCTATCATTTGTTTAAACTTTCTAAATTTGTTAAATTTGTTGGTCAATAAAGATTCTAAACATAATTTGATTTTACTTGTGTTAAATAAAGATTCAAATGAAACTGACAAATTGCAGATTTAGCTTTTTGCTGCATTTTAGAAAATTGCCCGACTTTTCTGGATATTGGGTTTGTATATATTAAATGTATATACTAATTACAGACTCCCAACACAAACTGAGCTAAATAGTTTTTGTAACTCTTTAAATATGCTAATCCAACAAGCATATTTATTCTACCTCATGCTTGTCCAGATATGTGGACAAAGGAGTCAGGATATTCTTACAACTACCTCTTCTACATTATTTGCAGCACACATTCCAATCCCCATACATGACAAAGTAGTGATAGAAATCATGGTAATGATGTGTTGACTTGTTCAATGACCTAGTTGAACCTAACCACAAATATAATATGTATGATGTTGTCCCATGTCTATAGTCACCTATGCTTTGTACTCCCAACTATCTATTTTTACAACTGTGAATTCTCTGCAGTATACAGTCTGACCTTCATACTACCTTGATTTGATGACCGTGGACTTAATCCAAGCAAAGTTTATAGTACATTTTTATCTTGATTAGTCATAATGGACAAATCATTTATCAAGGATACAAACACTTTTATAGGGACACAGGATTCAGAAGTATATAATCTTGCATCAACGATGGTAAACTGAAAACCGGGCTTACACTTGATTGTTCAATTCAATTCAATTCAATTCTATTTATATAGCACCAAATTACAACAATTGTCATCTCAAGGCACTTAAATAATATAGTCCAATTCAAGCCAATTGGAATTCAATTCATTGTAATCATAAGCCAATTCATTCATATAGAGCCAATTAAAAAAAATAATATCCTAGCTAAGGAAACCAACAGATTGCACCGAAACTTGTCTTCAGTCCCAATCTCCCGGATGCTTCAATAACTTGTTCTGTTTTTGCAGGAACCTTCTGTATCATCTCTCTTTGTACCTGCGTTGCTGGTATTAACTTTGAGCTTTCCCGTTACCCACGGTACCTGTATGGCCTACCTGATGATATTGGCCATGGCTACGGTTGGTCCATGTTTTGCGCCTGGGGAGGTCTCGGCCTCACCCTCATTGCTGGCTTCTTCTGCACTCTGGCTCCATCTGTTCAGCCAATACCCAGATCCACCTGCCCCAAGTCCCGGCAAGAGAATGGCACCGTCTGCTAAAGCTTACAACTGTGAGAAGACTGACTGAACCCACCAACTGACAACAAACAAAAAACCTGTTCCATGTGTACATCTGTCTACTCATCTCCACTCTATCCTGGTTACAGTTTTTTTTTTCAAATATCTGTGTGTGTTTAAAATGGGTGTCTTGATGATCTGCTATCTTGAAAATACAAGAAAAACTGAGAACTTGATATTAAAAAAATAATCAAAATTGTGCTTGTTTTGTTGTTGTGGAGCAGATGTAGATAGGGACCATGGACAAGAACAACTGCAAGAAGAATTTACTTTGAGACAATGAAGGACTAACTCATAGACTCTGGGTGTCTATTCACAAAGGGTGGCTCTAAACCTTAAGGTGGACAATGATGTTCAGCCATAGAACTCCACCTATTAACTGAGCCATTGTGATCAATCAGAAGAGAAACAATCAGATTGTTGTGATCAAGTAAACATTTCGAGGACGTTTTTCATGGACCTGTTGGATGATTCCCCAGGAATGGACCAATCATGAAACCATGTGACTTGTAGGAATGGGTTCATGTTTAGGAGCTATCAGTTAGCTTTCAATATTTCCACTTCTGAGCGCCCCCCAATTACTTGTAAATGGGGAGCGGTGAGGAGATCTAAGACTTTCACTTCATTGTACTTTTATTGTACAGAATATTCCAGAAAACAACAACCAGGAATTGTCCAATTTAATCATTTTTATTCTTGTTTAGATGCATTACAATTCTTTCTAATGATCATATATGCCATGTAGAATTTTTACATGCTTTTGTCTTTTACTCAGTGTGATTTTTTTTCTTCTTACTGAACCTTTCATGTTGTGAATGAACTATAGAGTGAGTGTCTGTTCAGAGCAAATGTTTCTTGAGTTTCTCTTTCTTTTTCGTTTGAGTCATGGAAGAGTAGGTGTGTGAGAATGTGTGTGTTGAGAGATTGCTTTGCAGTCTGTACAGAAACATGTCTTAAAAAAAAGAAAAAAGACCGTTTAACAAAATGGAGTCTTGCCTTGGGTATGAAGAAATGCTGGAACTTTGATGAACGGAGAGATGAAGGAGCCATTTCAAAGGGAGCAGCGATGTTCAGCGTGGTAATTTACTGCCCTGAGCAACAGTGGAATGATTAAATCTAATGAGAATACAGCAGCTTTTTTTCCTCAACTGGTTTTCATTTTCCAGGAACTCGTGAAGCTTTCTGTGAGACCTCTTCTTTCTGAGAGGAAGGTAAACAAGCACAAATTTCAGAAGATCTCAGCTTATTCAGCTAACATCTAAGATGTCAACACTAAGAAAGAAAATGTTCTGTATATGACTTTTGAAGGCCTAAGTTACCCATCATGACTCACAATTTTATGCTAGAATTGCATTTAATATAACTATGTACATTAGAGAATATGGCAATTTAATCCTTAAACAGCAGGTGGTTGTGCAAGCTGTGACAGAAGGCAAAGATTGCAATGTCCAGTGCTCCAGAGCTGAGCCTTAAACTCCAAAAATACAACACTCAATACACATACTGAGAGGCAGTAGGACTCCAGTGATCCTCTTCTGGTACATCTATTAACACCCAATAATTAATCTTAACTCCAGTAACAAAATTTGAATTGCGAACTGTTAAATAATTCTGGTTAATTACTGCTTGGGTCATATTTTTTTTGTGGCTTTTTGCCACCATTTCATTACATGATGACATCAGTATTCCACTTATGACTTGATAATTGCAGTTGTCAGTAATGTTTTTTTGCATGTGTGTTTAAAGAAACCTGGATATGCTACTTGAAAAAAAATTATATAAGGTTACTACGACTTAATAATGGTTATGATAATGATTTTGGTTTTGAGTGAAACACTTCTGGATGTATGACAAAGCAGGATGCAACAATGGGAGATGTAGTAAACTTCACCAATTCTTTCAGGAATTGTTTTTTGGAAATTCACCTGTGTGGATGTAACTAAGCTGGATTTAAACTACTTCTTTCGTGTGAACAAATCAGTACAACATTATGAATTCCAAGAACAACTCTCTGAAAATATGGTGATACATTGTCTATATGTGCATCCTCATAGTTGATTAAATAATTTCTGCCCTCTCGTTCATGGATGCCCCCCGGTCCTATCTTTTACTGGAAAAGTAAAGCCGAAAGGATTCTCAAACTGGTTTGGAAGATGTTCTTTTCCAGATTTGCTGGCATTACTGGGCTTGAACTTTAAAATATTTTAATTTGATGGACATCAAATGAATATGAACTTTTAGCTTACTTGTGTGCACAGTAAGCAAAATAAAATAAAAAACTTTATAAATATATAAAAGATCAAGGTTCAAAGATGAATCTTAATTAGGCCCTACTGTACAACTGTTGTTATTGTGTGTTCATGTCAGTTAACAGATTAAATGCCTTCATAGCCAACAATGCTTGGACTGGCACTCCTTCAGTTAACGTGTATTAACTGTTTCCATCCTCATTGCTTATAATAGTTTGTCTTGACTTGTTGCACTGTCAGTGTGTTCCCGGATCCCAGAAACTAACTTGTTCCTCTTTTTTTTTAACTTATTCATTGAATAAAAGACCCAAGAAGTAATAACTGGAATTATTTATCAATAAAAGAAACTTCCAGGTCTGTTCGTTACTCATGTAACACAGTATGGTGCTCTTGATGGGCTGCAGTTCTATCAAACACCATACTTACTAATTTTCCATCTGTTAGGGTGTTTCATTGTAGTATTGGCTGAAAAGGCATCATTTCAAACACAGAATAAAGGTAGAACTTGTGGTTGTGCATTAATTCAGTAATGTCCTAAAATAAAGTAGTTTTGTCTCCAGTGCACAGTTACAGTTGTCTTTGTTGGTCTGCTGGGGAGATGTGGCAACAACTAGGTGGGTATTTAATCTGAGCTTCTTTAGTCAGCGATAACAACATATGTGGAAAGTAAGTGGTAGCTTGTTCATACCCTTAAGTAAAACCCAAAAAGCATCCTTTAAAGTACGGCGACTACAGACTTCAGGAGGCAAATACGGCTAATGATTGATTTCAAATTGGAGCAAACATAATATTTCCTTTGACAAGTCCTCTTATAAGGATTAATAAGGAAGTGTGGTGGATGGCGAAGCATCACATTTTCAAGCATGGGATCTGCATTTCCCACCCAGACACACACAAAAAAAATTTCACTTCAGGTATATGTTCAGTATCACAGCAATTTACTAAAAGACTTCTGTCACTTTATGGCTGGATTTAGGCATTAATGTCTCATGTTTAGGGTTTGAAAATTATCGTGGCTGGGATTAGAATAAATTCTTGCTACTTATCCACCATCACTGGCATTCATTATCCACGTTCCTCGACCTGAAATTCCTGGGTGCCTGGGGGAAGTTTACTGCTTCAGTTTTCGGTATCACGTGGCACAATAACATGACAGTTTCGCCATTAACTTCTTCAAATAAAAATTTCTGTTTTCACCAAATACAATTACCATTACCACATACCATTACCACTGCCGTGGAGCCCCTGGAGCAAATTGTGCAAAGTAGAATGCTGCACAAGGTGATGAACATAATGGACAAAACTGTCCATCGTCTTCGTGACTGTGTGGAAGTATGTTCAGTCAGAAGCTTCATCGTCTCTTCTGCAACACCGAAGGGAACAAGAGTCCATTCCTGCCAGCAGCAGTAACCACAAGCAATAACAATTCAAGATGATGAAAATAATTAAATTAATAAAATACGATTATGGTATGATTGCCATCTTTTGTGTGGGAGACATGGGTTCAAATGCTCTGCAGGAAAGGTACTGCCTCCAGTAGGGGTCCTTAGGCAAGACCCCTTTACCCTATCTACCTACCTGTAAGTCACGTTGGGTAAAAGCGTCTGCCAAATAAACATAAAAGTATTTTCACATTTCATTTCATTTCATTTTTAGGGAAATACTGCCCTGAACCTTTGACAACTTGGTACAAGACTATATACTTTAAAAATATGTTAACAACAAGTTGTTCTGGTTCTGTCTTTTCCTTAGTTACATACTTTTGAAACTTTTGATTGAAAAACAACTTTGTCATGCTTGTCGATGCAGCAGGTCCCCGTATTTAAGTTACATTTCATTAATGGTTTACCGTGCCCCCCAGCAACACCAGTTGAGAGGTTGAACATTTCAAACCAAGTTGTTGTGATCAAGTTATTGATTCAGCATATAAGACCAAAATTATTATTTGTTATAATTTAGCCCAATGACATTGCAATATTAGTCTGTTCTATTCCAGATAAATAGCAAATGGACTATCCTTATGTAGCGCTTTTCTAGTCTAGCTGACCACTCAAAGCGCATTTACTCAATAAGTCATTTTCCCTCATTAACACACTCATTTTTACATTATTGTCACGGTGCGTGGTGCGAGAAGGGACCCAGATGCAGTTCTTCTCAAAAATCAAAAGGTTTATTTACAAAACGGGGAGCAGGAACAAAAGGCGCAGCAGAGCCGGATTATCAAAAATACTTAACATGAAAAAACACTAAACAAAACAAGGCTATGAAAAAACACTATGACTAAGGCTATCTTAAACAGGCTATGAGGCAGGCAATCAAACTTATCTTTTGTCGTGGAAGCATGAAGGGATAGTGAGGTAAGGACTCTGCAGTGACTGAAAGGAAACCAGAAGACTAAATACTGTGGGGGGAGTGATCAGTGAATGAGGTGCAGCTGTGAACAATGAGCCAGGTGACTTGAGTGAACTGAGGTGGCAGGGGAAAAACAGGACTAGAACATAACTGAAACCATGATTAAACAAACTGTGACATAACATAAACTTCTATAGCCGACTGTGACAATTATTGTTAGTCTATACAAGCTACGCAGTGCTTTTTATTTTGCACCTGAGGCTAAATATGGTTCAGTGTATTCGGACACTTGTGGTCCAGCAAATCAGGGGAACGACCCACCAACCTTCAGGCTGATAGATGAGCACTCTTCCTCCTGAGCAACAGCCACCCCAGATCCCTTAGCTTATCCAGTGTATGTTTTTTCCCCCAATTTATATGAGGAACACTTTGCATCCAGCAAAATTAATGGAATGATAAATTACTCACACTTTCTGCCTTATAAAAAAAGGAGAAAACTGTATGTAGCCTACTTGTGTAAATTAAAACCTGTTTGGTGTTTCACGTTTTATCAACAGTACTATGTATCATTTTTATGTCCATGCGCTGGTAGCTCCCAGTAGTTGTTCTCTTCAGTGTTTTCTAAGAAATCTATTGACAAAGCAAACAAAATTAGGGTCATTAGTGTCTCATTCACAAATCAAAGTAAATCAGCATTAACTCTGATTTACAAACAAGGTTTATCAAGTTGCAGTTAGTAGTATGTGTGTCTGCAACTATATGTGGCTTGTGACATTTCTCTGCTATGCCATTGCCTAATCTGAGATTAATCTCAGCCTCTTGATACAGATCTTCGCATTAACCAACCAGATGGGTAGTGACCACTCGCGCATTTGGCGCTCTCATCTTCTGAGGTAGCTTGATTAACAAGATCACAATGAAGAAATAATGTCTTACCAGCTTGCCAGGTCATGTTAACACATATCCTCATCTCCCTTTTTCATTTAGCCACTCTAAAAAAATGGATTGTGACACATGTTAATAATGTTTCACCCTTGGATGTCGTAGGATGATGACAATAAAGTTTATGCATGTCTGTCGGCCATAAAATCAGTCTCTTCTCCTTGGCTGACTTCTGTCCCACAAATATCATGCTTTACCAATGGCTGCACAGCTGCACTCCTGAAAGAGGCACTTGATATACTGCCCTCAAATGGATCCCATCTGCATTATCTCAAATGAGAAAAGAGTGCTCCCTGGTGAGTAAAGCCACCAGCAGTTGAGAACAAGTTATATTGCACCATACTGTTAACAGTAATCCCCTGCTGCTTGGACTACACAGTTATCAGATGTTAGCTCTATTAAGATAGAGCTACCCTGTCAGATAAAGGATTTTGTCTCTTCCCAGTCTAGGAGGAGCACATAATGAAAGGATATAGCCCGTTTCTTTTAATCTGTCCTACACTTACAATGATAATGACGGTGATATAACTTTATTGTCAGATAAGTCTGAAATACGTTTTGCATCATAGCACCTCCATTATTAACATCACAAAACTGAAATGAACATGAAGAAAACAAATTCACAGAAATAAAAAATTTTTTACTCCAGAATTTATCTCTTCTCCTCATGCATGTCTTCTGGAATTAAGCTCCTTATTCAGTGTTAGAATCAACTGATGCACAGAAGATATCCCAGAGCGTGTGTGCGTTCGGACGAAACATAGGATAAACTGACAGAAGGCATTAAATAAAAGTAAACAAAAGACTTTAATCAGAATCAGATTCAGCATTGTGCTTATTGGCAAAGGCACACACAAGGTTCCAGTCATTGGGCAACAGAGTGCAAAATACAGTGTAGAGATGTTATATACAGACATATAATATACTAATGACTTACTTAAAGGTGGACAAAAAGCACTGTTAAGGCAGGATAATAACACTCCTAATGAGAAATAAACAGGGGAGAGGTAATCAGAATCATACCAGTTGTGGCAAGGGCAGTAACACAACTAACTGAAGTGAACAAAGGATCAGGCTCTACAAAATAAAAAAGGAAGTTACATAACCTGAGAACACAGAACATGGAAACAGGGCAAAACCTAACTGAACACCACAGGAGTAAAGCAAAATCAATGATAAACCCAAGCGAACAGAATATGACTAACTAAGGAACTAAACTAAAACCTGAACCCAATAAGCAATGACAAATTTGTAGCACAAATAGAATAAAAGATTGTTGTACAAAGAATTGAAAAAAAGTTCAAGGCAGAATGTGACATGTGATGGATGACAGTAAATGAACTTACTTACCAGGAATGAAGAAATGATAAGATAGGGCACAAAGCAAATTGACTTTCGTCACAAGAATCAAAAGATGGGCATAAACAAAAAGCATAAAAAACGTGCCTGCATTGAGACTGAGTGGGGAGGAGAGCCTGCCTGCCTGTGTTAAGGCTGAGATGAGAGGAGAGCATGCCTGCATTGAAGCTGAGAGACAGGTGGAGAGCCTGCCTGCATAGAGGCTCAGATAAGAAGAGAGTCTGCCTGCATAGAGGCTGAGATAAGAGGAGAGTCTGCCTGCGTTCAATGCCTGAAGCTTCCAATTATATCCAATAGGTGATAGAGACAGTCAGAATAAGATGTGCCATTAAAGTATTGCACCAGTCTAACCACTGAAGCTGTTGGTATGGAATGTTGGTTTTACAGAACTTTGTCAAAGTTGTTTAAAATTGTTTACTTGAATTGAACTATAAAATCTTACAAATATTGAAATAATTAGTTGCAATGCAAGGCATTTGACTCACTAAATTAAATTCAAACTGCTGTTGGGACAAAGCGTGTGATGTGGAGAACACTTTCGATACGGAGAATTCAAATTATGAATATGATAGGATGAAATCCTTGATCCACAATTATCCATGATTACAATTGAGATTTTGAATATGTTGAACTCAGCCTATATATCATTTCAGTAATATATTTTGAGGAACAGAGGCACGTAAACAAGAGTGAAAGAACAACCACCTAAATAATAATCACTGCATTTTATAAAATGAATGTGTTAAAGGTGATTAATTAATGTATTATGCCCTTTTTAACAGTTTGACGCAATTTTCAGAGGTCTGATTGAGATGTATGAGACAGGCTTTGACCTGTTTGTTTAAGCACAGTGCCTGTCACTGACCTGTTTTAACACCTCTGTTAACAGTCTGTTTTGAAGGGAAGAGACTTAAGTGCTCAACTTTTTTATTCTCCTTGACGAGGGGTCAAGGAGAATAAAACCTGGCATCCATTGTGCAATTTAATGCATTTAATTTAATGTATTTAATGCAGCAAACATAATGAAGCTATTCCTCCACCAAAAATACTCCAGTTCTATATAAAGATACAGATAGTTACCCTATTGATGCAAGAGGGAACTAGTTTTGCAGCGTAGCTGTAGGTTAGCAGCATATGCTTGCAAACCATGCTTTTTGATCAACTGTTGTGGATCAATCTGGAGATGTACACAGCGTAACTCGTAGTAATGCACATGCAACATTAATCACTGTGTTTAGATATTTTGTATATATTAGCATCAGTAAACAGTTGTACTTGGAGATCTACATATTTTTCAGAAACACAGAGCATATTAAGCTAGGCTAGGCTAGGCTTTCAAAATGCATGGGATAAACTTTATGGCAGGACACGTGGATGCAGCTGATATAATAAGAATAGAGATGATAAGGAAAAGGCACAAAGTGCACTAAATATTGATTATAGGGAGGTTTTTCATATGGTCTGCTTTTTAATTTACCCTTTGAAATGGGTAATGTTGATGGGCACTAACAAACTTAAGAATACAAAAGGTAAAATGGAATGAACGATGAGGAAATTGAGGAAGCAGCTAAGGTGTCTGGCTGTGGTAAATGAATAGACGTAGGCCATGATGAACACATTACAGCTATTCTGAACCTGCCAGTGAATGTTAATGGAAAAATAAAACTTAAGATCAAAGCAGGGTTACAGAGCTGAAACAGAGTGAAATACTTTCAGTTTGAAAAAAACAAGACGTATAAGATGAAGTGAAATGTCAAAAAGTGGTTTGGGAGATTTTGACTAAAGTTGCACAAACTTGGAGAAAGCACAGCTTGGATTGTATTAGAAAAATTATGCATTACGTGTACACAGGAAATGACTTAAAGGGAAACATTCACGCTATTCCACAGTCTGGGACATCAGAGATAAGAGATGGCAGGCCTCCCTGTCTGCAGGGGACTGTTAAGGCCCAGTGGTGTGTGTACCAAAGCCTATATTACATGTCTATAGGCAGTGCAACAGAGGAGGCTGCAATGTGCATTTCAGACTACCTGGAGTCTGTGACCGTCACCTGGTCCTTTATATTCTGCAAGCACGGTGCCCTAAATCCATCGCTAAATTTTGTATGGCTTCATTAGCAGGAAAGGAGCTGGGGCATGAGACTTAATTCCAGGGCTTTCTTCATGGCCAGGGCTACAGAAGCATCTAAAATAATGGATACTGTGGATATTTTGTGTTCTTACATTTTTTTCATAGATGCTAAATACAATAAAATTATTTGGGTTAGATTTCAAACTACCTCAAGACTCTACATCCAGATTGCTGTGAAAATGTCTCTTGACTCTCCGCTACAAGGCTGCTGATGATCTCAACTGACCTGCAGAATGAAGATTAGGATACTAATCTACAGCAGGAGACTCACCTCGTTCTTCCTCCCCCCAGCTGACGCAGCTGTCTACTGAGGTACCAGCCTGATAGTAAACTATCAACAGCCCATTATCCCAGCCTGGATAAACATCGCTTTCTTCATGAGAAGTACTGTGGTTGCTGTGTTTATTTTCTTGCTGTTGCTGTATAGAATAGAATAAAATAGAACAGACTTTATTGTCATTGCACATCAGAGTACAACGAAAAACACATAAGCTTATGCACTGTATAAAAAAAGTGAAAAGAGTCAAGTATAAAAGTATAAAGAATGAAAGAGTTATATGAATTTTACAGATGTGTATACATATACAAATGTACTATGCTCGCACAGACATTTGTACATAAATATATATACACTTAAATATACATCCATACATATACATTAACAACTATATACACATCTGTACACACACCTATATCGACATATTTACATACACACAGCAGAGAAAGAAAAAAACTGTCCAGAGGGCAGCTGGTCAAACAAGTGATAGGTGAGAGGGGTCTCCTGTGATGGCCCTAGTTTTCATGAGGATCAGGACAAGTCATCCAGGGAGGGCACAGGGTACCTGATGATTTTTTGGGCAGTGTTGGAGCCAATGTACCAGTCACCAAGACAGTATGTAAGTACACTTTCCACAGAGGACTGATAGAAGGCCAGTAGTAGCACGTTCTTGTCCAGGTTGTGCTTCATTATATCAGTATTGGGGCCCACCCTTACACCGCTGTTTATTGTATATAGGATAGAATAATCTACATTTCTTAACTGGTTTAAAAAAAAATTGATCAAATATTCATTTATCTCACTTTGTTAACAGTTACTTACTTTTCATACAACAAAACATCAAGTTTTACCAAAGACTAATACTTTAAAGGAATTTTGGCCACTTTAATTTCTATCTCAAGTCAGCAAGCAACTTTTCTTCCATCCATCCATTTTCTATATCCAATTAATTGATCGGTTGGGTTGCAGGGGGGCTAGAGTCTATCCCAGCGGTCATCGGGCGAAAGGGTTGGACAGGTTGCCAGTCCATCACAGGGCCACACAGAGACAAACGAGACAAACAACCATGCACACTCACACTCACTCCTAAGGACAACTTTAGAGTCACCAATTAACCTAACATGCATGTTTTTGGACGGTGGAAGGAAGTTGGAGTACCTGGAGAATACCCACACATACACGGGGAGAACATGCAAACTCCACACAGAAAGGCGCGGTGGGGATTGACCGTTGAACCCTCTTGCTGTGAGGCAGCGGTGCTAACCACCACACCACCCCCTAACCCTAAAGACATGGATGAGTGAGTTTGGTGTGGAAGGACTTGACTGACCTGTACAGAGTCCTGACCTCAACCTGATAGAACACCTTTGGCATGAATTAGAGCGGAGACTGCGAGCCAGGCTTTTTGTCCAACATCAGGGTCTGACCTCACAAATGCACTTCTGGAATAATGGCCAAAAAAATCCCATAAACACACTCCTAAACCTTGTGGAAAGTTTTCCCAGAAGAGTTGAAGCTGTTATAGTTGTTGTGGTCTGACGGCTTTGCTTTGCGGTAAGACGTATTGCATCACTTCCTGTTGCTTTGTGTGTGTGCACTGTGACAGTTCTCGCTCTTCTTGAACTACTAATAATCACCTTATTTCTCCCTATAATTTACACATCTTGCATAGTTAACTCTATCCCATACTTGTTATATTCTAACGCTCACTCTTACAGATCTTTAGTTTTTATTTTTCACTTTTTAGCGTTGTGTCTGGTTCTCTAGCTTAGCATGGCTACCAGTTCTCTTCCTCTATCTCCTGCTTTCACCTGCTCCGTGTGTCAGATGTTTAGTTACTCCTCTGCCTCCTTTAGTGGTAATGGTACATGTAACAAATGTAGTCTTTTTGTAGTTTTGGAGGCAAGGTTATCTGAATTGGAAGCTCGGCTCTGTACTGTTGAAAACCACCCGATAGCGAGCCAGGCCCCTTTAGTCAGTGCGGAGCCACCTAGCGTAGCTAGCTCTGTTAGTCGTCCCCGAGCAGATCCCGAGCAGCCGGGACTTAAGAGTGGCTGGGTGACTGTCAGGAAGAGGAGTCATAGCCCTAAAGTCAAGCCCGTGGTTCACCATCAACCTGTCCACGTTTCTAATAGATTTTCTCCACTCAGCGACACACCCGCTGAGGACAAAACCCTGGTAATTGGCAGCTCTATAGTCAGAAACGTGGCATTAGAGACACCAGCGACCATAGTCAAATGCATTCCAGGGGCCAGAGCGGGCGACATAGAATCCTATTTAAAACTGCTGGCTAAGGATAAACGTAAATACGGTAAAATAGTTATTCACGTCGGCGGTAATGACACCCGGTTACGCCAATCGGAGGTCACTAAAATTAATGTTGCATCGGTGTGTAATTTTGCCAAAACAATGTCGGACTCCGTAGTTTTCTCTGGACCCCTGCCAAATCTGACCAGTGATGACATGTTTAGCCGCATGTCCTCATTCAATCGCTGGTTGTCTAGATGGTGTCCAGCAAACAACGTGGGCTACATAGATAATTGGCAATCTTTCTGGAGAAAACCTGGTCTGATGAGGAGAGACGGCATCCATCCCACTTTGGAAGGAGCTCTTCTCATTTCTAGAAATATGGACGAATTTATTAGTCATCCAAAAACATGACATCCCAGGGTTGAGACCAGGATGCAGAGTTGTAGTCTTACACACTTCTCTGCGGCTTCCCACCTGATGCTGCCCCCCCCTCAATCAAAAAACACAAAAGGAGCAAATCCTCTTGTGCAAAAAAAAATTAAAACAAAAACTTTAACTGAACAAAAACATCAAACTATTAAATGTGGTTTGCTGAATATTAGATCTCTCCCTTTGAAGTCTCTGTTAGTGAATGATTTGATTTGTGATCATCATATTGATATATTTTGTCTTACAGAAACCTGGCTGCAGCAGGAGGATCATGTTAGCATTAATGAATCAACTCCCTCTGACTATTTAAATGTTCATGTTCCTAGAACCACAGGCAGAGGAGGAGGAGTGGCAGCTATCTTCAGATCAGGGTTACTAATCAGTCCTAGACCCAAGATTAGTTTTAGCTCTTTTGAATCTCTGATTCTCAGTTTTTCCCACCCAAAGTGGAAATCACAAAAACCTCTTGTGTTTGTTGTTGTGTATCGTCCACCTGGCCCTTATTCTGAGTTTCTGTCTGAATTCTCAGAGTTTTTATCCCAGTTAGTGCTGAGTACAGATAAAGTCATTGTAGTGGGTGACTTTAATATTCATGTAGATGTTGAAAATGACAGCCTAAATATTAACTTTAATTCTATATTAGACTCTATTGGATTTTCTCAAAGTGTTCACAGACCTACTCACTGCCTTAATCATACCCTTGACCTTGTGCTGACTTATGGCATTGAGAGTGAACAGTTAACAGTGTTCCCTCATAACCCTGTCTTGTCTGACCATTTTTTAATAACTTTTGAATTTACATTACTTGACTACACGGTTTCTGAGAAGAATTCTACATATAGAAAGTGTCTGTCAGAGAATGCTGTAACCAGATTTAAAGAGTTGATTTCATCATCCTTTTCTTCACTGCCATGTGCTGATATGACACAGGATGGCTACCTAAATTTTACTCCAGTAGAACTTGACTCTCTTGTTGACAGCACTACAGCTTCAATGCGTACAACACTGGACAATGTTGCCCCTCTGAAAAGGAAGGTAATCAGTCAGAAGAGGTTGGCTCCTTGGTATAATTCACAGCTGCGTGCGTTAAAGCAGACTGCAAGAAAGCTGGAGAGACAGTGGCGTTCCTCTAATTTAGAAGAGTCTCAATTAGTCTGGAAAGATAGTTTAATAACGTATAAGAAAGCACTTCGTAAAGCTAGAACTGCGTATTATTCATTATTGATAGAAGAGAATAAGAATAATCCCAGGTTTCTTTTCAGCACTGTTGCCAGGCTGACAAAGAGTCCGAGCTCTGTTGAGCCATGTATTCCTTTAACTCTCAGCAGTGAGGATTTCATGAGATTCTTCATCAATAAAATTGTTTCTATCAGAGAGAAGATTAATGGAATCCTTCCCATTATTATCACTGATGTATCATCAAGTAGAGCAGCTTTAGAAGTATCTTTCGAACCTGAATTGTATTTAGACAGCTTCTGTCCAGTTGATCTTTCTGAGCTAACAACAGCAATAGTCTCTTCTAAACCATCAACTTGTATGTTAGACCCAATCCCAACCAGACTGTTCAAGGAGGTTTTCCCCTTAATTGACACTTCCATATTGGATTTGATCAATCGGTCTTTGTTGACAGGATATGTACCTCAGACTTTTAAGGTTGCTGTAATTAAACCTTTACTTAAAAAACCTACTCTTGATTCAGAAGTGTTGGCTAATTATCGACCTATATCCAATCTCCCTTTTTTGTCCAAAGTTCTTGAAAAAATAGTTGCAGTTCAACTTTGTGATCATTTACATAGAAATAATCTGTTTGAAGAGTTTCAGTCAGGATTCAGAGTGCATCATAGCACAGAAACAGCACTGGTGAAAGTTACCAATGATCTCCTGTTAGCCTCTGATAGCGGACTTGTTTCTGTGCTTGTCCTGTTGGATCTCAGTGCTGCATTTGATACGATCGATCACAGCATTCTGTTACAGAGACTTGAACATGTTATTGGGATTAAAGGAACTGCATTAGGCTGGTTTAAGTCATATTTATCTGATAGATTCCAATTTGTTCTTGTAAATGAGGAATCTTCCTCACACGTTGGAGTAAGTCATGGAGTTCCTCAGGGTTCTGTGCTTGGACCGATTCTTTTTACTTTATACATGCTTCCATTAGGTAACATTATCAGACAGCATGGCATAAATTTCCATTGTTATGCTGATGATACTCAGCTGTACTTATCTATGAAACCAGATGAAACCTACAGGTTGGTCAGGCTACAAGCCTGTCTTAAAGACATAAAGACCTGGATGACTCAGAACTGTCTGCTTTTAAATTCAGACAAAACTGAAGTTGTTCTCTTTGGACCTGAGCGCTTCAGGGAGAAATTGTCTAGTTATATAGTTACTCTAGATGGTATTTCCTTGGCTTCTAGTTCTACAGTGAGGAACCTTGGAGTTATTTTTGACCAGAATTTATCATTTGACGCACATATAAAACTGGTTTCTAGGACTGCCTTCTTTCACCTTCGTAATATTGCTAAAATCAGGAACATCCTGTCTCAAGGTGATGCAGAGAAACTAGTTCATGCATTTGTTACTTCAAGATTGGACTACTGTAATTCCTTATTATTGGGCTGTCCCACATATTCTCTGAAAAGCCTCCAGCTGATCCAAAATGCTGCAGCCAGAGTTCTGATGAGAACTAACAGGAGAGATCATGTTTCTCCAGTTTTAGCTTCTCTTCATTGGCTCCCTGTTAAATTCAGAATAGAATTTAAGATTCTTCTTCTGACATATAAAGTTCTTAATGACCAAGCTCCATCATATCTTAAAGATTTAATTGTAAGATATTTTCCTAACAGAGCACTTCGCTCCCAAACTGCAGGTTTACTTGTTGTTCCCAGAGTTTCTAAAAGTAGAATGGGAGGTAGAGCCTTCAGTTATCAGGCCCCTCTCTTGTGGAATAAGCTGCCAGTAAATGTCCGGGAAGCAGACACCCTTTCCACTTTTAAGATTAGGCTTAAAACTTTTCTTTTCGATAAAGCTTACAGTTAGGGATGGCTCAGGTAATCCTGAAACATCCCATAGTTAAGCTGCTATAGGCTTAGACTGCTGGGGGACCTCATCTGTCACACCTTTCCTCACTTTGCTCTCTTTTTCCCCCTGTTTAATTTCAAAATTGATTTTATGTACATGTGACATTATTGTGGTTATTAACCTATGTTTCCCTGTTCCAACAGATATCCTTTGAATGGCGTTATGGTGTTTTTCCCCCCTCTTTTCCCTCTTTTCTGTCTTCTCAAACCCCAGCTGGTCGAGGCGGATGGCCACCCTTCCTGAGTCTGGTTCTGCCAGAGGTTTCTTCCTGTTAAAAGGGAGTCGTTCCTTTCCACAGTTGCCACAGGCACGCTCAGGACGGGAGATTGGACTGAAGACACATTTCGGTGCAATCTGTTGGTTTCCTTAGCTAGGATATTAATTTTTTGAATTAGCTCTATATGAATTAATTGGATTATGATTACAATGAATTGAATTCCAATTGGCTTGAATTGGACTATATTACTTAAGTGCCTTGAGATGACAATTGTTGTAATCTGGCGCTATATAAATAAAATTGAATTGAAATTGAATTGAATTATAGCTGCAAAGGGTGGGCCGACATCATATTTAACCCTATGGATTAAGAATGGAAAGTCACTTAAGTTCATATGCATGTAGGCAGATGAGCTAATACTTTTATAGTGTATATAAATAGTAAAAAAATGGAAAAGAAAACATTTTGAAATATGTCTTCAGATATGATTAAATATATTTAATTATATAATATTTAACTAAATATGACTAAATATATATTTTCTCATGATTTGACATACATGTTCCCATATATGTGTGAGCATATAATACATGTATGTAAAAATGAATTATTTAACATTTTATAAAATATATATATGAATGCATCTGCATATATTTTTCAATATATGAAAAGCGGAAATTTTTATAATATAGATATATATGGTAATATATTTACAATATTTCTATATATATAAAAATAAGTAACTTTTATAGTTCATTTTAATTATCAGTTTGTGAAACCAGAAAGGATGGGAATTTTATCAAATCATTTCAAATAACTAACAAATCAAAATTAAAAGAAATTTAACATATTGACAGTAAATATATGAAGAATTATATTTTTCTTCCCTAAGGGGTGTTGCAGCAGAAGAATAGAACAAAAACAAAAGAAGAAATAAATAAACACGATTAAATAATTTAAAAAGTAACTACACAAAAATAGTTAGTATGAAAAAATGACACAACAAATCAATATGAATAATTCAATTCAATTCAATTCAATTCAATTCAATTCAATTTTATTTATATAGCGCCAGATTACAACAATTGTCATCTCAAGACACTTAAGTAATATAGTCCAATTCAAGCCAATTGGAATTCAATTCATTGTAATCATAATCCAATTAATTCATATAGAGCTAATTCAAAAAATTAATATCCTAGCTAAGGAAACCAACAGATTGCACCGAAATGTGTCTTCAGTCCAATCTCCCGTCCTGAGCATGCCTGTGGCGACTGTGGAAAGGAACGACTCCCTTTTAACAGGAAGAAACCTCTGGCAGAACCAGACTCAGGAAGGGTGGCCATCCGCCTCGACCAGCTGGGGTTTGAGAAGACAGAAAAGAGGGAAAAGAGGGGGGAAAAACACCATAACGCCATTCAAAGGATATCTGTTGGAACAGGGAAACATAGGTTAATAACCACAATAATGTCACATGTACATAAAATCAATTTTGAAATTAAACAGGGGAAAAAGAGAGCAAAGTGAGGAAAGGTGTGACAGATGAGGTCCCCCAGCAGTCTAAGCCTATAGCAGCTTAACTATGGGATGTTTCAGGATTACCTGAGCCATCCCTAACTATAAGCTTTATCGAAAAGAAAAGTTTTAAGCCTAATCTTAAAAGTGGAAAGGGTGTCTGCTTCCCGGACATTTACTGGCAGCTTATTCCACAAGAGAGGGGCCTGATAACTGAAGGCTCTACCTCCCATTCTACATAAGAACTGTACAAACAGTGGTATGGCTCTGTGAATGAGAAAAACAGGTAATTCCACACTGATGCAGAGATATTGCACAATAGTAGGTACAGTACAGTCTGACAGCTGTTGGAAGGAAAGACCTGCGATAACACTCCCACACATGTTTGACAGAGATGGAAGAGCCTGTCATTCAACAAACTTTCCAGAGCCATCACAGTGAATGAAAGTTTGTCTAGCATCCTCCTTCCCCCACCTGTCATCCTTCTGTTTGTTATTAGCCTCTCAGTCAAACAAGGATGATTAAAACAGTCACCAGGTAAATAAAATAAGGTCTCAAAATTGTAAACAAAAATTGGTAGTATGCTTTCTGTACAACACCCTGATTGACAGATCTCGGAACACCTCGAACGAGCTCCACAAAGAGTTTGTTTTAATCTAAGTAAATGCAAACATTTTATATTTCAGTCACCTTACAGCTTCTGAATAAGTTACCAACATTCTTAAATAGTTAACCTTACATTCTCATGGGGTTCTCATGGGGTGCACTTACAGTCCTGTAACAGTGCATTATAAGATTATCAACTTGGCTCTTCAATCCACAGAGCATAAATCTGTTTCCCTGAGCTAGTGTGTTGTCACATCTGTGGTGGTGTTGCATTTTGGCTTCACTCTTCACAAAATGAATCCATTTTTTCTCATTCTCGCTACTCCTCAGCATTTTAAGTTGACAGCCCAAGCTCTGCAAATTCTCACATCCAGAGAAGACACATTTCCATGACAGAGGCAGAACAGTTGCCAGTCGGAGGCTTAGGTATTGTAGTATGAATACATGATGTATTGTAATACAACACTTCATGTATACAACATGAAGTGTTGTATTAATAATGCTCACCTTATGTAGTCAGTCCCACTGGGTCATGGAAATGGGATTTTTAAATGTGCACAAAAAAATTGTGAAATGAAAATAGATGAACTGTTTTAACAGTCTTACTCCACAATTCCGTAAAACACATTTCTCATCCATTTTAAGCAACTATTGTGCAACGTGTGTTTCCATGAAAATCTCAGGATCTGCTCCACCTTGGTCTTCAAACTTAATTTCAGTGACAATTGAAGTCTGAATTTCGCATAAATTCATTTCAGAAACTGTTAAGGATCTGTAGACACACTGTTGAAAGCCAATTTGTAACTACATTAATATTCCTGAAAATAACTATTTCTATGTAGATAGTTTATGGTAAATAAAGTCATACTCTGTGCATTACATAATATAATCCAATGTTTTCTGTCTTTCGTAAAATGTGGGAGGTGCACTAGCAATGTGTGCATGTTAGTGCACATGACCCATGCCACTGCAAACAGTAATATCACCTGGTATCTGCTTTTTGATTTAGCTGTTTTCTTCCCTACTGTGTTAAAATAATACATAGAAAATAATATGCTGCCATCAAGTGGTCAATTTACTGTATAAGCAAGAAGTACTGTTTCTTTACCCACAATGCAATGTATTTCTGTATGACTTGTGTTTGTTTTTCTTTCAAGCTCCGAGTTGTTTACCTATTTTACACAATATATTACACAGCATTTTGTTTTCAGTATGTTGCCTGATGCTATGATCTGGGAAAGATAATACTCCACTCGAACGAAGTTAAAACAAAGAAATAAAAAATAAAAAGTTTGTTGTACTCTTAAAGTAGATGTGTGTTGACTGTTAATCAAAATGTGTTAATTTACAGCTATGGTTGGGCCATCTGAAGCCCTTTTCAGACATCCACACTTTTCCATTAATCTATAAAAAGTGCTTTACTTTAGCAGAGCACAAGCCCGAACTGCTGCAGTCACATTTTAAACTATCAGCTGTTTTAAACACCACTTTGCTGTGGGCGCTGTGTATGAATAGCTAAGCACAACAATAAACTGAGAAATAAAAAACATAATCTATGTCAGCAACGTGTGACTGTGGATGTTAAGACAAGCTTTTTCAGATGCGTGTGTTATGTTAATGACCAGGGAAATGTTGAAATGTAAGTACAGAGAAAGGAAATGGATGATATTTTCAATCAGGAAGTCGACTGTAAGGTTGAGTGGCCTAATTCAATAATATGTTGAAATGTATGTACCTTGTACAATAAATAAAAGATTGTATCAGACTTCTTACATCAACCTAACAATCATGAGCACTGCGAATGAGGCCTTGTCTTGAAAAGATGATTTCCCACTCTGCAGTGCAGAGGTACAAGAATGCCTCGAACTCCCAGGTCCCGTTTAGTCAAACACATGCTGGGCAGTGGTGGTCAGATGGTGAGAGTCCAGCCTGAAGATGTTACATAACCACAAGATTAAAAGAGTTGTTATGCTGGTCTATCTCTCAGTCTCATAAAAGACAACCATTTTTTAGACCAAATAGCCAACACTGAGTAATTGGGCAGAATGGAGTTCCAATGCACATCCTTTTGCAATTAGGTAGCATGAGCTAGAACAAAGACGTTTAAACCGAATTGTGAAATGATTCTAAGTTAGTAGGCAGTCATTGATAGTCACCTGTTAGTCTTTGTGTGTCCTTGGTGAAAGTAAAAAAATATATATTAGTAAACAGGCCCAGACTGTTCATGAAAATGGTTAATACAAAGATTTAATTAAACTGCAATCTGTATTTAAAGAGACCTAATTCATGTTTATGTCTGAGCTCATGGGAAAGAGAAAAAAACATCTTTTATCGTTAAGCCTTTTAACACTGTGCTCCTACTGTTAGAGGGAATTTTGAGATTGCATTAAAAGTACTTTGTCAAGGAAATGGTGAAAAAGTTATTCTATTGTTAAAAGCACAAATACTTGTTTATTTAATTAGTGTAGAACATTCTGACTGATGGGCTGCACAGTGGTGTGGTGGTTAACACCATCGCCTCACAGGAATCCAGGAGGTTTGAATCCCGGGGTCTTTCTTTGGGGAGTTTTCCATCTTTTCCCCCGTTCGTGGGATCTCTACGGGTACTCCGGCTTCCTCCCACTGCCAAAAAACATGCATGTTAGGTTAATTGGTGACTTTAAATTGTCCCTAGGAGAGAGTGTGGATGGATACTGACTGACTGATTTAGCTCTGACTTATCTGCCTTTATCATCAAGCTCATTGAGAGAAGGCCAAACTAAGAAAAATTACTTTCAGGAATCTAAAATATCAAACTAATTCCAGTTATTTCACACTTTTTTGTTTACTACATAATTCCATATGTGTTCATTCATAGTTTTGATACCTTCAGTGAGAATCTACAATGTAAATAGTGAAAATAAAGAAAAAACATTAAATGAGAAGGTGTGTCCAAACTTTTGACTGGTAGTGTATATATGACATTAGCAGCTTTCGTGAAGAGAAGCCACCTTTGAGAAACAAGCCTATGCAACAGATATGACAGACAACATTACACACTATTAAAGCTGTTTTACTTAATAAATCATGTGTAATCCTTGTTAGACCAGTCGAGGAGTAAATGCAAGTGAACTTTATTTTTGTTGCAGAAAGAAATTCAAAGAGGTACAGTTGAATAAAAATTAAATTCAACATTACAAAAAGATTAAAAAAAAAAAATGGCATTCGAGAAAAAACAGGAAATCAAAGTGTCATTAAATCCCTGAGGGCACTAAACAGATTATTAAAACTGCAGGACACTGTCTCTTCATTATGTGGACACGTCTGTCGAAGGGTATGAGATGGTTAACACTCAAATAGACATTTTTTTCCACATATCATAAGACCCATTGTGTATGTAGAGTTGTCCTTGGTTTGTCAATTACTGATTAATATGCATTTCATCCATACCACGTCCTTTGATGTTGTCAGTGATTTTATCCAGTCACAGGAGCTGCAAAAAAACAAGAATTAGACAATACAATTAAAGGTTCATTGTGTAGGATTTAGTGACATATTGGAGCATAAATCTTTGATTGGAACCAACTGAAAATGCCCAACCTAACCCTCACATTCTAAGAAGCTAGGAAATAAAACATGCGAGTAGGCCACAGTTAAGCCAGTGTTTTGTTCATCTGGGTAACTTCAAGAAGATGGCTGCGCAACATGCTAAAGAGGTGGATAAAGAGTTTTTAGTCCCTTCGGATATACATTGCTTCCTTTAAAGTAATGAAAATGTAACAATTACAAATTTACCAATTCTATATCGTTATATATAGCATTTCTATCAATGGATCATTTTATGGAGATGATGGCACTTAATGTTGTGGTCCTGCAAAATTGTATTTGCAAACAGGTTTTTAGTTAATATTTTGAAACATCCAAATTCTAGATCCACTCCTAAGCTTTTCTATAGAAGCCTCTTTCAAATTCAGCACTCATCACAACTTTACTCCTGTCCTTATGATTTAAGAGTGAAAAAGCCCAAGAGGGCTGTTGAGTAACTTACCGTAACATGTGTATGTCACTCTCAGGCAAACACAGGGGTCTCCGGAACATGGCATTCTTGCTCTGATAGCACAAAACCTTTTTCCATTACATCTGTGGATGCAGCTCAGTGTGAGTGAATAAAGGCTTTGGTGTAAATAGTCAAAAGGTTCACACTTTTTACAACTTTTTAACAAGGCCTTGGTTCCACAATTTTTTGTCTACAAATCATTTTTCACTTGTTTCTTAACATACACAAGGCACATTTTATGTACATGAAGCACTTTTTCTCTTATACAACAATAAGCAAAATGGGAACTGTGGATCAAACTGTCAACCTTCCAAGTGATGGAAGACCACTCCCTGATCTGAGCCACAGAAACACCAATGTAAAGTGAAGAATGGGCAATATTTAACAAAAAGACTGAATCTGCACCTTTTAGCAACTTTGATTGAGCCCCTTGAGCAGTTGGCATTTTTTATCTTCCAGGATGGCTGTCGACGTGCACATTTGGTTGGGTCTCTGCGTCCATATATAGCTTTGTCGACATATATAGCCTGATTTTTGCCTGACAAAATGAAGATAAAAGTTGGAAAGGTAGAGAGATTAAAAAAGAAACACACAGCTAATCCATGTTTGACAACAAGTCACATATTATGGGCACTGAAATGTCATGATTATCGAAATATGTTGATCTGATAATGTACTGTACACACAACAAAACAAATTGTCTTACCACACTTCAGTCGTGCAGACTTCCCCTCACAAATCACAACTTCTTGGGAAAAGCTCTCAGGTACTATCAGATCGGATATTAAGTAAGCATTAGAAACTGTGTTATGATGAGATGTTCACATAGCAGTAGCCCCTGCCAATTCATCACCTTATTTGCACATTTGCTAAACGGAAAAGACACTCCAAACCCTCAATGGCTGTACTCATTAAATGTCAAAGTCAGACAGGTTTAATAGTGTGTGACTTGATCTGTCACAACTGCAGTGTGCTGTTTTGGTCTGTGTAGAGTTGTTGGTCCAAGGCAGCCAAGGCTTAATGCAGCTGCTGATGACACATTGTTATGGGGCTAACATGTTCATTAGACCAGCACAAAAGACAGTGTGGTTAGATCCGTTTGTGCTCTGAACACACAGTCCTGGTCAAATATTTAGACACACCTATTTATTCCATGTTTTTTCTAGATTTATTTATTTCTTTTTACATGTTTTACATGATCATTGTCAAAAGTTAACATTAAATTTATTACCTTCATAGCAAGGATCGGTTGTATTAGATTATGGAAATATTATTTAACAATAAACTTATTGAACTACTTTTGTATGTTATGGCAAGAACCACACAGCTACTGTAAATAAAGACAAACAAGTTAATTAAATTGCAATTAACTGAATTAACTTGAACTGAATCGAACTGAGCTGAACTGGAATCGGATAATACTTTCATAATTGCACACATTATTGAGGAATATTACTTATGTGGAATTATTGTTGCTGGCCGGAATGACTTCCCACAATGTTCTTTGTTGGAGCAGAACTGAAGAACACTTTGACAGAACACACTTCTGTTTAATCATCATGCTAAATTGGGGATGTACATTGTTGTCCATAATGTTGTTTAGCTTTTGCAATATTCCTCTTCATGTAATCAATTCCAGAAAAGTCCCCAGCGTAGAGCTAGCCTTCTTTATCAGTTCCTTTGAGTCACTGGCTCTGATGTTGCTGCAAAGCAGATTACACTACCTACCACAAACTTACAGAAGATATGCAAAAGGGCCCAGTATCCCTCAAAAGTGAAATCTGCACTGTCTATTCTGATAGACAGCCCCGGTGTTGCATTTACAGTTTATTCTGTTGTCCAGGTAAATTCTGTAACCTGTACTCTGTATTCCTCTTAGATGAGTTGATTGTTCCCACATCAAGCCAGAAAGTGGTTAGCTTCTTTTCCCATCACAAAATAACTTCTGAAATACAGTTATTTAAGTAGTTCTGCAGACGGCAGGAATCTGTCTTAAAGAGAAACAGAAGCCTCTTTCACCAGTGCCTTTTCAAGGTGGGATTGATACACCATTGTTGAATATCATGTTGTGTGAAAAGACAGAGATGGAACGAGGGGTTGAGGTCAATACACTGCTGTTATGCCACTGTGGGAGTTAGTAACAGAAGTAAAACAATCCTGCCTTTTGTGGGCTTAAGCCAGCTTTAAGCTGTTCAGTCTCTCTTTGCCATGTGTGAATTACAGCAGAACAGCGGCAGGTTGAAGAATACACATGCATATGTGAAAGAAGCTAGAGCCTCTTAACTGTTAGCTTTGTGCAATCCATATTGTATTCTTTGTAATATAGTCAAAAGTAACACAGCTCCAAATACTCTTTGAGCCACTTACATTGACATGTGTAATCCACCTCCAGGTACTTGTAAGTGCCACGACAGGGGTCTCCAAACACGGAGTTTCTCGCATTGATAGAACAGCTGCTTTTCCCATTACAGCTATGGATGTAAATATAGGATTGAATGTGAACTGAAGAATGAAAAGCATGAGTCTCAAATGAGAAAAGGTTACCATCAAAGAAAAAAAAAAGATCTATACCTTTCAGCAACTCTTTTTGATTGGCTTGAGCACTGCACATTTCGGATCTGGGAGGCAGGTCGCCCAGTGGCACATGTGGTCTTATCACGACGTCCATATGCAGCACCTTGGACAGATATGACCCGTCCTTGGACTGACAACGTGTAAAAGTTGGAAAGGTGAGGTATAAAGAAAAAAAAAGCAACAACTCAGATATTACAGGTAATGGCTTATCTTTTTAATCGTGCTAATTATCAGTTAAAGCACTTTACACACAATAACAAAAAAAATTAAAATCTTACCACACGTCAGTTGTGCCACAGATCCCTCACATGCCACAGTGTGGACTTTTCCGGACTGGCTTTCGGGTACTATTGTATCAGAGATTAAGCTAACATTAGTAACTCTGTTATGATCCGTAAAGTGTGTACACTAGCAGCCTCAGCCCAGCTATCACCTGACCCAAGGTTAGATATGGCATTTCTCGAGTTATACTAAAGGTGAATGTGCATGTTTTTCAAAATGGGATTTACACTTAATATGTACTTAAAGTAAAAGGCATAGAATATCATGCACTGTCATTTGTAATAGTGTTTAATAAGTGAACATATCAAGTCGAGATTAAAGGCTGGTCTTAACACAAAGTGTAGATTATAAATGAAGCTATGAGTGACAACCTTGGGAAAGTGGGTGGAGAATGAAGAGTGTCAAAGCTGCTATCAAAATAAATATTCACCATTTGAAAGAAGCTAAAATATGGAAGTTTAGCTTTGTTTAAACTTTTGTTGTTTGCTTCATACAATAAGGTAATATGAGCAAGTACCACAAGCCTTCACAAAGCCATTAGAGCATAGTCAGAGCTGTTTCTTGTTCTAGGCGAACTAGGCGAATGCTTTGGGCACCCTAGCCACCAGGGGGCCCCAAAGCTGCATGTTCAGCGTCATCTGAGGAGAATTAAAATGTCCTGTATTTATCTGTTGCTGTCTCATGTATTTATCACATCCCTAATATTCTTGAAATATAAACGTACCTTATGAATACAATAAACTGCAAAGATGAACTGTGGCTGTTGTTTTTTGTGGCATTATTAGGTCATATTTGTTGGACAGCACAGTCACACATTGAGCGGCGTAGCCTTTTTGTTTGTTTATTTGTCCTGCTAGCTTGCTTCGGATAAATGTCATGTAGCTGACTGGGATTTGTTTGTTATAAACTCAGCTTCAGTGTTTGTTGTATGAAAGTTTGCTATATATATATTTTTTTTTAAACCAGTTTAACTTGCCTGTGTGGTTCAACTTAAAATATTTAATTTCAACTGTAGCCTGTTTTGCTCATAAAGTGTAATAGATCTTAGTGTACCATCTAAAGGGTTAGGAATCTCTTCATTTTAGTTTGACAAACTCGGGGTCCCCAAACGGCATGTTGCTTCGGGCCCCCACAAAGCCAGAAACGTGCCCGAGCATAGTGCTATATGCCCACATGGCTTTGTGCATTCCATATTGTATACGTTATAATGTAGTCAGTAGTAGCAAAGATCCAAATCGTCTTTGAGCCACTTACATTGACATGTGTAATCCACCTCCAGATACTTGTAAGTGCCACGACAGGGGTCTCCAAACACGGAGTTTCTCGCATTGATAGAACAGCTGCTTTTCCCATTACAGCTATGGATGTAAATATAGGATTGAATGTGAACTGAAGAATGAAAAGCATGAGTCTCAAATGAGAAAAGGTTACCATCAAAGAAAAAAAAAAGATCTATACCTTTCAGCAACTCTTTTTGATTGGCTTGAGCAGTGCACATTTCGGATCTGGGAGGCAGGTCGCCCAGTGGCACATGTGGTCTTATCACGACGTCCATATACAGCACCTTGGACAGATATGACCCGTCCTTGGACTGACAATGTGTAAAAGTTGGAAAGGTGAGGTATAAAGAAAAAAAGCAACAACTCAGATATTATAGGTAATGGCTTATCTTTTTAATCGTGCTAATTATCAGTGAAAGCACTTTACACACAATAATAAAAAAATCTTACCACACGTCAGTTGTGCCATGGATCCCTCACATGCCACAGTGTGGACTTTTCCGGACTGGCTTTCGGGTACTATTGTATCAGAGATTAAGCTAACGTTAGTAACTCTGTTATGATCCGTAAAGTGTGTACACTAGCAGCCTCAGCCCAGCTATCACCTGACCCAAGGTTAGGTGTGGCATTTGTCAAGTTATATTAAAGTTGAATGTGCGTGTTTTTCAAAATGAGATTTACACTTAATATGTAATTAAAGGAAAAGGCATAGAATATCATGCGCTGTCATTTGTAATAGTGTGTAAATAAGTTAACATATCAGATCAAGATTAAAGGCTGGTCTTAACACAAAGTGTAGATTTTAAATGAAGCTATTCGTGACAACCTTGGGAAACTGGGTAGAGAATTAAGAGTGTTAAAGCTGCAATCAAAATAAATGATCACCATGTGAAAGAAGCTAAAGTATGGAAGTTTAGCTTTGTTTAAACTTTTGTTGTTTGCTTCATACAATAAGGTAATATGAGGAAATACCACAAGTCATCACAAAGCCATGTTAGCATAGTCAGAGCCGTTTCTTGGTATAAGCGAACTAGGCAAATGCTTAGGGCAATCAAGCCACAAGGAGGCCCCAAAGCTGCATGTTCAGCCTCATCTGAGGAGAATTAAAATGTCCTGTATTTATCTGTAGCTGTCTCATGTATTTATTACATCCCTTATATTCTTGAAATATAAACGTACCTTATGAATACAATAAACTGCAAAGATGAACTGTGGCTGTTGTTTTTTGTGGCATTATTAGGTCATATTTGTTGGACAGCACAGTCACACATTGAGTGGCGTAGTGGGCCCCCGACAGGTATGACGGGAATGATTGACATCTACCCATAATTCCTGTTAGCGAGGAAAGTAAACGAGACAAACGCTGTAATGGCATCAAAAAGAAGTGTTATAAGTGGCGCAGAAAAACGGAAGAAAAAGAAAACGGAGGAAGAAAAACGGTCTAAGGATAAATGTAAGGCATGTGTTGGGTGATGTGGGTTGGATAGCTGGAGGTGTAATGCCTTTTTGTTTGTTTATTTGTCCTGCTAGCTTGCTTCGGATAAATGTCATGTAGCTGACTGGGATTTGTTTGTTATAAACTCAGCTTCAGTGTTTGTTGTATGAAAGTTTGCTATATATATATTTTTTTTAAACCAGTTTAACTTGCCTGTGCGGTTCAACTTAAAATATTTAATTTCAACTGTAGCCTGTTTTGCTCATAAAGTGTAATAGATCTTAGTGTACCATCTAAAGGGTTAGGAATCTCTTCATTTTAGTTTGACAAACTCGGGGTCCCCAAACGGCATGTTGCTTCGGGCCCCCACAAAGCCAGAAACGTGCCCGAGCATAGTGCTATATGCCCACATGGCTTTGTGCATTCCATATTGTATACGTTATAATGTAGTCAGTAGTAGCAAAGATCCAAATCGTCTTTGAGCCACTTACATTGACATGTGTAATCCACCTCCAGGTACTTGTAAGTGCCACGACAGGGGTCTCCAAACACCGAGTTTCTCGCATTGATAGAACAGCTGCTTTTCCCATTACAGCTATGGATGTAAATATAGGATTGAATGTGAACTGAAGAATGAAAAGCATGAGTCTCAAATGAGAAAAGGTTACCATCAAAGAAAAAAAAAGATCTATACCTTTCAGCAACTCTTTTTGATTGGCTTGAGCACTGCACATTTCGGATCTGGGAGGCAGGTCGCCCAGTGGCACATGTGGTCTTATCACGACGTCCATATACAGCACCTTGGACAGATATGACCCGTCCTTGGACTGACAACGTGTAAAAGTTGGAAAGGTGAGGTATAAAGAAAAAAAGCAACAACTCAGATATTACAGAAAATGGCTTATCTTTTTAATCGTGCTAAGGATCAGTTAAAGCACTTTACACAGAATAACAAAAAAAATTTAAATCTTACCACACGTCAGTTGTGCCATGGATCCCTCACATGCCACAGTGTGGACTTTTCCGGACTGGCTTTCGGGTACTATTGTATCAGAGATTAAGCTAACATTAGTAACTCTGTTATGATCCGTAAAGTGCGTACACGAGCAGCCTCAGCCCAGCTATCACCTGACCCAAGGTTAGATATGGCATTTCTCGAGTTATATTCAAGGTGAATGTGCATGTTTTTCAAAATGGGATTTACACTTAATATGTAATTAAAGTAAAAGACATAGAATATCATGCGCTGTCATTTGTAATGTGTAATTAAATCAAAATTTCAAATCACAAGGCACATTATTAAACAAAAGTGCAAGAATTATACTATTAATTTACCTGCATTTATTCGCAAAATAGTTGCAAGCACTGAAAGAGAAAAAATAAGTTATTTTATAGTATTTGTAACATTTCATCATTAAATCTATTGTTTTATGACCAACTTAAAAAACTGCAACCTTTAAAATGTATTACTTTCAAACTTGGAAAATAATATCTCTTCCCACTATATAATGTTTAGCCTGCAGGAACTTTGTACAAAGGAAAGGGGATTATTTTAAGCATTGCAAAAAGTTTTTTTATTATTAATAAATCATTAAAGTCACTTTCAAATAGCACAAGGCTTACCAGTGTTTGGTTTTGTTTGTCAGTGACTATTTAAAATCGGTAACTGTAAGCTTTGGATCAGCCTCATATACTGTGTACACGTTTGAGTGTCGACTCAATGACCAATTTGCTAATGACTCTCTACAAAAGACTTATCAATCGCAAGCTTTTAACAAACAGATAAAACAGGCTATGTTTTTATAACTTTTTCATAGAGCATTATTAGATCATTCATTAACCAGACACCTATAAATTAAACAAACCATTTAATTGTGCTTCTGAAATCCTGTAAACGTATTGTATTCACTTAAAGTATAGGTATCAAAACTTTATGAAAAGACTATATAAACAGAAAAACGTTTTTTTTTTCCAAAGCAAAGGTTAAATGATGTGGGTTTTATCTTATTTTTTTTTGTTTTTCTTTTCAATTACCTGCTGCAGTGCACTCAGAAATAATGTATTTAAATAGCTGCAACTGGATATAGAAAGGGAATGTTTTATCAATGGAGAAGTCATCATTTTGTTATGTACTCACACAGAGTGGATCCAAGTCTGAAGCAGAGCATGTTTAAGAGCTGAAGTGACTGTAGATTACCTTTATTCAGAGTTTTTAAAATCGGTTCTGTTTGTCTAGATTCACAACCAGTGACCAATAGAAAATGTTATAGAGATCAAGGGTGGAGTTTGTTCTCAGGCACTTTGTGAGTTCTCAGGTGTTCTGCCAAATCCTATGTTCTTGGTATATTTGATGCATCACTGAATCCGTGTTTAACTTGACATTGTATCTATTATCTTTGTCAACAATGTGGTAATTTCTTTATTCTCACATCCCAGCTTACATCACTGGTAACACCCAAAGTAAATAACACCTATAGCACTGCTAGTGGCAAAATGACTGACAATGTTTTACTCTTGCTGCAGGTGTGTTTACTGTAGTCTGACATTTGTTAATGTGTCCTTGACTTGATGATGGGAACCAGAGAAGAAAAAACAAAAAATGAGGACCAGCCAATCATACTGAATTGTTCTGACAGGGAAATAAAACTTGGGCAAATTTCACGATAACCTAGCCACTACTTGTATAGGAAGACTGGCAAGGATTTATCTTATGGGAATCATGTGATGTTAGATCAATTTCAAGGCAATCCGTTCAACAAATGTTGAATTGCAGGGCTTTGCGGTGAGACGTATTGCATCACTTCCTGTTGCTTTGTGTGTGCACTGTGACATTTCTTGTTCATCTTGAACTACTAATAATCGCCTTATTTCTCCCTGTAATTTACACATTTTGCATAGTTAACTATCACATACTTGTTATATTCTAACGCTCACTCTTACAGATCTTTAGTCATGATTTTTCCCTTTTTAGTGGCGTGTCAGGTTCTCTAGCTTAGCATGGCTACCAGTTCTCTTCCTCCATCTCCTGCTCCGTGTGTCAGATGTTTAGTTATTCGTCTGCCTCCTTTAGTGATAATGGTACATGTAACAAATGCAGTCTTTGTAGTTTTGGAGGTGAGGTTATCTGAATTGGAAGCTCGGCTCTGCACTGTTGAAAACCACCCGATAGCGAACCAGGCCCCTTTAGCCAGTGCGGCATAAAAAAAAAATAAATAAATAAAATATTTTTTTTAAAAAACACACAAAAGGAGTAAATCCTCTTGTGCAAACAAAATTTTAAACAAAAATTTTAAACAAGAACCCCGTTAACCGGGACACAGACACCAATCCCTGCAACCGAGTAGTATCCGGGGGCGTGGAGGGCCAAACATGCAGTCTGAATGGCAATTAGTGATGTGTTGTTCGCGAACGATTCGTTCGATATTAACTCATCTTTTATATGACTCGGGAGTAACGAGTCGTCTCAGTGAGTGATTCGTTCATTTTCATGCAGTACCCTTCGGCGGTTGCTGCATAAACTCAGTCAGCACGACAGGAAACAGAAATGATTAATTAATTTTCATGCAGTACCCTCTCTCGCCACATGGCAGGCGGCAGCTCAAACAGCTCAGTCAGCAGGACAGGAAACAGTATTGATTCGTTCACGACTCAACTCCTGGGGTGACGGATCCTCGCACAGGAAACAGTATTGATTCGTTCACGACTCAACTCCTGGGGTGACGGATCCTGGCACAGGAAACAGTATTGATTCGTTCACGACTCAACTCCTGGGGTGACGGATCCTCGCACAGGAAACAGTATTGATTCGTTCACGACTCAACTCCTGGGGTGACGGATCCTGGCACAGGAAACAGTATTGATTCGTTCACGACTCAACTCCTCGGGTGACGGATCCTCGCACAGGAAACAGTATTGATTCGTTCACGACTCAACTCCTCGGGTGACGGATCCTCGCACAGGAAACAGTATTGATTCGTTCACGACTCAACTCCTGGGGTGACGGATCCTCGCACAGGAAACAGTATTGATTCGTTCACGACTCAACTCCTCGGGTGACGGATCCTCGCACAGGAAACAGTATTGATTCGTTCACGACTCAACTCCTCGGGTGACGGATCCTCGCACAGGAAACAGTATTGATTCGTTCACGACTCAACTCCTCGGGTGACGGATCCTCGCACAGGAAACAGTATTGATTCGTTCACGACTCAACTCCTCGGGTGACGGGTCCTTGCACAAGAAACAGTATTGATTCGTTCACAACTCAACTTCTCCTGTGATGGGTCCTTGCACAGGAAACAATATTGATTTGTTCACGACTCAACTGCTGGCGGCTAAAAACACTGTGAGATCGGGATGGAGCCTAGCGACAGGATGTCAATAAATGATGTGGAAATGAAGCTCAAAGAAGGCCTTTACAGCACAAAGACAAAGCAAGGCAAGTGTGATATTTGGAGAAGTTTCTCAATTGTCGTGAATCTCTTTATTAATAGCCTATAAAATTACGTGTTTTCTCCTGCGGGACGGAGAAGATACAAAATCAATGCATTTCTATTAATGAGCGGGCATAAATTCTCAAAGTTTTGCGGCTGCGGGTGGGAGTGTAACACACACGTTGCGGGTGGTAATGGTCAGAAATTCAGCGGGAGCGGGGTGAAGAAACAGTCCCGCGCAGGTCTCTCCTGTGGACTGAGAAACGAAGGAGGAAATGAATGATGTCTGATTTGTGATGTTCATTCATTTGTCATGAAATCATGATTAATTAGTGGTCTTCGGTTCTTGTAGATATGTATAGTGTTGTTGTGTATATAATGCGCGAAGTGTGTAAATAGATACATGATAATGTAATAATGTGAATAGATAATTTTGAAAATTATATCAACATATTGATTTTGTGTTATACTCTACCAAAAAATAATATAACATAATAATAATAATAATAAGACACAATAAATGCACTATGTAACATTTTAGGGAACTTATTGTTACTTTTTTTTTTACATTCACTTGTCCTCTACCAACTGTCACGTGACAGGGCTGAACGGATCGTTCTCATTCGTTAATTTGTCACATGACAGCTTCCGAGTCAGTGTCGGGCTTTAAACAACAATGGCAGGGAGGATACAGACATAAGTCACCTTATTGTGTATTTGCTTTCCCAGGTTTTCACGTGGTTTGAATTGTTTGTGGCATTTTGTGTATTGTATTTTGTTAGCTCAGCTGAAGCAAACTATGTTGCCTTCAGTGTTAAGTATTTAGAACCGTGGCCATTTTGTGCAACGCCCACAGTAGGGCTACAGCGCCACCTGCTGGAAAAATGACCGAAATGACTCGTTCAAAGATTTGTTCAACTTACTGTTCGAGAGTAAAAGATCCGATTCAGTCAAAAGAGTCGAACTTCCCAACACTATTGAGTTGATGCCATTGTAAATGACAACGTTTGAGCTGAAGCCGTTTTATATGAGAACTTTTGAGCTGAAGCAGTTGAGTCTGAAATTTTTTTTTTCTGAGGCCGTTCATTGTGAAAAGTTTTTTTTATGAAGCCTTTTGGTGCGAGTGTGACACCTTTTCATCTGAGGTATTACGCTGAAGCCTGATCCTGAGGATGTCCTAAAATGTACACCATATTGTCTAGAAAAGTTCTATTTTCTGCCTTTCTTTTTGGCATTTTTTGGTATGGTAATTGTGACAGTTGTGGTTGCGCAAGGAGTGCACAAGAAGACCGCTGGCATAGACGCTACTGACACAGTGGAGGGAGGGTATCTGCCTCTGTCCTAATTGACGCGCCAAAACAACAGCAGAGCAATATAGGATTTGTAGTATAAGCGGTGAATGCGGTGTTACAGCGCTGCCGCCATATAATACTGGCGGGCCAGTTCTAATATTAATTTGAAATTGCCTCGCGGGCCAAATATAATTACCAGAGGGCCAGAGTTTGACACCTATGGACTACAATGTTAACTAGATTTGGGATAGATTATGAAATACAGAACCAAAGACATAGATGAAATGAAACAATCTCACCAGAAACTGAAAAAAAGGATGCACGTAATACATTATATTAAAAAATTTTAATTAAAAAATTTCAATTAATTTCAGTTTAGTTTTATCTATAAAGCACCAAATAACACCCAAAACAAGGTACTTCAAAGATACAGTTAATTTCAAGCCAATTATATTTAAAAAATCTCAAATTATAATTCAGTCATATCAATTTAATCAAAATCCAAATTGGTCCAATTTCTACAAAGCCAATTAAAAAATAAAAGTTGCTTAGCTAAAGAAACCATCCAAAACAACTTAATCTTTGTATTTGTGTCTTTGTGTTGTGTGCATAGTTGTCCACTGTCGGGCCTGGGTTTGGGGATTGTTGTGCTCTGGTCCACCTGTGCTGTTCCTTCCTTGTGCTGTTCCACCCTGCTACTCTCGCTGGCAGACGCATCTGGGTTCCCGGGGCAACCCTGCCTTGGATGATGGCTTGCTTGGGGTGGCCCAGTACTCTAAGGGTGGCGGGTGAGCTCACTTGGCCCGGTCTTTTGAACTAAGGTGTATTTTACAATTAAACGAGAATTCAGTCCCACTTATGTAACAGCAGGCTGTGATCGCCATCTCTCGACATAAAACGGCCACACAGTTTACTGGTTCAAAGTAAAGCTATTTCTGTCATGAGTGGTGAGGTTGGGTGCGTGGCGTGGAGAAGGTTGGACCCGGATGTAGATATTTTAAAGTAAAACTTGATTTATTAGATGAAAACAGAATAGCAAAAAACAAATAAATCAAGGCTGAGCCGGAACACCAAACACATTAAACTGAGACTATGAAATCTAACAAAACAAAGCTTGGCATGAACTATGATAATACGAAACCACAAAACTTGACACTGACAAACCTGATACATAAGAATGACGGTGAGGATCTGGCGGAGAACATGAGGGAACCTGGAAACTAAATACTGATGGGAGGTGATTGGTGATGGAGTGTAGGTGAGGGGGAAAGCACAGGTGAAGTGAGTGAAGCTGATGACCAAGAGTGACTGAGGGAAAACATGGCAAAACTAATGACTAAAGAAAAAGGAACTAAACACATAATAAAACTAACAGATGTGACAAAAGGAAACTATGGCAAAACTAGTGACATAACCAGAAACTTAACCCAACAAAGTTAACAGACGTAACAATTTCAAAGATGTAACTGCATTTTTGTACTGCTGACGCTGTGGCCCAACATTTGCAGAGATAACTAGTTTGCTATGAGCTTCAAGTCTGTATTATGTCAGCATTTAAAGGACCACAATAAACCACAATAGGGTGAATAGTGATCAGCATGCAAGAAAAGTAGTGAAATGGTCCTGTTCCGCATTTTCAGAAATCAGATCATTTTTTCACAAGTCTCAAATAAGGTATTAATAAATCTACGTGATCAGCATGTGAAAAAAGCAGTGAAATGGCCCTTTTCTGCACTTTCAAGGATCAGATAGATTTCACAAATCCCAAATAAGGTATCAATGATTCGGCACCCTCTTTAGCATAACTATTTCCAGATTTGAGCAGTCTAACCATTGTAGTTTTCAAACAGACCCTAAACTTGTTTGAGCAGAATGTGAAAAAAAGTAGTGAAAGGGCCCATTATGTCCATCCCTTTGATTGTTGAATCTATTTAAAGGGAGTAATCAACTTATCAGTTGTTGGAGGCACTGAAATGATCCATTTCAGTACATCCAACCAAGTCGTAAATGAAAGATCTGCCACATTTATAATCATTAAAATGAACATCTGACTCTCAGAAAACAGCTTGTAAGAAGTAACACTGATGTGTCATACAAATAACTCATGTTGCATAACTCATATTCATTTCATCCTAATATCAGTACTGATAAATGTTTTGTGATGAACAGACAGTTTAGCCTACATAAATCTATCAAATCTGCTGTTGTTTGTTCGTCTTTTAAAGGAAAGGAGACAGGGCCGTATGCAGGACCCAAAAAATAATGAGGTCATGAGTCAGAACTTCAAGTCGGGTTCAGGGGCATGCTCCCCTGGAAATTTTTTTAATTCCATTATTTAAATATGCCCATTTTCAGAGTCTTAAAGGAACAAGAACAACATCATAATGACTCTTAGGTTTATTTGTTTTCTTTGTTATCAGAGAACATCACCCTTCTCCTAAATGATTTGTAAATTAGTTACAATGTAAAACTGGAGAATGAATTTTATCAAGTCATGGATTAGGAATAAAAAGGAATTAACTGTCCTGGGACAGAGGGATAATATATACAAATGCTTCATATTTCCTTCAGTATTTAAAATATATACCCAAGCCCTATTACACTATCATGTTGATAATAGTGTCTAATCTGTTCACTCTTGTTAAGGAAAACCAGCTTTTGAACACATTTCTATTATAATCTTACACAATACTTAAATTATCATGCATTATACATCTTACTTTTAAAACGTATACAGGTCTGGCATAGTCTCTTCCTTTTATAGTACCCACTCTCCCTCTATCACTGCTCCTCTTCTTGCTGCTTGGCCCAAAGATGAGCTTGGTTTGGCTCAGCCTTTTCCTCCCTCTCCAGTTTTCCCTTTAGTGAAGAATATAAAAAACTGGACTATCTCACTCACCTGCACCTTAATGCTAACGTCAATAATATTGGTAATATTGTCAATTTTTACACTTATAATTTAGTACCCTACACTTTTACTGAAGCATTTTCTTATTTTGTGTGGAATTATTGTGCCAAGGTTTTTTTTATTCAACTTATTTATATTTAAATTCTTATCCTTAATTCTTGATAGCAGGTAAAAAGAACATTTCCCTGCACATTGTACTATGTATGAGTCAGTCAAAACACAGTCAAATACTAAACTGATAGAAATTAAAACAATACGCCATTTCAACATCATGTTTTCAAATGTGTCAGATGTGTCAGATGTGTCAGATGTGTCGGTGCGGCCACAGAGTCAGGAGAAACAAAACTCTTAGTTCAAACAAAAGTTTATTTGAGAACAGAAACTCTCACACAGAGAAAAACCTGGCCTAACAGGCATAACAAATACATTAACACATGAGCGAAGAATGGCAGAGAAGACTAGGTATTTAAACTAACGGGGCAATCAAGGGAAGATGGAACACAGGTGAGTCAAGAACCAGGTGTCACAGCTCTGACATATTTGCTTTATCATAACAATAAAATATACTGAATTCAGTTTAAGTGTTTGTTTAAGATAGTTGTCATATTCCAAGGTCAGATGCAAACATTTCTTTTTCAAATAATCAGTTCAAATAAAGAGATGACATACTGCTCAAAGTGGAAGAGGCCTTCTTTAAACCAATAAAGATACATGATATGTTATTTTCTTGAGTATTTGGACTTTTACAAGCTAGGTTTTAGAAAGACAGCACAGGAATGATGTGTCAGATAGATAATTCAGTGTGAGATGAACACATTAGAGAAATTGTATCCACGTTGTGTCCACGCTGCTGTAACCAAGCATTTTTAAACTTCTTATTAGAAATTAAATTATTAAATCATTATTTAAAAAACAATCAAAGACCTTATAAGATCCCATGTGTAATAATCAATAAAGGTGTTGTAGAGCCTCGTTACAAACAGTAGGTGGAGATCCAACCAAACACAAAACCATACTAGAAAAATTCATTTCTTGCTTTGTAAAGACAGTAGATAATTCAAATATTTGGTTGTTATAGATTCTTAAGGTTTCAATTGATATTTCTATTTAATGCTAAATCTGTCAAAGATCAGATTTGTTTTTCTGTTCATGGTCTTTTTAGTCATTATGAGCAGGATTAACACTTAAAGCACCTGTTTCAATGTACATATTGGCATTTGTGTATTATTTTTATATCAACCTGGGAAAAACAAATCTATCTTTGGAATTTTTACACTGGGTCTGTCATCAGAGGCATAGTTTCTGAAATGGCTTCCGCCACATTCTTGAGAACAACTGATTTGTCTGCTATATGCAGCATGGATTTAAGACTTGACCAGAAAACCTGCTGCTTCCGTTCATCACTCGGCCACTCAAGGTATGTCTGCTGCCTCAGTAAGGTTCTCAGTCTCAGGAATCTCTTGGAAAGACAATCTGTTGGAATTGGCTCTAATAAAATGAAGACTAGAGAGTCCTGCTGGATGCTAATGGATCTGTGTTGGGCAAAGAAGAGCTCATAGTTGCACCAGTCGCTCTGAACGAAATGCTTGGAGAGCACAAACAGTGTCTTGTAACTTGACTCTACACAGTTGATGATGTTGTCTATTATCCATTCACCTGGGACAAAGTCTCGCTCATGGACGCAAAGCGAAAAGCCAGTACCTTCCAGAGAGGGCACCAGCTGGCTGTCTACCCAGTCAGAGTCCTGATGACTGTATGAGATGAACGCATGATAACAAAATGATACATTTTTCAACATGTTGGAATGTTTCTTGCCTCTCTTCTTCATCCTGATCCAGACCCATAACATCTTAGTGTACCAGACTCCATCACACTTATAGAAAACCAGACCAATTGTTGCAGATATGGCTATAACCAAAGGCAAAGTTATTGCAGCTTGAAGCCAAGTCTCACAAGACAACTTACTGGTTTTGTATTCTGATAGTAAAAGGCCCGCAAATGATGGTGGGGCACTGCATGTATAATCTAATGGCCAGTTCAGAAGCAAAGACTTGTTGAAAGCAGTAACAAACCAATAAGAGTCACATGAACAGAAGAAAGGATTGCTTCCAGCTTTGAGGGTCTTAAGTCTAGGCAGTCCTGCCAAAACCTCCCTGGAGATAGATGTGATAGCATTCTGGTCCACATAGAGGCTGATCAACATGGGGATGGTGAGATCTGAAGGGATAACCTGGATGCTGTTGGAGCTGAGTTTGAGATGTGTCAGCTTTGGAAACCTAGACAGATTCTCTTGCATAATGGTTGTTATTCCTGTTTTTGACAGATCAATCCTCTCAAAGTTTGATGACAGATATTTAAAGACATCATTGCCCAGGTTGTTGTTTCCCAGGCTGAGCTCAATCAGCTGAACAGGCCAATAGCAATCCCCATCCAAGTGTATAGAGTTGAAGCTGAGGTCTAGAGCTTCTAATGTCTTCATCTCTTGCATCTTCTTTGAGATGAAAGAAAGACTGCTGAAGCGGTTCTTACTTAAAGACAGCTGCCGCAGTTTAGGAAAGTCAGAGGTGTGCGAACAGGAAAGCCACCAGAAGCCTGACTCTGATAAAAGGTTGTCTGACAGATCTAGCGTCTCCAGTGAAGGTAGTGCAGATATGGCTCTGCAGGGTAAAATGTTCATTCCTGTTCCAGAAAACTTTACATAGGTCAGTTTTGAAATGGCCTCAAAGCTCATGTTGATAATAGGATATTTGTATTGATAGTGATTTACACCATTGAAGGTAATTGAGCAAAGATTAATTGTATGATTAATGGTGGTAAATTGAAACCCATCTGGTGTATCTTCATAATAAGTCATATTAACAAATGAGAGGTCATATAGGGAGGAGAGCCACACATTCTTGAAAAAAACCATAAGAAATGAGCTGTTTATCCAAGTGTTTTCTATCGTGAGATTCTGGATGTGTGGCATAGTTCTGAGGTTATTAAAAGGGTTGCCCCTCACACGGCAGTTGTCCGGAAATACAGTGATGAATTTCAATGATTTTGCTTTTGTCTCATTCAAGTCCACGAGAAGGTTCTCAAACATATGCAAATCATCACAAAAAGATGCATGAAGGGAAATTTTTTGGAGACACTTCATTTTTGCAAGAGAGCCAGAATCATACTTTTGCCAGTGATTTCCTGCTCCCAAGACGAGATGTTGCAGAGAAACATTCATGAGTGGATCAAAGTCATTGTAGTTTACAGATGTAGCAGCTGTACTTCCTAGTGACAGCAGATCCAGATTGATTAAACTCTGAAATGATGCTGGTATCTGATAGCTGGTATACAGATTATTATTCAAATCAAAAATTTTCAGCAATTTCAGCGAAATTTCTGGTATGAAAGACAATTTATTGTGAGATATATTGAGAACTTGAAGTGCTGGTGTATTACTAAACACGGTGGGTGAAATCTCCTGTAGGCCACAATGCGTTGCCTTCAGGAAACAGAGCTGGGACAATCCAAAAAACTGTGCTCCATTCAGATGATGAATGAAGTTATGAGAAATATCCAAATATTGTGTGTCGTTGGAAAGATGTGAGGGAACATCCGTCAGATTTTGATTGGAGAGGTCCTTCAGTCCTTGCCGCAGTGTGACACACAATTTAAATCCCTTGTCATCTTCATTTAGAGCCATGCAATCAGGTTTCAGTAGGGACAAAATGACAATGTTCCCCATCAACCAAGGTATGCTTATCCTGAAACACCACAATAAATGAGAGTTGTCACTAATAAAATCAAACTCCTGGACATGATAATTTACTGTATATAGACATTCCAAACCAATCTTGACCAATTATTCTCAAAGCAGTAGTTAAGAATAATAAAAAACAGATGTGAAAGAAAAATAAGATGTTAGTTTACCTCTGTGTAGACATAGCTGCAGAAAATAGCAGAGCCAGGGCCTAAGCAGTGTTATCTGTAGCTGACTTTTATCTTTAGTGATCTGAAAAGCAATGTGTCAAAAAGCCAAAAAGAAATAAAACTTCCTCATTTCTCATACATAAATTCCTCTTTTCTCTGATTTACCCTCCTTTCACATTACAGTAAATTGTCAAAAGGGAAGTTTGGATTGAGGCTTATCTCAATAGAACAGACACAGTCATGTGAAAACAGAGTACACACTTTTCAGTTAAAAGGTTTCCCATATTAGGATATATTTAAAAAAAAATGATATGGTCCTTACCAGGTCTTAAATTTGGTAAAAACAACCTTTAAAAACAACACATGCTATGTTATTGTGTCATTAAAACTAAGCCAAAATGCAGAGTCATGTGAAAAGTTAAGCCCATCCTAACTCCCTCCAAAGGCATTAGGAGGATAAGCAGTACATGCTTGTGATTAGCTGATCATCACCAGGTGTTAGCATCTCTAATATATATTTTAAAAAAAGGTTTTGCCAGTTTTCCTGTCTGACACATTCATGTATGTTAACATAACACCAAAAAGTAAACACATCAGCACTGATCTTAGAGAAGCAATTATTGATGCCCATCAATCTTGCGAATGGTTACAAGGCAGTTTTCAAACAATCACTTTATAGTGAAAAAAGTTTATTCATAAGTGTAAACTGACAATCTTCCAAGGAGTGGACATTCTGGCAAAGTCATCCCAAGGTCCGACTGCGCAATGCTCAGAGAAGCTGCAAAAAAAATCCAAAAGCTTAATCTAAGATTCTACAGGCCTCAGTTAGCATGTTTAATGTTAAAGTTCATGACAGTGCAATTAGAAAACAACTGAACAAGTATGGCTTGTTTGAAAGGGTTGCAGGAAAAAGCCTCTTCTCTCTAAAAAGAACATGGCAGCACAGCTTAGGTTTGTTTGTATATTCCCACTATTGTCCCTTTATTGTCATTGTACATTACAGTACAACAAAATTCAAAAGTGCAACTCCACAGGGTACTTGAGTTCAATATAAGTAAATAAATACAGCATTACACAATAAATACAAATACAACCATTTAAAATGCAGAGCAAGTGTTCATGTGCAAGAGAGCGGAAGGTGAGAGGGTTTATAATCTGTGTTTGTTTAATGAAGTCATAGCATGTGGATAAAAGCTGTTAGTGAGTCTGGACGTTTTGGATTTGATGGACCTATGGACCTCCGCCTCCCGGAGAGTAGCAGTTCAAATAGATGATGACCGGGATGTTTATTGTTGAGAGAATGTGGCTGTTTACAATGTCTGACAGACAGGGGAGGGGGCACACAGTGGTTTTTTTTTGCTGTATTTATGATTCTCTGGAGAGCTTTCTTGTCTGCAACAGAACATCCAGCAGGCCACACAAAAACACAGTAGGATACAATGGGCCAGGATGCTCTCGACTGTAGATCTGTAAAAAGACACACACAGCTTTTCATTCATAGTTTTTCCTGAGGATCCTCAGGAAGTGGAGGCACTGTTGTTGAGGTTGTTGACAGAGCACCACTTGGACAGGTTCTGGACTTCCTACCTGTAGCAGACTCATCGCCACCTGTAATAAGTCCAACCACAGTAGGGTTAGATGGAAATGTTGTTGTTTATGTTTACGTTTATGTTTATATATTTAGCAGACGCTTTTATCCAAAGCGACTTACAAATCAAGATATAACAAGCTATACAAAAAGCTAACAATAAACTACATAGGAGAAACGCAATAGTCCGACTCTGTCAGAGGTGACAGAGTAGAGATAGGGTGCAGGCATAGAAGGAAGTGCAGAGAGATAAAGTGCAAAGATAGAGGGGGTAGGGAAGTACAAGGTAAGTGCTAGGATAGGAGGTGCTCTCTGAAGAGCTGGGTTTTCAAGAGCTTCTTGAAGATAGACAGGGACGCCCCTGTTCTGGTAGCGCTCGGTAGTACATTCCACCATCGTGGAACGACACATGAAAAGAGTTTGGATTGTCTTAGGCGTGGTGTAGGCACTGCTAGACGACAATCCTGGGACGAACGGAGGGACCGAGTTGTGACATAAGCCTTTGCAAGAGCATTCAAGTAGATGGGAGCCGTTCCATTAAGCACTTTGTAGGCTAACATCAGTGACTTGAATTTGATGCGGGCGGCTAAGGGTAGCCAGTGGAGTTCAATGAACAGAGGGGTGACGTGTGTTCTTTTAGGCTGACCGAAGACCAGACGCGCCGCCGCGTTCTGGACCATCTGCAGAGGTTTCACAGCACAGGCTGGGAGACCAGTTAGGAGAGCATTGCAGTAGTGAAGGCGGGAGATGACCATGGCCTGCACCAGGAGTTGGGTGGCATGTTGGGTTAGGTATGGTCTGATCTTTCTTATGTTTAGTAATGCAAAGCGGGATGAACAAGCAACCGAGGTAACGTGTTCTTTGAAGGTTAGTTGGTCATCAATCATGACACCCAAGTTTCTAGCAACCTTTGATGGAGCAAGAGATAGGGATTCAGTTTGGATGCAGATGCTGTGATGTATGGTTGGTTTGGCTGGGAAGACCAGCAGTTCAGTTTTTGGGAGGTTAAGTTGGAGGTGATGGTGATGTCAGAGAGACAGTCTGAGATTCGTGCTGAGACCATGTGGTCGTCAGGTGGGAATGACAGATAGACCTGGGTATCATCAGCATAACATTGGTATGAGAAGCCATGTGATCGGATGATCTGTCCTAATGAGTTGGTGGATATGGCAAAGAGAAGAGGTCCCAGTACTGAACCTTGGGGGACCCCTGTGGCGGGGCGGTGCGCTGCAGAAGTATGACCAAGCCAGGATACTTTGAAAGACCGACCAGTGAGGTATGATTCAAACCAGGAGTGTGCTCTCCCTGTGATGCCCATGCTAGAGAGTATGGACAAAAGGATACTGTGGTTGACAGTGTCAAATGCAGCATATAAGTCGAGCAGGATAAGTACAGAGGACTTAGCTGTCGCTCTGGCTTCTTTTAAGGCTTCTGTCACAGCTAACAGAGCCGTTTCGGTGGAGTGTCCACTTTTAAACCCAGATTGGTTTGGGTCAAAGAGGTTGTTATGTGAGAGGTAATCAGTGACCTGCTTAAAGGCCGCCCTTTCAATGATTTTAGACAGAAACGGGAGGAGAGAGACCGGCCGATAATTCTCCACATGAGTTGGAGGGAGGGAAGGTTTCTTGAGCAGCGGTGTAACCTGAGCTTGCTTGAATGTGGTAGGAAATGTGCCCGAAGTCAGTGACGCATTAATCACATGCGTGACTGCTGCAGTTACAGTAGGAGCAATGGATTGGAGAAGATTAGTAGGGACGGGGTCCAGCGGGCATGTAGTAGGACGGCTACATGTGAGAAGTTTAGACACACTGCTCTGAGTCAGAGGGGTAAATGAGGAAAATGATGCAGTAGGACTTCTGCATGCAGATTTTGTGGTACCAGGTTCGGTAAACTGTTTGCTTATAGCTGCCACTTTGTCAGTAAAAAATGAGGCAAAGGTGTCTGCTGTTAGATTGGTAGCAGGTGGCGGAAGATTAAGTAGAGTTTTGAAGGTGGAAAAAAGTTTCCGGGTGTCAGTAGTACTATGAATCTTGTTGATGTAGAAAGACTTTTTTGCATCAGTAACACTGGATGCAAATGATGACAGTAGCGCCTGGAATTTAGCTAGATCTGTCGGATCTTTTGACTTTTGCCATTTCTTTTCGGCAGCTCTGAGATTGGTGCGTGACGCTCGGAGAGTATCATTAAGCCAGGGGTGAGACTGGGGTGTTGTACAGTCAGATGTGTATAATGAATAGAGGAGGGGACTCAACACAGCCCTGAGGTGAGCTGGTGCAGAGTATGATTGTGGAGGAAAGGTGAGGGCCGACTCTGACAAACTGTAGACGGTTAGTCAAGAAGTATTTGATCCAGTTGCAGGACCTGTTCTGCAACTGGATCAAAGGGGGGAGGCTGAGGGTCAGCAGTTTATTTATCAGGATGTCTGGGATGATGGTGTTAAAGGCGAAGGAGTAATCCACAAAAAGCATCCTGGCATAGTTCCTGTATTCCAGGTTGTTCAAGGCAGTATGGAGTGTGATGGATATGGCATCATCTGCGGATCTGTAAGGCCTAAATGTGAACTGGTGGTGGGCCATGGATAGAGGGATACTGGCTTGTATGCGTTTGAGAACCAGTCTCTCAAAGCACTTTATTATGAGAGGGGTGAGGGTCACAGGCCTCTAGTCTGCTAGAGGATGGTTTCTTTGAGACAGGGATGATTATTGCTGATTTCAGAGAAGGGGAGACGGTGGCCTGGGTGAGAAATTAATTGAAGATGGTGGTGAATACAGGAAAGAGTTTGTTGCAGCATGCCCTGAGTACCCAGGTACCCCTTTCCTTAGATTCACCGCTTTGAGAACCTGCCTCAGCTTATGCTGTTGAATAGTGAGGGCAGGTGTGTCAGCGACCAGCAGGGGTGGAGTGGATGAGCTTCTGGTCCCAAAGCAGGTAAAGAAGTTATTAAGCTCCTCTGCCAACAAGGCCCCATTTGTTGTTGTTACTGCCTTTGAAGTTGGTATAGGTTTAACAATAACATTTGTAGAAATATGAAATAGATTATACCTCTACTTAACTAATATTTCTGAAAGTGGCGTGAAGGCTTAAGGTAATTAAAACCCTTGTGTAATAAAAATCTAATTCACAGGAAATATACTGGTTGAGATGAATTTTTAATGTCACAAGATTTCATAACAACCCTTTCCATATGTCTGAAAATTGAGAATTGGGATTAGGTTTATTGGAACACACAGAAACATCTCCTTATTCACAAGATTATGTCTCATACAACATTATTGCTTAATCTCATTTAAAGGAAGTGACACTGGAAATCCCCACAACATCCTGTTTTGTTATATTTCCCCACTCATTTCAGTAAAATTTTACAAAATTCACATGTCACGGGGGATCAGCCAAAACAAAGGTAGGACTCAATAGCAGGATTAAATGGATGAAAAAAAATTTTATTTTTATTTTGACAGAAGTGGAATCTTGACCAGCAGCACTGAATCCGTGGCCTGGGAAATGCTGAAGAAAACAGGCAAGCACAAGAGTCCGGGCTGCTGGATGACAACTGGATGTAGAGAGGTTGTTCAGCAGGACAGTCCAAGAGGGTAAATGTTCCAAAATGTTATTACGAGTTTGCCTTACTGTGATCTGATGAAAATATGGCTGGAGGGAGAGGTAGCGACTGACTGGCTGGAGGGTGTTTTCCAGAGTTGCGGTGGGTGAGCAGGCAGGTGTTTAGGCAGATCCAGGTAAGGCAGAGAAGTAGGTGAGATGAGAAGGGAAGCCAGGGGATAAGTCAGACTCAGGAGGAACAAGGCTGGGATGAGGAGGAATTTGGAGAGGTAAGTGCATAGTACTTTTCTTAGATCATAAAAACCCCTGGTGAGCGCTTGCCAAGTTACCACAAAGATGGCAAAACAATCTGGCGAAGACTGGTGCTCCTGCTTCTCCTTAAGAAGGGCTCTTGATGATGGTAGATGCACAACAGGTGTGCCAGCAGGCAGCCACCAGATTCCACCCAGGTAACCGGGGAAACCTGCTCACCCAGCCTGAAACTCAAAACACACCTCCAAACCAAGTCAGATCATGACACATAACCTTTGTGTATCCAAAAAAGTGTATGTATGAATATATATGTGCATATGTGTGTGTGTGTGTGTGTGCGTGTGTATGTATCTATTATGTATCAATAGAGTTAATTATTGCTTATACATAAATGGCTGTTTTTTTTTTTACAATTTTGACAGAGCTTTTCTGTAAAACATTTTTGTAAACATTTTTCTATGCTAGTTAGGAAGCTGTGTTGCCTGAATGATTCTTTCTTTTTTTTCTGTTAAGATCTGTTAAGATGCTTAACCGTGGCAACTGGTAAATTATATGTGGGAGCAGCTCATTGAGCTTTCCAAAGCTTTCCAAGTGGTACTTGAAATAAGACCCTGAATCTAGATGAGTTGAAGAGGCGACATCTGAGATGCAGGAATGAATGAAAAAAAAAAGAAGAAGCTTCCTCATGAGAAATTTAATTCTGTGATGATTTCACTGCATAAATGTACTTTGAGGTAAAACTGTTACTTGAAAGAATCTGTCTGACCCTGTTGTGCTCATTTAAATAGACTAAGCTATACTGGTAATATAATCTCATGCAGGCGACAGGCAGTGTCACGTGCTAAAGATAAAAATTGCATAAATCATATAAGAAAATCTAACAAAGGCCTAAAGTAAGATAAAAGACTAAATGCATTCAAAATTATGGTTGGATATCTGTGCTAGCAACTCAAAACTGTAGTACACTAAAACACTGTTAAAATACAACTTACCAAAGTACCCAAACATAAACTAAACCAATAAAATTTAACATTTAGAATAGTAATGAAGGCTTAAAACTCAACTATTGTCTCTTTCTCCCAGAGTTCTCGGATCAGGTAAGTTGTGTTGACCGTATGATAAAGAAACAAAGCAGTGTTGATTAAAATGCCAAATCCATGTTGTTAGCCTACAAAGTGCTTAACAGAATGACTCCCATCTACTTGAATGCTCTTGCAAAGGCTTATGTCACAACTTGGTCCCTCCGTTCGTCGCAGGATTGTCGTCTAGCAGTGCCTACACCACGCCTAAGACAATCCAAACTCTTTTCATGTGTCGTCCCACGATTTTTGGAATGACCTACCGAGCGCTACCAGAACAGGGGCGTCCCTGTCTATCTTCAGGAAACTCTTTAAAACCCAGCTCTTCAGAGAGCATCTCCTATCCTAGCACTTACCTTGTACTTCCCTACCCCCTCTATCTTTGAACTTTCTGTACTATCCTCTATGCCTGCACTCTATCTCTACTCTGTCACCTCTGACAGAGTCGGACTAGTTGGTTCCTTCTATGTAGTTTATTGTTAGCTTTTTATATAGCTTGTTACATCTTCATTGTAAGTCGCTTTGGTGTCTGCTAAATACATAAACAAACAAAAACAAAACAAATGAAATCCAAGAGTAGAAAATACTAATCAACCCGAGACTCAGTGGTTTTACTGTCCCTGTAATAAAAGAAAATATTGAAAAAGCAACATGTAATATCCCACACCCAACAACAAATCCTAGTAAAGTGTCCAGATTACAGAGTTAAAGGTTCAATCTTGATTAACTGGAACAAGCTGTAAGACAAATTGTGGGACCAAGCTGCTGTTTAATATTAAGACCTTATGCTCAACAACTGAAATAGTGAATTCCTAAATGGACTGCAGCCACAGATTTCAAGCTTTGTTGAAGAAAAAACACCTGCTGACTGTCAATACTTGTGATCTCCAAGATGTGAAGGATTATGCAGTTCATGCTTAAAATCTTCAAAAACAAACAACAGACACCTATTTATGCACCTACTGATGAAACAGATTCTGATGGGTTTTTTTCCGAGGTCAACTTTCTTATAAGCACGGCCATGGCCGTGCCAGAGCAGAGACTGTAAGTGGGTTGAAGGGGGGTGACGACACCTATTATATTCCCATATATATAAATTATATTCTTCACATAACCTTCTTGTTTTGCTGGCTTTCGAATTCATACAATTTTTCAAAATAATAAATAGGATGAAAAGAGTGCTTTAAATACAATAAGGTTTGGACACTGGTGTGTAAATTTAGTACAATGAATATGAAATTTAGCAAATATTAATTGAATAGAAGAACACAATAGAATAGAATAGAAAATTACTTTATGGGCACAGACACAGAAGGGCAAGGGATTGTTGTAATGTGTATTTAATGTTCTCATATATTGTATTAAATGAGAGGAAATTCAGGCAGCAAAGAGTGGTTCATGTCTTAAATTCTTCATGTACTGCATCTATATTCTACAAGGGAGACGAAGAACACTGAACCAACAAATCCTTTTGTTACCGTGGTACTGACTTTTTGGGACCCGTAACAAATAGTGGTGGCTAGCGTGGGATTTCTCCTCTTCACTATCATGGGGGAGCAGATCCAGTGATACCAGAACTGCACGATCAAGAGGGTGAGAAGTGACTGTAATCCAGGAGCTGTTGGTAGGCGTCCATCAAGAGAGCAGGGAAGATCCAAATTCCTGCTGGAACACACCATGACAGCCACACAAAGAGAACTAATATGGAGTATCAAGAAGAGTCTGTTCCAACTCTCCTGTGAGGATATCTACGAAGTTTCCAAACACATCGCTGCTGACCAGCAAGACACAGTCCCTGTGAGTCCAAGTAATGAAGAAGGATGCATGGACTACATTGCTACTTACCTGCAGTCTCAGACCTTATTAGAGCTAACTCTCTGGGTTCATGAGCTGATGTATTAAGTGATGATTTGGCACGTGTACCTATAACTGCAGCACACACACTACCGTCACACTCTGATCCCAGTAATGCAACTTTGCACACCAACACTAATGTTAACACGGCAACACAGTCAATAGGGAAGTTGAGAAAGCTGTATGAAGAATTGGGACAGAGACTGAGGCAATATGAGGTCACAACCATCTCACTAGTACAGAGCCCATCCCACAAGGTGAGTCATGGTAAAAACAAATTGATGAGGGATTTGCCGAAGCAGAGATCGTATGAGGCGTGTTGAGGATTGTTAGACCAGGCCCCTTTATAGACGTGCTTATCAACAAGGATGAAATGACCATTCCTGAACTCAATGGCTTCCTTTGGTCCCATCTTGAAGAAAAGGCAACCACAGAGATGTTTCAGGAGCTTATGTGTGCTCGACAAACTGAACAAGAGTCCCCAAAACTGTTCCTGTATCACCTGATACCTGAAGCTAGTTTTCCTGTCCAAACAGAGTAACACAGACATCTATTTATGAGCCCAAAACAATCCAACAAGTATTTCTCCACTCAGTCTATCAGGGTCTGGGGGCAAAACACTGTGACCTTCGGCAGAGATGAAGACATCTTTTTTACAAAGAATAATGTCACTGATGAAGAGATTCTGAGTGGAGTAATGAAGATGCATCCATTTGGTGCATGCGTTGTGCATGTTCTCAGAAATTAATTACTAGTATGCAAGTGTGATGATTTCAAAAGTCATAGTCACTTTTGGATCAATCATTTTGCTTTAAAAAGTTGTTTTCGTTATAAATGTCTCACTATATTCAATGGGCAGAACACCCCAAATGGAGGACTTAATAGATAAAGTACAAAAAAGGATCTAAAATGTAAGGGGGAACAAAAAAGCGGAATGATCAAGTTGCCCTAAGGTGAGGGAACCCCCCTTAAGAGGAAATTCAGGCAGAAAATCCTTTAGTTACAGTGGTACTGACCTTTTGAGACCTGTAATACAAGCTTCAATTTGTAGGTGATCAGTAGGGAGTGTGTAAGCTTACTTTTGATGTTACAGTGTTTTGTTTTGTCAATTTCTGGCACCATGCTTGGTTTAGGGGCCTCACATATAATCTATGATACTGATACTGCAGTTGTTGCTTTTTCTGTTGTGATTTTAAGGTCAACAAAATGCTAACCTCTTCTATGCACCTCATGAATACTGAGGTACTTCTGCTTACATCCTGTAAATCCGGTCACACATCAATGCAAAGAGCTAAAACCTGAATTGCAAACATATAATTCCAGAGGGAATGTAGAGATATCAGAACTGGGAATTGTTCAAGCTTTCCTATGAGTGAGAAGCCAAACCTTACATTTTTTCTCAAAATGCTAAGAATAGCTGGGATTATAACCCCACATGACATGAAAGCTGTCGTAATGTCAGAATGTGACCAAAATGGGATTCAAGGTGTTGATTATTGATGCAGCCTTGGCCTTGTTTATACAGGTATTAGGTACAGAATGTCTCTTTTGACGTGGCGGAAAAAGCTAAAGAAAGAGCACCAACTACACACGTGAGCTGTAATCTGTCACAGCCTCAGGACTCAGGACACAAATGCAGGGTCGGTTCAGATGCAAAATGTTTATTTAATAAACAAAGCACAGCAAGGCAAGGCAGGATGAGGATCTCCTCACAGAGCAAAAGAACAGGGCTGTGAAAATCCTAAGCACTCTCCTCAATAAATATGTCTGAGGATGAGTGCAGCAATGAAAGTCAACATAAACAGAAAATTTCTCCACGCTGGGAGGAAAACAGAAAAGCTATGAACGATAACCAAATAAACTCACACTCTCCTATTGAGGCGGACTCAAAACAAAAGACGCTCTCTCATAAACAGAGGCACTATGAAACTTAACAACTGACTATAGGCACACCTTTAATGGTGGCACAAAGATCTTTACGAACAAACACAAATTGCTCCGTTAGCGGAGGTTTCTATGAATTATTATCAAACCAAAAATCTCTCCAAACGGGAGGAACAAAAACAGGCAATGAAACACTTAAATAAATATGCTCTGCAGGAGAGTCGCTCGACTGCAGGCTCGAGGCAAGGCTATGGCTGTGGAACATGTGGGGAGTAATTTAGGTCGAAACAGAACACAACATACTGGCACAGGACAAAGGGAGACGCAGACTATTTGAGAACATGAGGTACCAAGGGGAACAGGTGGAAACACTTGGGAATCAGGGAAGACAATCAGACCCTTGACACGGGAGGAAGAGCAAGATACCTGGAACGAGAGGGGAAAGTTAGTATTTCAAAATAAAACAGGAAATGACGAGACAAGACATGAAACAGAATGTAAATCGTGACATAATCATGCTAAACTGTCTGAAGACTTAAACCGCACAGTGTACTACAAACACACTGCTGGCACAGATAAACAGTATGAAGAGCAATTCTTTAAAAAACCTTATGCAAGCCTCATTATCAAAAAATCTCTACTGGAACAACAGTGGCTACATGGGGGCAACATGTAAACTAAAGAGTCGGCACAATGGCTCTCCATGTCTCGTTGGCTAAACCACAACACATGCCATGGCAGGATGTGACGTTTTTGGTCACAAGGCAGATGAGACCATAGGGCAATGTGGACGAAGGAACAAGATCTATTGTTGCCCTATCATGTAACTCTACATACAAAAATTAGATTGGGTTACATTAGCAAAAAAAGGGAAGTACATCGAGTTAAAGAAAATACATGACACCTTCTGTCTTCAACTCGAGAAGAGGAAGAGGCTCTTAAAGATCTTCCTGATTTATAATGATCAATAGGTCCGGGAGATACAGGGTTAATAAAAGGAGCCCAACCTGTAAAAACAGCATAAATTACATACAGGCCATTTGAGACACAATATCCTCTGAAACCACCATTAAATCCATTCATGGAAAAAGGTGTTATAGCTCCATGACCAGACTAACCATGTAACTCACCAATGTTTCCTGTTAAAAAGGCAGCACCATATACATCATGGAGGATTATTTCAGACCTCCAAGCAGTTAATAAAGCTGTAATACTATGTGCTCTTATAGTCCTAGAGCCAAGAACTCTACTGAATTATGTCAATCTTGCAGCTACACATTTTACTGTGATCAACTTAACAAATACACCTCTCTCTATCCTAGTAGATAAAGACTCTCAGTTTTGGTTTGCTTTCCAATTTCAAGGTAAAAGAGGTAAAAGAAAAAATTAAACCGGTTCAAACAAGCTCATTAGTGCTCTCCCCTCTTCAGCCATGATAGAAATAAATATTCACAGCATATGGGTTCACAAACTTCTCAAAAACAGTATGTGTAAAATACAATGCACAAGAAAATTAAAACGCTAAGCTATGGATTTATTGCACTAACATTCTGAGCACTATCTGATGTGTTATAATAGTGTATTATAATAGTTAATAGTAATATAATAGTAATATATAATAGTAATAGTGCAATAGCAAACACTTTGTGAACCAAGTAATTTCACATCTAGCCACTGCATTAATTATCACACTGAAAATTAAATGTGCTTATCATCCACAATCATTAGGCCTTGTGGAAAGAACAAATAAATCAAGAAAAGCTCAACTCAGAAACACAATGGCAAAGACAAGAACAAATTGGATGTACTGTTTAGTAATGTTAAATATGCACATAATGCTTGGGGTCAGAGGATCATAACCCTTTCTGATATTGTCAAATTATCAAATTTTAGCCCTTTTATCAGAAAATACACAGAGATGGATAGGACACTTGCTGATTATATGAGGAAAATGTTACAGAAGCGGAAAATTGCTTCTGCTGTTTTTGCTCCTTTATTTCCAGGTCACCGTTTGTGAAAGCCACAACATGCAGCCTTGGGACTGGATGTTCATGAACTCATCAACAAAAAAAACTGGATCTCACCTTGCTGGGGAGGCCCATATCATATAAAACTCCATGCCAGTCAGTCTGCATTGATGGAGAGGAGATAGAGACTGTTCAGACCTACAAATACCTGGGGGTGTTGCTGGATAATAAACTGGAGTGGTCTGCCAACATAGAAGCAGGGTACAGGAAGGGCCAGAGCCGTCTCTTCTTCCTGAGACAGCTCAGGTCCTCCAAAGTCTGCAGTGACATGATGTGCATGTTTTATCACACTGTCATTGAGAGTGCACTGTTCTATGCTGTTGTCGGCTGAGGATGTTGCACTACAGACAAAAACTGTAGGTGCCTGGACAAACTGGGGAAAAAGGCAGAAGGCCTCTCAGTGCTGTGATGGAGCAACGGATGAGGAGGAAATTATTTTCTGTTTTGATGAAACAAGATGCACAAGATGCAGTGGAGCTTGATCTTCGCTGAATGCAACCGCTTTGGGGAAGTCTAACTACAAAAGGAATGAGACCAGTGGGGTCGTTTGTCTCAACATCTGTGAAGAAACCGTCATACCAATCTCTTGGCTTCCAAGTTGGGACTTAGGACAAATTAGATCAGTACATTCTCATTCTAAATATGTTTCACATCATTTAGATCACAAATGGGCAAAGAGAAGAAATTTATCTACCTTGTTTCATTTGAATTTGTGGTACCGATATCTTGATCACGTTGCTAAAGAGAAAAATCATGCCAGGTATTGTATTTACACTTATATGCCTGTCTCTACCACTACTCCACATGTCATTCATTAGGTATATAATATATATTTTGTGTTGTACGTTGTTGATGGGCTTTGAGCCCTGATGAGGACACAGCAAGAGTATCATGTAGGCTTTTTTTTTAAACCGAAACATGAATGAAGGGACAATTCTAATATCTCTCTATTCAGTATTAAGACTACTTGGGCAGACAGAGACTGTAAACAGAGAGTTGACAGGGCAGAACATCAGATGTGTATTCTTGGACATGTAACTGAGAAGACACTGTGTGTGTACTCATCACCTGAGTTGCTAGCAAGCTATAAACACAACACCCCCATTTATTAATTGCGATCTCTGAAGATTTCTATACCTCCACACCTCTCTCTGCAACACTTCAACTCACTGAATGTTTTGTTTTTTATATATCTAACAATAGCATATCTTTAATAATAATCTCTACTGCAGCAATATAATTTCAGTTTGGAATTAATAAAGAATAAATGACTGAATTCTACTTTTTTCAATGAAAAAAGTCTCATTTAACCCCTGATTGCATTGGGGGCAGCATTGGGGGCAGCCCAGGGGCATTTTAACATGAGGACTGGGGAGCTGGAGATCAATTCATGACCTTCTCATTGAAGACTGCTCTACCTCCTGAGCTTCAGCCTAAAAAACATCCATTAGTCTATACAGCACATGACCTAAAATTGTTAGGTCTGTTCAGTAAATTAAACTGAACAGTTCTTGGCTCAGGAAGTACAACAAATTGTCCTTAACAACTTGACTGAAAGGCAAGAGGAGAAAGATATAGATGAATTTAAATGTATTCTCTTACTGTTGTATGTCTTATGGCTCGAATATAGCTCTAATAGTGCAACAGAGCATTTCCCTCCAGAGACAGTGACCACTACCAGGATGTTTTTGGACTTTGACCTTTTGGCAGTAGGTGCAACGTAGATATCCACCAAAGAGTGTGAGAAATATAAGAAAAACTCTGCTCTTCTCCCGGTGTGAATGAGCCTGAATTACACACACAAACACACAGACTCACTCAGCACATTGGGGACTTTCACTTCACATAAATATGGTAATGTAGCACCTCCTAGTGGAGTTGTTTGGAAGTGGAGATGTTTGTTTAAATGCTTTAGAACTTGAGATTTTTTGCTGTATTCTGTAGCCTGTCTGTTACTTTGACTTTTTCCAGCTCTTTTTCACTTCCCTGTTGAGGGGAAGAGAATGGACCAAGTTTGACTCCTAAGAATGCAAACATCAATCAACGTGTTTGATTCAATCAACATGTCTTCTCCTCATTCCTCAACAAAATACAATTAATTGTAAATGAAGATAATAAAATAAATAAAATAAAATAAACAAAGGAGGCAACTATCTCTGGGCAGAGACAGTTTCAATATCTACCCCCTTTAATCCAATCCTGGCTCTTCCTTTCCTGACACTGACAAATGCATTTCTGTCAGGGTACACTTTGGACAGATTGCCAGTATTTGATGAATATGACTATTGTGATACTATTTTATTACTTATTTTGACATGTAGATGCTCCACACCATTGCACCATCCACACCATTCCACAGAAATATTGCAATGATGACACTGCCATTTTCATCCTAGATCAAATTTAAATGTAAAGGTTGCACTTTCAGAAGCTTCCCAACTTCTTCTTCTTCTTCTGATTCTTCATAGAACCACGTATTAATAATTAATAACTAAATACTACACTGCAGTTAGGACTAATACTAATATCGTCCTTTGTTTCTGTGTAATCAATTTAAACCATCCTGTAGCCAACTGAAACATCTGTTTTTAGCATTGCGTCACCTGATCTATATTTCTCAATGAGTCAGTTGTTTGGTGCATAAATAAGCAGGAGAGTGTGGAACTACCTCACAAGTGCTCTCAATGATTATCATCAGGTTCCTCTGATATCTGTTTTATACATTTTATGTGCACAAAAATTATAATGAGTTTAATGTAGTAAAGTAAAAAGTACAACACTTTCTAATATTAAAGAGTAAACGTAGAATTGACATGAAAAGCTTTTCTTTCTTTCTTCTTTTTCCCCGAGTTAGAGAGTTGTTTTTTTTCTTTCTATAACACATTACTAACGGTATGGCGCGATGATCCTGAAACAACACACATTTCAGAAGCCAATTTGCATAATATCAATTGCTGATAGTGAATAGAGCCGCGCTGGAAACCGTACACGACGGTTTTTCGGCAAGCTTCGTCTTCGACCTCTTATGTACGAAAAAAGACGAGCCGTGGCGGAGCTGTCCGGAACATCCGGCTGAGGCTTCTCAACATAAACAGAAATGGCGGAGGCAGCAGCACCGTCTACGGCAGCTACATCAGTAACAGGAGGTTGGACCAAGCACGTAACCTGCAGGTAAGACAAGATAATCGAGTGTTTACATGTTGAAAATGAGCAAACTACTGTTAGATACCAGAATGTTGCCTTTACAGTGGCCGGTGAGTAACTGACAGCAATGTCTTTTAAGGCTTTCTCAGCTGTTGGGTAGCTAGGTGTAACGTCACTGGATTCCTCTGTTGTTATGTTAACTGGTCACAGAGCAGACTGGCGTAGTACGGCAATGGCCACATTCTAGCTTCGTTGTCTACTAGTAAAGCCGGCTGACATTAACGATGAACATTGAAAAAACGCTACATTACACACAAAAGCTGTCATAATACTAAAACCTGATAATAGCACCAAGGCTAACTAGTGGTTGTATATAGTATATTCTTTGTGATCTTTCACTTTTAAATCAACCATCCAGTCAACATAAAACAACAACGGGTTTTGCCAGTTGCCCACGTCTAAATTTCGTTTTGGGTTTGCTACATTTAACTTTTACATCCGGACTATGCTGACAGGCATTGGAGGTCGAATTCTCTGTCGTGTCCTTTCAAAGAGAAGTTTGACGGCGTTATCATTTCCAGTGGCATTGTCACAGAGATAGCTTTCTCACGTCGAGGTGGTTGTTCAACTGTTTTTAACTGACAGAGTTGCGTTTGACGTGCAGAACTGAAAACGGGCACTTTGTATTTCTTATCGAGTTGCAGTATGCCTCTGAACAGTTTTGACTGTGTCTTGTGTTTTCAGATATTTCATGCATGGTCTTTGCAAAGAAGGAGACAACTGTCGATACTCCCATGATCTGAGCACCAGCCAACCTGCAGCCATGATATGCAAATTCTTTCAGAACGGAAACTGTGTGTTTGGGGACCGTTGCAGGTAAAGAACTGGGCCGAAATTGGAATGTAAATGCATATTTGATTGGCTGAGTTAGATGTGCAAAAGTGATAATGATAATAATGATGATGAGAGTTTGTACTCTGTTGGTATTTTGAGCTCCTCTTCCTCAGGATAAAAAAAGTGTTCAGTTTCATTGTTACTTCTTGTCTAAAAGTGGCTGTGCTCTCACCCAGTAACCACGCAGCCACTTTGCTGGCAGGGTATCTTAGATAGACTGCAGCCTGCTCCTCAAGTGGATCTGACACCTGAAACTGATGCTTCCTAATGCCAACATGTTGCTGGTCTGTCACTGTGGCAGCTCCATGTAGAGTCAAGGAGTCTGTGTCACTCAAAAGCTTTTTTCTATAAGGAGAAATTGTTCTATTATGTATTTTAAATGTTGTTTAGTTCTACAGTATGTTTCACTTGTCTGCCAGCACCAAGGGCATAGCATAGATCTCTGTATGCTCTCTGCTGTGGTGCCTTACGTTTTTGCGTCCACTTCGGCAAAAGAAATGTGGAGATTAGTCTGAGCTGCTCTTTGTTGTGTCACCACTGTTGTTGTTCCTTCAGCTTTACACTGCTGTGAGAAAGACTTTCTAATGGAGTGAAAGGAAGTGTTGCATAGTAAGAATGTGTCCAGTGTAGCTGTTGTCATTGTTTTTCAACCCTGCTCCTTTGATTTATTTATTTATTTTTGGTGCTTCATCCTTTATGTTGGGAAATTGGTTGCTGTTGAACTCGTTTGACTGTAGTCTGCTTGAGCTAACTTTCAACCAAATAGCATTCAATCAACACATACCGCCGTCTTCGTAGCCTATATTAACCTTTCGAAGGACTGCATCTCTGTCTGTATGGGTTGAAAAATGGCTGTCTTAGCACTCAGTTTGGACCTAGTTTGGCTCTATATAGCTATAGATCTTGAGAAAGGCTTGAAAAATAAGTGTTACTAAAAATAGGAAGAACATCTTGATTGGCAACTTGAAATTGTTTGGGTATAAAAAGACCTCAAAGAGGCAGATTAGATTCTCTCAGAAGGAACAATGGACAGAGGTCCAATAGTCTTCACAGCACTGTGTCCACAAATTATGCATAAATTTAAGAATAATATCTCAAGTAATAAAGTCAATGCATTTTTGTTGTTCAAGAAATGGCTGATTTAAAAATGTGAGTAATGCCCGTAACAGTTTCCTGGAGCTATGGTTTTGGTTCCAATATTAGTCCAAAGCGCTAATAGGGGTTAAGGCTTAGAATTCTAACAAATCCTCACATTTTAGAAGCTAACCAGACTGTATTTGGTTTTAAATTGATTTGTCCATCTCATGATTTCAGATCCACATTACTTCCATGAGCCACTTTTGAGTTTAATTTGTTTAGTGTTAGTTTTTTTTCTTATTTTCTTATTTTTTTTTTAGATGATTTAGTTGTAAAGACTTCAAACTTGAAGTGAAATGAATATTTATCATTCACTTTGTCTTAAATCATTTTAAAGAGTTGTCTCTCCCAATGGCGCATTAACATTACAATATTTGGACTGACTTATTGTCTTAGCTGGGAAATCACAAGGAAAAGACTAAAACACATTTTATCCTGTAGTTAAACAAAACGGGCAGTCAAACAATTTAATTTTCTATGCGTAGAATTTTCTACCCTTCGATATTAACAATTCGTAGCTTCTGTGCACAAATTCTGAAACACTATGCTTTGAATAGCGTCAATTGTATGTGGTAAATGGATTCAGTTATACAGCGATACGGTATTTTGAAGAGGCGGATTAGATTCCTAGCCTGTCATCAAGCTTGATTGACCCAGACAATAGCAGCCACCTTATACGGACTGTCTGCTCCATGTCTGGTTTCTGGAGCATCCTAATAGCTACCAATGCACTCTTGAGGCCTAACTTAACAGCAGCTGTGATGCGTGTGTTACTCACATTTTTCATCATTTTTCTTGTTGTAGTAAGCTTGTTGTTTTCAGGAAGCCTTTATTTGGGTATATGGTACTCTCTTAGTTGTGTTGAGAAGTCACATTCCTTAATCTTCATTGGGGAGCTGCTGTAAAGAGGGTGTTTTCATTATTTCTGTGACACGGTGGGGCTGTGAGCCCTGTATTAAGAGACCTGACAAAAGCTCTCTCTGTGGGGGTTTCTGATAGTTGAATTGCCAGGGCTCTTTCTATTGTGATGGGTTCTGTCTCGCTCTCTCACGCTGTGTCTGCCTCTCTCTCCATCTCTTTCTCCTGCAGCACCTAGAGCCAGACAGAGTGCACTGCAGCCTGCACTGCAATTGCATAACATTTCTTTTTTTTTTCTTTTTTTCATGCTGCTCTCTTGCTCTCTTTGTCAGAGCTGCCTCCTGTCTCTTCGAGCGCTGCTGCTGGGTTCACTGTGTTTACTGAGCTGCAGCACCTTCCTCTCTCTGCATGCATAGCTTCAACCCCCTCCTCACTTGCACCCCTTTCAGATCTACCCATTAATGTGGTAAGGTTTCTGGTGTCCTTATAAGATAGGAGTGGGTAATATTGCCCTTAATAATGAATCAAAATATTTCAACAAAATTGCGAAAAATCATTTCCCGACCTTCATTTCAAGTTAGTAACTGTCCTTGATAATAGACTTGTCTAATTTAGAGGATGAATATTGTAATTCACCTCACTGAAATCTATAATGGATTGCAACAGTAAAGCTCTCCTCCCCCTCTGAGTGTAATGATTACCAAAACTTTAAATGGAACTTGGCTTTGGACTTCCAAACCCCACTGGAGAAGAGAGGACAATATTCCATTTTCAGTTAGTGACCGAATTAAATACCAATTTATAATTGGTATCAAGGTTTGATAGACCTACTCTTGTGGACGCTCATCTCAAATGAACAACCCACAGCGGGTTGTGAGTGCTGCTAATTTTCATGTTGAGTTCACTTGTCGTCTGGCAGCATTTAGAAACGGTGTAGGACTACATAAATACCACAACATTTAGCCAACACCTGTGTACTAATTGCTGTTAACTCTGGCTTATAAATGTATCAAATGGGTCAGGCGAAATGTGTTTACCAATTAAACCAATTATGACACTGGATTGATAACTGTACTGCCAACCACACAAACTTTTAACAATATGGAAACTGTAAGATATTTGATTAAGTTTGGCCACTTTTAAAAAGAATATAAATACAGTAGTATTTTGGTAGGTTAGGGTAATTACAACTTAATAAGGCCCTAAAGACTTATTCATCAAGGTTTCCTTTAGGTTAATGGCGCTGTGACCCATAAAACTCTGTACTGGGCTCCTCCAGTGGTATGCGTCTTTGTAACAGAACTGTGCTGTTATGTTCTGATTTGCCATCTGGGTCTAACTGTGTCCATGTTTAGAGGGTGCCTCAGGTCTTATTGGGTTACGGTAAGTTCAAGTTAGAATTAAGTTGAAATTACATTAAAGTTGTAGCTCAGTCTCAGCCTTTGAACTGCATTGAAGTTACACTTGTCTTGTGTGAACAAACTTTATTAGAATTGCCAGTAATGTGGCATAGCTGACTGTATAAGTGGTACGTGGTTCACATGGTGTATGGTTGAGTGTGAGCAAAGAAATGCAAGTTCTGGCCACACCATAAAGTAGATTCTCTCTGGGTTTCCTATAGTTTATGCTATAGCTATATTTTTAGCGCTTGTGTCATATTGGTTGCGGCTTAAAAAGTATCCTCATTAGCCCATCTCTATTCCTCTTTGATAGATCACACATGCCAGGCAGAGTTGCTTACACACAGCGAGTCGGTGTCTCACAGTTAGATAACAGTGGTTAGAATTGTGTGTTACACAAAATGGAAACAGCCCATTTAGCCTCTTATACTACTTCCCTGGCCAGCTCAGAGGTGTATGAGCACTGGACCAACTTCAACCCTCAGTGCTGCCCCTGTACTTTCCCAGGAGACGGATATGCAATAAAGGTGCATCAGTCTTGGTTTTAAAGTCATAAAATAAAAGGTCTATAAACTGCAACTGACACCCGGGGAGTGTGACTGAGTGTATGTGGTAGCTGAGAACAGTAACTGCTTGATGCTTTTCTGTTTTGTTTTTTTTTGTTTTTTTCAGATGATGTAAAGTTATTCATACAGTTTTACAATTGTAGCCATATTTATTTAAATTTTCTAGGCCAGATTTCAGCATATTCTTTCTTAGAGGCTCAATTGGAAGGTTGCAAAAGAATTCTTGTCATTTTTGTTGGATGACAGAATGTTCCATGAAGTGTCAGATGGAAAGAGTTGTTTTTCAGTCAAAGCTGGTGCCATCTGAAATTGATTATTCTCCTCCCCAACCTATTTCTAAAAGTTGTCACTAAATCTATAACCAGAATAATTAATTCATTCAATAATTAATTCATTCATTTATTGTATCCTGTCATGGAATATAAGAGGCTTGGGACCTGTACTGATTGGACTATCATTTTGCTTAATTATTGAAGTAAAGCGAATTCTAAATTGAATTGACTAAAGTTAAGCTGCAGATCCTATGCAGAGTCAAAGTCAAATTTCTACTTCAACAGTAGGGTAATCATAATAGTAACCCCACATCTTCACTACGCTGGCAGTTAGTGGTGTCTGCCCACCTTTAAAACTACCTTATCGGCCTGGCCTGCCTCTCATATGCCCCTTTCAGAGTGGTGAAAGTGACATATCTGCCTGCTATTGTTGTCATGTAAAAAAACAAATGCATGGCAGATGACCAATGCAATCAAATCTAACATCTGGGAAGATCTGAACATTCAGATTGTAAGGTTTCATGGTGAATCCATGCATGCTATATAATCCATGCACAAGCAAGCACAAACAAGCATGCAAGTTGAACGTAGTTGTAAACATGCCCAAGGCCTATGGAGTGTTTATTGCATGTGTGAATGCTTGCACAATGGAAGGGGAGATGGCTTAAAGGACGTCGGTGGGAATCAAGTCCAACAGACGTAGCAGGATGGTTGATGTCATGACTTTTGATATCTTGCTCTCCGTGTGAGGGGTAAATGATGGAAATGACGCACTGCTGACTAGGGAAGGTGAAGGGCATGAAGTAGGACTGCTACAAGTTTGGCTGGGGGATGACCTTCTTTTAGGGAGAGGGCTGGACTGGATAGGTTGTTGTTCTTTAACCAAAGTAGAGTGGTTGTCATTGAATGACTGCTGTTTGCCATTACCTCCTCTGTAAAGAATTATTAAGTTATCAACAGAGAGGTTTGTAGCAGGAGCAAATGGAGAATGATTGAGTCATGTTTTGAAAGTGAGGATAGTTTTCAAGCATCTGTTTGTGGTGGTGGTTTTAGCTTAGTAAAAAACAGTACTGGCAGTACTGATGTGAAGTTTGGCAGTACTGGTGTGAAAGAGAACAGGAGTGACTTGTAGCACATTATATCAGCTGGCTTGCAAGATTTGTGCCATTTTCTCCCAACAACTCTGTTTTCAAAGGTTATCAGAGGTGGGTTCAATCTAGCAGGTTTGGCGGACTGAGGACACAGGCTATCCAGGCATGAGCTCACGATAGAGCATTGGTATCAATGTTCTAGTGAAGGAAACAAGTTTAAAGCTTGTAAAGAGAGGCAACCACACTGGAAAGATTCCGGAAGATGTGCCAAGAATTAGTCGGAGTTGTGACAAATAGGTTGTGGGGTACAATTTTGGATGAGGAGATTGAGTTCTTTGCCAACTTTCTGAGTAGGTGGTGTGAAAACTTGCATCCTGCAGGGTGGTAAATGACAGCCACAGATATTTTTACAAGAGCAGTCACCATAATAGTGTGATATTCGAAGGAGGGACATTTGCTGTGAGACATGAGTAAATCAGAAAAGCTGCCCCACATCCTTTTCTGGGAGATGTGGGAGAATGTGTAGTTGGAAGAGAGCACAGACAAGTTAAGTGTTTTCAGGTTTGAAAATGAAGTCAGCTTTCGTAACTGCATACTGGATACTCTGTAACCAACAGAGAAGGTGATCTGTGGGTGGGCTTTGCTGTGATAACTGGAGATGAGCCATTTTTCTTTCCATGTGGGCATGACGTTGTCTGCATGTACTACAAATTATTGTAATGGAGTGTGTGCAAATAGCTTAAATGAGTAGTGAGGATAAACTGAGACAAAGCAGTGGAATGGGTCTCATTATGTTGGTGGTATTGCTCTGTAAACTGGCACAAGTAGACTTTTCCCAAGTAGGACTAATAAAGAGGGCTGACTCAACAGCAATTACCTCTGTCAGTGTTAAGAAATATTGCATCCAGCTAAGTACATCCACTGGATTACCTGCACAAACATTTAGTTTGGGGGTTGTGAACTTCCCTGCTTCCATAATAACCCCAATGGCCAACTACAACGAGCCACAGTTAATTCTCATAAGTGCATTTGGGTTACAACTGTAGTCTCAAACGCCCTGTGAGGTTGTCCTGTAGTTAGAGATTTTAGGACTCATTGAAGGTTCCTCATACTTGGATTTTCTGTGCTGTAACAGTCCTTGTCTGCTTTGCTTGTTTAGGTTTGAACACAGTAAACCCATAAAAAAAGAAGAGCTGCCAACCTCCCAGACGCTGCCGCCGCCCTCCATCTTACTGGCCGGCCCATCAGATCCTGGACCCTGTGGACTAACACCTAGACCAGGAGCACAAGACTGGGTTAATGCTGCTGAGTTTGTTCCAGGACAGCCATACTGTGGACGGGGTGAGTGACCAGCATTGATAACACATTTCTTTTTATAGTAACACTCACTCGAACCAGGTGTTTGACCGTGTTTTGATGTACTTTTTGCTATGCGCCTGGTTGAAGACTGTCTTGGGTGCCAAACTTTACTTTTCAAGTTATTGAACAATTAATGACAGCATTACTAATTAATCTTGCCCCATTGGGACTTGATACAACATATGGGCATACCATTACCCAAGATTAGAGGGCAACTCACTGGATAGGATTTTACATAATATTTAGCTTCTTCAATAATAATTCCATGTTATCAGTTGTGCTGATGCAGTTGTTTTCTTGCAGCTGTATCTTCTCATAAGATCTACTGATATTTTGACGTCTTCAGGGTCACAGATTTTCTAGCAGATATTAACAAATATTAAGATCCTTATAATTGGTTCAGAAAATTTGCATCATTGTGTCCAGTCTGCCCTCGGTTCCATATAGCTAATGTTAACGATGGCAGTAACTTGAGTGCACTTCTTGGTACTCAGCCCACTTTTGAGAAACATTAACAAAGTGTCCCAGCCACTCTTTTGCCAACTAAGAAAAATGTCTAAAAATCAGATCAATACTGAGTTTTAATGACACGCGTATCCCTTTACTGGCTGCACTATCATTTTAGGACTGATATTAAGACGTATTACTTTCGAAGACCTTCAAGATGTGGCTACAGATTATGAATGTGAGTTACTGTCACCCTACCAACCATTGCACAACCTGAGATCCTCAGCTAGGAATCTGCTGGCTGCTTGTAGTCAAAGACCAAAGATAAAGCTTTTTAAAAAGGTGTTTGCTTGTCTTATGGCTATGCCATCTGTTTGAAGCAGTGGTTTGGAACACATTCTTAGAAATGCTATGGGTATGGTATATGCAAGTCAAGTCAAGTCAAATTTATTTGTGTAGCACATTTCATGTACAAAACAATTCAAAGTGCTTTACATAAAATAAAACCATTGCAGCGGGGAGTGGAAGAAGCATTGAAATAACAAATTTGGCCCTGTGTCCTTATACAGAGATAAACACTTAATTCATCGCCTTTTCGAAATATTTGCAGACATCGCTGTTTGCGTAATAATTACAAAACATCGCCGTTTTGCGGTATAATTACAAAACGATATCATACGTCCTATCCAATTTAGAAGACAAACCTCGGGTTATTCTTTTATTTATACAAAATTGTAAAAGAAAGAAATAAAATAATTCAAATGAAATTCAAATTATTACTAAAAACAAGCAACAGTCGAGATAAATTAAAAAGATACCGTGCAGTTTTCATGCATGAAAAAATAAAAAATTTAAATAAAAAATAAATAAAATTTTAACCTGGATTTTAAAATGTCTACATTTGGTGACAGTTTAATCTCCACTGGCAGGTGACTGCTAGAGGCAGTGTAGAGTCAGATATGACTAAAAAAAAACACCTACTCGATTTAGGGACCCGTAAAACGGAACCGTTCTGATCTTTCTTTAAGACTTTCTCGTTGAGTTCCTGTGAATTCTGAAAAAATATGTCACTGATTTAACATTGTGTTATGGCCAAATATAGCAATTTTTGAATACCAACATTTGATCAGGGATACTAGTTGGACTGAAATTCTTGATTTCCTCTCAGTTCTCTGGGATATCTATCTTGACACGAATTTCTCTCTTTTTGAATGTAAATTACTCTCCAGCAAGTTGTGAGTTAAGTCACCGTAGTGATGCACTCCCAGCTTCCATCGGTGTATGAATGTGTAGAACAATGCACTGTGTACCCTGTAAAAACCACATGGACTATGACATGCTGTACGAGTGAATGGGTGAATGTGGCATGTAGTTTAAAAGCGCTTTGAGTGGTCAGATAAACTGGGGAAAAGTGTTCTACGAGTGCAGTCCATTTCCCATTTATACAGCACTTTTTAAGTCTCGTTGATCACTTAAAGCTCCGTCACATTGTAAACCACATTTACACACACATTCATATGGCACTTCTTAGTCTATACAGTTGTGTTTGTGCAGTACTTTTTTCTCCATCATCAAATAAGTGGAACTTTCAAAGCTTACTTCAACACCTTATGTTGCCTGCAACAAGTAGCTTCTTTTTGTTTGTTGTTCTTTAACTGCAGCAAGTTACCTGATTTCAGAAGGAAACAGCTTTCCTCCCTTGATCAGATTAAACAAAGACAAATTTATTGCCGTGACAGCTAAGCCCTGGACGTCAGCTCTTCATTCGTCTTTGCTTCCATTGCCTGGCTAGATGTCATTTGTGTTTACTGCGCGTTTACTTGATGCGGCGCTCAACCAAGTGTAGCTTTTACTGCAACAAACTTTTGTTGAGCCATGCAAGCCTTTGGGGTGGGGGGCTTTCAGAGCTTAGTGGTGCTCTTGTCATGTTGTTATCTGACAGGGCTGCGTTTTAAAGGAATGAAACATTGGATTTTTAACACTAAACATGTTTTTTTTTCTTTCTTTGTGTAGCTGAGCCAGTGAAGGGGGAGAGCTCTGTCCCTCTCATTGAGGAGCCTGACAGTGATGCAGCCCAGAACAACAAAGACTTGAGGAAGCAGCTCTGTCCATACGCTGCTGTTGGAGAGTGTCGCTATGGAATCAACTGTGCCTATCTCCATGGTGATGTGTGTGACATGTGTGGCCTCCAGGTCCTCCACCCTACTGACACCACTCAGCGCTCAGAGCACATCAAGGTAACATTTAACAGTTGAATACTTTTGGTGGCTCAATAGAATAAAATAAATCTGAAACATTCACTGACTCATTAAGAATATTGAGTAGTGTTTTCATGGAGAAAGCTTTCATATTTAGAAATGTCTAGTTTTTATTTGATTAATTTATCTGGCTTTTGGGGGACTTCCTATCTGGCGTGGGAAGAAGGGCTGGTGGTTGTTTATTTACTATAATTTTCTCATATTTAGACACGGTAATCTTAAGAGCTTGAATAAGGGCATCTGGACTCCTTTTCCTTGGAATTGTTGGTGTCATATATTATTATTAATATTTGATAAACATTAGAACACAGAAAACATATAATATGTTTAAAGGGAGACAAAAATAAAGCACAATTGGCATATTGGAGAAACGGAGTCTCTCAGAAGGAAAGATGGGTCGATGTTCAGCAGTGTGTATAAAATAGAAATAAAATTATAAAAAATAAAAATCGAACCGTTTCAGAATGATGTTCTTCAATGGAAAGGTGCAAAGAAAAATGTATTATTCTGCCATGGAAGTAGCTGCATGGGCTCAGGAACGCTCTGTGTCCTAGTGTCATACTTACTGTAGTCACGACACTAGGACTCCACTCATGTGGACCTAATTTCTCTCTTTAGATTAGAGGTTGTAATGTATTAAAATCTGACAAAGGACAGGAATACTTTTGCAGGGCACTTGTACATTATCTGAGGATCGCAGAAGAAGTAGTTCCGTGATGAAACGCTCATGTTGCTGTGGTTGAACTGTTCCCTCACGTAGGCATGCATTGAAGCCCATGAAAAAGACATGGAGATTTCATTCGCCATCCAACGCAGCAAGGACATGATGTGCGGTGTCTGCATGGAGGTGGTGTTTGAGAAGTCCAACCCGAGCGAGCGGCGTTTCGGCATCCTCTCCAACTGTAGCCACTGTTACTGTCTCAAGTGCATTCGCAAGTGGAGGAGTGCCAAGCAGTTTGAGAGCAAAATTATCAAGTAAGTATCGTGGAAGTGGTTTGTCCTGTTTTTTAGTCCGTACAGCAACAAAGCCAATGATGTCCGTGTGAGACACATTTTCAGCAGCTATGAATCTTTGCTGAAGATGCACAAAATTGCAACCTTTTGAAATTGGTTCCAAAATCAAAAAGATGTTCAGAAATTAGATAAATGATTGCTGTCCAGAATATTTTGAATATTTTTCCCATTACCATATTTCAACACTATATTTCTCTTTTCTTTTTTTTTTTTTTGCAGGTCTTGTCCAGAGTGTCGAATCACATCCAACTTTGTCATCCCAAGCGAGTACTGGGTGGAGGATAAAGACGACAAACAGAAACTCATCCAGAAATACAAGGATGGCATGGGGTAATGAGTGTTTTCTAGACTTCAGTTGTTTTCACTCGTGCTGTACAACCATTAACTTACCTAAACGTTACTGAGGAGCCGAGTGTGAGAGTATGAATCTCCAAATCATTAAGACGCAGCACTAAATGAACTTTGCCTTGTTAGCTAGCTATGTCCAATTTAGTGTAAATGGGCGGCTGTAGCTCAGGAGGAAGAGCAGTCGCCCATCAATCGGAGTGAATGTTAGGAAGCACGTAGTTATAGACTTAAGACGTGCTGTATAAGTGTGTGTGAATGTGGCATGTAGTGTTGGAAGCGCTTTGAGTGGTCAGTTAGACTAGAAAAGTACAGTCCATTTACCATTTAAATACAGCAGATCATTGTCCAAATAATAGATTACATTTCTATCATGCATCTGGAAGAATACAAACATCTGCATGTGAAGAAAAAAGGGTCACTTACACCAAGACGGGTGAAGAATTGGCATGAGACGAGTTTATGACAGAATTATTAACCAGTTAACAGTGACCACTGTTTCTGCTTGATGCTTTGTCACATTATTTCCAGACGGCATCCCTCACCTAAACCAATCAGTATTTACAATGATGCAAATGGAGAAAAAAAAACAAAAAAAAAGCGCACTTTAAAAAAAAACAAAAAAACGTCTTCTTTATTTCGATAATGAAAAGTTCCTCTGAGAAAACATCCATCACCCTGGTATGAATCAGTTTCTCGATTCGGTTTTGCTCCAGGAATAAACCATGTCGATACTTCGATGAGGGCCGTGGAACTTGCCCTTTTGGCTCAAACTGCTTCTACAAACACGCCTTCCCTGATGGACGCCTGGAAGAAGCTCAACCACAGCGAAGACACACTGGATCCAACAGCAGGAACCGGGTAACACTTCTCCCCTGTTTCTTCAATCCTCCTGCTTAATCAGTCACATCTCTCCTGTGAACACAGTGATGCATATTGATACAGTATTGACAGAAACGTCAGAACTTGTTCATGTTACAAATTCAAATGCTTTTCTGTAAAAAGGGGTGCACCATGAAAAACAGCCGTGGCCCTGTCGGTCACAACATCCACAGCACCGCCGCACATTAGCACCGTCTGGTGGAAGGAAGTGCAGTTCAGAAAAAAAGGTGTTAAGCAACAGTTTAACTGCTATTAAAACTCCTTTGCCCAGAAATGACAAATTGCGATTTGAGCAGTGCAGTAGCGGCAGTGTAAGTATAGAAGTTACTGACAAAAAGTATAAACCATTGAATCGCTGTACACCATCTTCCGTTCCTAGAACTCGCGGCGAACACCGCTGTGGGACATCTTCGACGAGCGGGAAAGCACCGACTCGTTTGACAACGATGACGAGGAGATGGTGACTTTTGAGCTGAGCGAGATGCTTCTAATGCTGCTCGCCGCGGGAACCGATGACGAGGTGACAGATTCAGAGGATGAATGGGACTTGTTTCACGAGGAGCTTGACGATTTCTATGAGATTTACCTATAGCAGCCCCACCCTCTAACCCCGCTCCCCACAACCCAACCCCCATATATACTAGACACTAGAATGGACTGTCTTGTGTGAGTGATGGACAGTAGCTTCCCCCCTTGTATTGTGGCAGTGCCTTTAAGCAGGCCATTAATAAATGAACTTATAAAAGCTTAAAAAAAACTAAACTCCAACAACTCAGTGCGCTCGTGCTAAACATTTTATAGACATCTATCCTTGTGAGTCTTTCCTGTGCAGTTTCTGTTAAAAGGAAAAATGATAAAAATGAACTCGATATAAGATTTAACAAAAATAACTTTGTTCAGATATTGCTAATAAACATCGTCAAGTTTATTGTGGGTGTGGGTTTGACCTGTTTATTATCTAGCCAGATGTTTGTACATACTTCTGAATCTCTGCACTTGAACTTACTCAGCACCATTTACTGTAATTGAGATGGGCATGTAAGATTTTACATACGGTTTTGGAAGGCCGGAACTTCTTTTCTGTTTGTATAAGCTGCTGATAGCCAATATATTGTGCTGATGTTTAATAAATTTTCCATAATCATTTTTCTTGTTGTGCTGAAAAGTATTTGCTGCTTTAATTATTTTCCTGTGCATTCATCGTTTTTCAGGGTTAAAAAGGCCTTTAATTTGGTTATCATGACAAATGGTAAACTGTTTATGAAAGCCAAAACAATTCAACTAAAGCAGCTCTAATTCATGAGAGCCATCTTTTTTTTTTTTTTTTTTTTCTCTCTCTTCTTCTAAAGCTTCCCTCACTGAGCAGCTCATAAGAATTCACTGCTGGAAGAATATTTGAAATCCAAACTCTCCGGATGGTTTTCAGTCTTTTTAGCTGTTAAAAGAGGCGGGAAAATGGCCGTCAAATTTCTTTGACATTCAGTTGATTGAGTGGTTACAGTAAAACGAAGCTAAAATGGGATTCTGAGAATCCTGTTGTTTTGTGACCTTTTTTTGTAAATTTTTGGAAAGAGCTGCATGAGAATCTTCTTGCTGCTCAATATGTACAAAAATACATGTGGATTTGTTTAAATGTGTGAGGGACAAAGGAAAAGAATTGCCACAAAGGCAGAGGAAAGAAACACTTCCCAGTCTTGTGGATCATTGTTGCATTACGTGTGTGTGTGCGTGGACGGCCAAATCTTTTCCCCTGCTAAAATCCTCCCAGGTTTAAAAAGGAAGATCAACACGGGTCAGTTTTTAACTGAAATTCTTGCGACTGCGGTTACGCTCCTGGCCAGGATACATTTGCCTTTATTACTTCTGCCAGGGAGCTTATGTGGTCTTTTTGGTGCATCTGTTACTCAAGAAATTTTTTTTTCCCCTCCCCAATTGAACCCTGGCACAAGTCTGCACTGTCAGACTGCTCCTATATCATTTTTAAGCCATCAGTGGGGAAATGTTATGAGCTGCTCAGTAACTGAAGTGTCTGTCTTGTGGTGATCTAATACACCTGTATCTACTGAATGGGGTCTTGAAAGCACGCAGCCTTTGACTAAAGCTTGGGTGTAATTTGCAAGTAAGGTGAAAGGTTAGTTCTGGCTTCCAGACGACTGCACATAGTTTGGCATTCAAATGAAACTGGCTCCATACATCAGCAAACTTCGGTCAAATGGACAAAAGGACGATAGACTTGACTTAAAATCATCTTCTTTCCACTACCCTGAATCTCAGGACACCCTTGGTACCAAAAGGCAAGTCCACCCTAGAGATTAGAAAGGCTTGTGCACTCTTTATTTCAGAGAATCGTGGATCTGAGATCATTTCATGTCCTTAAACGGCAGAGTGCAGTATACATTTACTGTTCCCTTTGCTTCCCTTAACAATACATATGAAGCTTTACGGCTGAGATGCTAACCCAGCTGGTGCAGACCTCTTGAACTCTATTGGAATGTTTACACTGAAATGTTTTTGTTCTTTTTTTGTTCCACAGCCATCCATTCTAACTTGAAATTAAAGTTTATTATCAATCTGTCGACTGTGTGGAGTCCACATCTTTTTGTCTTGACTGTTTGAATTAAAAGCATTTCAAGTTGAGAAGATGCCTGTGCCTCATTACATTTATGATACATTCATGTATATATATATATATATATATTCATCTCTCAGTGCCACAGTGCTTTGAGTTTAGTCTATTGAAACTGGCTTTATACCATAAAAGTTCAAGACCTGTATTAAGTCATCAGAGAAAGGTTATTGTTCAACTTTCTCTTGAAAATAACTCATTCAAGATCCGTTAATTTTTCCAAACTGAGCAACAATTCAGAGCATCTCCATATTTTCCCGGCGTTATTTTGTGCTCATTGTAACATATACTGTGGAAACATACACGCTTGAATAAAGAAATGATTGAATGCGGTTTGATATCTAAGAGATGCTGTTGAGGAGCCTGTCAAGGTAAAATAAAACAAAAAAAAAGAATGGTTTGGTGCTTCTGTCTTGGAAAAAAAAGTACCATCTTTTGACTTTAAATTCCTAAATTCTGTCCCCCACTTGACCCCATACCATGGGAAAATGGGACTAAGCCAACTTTTTCTTTTGTAGGCTATACTGATGTTTCTTTCCGGTCAATTGGGCCTGTTTGTTACATCGGTGCCTTTTATTTTAGATAAAGAACGATGCAATATCTAAAATTTCCCAGAACCAGAATGAAAACAGATAGAAGCAGATTAAGCAGCTGTAGTCCATTCCATCAGAGTCCGCGCCTTTCTTTGCTCTCTGTCTCCACCTTTAAAATTACCAGGAAGGAAGAAAAGCGGAGAAAGGCAGGCGACAGCTCAAATACAATGATCTCAGAATCTAGAAACGACAATCTGAAGGCCGATCTCCAATACGAAGCGAGTTATTGCCAAGACTCCCCCGTTTCCTCCTCTTCTGAAGCCGGGCAGCAGAGTGGGAGGCGGGACACTCAGACCACCAGCGGAAGCATCATCCCTGAGGAGAGCGGCAGCTTTCGGCCCTTGGTCTCCTCATCCACAGCCGCCGTCTGCATCATGACATCTGGGGAGTTCATGCAGACCGCTCCCCTGCTGGCGCACAAATCCAAAAGGAGCCTCCTGTATAAAGCGCTCTGCTTCCTCCTCCTCATGTTCCAGGGCGGCGTCCTGGACTTCTACCTCATCATCTTCACCGACCTGTACTGGTGCTCATGGATAGCCACGGACCTGGTGGTCATCTCCGGCTGGGGGATTTTCTTCCTGAAGAATGCGCGAAGCAAAAGGGAAAGGGCCTGCGGCTTCCACCAGAAGAGCTCAATTTTCGGCTGCAACCTCGGGGAGTTCACCTACGCGTACCTGGCTTGGCTCATCTATGTCATTGCCTGCACACCCAAAGTAGTGCTCATCTTGGAAACCTCCATCCTAGACCTGATCGCGGTCAAGGTCCCGTGCGGAGTGACCGGTTTTAAAATCATCGTGCTGCTGTCCGCGCCGCTGCTTTTCTGCCTTATCAACTCCATCGTCGTGGATTTAAACGGCTCGACGCGCCACCACTCCCAGAGCTGCTTCATGAGCACCTGCTTGGATCTGCTGGACAGTTTCACACTGGTGGAGATGCTTCTGAGGAACGAGATTCCCACTGTCTACCTGAAATACACCGTCATCTCGGTGTATTTCGTGGCTCTGACCGTGCCGGTGATGTGGCTCTATGAGCTGACTGCGTCCGAGCTGCGCTGCAGGTGGCTGTGGGCCCGCTTCTCCGCGGGCTTGGTGGTCAACGCGCCCTTGCTCGTGGTCCGGTGTTTCCAGGTGTATGTCTACAAGATGCCCGTGTCGGTGTTCATGTTCAAAAACATCTTCTTCTTAGTGTGTAGGTTGCTGGAGCTGGTGGAGCAGTGCGTGGCCTTGCGGGGGGTTCGGAGGCTGTCTGGCGGGAACAACCCGGCCCAGTTCTCTCACTGCGTGTCCGAGAATGACATGTGTCCTCATGGATATGTCAACACCCTCGCAGTCACCCAGTCATAGAGCCTTTTGTCTGTGGTGCTGGCAGGCGGGTAAGTGGAGCAGTCGCGCCGCCTTTTAGACGCAGCTGGAAACTCAACCTCTGCAGCCAGACTGCAAGCTGCCATGTCAGATACTTAGGCAACAAGGGTATAAGACAAAAGTGTGTCGGAGGGAGTGTGTACGATCATATTAATTTATGTGGAAAACAAAAAATGTATAAGAATTACTGCAAATAATCCAGACAAACCAAAATGAAACGGCCACTACACTCAAAGCGCATTTCTGCATTTTAGTGCAGTTGGAAAGTTGGAGCTTGATTCCAGCTTTTTGGACATCTAGTGGCCTGTGGGGCCCCGCTGGATCCCTTATGCAGCTCAGCTCTGTTAAATCATAAACTGATAGTCGAACACTAAAACTACATTTTGATATTAAAGCTCTTTAATAGACATCTCAATGAGGCATCGGTTCCTAAGAAAGCCCGTTTGTTCCATTTCAATTATGAACAGTAAAAGGACATCAAGCGTAGAAATATTTAGAATTTGAGTCCTAATTACTTCCACCTATGATGTACATAATGGGAAAACAAAACTTTCAGAAAAAGCTATCTTAAAAGCCAGACAAATTCTATCCCCAAAATCAAAGTGGGTCGTTGAAAGTAGTTGTGGTGATCTGACTCCATTTTGTAGGTCAAGAGGAAATAGAGATGATTGTACCAAAATGACATAATTAAACAGAGCTAGAATAATGTCAAGAGGAACCTAAACAGACGTCGCTGTTCTGACTTGTGATTCTGGGGCCCCTTGGCCCCACGGCAGCTACTTGCATCAAGGGCTGTATTTATTCGTTGTCAACACAATCTCCAGCACTGCTTAGCAACATTTACTTCATCCCACGAAGTCCCATGAAAAAAGAGAAAGATGATACCTGAGCTAAAACATTACAGAGCATCTTAATTTTTCCATCTGGTATGAAACGACTTCTTCATCTGAGCAGCATGTCAGCTACGTTTTACCAGCTGGGCACAGGATCCCCACACAGCGTCTCCACAGATCGATAAGCTCGATAACCACAGACTCAAAGGAAAAGACTAAGAAACAATGTTAGGGATTCTGCCATTTAGTGGTGTGAATTACCTGACCACTTTGACATGTATCAAATTGCCCCTCAGCTGCTTCCTTCATTTGGTGACGTGACCCGCTGTGTTCAATCAATAAGTTGCAGTTATGTTTAATGTAACATTATATGAAGCCAAATAAGAATCGTTTGAATATTTTTTAAGATGTATTTTTAGAAGACAAAAGGATTTTCAAGCAGACTTGTTCAGTATATTGTTGCTATGACTTCAGATAACTGCACGTCGAAGGCCTGAAGATGACTAAACATTCTGAGGTTTCCACATGGAAAATTATGCTCTCCGACCCCATAAGTGAATGGATTTCCAGTTTCCGGATAGGTTCAGTGTCATTGGTACTATCTTTACAACGTTCCCTCTTTGGACCAGTCAAACCAAACAAGGGCAACAGCCTTTTACAAATGAACATTTATCTATTTATTCAGTGTGTGAGTTTCACTACTGTATTCAAATGGAATTCAGAGGGACAGCAGATGTGTGTGTGTGTGTGTGTCTGTGTTATAACAAAGGTGCTGTTAGAGTAATCCTGTGGTTTAATTCCCAATACCTGGGCCCTGCTCTTCCCATGTCCATGAATGTTTTCTGTTGATGACCATGTTGTCTGCAGGTCTGTACTGGATCTAAAAGCTGTGTCTGGTGATGACTACTAAAAGTAGATTTGTTTGTACCTTCACACCACACTAAAAGACAGTGCCATAGCAACCACGTGTTTTACAGTCCTTGTCAAATGGAAAAAAAGCCTTGGTTGGTTTCCCTGGCTGTGCCACTGTTTTACTACTTCTGTCACTTTTTGGAACACGACTCTTCTACTGTTCACTCTCACGATGAGAGTTCATTTCAAGGCTTGTAGTTTGTTGTTTGTCTTCTTTCTACCTGTTGCTTTGGGGGGTTTTTCAGCCAGATGATTTCAGCTGGCAGCATTTTTGAGTTGAAAAATTCTGTTAAAATGGTGAAGACTTGCTGAATATGTTGCAGGGCAGCACTTTGTGTTTTGCATTGAGAGAAGAGATACTTCTCAGTTGGGAGGGAGGTTTTGCTGCTGTGATTGCATTTTTGTTATGACAGGAAGGTTATAATTCTTCCTTCTATGTGATAGGCCTTCAAGATTCTAAATAATGCAGAAATAGAAAAGTTCTGCTTTATTTATAGGCACATTGGAGAACATTGTAGGTCTCTTATTTATATTTTTGCAAGGCAGCAAATTCACTACCCTGTAGCTTTTCAAGAAACAAGACACAAAAATTACAGGGCAGGTGTGAGAAGTCACAGCACTACTGATGACAATCATTATTTTCACCCATGCCTAAGTTTTATCCTGAGCTTAAGGAAAAAGCAGTTGGACTTCCTGAGGCAGTTCCATCACCTTTTCCACCTTGATTCATGTCATAAAACAACTCTCATGATGAACTCACAGGGAAAAGTGATCCTAATGGCCCACAAAACAATCAGCTGGGCCATGCATGTGACTTAAATCACCCTCACAGAGGCTGGGACTGAAAATCAGCCGGTTAAAACAATGTGTCAACCGGCGGTCACTTAAAGCCTTTCCAGACGGTTGCTCTGCTCTAAAAAGGAATCTGACAAAATCCCCAATCAGGTAACTTAAAGACGACGTCTGTGCAGTGAATTCAGTTAAACAAACTTGTGCTTTTTAGGAGGAGAAATTCTTAAATGTTTTCAAACTACATGCATACTACGAACATTTTTCTGTCAATAGCTTGATTCCTCTCCTGTGCACGTATACTGTTACTGGGATGGTGGTCTGGTTAAATGTCCCAGCTGAGCTGTAACTGTAGACTGACTCAACTGTGCTTGGATGGTTTATATGAATTAGTCCCCACCACTTGGATGAGAGGTGGAATGTCTTCAGGAACCAAAGGGAAGTCCAGTTGCCTTCTCTTGAGGAACTTGGGATCACCATGAGTCGGTTAAAAAACAATTTGCCATTTATTTTTTTCGGGGGGGACTTTTTTTTTTGGTTTTTTTTGTTTGTTTTTCGGTGTTGAGCTTCTTTTTTTCAGAGAGGATGTACAAGTTTGCATACTAATGTGTTGAAGGAAGAGATTGTCTGCATCCAAGTGGTGCAGGGAACAGCAAGGTGATTCCAAACTCTCAGTGAGCAGTGCAATATTTGACTCTGACCATTAACTTGGCCGACATTCTTTCTTTTAGCGGTTGGAACTTCATTCCACCGTCTACTTTGACGAGCTCTTCTATGTGCTTGTAGCAGTTTGAAGTTTGGAGTTTATTATCAGAAATGTACATGTGACTGAGTATGATGGTGAGAAAGATGATGAAATAGTGCAATATTAGTTGGAGGTATATGAACTATTTTGAATGCCTATTGTCTTAGAGATGAATGCACTCCTAATGTAGATATGGTTTTGGTGAGTTGTGCCTTCTGTGCAGCACAGGAGGAGCAGTGAGGAGAAAAGCACACTATGACAGAGCTATAGTTATGTCCACTTATTTAACACATCCCAAATACTACTAACTGCTTGGATGTGGTGTCCAGTTGTCCATTTTCCAAGCAGCCAGTAGTTTCCTACGACTCGTTCCTACACCTTTGAGCAGGTATGGCATCAGATGTCAATGGACCTCATTTAATTCCCACCTTATTTTTTCACGAAGTGCTTCTTCCGCATCCATTCAACGAATCAGAGAAGCCGAGCACTCCAAGAAACGCCCCGCAATGACAGCACTGCAGTTACAATTTGGAACAAACATTCTATCTTAAAATCTTTGCCTTTATCAGCAGTCATCCTGCTGCCAGAAGTTTGTTGGCTGTAAAATCAGACGACTCCATATCCCTTTGAGTGGTCAACAAAAAGCAAACAATTATGCTTAAATGTAGACCATTTGTACTGTATGACAGCTATGAAAGCAGTTTGGTTGTAGTTAAAACCTGGCTAATGTGAAGTCTGATCCCTTAGAACTGTTTTTGTAATTTGCAATGATGCCGTGTGAAATTGGAATTGTATTATTAGGTGTGAAGGTGTTTCTCCCACCCAAATGTATTACTGGGCTAAACGTGGTTTCCATAAAAACAGAATTTCAAAACAATGTTTCATGCAAAGTATAAAAAAAATATAGAACGATATGGACGTTGTGATGGGGGTGGTTGTATTCATTCATGTGAATAATGAAACTGCACTTTTTAAAATCATTTTTTAGCGCTTTGGTTGTGATTCTTAATGGCTCTTAGGAAGAGAGCTGACCACAGGAAGATCTTTTCTTCATGTCCAACCTATGCCTTCCTTTTCTTTACCAAAAAAAAAAAGCCCATCCCTATAAAAGAACTGGATAAATGTCAACGTTGAGTCATTGTGTGAAAATATTTTATAAAAACTTTGACTTTGGAACCAACGCTGAAAGCACCATAACTGGTGACCGTGGCAGCTTTTTACCACCTGCTGAACAGTTGGCTTATAGTATTAATGGAATCAAGTTTATTCTGGTCTTTCAGACCCGTACTCACATTTGAACATCTGTGTAGTTTTCTTTAATAAATTATTCAAATTAATACTATGCAGGATTTTTTTTTCAAAATTTCAACCAACAGATTTTTTAAAAAAGGCCGTTTTTATTAATAGTAACTCCACTAACTGATTTGGTTGCCTCTGTACAATATGAATAAATTTGTGGGAGAGCTGACAGTCAAACATACAAATTACTGGAACATGTGCAGCTGAACTAGTCAAATATTTTCCATGAAAAGGGTTTCAGCTGTCAGTGAAAGTGAGGTGGTCGCAGTTATTCTGCGTTAAGACTGCCACAGATCATCATTATCAGGAACATCTCGCACCACAGTGACATGATGGAAGCCGAGGAATCTCTACTACAAAAACTGTGTCTTCTGATAGAATCTTGGACCTCATATCGTTTTAAGTTTGGCATTCATTAACTATGCCAACATTTGCTGCTTGGGAAGCTGTGGCCTCGAAGGAGGATTGCAGAACAGAATCAGTGGTGGTTTTGTCTCTCTTTAAGAACAACCTGCTTGTTGCTCATCTCTACAGCAAACATATTTATATATTTTATACCAGTTTGTATTATTACAGTGTGCCAGTAAAATACTAAGCATTTGCTTACATGCATATACAGTGCTGCTGTAAAGCCTATTTAATATTTAGAGTCACGCATACATCTTAATGCAGTTTAATTCCAAGGACTTTCCTTGTAAACTTTGCACTGAGCTGTAGAGGGCCTTTAACCTGTATAAGGAAGCAGTGTGCGACCGCTATGAAGCCACTAAAAGCTTTCATGGACATTCAAAGGAACCAAACATAAAACAGCACGTGGATTAAAATGATCTTTTCTTCCTTTGTGCAGTTAAACGTTTTCACAGCTTTCTTTTTCTTTAACCTTGTTTACAGGGACATTGCTGTTGTTTACAGATAGGATTTTACCAGTGCTGTGAAGTTGTGTGGCATATATCTGTACTGATATAATCAATGTACTGTAAGACAGTATAATGTGGTAGAAATGTGAAATAAATCAGAGGAAAGACTGTAAAATGTGTAGAAATTTATTTGGATTTTACAACACTACATTATTGGGTCTAAAAACAGAGAATGCAGACATCATTTCATCATTTCAGTTCAAACTGTGTTGAACTCATTGCCACAAGGTAATTTAGAGGGTAACGTCTCTTGAGGATGTGGACCACCTGAGCGTTGCCCTGTGACCTCCTGTCTGAGTAAGAACCCAGGGCAGGAGTTAATTAAGCTGCAGTAGATCATGGTGACAGCTATAATGTCAGCCTGTGAAGGTTCACTGCACATATCAGTTCTCTTCAGGATCCATGTCATAATGTCCAAGATTCCGCTGAAAAAGCCACTCCTGGAATCTTGCCAAAGCCACCTTTGGATCAGCAGCTTCAGGCTGGGAAGACATTTTAGAGATGTAGCCTTGATCGGATCCACTGCTCGGATCCTTTCCACTTGGCTCCAGATCCTCTTTCTCCTCCACCTCTTCAGGCTGGGAGGGGCTCATTTCAGAAGAAGGGAAATACATGCTCTGTCTGACTTGACATGGGAAATCTGAAAGTCTCGAGACCAGAGAGTTCTTTGGTGCGAAGCATTGTTCGTCTGAATGGGCAGAAAGATGGCTCATAGGTAGTAAGGAGTCCTCTTCATCGTCCTCAGCGGGCATTTGAGCCAAGGGCTCTTCTCTTAGGGAGAGCCAGTTCTGGCCAGGAAGTGGCTGGTTGTTCCAAACAGGCTCTGCGATGAATGCAGACTCTGGAGTCTGGCTGTAAGGATGCAGCAGGTGATCCGTAAGCACTTCAACTTGACATGAGGAAAACTGATGTTCGTAATCAGGATTCACTACAGGTAGAAGTTCTGCCACTGATGGCAGCCGGTGCTCTGGGTTCACTTCAGGTGTCAGAATGTGAACGCTGTTGCAATTCTTACTGATAGGTACGTCACAAATGTAAATAGGAGGCCCATCTCTGATTGGAGGGATACACTCTAAGACAGGAGGGATCTGAAGCTGGTCAGTGAGCTGGTCGGCTTCAGTCACAACCTCCTCTTCACTGACCACACACTCCTTCTCAAACCAATTGGGATTTTCTAACTGAAAGGCTTGGAAGGTTTCAATGGCATTCTTCAGGGCTCTCCCTGAGGGACAGTTGAAATATTCGTCCCTACCAATTCCCTCAATGTGGTTGACCTTACCTGGCTGATACTTCTCAATGTCTAAGATGCGGAAGTACAGTTCCTCAAAGTTCTTCATCAGGTTGTATTTGACTGCAATGTCAAAGACAGATGGCACATCCTTTTCACTGCTGATGTCCTCAAAGTAAGCTACCATGTATTTGCCAAGCATACCTGCCTGGTGCAAGTCTGGCAGAAACATATTGAGGAAAGGAATGAGCATGTCATCCGTGGGAGAGAGGATATCTTCCCTCAGTTTCACCTGCCCTTGACCACACAAGGCCCTCCATTTTGCCTGAACACCCCGTGAGCACAGCACCAGGATCTTGTCAGAGGGGTTTTTCAACTGTTGTCTTTGCCACTCAAGCCAGCGGAGACGACCCACCATGCTGACTGAGGTAGAGTCCAGCAGGTCTACCAGCACCTTGGTGCCACATTTGGCCTGGAGGAAGGCGCAGAGCTTCAGCACTACGTCCCTGTAAAGGTGGTGGTCCTGGGAGTAGATGACCAGCACATTTGGAGGTTGTTTAAGTGGCTGCTGCCATAGTTTCTCTTCGATGCCAGTTACTGAAGCAATAACAGGTTTACCTGAAAATAGAAAAAAAGCATCAATAACTGTCATTTCATGGAAACATGGAAACAAAACAACTAAAGCCTTTAGTTTTCTATACATTTTGAAGTTACAAATCAAAAGAGATTTGAACTGAAAATGGATTGTTTACCTTGCTTTCTGCAGAAAACGCACATAGAAACTGCCATAATCATACACACGAACACCGTTCCTAGGGCGAGGAATGTGTACAGAGAATCTGGACTTTCTTTTTCCTCTACTGTGGGAATAACAGACAGCATATTTATTAGCAGCTCCTCTGTTTGAAAGCAGAGTCAGTGTCGCTTCAACAGATTTTGGAATTTTATTTTAGTCGTGCAGACCAGCCATCAGGCTTTCAGAGCCACACACAAAACTGTTGCTTATCCACTGAAATATTTCCCTTAAACAACATTTAAAGTAAAAAAGTCAGGTTAGCCAGTCTTTCTGGAGCTTTAGTCTCAAAACTTGATAGTTTCACTACATTTTGTTATCAATTGGATGGATGTCCTAGTTCACATTAAATTCAAATGTAGAGTGCAATAATAAACATAAAATAATGTACTTGTTGATAAAAAAAAGACTATATGTAAATAATATAATAATAAATGTTACTATAAGACATACTTATTCTAATAACTGATCAATTGGATACAGGCTTTTTGCTGCATGAGAAAACCAGTGAATTCAATCATAAACTTTATGATTGGTTCCCAGTTTGAATATGATTGAGGCTAAGAAGCCTCATACTGTAATCATCAGTCAGTGTATTCAGTTTCGTCCCCACTCAGGCATGAATTTTATATTCCATTATACTCCATACCTATGGACTTGCAAATATTTAGAGTTCTTCTTTGTCGTGGACAGTCACTGTAACATTGTGGGAAATATGGTTTTATCTGCAGAGAAGAAAAATCAAGTTAATGCTCAAATGTATGCGGTTATGATAAATACAGAAAGTCTTAGATATGCACCAACATCACTCAGCAGAATAAGTTGGAAAGATTTACCTCAGCATCAAACTGGCAGCATGACAGCGGCCATAGATCGAGGCTGAATGTTACAGTCAGGGTCCCATTGGTCTGGGGAAAAGGTTGTCACATGCACAGTTGTTAGTATTCAGGCACATCATTTGAGGGTACAGAATTGCTGCTATGAAAATATTGATAAAAACAATTGCAAAAGGTTTACATTATTTTAACATAATTATTGTACATCATCACAGGAACATTCTCTGTTTAGGAAAATCTGTAGTCAGGAAAGAGGATGCACACCTGCTGTAACATGTTCTCAAAAAAGAAAAAAAACAACAACAAAACAAATAATACAGAAGTAAAACATCTCAGTTTGACAAATTATTATTCAACAGCATAATAAAATGACAGCTTTCACAATATCATCATATTATGGTCTGGTATGAGCCACAGTTTTTCACAGTTCAGTAACGACGACTGCGTTAGCCCAGCTCCTAAGGCTAACCTTACTAGCATGCTAAATGCTAAAGCTCATCTTGGGATTCATTTTGGCAGCCTGGAATCCATGAAATGGATATTCTTTTGTGTTACATTATTACAATGTCTGTTTTGATGGAAGCCAACAGAACCATAACCTCATTTTTACAGTAAGGAAGTACTTTGTACTATGTAAAACAGCAAGGAAACAGCAAGTGGAAGTTATCTGAAAACACTTGACGTAAACTCTACCACTTGGCAGTCGTGTGTGTAGCTCCACTCTTTAACACTCTGACCTCTAAATGGGGACTTTTTATCAGTTAAATGTGAAGTAGTCAATTTATGAAAACTTGAGTGACTTCATGGAGTTATTTTTGTCTGTAGTAGCACAAAATATTTCATGTTCTGCTAAGAGACTGGACGGATCAAATGGTCTGCGATGACTACTTGTTCCTTTACAACCCTTTATTTAAGACTTTTTCTACTATACACCGTTGAAAGAGAAGATAAATACACAGTATCTTGACAGTAGTGTAAAGAAAAAGCCAAGTGGGAGGCTGACAGCTCACTTCAACTAAACTGCAGCATAGTTCTCTGTGAGGAGAATAAAAGTTGTATTTTCATGTATCATTGTTCTTATTCAGTGGTTAATTGCTCCAAATTTAAAAAGGAGTGTTCTGATGACCATATGCACTGTTAAGAAAATGTATACAAGTACTATGAATACAGTTACAGCACTTGGGAAGAAGATGTGTATTATATTGGAGTTACATACATTCATATTGTTTACAACTATAAGTAGAAGCCTTTCCTATAATCAGCAGAAAAATAGTGCTGCAAGGTAGTTAACGACTTCCTGTACTACAAAGGAAAAAACTGGGGTAAAAACTAGGCTAATCAGAATACAATCTGCTGCAATGAGCAACTAGAGTAAAGATTTATGTCAACCCACTCAGACGGAAAATGCATTCATCCTGTGTATGAATACGCCAACCACACAGGCTACTGAAAAACTTCCAGCATGATGCAACCTTACCTTATCTACGATGCGATTCTCTGAAGAAGAGCCACACCTAACAATAACCAAGTACTTCTCACAGAGTGTGTCGGGGTTGAAGCTGACAGCCAGAAGACTGTCTGCTGACTGAGCCAGACTAATGTTTGGCTTCCACAGGCTTCCTACAGCAACGAGACAACTTGTTAGCAGTCTTTTAGAAGATTTCCTCATTCTTGATGTGTTGCAATAAGTATGCGACTCACCTCTCTCTATGCAAAACTGCGTCATCTGCATTTTGGGATTGATGCAGTCTAAGTAAATGAGAAAAATCATTACTATTGACATTAATTTTACTTTATTATACCTTACTCTTTAATCTTCCAAGTTTAAAGAGCAAAAAAACCCCACAAACACTTAAAAACGTTTACCATGACTCACCATTTGTCAAAAACAAAAAACAAACAGTGGAAATCAATCAACTAAATAAACTAAATGGTGATTTTGACCGGAACTCACCAGGGACTCTGACAATTGCGCTGACGTTATAGTCACTGTGGTAGATCTCGGGTTTGGGTATGTTGAAGACGGAGACCTTGTATATGTAGCCAGGGTCCAACACCAGCGTGTCAGAAGAGAACGACCACTGAAAATACAAAATAACACTGGCTCTCATGGAATGAAACTTTTGAATGGTGCATGGAAGATACAAATACAGATACAGCACCATTTCAACCATGTCATAGTGCTGCTATGTTTTTCTCAGTCATCTACATGTTCATGCTGCACTAGTTAGTCTGAGTCCTTTGACTGACACACACACACACACACACACACACACACACACACACACACACACCAGGGGAAATCTGGGGTTCAGTTTCTTCCCCAAAGACACCTAAATATGTTAACGGACTGGGGATCGAACCATCAACATTTCAATAGGTGGGCGACCACTCCTCCGAGCCACAGCTGTCCAAATTATATTGCTGCTTTGACATAAAGTTATGAAACTGATCCTTATCTGCAACAATGAAAACCAAGAGATGAATTCGAAATGGAACTTGAACATTTATTTATTTGCAAAGTGAAATGGTTTCTTACTTAAAAAAATAACCTGTTAGCAGCTGTAGCAAGTCATCATTGCCCTAAAACTGTTAGCTAATAGCTAACAGTCAATAATAACACTGCAGCAGAAGGAAAATTTCTACTTTTTACATGTCTTCATTTATTTCACACAAACAGACTCAAGTTAACTTAAAAATTAAGCTTTTCTATTTAAAAAATATATGCTAATATACCTCTATATATTATGTATTTTAGATTTAGGTTATTTATTTGTATTTTTGCAGTAAGGCCTCCTAATGTGAGGAGTAGTCTATTATAATATATATATATATATATAGATATAATAAATACATTATTCAATTTGCCAGTTTTTTGAAAACTTCCACGTCTTCTTTACTTATATCTTATAGGCTCAGGAAACCCTTCCAGAAATCACTGTCTGTGAACACAGTTCATTGCGCCATCCACAAATTCCATCAAAACTCTATCATGCAAAGAAGAAGTCATAAGTGAACCTGATTTAGAAACACTGACATCCTCTCTGGGTCACGGCTCATTCAAATAGACAGAGGGCCAAAAATAATCTGAATTTGAGTTCTTCTTGAAAATAATGGTTGCCATGAATGTCGGGCTAAAGAGGAGAGGGATTGTGTGTCTTGTTATCAGCTCAGTTCAAAAGCCTGCATCTCTGATGATATGAGGGTGCATTGTTGTCTATAAAATAGGAAACTTGCACATCTGAAAAGGCACCATCCAGGTTTTAGAGCAACAGCTTTTTCTACGAAAGGCCAAGATTGAATCTATTACAACAGTGTGACTCCGGAGAAGAAGTTTAACTTAAAACACTTTAGAGCATTGTGAAATGTAAAATAGGACAAAGAACAAGTGGAACTGTTGAGCAGCTAGACAACTACAACCCTTGGCAAAATTTATAGTCTCATCAGGCTCGGAGGAAATTCATTCTGTGTTTTTTGTTTCTTTTTCCATTTACGATTAAGTAGAAGAAACAAATAATCTCCTTTTAATTGTCATTCCTAAAACAAATACCTGCGCCAGTCTAAATATGCAAATGAGCGTGCAGTTAAAGAAAGTATCTGCAAAGCTTAATGAGCTTTTGCACCTGGATGACTTACAGGAGGAAGCTGTCAGTGGAAACTATGGAAAGAATTTCAAAAATATTTTGTATTGTATTTCTGTGTTGCATTTCAACCTGCAGTATGGCAAAAGATGCTGGTTGTTCCCAGCCAGCCGTGTCTAAAACCTGGAGCAAGTACAAACTAAATGGGAGGGTAAAAGGGAAACATATAGGTTGACCAATGATGACATCAACAGAAATCAGAAACAAATATGAGTAAATATTTGTGAGCGAACTGTAAGAAACCAGCTGAAGGAATATGGAGTAATGTCTAGAAAAGCCAAATGTACACCATCCCTGTCACCGAAACAAAAGAAGACAAGGTTGTAGTGAGCTTAAGTGAAGCAGTCGCAAAAAGTGTTCAAAGATTTTCTTCAGAAAAGACAGATGGGCTCCACAACATGGCCAACTAACAATCAGGATCTCGACCAGCGTTCAAATTTATGGTGGAAACTGGAAGAAAATGCTCCATGAACAGCAAAGCTGGCCAGAAGTTGAAAAGTGAATGATGAAAAAGATTGTTTTTCATTAGGGAAGTCCTAACAGGATTTAAGCTGTCAGAAACAGCCAGAGGGGGGATGTGTTCTCTTTTTTTCTTAAATCTTTAAAAAAATGATTTCACAATTTTTTCATCAACTTGATTTGAGAAAAAACACGAGTTGAATGAACACCCTCCAGGTGTGGTGAGTCTGTCATTTTTGCCAAGGATTGTGTGTCAAACAAACAAGAACGAGACTAAAGGTGCAGCAGCTGGTCTCCTTCAGTTCAGTCACAGTGTTGCTAAAATGTGGAGATAATGCTTCAACCTTTGAGACATTTCGCTACCGTCACAGTCAAGGTGAGCTCGTGTTTCTTTATGGAAACTCTTCAGCTAACAGTTACAGAGCGGCTTCTTTACAGCAAGATGTCTGAGACATGCCCATGTGTTGTTAACAAGCAATACCTCCTCTTTAACCCTCGCTGCCCTGACTGCGGTCTGTTGGAGTTTGGATTTCCGTTGGAGTTGGGAATGTGCTCATCCCACATATTTCACAGTGAAACACAGAAAATTGCTATTGACCTTACATTCCCTGTGATGATCAGGGAACAAAATGGTTTTACTTCTTCCATCTTACTTCCCATTTTGTTCTTTGCTACATCTGCGACTTCTCTTCAACACATCGAGAATTGGCAAAACAACTATTTGACAAAGGATTGGACACTCTGAAGACTCTATAAAACATACTCAACATAACAGTTTTTTGTTCACTACACGGTTTTATATGTTATTTCACTGCTTTCAGCGTATTCAGCACTGCTCTATGACATAGAACTGAATCTAAAAACCTATGCACCTGTACGTTTTTCTAAACATTGACTGGTGCTGTATCCTAGATGTAAATCTTTGAAATTTCCAAATGGACTTTGCGTCACCCACCTTTTCCCCTGATGGGCTTCTCATTTGAAGAATGTTTTTGAAAGTGTATCGAATGCACACGTTCTGGTTGTTGGACATCACCACAACATGAACCTCAGTGGCCTTCAGGTAGCGGATACTACCTGTGAACAAATGCAGTAGACCTAACTTTTTGCCTCAATAATCAGTCCTGTCTGCATCACAGTACAATGACATTTGATTTCATTCTTCTCAAATGGATCAAGAAACACAAGCTGTCAAATGACTGATAATTAGATCGTGTTACTTTAACTCAGGGGGGCCTTGGCAATGGGTTGCCAGTTACCTCTACTGATTAATCTTACAAATCCTAAGTATTAATAAATATTAAAAGCGTTACAATTATAAATCAAATCGGAACTGACCCATTAACCTAAGTTTGGCCATGACATGAGGTCGAACATCACACATATTATGGTGTTGTATACTGAGAAGAATTGCAGAGAACAGACAGACTCACCATCATCCTTAATCTTCCAGTTAGCATGCAGTACAGGCTGCAGCTGTCCTCTGTCATCCCGTCTCGTGTCGACCGACACCTGTAACTCCTCTGGACCACTGGGAGTGTAATCGTTAACTTTCAGCCACCCAGGGTCCATACAGTTACCTACACACAGAAACGCACATGCACTGAATGGTGGAGAGTCATTCAAGCATCGACGTTGGTTTGATTTGTAGATGTATGTGTTAATTCATATGCATCAGTTTACTGTCTGCTTGTGGCCCGAGACGAAATAAAAGTACAAACTAAATATGTTCCACCAAATCAAGCATCACTCTTGTTTATATTAAACTGAGTCAAAAGCTGATGATTTCATCTGTAATTGAGCTTTTAAGCGAGGTAATTCTGACCCGTAGTCTTGACTCAGAGAATATTTGTGTTTAGTTTATCTTCTTTGTGTGAACCTGAAAGAACACGGTTTTGAAGGCAGTTCTAAACGAAGTCTGCAAGCTTGTCTGCCCAAAAATAAACATCTGTGAAAACACTTTGATTCATTGTTCATTTTGGTTTTCGTACAATTTTCCAGGAAAAAATAACGTAAAAAAACAAAAATAGCAAAACGCTGTACAGAACTGTGTTGCAGACCCTTGCAGAAGAGATGCGGTAAACTTAACCGTTTCTTCGATGTGCTTTTTGATCTTTTTATTTCCAGTCAGTCAGCAGAAAAACTTGGCCCGAGGCCGAGCGGAACCTTCCAAAAAAGACGAAGCTCTAAAACGTGCAGCACAAGTGAAAAGTAAAAGTTGGAGTGACCCAGCCTTCCGAAACTGAATCCCTTTAAGCAACACAAGGAGATTGGAACGTCATTGAAGTTCTCCAAGCTCCTAGTAGAGGCCTGGGAAATCATTTTAGCCGTTATTGGTAACTAATTAACCTAAAATAGCTCAATAAATAACTGCAAAAAAAAGGACACTGTTAATGGTCAAGAACAGTGTGAATAACTTTGGGCTTAAGCGAGAGAGGAGATTATAGATCGGGTAGAATGTAAAAAACGTCATAAAAATGTATACATGCTTTCGTGGAAGAACTTTACAAAGACTCAACCAACAATTGTTTTCTGCTTTTAAAAAAAGCTCAAATGTGTTCTGAAGTCTTCCAAAACAAAAACAAGCAACAACAAAAAAAAAAAAAGCACAAAAACCAGCACATATGAGCAGATATTTAGAAGAGTAGAATTTCACTCACTCTGTCTGGCTGTACAGTTGATGTCCTGTAGCGAAACAAAGAAAGAAAGAAGAGAACATATGTTGAATCATTAGTCTTCATTTCAAATGTCTGTATGTTTAAAAGGTTTGGGGAAGTATAAAGATGTGTCAAGTCTTAAAAAAAACAGAAACACTGAATTCAGAATGAGACTTTTGCCAATGATCTTAATCAAAATAAAAGTCTTTCTATAATTTGCTATTGTTCGCTGTTATTGTTTTGTGTATCTTTGTGTATTTTTACCCATTATCTAGTAGATTCTTCTTTTATTCTTTTACACAATTAAAATGTAAGTACTTTCACGTCGGTAGAACATACTAAAAACAAAAAACAAAAGAAAAGAAAAGAAAAAAACGATTATTTGTCATGTTGGAAATCTGCGACCAGCAGCGTGCGCCTCCATTTTTCTCACCTGTCGCGGGCAGTTGGGAGCTCCACCTGATAGATTCCGCACCGCGGACGACAGCGTCGCGTACACCAACACCAACACCGCTCGACGAAGGTCCATCTTTTGAATCACCTGTTTTTTCCTGTTACGGTGTCAGTTCTGATATTTCAAACAAACTCCAAAACTCTAGCAAGACCCCTTGGTACAGTGAACCTTACAGTAGGTGCCGCTTAATGTCAAACTTCCTGCTCGCCTCGGAGTGAAAATCCCCTTCGCTGATGACGGGAAAAGTTGTGTCATGCGTCCTTCACGTCGCTTCGAAATTCAGACAACTGCACGATTGTCTCCGTTAATAACTGATATTCTGTAATATCACTGTTTGTCATTTAGACGTATTTGTCTTTAACTTCGCTCTATATCTTTGTCCAGGGTTGGACAGAGATAGTCTTAACTATCAGTCTGACCCCGACATTCCACCTTCAGATGGATTTCTTTTTTGTATAAAGCCACAAACATTTCACTGAACTGGATTTGCTTTTTTTTTTTTTAAATAAGAAAAATGCGACATACAATATGTGCCGTTAATACATGGTGATTAAAAACTACACTGAGAGGATCAAATACACCAGGAAGTTTTTACTCTCTGTTTGTTTCTTCGCACCTGTGAATGAATAAACTATCCACTCCCCCCTCGTTTTTCTCTTGGAACATCTTTCCCGTACTTCCTGATAGTGGCAGTTCTCGTTTTGATCTTATCGTGCCTACAGAAAGGTTATAATTATCTCACATGACGGCAAATACATTCAAAACATGCTAAATCACAGACAAAGAACAAACTGTTCTGACCCATTCAGTATAGATTTAAAAAAGAATAAGAAGTAAGGCGGGAGGGTGGCGGTTGGACGTGATGTGCCGTAACAGCCACCAGATGGCAAAGGAGGACTTTACTGCAGCAGCAGAATCCTTTCAGATATCTGATGTACTACCATGCACAGCCTGTTTTCACAGATTAAGATGAAAGTTTTCATCTTACATGGCGACTGAAATCTTGCTTTATTTGTTACTTACTCTGTTATTGCACTTACACAAGTCCATCTTGTTTTCTTTTAGCTTTTTTGTCTCTCTCATCTGTTTTTTTCCCTCTCAGTAAGACTGTGACAGTGTCAAGCAAGGAAAAGAAGGCAGCCAAAGAAACCAAGAACAAGCCAGTTGTGGGGGAAACTACAAATAAAAAAATCTGTTTGAGGTTCTGCACCGTTGAACTGGAAGCTAAGATAACACCATCCAGAGTAACTAAATGGTTAGATAGAGTGTTTCTGAGATGTTTAGGTTCAAAGACAATAACTTATCTTTTATCAAAATTTAAAAGCAAAAATAATTAATAATTAAGAGTCACCTGGGCCTTAATGTCTTTGAGACATGATCATCGTCTGGCTTCATAGATTCAGACTGAGAAAGTCATTAAAGACCTCAGCCCTTTAGTTACTGTATACATTAAAAAACATAAAAACATGGGTTTTGTTTTTCATCATTTTGGCTACTGACATTGGCTTTGTGACTACTTTTTCTCCCTTTAAATTCTCATGTGTTATCCCACTTCCTTCCACTATCTAAGTATACATGAATTGTCCATCCAGTGGCTTGTTGTTCCGTAGTAAAGCACTTTGCGTTTGCATTGGAGCACTTTCAGACTGTCAGACTGCAGGCTTACTTGTGGTTCCTGGATTTCTTATAGTAGAATGGGAGGCAGGACCTTTACTTCAGGCCCCTCTCTTGTGGAACCAGCCATCAGTTTGGGTGGTTCATCAGGAAGCCCTCTCCACTTTTAAGATTAAGCTTAAAACCTTACTTTTTGATAAAGCTAAGCATAGCACAGGTGACCCTGAAATATCCTATAGTTATGCTGCTATAGGCCTAGACGGATGGGGGACCTCCCATGATGCACCTTTCCTCACTTTGCCCTCTTTTCCTCTCCATGTACATACAACACTACTGTTGTCATTAATTTGTGTTTCTCTTTCTTAGCAGCTATCGCTGGCCTGGTGTTGCAGTGCTTGTTGTCCCTTTCTTGACTGCACAAGCAGGTGGTTATTGACATCTCAACCACCCGGCCAATCAAGGCAGATGGCCGCCCTTTCTGAGTCTGGCTCTCCCAGAGGTTTCTTCCTTTTAAAAAGGTAATTTTTCAGGATGGGGTGATTGAATCAAAGAGATTTTTCGATGCAATCTGTTGGTTTCCTTAGAATCAGAATCAGGCTAGCCTTCATTGGCATTGCAACAAGTACAACGAAAGTGGGTATTGTCCCTTTTCTTTTAATTGTCTTTGTATGAATTGGACTAATCAAGATTTTAATTAATTTGATTGGATTACAATAAACTGGATAATATTTGGCTTTAATTAGGCCGAATTTTCTAAGTACCTTCAGGTGACATTTCTTGTGATTTGGTGTTTGATCTGTATATAAAACTGAACTGAAATTGAATTTCTTGATCAATATTTCTGTATTGTCTAATATCCAACATTTCAATAGTTTTGTACTTGAGATTTTACAGAATTATACCTTGTGGGTTTTTGTGCATTTATTTTTTTGACACTTGCATTTTTAAGTGTACATTCTCTACTATGGGTTCTTAAGATCACAGAGGGGAGGAATCGAGGATGGAGAAATCAGGAAATGACAAGAGGGCCAAGGGTATTCATGCCATTTGAAACATTAGGGTTCCCCAGGAAATATCTGTTTGATCTGAAATTCTTAGATGTTTTATTTATCCGATTTCACCTAAATGCCATCACAGTTATCATGGGTGAAATTTTTTTCCTAGTTTACTCTTTTTGCATTTATTTTTCTTAATCTGAAATATGATGAGCTCCCATAGTCAAATCATGCTCAGATTACACATTGGCATATCTTTGTTGGAGGGAAATTGAGTTGAGCTTATTTATGAAAATAACAGTATACCACTTTAAGATGCTGAACTTTAAAAAATATATATATTTTTTTAATTCATTACATGAATAATAAAACTTTTATAATATGTTCCCATTGCTGTCACTGTGTTTTTTAAAGGAAATACACAATGTTATGAAAGTAACTGGCAAACATCTGTAATTTTAGAAATGCACTAACACTATATTGGCAAAAGTATTCGCTCATCTGCCTTTACACACATATGAATTTAAGTGACATCCCATTCTTAATCCATAGGGTTTAATATGACACCCCACCCTTTGCAGCTATAACAGTTTCAACTATTCTGGGCAAGCTTTTAGGAGTGCGTTTATGGGAATTTTTGACCATTATTCCAGAAGCGTATTTGCGAGGTCAGACATTGGACGAGAAGGCCTGGCTCGCAGTCTCTGCTCTAATTCATCCCAAAGGTGTTCTATCAGGTTGAGGTCAGGACTCTGTGCAGCTCAGTCAAGTTCTTCCACACCAAACTCGCTCATCCATGTCTTTATGGACCTTGCTTTGTGCACTGGTGCGCAGTCATGTTGGAACAGGAAGGGGCCATCCCCAAACTGTTTCTACAAAGTTGGGAGCATGAAATTGTCCAAAATCTCTTGGTATGCTGAAGCATTCAGAATTTCTTTCAGTGGAACTAAGGGGCCAAGCCCAGCTCCTGAAAAACAACCCCACACTATAATCCCCTGTCCACCAAACTTAATACTTGGCACGATGCAGACAAGGACCATTCTCCTGGCAACCACCAAACCCAGACTCGTCCATCAGATTGCCAGAAGGAGAAGTGTGATTCGTCACTCCAGAGAACGCGCCTCCACTGCTCTAGAGTCCGGTGGCGACGTGCTTTACACCACTGCATCTGATGCTTTGCATTGCACCTGGTGATGTATGGCTTGGATGCAGCTGCTTGGCCATGGAAATCCATTCCGTGAAGCTCTCTATACACTGTTCTTGAGCTAATCTGAAGGCCACATGAAGTTTGGAGGTCTGTAGCGATGGACTCTGCAGAAAGTTGTTGACCTCTGCTCACTATGCACCTCAGCATATGCTGACCCCCGCTCTGTCATTTTACGTGGCCCACCACTTTGTGGCTGAGTTGCTGTCATTCCGAATCGCTTCCACTTTGTTATAATACAACTGACAGTTGATTGTGGAATATTTAGTAGCAAGGAAATTTTCACGACTTGACTTGTTGCACAGGTGTCATCCTATCACGGTTCCTGAGAGAGACCCATTCTTTCACAAACGTTTGTGGAAGCAGTCTGCACGCCGAGGTGCTTGAATTTATATATATATATATATATATATACCTGTGGAAGTGATTGGAACACCTGACATTTAATTCATTGGATGGGTGAGTGAATACTTTTGGCAATACAGTGTATGTCATAGCAATAATCCTTGGTGTCCAGTAGGAGCACTGTACTGTATGAATGGTAAATTGTCTCAGCTGGTGCAGTTGATAAGATGTCACATAGCTGGCGAATCTGTCTCTGCCTCCCACGTTCATAAAGTGTCCTAGAGTTCTAAAACAAGCAAAGCCTCATCGATCGACTGTGGTTACAGACTAAATGATCAGTGGGCCGATTTCCACACAATGAAGACGATGCAGATGAAGTGATAACCCATCATCTGTCATCCAAAATAGAAACAGAATCACTCATTCTCTCCAGAGTCCACATATAGACATGTTAAATATTTAAAATGTCTTCATCAGCATCACTCTGGCCTGCTACTACATGAGGATTCACATTCCAACTTGAATCCTAATTTTGTTAAGAACACAATTTCATTGCTTCCGATTGCTGAACTTGGTGTATAACATGTGGTTTAAGTTTCTTCTTTCTTTGTTACTCTGGGATATCTGTCACTGTTACTTTTCTTACACTGGTGAGTTAAATCTGATCTAAAGGGATCATTTTTCTTTGAACTTATCAATTTTTTTTTCTTGTATTTAATGAAATGTAATGAAAATCTCACTTACTTTGGATCAACTTGTTCTTTTTTAAATTTCGTATTTAAAAGTGGATTTCAACTAGTCTAGTGTGAAGGATATTCTATTAGAGAAAAAGAAGAAAAAGTTTTATGACAAATTAAAAACTTTTTTTTAAAGGTCTACTTAATTTAATCTCTTTAGTCTTCTCTTTATTTGAGAAAACATCATTCAGTGTACGTGATCCTTTGGTTTTTCTTTTGTTTGGTTGAGAGAGAAGAAGATAATACACAATAAACAATGATTTCTTGGAATCTCTTTTTTTTTTATTGGAAAATTATAATTTCCATCTCCATTCATAATTAGAAACCAGTGTATCAGATTTATATGGCATACCAGACAAAAAAAAGTATAAAATAGTGTAAAAAGAGCAAAAATAATCAGCAAAATACACAAGAATCTTAATGTTAAAAAGATGAGATCATATATGTTAATTTTTCTGAAAGGCATGATTAAGGGGTATAATGAAGTTCACGAAATGTTGAATAATGAGGAAAAAAAAAAAGGAAAGTCAGTAAATTAAAATTCATATCTGTTAACCAGGTTGTCTTGCCTGGAGGCAGATAAGACATGAAACTCCACAACGAACACAGACTGTCATTCGTAGAATCCACAGCAGCTCATAAAACACACACACACACTGCGGTTTACAATCAAAATTCCCCACAGTGGTCTCAGACGTTAAAGCTTTAAGTAATGAGTGTATATCTGGAAATCAATTAAACAAAACAGACATTGTTACCAAGAATTGTAACAAGTGTGCATTAAATAAACAGTTATAGCAGCGTGTAGCAGATGTATGATGGCAGGAGTGATTCGGTTACTGGCCACATGTGAAATCCATGTGCATCAAGTTGGAAACACCCTCAATATTGAAAAGTGGCCAAGAATAGACATTTGATTTTCATTAATGATTATCAAATAAATAATATTGCAATCAAAGAAGATAAATGTGTGAATAAAGTTAATAAACTATTGCACGGTAAAATAATGAGAAAATGTTACTGTCAGATATTATTTAATCATTCTGCCTCTTTGTAAAATCAAATTTTGACTTTATTATGCTGTTACTGAAAAAGTTGATCATCACATTATTGTATTTTCTCAGTTACTGGCTGAAAGGTAGGAGCAGCATGCCGCTCGCAGTCAAAACATTTCCTGTTTCTTCAGATTTTCTGTGGGCAGCATATTTCAAAGCAGTTTATATTGCACAAGAAGGGGGAAAGCTGGTGCTGCTGTTAGTAACAATACAAACCTCTACTCATGTCATGTTGAACAGTCAATAATTAAGCTATCAGTGACACAAGCAGTACAGCTGCATGTGCATCATGACTAACTCATTTCAACAGAACAAAAAAAAAAATCAAAAAACATTTATAGTAAAAGTCTCCCATGATGATTTCAGACCCAGTACCAGAAGAATTCCATCACAGGATCACACAGCTGGAACTGGCTGCATCTGAACTGCTGGATGAAACCGAAACGATCATATGCACAACAAGAAAGTAAATTAGCCATCACTCGAAAATAATAAGCTGTACATTCTGAATACCTATAGCTAATTTCAAATCCTTTGAATTCAGAGGTTAACCATGATGAAGATAATTGAACTTGGATTTAGGAAACAATGCTTGTACTTGTACTCACTGTACATGAACTGCTAACAGCTATCATATTACAGTGCACATACACACACTGTTCACATCAGAAACATGTTTACACAAAATAAATAAGCATTATATATATATATATATTATGGCATGCCGTTCAGGAAATTAATCTTTGAATACATAGAATGAAACTTTGAATATATTGAATGAAACTGAATATATTGAATGAAATTTTGAATATATTGAATGAAACTCTGAATATATTGAATGAATCTTGAATATATGGAATGAAACTTTTAATATATTGAATGAAACTCTGAATATATTGAAGGAAACTTTGAATATATTGAATGAAACCTGACTGACGTCAGACTTCACGGAAGTGCCTGCGGCCAACTTGTCTAAAGTGTGGATACTGCAGCAAAAAGCGAATGACAATGAGTCTGTCCGCTTTGAATATCGTAGGAGGACTATTAAAGAATGAGGACACCATTAACACACTGGCGAATGTAGTACGGGCCAAAATCCTCCATATATATATATATATATATATATATATATATATATATATGTATTCTGTGTATGAAGGATCGGCGTTTTATGTGATTGTTGAGGTGGACTAATCAAGCCAATTAAAATCGATTAGTCATGATGCCATTGTGGCGTCCTAATTAAACTAACATTAATCACCAGAGCAGTTATTGGCTCCTGTCCTTTGTTGTCACTCGAGCGTTTAGCTACAACAACGATATCAGTTAAGACCAATGAAACAATTACAACAATCCCACCTCTGCTCTGGAGCATCAGACTGCTTGATCCTCTTAGGGGTGCTGCCCTCCTTCTCAAGTGACAGCTTCAGAGCATCCTCACTGGTTGCAGTGTGCTCCTGAGAAGAGAGGTTTTTACAATCTGATGATATATTACAAGCTTGACGATTAGCACTTGAAAAAAATCTTTCACAAGAGTAAGGGTTCCTGATCAGGACTGATTTTGGGGGTTAAATATGTCCCCTGCACTCTTAAGTTTCATGCGGTGGCAATTCAGGAGTTCAGAGACTAAGGTTTCCCAGAAGTTGCTAATCCCAGGTAAAAAGTCATGCAAGTCATAGGGCATCTTCCTTTTAGAGTTGCCCAGTCCTAACTAGAACCAGAGGCAAATAGCAACGATGTACAATTACCTCAAGATTAGAGATGAAAATATTTTGAATAATATCAGTTCTGATTCTAACTGACCCCAAGTTTCAATTCCAAAACATTAAAGGTGTCTAATACATATAAAAGAAAAAATATCTTTAGTCTTAACATTCTAACTTCAAATCTTAATTTTGTTTAATAGGAAACCTAACCACATAAATAACTATCTAAGTTGATGCACGACTAATCACAGAGGCAGGGCCAACATAATCATGAACTGACACAGTTCCTAAGCCCCTTTCTTGCTTCATAGCAACCTAACGAGAGCAGGATCTTTTAAAACGCAGAACTCTCTACCAGGGCCTCTCTTTGGGTGTGCTCAGGAAATAAAAGGAAGTTTTTGATTCAAAACTCACCATGTTTCTCTTCCTGCCAGAACTGCTGCTGGTTATGTTGTTGCTGTGGACAGCGGAGCGGAGAGGTTTGTGGCACACCTCATCTCTTTGATGGACTACTGTCTGTTTGGACTGCAACTTCCTGTAAAACCAAAGAGTACACGGCAGCTCATCAGGTTTAATAGTAAATATTAATCATTGAATGGTAAATCATTTTTTGAAGACGATCAAAATGTCGATAGTATATGTTAATTTGCTTAATTGGGGTATTTCTAGTATTTGAACCACTCTCTTTGACTTGTTTAAAATAGAAGCAAATGTGCATATAGCAAACTGTTCCTAAACTAGGTTAAACTGATGATTTTTGCCACAAAAGTGTATTTGCTGTACTCTGAAAGTTACAGTAGTTTATGAAACAGGATCTGGTTTTGGACAAAGGTGATGGATACAACTTAGATAAACCTGCCATTCTGAATTCTTACAGTATGACACGAAGACAGGGCAGGGCAGAAAACACATACACACATATATATATACATGTATTGCTCCGGTTTGATTGGATTAAATTGGAGCTGGGAATCCACTGAGCTATAGTTACCCCAACCTCAATTGTAAGTTGGTGCTAAATCATTACGATTGAATGGGTATTTTGCCATGAAAAACAACAAAAGCACTAATACAATGCCTACAATTTAATATTACTTAACAATATTACATTTTCAACATCATGGAGAGAGAGAGATCTGAAGTGTCAGTCAGAGCGGTCCATAGTCTGTGCTAAATCAATAATTCAGCTATGTGTTGACATTCACACACCCTTTAGCCCGACTCTCCTCCCCAGTGGTGTGAGTACAGCTGACCCCTGCTCCCCTCAGCCTGTCCTCTCATCAGTCTTCCACCACACATAATTACACTCCCTGGAGTTTAGAGCTGTCTGCCCACAGCCTGGGACCCCATCTGTGGGGTGGCCTGAGCTCTTTGACAGTCTCCTTTCTGACAAAGTGATAAACTAATTAGCCTAGTTGGGCACATCGAGGTCAGGGCTCTCAGTGTAACCGCGTAGTGCAGCTGACCCGGACCATCCTCTGAGGAGCCGGAGCCAGGTGGGCACAGAGCTGAGTTGCTTAGGTCTGGCTGATCAATGGTGAAAGGCTGTCTGAGAGTCAGACAGGCCTGAAGTACAGTACAAGTCTGTTTTACAAAGAGTCATTTCATTCCTGCTGAAAATTTCCACACAATTCTCACTCCATTATGAATAATTGTTAGTTATGAGCAACAGGCTTTGCATAAGAGTTTCAGGAAGATAATTCAGCAAACATCCAAATATGTAAACAATACACACACACACATCTAAAGAGCTTGTTTTTTTTTCAAATTCTTCTTTCAAATTTCCTCAAGTGATAACTGTTTTTTTTTCTATTAAAACTTTCTCCAGTAAAAGCATCTACTGTAAGTTCGCTTTACAGATTCGGTTTTAAAACCCACGTACCATCAATTTGTTTTCATGACCTCTTGTAGACATAAAGAGGCTTTGTATGTCTAACTATATGTTAGGCCACACATTTTGTTTTGTTTACAATACACCCACTCACAAACCAATGAAGCCAGTGATCAAACTCCTCACACTCCCATTGGTGGATGACCTGGTCTACCCTCCTGAGCCAGAGCAGCTCCCAGGTATACATTTGTGATGGTTAAGGTTATGAAGGTTAGGGTAAGGAGCCAGGGAATGTGTCAATTAGTGTGCTCAGAGTTTAGATACACAAAATTAGGTGTGTATGTACGCGAGTGTGTGAGTAGCAGGTACGCACCTGATAGCTGAACTCAGGCACTCATACCAGTCGTTGAGATCCTGCTGGTTGCTTGACATCAGCAGGAGTTTGGCTTTGGGGAAGGTTAACTGGAGGAAGAGGAGGCAGAGGAGAGTAGTCAGGATGATTATTATCTGTAGTATGGTAGACGTCTTACCAAGGATGGCAGCAAAAGCATTGTAATTTTGGTTCTGCACACTACACGATGTGAACACATAATAGCAGCCCTAAAATGCTGGCTTCCACATTTAGTTCAAAGAGACGAAAGGTGGTGCAGTGAGTTATGCAGTTGCTCTAACAAAAATATTCACGCTCACATTCTCCATACATTTTCTAATGAGCCAGTTGTATTCTGTAAGGTTCTGTACTTCACAGTCAAACCCATGCACAGCAGGTAGAAAACACTGCACGCCTACAACTTCTTCAACGTTTATCATCTTTTTGGAACAAAGCCGACGTAGCAGCCGATGAGCAAATGACTGAAATCCTTTATGTTTTTGAAAATACTGCAAAGTTAGCAAATGTATTGTTTAAATAATTTGAAAATGATGTGCTATTCTTTCATTTTTTGTAAGCAACTCAGTTAAAAATAATATGAACTACCAGTGTATTACATCATCTCTTTCAACATCAACTGGACTTTCGAAATATGGAAGCCAATTGCTGCACTTTGGAGAGTGAAATATTTCACCCATCTTACCAGATTTACTGTGTGATTTTAGTGTTGGCCCTCTTGGTTTTTCTTTTTCTTATTTTTAATAATTGTATCCTAATGTGTCAGGTGTTTTCAGTAGGCGACAGGTCTGGGTTACAGGGATGCTATTTAAGCAATTAAACTTTTAATGAAGGGCCATGCTGTTGTGGTCTGATGAAGAAAGTGTGGCATTGTATTGCTTAGCTAAACAACACATTCCCAAAAAAAGAAAGTGAAAAAAACATGGTTTTCATGATAAACATTATCCTCTAATTTGCTCACGAACATATGTACCTATGGAAGATTCTTTGGGATGCTCATTTCATATTCAAAAATCTTCCTTATGCCAATTAGCCAAACTAGATAATGTTGGTTGATATGCTAGCTTTAAACATTACGCGATGTTTCCTGCTTTTGGTGCTCTGTCCCAACTTCTATTAAACATGTTGCTGGCATTAATAATATAATATAGGGACATTTATAAAGGATGAAAAAAATATGGGGGGATAACATTCCACAGTGTCAGAATTTGAGACAACATTAGGGCAAAGTTATATTAGCTACAGGTTTTTTATTTTGTAGAAAAATAAAAAGCAGATACAAGCAACACGATCTATTAGCCAAACATTCTGGCTTTGTAAAAATACCAAGTAAGTAAATAAATAATGAACCAAATAAAATTGTAATTCAGCTCAAGAAAAGGTAAAAGAAAAAAATAGAATCCCTTTGTTACAAATGAGTGTGCAGTTAAAAAAAAAAAAGAGTTTAACCAGCTGTTGCACCTGGATGATGATGGTGGATATATGGTGGAAACACGAGATCAGTCAGTGGAAACAATGCAAAGGATTGTAAAACTCCTTCAAACAGGTAATCCAACTTGAAATCTGACATAAGGAGTTGGTTGTTCCCAGTCATTATGTAAAATCTGGAGCAAATACAGACAAAAAAGGATGACTGTAAAAGAAGCTAATTGTGAACCATCACTAACACCTAAGGAGAACAAATAAAGGTTACAGTGAAAACTAAAGAGAGGCAGTCGTAGACAGTGAATGACTGAATGAAAGTGATAGTGAGTGATGAATCACCACTTCTGCATTCGACGAGGAGACAATTCAAGCAGTCAGAAGAGCCGAAGAAAGTACAACAAAGTCAAAACAATCAGAATTATTGTTCCTTTAGTTCTGAAAGGTATTTCAACACAGCCAAAATTGTTCAGCTACTAAATCAAATGATCTAAAGTCATATCTGTGTCTTCTTCTTTTGGTTCAAATACAAAACCAGAACGCTGAATGAATAACACTCAATTCAATTCACTTTTATCTATATAGCTGCAAATAACAGCAAATGTCAACTCAAGGCACTTCATTCATCCAATTCATTGCAATCCAATTATAATCCAATTCATTAAGTCTTCAAATCTGTGCAGTTTATATAATAGTGAACCAGTGGATCACATTAAAACCTTGCTTTGAATCAATCTTGGATGAGTACATGCGAGGTGACAGTGGAGAGGAAAACCGCCAGCAGAACCAGACTTAGGGTGGACGCCCATCTGTGGTGACTCCATTGTTGCCGGAGAATGTTACTCTTTTAGCACCATTTTTAATTAACATCGAGTTAAAATGATTTTTCTAACCTTTACATTCTGTCGAACTTACTTTCACTAAACTTGGGTGGCAAAACGACAGTCTTCTCTTCTAAAAACTTCTCTTGATTTATGTATTCATTTTTTTTTGGGCTATGAAGAATTACTTTTGACTGCTCGTGTCGGGTTCTAATTTCAGAGCTGCACCATCTGTAGAACTCAGATTCTTCGCTGACTGCAGCGACGCTCTGAAGACAGTAGAGGGCAGCCCAAAACAAGTCAAAACCTCTCCCTCATTATTGGCTGTTAAACAAAAAAATAAAAAAATAAGGCGTCTGTTAAAGGTGTTAATCAAGATTTCACTTCTGACTGACATTTGAAAGTAGAGAAAATGAAAAGGAGAAGTAAAGTCAAGTTAAGTAGCAATCGTATTACAGGATTTTATTTTCTGTAAGCACCTGGACAGAAAAATGCCCTCTTGTCTCTTGTTAAAACGGAATTTATATTGTAGTTGTCAAACAAAGCAACGGAAGCACACACAAAAAAAGACCATTAGCATTTTAAAAGAATAACTAAAAGCTATAACAGAAAATGACCCTAATTCTGCCATATTACCTGATCTTTCAGTTAACTTAAATATGGCTTTTGCCTCTATCAAATTAACTTACCAAGCAGTGACAGAAACCGTTTTAGGTGCATTTGGACAGAGGCTTTTGTTGAGAAGAAAAGATAGCTCATCCAACATAATGACGTTTTTACACAGAGGGAGGGAACGTCTTTTATAACACATTATATAAATTAAGATTTCAAATGTGGCATCAAGAAAAGTATTTTCTAATTAGTAGGTTCAGTGAGTTGGGCAAAATTGAGTGGTTCATACAATTAGGCACTCACCACTTGGTAGACTGCAGTTGAATTATGCATAAATAAATTCCACTTCTATTGCAATGCGGTAATTAGGGATTTGTCAGGAAATCTGACCCTCTTAGGTAGAAATTAGTTTGTATAATAAGAACGGCAGAGCAGAGAGCCTGATCGCTGCACATAATTTAGCTTGATTATTTATACATCAAAGAGAATCTGTCAGGGATGTGGGAAAATATTCAAGTAGCAAGGGAATATTAGCAGGAGGAAGGCTGAAGACAGACGGAGGAGGGAATAAGGAAGGTCGAGACAGCGAGAAGGAGAAGAGAACGGAGAAAAAGTGGGGTGAGACAAATAATATCCAGCTCTCAACAAACATATGTGACCAAAAGGTTGAGAAAAAAAAAAAAAGAAAGCAGGAATTTTTCTCTCTCTCTCGCTGTCTTTTCTTTCTTTCAAATTTTGCATATAGATTGCTCTGGCATTTACAGCTGTCAAATTTAATTTGGCCTTAATTCTTCATGGTCCTGGATGAGGAAGGCCCTGGAGTGCTGACAGCCCTTTTTCTTGAGCCCAGGTAAGGGCCTGGGATCAATAATGTGTCGTTATGAGAAATTATGTGTAATGCTATTGAGTATGCATGTGGGCCTCGGTGGGATAAGAGGCTAATGAAATGCCACTTCTGCCATTAGATAAGCTGCAGTGAGATCCCAGAGAGTGGCGACAGGCTTGAGGAAGATGCATTTACTTGAGGGCCGGAAGAGATGGATCTGCAACCTAATCTGATCCAACAGCTAGGAGATTCTCTCCATCTCTCTCCTTACACACACACACTCCCATAATTTTGCATTCTATTAATTTCCTAGACTTATTCTAACCTGAACCATAACTTTTTTGTCATAATTGTCTAAAGCTCACCCTCAGCGTACTCTTTATGCTCACTCTTACTATCACCATAAAACACCTTTTCTCCTTAATTGATTTAATTTACGAGGACAGGATTTCTGTCCTCCTAAGGAAGACGCATTCCTCACGATGTGACCGTGAAAAAAGAATTAGGTCCCCTCAACATGAGTAATACCTGGATCACGGACCAACTCAAAACATTAAAGCTGTAATGGTAATCTACCCATCAGCTGTTCTTTCATTAGTGGGATGCATTGAATAAACACTGCCCTCAATGGTGGCATCACAGTCTATGATGATAAAAATATGTCATGCTGCTAACACATGCTGTATGGTGGTCACCTGGAAGTGTTACGCACGCCATTGGATAGTCGCGTCCTTATTTCTCCCTAATCTGCACTTTTAGCTGTGTTTTCTCACAAAATAATAATTGAATTGAATCAAATCTAAATTCCTTAAGCCATTTTTTTTGGTCAAAACTGTATAATATGCCATCTTTAAAAACTCATAATTGGCTTATCAGAGGTTTCTGACAGATAAAAATATTTGAAGACTTGAGTTCTGGACTAAACATGGCGCAGCCTTGACATTAAATCATTAAAAAAAAATATATATGACAACTCCTAAATGTATATTAAAAAACAAAAATGATGGCCCCCATTGGATTCAGATTCAATACAAGTAAATCAGGTTGTGTTTAGAAAAAAATAGGTTAACAAGTATTTCAAAACATCTAAAAATTCAATATAAAGATGTAACTGTCATACATAAGATACTTTTAGTAATTATCAAGTTTGACTCTATTCAATGAAACGACCTAATAAATATCAAGGGTAGAAAATTCAATGTTATAGATTTATCTCTTACTCTTAACTCTGACTTTTTCACTGTAACGATATGTACTATTTGTACTAAAATCCATTTGTGCATCTAATGCCAACACAGACATCTGAAACAGTTTCACTCACGGCTCGAGGTTCAGACTTGTGCCCTTTTAATGCTGGAGCAGCTAGACTTTTAGCTTAAAGTTGTAGAAAGAAATTTCTCACGAGCAGGAGTTTGAGATAACAGAATAAAACAAGTTTCTTCAGCATAAAAATACAAAAAACATGCTCTAAGAATCTAAGAATAAGGACCTATAAGAATCACATGAGGGTTCAGCCAACAAAAGGTCCAGATGCAGCTCTCAGATCCCATTTCAGGTCTTTAGCTTGGATTTTTTTTCCCCTTCAGGATGTCACTTTCAGGTGCTGTTCATCTACCGTAAATAGTTTTTTTTAGACTGGCTACTTCTTTTGTCCACCACTCGTTTAGTTTTCTCAAATTCTTAAGGAAACGCTGCACACACATGCTGAGATATGCCAAGTTTTCAGCTAAAAGCTCTTTGGGAGTCACCTTGTTGGTGCAAAAATACAATTTAATTTCTGTCAAACTGTTTTCTTTGGCATTTTTTGTATATGCAACTAAAGATTTAAGAAAAAAAAACTGTCAACCGATTATCAGATTTGGCAAATTTTCAGTCTGAAAGGTTTTAATCAGTAATCGGCCCATGAGAAGTTTTTTTCCCCTCCTTTTCCATGTGGATAGCCCTGAGAAATCAAGCTTTTTCTCTCTGCAAGTAGATTGGACTATACACAAAGCACCAAGAAATCCGAGATTTCTTTGCCCACCAGTAAACGCAGAATTTACACAGCGACAACCACAGACGTTTGCCAACAAGCAATTAATGTTTGAGTGCACTTTCAGTGATTGCACACAGCATTTGTTGAATACAGCCTAAAGGTACCTGGTTTAATTCCTGTTTTTATTGCCTGGTACATCTGTGTTCATTCCCAAAAGTACAATTATGGCACTTTATTTCCATTTCAGGTTTTTTTTTTTTGAGGTTCACAAAATAATTGTCCTTTTCTCTGAGGCACTTTTATATACAGTATCTTAGGGTGAGTAAAAGAAAGAAAAGGGTTAAGGATCTATAATCTAAAGTATAAAAGGGGATATATTGCAATTTCTTTGCAGCTGAATTTTAAACAACAGGAACTCAGAGCTTTTTATTTTTCCCCCCAGTGAGAGAAGGCCCTGCAGTCTGGTGCAGCTTTGGAGAAAGTGTAAGACGTTATATACAGTCAGCGTTTTTTACAGCGGAATGAAAAACTGCTGAAAAACAAAAATACAGTTTATTCTATTTTTTTTTTAAATATTTTTTTTAGGAATAAAATTCGAACTAAAAAAAAAGAAAACGGTGCATATCTACACATTGGTTCTCTTGAGTTAAGTGACTTCTCCAGGCTTAAATTATTCATAAGTCAGTGACTTTAACAGCAACAACAAAAGAAAGAAGACAATTCTCTGAAAATGGTCAGGTAAAAGGACAGAACTGAAAATAAGTGACAAAGCAGTCCATGTCCCAAGAAAAACTTTGAAAGACCTTCAGAAAGCCCGAAGAACTACAGTACTGTATGTAGCCTCAACTAACATCAACGAGGCTCTACAAAGAGCTTTAACATGTATTTCTCTCTTACCCTTTCACAAAAAGTTATACATGCAGCACTTTCCACCGTAAACAAATTCCCAAACAGATGTATACACATGAGAGTGATGTGGGTTTCAGTGTTGTGGCCAAAGACACTTTGTTTTGTTTTGTTTTTTTTCCATCAAAGTGGTTCCAGTGCTGGAGCTTTGAAGCAAGAGCCAAACTTTAAATCAGTTATTTCTGTTTTGGCTGCCAAAAGCCATGCTCTGCTGCAACTCTTTGCTTGGCAATTGAATTGCTAGATAATGTGACTCTTAATGCCTTTCATCTCTTTCAGTGACAACTAGGCACAGCATACCAAAATACTACTAAACTTTAACTGAAGTAACTGCACCAATTTATTTCAGTGTTCTTGCTGTGATCAGGTATTACAGTTAGGTTAATAAACTACTGAGATGATGCTAGCTGTAGTTCATGCTGAAACATGATCAGGTAAAAGGCCCTAATAAATTACACAGACCACATGCATGTCATCTTAAAATGAGCATTTTATAAGATCCAAACACCCAAATGGGACTTAAAAGTCCCACATCCATGTTTTTACATACACAACTCATCTTTTAGAGCATAGTTATGTTGAAAATATTGTTTAACCTTTTCCAGTTTAATTAATGAATGCTTCAATTATATTTATGGTTGTGTTGCAGCAATTGCTCGGTTCAGGACCAGAAATGGATGATTTCTGCTTTCAGAAATCTGATTTTGTTTTTTTCGGTCAAATTAATGTTTTGTGCAAACAGCGACAGGCAGACACACTCATGCTAGCTTAGCATGTCAGTGGTGAGCAAGACTCAAACCTGCAATTTGTAGTATCTGTAATGTGTTCAAGAATAATAAGTGTAAAAAGGAAGTGTGAAAATAATTTCCCCTCAGGGATTAATAAAGTATTTCTGATTCTGATTGAGTGTGGAAAAAAATAAGTGACTTTTAATAGCATAGTGCAACCATGCAGTTTTTCCATTGACATCAGCTGCAACTTATAGCAAATCACTTATTTAAAGGTGCTCTCTGAAGAAAAGAAATGCTTAAAATATTAAAAATTCAACTATAGCTACCTACAGAATTGGTAAAAAGCAGTAAATGTTACATAAAAATGACAATGTACTGTGCATTTGATATATTAAACTGAGAAACTATTAAGGGGAGACCAGACTTTCCTGTCTGACTTTCAATCACTACATGTGATGTGAGTAGTCTGCCCTGAGACAACAGAAGAAGAAGAGGAGTCAGCATGTGGTGATCACAGTAGCAAACGAACTACCAGCTGACAGAGAGGAGTAATAGATAGTGAAAATACAGTAAAAACAACTATAGAAAATGCTTCAGGCTAGCGAACATTACCTTTGCCATTATTACCTCCCACTTTGTGAAGCAGCAAAGATATGAAATAACAAAAAAAAAAACAATGTAAATATTGGTGTTGCTTTTCATTGCTGGAGACAGCTTTTGGCCAGTAAAAGGACTGAAATCTCATCCAGAATGAGCAGCTTTTCTTCTGGACTGGTGAGTACAAATCTTGGGCTGTTGATGATGTGGATACAGCTTACATTGTAGCTCCAACTTTTTATATGGTGCTGATCTACGTGTTTGATGTGTGTGAGTCATAAAAGGAACAGCAGCGCATTAACGAGGACGCTTTTTTTGCGCAGACAAATCAGAACCCGTATGTAAAAAAGGGCTACATTATCAATAAGTTTGCTACCCTGTAGAGCTAATTGTAGCATGTAAAATGTACACGTGTAAAGGTGATTGTGTTATTGTGACAAGCCCATTTATTATCAGCAAAAAGTAACGTAAGCTGTAAGTCAGCTATTTTTCTTGATGATTTTTCAGTTAAAATAATCAGATAGGAATCAAAAGGTCGATACAGATGAGTTTCATTTCCCTCTCGTTGCCACCTGGTGGGCTGGACTAAAGACTATTATTTTGAAATGATAAAATGTAATCTTAAATAGGAATGGAAACATCTGGTAATCATTTTTGAAGATCAAAGCTCCAAAGTCTACCGTTTCGTCCAGCTGTGTACTTTATAAGACCTCAAGTGTTAGCAAATATGTAATAACCAATTCTACAAATATATTTGGATCCATAGGAATAAGCTATATTAGTGCTGCTTTTTTGTTTTTAGCTTGCTGATACTCACACTGAGCAGGCCTCCCTTGCTCCTGGTGTGGCCGAACACTCTCTCAATAGTGGAGTCCTGCAGTGGATAGGCATGCTGGCCAGCAAACTTCTCGCCATTGGTGGGATGCAGTGCGCTGCAGCGCGTTGCCTGCAACAGCATGTCGGAGAACAGGAAGAACATCTTGGGCTTAGCTTCCACACCTTTAGGAGGAACAATCTTCAGCCAACCTTCACGGATGTACCACCTCCCTGTGAAAGAGTAGAGGAAAGACAAACAGACATTCAGCTGCTAAGTCTGGGTTGAACAGATGCTGTAGTCTAGAAGTGCAGTGGTGGATACTTCTGTGTCACCATGCTTCCATACAAAAGCATGGTTATTGCTGTAGCTGCAGAGGGTTTTATTTTCATTTTCTTTAGGTGGTCGGGCTTCATCTAGCTACACTAAGCTGTTACTGATGTATACCCATGTGTGGACAGACTCCTCCAGAGTGCTCAGGATCTTGGAGTGAGAATATTTATCATTGAAAAAGACAACTGCACAAAGTATAATCACCAATGGGACAGTGTGAAACACTTCCATGAGAAATGTGTGCCAACCTTGTGTGACCACATCCAAGAGGAGGGCTGTCATTGCTGTCAAAGATGTAAAACTGAAGGCCTGAATAGTATGAAGAGGCAATAATCAAGTTTCCCTCTTTAATCTTGTATTTGAGGTCCACCTTTGAACAAATCACACGCACACACACCACCAATTTGGCAGAGAGGGATTTAAACTGAGCTCTTCACACATTATTTATCTTATTGTGCTTTAGCTTGCAGATTCTAACACACATGGATACCCAGGCAAAGAGCCCAAGTCAACGTATGGACTACATGTTGACTACAAGTTTTACAGTAATATTAAGGATTTTGTGTTTTTTGTCTTGTCCCATTCTCTCTCTTTCTCACACTGATGGTTGTTTGTACAAACTATACAAAGGAACACGATATACAAGACACAGTGTGAATGGAAATACTTGTGCAAACTTTAATGAATTATATTGCATTATCTTTAAAGGAGAAGTGGTTTGAGATCATTGTGTATGTGTACTGTAATAACTGCTGGTTGCAAAGGTCAGTGTTCAGATTCAAACCCCTCACTGTCTACTCTGTACAAAATCAAAAGTTTGAGATGGGGATTTTTTTTTTTTTTTTGAAAAACTGACGGACATGATCTCAGACTCCCTGTTGAATGCAGAATGCAAAGAGAGCAATGACAGACTCAGCCAACGGCTTTGAAATACTGGATGTCTGACAAGCCTCACTACACCGAGCAGAAAAGCAACAGTTGACCCGTTCATTAACATAAGAACATTGTCACAGGTTTATTATTGCTGAGAAACTCAACACTACTGCTTTAATTCAAGAGCATTTCAGTTTTAGTTCTGATTCCCATTTGAAAAAGAACCAGGAGTTGATTTATCTCTTCAGACCCTTTAATGGTGGAAAAAAAAAAACATGCCAGATGGATGTAGTGATGATGAAGGCATCTCCTTTTTTTAGCTGGTTCTGTTCATTACTTATATTATTAGACAATCCTTAAGCAAATCATATTAACTGCAGCTATTTGATGTTAATCCTACATCTACCATAATAAAGTTAGTTAAAATGGTTTTAATAAGTCAGTGTCTGCACACAGCAAAACCAAGTGCGGTGAAAGACTAGATACCTTAAAGTGTTTTAAATATGCATTGTGCACACAAGCTAGTTGGAGATACTGAGAGCTGATTTAAGTTTCTGATTTAATCATTGCAAACAGATTTGACAGACTTATACTGAGTTCCAATCTACAATAACACACACTGACGCATTCAGATTGAGCAAAAAGGCAGGTTTTATCAACATTGAAAGCAAAACTAAGAAGCTTTTTCGTATCAAACTGCAGAACAGTTGAAAACAAAAATAATTAAACTTTCTAAGCTGCGCCGAATAAATGAGGGCTGTTTGAAGGCAACAAAAAAGACCAAATAAAGTGCAAGATAGACTCAGCAGGGGGTAATCATGCTGGGATGTAGCTGCTGAGGAAAGCTCATCTCCTCAATATGAGTGGCAGCAGTATGATAATAGCTAATAAGCAAGAAGCTGACATTTGGATAGATAAGATGAAAATTCATCCTATGTCAAACATAATTTTTGTAATTGCCCCAGCTTGTAGCCCGTGATTGTAGTTAGCCTGAGTGACAGGAGCTGTGCCTCTGGGGCTCAGAGAGGACATTTTCAGCACCAGACAACTCCACTGAGATTAAGTGGTGGGGCCAAGCAGTGGTCAGGTTAGTTTTAAAATGCCATGGGTCTAAAATCTAAAAAACAGTCATGAGACATATGACGATTCCTTCAGGTGTTGCATGGATATTAGAGCAGTGGCTGTGATCGTTCTATTAAATTAGATTTAAACTCAACCGTGGTTGAGCCTTGTACAACCTTCTGAACATATTTTCACTGAAATGCAACTCAAAAAAACATAATGACAACAGATCCCTCTCAGCCTCAAAATTCTTGACAGATAAATGGTAGACCTGGGAGGCAACTTTTCCATATGTTAAATAATCTAAGTTACTGCTCTGTTTTGTCTCACTCCTACAGCCCCAGACCAGTGGAAACATATACATTGAATATGTATTCTCATTTTTCATTACTTAGCAGTAATCACTTAACCACATAGGTAGCTATTCACACTGCAGGGCTTAATGCTCAATTCTGAGATCCGATTTTTTTGCATGGTTTCTTCACATTATTATTTGAATGTGACCACCATCAGACTCTAGTATGAACAGTCTACGCCCTGAAGTGGCCCGCGTGTGCAGAAGAAGACATAATGTCACACGCAGCTCGCTGCGTTTACGATAGTAAACGTGGATGCTACATATGACAGCGTGTGTGTATCAGTTCTGCCCCGTGCACAATTCCGACGTCTGTCTCACTTCAATTACGTAAAAGTCGGACGAAATGCGACATGACCGTTCGGACTGAGGTTGTATTGAAAAACACCAGATTTGAATCTAATTTCGGATAACATATGAAAGCGGTCTGGGTGTGATTTGAGAAAAATCTGATCTGTATTGTTCAGTCGGTCATGAAAAAACAAACAGACAAACAAAAAAACCAAACAAACAACAAAAAATTAAAATAAAATAAAATAAAAAAAAATCAGACATGGGTCACAAATGGGTAAAAAAGAAAGTCAGATTTGGGCCACTTGCCTGCAGTGTGAACGTAGCCATACCTAGAAAATTATTAATTTCAAAACTATCAACTCTTTTTTATTTCTAAAATAAAAAAACAAACCGACAAATAAATACATGCTGATCGGACAAAAGAAGCCGCTGAAAAATGTCAATATTTGAGCAATATATCTTTAAAAAGTTCTCACAGAGACAGCAAAAGGCTGGAAAAGTAAGTGGTACTAAAAAGAAACGGCTAAAGGAACATGTTGCAACCAATTAGTTTAATTGACAGCAGGTCAGTAGCATTATTGGATACAAAAAAAATCATCCTAAAGAGGCAGAAATTGGGTAAGATGTGAAGAGATTCAGCAATCTAGAAAAAATGGCTTCTCCAAATTTTGGAAGAATTTCAGAATGATCTTCAATACGAAATTACAAAGACTTCAAATACCATAAAAAGTCCATAATTTCATTCAAAAATTCCAAAAAATCTAGAGACATGTCTGTGCGCAAGAGATACACAGAAAAATCAATACTGGATCCCAGTGATCTTCAGCCCCTGAGGCGACTGCCACTGCTTTAAAAACAGGCATTATTCTGTAATGGAAATCACCGCATGGGCTCAGGAACACTTCCACAAATCACTGTCTGTGAACACAGTTCCCTTTACCAGCCGCAAATGCAGGTTAAAGCTCGATCATGCAAAGAAGAAGTCAAACGTGAACATGATCCTAATTTCACCGATAATGTTACATAAAACATATGATAATTAATAGGCATAAAAGCCATTACAATGTATAAATTATCAATACAAAATCATTCTTGATAAGGAAATAGTTGCTTAAGGACATAGGGCCACCATCAATGTGGTAAAACTGACACATTGTAGTTGACATCAAGTGTCTTTCTTAAAAATTGGGGGGGGGGTCCAACTGTTCAATATACGCATCTGATCATGTGTGTGCTGAAAATACCCATCTGCATATATATATATTTCACAATTAGGTGGTAAGGTGCAGAGATGTAATAAAATAACAATGCCAACCTTTGCCTTTTTCCCCCCTATTACCCAGTGGCTACATCAACCTGATTGAAATGTTGTGTTGGGACCTTGGGAGAGAGCTGCTGAGCCTAAAAAAAAGCTGCAAACCTCAAACCCTTTGTAAAGAAGAGGAGTCCAAAACTCTTCCACAGTGACGTGAGAGTCTGATAACATACACAAAACAGTTAGTTTAAGTTATTGCTGCTAAAAGTAGTTCTTCTACATTTTGGATTAGGTTTTGCTCACTAAATAACTACATTGTCATTATCTGTAATTTTTATTGTTCAGAGGTTGTATTCAACTAATTTCAAGACCTTGATACGTTCTATTATAAAATTGAAATGGTGTGTACTTTTCTTTTTCACAGTTGTGCTATACTTTATGCAACTGACCATTTGATTATTTATTTTACAATACGTCAGTATGTTGAAATAACAACTAATATAATTTCCCAGAAATACAAAGTGCAAAATGGCAACGATTCAAGGTTTGTTTTTAGATTCTATTATTTATTTTTATCTAAAGTTCTCAATAGTTCAGTTAAGCTCGAGATGCCTCAGATAAAACTCAGTACATGAACTGGGACAAAAATAAAGAGATGAAATCTGTGTGAAACATGATGGAAAACGTGAGACATTTTTGTTTTAAATTCAAGCTACAGCCAGGAATGCAACGCCTGCCTGTCTACTGTATCCATGTCCCATTGATTCAGGCTTTGTGTCTCACAATTGCCCCCCTCTCGTCCTACAGAGCTACTTAATATGTTTGAGGGGCTCCACTGCTTCTCATCTGTAAAAGGCAGAGCTCGTCTTTTCCCCACATTAGAGGTGATGATGGTGGGGAGGAAGAATAATGGGTTGGCATGAGGTTGCCGGGTGGGGAGGTGCTGCTTCAACTCTTAAATCTGCCTGGTGGGACTAGAGCTTTATTGGCAAAAAAGGGAGCCTACAGACTTGCGAGGGCTTGAGAACTTGGATAAGAGGAAGTGTTTGAAACTTTGCACACTGGCATTAGAGAGATGAGCTGCTATTCATCCTTCAGCTCTCAGCCTACACAAACACTTACACACAAAAAAATAAGCCTGCATATCCAAGCAAACAAACACACACTCACTCACAAACACACACACACAGGCTTCCTTTTTATCTTCTGGTCCATGAGATGAAGCTGGACTCTAATTGGTCCTGGGGGAAATTGGCAGGGCGAGCTGTGCAACAATAAGGCTTGACTCTCTGGAGACAAACAACCAGAGGGGGAGTGGCAAAAAGAAAAGAGTCACCGGCCGACAAGTACAGGAAGAAGCACAACAGAGGAGGGGAAATACATGAATAACAGAAAAGGCAGACAGAGGGTATTAACATTTACTCACCAACTGTCAGCTAAATTCATGTTGATGAGATGTACAAAATATTTTACGTTTCTACAGAACGACCGATAATTTGTTAGTCTATTGAGTAGCTATAGTAGATGAGCTAGTTTCCCATCAGTTTAGCTGTGTGTATGTGTGTGTTAGTGTGTATAGTTTTCCCCTCCTCTTTTGTGTCAAAGGACATGAGGCAACAGATATAGAAAGGAGATGGAGGCAATTCATGAAGTACATAAAAAGAATAAGTGATCATAGGTTCTAACCTGAAGCCAACACCCTTGTTTTTCGCCCTTTCAGCAGTTTTTGCACTCGGCAAAGCTGCAGGTGGTTTTCGTGGCACCGTGTGTTCTCCCGGATACGCTGGGACACCTCACACACTGCAGTTACAGCCCCTATATCATCAAAAACAAGCAAACATTAGTAATAGAGTTATTTCATTCAAAATCACTGTGTCCAATAACACGATAGGCGTATACATATAAAACAAATAGTGACAAATTAAAGGGAAAACCAACAGAATAGTGTCTTAGTGGAGTTATTTAAAAAATAAAGTTAATGATTTATAAATTGTTTATGTAATTGTATATCAGGTGTTGTCTTTTGGTTTGACAATACATGCTTTAGTAATCAGATCCACCTACTTCATTCTAGCTGATCACGCTTTTTTTTCACCTGCTATCTTTACAGTTACACTGACAGCCTTCTCATTTGAGCTACCTGAATTTTGCTTGCAGCTCTGGCACAAATGTCTCAGGAGGGTTTGTGGAAGTCTTCGTAGAGATTGGTTAGTGAATTTTTGAGTGACAGCTTTGTGCTCTGGATATCTCCAGAGTTTAACTAGCGGACTTTCCAGGTGTGTTTTGGTAGAAACTTTACTCTTAGAAGCAGCATCAATGAGGTCTCATCACCCTTTAAGTCACTATACTGGAATACTGCATAATTTCAAAGTAAATTTGAATATATCAGAGAGAGGTCATTGTCTTTGGAGCCAACGAAGAGTGACTATAAAAATCTGGAATTTTCAGTCTGGAATATTAAAAACCACAAACCAAGCCAGAAATCTGGGTGTTATCAAGGACTAAGTCAACCTAGTATCACCTGAAGAATATTTCAAGGATTAAAGGACTAATGCCCAGTTCTTCCTGTTTCCTCCTCTCCATATTTACATGCTTCTTTAGCTGTACACTTGTTGCGACACCCAAACCCACAAAGTATCAGTGGCTTTTTGCAGTGTGACCAATCATTCCAGCTCACTTTTAAGGCAAAATGCAAATCGCCTTCTCTCCCATCAAAAGATGTCACCAATTACTAACCCTTAAGGCTCAGTACTCAAATCTTATTACTCAGAATATCCAGATGTTTTCACTTGGGCAATAACAAGAATAATCAGAATGTCCACTGCTTTTGCAAAGGATACTCAGCTCCATGTCACCACTAAAGTTTCTGTTCAAACCCTCTCAAACAGCTTCAGTGACCACAGGACCTGGATATCTTACAATTTTCTCAAATTTAAGAACAAAAAGTGGTGGAGAGTATCATTTTCTTTTGCATCCATCTGTTGGGACAATAGCATACTATTCAAATGACTAATAAGATGCAACAATCTAATAAAGTATTCATATGATTTATTAAACATTAGGCCTGAGTCTGGCATTAAATGATTTGATTGATGATCATCATTTCCCCTTGTAGGATGAATAAAGGTCTATCTTATCTTACTTTGATTCATTTTCTTTTACAGAAATGGTACTGCAACAAGAGGATCATGTTTTATTGAGTCAACTCGAGCTATCTAAAACTTCACATTTCTCTAAACACAAGCTGAGGAGGAGGGATAGTGGCCATCTTCAAATCAGATTTACTAATCTATCCTAGGACCACCACGAGGCCCAGAATAGTTCCTCAGGCTTATGTGCTTGGACAAATACTTTCAGCTTTATGCATCATTGTCTTAGGTAATCTCATAAGAAAGACAACATAAATGTCAATTCCTATAAGATAAAAGTGAATTTAAAAATACTTTATTTATCCATAAAGAAAAATTATACATTTCTATACAGATGACACAAAGCTGTACTTCAAGGAAAACGATTCAGCTGGTCAGACTACAAGTATGTTTTCATGACATAAAGGCCTTGATGACTCATAAGTTTCTGCTTCTGGCTTTCAGTACTACCATGAGGAACCTTGACGTTATTTTTGACCAGGATCAGTCTTTTGACTCACAAATAAAACAAATCCTTAGAACCACCTTCTTTCGCCTGCATAATATTGAGAAACATTCTGACTCATTGCAATACAAAAAAACTCATCCATACATTAGTTACTTCAAAATTGGACAACTGGAAATCCTTGTTATTGTGCCGTGCCAAATACTCTCTGAAAACCACCAAACTTTTTTTTATGAGAATTACCTAGAGTAATTAAATTGATCAAATTCTAGCTTCTCTTCACTGACTTCCTGTAAAATCAAGGATATAATTCAAAACACTTCTTCTCCCTTTTAAGTCTCTTAGAGACCATATGGCTCCTTATTTTTCCAACAGAGCACTTCACTCTGATACTATAGGGTCACTTGTGGTTTGTATAGTTTCCAAGAGTAGAATGGGAGGCAAAGCCTTCAAGTTTCAGGCTCATCTCATGTGCAACCAGTTCCCTATTTGGAAGGAATACGACCTTCTCTACCTTCAAGGGGAGGCATAAAACTTTACTTTTCTTTAAGCTTATAGGTAGGGCAGTCACAGATGGCGTTGAATCATTCCTTTATTTTTTATGCTAAAGGCCTAAGCTGCTGTGGATCATATATGATGCACCTCACTCAGTTCTCAGCACTTTTTACTTATCTGCACTTCACACATGACTTTGTGTTTTTATATATTTTTGTGATCTTTTTTCAAGCGCATGTATCCCCGGCTTAATGTTTTTGTGTTTGTTTAAGCCTCTGTTCTGACCCATCACCCCCCCAGCTGTAATAATCTGGTGCTTTCCTTACTTAGGCTATTTTTTCATGAATAGGTATTATATGAATAGAGCTATTACACATTTGGATAAAATGGGATTGATTTGTGTTGTGAACAGACTGTACTGAATAAATTAAGTATAGGTGAATATAATTAAATAACATCAAACAAGTACACAACATGCAGACAAAACTGCTCACATCACAAGAAAAATAACAGCAGCAACAACAACAAAAAAAAAAATAAAAACGAAGAGATGGAAAGAGCATACGTGTAAGATTTAGAGAGTGGTATGATGTAGATGTGTGGTGGTGATTGTTGTTGAGCAGCAGCTCCCAAAATGAGTTTCTGTGTGGCCATAATCAAAGTCACACATTAATAATACTCAACAAAAGCTGAAAAATATCATAGGTACGGATAGGTTAGGGAAACATGCAATATGCATTATTGTTGAATATGGCAATAACTATATGGCTTTCTCTCTCTCTCTCTCTGATATATATATATATATATATATATATACATACACACATCAATTCAATTTTATTTATATAGCGCCAGATTACAACAATTGTCATCTCAAGGCACTAAAGTAATATAGTCCAATTCAAGCCAATTGGAATTCAATTCATTGTAATCATAATCCAATTAATAATTTGCATTATTGCATTGCATTATTATATATAATGCAAATTATGGAGCTAATCTCTGGTGTAAATTCAAGGTCATTCCACTTTTGTAGTTGTGCATGTAGTTAGTTTCAGAACATGCACAGGAGCAGAACTTCTCTATTATTTGCTTTGTTTTTGTCCTATTTCAAGACAAAATTTCATATTGATAATGTAATTTAGTCTACACATGTCAAACATTTGCATCACAGGACTTGAAGTTAAGGCAAATTCCCTCAAACAGATGAGCTGGACTTGAAACGGACTGTACATATATAAAGTTTTTTCTTTTTAGAAAAAAGGGCATTATGGGGTTTTCCTTTATTTACATTTTAGGTTTGTCACTTTACTAGACTTTCAAACTCAACACTGATACAAAGGGAAATATTTCATTTTTGATACCACAGAAGGAAAAAATTATTTTGAGATTTAACTTTTTTAACAAGCAGCTTCAGACAACCTTTGTCCTCTTGAAACTAGTGGTCCTAACTAAAAATAGGAGCAGCAGCATTAGAATGTTTTTTCCATCTGCTGATGAAGTTTTCAGTCAGCAGAGGCTGCAAAGATGGAAAAATGTGTATCAAATTGCTTAATATTGAGATCTAATTTGATACTTGGTTTTATTATCAATTAGCATCCGACAACTGATTTTTTTTGGACAACCCTAAATCATACACCCACTTACACAATGATGAATGCGTTGGGAGCAATGTAGGGTTCAGCAGACATTTAGAGTGAGGAAGCCAGGGATTAAAGTAATCAGCTCTAAAGTATCCCTCAACAATTCAACCCACTGGTCCAAATCTGACCTCAATGGAAATTCAAAAGTTTGACTTGTAAACAAAACAAAACAAAAAGTGTTCCATAAAAAAACATTGGCTTGGGGTAACAGAGTAACTCGAATCCCACCTAGTGCTGCACATGCATACAGACAATTCATTGAAGTGGTTGTGCTGCAGTTGTTTGTTTCGCAGGCTCGTTCAGCATCGGGGCCTAATTTTGCTGGATTTCATCAGTGCCCCTGCAAAAAAAATTTGAAATAGCTGTACAAAATTAAAATATTCAAAGGGTCTTGATGAGGTATGAGATGGTCTGCTGAGAAGGGCAGTCTCTTGAATGTATGAGTAGGGGCGCCTAACCACGATCATGCTAATTAGTGGAATGCTGCTCTCCACCACAGAGGCCCTGTAGCCTATAATGCGCTGGTTGCTTTCAAATAAGCTGAGTTGTCAGTCTATAATATTAAAAAAAAACAGCTAACATCAACAAGCACAGTTAATTCTTTAAATAAACTTTTTTTCCTCTAAAGTTTATACCACATCAAACCATTGCCTGTGTAGCACTGCTGACTGGGCTGATAATCTAACAGTGATAGTGATTATTTTCTGTTTTTTCTGCTAACATTGGTGGTACTTAGCAGTAATGTCAAGAGCATTTCAATAATGCAGAGCTCAGGTTTCAGTTTGCAACCACAATGTGTTTCAACCACTGGGGAGGGGGGATTAAACATGACCTGACCAGAGCAGAAGAACAACAGCAAATGGTGTACATTTCCAGAGTAGCCAAACAAGATGTAAGCTTGTTGAAATACAAAATTGCTTTTTTTGTTGTAGTGAAGAACACTGAATTTGTAATCAAGTATTATTTCTCACAGAATGGGAAATTTTGATTAAACAATTTGATTGCTCATATATACACTTATCAGCCCCCACGTTAAAACCGCAGACAGGTAAAGGGAGTGGTACTGTTCACCTTGTCATAATGCTATATTCTGCTTGGGAAACTTGCATCCCGTTATTAACATGAATGTCACTCTGACACTTGCCACCAACCTTGACATTTTTTTATCTGACCAGTCAAACCCCCCCAACCACATGAAAACTGCACTTCTCTACAATAGCAGCCTGTGCCAGGAGGACAGCAGTGGACCTGGCTAAAGCTGTTCAGGGAAGGCTCAAGAACATGATAAAGAGTCTGAATTGTTCATCAAGCCACCAAATTCCACAGATACCATTCTGATGAGATGCAATATTATCTGATGGAAGCAAGTCGATGCAAAGATCCTTACACTCAACCCAGGGAGTCAAAAAAATCTATTGCTAATGTCATGGGGCCAGTCACCCCTACACTCAGTGAAAAGAAATGCTGAGAATACAGAGACCTGTGGTGCTCCACCTTCTCAGACGCATAACCCTTTAGTCTCACAAACTGTGGTCTGTCAGGTAGTCGATAATCCAGGTGGTTTGAGGAGGCATCAACCTGTATTTTCTGGAACTTCTTACACAACAGGGCAGACTGAATTGTATTAAAAGCACTGGAGAAATCAAATAACTTGATCCTCACCGTGCTGCCTGTTTTGTCCAGATGATAGAGAGCTTGCTGAAGCAGGCAGATGATGGGATCTTCAATGCAAAGCCCAGGACGATAAATTAACTTTAGCGAGTCCTGACAGGTTTTCACTTGCTTATTTAGGTTAGCCAATAACAGTCTCTCTAGAACTTTCATGATATGTGATGATGACTGGCACTTTATCTTGACTCAGGCTAAAATTGAAGAGGTGCTGTAGAACATCACATAGCTGTTCTGCACAGATCCTCAAGACCCTGGAGCTGACACCATCTGAACCTGCAGCCTTGTTCTGGTTCAGTCTCTTCAGCTGCCTCTTCACCTGGCAGCTGGACACACATAGGCTGAATGGGGAGGCAGATGAGGTCTCAGTGTGTCCTGATGTTGGGTAGATGTTGGTGAGGCTGTTAAGAGCCATGACTGAGATGAACGGTGACATGGAGGTATGACAGGGAGGATGTGGGTACAGATAAGGTGTTAGGTCTGTGTTTCTAGAGACAGGAGAGGGGCATGCCGAGTGTTGAACTGGCTCTATCCTTTACCCTGCCTCCACAGAGTATATCAGACCACAATCTAGAACTCCTCACCTCCAACTACACAGACATTGTTAACGACTCCGCAATGTAATAATGTGACAATTTTTTACTCTGTTCGCAAACTCATTGTCAGTGCAAACAATGACAAGACAACCAATAAGTAATTGTTTAGATAGTGAACCGTAGGAAAAAGTTGATTATGAAAAGTTGGAAAGCGGCCTTTCAGAATGTTTGGCAAAATATAAATGAATGCACATTTATTAACTACACACTAAATAAGACAAATACAAATATGAACACAAACTAAATGAGGGAAAGAAACATAAATTACCTTCACTGTGAGAGGGACACACGAGTGAGTCAAAGGAAAGGTCATAAAGAAACAAACAACATGTTATTACTGTGCTATTTGTGTTAAGATTAAGAAGATGAGAAAACTGTCATCTGATGCTGTCAGAAATTAAGGAAGTAATCAGGAACTTGTGGAATTCAGTTTTACAGAGTGAGAACATTTAGAAAGTTTTCGGTTTTCAGTTTATGGAACCACCTGCTAAAGCTGTCACAGGAATACTGAAATATGAAATGAAGAGTCTGCTAAGGGGGGGTTTCATGAGATCAGGTTGGCCTTCTGGATTGGGTCGGAATAGCATTTGAGAAGGATGGATTCCTCTGCCCACTCAGCTGACATGCTCAGAAGTGACAGAGCGTTATAATGAATGGTTGACAGAACTGAATAGTTAACTTCGCTGTGCAAAGCAACTTCAAGGTCTGTTTGAGAGCGAACATGTATGTAAGTACATAGGAGCCTGTAAAAGTGTAAAACCAAATGCACAGACATGAAAGACAAAGTTTTTAGACTGAAAACAAATGTATAACACTACAAAACTCAGCTGACCGAGGCAAATTTGAAACTATGGTAGCGCATAAATGTTTGCAAAACTGTGACTATAGATACCAAACACTGTTTCCAAGTAGACCTTTCTGAATGAGATTCCGTGCACTTCTGCTGACACAGACTTTGATCTGCCAAAGCAATGTCTGGATATGTATTTCTCTGAGATTTGCACAGGCGAGAACAAAGCCTTTAACTTGAAAGAGGCAACATGGGAGGTATGTGTGGAGCATCAGGTGGGAAAAAAGTGCACAACAATAGGGAAAAATAAATAAAATTTTTAAAAAATCTAACATAAATGAATGAATAAAAAGAAATCTAAATATTACAATTCATCCAGGTGAGTGTTTCTGGAGCAGTTTCAGAATTAATCTCGATATTGTAAAAATGCTTGAAAATGACCAATTAACCATCCACTCATACATGTTGAAATGAAAACACAAAGCAGAGGGTTGGTTACTTAGTTGTGATCGATTCAGTTTCACTCAGTTTCAGTTTTACTGATTCATCAAGAATTAACCAAAGGGGATTTTGCTGAAGGAATTTGGAACAAAGTCAAGAGAATTTGGCTAACTGCACAAGAAACACAAACAAGTTATTAACCTTATATTTAATCACTTAAATGATGACATTGCATGTTTTCCCAGTGTATCCATGGATTCTCTCCGGGTAATCCGGCTTCCTCCCACCACCCAAAAACATGCATGTAAGGTTCATTGGTGACTCTAAATTGTCCCTAGGAGTGAGTGTGCATGGTTGTGTGTCTCATTTGTCTCTGTGTGGTCCAGTGACCTGACCAGGATGTACCCTGCCTCTGGTCCAATGACAGCTAAAATAGGCTCCAGCACCCCCGTGACCCTAAATTGGAATAAGCGGGTATAAAAAAAAAAAAATGGATTGATGGAAGAATAATGACAGACGCAGCATAAAACTAAGAAACATAAAACATGAATCAACAGCAGGACTGTGTTAGAATAAACTGTTTCACAAGAGTGTTTTGTATTGGACACTAAAATGCTGACATGCATCAATGAACATTCAGGAAAAGAAGAATGGCCATGATGTGCAATTACTGGGACAGATTAACTTTGAAGTAACGTGGCCCAATCAAAAAATTAATTACAATGTATTACACTTTATAAATAGGATAGGCTTCAAGGTATTTGAACATTGTAGAGGAGACACTCTTCTAAGTGTGCCATTGTGATGGGAACTTGCCCAGAACTTTGCTGACTTCTGGGTCGTGTTGTGGCAAATAAGTTGGACCAAGGTTGTTCTCCTTGAAATTACAAATCTTTTGGATAATGTTCTTGATTTTGCCGTTCATGTCTGCGTCAGACTGGGATCCCACCAGTACTTTTTGGGCATGGGCCTCGCGCTCTCTGCTACGGGTGGTTAATGACAAACCGAAGTAGACGTGATTCTGCACAAAGTAGTCTGTTAGCCTTGGGCCGTGGCCAACACCAATGTAAGCTTTCTTGTGAAGAATGAGGACACATATCAAACTTGGATAAACCTGATGAAGTCAAACAGCTGTGGATGTTACAAGAAAATAGAAAGATGGTTTCTAATACTGGAAAATTGGGCAGGGTAAAAAAAAAAAAAAAAAACGACCGTAAATTCTGGGCTATAAATCGCTACTTTTTTCAAAGGCTTTGAGCACCGCGGCTTATAATATGGTGCGGCTAATATGTTTTTTTTCTTTTTTTTTTCATGCCGCCAAAAACATATTGCCTCGCAACATTAGACCAATAAAATAAACGAATAATTCACAGTGGTCCAATGAAATGGTTCGATAAATCAAACACACTTACACCACTAAATTATTGTAAATCGGTCATTTGTACTCACCCTCAACGTGGAAAACAAACGAAGAAATGCGTATGATGCAGCTTTTAAACTAAAGGCGAATAGACTGAAGCGAGTGATGAAGTTCTGAGGCTGTTCAATTCGGACACTGAAGAAGATAACTTTAATGGTTTTAGTGTGCAGAAGATGAAGAAGGCGATCAATGACTTTTCCTGGTAGGCTATGGTCTTTTTTTTTTTTATTTTAAACCAGCCGTGTTACAGGCACTGTTCGGGGAAAAAAGCATTTACGCCACGTATTTGTGCTTTACTGATAGGTATTCAAGTTAAAACCGTCGGTGTTACAGCCACTGTTCTGGAAAAAAAGCATTTGCAGTATGTATTTGTTTATGTTACCGTACGCATTTAATTAAAAGTTTAAAAATCCTCACGTGGAACATCTTTCTGTGTAAATATCACAGCTTAAAATCCGGTGCAGTCAATACATATATAAAATGGATTTTCTATTGTCCGGAATTTAAGGCATTTCTAAGTTAGATCGACACTGAATTTATGTCGATCTCTGTGATATGCGTTCAACATTTCCAGTTGCTCCATTAATAAATTAAACAGGCTGTCCATCAGCAAAAACAAATGTGACAATAGCGAATGTTTATGGCCATCACATCAACATATATGCCTATCTATTACTGCAAAGCACTGTTTGAGTTGGTAGGGAAAGAGGACTGAATGCACATGGGGGAGAATGAGGAGGAGGGGGCAAAAAAAAAAAAAGACATCCTCGTTAAACCGCTGCTGTTCCTCCTCATACCAACACAGCGTTCAGAATTAGCTGATTGATGACAGCATTGTTGGTTAGTGTGGCGCATTTTGAGATGTCAGCTTGATGTGTGCAAGTCCACCGGTGGCAAGCTCGTTTTGCCTCACTTAACACCTTCCTTGGCAGCTCAGAGACACATCAGCGGCAGATCAACTTTGATCCCTGTTCCGCCTCTGTACTTTTACACATGAGCCAATGTGCAACGATGGCACATCGGTCCTGGCTTGAAAAGGGATATGCGAAAGAGGCTTGAGAGTAAACTTGCATTATCTTCACAAACTTATTGAGTCATTTTTTACTATCCAAACATCTTCTTTTGCTGCAGAGCTGCATGCAGCATATTTGTTCATCCATTCTTTCTTTGCCTTCCGTGAGCAGCCCTCACACTCGTGCTACACATGCCTCTCCCCTCTTTATCAACAGATACACCAAACTAATTTGATTGGAAGCAAGACTTGCAGAGTTAGACTGCTACCTGAATGCTTCTGTTGTAATATTTTAGGTTTTTATAAAACTTTCTCAAGAAAACTTTCTCACCGAGCAAAAAAAAAAGAGGCAACTTCCGCCTGCCTGTTCCTGCTGCAGACAGAAAGAAGGGAGACTTTGTGCCATTGCAGGTGCTACAAACAGGGAGAAGGAGAAATGTGGGGATAATCTAACACAGTGCAATGTACAACTGCAGTTTCAAGACTGAGCGCAGCAGCCAGGCAGCTAACAAAGATAACAAAAATAAATTTCGAGTTAGTTTTTTCTTTACAATATGCTCCTATTTTATACTGCAACAGTCATGCTGGACTGGTATATATGGCTGTCGTGTTCATGAACTTTTAGCTGAGGACTAAATTTCACACAGGGCTCCACACTCACTTTTTTTCCAGGGAGCACAAAGACAACTTCAGGGACACCTGAAAACTCAAAGAATTTGATTTTCCTTGATAAGTGGATGTAAAGAGATTTCCTTAAGCAACATAATTTCAACTGCTTGAGTACAAGCAATTGGCCTGAAATCGATGTGATTATCTCTTCAGAAAAAAGCTTTGAACTTCATTATCATACCACTGTACTATCATACGAGGAGTACTATGAGGATGATGGCCATCAAGATTCCTATCTACTCTTGAATAAAACAGAACTAGATGAGACTAGGCTTGGTGATCAAAGAAGGAAAAAAAAAAAACTTCTCCAATGAATTTCTGGCACATAAAAAAATAAAGAAATCTAGAATTCTAGACATCTTTTTGGTAACTGAAGCCATTTCCTCAGTTGCTGAAGTGCATACGTAGAGTTGAATACTGTAAACAATCAGAATCTTATAAATCATGAAGGTTTCACAGCAGAACAGAGGAAAGTTCTTCTGCCTTGGAAAAAAAAACTTGGAAAAACTACGAAAGGAAGCTTGTTGTAAAAAGATGCTCACACCAAACACTGATTTGAAGCTGTATCTAATTTTCCACTCACAGTTATCTAGTTATTTCCTGGAATAACAATGATAGGCCTATCTGCTTCGCCAACAGCTACATTTGTTAAAAGAGGCAACCTCCACCGGATAAAAATTAAAAGATTCCACCTGAATATTTTGCATGCACCTCTTTAATAAGGAGAAGCACCATAGCTTTACTCAATCAGATATTTAAGTGGCCACTGGCCAAGCATCTTTCCCTTTCCTCATGCAGGTAAAATAGTCTTGCATTCAAGGCCAGCTTTCAAAGCAGAGCAGATGCTATCTCTGGAAGATCTTCACACATTAAGCATATATCCTGTGTACTGGGTACAAACCATGACCGAGAAATGTACAGAAGAAGCAGCAGCAGCGATATGCGGAGTATATATACGCTCAACTTGCTCTCAGACAGCAGAGCTTCACTGTTAACGCAGTGTTGCTTAAATATGTTTTCACAGAATTTACCGAGGACCAATAATCCACCCTCATCAGTCGCTCAAGAGAACATCAAACTGATGACTTTTCGGTCATTTTAAGTGAAATAGATGATCCCATATTTATTTACATGTACTGAAAATTAGTTGTAATAACTGCAATGAACAATTGAACAATTCTACCGTCAAACTAAATAATAATAATATAACTAAATAATAATAATAACTAAATAACATGGATTCCAATGTCACAGTAAAATTCCCAGCTTATTTCAGAGCAGTGAGACTCAGGGCAACTTGTCTACACCAAAGTAACCATCATCTAATTGGCTCACTTAACTTCACAACAATTAAAATGTAAACCAAACAAGGCAACTTTATCCCTTTGTTATAAGTGTTTGGAACATTTTCCATTGTCTCCTCTATACAAAAAAATACAACTAATTACTGTATTCTCAGGCTGAGTTCTGGGCTGGCTGGGACTTTAATAATACATCTAGGTCATTAGACATTCTAAACACATCTCGCACTTTTCACTGCACTTTATTCCATTTATTCTCCATTTAGATTATGTCTGACCACGGGACAAGGCCTGCTACCTTTTAACGTTAAAATTCTGAAAGAGTTTCCTTCAGTCTGGCCAGACTTGGTTGTGTTTTGAGCAAAGGCATTTCAGTGTCACGTTAAAGTGGGCTGATGAAAACTCCTGAAGCACTGCAATTACAACAATTAAATCCAGCCTCAATGCACTGAGAGAGGAAAAGTAATGCTTGAGGGAAAAAAGAAACAAAGAAAAGCAAACAGACAGAGTGAAACAACGAGAGAAAACAACAACAACAACAAAGCCTCTTGTGATTCTCTTTGCTAGTTCGCTTAATCAGATACATTATAATTTGTCTTGATTTCTTTTTTTTTTTTTTCAATAATTCCCTTTTCAAAACAACCAGGCTGACTACAGGAAATGTTGCTATACACATACAAATGCATACAAACCCTCCAATAAAAATCAGTGGAATTTAAAAAAAAAAAGGATCTCTAATGAGTAGAGGAAGGAAAAAGGGGGCACAGTAAGATATGTACCTTCATCTTAAGAGTCAGAAGCGGATTTAATTTGTAAGCAAAGGCAGCACACCAGCAATGAGATTTTAATTGATACACATAAATAATTCCTTGTGTACATTTGCACTCGAGTCAGATTTCTGTTTATTTGACAAGTGAAATTAGTCATTATGAAGATTCCTGTTGATGTTGAGATTTTATTTATTAATATAGCTCTCCCTTAATATCCTCTGATCCATAGCGAATTAATTATGTCAAAACCCACATCAAACTAGAACGTAGATACATATTGAGCTTGCTCTCTTTTCTTTTCTTTTTTTTTTTTTTTTTTAATTTCCTCACTAGTTAAGTTATTCCCTGACAATTACAACAAATGAAGAATAAAGGGAAAGAGAGCTTTCTTCTTTGTTCTTCAAATAAAGATAACAAGGCTTTTGATGAGGGGGGTTGTCATCAAAGTCTCAGCTAACTGTTGAAGGACGAGCCTTAAAAGTTCGAATTGAGCCGCTTTCTCCGCTTCTCCAAAGTGTTTGTCACACACAGGAAGAAATGTATCGAGCTGGGTGAACATATTTGTGACCCCCCCCCCCCCCCTCACCAAGTTTTTTTTCTTCATTTGTTTGTTTTGTGTTTGGTTGCAGCTAGTGAAAAATAAATTAATCAAAAACCACAAAAAATACAAATAGAATGAACGAGGAAATGTAAAATAGATATTTCTATTGAATTCAATTGAAATGCAGTAAAATATAAGTGAGGACCGAAAAAAAAAGGACACTTACTCGAAAGCTGCCCAAACTCCGGGTGGTCTGAACTTGTGTTGGCGATTAGGTCCTGTAAGAAATGCTCATACCTGCGAGGAAGCACAAAATAAACAAGCTCAAAGAGTGCCCGCCATGAAAGATTTTACCTGAAGAAGGTGCATATATAAAAAAAATTATAAAAAAGCCTTTATTATAACCTTAGACAGAAATTACAATGTATACAAAAAAAGGAAGAAAAGAAAAAGATGTTTAAGCCCGTTAAAGCAAATTGTTTTCCAGGGCAAAGTCAACGCAATACAACAAGATCCTTATCACAGGAGACAATTCACACGTCACCCTGGCAAGTGGAGAGTGTGTGAGACCTTGTGTCGGCAGCATAGTTAAAACAAGTTAGGTTGAGCTAGTCTCTTAATGGATGATCTATGTAAAACTTCATCATTTGAAGAGACTCCAAAGCTACTTCAGCATTCCAGCAAGTAAAAGTATTGGACAAAAACTGGTGGCTCTTGCAAAGCAATGTAAAAGTCACTGGAAAATGGTAAATGGCCCACACATAGACCTCCTTTTAACCTGTTCTAGTTTGTAAAATGCGCTTTACAGTCCGTTTCCCATTCACCCAAACGTTCATGCTTTGGGGAACACTAATGTCACATGTCAATGTACCCATGTACACTTCTACATATGCACATGCTGGGGATCGAACGACACACATTCAGGTTCAAAAACAGCAGTTTAAACATATTAGCTCCAGACACTCAAAAGTTCACAAAGAGTCAAGGATGCCAGTTTAGATAAGTCTGCTACACTACCTGTTTGTACTGTATTTCAGACTAATACTTTCAAATACTTCTAAAACTTTGGGGTGAGATTTGCAAAAACTGACCAAACATTTCCACATCAGTCTGAAACAGAACTGAGGCCTCATCTATGAGACAGGGGACTACAACGATAAGGTTAGAGCTTCCATTTTCGACTGATAAATAACATCGCATTGATGAACATGCTGCAACGTATTCTCTCTAGGTTTAAATTATTTGAAAATCATCATCACTCTTCTGTGTACATATATATATATATATATATATATATTTTTTTTTTTTTGCACAGCCCCCCTTCTGTTTGGGAAACAAAAGCTCACCCATTTGTGCTTCCCTTCTAAGACAATGAGTTGTTGTCATCGCAGAAATGTGTTAGCTGTGGTGAAAACTAAATGCATATCGATACAAGGATGGTAAAAAAAAGCCTAGAATTTTTTACCATTTGGAAGTAACAGTTGTGAAGACTATCGGCCTCCCCAAAATCTTAATAATTTTTGCTGGGATCTGACCTTGAAGTGCATTGACAGTTGACATTGATTTCCACTGTGTCTGTCTCTGCCTTTACCCTCCCTGCTTCTAGCCCGAGTCTATTATACAGACATTGTGGTGCCACTTAAAGAGACCATTAGTGATGCTTGCAGACAGCACAGCATTGTCACTGGACCGTTTGGTGGCATGAAGTGGGTGAGATATGTTGCAGAGTAAAGTGATAGCGGTTGTACATGCGTTTACATAATCTCAAAATATAACAACACACAAGTCATTCTAAAAGGCTACAAAATCCTGTACTCTTTTAAAACTGCTGACTAAAAGGCACCATACATGCTGCATAACATTCAGTTGATCTTGAAAGGACATCCCCTCTTCAGCTGAGGTGGAAGCTCCTACTGTCAGGAAACGCAAAGTTTTGTTTTTGTAGTGAACGAAGACAAGACTAGTGCTCACGATCATGATTTGAAGCACATCGATCACAACGATCCATGTCTAGATTCAAGAATAACTGAGGAAAATGTGCAGTCGAGGTGTGGGAAGACAAAGAAAAAAAAAAATAAAAAAATTAAATAAGAATGCAATTCTTATTCAAATCAATTTAACCAATTACCTGTTTTTTTTTTCCCCCATCTGCCAAGCTTCCACGCTGGTAATGTTTTGACATTGTTAAAAGAGACACAAAGTTGTGGGTTAATTGCTGCTAAAGTTAGCTTTCAAACGGAGAGTCAGGGGTTACGGTGTTATGGAGAATGAAAGAAATTCTGTGGTAAATACAGTTAGTCCTGTTTTCAGTGAACATTTGGACATGCTTCATCAATTTCTTGAGGAATAAAGAGCTTGGTATGTTCACGAACCTCATCTGAGGTCTTCCTCTTGTCCTCCCCCCTGGCAGCTACATCTTCATCATCCGTTGTCCAATATATCCACTATCCCTCCTCTGCATATGTCCAAACCATCTCAACCATGCCGCTCTAACTTTGTCTCCAAACTACTCAATCTGAACTGTCCCTCTGATATATTCATGATGCAGCTAGTTGACAAAGGTTTTGACTTGTGACACACTACGCAGAGGCGAGGACCTTATGTTTACGACGCTGTTTCTGCTGGAGTTTGCACCTATAGTGGAACCAACAGACCGGAGCAGATGTCGGCAACGGCAACCAAATGAAGCGAAGCATGGCAGCATTTCACTTAAGTGGACTTCAAAGTCAAATGCACATTATGCAGGATGCTAGCTTACCACAGTTCTACCAGCACGACGAGGGCTCACTTACTAAACTGTCACAAAAAGGTCTGACATCAGGAGCTAAGGGACCAGACGGAGAGATAGTTGTATAGTCTCTCAGATATTTGATTTGAGAGGAAACTGTGTCAGTTGTGAAAAAAAAGAGAATGCCTCCTTTTAAGACCATTTAAGCAGTTCTCCTTAATTTACCACACTGCCAATATTCCCACTGTCTCCTCGTCAGTGCTCCAAGCCCACCTACGTTGAATATGATCACACATTACCGATGATGACTATGGGACAAAAATGGTTTAAACATCCTTAATTCTCTCTATCTTGCTCCTGCTCCACACTCACAACATCTTCCTTTAAATTCATCCAGATTTGGGGTCTTATTCCTGTCATTGCTTGGGCTTTGGAAAGCTCAATCAGCTGCTCCCACAAATAAACAACTCTCTTGTTGTTATGGTTGCACATCTTAACAGATGTTATAAAGTACCAGAAATAACAGAAAAAAATCCCTGCAGCAGCACAGCATGTAAACCGGCACAGAAAAGCAGTTTAGACCTCAGACATTTTATAAAACTATCAAGATCTGAGTTTCAGCCTCCAAGTTGCTTTACGCAGGTTTTTCCTTTTGGACATTTTGAAAGGTACAGATGCAAACCGAATATCTATTTTCGTATCCATTTTTACTTTTTGCTAATGTGTCAACAAGCTCTTTTAAAACTGAGTCAGTGTGTACACAGCAGAGGAGGGCCATGCACTTTTTTGCAAAGGATAGTCTCACTGGCTAATGTAGCCAGCAGATGCTACATGGGAGTTCTTACAGTTTCAAGTGAGGTGTCAGTCAAAAGCCAAGAAGGCCGACTATATTTTCGAATGATTTTTTACATGCACACTGGAAACTCCCAGATTATTTGAAACTATGCAACAACCATCTGTGTGAACATATTGAAGAAATAATTATTTAAGGCTAAAAGTTCTATCAAACTAGACTGTTGGTACCTTGTTAATGAAACAATGAACAATTAAATAATTGTAAATAATTGTAGTTTCTCAGGAACATTCATAAATGTATTACCAGGAGGCTGCCTCAATGTTGTAATTTTTTCTTAGATTGTCGTTAGCATTATTGTACCTAATGTTCACCATATTAGAAAATACTTGATCATTGATCGCATTGTATGTCGCATGTGCAACCACTTAAAGGGAACTCCGGTAACCTAGACCTTACTTCTGGCATGAAATACGTTTATCTACGCACCGAGAACAGTTTGGCGAAAGTCGGCGTCATTTGAAAGCCATTTAGAAAACTCGCGATTGGCGTCTATCCATATAACGGAGTTAATGGGGCAGGGACGATGCAGCCTCTAAATAAGGCATTATCTGTCTTTATTTCCCCAATACTTTAAGACAAATGAACCAACAAAAGCGTACTATAGCTCTGTTGGCACATAGCTACTGTTTTGTGGCTACTTGTGACTATAGGAGAGCTAATGGAGGGATTTCTACACACACCTCTACTGGGACTACTTCATCCACACGTCCCCCTGGAGCAGTTTATTTACTCCTTTCTCTGTGACAGTCGGCTAACTTCACACGGAGTTTGCTATTGCTAGTTTTGTGCGACTTTGACGACTTTGAGTAAGATGGACGTTCTTACTGAAGTGAATGAGCTGTGCTGCAGCCATGCATGTGGATGAAGTGGTCCCAGTAGAGGTGTGTGTAGAATTCCCTCCGTTAGCTCTCCTATAGCTGCAAGTAGCCACATAACAGCAGCTATGTGCTAACAGAGCAATAGTACGCGTTTGTTCGTTCATTTGTCTTAAAGTATTGGGGAAATAAAGACAGATAATGCCTTATTTAGAGGCCGCATCATCCCTGCCCCGTTCACTCCGTTATATGGATAGACGCCAATCGCGAGTTTTCTAAATAGCTTTCGAAGGACGCCAACTTTTGCCAAACTGTTCTCGGTGAGTAGATAAACATATTTCATGCCAGAAACAAGGTCTAGGTCTAAAAATACCGGAGTTCCCCTTTAAATTCACTTATTACTGGCACAATTGTATTGACATACAATCCATCAGTTGCTGAAGGACACTGTTCGTGTGGTCAATAATTAATTGGAAATAACATAAAAGTCAAACAGTGTTTCGTTCGGGCTTCTTCGTATAAAAAGGCAATTCTTGTCTCACCTTGTAATAACAAATACATAACAGGCATCATTAGTGTTGTGTGCCTTGTTCTGAGTGTTCTCGTTGTGTGCCAAGTGAAGAAGAAAATCTAATTAAAGCAACTGTGTTACAAAAAGGAAACACTCTAATGAGCATTATTATAGAACATCTCAAATAACGTAAATGAAACTCTCATTTAGTTGCACTGTCTCAGTCATTAGCAGCATAGCAAAGAAAAGATAATGAGACAATCTCATCAGAGATAATCTGGACCATACTTGTGGTAGTTTAGATACTCCAATGGAAATAAAGCAGCTTCAGAAAGCACACTCTGGTTCAGGAATGTGCCAGCTGTGGCGGAAGTAGGATCCACTAATGCGTTTGTAATATGCAGATGATATGCAAGCTTTCTCTCTCTCATAGTAGACATGGCATCTCAGTTGGGCTGATGCAATCATCAGTAAAGAAAACAGAATAGAGGAAATTGCTACACAATCATTTTGCTTTCTATACATCAAGGATTCAGTTTTGTAATTAAGAGACAAGAAGTGGTGGCATACATCAGGGTATGGCGCCTTAGCAAGTACCCAGCTTCAAAGACTTGAAAGGAGGAGTGCATTAGAATGTGGTAAAAACATATGCATTCCAGAAGTACTCTACTGATTCAGTATGGGAAGCTGAGGTATAATATGATGGGACTGAAAAGTGTCTCTTCATTTTTCTACGAGTGACCAACGGGGATTTGCACAAACAAATGAAGTCTGTGGAAATGTGAACACAATAAAACTTACAGAGAGACTTAACAGGACAATGCTGTGCTGCCATCTCAGTCTGCTTTAATTCATTTTAGAGTTGAAACCTGCTGTTTCGCAGTGAAAAAAGTAAAAAATAAAGGAACAATCAAGGCTGTTCTCTGAACTTTTACCAATTGGTTTGAATGACAGATAGGAGTCAAGTAAATCAAATGGATTACTGCGGATACAAAAGGAGTTTTTTTTTTACTCACCTGCAGGGGTCAGAGTCAGAGTCAGAGCAGGTGGATTCAGGGAACAATGCCAAGTGAGACTGATTAGCGTAGATGTGGGCCATTACTCAGACTCCCATTCTCCTCTGGGCTCTTATTCACCAAACCGACATGAAGAAACAGCGACGACAAGAGCCCCCGCTGCTGGGTCTTGTCTTGTCACTAGCATCTGAACCAGCAAAACAGCACTGAACACACTACAAAGATGACTTTCAACTGTCAGCCAGGAAGCACAATCTGTCCCTGCACATGAAGACATATCTTGCCTGTGCAGAGGGTGGGGATAGCACATATACAATGAGGAACCAGATTAAGTGCAAACATGCTACTTTAGCGCGTTTTTCAGGAGTGTCAATACCTAAAAGACAGATGTTCATTGATGCCCTGATGGCCAACTGTCAGCTTGGTGTAAGAAGGCTACTTATATGCAGCAACTGTTGGCTGTGAAATATAGGTGTGTGTAAAACTCAAGCTGTCTAAGAGTGTGTGTGGAGTGTGTGTAAGAATTAGCCCTGAGCCAGGGGATGCGCCAGTGAGGTGATGCAGTGTGAGCTCCTTCTGGAATAATTTCTTTGGGAAAGGGTGTGTGTGTGTGTGTGTGTGTGTGTGTAGATTATAAGCAACCGAATCAGCTCACACTATCAGTGTCATCTTTGCAAGTTTTCGGCCGAAACAGGTTATATTGAGCTATTGTCAACACAAAAAAATTGCCCATTTTTTATTGTTTTGGGTTATTTTATGTCTAGACCAACATCTGCACTGATAAGTTTCTTCACAGTAAACTCATTAGATTGTTTGCACCTTAATAAAAACTAATTTAACATTTTAATACCACTATGAAGACACCCCTTGGTTGCAAACAATTCCAAAAAAAAAAAAAAGACAATCAACATACATCAAGGTACAATACTATTCAGGGACAAGACACTGTGATTCATTGAAATCCCATACAATTCTTAAGATCTATTTAACTTACATAATATTTGTCCATACTAAATTAAACAAGTTATTTCTATGAATTTGGAATTCTTTTTTTACTTTGATCTTGTATGCATCAGGTCACCAAAGCAAATGAATAAGACTAAACTTATCACTGACAGATCAACTCTGTTTAAGGCAAAGATTACTCCCAGATGCAGACATTTGACCCTCCATTAAAGAGATTTGCTTCTCACTGGCTGCTCATTGTCACTTGTAGCCCGCGAAAGCGGCGACTATAGGGAAACAAACCAGACCCTGTGTCTGAGGTCATGCAAATAAGTTCTGAAAGTATATGAGTGGAATGGCATGCCTCAGTAGTGCTGCTCAATAGTGTTCTGTCTTATTGTAATAATGGAAAAAAAAAAAAAAAAAAAGTTTCAATGTTTAATATGTTTTCACATATTTATATGACATTTCTATTTCTTGGCTAAATCATAGGGAGTAGTATGAAAAAGACTATCAAAAGTAACACCATCAAATAGTGTCGTATAAACGAAATCCCGATGATATCTGTCCTTAGTGAAGAGAGGTCTGTTCCATCATGATTCCAAAAAAAAAAAATCAATCATGAACAAGCAATTTGCACATCTTAGATAGATACTTTAATAGTACTTTAATAGTCCTGAGGGTAGTTGAGGCCAACCATCAACCATCTTAGGTCACAACTTCTCTTAAAAATGACAAGGACAAGGTAAATTGACAGATAATTTAACAAAAATTAATAATTGAAAACTTAGACCTTGTGTTGAAGAACCACTGTGTTTATAATGATGGAACTAAGCTCATAAAGCAAACTGGAATTCTACTTTAAGAATAAGTGCTCTTAAGAATAAATCAAGCAAGGCTCATAAAGCACACAGGTGCACACTTTCTGAACACAAAGCACATAAATGACCTTGAGACAATGTCCTTGGATAGTCTAGGGTTGTTGCCGGTAAATTAAGAATGCTTGCGCTCTATAACAAGTCAAGCACTGGGCCATTTACTTGTTATATCAAATAGAGCTTAGTTTAGAACCGATTTATCCCAAGGTCTTCAATTACTGCCATCTCTTATAGTACTACATCTCTGTTGTCTCACAAACACAGCCAATAAAAGCAGAGAAGGCAGCTAATCACTTCCACACTCAACTCCAGAGCCCATATCTGTCATAATTATGACCTCAGCAACGAGGATGTCAATGACTGCTCAAGCCATCTCTAGTGAAAGACACTTAATAAAAAGGTAATGATTTCATTCCTCCCCTTGCAGCAATGCAAGTATCCACACTGCAGGCTCTGTCCGTCATCCATCATAACTGAATGGTGATAAGTGACAATTTCCTACTATTTCCAGCAATAAAACCGAAGAAAGGTAAGGCATCAGCTGTGGATGATTATGTAGCCATGCCACCTAAAATCATCATACAATTAGGTATGTCCCTCGAGTCTCTTGAGTTTCCCGGAGAAGGCAGCAAAAGAGAGGAAAAAAATAAATAAAAAAATCAATGACGATGATGGGAAGTACAAAGAAAAATGTATGGTGAAAGAGGGCTGAGTTCGAGACTGAAAAATAAGCAAAATACAACAATAATCAGGACTCTGAGGGAGATTACCTTGTTACCTGAACATTTCTCTTATAAAGAATCTATTTGCTGGACAGGTTCAGTGGCACCGAGTAAAATAAATCAGATGAATTCTTGTTGCAGTCAGTCCCTGACTAAGTCAATGTGACATCACATTATTCAAAGTTAACTATCACAGCATTCACAGGCTTTTTCTTAAATTTCAACACAGTACCCCAGTGGGAGGTAGTCCCTAAAGCTTTTTTAATACATAATCTATGCTACATGATAGTGTTGAAATGAGGATGATCTTATATGAGCACTTTATCCCTCCTAGGTTGAAAAAAAAAAAAAACATTTAGGGTTAAATGTTATGGTTACAAACATTAACAACAGCTCCCGTGCCTGTCCTGAACTTTATTGAAGGTGAAAATATATTCCAATGATTTCTCGAGGCAGTGCAGTAAAAATGTAAAACCCTTCAAAGAGTTCTGATTCTGTGGCGCAAACACATGTTTATGTCTAACCTCCAGTTTCATATTTGCTGGAAGAATGTTGCAGAGATCATTCCAGGTCACTTTGTATTATTCAGTTCAGTACTCAACCGTAACAGCTGATTAGATTTTTTATTTTTTTTTGCCTTCATCTGACAAACCAAACCAGACTGTGAGGAGATATATGCTGAACTTACAAGAAACATATTGAACTAGAACGAAGAATCCAACCTTCAACTCAAGCTTAGGTTCAAGTTTATGCAGCCAGGAAAGCAGAAAAGCAACAAGAAGTCTTCTTATTCTCACAAAATGCAGACAACTTACTGAGCAATTCGCTGAATAGGCATTTGAAGGAGGTCCTCTAGCTTACAGTTGTTGAACTCTGGTCGAGCTTCCTGTAGTTTCTTGAAACGTCTGAAGGCCTTATTTTTCTTCAGCTGGATCTAAGACGGACACAATGTGAGGTCATTCTCATTGTTATATATTGACACATTTATAGGCCCGGCTTTGCAAAATGCAACGTGAGAGTTTTCAATTTGGTATTAATTTGCTATCAGAATTTTGGTATCAAAATTTGGATTTTTAACATCAAATGAATAGGTTTTATTTCAGAATACACCTCCTCTCCCATCACATAAACCTGCACTTACTTTGCACATCTCTCAGTGTTTTCACTTGTACTCTGTTATTGAAATAGATTAAGAACCTAAAGCATTGGCCATTATTATTTTGATTATTTTGATTATTTTGTAAGTTATTTGGGATAAGAGCATCAATTAAATGTAACTATTAGAGGAAAAATGACCTAAATGCAGTGCAAAAAACCCTTGTTCCCTTAACAGAAACTGGTTTATAATCAGAATTAAGATTTCACTTATTTTTCAGACAATGACATTCAGCATCCTCTGATACTACGATCAGCTACCTGTTTCTGATGCAACTCTACTCTCACATTGTTGCCCCACCCCTGCTTTCACTGTGTTTGTGAGCTGTAGCTCACAACTTCTCCATATTGTTAACAATTTAGTGATTTTGTGTTGATTTTTTTTTTTTCATTAAGCACCTTACATGAAATCAAGCAACTTTTCTCAGCACAAAGTCTTTCATCTCCTCCTCTGCCTCTGAAGACCAGTGGCAGCCTGACTACAGTGCCGGGCAGCAAAATTCAGTACAGCAAGTAGCAACGTTGATGACGTGTATAATAGTATAGTATTAATAGTAATAGTATTAAGAAGTAGTTTTAATGGTCAATCTCCTTTCTTAACTTGGGTGAAGAAGGGTAATTTAAATCTGATAAATGAAACAAATGGGTTGACAAACTACACTGCTCACAAAAATAAAGGAAACACTGAAATAACACTTTCTAAATCTCAATGAATATCTCAGTTGAAAATAGTTCTTCATTACATAGTGAAATGCGTTGAGAACAAAATACCAAAAGTGATCAATGTAAATCAAAATCATTATCCCATTGAGGTCTACTCAAAATAAAAGTGGAAAAAAAAAAATCACATTACAGGCTGATCCAACTTCAGTGGAACTTCCTGAAGACAAGTCAAAATGAGGCTCAGTATTGCGTGTGGCCTCCACATTCCTGTATGACCTCCCTACAACGCCTCGGCATGCTCCTGATGAGGTGGCGGATGTTCTCCTGAGGGATCTCCTCCCAAACCTGGATTAAAGCATCAGTCAACTCCTGGACAGTCTGTGCTGCAACGTGGCGTTGGTGGATGGAATGAGACATGATGTCCCAGATGTGCTCGATTAGGTTCAGTTCTGGGGAACGAGCAGGTAAGTCCATAGTATCAATGCCTTCATCAGGCAGGAACTGCTGACATACTTTTACCACATGAGGCCTTGCATTGTCATGCATCAGAAGGAACCCAGGACCCACTGCACCAGCATATGGTCTCACAATGAGTCTGAGGATCTCATCCTGGTACCTAAATGGCAGTCAGGGTACCTCTGGTGAGCACATGGAGGGCTGTGCGGCCCTCCAAAGAAATGCCTCCCCACACCATTACTGACCCATTAACAGACCGGTGCTGGAGGATGTTGCAGGCAGCGGAACGTTCTCCACGGCGTCTCTAGACTCTGTCATGTCTGTCACATGTGCTCAGTGTGAACCTGCTCTCATCCGTGAGAAGCACAGGGCGCCAATGGCAAATCTGCCAATCTTGGTGTTCTCTGGCCAATGCCAATCACCCTGCGTGGTGTTGGGCTGTAAGCACAAGTCCCACTTGTGGACATCAGGCCCTCATACTACCCTCATGGAGTCTGTTTTTGACAGTTTGAGCAGAAACATGCATATTAGTGGCCTGCTGGAGGTCATTTTGCTGGGCTCTGGCAGTGCTCCTCCTGTTCCTCCTTGCACAAAGGAGGAGGCAGCATCCCGCTGCTGGGTTGTTGATCTCCTACGGCCCTCTCCACGTCTACTGGTGTACTGGTCTGTCTCCTAGTAGCTCCTTCATGCTCTGGACACTGTGCTGAGAGACACGGCAAACCTTCTTGCCACAACTCGCATTGATGTGCCATCCTGGATGAGCTGCACTACCTGAGCAACTTCTGTGGGTTGTAGACACCGCCTCATGCTGCCTCTAGTGGTGAGAGCGCTGACAAAATGCAAAAGTGACCAAAACATCAGCCACAAAGGATGAGAACAGAGCAATGGTCTGTGGTCACCACCTGCAGAACCACTCCTTTATAGCGCTTGTCTTGCCAATTGCCTCTCATTTCCATGTGTTGTCTGTTCACAACAGCAGGTGAAATCGATTCACAATCAGTGTTGCTTCTTAACTGGACAGGTTGATTTCACAGAAGTGTGATTGACTTGGAGTTACATTGTGTTATTTAGGTCTTCGCTTTATTTATTTGAGCAGTGTATAAGCTTTTCAGTCGAAATGAAACAGATATCCTCGTGAAAATCTCAGAGTCATATTTAGCCAACACTATGTATCAAAATGGAAAGCTTTATAATGTGTAGAGTGCATGTATAGCAGTTTATAAAGTCTTTAACAAAAAAGTGCCACCAGGAAGACCAACCTCTTTTACTTTTTTACAAGTGTTGTTCTGACTAATCGATAAATATTTCTGTTCTACGCCTTTGTACAACAATACAATTTATTTTTCTCCTTTCAATTGGTCACTCCACACTCAAGTGGAAATGAGCTGTGTGACTGTGGGTGTACACAATATAAAACATGTATCACTGTGGTGAGGACAGCACAGCCTGTGCACAAAGAAATGGTGGAATTGCCTGGAAAGATTCCTCTTCATGATTTTTTTATCCTGGTTTCAACCCCTCTAATGTGAATGGGAAACTTTTAACTTGGTTTCAGTGACAGCTGAAGATTGATGTAGTGGCAATAAAAACATGAGACCTTGGTCTTTTTGTAACTAATGCGAGTTGCCAGATACACTCGGTGAGCACAAGGGCCAGTTTTGGTCCCAACAACCCAACTGTGTCAAGTCTATTGTTTGTTTCAGTAAAACCACAAATGATCAAAATCTTATCAGATCAATATTCATAGTTTATTTTAACTACAGTACCAAATTAATTGGATATGTTAGAACTGGTTCTGTTAATGCTATGGTGCAAGTACAGAAAAACAGAGCATCTGTTATTGCGTTTTTAGTAACAACTGAAACAAAGTAATAAATGGGAATACGAGTCAGATGTGTAATAAATGTGTGAAAATGCGGCGGTCCTACCTCAAGCACTTTATTGGCATTATAGATGTTGTCCACATAGGTGTTGTAGAAGTGCAGATGTGAACAGAAACGGTCCAAGCCTTTGCCAAAGAAGCCATTCTCCAAATGAACCAGCAGAGATCTGCACGAAAAAGAAAGATGTGTCAACAAACAAGTTTAATTATGCTATTGTGTTAATGATAGCAGAAACGAGAAGATTTCTTTTGATTGAACACTGGGCACTGAATTTTTTAAATATTCCCCAATTCTAAATTTACTGTACCTTATATATACACCATATATTTGTACAATATGATGCAATGGCCCATGGATTAATTTGAAGTGCATGTAAACAAGCTCAGCATCAAATGTAAAGAGCGAGACACACACAATCCTTAATGCTTAAACGAAACATGACAGTAGAACTGCTGCCAGCTGAGCATTGAGCTTCCAGTCAAACTGCTCCAGATTTGAGTCAGAGCACAATACTGCCTGAGAAACCTCAAAGCAAGATCACATATTAAACATCATTTTCACCAAAGACGTACATATTTAGTAGAAAGTGAAGAAGTGGAGCAATCTTCAGAGAATTGTTTCCCTGTTAATGAGTAGTTCAGCAGCCAAGGTTCTGAGGTGTTATTTAAGAGCCTATCCCTGTGGGTGATGTATTTACTGGGACCCACACGGTGGCTCTACCTTCAGGGTACCCGGGGCCACTTTGTAGAGAGAGCACGCCTGCTGAACTAAGGAACAAAATAACTGCATCAAGGCAGAGGAAAAGCAGCTGTTCAGCCTGTCAGGCACATTTCAGTAACATGGACTCAATTGATGGGGGTGTTGACACTTGTGAAGGAGCTCGTTATCTAAACTTAGAGGAAGTACCACACACAAACACACATGCACACAATTCTACTCTCTAATGATGTTCCCAGAGACTTCTTACAGCATGTTCTGTTCGTACATCATGTAAGAAGGAGCACTTTGCAACTGAAGTTGATTTAAATAGATTCTAATGAAGTTGCATGCCAAGGTAGACACTGTACATAATCAGGAGACTTAGAAGCAGGCGAGGGGATTCTAACGAGGCCAAAGAGCGGGAAAAACTGTGTTTCCGCCCCCCCCCCCCTTTTCTTACTGCCGTGGGCTATTATGATAAATATGAAATTAAGGATTACATATTTTATACTTTTTCACAGCAATTAAATTGTCTGGCCATCAGCAGGAGGATGGGGATGACATTAGCATTCCATGCGTGTCACTTTAATCCACAGTAATTCCAAGCAGTTGCAACATTTACAATGTATACAATATCTACCAAACAATTTGGACCGAGGCACCCATTCATTTAGAGGAGAAATAAATAAGAAATACTGTTAACAAACAGCACATGCGGGTTTTAAACATGAATGACTAATCGACAAAATGAATAAATGTAATTCCATATTAATAATAAGACAATGCAATATAGAAACATTTTGTTTCTTTAATGAACAACAGGATGTAATTCATGCCGTGTTGACACACATCCTATATGATCATATCTAATCTATCTCAGAGTATTCTCTCCAATGGACTTCTGTCTTTTTTTCATAAGGCATAAACAGTCATAAGCAGAGGCACTATTTTTTACTAGACCTAGAACTCTAGAATACAGTTGGATGAGTCTGTTGCTGGTGCACTTCAATCAATGTAACTTAAATCATACTACAGGCCTGTGATTAAACCACTTTATACGATATCCAAACTGATAGAGAGCAGATAGTCTGACTTCCAGGCAAGTGCGTAACACTTTCTGGAAACAACAAGGCCTGTACCTTAGAGGTTCCTGGAGCTTTAACTTAGTTTCAAGTTTGTTCTATTTCCAAGGAGAAAAGGCATTAGGACATCATGTGAATATAATGTTATGTCCTCTGAAACATTGCTTCTAAAACACATTATTATTATATTAGTGTAGTTTGCAAGAGGTGAAGTAAAACTGGCATCTTCATATCTGGCATACTAAAGTCTTTAGTCTTTCTCTTTAGTCAACTTAGGCTTGCTGGCTTTTGTTTATAAGCAAGTTATGCTACCTTACAGCATTTAACACTTTACATCTCGATTAATTCATTTTCCTATCCAGCAATTGCAAGTTTATTGGTGTACTTAGCATTATTGTCCTATTGGAGGAACCAATTTGCCTCAGATTTGACTATAGAAAACTTCAGTATAATACAAGGTATTCATGGTCAGTTCAATGGCTGCAAGGTACCCAGGTGCTGTGGTTGCAAAACAAATCCAATTCATCACCTCTCCACCATTGTGTTTGACAGTTGGTATGATGCGTTTGTGCTAATATGTCGTGTTTGGTTTTCTTCAACCTAGTGCTGTGCATTGTGGCCAAAACTCTCCATTGTGGTGTTCAGTTTAGATTGGTGTGGTGCGGTTGGATTTGATTCAATTCAATAATACTTCACTAATTGGAAAATTATAGTGCTGTGGTATAAATTATTGTTATAGGTAAATACAAATCAGTTGACAAACTTTTGGAAAGTGTAGCAGAAACAGAGTAAATCTTCAGTGATGGACACAACTGTTGTTTCTGTAGCTTGGCAGCAACATAACTGATGAGGTCACACACAGCATTGGTAGGCAAATGTACTTGGTAAACAACAAAGACAGAAACTCACAGCCAGCAGATCTGGGATGCTGAGACACCGTTTCTCAGTGACATGTCCGAAAATATACCATATGTTGTTAAACAAGAACTGCAATCCTTATTACCTCTTTGTCTGCAGTTTCTCTCTGCCCGTGTAATCTGAGAGTTGAGTAGAGAGGTGTTGCGAGTTGTTTTGATAGCCATGTCACTGTGAAACTAATAATTTCACTTTCCCAAAATTCATGCTGCATCCTTGGTGGCGCTCCAAGCTCATTCATTTCATCTGTCAGGGATCTTACTTCTCCCGAGATGATCAAGGGGGGAAATGGTTTAAAATTCCTCCTCCTTTCTCTCTAGGTTGTTCCTGCTCTGTATCCAAGACATCTCTTCAACTTCAACTCTTCAAATTTGGGGTCTTATTGTATCAAGATCTATCAGTTAGTCTACATGCAAACAACTTCCTGTTTGCAAGGTTACGTATAATAACAGAGGGAAAAAAATAAATTAAAATCAACTGTATTTTGACAGAAAAAAAAAAATCTCAAGAATATACAAAGAAAGAGAAATTGAATTAAACAAAGCTGCTGTGGCAGTTTGTCATTAGTGAGAGATGCAACATTGCAAACCTAAGCATTTTTATTTATTTATTAAAATAAAGATAAGGGGTTTTTCCTGGCAACCTTCCAAAACAAGCCATAGGAAGTCCTATGGCATGATTTGGATGCTTTCTGGTTTATCTGTAGAGTTAAAATGATGTATTATCACCTTAAACATCACCCAGGAAGAAACGTCTGGCAGAACCAGACTCAGGAAGGGTGGCCATCCGCCTCGACCAGCTGGGATTTGAGAGGACAGAAAATAGGGGGCAGCAAAAACATGGTTTTGGTTGAGAAGGCAAGTTGACCCTTTTCAGCTTCCCTAAAGACCCAGCAATCTGTGGATGTGGTTTCTTTCTCCTGGCCAGCAACACAGTGGGGAAAAGGTTTAAACTTGACTGAAGCTGAAGGTTCTAAGGTAAATCTGAACTGCAAGCGGTGTGTGAAACATTTTCCAACTACCTGTGTTGTGTTGGCATGAGACGTATGAATGCATTTTCGTACAGATATCATGGCTACACTGAGTGAAAAGGCAGCTATGGTGGTAATGGTACTTTGAGTTCATACATTTTTAAACAAGGCAATGAAAGTTTCCATTCATTCCTCTTCTACAACCGCTCAGGAACACAGTTACTCGCTCAAACAGCTGCACAATTGGCGGTACAGAGCTCACATTGATATTCAGAATCCGATTCTGGCTCAAACAGGTACAGCTGGATCTCATGTGTTGTCATGCTTGAGCGTGTAACATGTTTTTTTCTCGTTTTTGTGTTGTCGAAGCTTCCTACAACTGAATTAGTGGCAACTAGAGTAATGTGCGTCCACAAGTCACCCCCCTTGCATGAATTCAGCCAATCAGAAGACACTTTAGCCAGATCCACTCATTCTCAGGCGGAAGCTTACCTCAAAAGAAAGCTCTCTTTCATTCTGAACAAATTCTAAACTACACGAAGTTATGATGTGTGCAAACCTTATCTACATTTACCCAAGATTAAGAATTAAATGACTGGAAAATTATTGTCCACCTTAAAACCGACTATGCTAACTGAGCCCTGTAGAGCTTTACATTTAGCTCTTTTTTTTTTCCCCCACAATCTTTCCAATGGTCTTGCCATGGTCTGGTCTTGGACTTAGCTGAGCGTCAACAGCAAAATAGCACTGCAGGGGATTGTACTCTCACAATTACTCAACACTTTGTACACCTCAAACTTTTACAATTTGTTGTGAAGTGAGTCATCTCATCTTCCACATAAATAAAGAAGATGATTGTGGATTTTAGTAGGACTAAGAACAAGCTAAGTGCCATTTCCATCTTGCGAGAACAACAGATACCTTGGTGTTTATAAGGAAAAGCTGTGAAGCCGTCTACAAGAAAGGACAGAGACTACTTTTTAAAATAGCCAAGGTTTTTTTAAAGCATACAGCAAGATATTATCTTCAACAAGTTTGAGGTGAAAATTGCCATTTTTGTTTCAGTTATTCATTAAGATAGTAGCGTTAGTGCTAGTAAAACAAACAGTTTCACTCAACAAACTGATAAAGAAGGCTGGCTCTGTGCAAGGGACTACCCTGGAATCCTTGGAGCTAGTTGTAGAAATAAGACATAGCCCATAATGGACAATACTGCCCACCTTCTAAACAACATATTGATAAAGACTATGCTTCAGCTCTACCGCAGTAACAACCTTTGTATTGAACACCATAAGTTATCATAGCTAAAGAGATGTGAATAAAAAAAAATTACAACATACTGTATGTAAAATGTTTTAATATTGAAGCACACAAACATACTTTATTCATGGCAGAGGTCCCCAGTTGTACATCTTGTACCTAACATGCAACCACGTGTGAACACACACTCATACCCACAGTCAATTTAGAAATAACCAATTAACCAAATGCTTGTAAGTATGTGAAAGGAAGCCAAAGTAGCTGCAGAAAACTCATAGGCACAGGGAAAATATGCTCCATACAAAAAGATCTGTGCCAAGATTTAAACCAGGACCCTTCTCGCTGTGAGATGACAGTGATAAGGCTTAAACAAGGCTCTGACAAAAATATTTGTGTATGAAAAGATAACAGCTGCTATGTGCAAAACAGTCTTTGCTATGTGTTGACACAACTGGGTGATATACAAATGTGTGTTACAGCTACTCAAAACAGAGCAGAAGACAACAAATCATCTGTTGACCAGTCAGAAATAGACCAAAAGTCAATTTAAAATCAGTTTGGACATTCAATATGCATTTGTGCCACTAAGAAAGGGGGATTAGGTCGGTTTGATGCCCAGCATTCATTTAACCAAGGCAGCAAAACTGGTGTATAAAGCATTAGCAAGCCTTTTACAACGACTTTCACAATAAAAAGTTAACTCTGATGGGAGTCACCAAAAGATCCATCTTTAAGAGTCAATTATCTTCACTGTTATGATCTCCTGATTTATATATAGTGTTATGACTGAATTACTCCTGATATCATCACACACATATGGAGTGTACACCAAACATCAGAGAGGAATGAAGAGAAAGTATCGGAAAATATTTTATCAATCACAAAGTAGTGGCAAATCAGTTAGTAAGATGCTTTTCTCAATGGACCATTTTCAAAAGAAGAGATTGTCTTTATGTTTCAAGCATTGATTAAATAGCGAGCTCATAATGAAGATGTACAGGAGCCGTGGTACCATTCATCGAATACATCAGATTGTTTAATCTATAATTCAATCCTCATTGCAGCACTCAAAAGGGAAGCTTGTCAGTCAGAGGATGAGGGCTTAAGGGAACCAGTTAAACAGAGTTTGTTGCCATGGTACAGGAAAAAATTGTGTTAAGTTTTTAACACGTAGTGTTTTCCTTGGTGGCCGAAAAGTTCAAGTTTAGTCTCATCTGACCAGAGCACCTTTCTCCACACATTTGGGGAGTCGCCCACATGCCTTTTGGCAAACTGAAAACGTGCCTTCTTATTTATAACACTAAGTAATCTTCCATAAAGCCCAGCTCTATGGAGTGTACAGCTTATTGTGGTCATTTCATCAACTTACGGCTATTTTGTGCAGATCCATCACATAAAATAAGATGTAGAAACATTTAAATTACAGGTTGGAACAAAATAGGTAAAAAGCCATGGGGGGGTGAATACTTTTGCAAGGCACTGTATGATACATGATTATGACATGTAGCAGCTCTAATCTGACAGCCTGGGAGACACTTTCTGGGATAACTTTCGGTCACCTCAAACTTGGCACCAAACTTGGATGCCATTTGCGTACATGCACCATGTCTCCTGCTCTGCTCACAACCTCCCAAGGCAAGTATTGAACACAATGCATTCAAAGTGAAGGCCCCTATCTAACTTGTCAATACTAACATTGTCTAACATTGCAATTGTCTAGCGAATTGCATGCAATGTCTAAATTTCTTGTATTCTTATTACATTTTGGTTGTTTTTCCAAAGTACCAACTTTTGATTATGCATCAGCCTCGGCTTTATCAAACATCAAACATCTTAAATATCAGGATCAATGTGACATCTAGGCATGTGTTGTGTTGTCAAACAGGCTGAAAAAGATCATGACAATTTCATAGCAGAAATAATGGTCCTAAATTTTAATTTTACCTGTGATAATCACACCTGGCTATTTGTAATGTATTCGACGGGGAACAGAATACTTCTAAAGTGCAACATAAAGACAAGAACCCCTGCTGGTCATGTTGATAAGGACTATGCATTTGTAAAATAGGCATTTATCTAGACTGTATTTTTACAGAAGAAACAAACTAATAATTCCCTCCTCCTCGTGTAGTCCCTCACAATTATCTTCATGGCACCGTTCTTTAAATTATTCAAAGAATACTTACTGGTTTACTGAATGAATGTCTTTCATTGAACTGAAGATGCCTTCTCTAATGTCCTGCCGCAGGGTTCCTTTGGCCTTCAAGATCTCCACAAAGAACTGTGAAAAACAACAGTGGAAAATAAGAAATCGGGACGTTGTGTCTCAGCATTCTTACCAATAAGCTGGAGCAGTGGTCTGATACTACACACTTTTTATGGATGAAAACAGTCCTAATAAAGGGTTAATGATGTTGATGTTTTAATTACCCTCAACACTGAGAACTAAAGTGCCCGTGCCAAAAAAAGTCCCCACCTGGATTTAACTAAAGAAATAGACAAGTGCCTCCCATTGGATAATTACTGCATGGACAATTATGTTTCAGATGGCAACAAGTTATTTAACCCTAACTGATGCAGTGAGTAGCTTCTGATTTCTACACGCACAATGGGAAAGGAACTCAAGGGGCCTTAAAAAAAAGCCACTTATCAGTGAGGCTAATCAGAAAAAAAGTTTTCAATTTGCTAGGGAGCATAAAGATTGGACTCTGGAGCAATAGAAGGTCATGTGGCCTGATGAGTCCAGATTTACCACCTAAAGAGTGATGGGCACATTAGGGTAAGAAGAGAGCCAGATGAAGTTATGCACCCATCATGCCTAATGCCGACCATACGAGCCTGTGGGGGCAGTGCTATAATCTGGGATTGCTGCGGTTGGTCAGGTGTAGGTTCAGCAATGTTATATGACCAAATAATGAGGTCAGCTGACTACTTGAATATACCAGATCATTCTATTTGTGGATTCTTCCCTGATGGTACAGGCATATTCCAAGATGACAATGAATCGGGTTAAATTATTAAAAGAGTGGTTCAGGGAGCATGAGACATCATTTTCAGACGTGGATGGGCCACCACAGAGTCCAGACCTTAACCCCATTGAGGATCTTTGTGTTGAGGAAGACTTTGCGCAGCAGTCCAACTCTCCCAACATCACTACAAGATCTTGGCAAAAAATGAATGCAACTCTGGATGGAAATAAATGTTGTGACATTGCAGAAGCTTCTCGAAACGATGCCACAGCGAATGTGTGACGCGATTCAACGAAATTTCAAGTGTTTGACTTACTTTTTTTTGGGACGTTCAGGGTACATCATCAACATCTGAATGCAAAACAAACAAAACCAAGAACGAAAGACTAACCGCTGAGTTGTTGATGCTGGTAGCTTAGCTTTAATGATAAGACAGGGTACAATAAAATAGCTTATATAAAGAACAAATACAGAGAGATATTGCTGGACCACCCTACTGACAGAAAAAAGCAACAAGCTCATTTCAAGTCCTCTAAAGTGAAAATAAAAAAATTTATTAAAGATGCGTCGGTCATATGAGCTCAAAATGAATTGAAATTGGAGTAAAGAAGTAACAGTAATAACCTTATGTAAGAACCTGATTCATTTAAAACCCTAAATAACTGTTGGGATGTTTTTGTAGCAAAAGATAGGAAGTCTTTTGTATGACTGCATGTGATGTTATATCCAACCCAAGCCTGTGAGGAAATCTCCATTCAAAATCTAAACTGTGTCACCTCATATCCTGTGAAGAAAATACAATGTTAAAGAACAGTTATTTCATTTGAATATTTAAATATGGCAATGCAGGGCTCCACACCGCAGCAATTTAATTGCATTGTGTAATCATTTTTAGTATCTACAGTCAGCAAGCTCTCTCACCGTCTTTTGGTCCCATTGACTATAGGTTAATGTTTCAAAAGGAAAGCTAATTCAGAAACTCCAGTGAAACTACATTCCCAGATTTCTGATGATGAGAACAAGTTGACAACTGTTTTGTGAACCGATTGTGAAATTGTGGGCTCTTTCTTTAGTATCAGTGATATAAACAATGGAAAATAAGAATGTAACAGAACAGTTACTATTCCAGCCTTTTATCGCACTGAATACGCACAAATTCTTTTAAAAGAATGTGTCAACCAACCATTTTTATAACCAGTCACATGACAAATAACAATTTCAAATTGGTCCATCTAAATGTTCTTGTGAAAATGAATCGTCTGTTGTGGAATTAGGTTGACAACTATCGGGTCTTTGATGAAGCCAACACTGCAGGCTAATCCTGTCAATTTCAGGATAAAGTCAATGCAACATCAGATCAACGTCAGCCACTACCACTGACCGAGCTACCCATCTTGTTCGGTAGGGGGCAGTGTGCACATCTGCATTGCATTACATTACATTGCAAATGTGCCGGGAAATTGACTGAATTGTCGGGTCTGTAGAGGACACATCACAGATCATGTCGCGCCCTCAAATTGTGCAAACACTGAGAATTAGCTGAGCAGGTAGCCATAGTAAACCTCTGTTCCGTCCTGGAACGGCTGGATGCTGTGGAGCCTCAAATGGGAAGAGGACGACCAACCATCAACATCCGTTCGAGACCATTGAAAGCTATTTATTAAATGGTTTAAAAATAAAGGAAATAGCAAAACTGTTCGGCATAGGCCACCAGATCATCCGTCGGGGGATGCAAAGCGATGGATTGAGGTAACAGACTCCTTATTACTATTATTTGTAAAGGGACCGTGTTCACAACTAAACATATTTGCTGCCATTTGATGCTTTGTGCCAAAGTTATAACCTGATCATTGTTGATGTGACTGCCACTAAAAATAACTTAGAACGTAGATCAGCGGCTCCCAAAATAAACGATCATGGTGGTGAAGGCATCTACCTCCATTTTCTGGAGCTTCTCATAAAACACTACATGCTTGTGTGCAGAGAAGAAATCAAAGAACATGAACCTCAGAGTGCTGCCTGCCTCTTCCAGATAAGTGTGGGTTCACTGAAGCAGGTAGATGATAGCATCTCTAACCCCTAACCAAATTGTAGCCAGTCCTGAAAGTGCTTACTTAGGTGAGCCAATAACAGTCTCTCAAGGGCTGTCATGATGTGGGATATTAGGGCAACTGGTCTGTAGTCACTCTGGACAGATGAGACTTTTTAGGTACTGGAACAAAGTAGGATGTCTTCCACAGCACTGGAAATCTCACCTGGCTAAGGTTAAAGAGATGTTGTAGAATCCCACTATTCTGCTCAGGACACTGGGGCTGACACCATCTAGACATACTGTCTTGTTGAGGTCTCTCCAGCTGCCCTGGACTGACTGGTAGAGACAGACAGCCTGGTAGGCCTGAAGCTCAGGGTGAAGAGCAGTCACCAATCAGATGGTTGGTGGTACTACTCTCAGCTACCCTGGGCCACGTGTAGAAGCATTCTTGGGTAAGACATTATCTCCCCTGCTGCCTACCGATACAAACGTTGCCTACACAATGCATCCATGAATGCGTAGCCTGTAAAGCCTCCTGAGACCAAGTATGTACTATGACAGGTTGTTGCTCAACTATCAGTGTATAGCTAGAGGTGAGGAGAACCAGATTGTGGTCAGATTTTCCTAATGGAGGCAGAGCATAGAATCTGTATGCATATTTCACGTTTGCAAAGAATATGTCAAACTTTTTATTTTCTCTGGTGGAGAAGTTGACAGACTGTAGATAGGTTGGAATAAAAAAAGAAGGCAACATGGTTGAAATTCCCAGAGAACACCATGAATGCTTTGGGATGTTGTGTCTGTAGCCGGGTCTCAACTGCACTAATGACGTCACAGAAAGTGGCAACAAACGCGTCAATACATACACTGCCTATGCTACTAGAAGAACACAGGTGAACTTTCTGGACAGATATGGACAGTGATTATGTTTTGGGAGAAGCTAGACCTCATAATAGGACCTGGTTTCTTTGTTCGAGGTGTTACTTCGGATGAATGCTAGCTGTATGATTTGGTGTACACCGTATTAAAGAATATTCTCTAGTAAAGACTCTTGCTTTCATTATCATTGATTCCAGCCTCATCTATTTTGACTCTTGGTCCTGATGAGAACAGAACGGCTGCCCAGGAAACCCTCCTTAGAGACAGATATGGACAGATTATCTCCTTCACAGTGACATGACCAGAATTACATCAGCTGTATAGTGCTCAACAAGCACTATAACACATCCGCTTTTGCTTTAGCTGCTGCTTTTGATGTCTTGGTCTGCCTATCCAGACTGACAAAATTGGTAGAAAGAAGCTGGACTCTGGTATGTGCTGCTGTGGCAATGTCTCAGGGAAACACATTGCACTACATTTTCAGTGCCCTTGCTGTGTCCTTGTTAGAGCGCCAAGCTTGTCCCTTTTATCTGCTAGTGATGTCAAATTCCCCATTCCCTCAAGGCAAGAGATGGTTTAAACTTCCTCTACCAACTTTTCCATCTTGCTCCTGCTCAACAGCCACTACGTTTTCTCTTACTCATCTGGCATTTGGGATCTTTTTTCAGGAGTTAGTTTGCAATTCAAAGCTCAATCAGCTACTCCCATTTGTGAACAAGTCTTCCATTGTCATGGTAATATATAACAGAAAAGTGACGAATCATTCAATCACTCAAAAAGCACAGTTTCTAAACTAGTGCAGAAAAAAATCTCTTAAGAATAAAGCTTTGTGGGGAGAACAAAAACATTTAAATAAAAAGAGCAGCAGTCATGGACTGTGGATAATTGGTTGAAAGATATATTGAATGATGAATCACTAATCTGCCGTGGATAAGGATATGATGCTGGAACATTTGTTCACTGCAAGACCAATGAATGAGTGATGCTAAGGTATTTTTTAAGATAATGCATTTTGCCACAAAGCAAAGAGCGTTCCAACTTTTCTTCAGGAAAAACATCAACTGAATGACATGGCCAGCCTCTGTATCTCTAGTCGAATGAAAAATAAGAATTTATAGTGTAAATGAAAAAAAAGGTCAATGACAGTTCCGTCATGCAACTAAGACAAATATATGCCCTATAGCCCCCCCCCCCATGTTCCTTCTAAACAAGAAACATCTGTAAATCACAAATACAGCATGAAACATACCTACAAGAAAATCTGACCTCTAATCTGAAGTTAGATATTATCAATGCACCATCAGCACAGCACTGGCAGCAGCCATTACACAAATAAATATGTATCATATAAAATATTGTCAATTTAAGCAATAGCCCATAACTCTAAAAACATAACCTAAAATAACTCTGGAACCAGACTCCCTGTAATAGTAGCTTAGCTCTTGCTTAAAATAATATCATTATTATTTTACAAATTGTGTCATGCACTCACAACCGACTAGACAAGCATGGCTAGGCCTTGAGATTGAGCTGTATCTGACTTGTCCATTGATATAATAAAGTCAAGCAATGAGAGAAATGTGGTAAACGAATACTATACTGACAAATAAATAACATTAAGTGTTATTTATCATAAAACACTGGTTCAAGTAGAAATGTGCTGTTAGGATAGTGTTGTCATAGAAATACAAAGTGCACCCGCATCAGAGCTCATTTTGTTTTTAAAGAAGCACTGGTGTCACAAGCACCTGCACTGGGGCAGGAGGGAGGAGCTGCCTGCTGTAGTTTAGCACATTTGTGACAGTAATTGTCCGTGTGAAACATAGTGGCCTCTAAGCAGAACATATTTGTGTGGATTAAACAAAGCTACTAAGTAAGGATTTTTTTCAAAATCAATTTACTCAAGGAATTGTTTCAGCCCTAAAATCAATGGATGAAAAAGGAGTGGCTGTGCTGTCTCTCTGTGCGATTTTGACCAAGCATGATACGGGCATTTTATTATGGACCTCAGGAACCTGTGTCAGCTTGTGAAGAAAGGACATGCCTCCTTTAAAATCCATCCAAGCGGTAGTCCTAAATCTTGTACTGGTGCTCCAACTTTAAGCTAGGCGCAGCAGTGCTGCCGGTGGAAAAGGCTAGTCTGAAGACTACCCATGGTATATCAAAAGTAAACCAAAAATTCCTTAACAACCATTTGGAGTAAATGCGTTTGATCTCTTTAAAAAGGTAAATAAACAATCTAAACTTTTGTTCAAGTCCAAATCTTTTTGTTTCAAGTAAAGACACTTTTTGAAATCAATTAAACATTCCACCAATTTTTCAATTAACAGGAAAAAAATTTTTTTTTAAATAGTTTAAAGACTATTTGAAAAGTTGAAAATCACTGCCCATCTCTAGTCAGCACCAATTTTAGTAAGAAATTTTAAAAAATGAATAAGCAGAGGCAGCTGAAATCTCCGTAACAATAATTACAGCCTCCCATATCATTTAGGAGGAGCTGTCTTCTATTCAATTCAAGGGTAACTACTAATTGTACTAAAAAAACATGTTTAAGGTATACATTTTGAGACATTTCTGTGAGTCTGCACAGAAATGTCTCAAAATGTATACCCGTTGTTGGCAGTTTGACTATGCATGTTTAAATCTAACTAACAAAATCATGTTAGTCCATCCAGAACTAGACTCTTAACATGCATGCAAACATGTTAGTCCGACCGAAATCATAAAATCAAGCTTCTCAAACCTGGAATAACACACCCAGATACTGCAGGTAGGTTTGAGTGAATCTTGTACGTATACACTCCAGTAGGCTCAGTTGGCCCATGGAGCTGGCACAGGCTGTAAAGTTCCATCTTTTTGTAAAATTTGCGAAGTGTAGTTGCATATTAAGACCTAATTCCTAATAAATCTGCTCTCATTAGCATGTTTTTCTTCTTCTTTTTTCCCCTGAATGCCAAACGTGTCGGAAATTCTGATTGAAAATCAGTCCATCGAGTCTTTGTCAACTCACAGCCTTTGTCAACTGACAGCCACTTAAGGCATTTCCCAGCTGTCGCTCTGCTTGAATTGAATCTTGATTCTATCACCGCAGCATCATCTGACATAATCACCAGTCTACTAACTTAGAGACAACATCTCTGCAGTAAGTATTACTATGTACACTGATCTCCAACAAAGAACGTCAGAAACAACAGAATATCTTCAACGTGTACTCGCAATATTCATGGAGGAAACAGGCTGACTTATTAGTCTGTTGATTACTAATGCTTAGCTTATGAATTTAGCAAGGAAGCTAAATTATCATTTATTCAGTGGTTACCATAACATTTTGTTGTGTGAAAAAGAATCCCAGGCTACACTAAAGCAGGTATTGAGTGGATTCTTTCAACCTGTCCAACATTGATCAAAACATGCACCAACCTAATTTTGATCTATTTCTAGTTACACCTCAAAGCATTCCTGATTGTGACAATACATACTGTGGTTACAAGTTGCAGCTGTTGGCAATAGCGTTGCTCTGTCAGTACCATCTCCTTGGCAGTTCGACTGCGTTTCCTCTCCCAGCGATCTCTCTGTTCCTGGATACTGTTGCACCCAGGGGGAATGGAAGGATGAGGGGAGAAACTCATGTTGATGGTGATGAGGAAAACACTGCAGAAACACAATCAGAGCAGGTTAGTAAGACCCACGAGCATCACAATAGAAGACCACTTCAAGATGCCAAATACGATGCACGATGCGTGCACGGTTACATTTTTTGTTCTGCCTCTGTCCAGATATAGGAAATTGAAAAACAAAACAAAATAAACAAACATAAATAAGCTCACAGGAAACATATCCAAAAGTACACTGAAACTATTTCTGTTCTAACTCTTACTCCTGTAAAAACACTGACAATAAAGAAAATCCTTCTCTCTTTTTCCATGTACTTTCAACGCTCTTTTGACACAAAAGAATAATAAGTTCTGCACAACAAAAACGTGTTTCCATGTCATTCACTAGATTTGCAACATTTACTGCAAGCACTGGCACTGCTGCTAAGTTTAGGGTTCCTGGAACAGCGATTTTCCTGTAAGGCATTAGTCAGAAAACGGCAGTCCCATGTCACCCATTATACATTTGGCCAAGTCAAAACAATCAATGGTGGTATATTGCTGTGAAGGTATCAGGTAAATGATCTGTTTATTAGTATTTATCTTCTTCTTTTTTTTTCAAAAAGACCCTATAAAATCAAATTAATTTATTTTTTTTTTTGCACGATACAATACCTATAGAACAGTTTCTGTCCCAATATTCTTGAGGATATTTTAGAGTTTGTCGTTTTCCTGATAAACAACCCAAAACATTGATGACTTGGCCTGTACCTATACCAACTTTGTGTCCATTCAATTTGAAATGCTATTGATCTTCCATCAGTCATTTGGTCAATCCGACTTTAATTCAATGTCAATCAAACATTTTCATTGCGGTCAGACATCAATAATTCTACCAGACAACATTTAATATCCTTTCAGCTTCACCAACCACGGTGACCAGTGCTTAAAAATAGAGCCAACGTCATGACTTCCAGCTCAACATCACACGCTAAGGCACTGATCCCAATTGCATCCCACTGCCTGTGTGGGTGTAAGATAAATCACACTGAAAGGTTACATAATGTAATATACCGGAGTTAAGTAGTAGACTCATGTTCTCATACCCATATTAAAAAGCAGTGAGCCTAGATTTATGCACTTGTGTCCAGAAATGGTGCAAATTTCTGGCTAACCATAAACTATCTATTCAGCTACTTAGTTTCTATGGTCAGAGGAAGTAACAAAAAAAAAAAAAAAAAAACACTCAGTTGCACCTAAAATCGTTTTTTTTCCATTTTCTGACTGCCCATGATAAAGAAAATAAGGAAGTATAGCACTGTGCATTTATCATGACAAATCATCTAAATAGATGATGATGATCGGGTATGTTGAACGATTTAAAATTATACACAATTATATTGTGTGATGATGAAATTGATACATGTCCTTCTTTTTCCCAAGGTTGCATTCATCATTCACTCTACAAAAATCTACCATTTGCAATTTAAGGAAAGTAGCCAAACAAAAAAAGAAGAGAAAAACATCTAATAACAAGTTAGGACAAAGTAAAAAATAATAATAATAATAATCTCGACCTTGTGAAATACCTTAAAGTACAATAAAACTGATGGACGTTAAAGCGCTAGCTCCAAAACATCTCTCGCGCTTCATGAGAAATATTAACTTTCATGATCCATCCATTCATTATGAATACCCGCTTAATCCAATTCAGGGTCGTGGAGGGTTTGTGAGACTGAAAGGTCATGTGTCTGAGAAGGTGTTCAGCAGCACAGGAGCACCACAGGGAACTAAAGTCTTGTTGTTTCTTTTGTTCCAGTACAACTCCGATTAATGTCCTGTCTTATTCAGGGTAGCAGGGGGCTGGAACCTATCCCAGCTGTCATTTGGCAAGAAGCAGGGTACACCCTGTACAAATCAGCAGCCTATCGCAGGGTCACACAGAGAGAAACAAAACAACAACCATGTATGCTCACACTCATTCGTAGGGTCAATTTAGAATCATCCATTGATTTAAAGTGCATATTTCTTGGATTGTGGGAGGTAGTTGGTGTACCCACAGAGAACCCACGCATGCACGAGGAGAAAATGTGAACTCCACACAGAAAGGGCCCCCAGCCAGGAATCGAACCAGAAACCTTCTTGCTGTGAGGCAGCAAGAGTGCTTGTGTACATGTCGACTAGGCCTCGCTGTCAGCAGTTTAATTCACATGGACCAGCAAGAAATTATGCACAAAACACAGCTAGTCCTTCTCCTGCCTTCACCCAGACCTTAAAGAGGATAAATGAGTTCAAAGCCAACTCCTGACCAACGCATACCAATGCACCACTTAACTAAATTTCCTGTGAATTCTTAACACTAAACCAACAAACAAAGTTTGTTGTTTTAGATGACAAACAGACTGATAGAAACCAAAGCCTTGGTTTAAAGCATTGCCCATCTCAGTATCCAACAGCCACACCTCACAGACCAAACATAACCTCTCTGAAATCTAACAGAAATCGACTCAAGAGATAGAACGCTGCTTACCAGCTTAAGAAAATACCTAGTCTGATATTCATCAGTCACAAGATGGTCACAAGATAAGTGATTCAAAGTGTTTTTACATAAACGACAAGCAAAAAGGCTCGTCTTTCGGACAAACTAACACCGCTGCACCAGCTTATTGCGTACAGTAATATCGCAAAAGATATGAGAAAACTTTTGCATATTCTACAAACATTAACGCATCATACAAACATTTTTTCTCGGTAATTTCATATGGTTTGAGGAGACAACATATAAAGCCTCTGCAAAACTTTTTTTGAAGTAATGTCATTCATGACAGCGCAGTTTCGTGTGGAAAAAATAATTCAGTAGTGACGTAGTAACATGAAACAACGTAGTAACATGAAATATTTTTACATGGCTTTTATTTGAAGCGAAAAAAGGCTTACCTTTTAGCTTTAGGCAACGTCTCTACTTTTAACAAGGGCGCTCTTTTCAGGACTGAGCTTCTTCCTTCCGGAATATAATGTTGACGCGCGCGCTGATTGGTTGAGGAAGCAGGCTCCTTCAAGAGGAATTCAAACTGCGCCTTCCTGAAACTCAGGCAACGGCAACAGCGGGTGGAGTCAAAAGTTTCAGCAAAGTGAGATGGCTGTCAGCAGTTTTCGATCTGTTCTTAGTTTAAAACAAAGAAGAGAAAAAAAACTAAAAAATTCTATTCTATCCAGGCGATATATGATCAGTATTTACACACACACACACACACACATATATATAATATATATATAATATATATATATATATATATATATATATATATATATATATATATATATATATATATAAAACGAGCATCTCATCAATTTGCAGCTGTATACAATTCAACTGAGTAAGCCTCTATCAGACAAGCCAACATGACAGTTGTTCAAATACAAAGGAAATTCAGCATGATTCAATATGATCTCGGTGTATCTTGTGTTCTAAATCTAAATCAAATTAACTGTCTACACAAGATCATAATGATCATCAATGGTAATTTAGGGACAGGAATTTTTCTTATCAGCCCTTTGGTGTTGTTCACATTGAGCAACAAAACTGTATGTATGTGAGGAAGAAACAAAGTTTAAAAGAAGAAATTGCTTGAATATTTAAATCGAAATGGCATTTCTAGTTTTTGAAACAAGAGCCTTCTTCAACATATATTCTTAAAATCAAATGCAAAAATATTTAATTTCTCTTTGGGATAAATAAAGTTTTTTTTTCATTTCATTTTTCATTTAATTCATTTCATAAAACCAACTAATTTGAGTCCAGACCACATTGAAACATAGCTATTATGCTTAAATTAAGTTCCTTGAGGGGTACTAAAGTTCTTTTCCAGGTTTGCTTTTCATGTGACCTAAAAGGACTCGGTATGATAGAAGCTTATTGAATGCCGAAGAATGAAATAGCAAAGTCTGTGTTTGTCACAACTGATTGAGGACAGGCAGAAGGCCTGAGAGGCTTTAAATGACTATAGTCAAGCAGGATAAGCAAGAAACAAAAAGAAAGTAAAATAACTAACAAACAAAACTAAGAGGTCTGGCTTGCTGGCTGACAAGAGTTACCAACAGAAAATGGCAATGAACTGGCAAGGAGCAAAGAAAGAAAACAGAAAATATACTGAGGGATAATTACTAATGTGGAAGGGAGGAACAGGAAGTCCAGAACTTAGAGCAGGCAAATGGGGTGGAGTTAATAAAAGGCTCATTTGGGCCTTTCTTCCTGCACTGACACACCTGGGAGCAGCTGAGCTGAGGCCTTTGTTTGAAGCTGAGTTGGTAGGCTCCACTTTTTAGATGTTTGAAAGCATGATTTTAATATTACTTGATCACTAGAGAATAACCATTTGGCTGTTTATTTGTAGTATGAATTGTTTGTAGGCATTCTGTGTTGGGAGGTGACTGATCTATTGAATGGTTGTTTAAAGACATCAGCCAAGAAGGAGGTACGCTTAAGCAGTGCTGAGATATTTTAAAATAGATTTTATTCTTTCTACAACAAAACTAACATGATTATCTCTGAATGTTGCCCCCAGTCACCTGCCTGCCCAACTGGAATGAAGGCTTATGTTCCAGTGTGAAAGGTTTTCAATGGAGATGTGTCTAAAAAAGCCAACCACTGTTTTTCCCAGTTTTATTTGAGTTTGTTTTTAATTTATCATTTGAGCAGGTTATTTTTTTTGCGGTGTTTTCTGCCATATTTAAGGGGGGAGACTGCGTAGCAGTGCAGCCATTTGCATGTGTGCTTTATTGTGTGGTTTGTCACTTTAAGATTGCAGTGAATAGGTAAATTGAGTGTGTAGTGGTATTTCAGTCATAAATTGTCATGTTTGTGATGTTTTATCTTGCTGTGCATAACTTCAGAAGCCTCCCCCCGATCGTGCAGTCTAGTCCCAGGGTTGTTTTCTTTTTAACCATCTCATGTTTGGTTTGATTGTATTTTTTTGTCTTTTTATAATTTACTCACTCTAGAGGTTAGTATTTTATCAAAAAATATATTGTTAATAAAATTTATATTTTTTGTATAGCAGTCTCTGGTTCCAGTTTATTCTGGGTCTGTGCAGTTAATATCACTTGGTCACACTAAATTGAACAGCAGTTTAGGCAATCAGCAACAGAAAACCAGATGTGAAACAGGACATCAACTTATCAGCGACACTTCTAAAAAGCAAGAATGAAATTGATGACATAAAGGAAACCCAGAACAAAGGAAAACCAAGAAAAACCTACAGATCATGACAAATCTAAGATAGTTTTATTCAGTTTTTCTTTTACTCCATTGTTAAGGTAGATTTAGCTGTAAACATGTAAGTTGATTATCGTAAATATATACCTTATGATTGAATGTGCAAAAAGTGGTGGGGGATGGTGCACTGGTTAATATAACTGTAGTTCCGGAAAAATGTGCAGGGAGACTTTTCAGTTTATTTTAGAAAATGTCAAGTTATGGCTTCAGTAAGCAAGACATTACACACAAAGCTGTAACTTAAAACTCATGAGGACTATGAAAAACCAAACTGTCCTGAGCTGCAGTTCATGGTGTCTGCTGTGCCAAAGAACAGCAAGAACACTGACTTCTAGTGGTGATAGAGGCTTAACAGGACAAGACTAAGGGAATTTCTAAAAAACAAGAACAAAAAATCTTAATATGATACATTTACTTCAGTAGAAATAACTATTTCCTCATTCATTTGCAAGATAGCCTGTTTAAACTATTCAAACCAAATTAGCACTCACAGGCATTCAGCTATACACATTTACTTTTTAATAAAAAAAATAAAAATCTTCACAAAGGTTACTAATGTGCAAAATCAATTTGCTAGCAAATGTCAGTTCCACTCTGAAAAGGATTTGATAGTAGGGTTGCTCCTTGGAAAACATTTTGATTACAGACAAACAACTCCTGTTGGACAGTAATGCTATCTAGTCAAGCTGTCAGAGTTGAAAATTATAGTTCTGCTCTTTTAATTAATATAGAGCATGGTCTATAAAAAAAAAACAGAGTGCCAGTCGCTGGCTATTATGGCCAGGGATATCATATAAAGCTTGAGTCTGCTCCTTCCCAGCACAGCAGCAAGGCATGATCATTGGGAAACTGCTGAGCAGCAGCGACAGGAGTGTTTTCACACTGCTGATTCTTCTGTGAAACTGCAGCTGCGACAGCTTACATGTTTGTGCCTTTGGTACTGGACATTAAGACACCAATTTTACTTTAATCCATGACTGATGTGATTTAAAAAGAGAAAACCAGAGTTGATCCGTTGTGACCAGGTTGCACTCACGTACATTTTTAATTATTGTTCAAGGAAGGAGAGAAAAGGACCAATAATATTGCATTTAATTATTTCATCAACTGACAGTATGATATCCCACACTGGGTTTCTGGTGAAACTATAGTTCTCATAGACACAAATTCCCTCTTTCAACATATAATTGCCAAAATTAAAAGAAAATCATCAAAACAGGTGAGCTTATTTATTCCTACTGTTTGTTACATATTGGCCCTTTTCAGACAAGAGATTTTATTAATGGTCAATCAAGCTTATAAAATATGGAATTGCGGTGTCAATCATTTCTGGGTTTCTATTCCTGAGGATGTGACAGAGAGATCCATGGCGCGAAACTTTCTTCCAACATCAGTGTACATAAAGTGAGATAAATTGCTATGGTCCTCATATGGAGTTACCGTTTTCCTACAACACGTCATACCGCTAGGAAAACATCATATTAGTGTGCCAAGCATGGTGTGGTTGTGAAAAATAAAGTTTCAGTAAACAGAAGCAACTTTTCTACATCTTTACAATCATGGAACAATCAGAGTCAGTCAGTATATTACTTGGGTAACAATGTTTTATAACATTGTCTTTTTGCCATAAAAGAATCATATGAAGCTGCCATACATGTAGCATTGTATTTAACAAAAGAGTGGTGGAAGCCAGTGTGATAATATTTAATATGGCAGAAAGCAGAAGTTTACAGCTCAAACGCACAAACAGTTTTCTCTTTTTAATTTGTTTTATATACAGAAAAAAAATGATTCAATGCTGCTGCTAATTATCAGTGGCGAAGTCATGAAGAAGGAAAGTTTGGAAGACACATTTAATGCAATCTGTTAGGTTCTTCTGAGCAGCTGATCATAAGCCACATCAACCCATTACTTACCTGCATGCGTGCCTTTCTTTTAATGTGACTGCTGCAACTCAGACTTGTGTCATGTTAAATGTGTGTGTTTGTTTGTCAGATTGCCATTGCACTGAAAAGTTTCGGGGGAGTGATTCGCACACAGCACTGACATGCTCATTTGCCATATTATTAATGAAAGCATGTCTTAAAGGGGCAATTGCCTACCATCCATATCTAAGGTAACGGGTGTATTGTTGTTGATATGAGGTCAATATGACAACCAACAAACAAACTGCTTCCCTGATTTTTACCACACTTATGTCATGGATTTTGAAAAAAGGCATCACACTGAAATTCCAGATCAGTGATGTTTGTAACAGCTTGTTGTTACAAGAGTTTATAACTGACTGTACAAGTAGATAGTGCTAAATGGAAAAATATTATTAAAATGTGTGTATGTCTGTTGATAACCCAAACGTTTTTGTGTTTGATCTCTTAGAAATATTTATTTGAGAATGAATCAACCTGAGGGTGAGCAAGCTCATCATCAAAAGGCATTTCTTGTCCTTGAGGCAGGAAAAGTGAAGGTCAAAGAGAGAAATAATTAAATTCCATAAATGTCCATAAAGACAGTTTTAGGAACTCCTGGAGAGGTTCAACCATCAAGGCTTCAACAGTCAGTAAATGGTTAGTGTATGTATGTTTGTAGCTTGGTTTAGTGTCATGCTGACTATCGCTGACACGAGTTCATATCATACGTGTGTCTATGTGTGTAACGTCATCAAAACCTGGGAATCTGATGTACAATTTAATGCAATAAATGTAAACATATTGAAATGATTACTCCAGTTATACCAAAAACAGTCTAGCTCTATATTTGGACAAAGATAGATACTCTATTGATCTGATTGTTTAGCAGTGATGCTAGTAAACAAAGCTTTCTTATCAACGGTAATGGATAAAGATGTGTAACAGTATAACTCGTAGTAATACATGTGAACCACTCATTATTGCGTTTAAATATTTTGTATGTTTAAACGTAATTAAATAATTGTACTTGGAGATCTGTAATTTTTAACAGATACATGCTGATAATGCAATGTTAACACACTGAAAGTGGTACACAACATTCAATGTTGCAAATGAGAGTGAGGAGAGGCTGGGGGTCGATGTAGGATGCATGCTCTTCAGTACAGCTGACAACAAAACATTTCTAAGAGAAGCTGGCGTCATTATTGGAGCAGGTAGAAAGTAGGGCTCAGAGGTCACTGAAAATCTGAATGGCTCATTGAGTGAGATGTTTTCAAAACCCAAAGGGACCCAAAACAAAATGCTTTTCTCCCACAGCAGCTCTTAGTCCATAAAATCTTGGCTGTTGCAAAAGTTTCTACACACACACATCAGGGAAAAATGTCTTGTCCAAGACATTGCGATTCAACACATGGACATGGGAAGCTGATCCAACTGCCAACCATGCAACTTGTGGACAACCGCTCCTTTTTCCTGAGCCACTGCTGCTGTAGGACTCTTTCTTAATGTGATTTTCACACGTTCTGCAGGTAATGATGCAGAATCTTAGGTGAATGAAGCCAAATTCCACAAATGACTGAACAGATAAAAATGCATTTTTAATAAGAAGATTATTAAAATTCATGATATTGGTAGCTCTTTATTGTTTTCAATTTCATTGTGTTTCCAGTACATTTGGTATTATAATAATTGGTCCCAAAAGAGACTGGTGCAAATTAGGCCTCTTTTGCCTCGAGCAATGGAAACATGGACCATGCAGGAGGCCACAGACAAAGGGTCCACTTTTTTACCTGAGGTTAAGAATTGAAAAAAAAAAAAGTAAAGGCGTCAATAATCTACACAAGTGGAGCCAGTCTCTCAAGGTTCTGGAGCCCTTCAGCGTATTATTCATACCAGCTATTGCCAGAGGATTCATAATTGACCTCTGCACTTAGTTTGAAAAAAAAATAAAAAATCTTGAGATGAAAGAATGTTATGTTTTGTAATTCAACTTTTGAGTCCCTCTATCCTCAGTCCAATAGTATTGGATTGCAAGTCATGAATTATTCAACACGTAAGAGGCGAGGCAACCTTAGCTGAAAGATGTTATATGAATCAAGTCTGCAAGATATCAAATGAGTTGGTTCGAAAAGGAAAAACAATCAACAAATAAAAGTCACCTCAAAATAAATAGGGTCTCTGTTGGACAGAAATTTCCTCAGTGAAAACTGGGGAAATAACTCTCAAATAGCATTTTTTCTGCAGTATGCTTATATTTGATATGAAAAATTCTCCATTAGTGTTTATTGACGTGGAGTGGAACCCTATTATCTACCTTTGCTGAAGGGGGGCAAATGCTTCATTTATATTCCAGTGCCTCTTCACTCAGTCTCTGAGTTGTAATTAGCTATGTTATTGTCAAATGGTAATCACAGCATCAAGTGTTGCTGTTGGGTTGCTCACGAGTACATAATTATATCTGTTAAAAATTGGGGGTTGCATTTGTTTGATAACTAAAGTCTTTGTCATCATAAACACTTTAAGTGAGGTTAGTTGTTTACAGTTTTATTGTGGTATCATATTGATTTATCTTTATCTATCAATATTGATTCATTGGAAATCTGTTGTAAAGTGTAGATAATAATCCAGCTTTATGGATGAAAAAAGATTCTGTAATTTAGCTTTTAAAAAAAGATTCAAAAGAAGAAACAGCTGAAAAGCAACTACTTGTAACTGTTCACTGTCTACAATTAAAAGAACAGCCTTGCTCTAAACTCTCTAAATCAGCATTGGGATCATTGCAAAGTACACCCCAGCACACCTATATGCATCTACTTATTTTACAATGACCACTGGGCCTTGTGAGAGAGAAAAAAACAATCACAAGGTTATAAGGAGAAAACAAAAAACTGAGTAAAACTCAAGTGGTTGGAGGACTAAACCACCATGTGTTATAAAACCCAACAATTTTCATGAAAAATGTCATACATGTGCAAACTGAGAGCGAGCATATTGTTTTCTATGTCAATAAGGTCTGCTTCTAAATGGGTTTCACAGACAAAAAGAATTCTTATTGACTAAATCTTGTGAAACAATAATCTCAATAGTCGATTCTAAACTATGTCATATACTTAGATTGCATTTCCCAAAAAAGTCTCAGAAAACTGCTTCATTTAAGATAAGGCCACTTACATATTTCTCATGTTGGTCTTAGTTTTCCTGTTAAGTTTTAAGATGAAGTATTATTACACTAAAACTTAAATCTTTTTAACCAAAGAATATCTATGTTGCAACATGGTACCCAGCACATAACTCAATCTGTGTTGCCATTTTACCAATGAGACCATGCTAAAGTGCCCCCTTGGGAGCCAAAATGTGTACTAAACTGCCCTCAAGTGCCCTCTCGGGAGCCAAAACTTGTGCTAAAGTGCCCTCTCGGGAGCCAAAATGTGTGCTAAAGTGCCCTTTACAGTGTTGAGGCCGAGCTATATGCCCTTTTTTTTTCCTTCCGCCCCTGCCCTTCAAAAAGTCTGTGCACGGGTTAGAGTGTGCTGACCACTGTCTACGACGTGCCAGGCACTAACTACTCATTTGGACTTCAAACTACCAGGTTTAAAAAAAATACTAAAGTTTCAAGCACCCTTCTCACCATGGCAAAACAGCGTGCCCACTGCTCTTCTCCTCCATCTTTAGTGGACCATGCTGACAAGAGCATGGCTTCTTGCTACAATGAAATTGAATTAAAAAATACATATGGCAGCCAGAGAAAACACACTGGATATCTGTAATTTCCAAAAACTCCTGAATTAAAAGTAGGCTTATGGTACATTACCTGTTGATAAAGATAGATTGATCCAATCTAGCAAGTGATAATCAGTTAATTCAGGAAAGCGCTTTCTTTATCTGTCGGTTGCGATTGGGTTGACAGGACTTTTTGATGGTTTCAATGTGTTACAGAATGTGATGTAGACGAGGAAATGAGAGGACCCGAATGCAGATTTATAGTAAAAACTTGAGGCATGGAAAAGCCAGAATTCAAAAACCTAAACTGACAAAACAGAACAGACAAAAACCTGACTATGACAGTGAAAAATAACTTGACTTGAATGATGTCAAACCTGACATGAACAGTGATGGTAACAATGACAAACCTGACTTGACAACACAGGTGATGGTAAAGATCTGACAAATGGCATGACATTTTTTCTCTAACAGAACCTTTTTTTTTATTTGTAAAAAAAGCTCATAGAGTCATTACCACTGAAATCTAAAAGAATGCATTGCTCAACAGAGCTGAGTCTGTCAACCAACATATTGCACTGCTGGGATCTGTGGTTTGATGATTGTTTTACAGTAAAAGCTGCAATATAATGGTATGCCCACTCTCTTTTTTCTTTAAGCTTTTTTTTTTTTCATTGGCATACATCCATGTCATATGACGTTTTTTAAAATTATTTGTAGTATTCTTGTATTCTGTGTGTGTGTGTGTGTGTGTGTGCATGTATTTGCATGGGTGTGCAGGCGTGCGTGTGTCAACTCATAAAACCTTTAGAGAACCTGTTCTTTTCTCTGTGTTCTAAAACCGGTAGTTGTGCTCAATGCTTAAATGGCCTTTCATTCACATTTACAGATTTTGTTTTGAGAGAAATTATCTATCCGCTAACCTAACTGACCCCATTACGATGGGTTTAGAGTAATGAATTGCCTCTTGAATTGCAGCTTTATAAATGGCTCTCAAATGGAGAGCAGGCGTTTGATGATGCAGTAATTGTAACTTGAAGAATGTATTAGCTGTGAACTACAGGCAGTTTGGGACAGCCTCAGTTCAATATGTCTACACACATTGGGCATAGAAAGGCTCATTTAACCCTGGTGGGTGTGTACATAAAGAGTAAATCAAAGTTGTTTCAAAGTTATTGACATTTAGATAGAAATAACAAAAATGTACAATTCTTGAAGGACAAAAAAGTGAGATTGCTGTTGAAGGTTGTATAACTCAGCTGATGCATTAACTGCATTACCTGAAACTGGTGCAACAGTTTAAATCAAGTTTGTATTTATCTACACCATGGGAGAGATAGTAATTTTCTCACAATCCTGTAGTTTCTATTTCTGACATGATTTGATAAGAAAATAAAGATAAAAAAAATGTGCTGTAATTTCACTTAGACAATGTGAAGCTACCTGCAACTTTGTTTGCCTATTCTTTACAAACTTCACTGCGGAGAAGCTTCCCTCACTGGGAACTTGATCACTGGGAACTTGATCACTGGTGACCCGAAGAAGCTGTTGAACAAGAAGAGGAGAACCTCCAATCAAGGAGAGAGGAAATAATTTAGGGAGTGGTCAGATATAGCTAATTTGACTGAATTCAGTGTATTCATATTGACAGTTCCCAACACATGGCATCTCAAGACAGCTTAAACATAAACAATGAAATAAGTTTGGCCATTATAATTGTATTCACGTAATAAGGAAGGGAGGAAGGCCCATGTCTGGGTGGCTGGGGCCTGGCGGGGTCGCTGGGCTGTTGCCCCTGGCTCCCGGGGGGGCCTCTGCCCTATGCTTATGGGGGCTCTGTCCGGGGGCTTCCTCTGCAGTCTTCTGGGTGGATACCCAGTGGTTGCCCACTGGGTGGGCTTCCTGGGTTCTGTGCTCCGTGGGGGCTGCTGGTGGCTCTATCTGCCTGCTTCTGATTGCTTGGGGGGGCTGTGGATTGTAGCCCTGTACACTTATACACTCATAACTAACCACGGTTACCATGTAGGTCCTGTGCCATGGGTGTTGCATGTTCTCACACACACACACACACACATTTATTAGCCCAGTAGCATGGTCGCTAAGCAGTTGATGTATTATCATGTCGTCTCAGGTCATCTATATCCACACCTGTGTTGTATGCGATTGCTGCTACTTGTGCTTGTTTTTGTTTGTTTGTGTGTTTGTTTTTTCTCTGCTTGTCTGCTTTCAGGTGCTCCTGGTGGCGCTAAGGCTGGATTCCCAACAGAGACCATGGATTGTTGTCTGTTTTGTTTTTTACAGGTGTAGCAGCTGGTTGTCTGGTTTTTGTTTCTATTTTTTGTTCCGTTTCCTCTTCTTTACTCTTCTTCTTTCCTTGTCCCCCGGTCCGGTTCAGCTCTATTACATGTTATATATTGTAAACAAAAATAAATAAATGGGCATCAAGGGGCGCTTTACATTTATAAAACTTCCCTTGGCAAAGCAAGTCTTTTTGGCATAAAAGGTATTCAGACTACAATTCTGCTGCCATAATGCTGGACAGGACAAGGGGGGAAAAAAAAGGTCGACTCGACCAGTAGGGATGACGGCAGCAGCTGGTGGTCGTGGCGTACTGGCGCTGGAGACTTTGGGCATGCCAGAGGAATCACTGGAGCCCGTGGCACGTGGCTGAAACTCCATGTCCTCTCCTGTGTAACAATAAAATAAATTGGGTAATCAAACATGAGTTAAAGTCCTTAATTGAACAAATTTGAAACCACATCATACAGGATTTACGCATGAACCTCTATCTTATAGGGCTGTGAGCAGGCTACTGTATTAACACATTTGTTGTGAGTTACACAAATAAATAGGTATTTACCTTGGGTTGTCGGAGTCACTCACACGTGCTCCCAGCACCCCTGAGAGAGCAGTGTCACCCATAATCGCGCCGACTCGCTGTTCAAACAGGGTGGGCCCCTCTTCTCCTGCCCCACCGCCTGTTTAACCATACTTCAACGGTGGGCAGCCAGCCTCCGCTTCACATCGACCTTGATGTCGGATGTTCTTCTTGACCTCCGCTTGTGTTCGGTTCTCCGACCCCACCGCATTCACAGCCTCGCACACTCTCACCCACCCACTCCTCTTACGTTTGCTGCTTATGCCAGATGATAGCGTGCCAAAGAGCACATTTTTGCACGCCTCCACTTCGGAAAGTAGCACTTCCATCTCGGTTTCGGTGAAGTTTGTAGATGCAGGGCTCATTTGAATACGATTTGCATATTTAAGTAGGGGCGTGGACAGGGAGGAGTCGGGTACTCCGACATGTGCGCTCAATTCCATGTTGATTGGGATGTACGAAAAAATGTGATTGGATTCACACATTGATACATCCGGATATTTGTATGTTGGAGGGCACTTTGGTTTGAGCTTATGCCATGTTTCAGTAGGAAGTCCACGCAAGTCTTTGTATATGAGGTCCCTGGTTAGGAATACCTGCTTCTGGAATGACAGAAGAAAAAACAAGAAAGGCCTACACCTAAACAGAGAGTAAAGAGTAAAGTAAAAAAAAAAGCAAGGTGAGGAAAGATGCATGATGTCCCTAAGTTGTCTCAGCCTATAGTTAAATTAATAATGGGATTGCTAACCAGAGCCAGCCTAACCAATGGTCCCAAAGAAAAAATATATAGTTGCGAGGTCCCTGGCTCCCTTGCGAGCCCAGGAAGCCAATGAAGAGAAGCTGGAGTTGGACAAAAATGATCTGTCCTACTAATTCTCATAAAGATATGGTTTTATTGACGTCCTCGAGCCATGACCTTGAGTGTGCACAGGAAAGGTTTGCAGCTGAGTATGACACGGCTGGGATAAAGCTCTTCAAATCCAAGGCCATGGTTCCCACTTCATGAAAGTCCTAGTATGTTATTGGCACATCTTTCAGAACCCACTACAGTTTGTTTATCGTCCTGGGGTTGGTGTTGAGGATGCCTTCGTGTACCTGCTTCAGCGACTCTGATCTGTAAAGCATGCAGCACAGTGAGGATCATGTTCTTTGACTTCTCCAGTGCTTTTAACAGCCTGTACTGTTAAGTAAGAAACAAGATGTTTGAAGCAAGATGTTGAATATCTCATAAGTATGTGGTAGAGGATTACATTTTCTCATCAGCCATGTACAGCAACACACACACAAAAAAAACCTGAAGAAGCTTACAAGTAGGCTATTTGAAGGTATGGGAGTGGTCTCAGAACCTTACAACAGGTTGTTTTAAAATATAATTTTGTACAAGCTGTTATACATACAAACGATATAAGAAAACAAATTTGCGCACCTTTTAAGCAGAGGTCAGCAACAGGCTTCTTTAGGTGTGCTGCTATAAGGATTGGCATAGGATGTCATTCTGTTCCCTTGCAATAGCCATTTACAGTGTGATTTTATCTTGTGTGTGTGTCATTATTAAATCATAAACAGTAGATTCTTAACTAATAAACTCATCAAATAACTAATAAACAACATTCTGTGCATTTTGCAGGTATGCTTGGGACAGTTGTCCATCTACATGGTCCAATTGTGCGTTATTGCCAAACATTTCCACTAAGGTGTCGTCTTTCCAAAGGAAATTGTACCAAAAGTCTCATGATTTGTTGAGATGCACATTTAGTAACCTAAACTATGCTGGCATGTTTTTTTTTATAAAGAGATGAAGCTTTCTACTGGGAACCCCTCCTAACAACTAAATGAGTTCCGTAAATGTTAAGATTTTTGTCAATGCCTTTCCTCTTTGGTATTGTGTATTGCTATTGTGTATTGTCAATCATTGTATACAGTGTTGACTGTATATGTTGACATATACTCGTCGAGACAATTCAATTTCCATCTTAACTACAGAGCATGCTGGCAAATCAACCATATGATGTTATACATTATTTGCTAAAGCAGTTCATGTAGTTCTGTTGTATAACAGTTCAGGGAAAACCAAGTGTAACACATAAACGAAAAAAACCTAATTTCCCATTACATCCATCTCCTGTCTGTTAGTCCTGCAGTTGGGTCCTTGTCCTCCTTCTTCTCTGACCATTGATTGTGACACGTTGGTTACTTTTTGTGTTGGACAGTCCCTCACTGCTTCAGTAACAGAAAGTGAGACCTTGTATGGGTGCATTACGTACATACCGACATGCTACACCTAATTCAATGAACAAGATGCCAGACGACAGCTGACAAGAAAGTGGATGGGAGTGACAGAAAGGAAAATTAAGGTATTCTGTTGCTTCTAGTCTAACCAAAATTATTGTCGATATAATGCAATAAAGCTAATGGCAGAGTATCAACTCCTCCCCCACTCCACATTTGACTGACCAATGAAAATTTGGACAACTCAGACTTTTACTGTCCCCTAAATATTAATTGGCTAGCAGGGAGAGGCTTCAGTCATGGTATTGATCGTGTCACACAAAGGCCTGTGACTGAAAGCACACCACTTAACTGCTCCATGCAGCCCACTCCCTCCTGCCTCCTTTTGGGGACTTTATGGTATCTTAATTGGAAGGCTTGAGAATGACATCTATTCTTATGTGTAAACGCTCATATATATCATATTTCCCTTCTACCACTTGTAGGAGTTATGTTATGAGCCATTATGTAAGGTTTTAAAAAAACAACTATATGACCATCTCAGTTGGAGGACTTGTTGCTTGCCAGTCTGTTACACTCAAGCTGCCAACACAGTCTGAAAAATCACACTTTTTTGGAGTAAGGAGTTTGAAATATATTTCCTGCACCATGCCTCATTGCATTCACAGTATTCCTGCTGTGTCCTTGTGAGTGCTCCAAGCTTGTCTATTTAATGTGGTGGAGATCTCACTTTCTCGATGATGATTAAGGGAAGAAATGGTTAAGACCCCCGTCTTACATATGTAACATTCATTACTTATTCTAGGCATTACCTTAGCTTTGAAAAGCTCAATCAGTAGCTCCCACATTGAAATAACTAAATCACTGGCATGGTTACTCATCATAGCAGATGTTAAAAAGTCTCAAATACCTGATAAATCCCAAAGGCAGCACAGTATCCAAACTAGTGTAGAGTAATGTTTTAAAGAAAAAAATTACCAGAACAGGGCTCAGATACACCCAAGCTACAAATTAATATACAATACCAACACTCCAACAATACCAACATGATTATATGAAATGATGATCATATGAAAAACACATTTCTGATCATAATTATTTTTTCAGCTGAGGTTCAGGAGCAGGACAACACTTCCAATGTTCCCTTTCCTGTTTTATGTCTATAAATGTCCACCTTCCCTGTAGACTTATTTTTGTTCCTAAAAAGTACAATTTGAAATATATTGTAAAAACATAATTGTGAAGAGATGGGGTTGCTTCTATTGTTCTTGGTCTACCCAACAGCACTTTAGCTGAAATAGTGACCCTGTCAGAGAACGTTCAAATTTTCCTGTCCACTTACAGTTGATGCTTTTTATCTGATGGACAGAAAAGCACATTTCATTACTACTGATACAGACAACTGACACCCTTGAAGTTACATCCTATTCTCTATCGCAGTGATTCCCAACCTTTTTCCTAAGATTCCCCCTATCCTTATCGACAAAAGGAAAAAATAAAAAAGCTACCCCAACCACTTTCCAGTACAGTACTTTTCCTTTAATGAAAATTTTATGGCCAGTTTAAGCTGTCTTATATTTGTTTGTAATCTAAATTAAAATTACCCCAATACAACACATTCTCTTAGTCAATTTGAGCTTTATCAAAAGCGAACATCAGAACAGTGATACATGATTTTAACATCAGTTTAGATGACATGGGTGGCAAAACATGTGGAAGACAAACTATATTCGAAGGTCAGTCACATATACTGTATTTCTAGCAGAATAAGGAGTTAAAGTTTGTGACACTCATCCATGACATTTTAAGTCAGCTCTGAGACATAAATGATCCTGTGAGGAGTCTTATAATTAGGAGTGTTTTGCATGATTTAATTGATCAACAGAGAAAAAGGGAATATCCACAAGGTATTAATTACAAGTCTCCACAATTTTCTGTTGCCTGATCCAAAATTCACTAAAGTAGGACACATTTACATGGATTCTCTCTCTCTCTCTCTCTCTCTCTCTCTCTTCATAATGAAATATGAATGATAATCCAGGGTGGTCTCAGCTTCCAACAATGCTCTGAGCCAATGCCATAGGCAAGGAGTTCCTCTAGCCTCTTTCTATGCAACATCCCTCTAGCCAAGAACTGATGCCTTTTCAAGTGTCTTACATAAAGTGGAAATGTTGAGTATGAAGAGGATGGAGGACTGCACAAACACAAATACATGAGTCAAAGTCCTGTCTGTGTCAGGGGAGGGAAATACACACACCTTAATCAAGCAAAGCATCTATATTTTATTTATTGCCTTTTTACTATTCAGTGTATACCACTATTAAATAATTCACAAACTTATTTTTTAAGTCAGGTCTCACTACACAATACTTAGAGGTTTTAGATTTTTTTAATCAGTTTCCCTGGAAACTTTTTATTCAACTTGTTTACTACCTTAAAGTGACTTTTGATACATAACTCAATCATTAATTCCACCAAGAGGACTTCCAACAATTTAGTTTTACTAAGGTAATACAATTAGCCGTTTAGCAGCAAAGCACCAAAACGTTTTAAACATGACACAATTAATCTATAGGTCAAACTTCATTACATTCATCCTAAAGCCTCACAATAAACAGCTCTGCTTGGCCAAACAGGCTGCTAGACATATTACATGATGAAGACCCCGTGTTTTATGACACAGTGTCACAGTTTTTAATAAAATAAGTACAATGTTTTTATCAAACTGTCTTTAATTGCACACTTAGCAGAAAAAAGGTTGATGCATGTATATGTATATGTGCATGCATACATGTATGTGTGTAAAGGGGTAGTTTACCTAGCTTGTCGCCACAGACTGCCAACATCAAGATACAAGAGCCAAATCCAATTTCTACTCTCAGGTCACACGTCTGTCCACTCAGCTACCCTTCAAACCTCTTTCAAACTGCCGCCCTCTTGATCATAATCCTCACTGCAACACAATCCAGTGTGACTCAGGGGGAATCTTGGATGGCTAGAAAGCCAACTGGGAGGCCAAAAAGTCCAGACTGTTTGTCACCTTCCACTCCAGATGCCTGATTTCTCACACTCAGAATGAGGGCCTTGCATTCTAATTCAGTGCACCAATTGAAACAAAAACTTAAATGACCTGAGCGACTACAAAGAGCTGAGACTGTAAGTGATGAGTTCATAGTCACTAATCTCCCAATTTCTGTAATCTTTCCATACCCACATTCACCAATTCAGGGTTGGGGAGGGGACGGAGTGGGGTGAAGGGACTGAAGCCTAAACTCATAAGCTTTCATTATAAAGAGTAATTACTGCTGGCAGGAAGAACCTCCTGTATGTCTCTGTCTAGCAGTAGAGCTGAAGTCTGTAGATTTTTAGGTGTTTTTTGATTTCCATGATATAACTTTAGGTTTTCATGTTTCAGGTTTCTGTTTGGTATTTAGTTTCTTGCCATGTTTTCCCCACTGTTGCTCATCATTAGGTTAATCATTGGCACCTGTTTTTGTTCACAGCTGCACTCCATCACCAATTACCTCCCCACAGAATTTAGTTTCCAGGTGTACTCATGTCATTGCCAGATCCTCACAGTTCACCACCATTAATGTTGTCAGGTTGGTCAAGTAATTGTTAATTTTCTTATCATAGTTCATGTCAGGTCTTGTTATTTTTGTTAAGTTTTTTTTAGTATTTTGGCCTAGCCACGCTTTTTGTTTGTTTGTGTTTAAATAAATCAAATTTTTCTATCTCTGCATCCGGGTCCTAACTCCTTGTCAAGCCACACCACAGCCTACCCCGTTGTGACAGAAGCATCACAATGATCACACCCTGATGTTTTAACCCAATATTATGAAAAGGATGGGGAATGTAATTCTTTATGCTCATCAACATGTGCAGCATTTTTCATTTATTTATTATTTTTTTAACAATCAGGTTCAGTAGCTCTAGGGGAGGCCCCACCACAGAGCCAGCCTTCATTCTCATTTTGTTTCTTTGAGTCACTGGCTCTGATGCTGTTGCCCTAACAGATGGCCGCAAAGCAGATTGCAATCTAAGTAGAACAAGTGCAGACATGAGGAACCTAAGGTCCTTCCATAGGTTACTTCTGGTCTTCCTAAAATCCCAAATCATCTTTTTTGTTTTGTTTGTATTCACGATGAGGGGATTGTCCCCACACCATGCCATAGAATGGTTGACCAACTTCATGTACTCAGCCTCTTGTCTATCACTGATACACCCAACAACTGCAGTGTCATCAGAGTATTTCTGGAGATGATAGGACTCTGAGTTGTACTGGAAGTCTGAGGTGTACAGACAGAGGAGAAACCGTGTCAGTACAATCCCCCTATTGGTGCTCCTGTGCTACTTCCCACTCTCTCAGACACATAAACCCTTCAGTCCCACAAATTGTGGGTTGTTTGTTAGGTAGTCAATAATCCAAGTGGTTGGGGAGGCATCCACCATTATTTTCTGGAGTCTCTAACAGAACAGTGTAGGCTTAATTGCATTAAAAGCACTGGCGAAATCAAAGAATGTGATCCTCCCCATGCTGCTTGTTTTGTCCAGATGAGAGCGGGCTCGTTAAAGCAGGTAGATGATGGCACCAACCCCAGGACAATAAGAACCCTGTACTGGGTTCTGAGAGGTGTACACTTGCTGACTTAGGTGAGCCAATCTCTCCAATACTTTCATGATGTTGGGATAACAAGATATCTTCCACAGCACTGGAACTTTCTCATGACTCTCTCATGAGGCTGAGGTTGAAGAGGTGTTGTAGAATCCCACATAGCTGTTCTATGCCTGACTGCTGAATACAGAGAGGCTGAAGGGGGAGACAGATGAGGTGTCACTGTGTCCTGATGTGGGTGGAGATGTTGGTGAGGCTGTGTTAAGATCCATGACTGGGGTGCAAAATTCAGGTCAATAGGTTCAGGTCAATAATTTTGGTGACTGCAGTCATTCACCTAAATTTTCTGGAGCTTCTCACAAAAAAGTGGAGGATAAATTATATCAGAGGGATCTTTATTTCCTTTTATCTAATATATATTTTCATATATATGTATATCATTCCTCCTGGGAGATTTCAGGTTGTTCCCAGGCCAGAAGGAATAAATAATACCTGCAGCGACTTTGGGGTCTGCCCGAGGGCCTCCATCCAGTTGGAGGTGCCTCCAAAGGGGATCGACAAGGAGGCATCCTAATCAGATGTCCAAACCACCTCAGCTGACTCCTTTTGATACAGAAAAAGGCTGAGTAGTGTGATCTCCCTATAGCTTGAACACACACTTCAGTGCCCTTTCTTCAAAATGGGAACCACCTCCCCGGTCTGCCACTTCACAGGTGCTGTCCCAGACCTCTATGTGACACTGAAGGCGCATGTCAGCCAAGAAAGCCCAATAATGTTTGGAGCTTAGCTGTCCAAGATGCCAAGATGATCTTGTTTGTTTGTTTAGTGTAGTGTAATCAGAAAATATGATTTCTAGTACCCACTATAATAAACCAGCTTGCTATGCATTAACTTCAGAAAGACCTTAGATGATTTGAGTACCTCTAAAAAAAATAGCAATTCCCTGTTTGTTTATTTGAGCAATCTCAAGTCTTATTCAAGCCTTTTGGTAATTTGGTTTTATTGTGCCAGATTTATTTACCCTGAAGTGACATACTGATAGGAGCGGAGCAGATGGATATCCACACGTCCTTGGAAAATTCATCATGAAAAATGCATCCGACACCTGTATAATTAGCCTAATTATCTTTTCCTAATAAGTTCCCTCAATCAATTATGCACAACTTCCACAATGCAATCAGGATAAAAGTAAATCTGATGACATAATACCCTTCAAAATAATTACCCCTTCCCTCTCTCTTTCACAGTGCCCCTCTCCTCCCCTCATCCCATCAACCAACACCCATCTCTGGGACAGCTTTTCTTTTGATAACCAACCCCCATCTCCAGTATTCAAACTTGAACAGAAAATAAATTTAATGCAGAGAATTTTGTCATGATGTTTGCTTTCATCGCTACCATGTAAAATGCACTCTTAATTCTAGCCTAGTAGTGATGCCAAAATGATAATAAATTACCACTCAATTGTATACTTTTATCAGTTTTTAAAGTACATCTTTAAGAGGCTCCTTTGTCATCTCACTAATGAATGTGGAAATGTGTGTGTGCGTGTGAGTTTTAAGAGAAAGGGGTGCAGGGATGAATCAGAGTCTCTACTAATTTATGTCTGTTGTACCAGATTGAAAAAAACTTGTGCAGTCAGCATTTGTGTGCAAAATCCTAAATATATCCATGATAAAAAGTACAAAAACTGACTATTTGCTGCCGATCATCCATAAAAACGTTTTGGCATAGCGCTGAAGATTTGTTGGTTAGTGTTTGAAGACTATGATGGTTATACCTAAACTTTTTCTTACAATGCAACTATCACCATCATGCCTGCCATTTTGCTAGCTTTCCTGGTTATATGCAAACATGTCTTGTTATGACAAAACACTGTCAATTTCTGGCTGACTTTAAAATAAAATGAGGCTGCAACCGTACTTCAGAAAAAATGCTCAAAAGATTGTATAGCTGGCAACTTTTTCTGGGAAATAACTGCGGAATATTGCCAAAGTGAGCGAAAATGGAAACTGGCATCCCATTGTCAGAATTACAAGCTGTAAATTGTTTTAATGAAATATGAAGTTGACAGAAGCTGAAGCACTATAAAAAGGAAAAGGGTGCACGTGTGGTATTCCGCCAGAATGGGCTGCAGAACATTACTAAAATGAGAGAGAGAGACAGAAGAACAACTTTAACAATTCATTGCAATAAATGAGGAGGGACAAATAGTTGAAATGGCAGAAAAAAAATCTCTGTGCCAGAAATCTGAGAAATAGTAGTTTACCTATTTGAAAATATTTGAATGAAATATAGGGGAGATAGAAGCTATAGTATTGACTGTATTGAAGACGAGCGATAATTGTTTAAACAAAAAGCTGAAAATTGTGCACAGTTGGAAATATCACCAGAACATTAGTTATATAAGTGAGAAATAAGAACAGGAAATAGTTTAATGCACACCAGTGAGCTAGATGATTGTGGCAGAGTTTCTAGGATGACAGAGTTAATTCTCATAATTGTGAATGTTTGTGGTTTTACTTCATGACCTGGAGAGAAGGTCTTCTCATACCTGGATCAACAGATCCTCATTTGAATGGGCTGTTCATGTAAAGATGACTAAGGGTTTTGCCACAACTCATGTTGAAAAGTACGACCACATCAAGTTAAAAACAATACATACATCTATAAATGCCAAAATGGAAAATAAACGGGTGTAAAAGGCAGCTAGGGTAATTACTGCACTGAAGTATTGTCTTCACTTCAACCGGTTCTATTTTAATTGTCTCTCTGCTGTCTTAGCTAGAATTGTTTAGTTTATAGTGCTTTAGGATGGCTCCAAGTTGTGAATTGGTGTTACATCGATTAATTTGATTACATTTGGAATTCTCCAGGAAAAATGGCCAACTACTTCTTTACACTTCACATGGGAATCTTTTTTAGAGGCAATAGTATGTAGATGTTGTACAGCAACGCAAATGCAACACACATAGGATATTGTTTTATTATGTGTTTTCTGTGTCTCACAGAAAATTTATATTGGCTGATTACTTTATATCAGATATAAATCATTTCAAAATGATGTGCCAAGCTATGATGTGACATTATGTCTTACATCTCTAGGTTTCGGAGATCAGTATAATTAACTGCCAATTCCTATGTTTTGGTTTTATTCTAAAATGATCTCATACTTGTGTGAGAGGATAACATTAAGAGATTAGCACATGACGTGAACAATCTCCACTGAAATATAAGAATTTTATCACTGCTTAAAGTAAATGCTTTAACAATAATCTCTGAGAAAAAAGGACACCTTCTCAAAGATTATTTACAATACATTTCAGTGAATCCTTCTATTAGGGAGAGACAAAGCCTTAAGTGTCACATTTAAGGAGAAAATGTACAGTGCTTTGCACAGCTGACCCAATTAACTTTTTTATAAAGCATTAAGTTTAGTTCAGAAATCTAACAGAGTTAAGCTTTAATTAAATATTGAAAAAAGGTTTGATCTCAAGGCCTCATGCCTTCTGCCTTGACAGCTGTATACGCTATCAGCTGGTCTACAATATATGGCTGCTCATAAATAAGCTGGTCATACCTGCACCTGAAGAGACAACTAAAGGTTAAATGTAAAAAGTAAATAATACACATGGCCTTTGAAAGAATGTTAGGGAGAGGGTGGTGGTAATCCTCAATACCAGGACAGTAAAGGTTGCACACCTCTCTGTTTGCAGTGAGTTGGCAGTAGATCTGACAGTCCCTCAATGCCCAGCTCTCCCAGTGGCAGAGCAAAACAGCACAAAAGGTTCAGAGAAGTGCTGCAACTGACCTTTTCTAATTTCCCTCAGATACAGTTTTGAATAGGGAATTTTGATTTCTGACTGTGGGTCATATGGATATGACCCTTGGATATGATGCTTTTTTCAGTTTTCTTGTTTCAATATCGGACATCATCAATTGGTGCCTAGTAATGATTTGAAATAGTTAAGCAAATTTGTATAGGTAAATATTTACCAAGGCATTGTGAGTCTTCCATCTGAAGAATGAACATTTATTTGTAAATTAATAAATCTTGAAACCACATAAACTTTTACAAGTGAAGTCTACATTAAGTATCCTGCAGGTGCTATGAAACGTAAGAATGTGTCAAGAACACTAAATAACCACACAGATAATTACTAAAGGGGTTACCAAGAATGAAATTTCAAATTTGAAAATGTATTTTTATAAAAAATATATAGTAGTCTGAAAAATGTAGGTTGCAGATTGTGGGACTATTTAAGGTAACTAAAAAAATTTAAAAAACTCCTTCACCTATAAAACATACATCTTGTATATGCTGCATTTTAAAGTCCAGATTGTTGTAATTAAAATTTTTCAAAGCATTTTGAGATACATCTTCCACAGCATCAACAACAATCAAACAAGAAGTCACAAAATAGCAGCATGCAACAATGAAACCAGTGCAATGAAGTAGTCATTGATTGATCATTTTAAGTAGTCAAATGATCGAATGCAGTGGGGTATTGTTGTCAATAAGATGTGGCTATGAAAAACTATGACTATGAAAAACCTGATATGAACGAGGACAAACCTAATACAACATGATGACTTGACTTGACTTCACTTCACTTGACTTGAATGACGGTGAGGATCTGACGATGAGCATGAACAAACTGGGAGACTAAATAGTAGTATGGATGACAATGAACTCAGGTGAAGGGAGTGGAGCTGATGACTGAGAAAAAGAGAGACTGAGGAAAGTTAGTAAATGGCAAGACTAAAACACAGACGTGACAAAAACATAAGACATGACCAAAAAAAAATGCAAAACATGACAATTGTGTTTTGTATCTTGGCTACAACCAAGCAGAAGCCATTAAATGTAGTGTCATCAGTTAAAATAGGTAAACTATTTTTTTCTAATGAATAAAAATTTTAATAAAAAAAAAAAGCTAACAGGTTAATGTCCAGGGTAAAGATACACTCCTTCCCAGTTACATTGATCATTACTCCATCTATTGTTAACAAACACTGCAATCCCTCCTCCTTTACATTTGCCACTCTGTCTTCAGCCTCGGTCTGCTCGTACACTGACAACCATATTATGAGGCATTGGAGTCCAGAATATGTTCTTCTGTAACAGTATCTCGTGAATCACATTACACTGCATTTCCAATATTCCCATTGTGTCTTTTTTGTGCCAATGATCTTGCATTTCCCATGATGATCAAAGGAAGAAATATTTTAAAATGACTTCTTGTTTCACTGTTTTACACCTGCCCAAGATTTGCACCTCCCCAACATTTGCAATGTCCTCTCTTGAACTTGTCTGGACTTAGGGTCTTACTCTGGGGGCTACATGGGTTTGATAAAGCTTAATCAGCTGCTCCCACATGCAAACATCAACAAGTATCGCTGTTATGGCCCTGGGCCTCCAGGGTAAATCTGGTGACTTATCCTCCCTCTCCTTTATGCAAAGTTGGTGTTTCAGTGCCCAATGAGGATCGGCTCCCTCGACTCTTCTGCCCGTTTCCTGCAAGAACCAATTGGACAGTGTTTGAGCCTTTTGCACCCACTACATCAGTTGCACACACCTGTTGTTTATAAGGCTCCTGGAAATATTAATTTGGTGACAGCTTTTCTATGGTCACTTTATACTTCTAATATAGTTTAGAGTTGTATAAAACATTTTTATTTCTACAGTTACTTTCTACCTTTTTTTTGTAAAGACAATTAGCACGGGTTAACTTATCACAGTCCCATATTTATTCTATATGCAAATGTTTAATTACTCTACATATTTATAATTCCTCTGCGCGTTTATAATTCCTCTGTACATTTTTAATTCCTCTGCACGCATGTAAATTCTATGCAAATGCTTAATTTCTCTGCTAAAGTTTAATTTTGCTTGAATTTCCTTCAGGATCAATAAAGTATCTATCTGTTTATCTATCGCTCTGAGAACAACTTGCCCTCGACTTAGATTTGCTAGCTTTTCAATGTTTTAGATATCTTGTTGTTGATAATGTGTAGTTATGTATTTGAGGTTAAAGTTATCTTCTGAGGCTGGGCGAGATGTTAGGTAATTTTCACACACTGGTTCACTCTATTGTTATATTCATATGTTATATTGTTATATTTTATTATTGTATTTTGGTTCGGTAAGTGTATAGTTAGTGAGGTTTTTGGTTGTTCTTTTCCCGAAGTTATTAGTTAAACACTCAAGAGGTTAAGTCAGAGTCTTTTATGTGTTGATTATTTATCTATTTGAGTAGCACTTCCACCCGAAGTTCCCCTGTTTATGTCCTCTGTTGATATTTTTACAATAAAATTCCTAAAACTCCACTGTAACATCTCGGCCTCTTTTATGTTACTCCCTGCTGTCCCTATGGTGCTCTTGGATTGTGTTGGAGCCTATGTGCATGGGGAATATTTCATTGGTAGAGTAAAGAATAAATGCCATTAATATATCAGAAAGTGCTAAACCAAAAATCATGCTATATTAAAAAGCCTGAAGATCAACAACATGATAATTCCAAACATACCTCAAAATTTACAGGTCAATACCAAAAATAATTGCAATACATTGCTTTTACAATACTATAAGTGACTATTGTCACTTCATGGGCGCCATTTTTATAATTAACATACTATTGCTCTTAAAATCACTAGAGTTCACAAATTCTTTGATTATAATGTAACATAATTTAGCCTGCATGGGCACACAACCATTGGGCTTATATATCGGTGTAAGACAGTCTCAGAGATACTAGAGTGTTTGTAGTTTGGCAACAGCTAAGGTGAGGGTGTTTCAGATCTGCCAATCTGAGATCTGTCCTATTATTAGAGGGTTTTTGTCAACTTCAATCTGTAAATGTACAGTCACTTCTTGCTGCTGTGGACTTCTCTACTATACCATAGGTTTAGACTTTTATTCAAAACCCAAGCTGCAAAGAAACAAAGAAGCAATGCTCCACTAAAGCAGTGGTGACATAAAGAGGGCAATGTAAGGCCTTCAATTAGGAAGGCCTGCAAACAATTGCAGCCAGGCGAGTTCAGATAGTAATAAGTGGACAAAGGCAGTAGCAATCAACTCTCATCCCACTGAGTTAAGTCACAGAAAGCAATTGCTTTAAGAATAAAGGACGTAGCTAAAGTACATTACCTCTATTGGTTGTAAGGGAGTACCTCTTTGTCCTAAGACGCTGCTGAGACGGAAGAGGGAATTTAATCTAAGGTGATCTATAGACAATGAACAGTTTGACCAGGCCTCAAAGCAGAAATGTCAGCATATTATGGTATCTCTTCTTTTAAAATCCTTTTTGGTGATTTGTAATACTATTTATTCTAAATGGCAGCCAATGAATGTTACATGTGCTGTACAAATCCACATGGTGTAATGTTAAACCAATGAGAAGTCTTTAACATTTCCAGACTTCTGTCATACAATAAGAGTATTTACCAGCCTGTTCAGAACAAGCCTACTACTTTAGCACTGAATTGTCATCTGAGACAGTCGTATTCTTATGTTTTTGATTTTCCCAGAGCTCCAGAAATCCAAATCCAGCTATGGATTTTGTGTTTACTGAAATTAGATGCTTACAGGAAATATGGGGCCAGACCCTCTGTCATATAAAGCCTTCCCATAAGGGAAGTGGTCAATAGGTAATCGCTGTCAGTGGCAATTCCATTTCAGATATGGGATCTGAAATTTAAAAAAAAAAAAAGTTCCATACATCTTTTCCTGACACAGTTCCTTGGTTTGTCAAATGACACACTATTACAGGAGCAATAGGAGGTGAAATGAAGGGCATGCAAGTGAATCTGCATTAGCAGGCTCCTGTAAAATAGTATGCCTCTGGATCTGCAATAGCAAGTTTTTGAGGAGTTTCCTGGTGAGCCAATGGATAATTGGGTTGGTAAACTTGGTGGTGTTAAAATAAAACTGTTAAACTCTCATCCTGTTGTAATATTTGTCTGAGATTTATCAGCCTGTTCCTTGCCCACAGTACTTATGCCTAGCTTTTGTTATGGTAAAGTCTACCCTTGACCAGTACTTTAAAGGCAAAATAGTTGTAATATTTGAAAGATTACTAATATTAAACGTTAATATCTGAATATTTTGTGGACGTGGCTATGTAATACGAACTTAACATCCATGATAATTCATATTACATCTCCGACCATCGGGTCAGTGATCGGACCATTTCCCGGGCCATTTCTTTGCTCCAGTCTACCCCTGATACTGCATCAGCCATGGGCAGCATCTAAGTACAGCAGGGAATTAAATGCAGAGAGAAAGGAGGAAGAAGTTTAAATAATTTCTTGTTATAATTGTGATTTATATCTGCATGGGCAGACAAATACTGCAGACAGAGAGGTAACTGTAGGAGGAGGGACACCAAAAATGGTGTCATCTTGGACACAGCCTCTGCATTGCTGATGATTAACTGTTGGCTGTGACTTTCTGTTCACATTGTCTACCAAGTGAGTTCACTCATGAATCCTACCTAAGGTGTTTGTGACTTCATCAGCTTTTATTTTTGCTACACCCCAATCCATTCATGATGATCACTGCACTTCAACTACACCTCTCTCTCTGTGTGTCACAGCTTACTGAGACAAGATAAAGCACACTCTCTTAAGCAGCTCACTTTTGTAAAAAGGTTTATTTGGACAGGTGATGAGAAAGTGGTCTGAGAATCCAAGGGTGCGTCCAGATGGGAGGTAAGAGTCGCTGGAAGAGAAGAGAGGCTGGTTATTTCCTGATTTATGATAAGTGGAATTTCCACAGAATAATACAGAGGTTGAATTGAATTCAAAATGTTAGGGTTAGGGTCAAGACGAAACAATACAAAAGACATGATAGTGATAGATTTTAAAAGTAGAAATAAGTATGCTTTGTCATAAAAAGCCAGACTTTTATGTATGGTATTACATGCTCGGTTTAATGCTGTTTTCCTACCCAAGCTTTTCTTTTGTTAACAATGATATAATATCTCTATATTAACTTGCATAATCTTTATATTCATTTACCTCAAACAGTCAGATTTTAAGCATGTTCTTTTTCTCTTACTACATATTAGGTGGTTACCTATTAAGTTATTTTCATTCACAAATTATAAATAAAACTTCCACAGTCAAGAGAGTCGTGTGTTTTTGTGTGTTTATTTCTTAGGAAGCCAGGTCAGCTGGTATAACAGAGAAAGCAAACAGAAGCATCTGGTCATTTATAAGTGCACCAAAGTTAAAAGTCCAAAGTGATATCAAAGGCAGTTTTCTAAAGTCTTCATAAGAAAGCAGTAAAGTTTTGATGAAAAATGGTTCATACGATACGGTGAGAAAGCAACTGCACTGCAATCAAAGTTTGTTGGTCTTTTATTAGTGTATTACTCTTTCAGATTTAGAAATGTAAAAACACAAAAATAAGTCTTAATGTTCTTGAATAGTGTGTTTGCTCATAATGAGTGTGGTAAGAACCTTAAGTGGGTTCTAAGAGAAAAACTGTTTAGATTCTACGAGAGAGGTCAAAGACTGGTAGTCAGAAAGCAAACCTGAGACTTAAAATACCAGCACAGGAAACAGGAATACAGTGAATGATTATAAAACTATTGAAGCAACAGTGTCCCTGTGAAAATCTGCTCCTGAAATTTCTGCTCCAGAGCAGGTTCAGATTCCAGCATAAGTTTCCGTGGTGATAGACTGCAATAAGTAAACAAGCTTTGTGATACTGAAAAGCCAGAGCTGAACCTGAAAAAAAGAAAAAGCAGTTTGAGGAAAGGTGATCAGTGCATCGTGGGAGGTCCCCCAACAGTCCGAGCCAGTTTAATTAGATTTGAACTGGAGTTGTTTACTTTGTCCGTAAAATGCCCTAAGACGACTTTTGTTGGTGCTATATAATTAAACTGAGTTTAACTGAACTGCTCATGAAGTGTGAGCACGGGGGGAAAGCTTTTTTTTTTTTTTTTTTTTTTGTGATTAATGCAGAGTTGTTTGTACACTTGAACAGTGCCCCACCACCCCAGAGTCTGATAAATCTTTTTGAAAGTCTTTTGCCCTCAAATAGCGTTTTTAGTTGGCTTCTATCAATCCAATTAATTGTTCCCTTTCAAAGTTATCTTGGCCTTCCAAACCTGAACTAAACCTCCAGCCTCCAATGTTTGTTTTTCAGACTTAACTACATTTCTTAATTATATTATGAACTAAGGAGGCAACTGCCTGAGATCACTTATCTCTTTCCAGCCCTCTTCTGCTCTCTAAACATCAATGACTATACATTTTGGAGTACTGGGCTGCTGCTTTGAGCTGCTCATCACTGTTCATTGTACAAAGCAAAAGAAGGATTTTAATCTTTTACTATTTCTATTGGAGAATGCATATTCTTCCTCGTTACTTAACTACCCTTGTTTCAGTAAAGTTGACCATTAATGGCCAAATTTTTGCATTCTGTGTTGTTTTTCACAAGTCCATTCAGTGTTACTGCTAAAAAGAAAAATACCCACTATTCTGCAGAAGTTTCACCATATTTATTTTCATTTTAGTATTATTGTAAGAAAATTAACTAAATTGGCCACGTCATGCAATAACAATAAGCCTAGTACTCAAAATGTATAGTTATTGATGTGAATCATATAACCATCATAAATTCGTGAAGTTTTTAACTGAATAATGAATGAATTCCAAAGCAGAGAATTATTTAGCCACATAAAGAATTACAACAGTTACCATTCTTTGTTGCACAGGAGAAGAAGACTTCACTATGTTATGTTAATATATATATATATATATATAGGTGTGTGTGTGTATTGAATAAGATGTTAATGTGTTGACAGTAATTTCAACAACAGCAACCAGAGAAGAACAGAGACAGTAGAACAAAGTTCCAAGGCCATGGGTGACATGATCGCAGCAAGACCACAGAGCAGTTAGTATTGATAATTTGGGAAATGTGATCACCTTAAGTCTGTGCTTTTTCAGAAATTGCAATGGATCCGAGGGAAGACAGTGGGAATGTGTAAGGGAGCCTGAGTATCAAGCTATGTTCTTCTGCAGTCTGCTCCTAATCAGTGACACAGCGACAGCCATCCTGTCTTACTGCAGCCTGGCTGCCACTCCATAGCCTATTGATGGGACTTTTGAGTGAGCAGCCCAGCCAGGAATTTTCTTACCCGCCACTGGAGTCAGGCCGTCTGTCCAGCTCATGTACAAATATTGGACACCTTAACTCTGAGAAAAGGACATGAGAGAGACGCATTTGCGGATCATGTAAAGTTATTGATACAGCTCTCTTACTTTAGGCAAGGAGTTTGAAAGTGGAAACGGGTTTTAAACCAGACAGATCAATGGCGCCTGTTGAGCTCAGTGGTACTGTTGCAACTGCTTGGTTCCAATTGTCTTACTGCCAAGAGTCAAATCGGTATTTACGCAAATTTTTTTTTTTTCCAATTTACTAAAACTTGAGCATAATTTCTATTATATGTATTTTCTTTTAAAAGCGCTATCTGGTGTGTTTTGTAGTTAATGTATGAATTTGTTTGCAGCAACAAAAGCATTTATTCCCGTTGTGTGTCCCTTGCTGGTGTCTGTCTCTGTAGTTTGTTTCTGCTTGTGTCTGTGAGTCCAGGGTTCCCCACTTGCTACAGCTGACTGTTTATGTCAGTAGGAGCCTACACACCAGCTCCTTATCATCTCAGAAGTGCCACAGTATTCAAATCTCAGCACTCCAATCACTCACACATTGCCTGTTTCTATCAATGCCGTGTCACCTCAGTTATTTCTAATTGTGCCTTTTTGGTCTCTTCTCTTTTGTTTTGTTCTTCAAGTTCACATCTTGCTTTATTTGGTAGCCCGCTTTGCTCTGATTTACTCTGACATTGCCTCATCCTTCACTTATCCATACTTATGCCATACCAACCCTCACTTGCTTACCATTTTGCTATACCAACTACACCCCCTAACTGCAGTCCATGCATTCACCATCCATGCTCCTTCATCAACCTGCTTATTACAGCTGGTGGAGATATTTTATAAGAACAAGTAAAGTAGCTGGAGTTGAGGCAACAGAAGAGCAGGTGATCCAGAGACTGGGAACAGGGGAACAACCAGGAGGCTGGCTGGCTGGCTGGCCTGGCATCTGTAAACCATGGAAGAGGCATGGACCTGGCCTTGACTAATCTGAGAACCGGACAGGCAATACCCTGGCAAATGAATAGTGGAACTTTAGCACTTTTGCACAGGGAGGTCAGAGGACTTGGCCACTGTTAGGTTTGAAAAATATAGTTGTTGAAATTCAAAGTAATTAGAATACCCCAACCCTCCACACAGACATGCTTCAGTGCCATTTCTCAGAGTAACTGTAGTGTCCACTACTGCAATACTGATGGACCCTGGAGGAAATAAGTATGTTTGACTTTAAACATTACCAAATATTAATTACAGGGGTACAAGATAAAATGATTTAAAAAAAAAACTTTACTTAATCAAGTTATACTGTATAAACATTTTAGTCAAACACTTACTCATATTTTGTCATTTAGTTATTGGGATATATATATTTCTATTTTAGAAGGAAAAAAAGTGAAAACAAATTGGGTTCATTGAAAGTGTGATATATACGATGTAGACATTCAAAAACATAAAATGCTACTTTATCATTTTGGAGAATGTTGGCAGTATTTTTGAAATTGCAAAGGCAGTCCGTAATAACAGATTAAAAAAATGTCAATGTGTTACACAGCTCTCCTGGAAATGGTACCATTGTGATGTTTCTTGGTCTACATTATTTTCTTTCAATATGGCTAAACAAAAGTTTAAGTAATAAGGCCCAATTTGACTCAATTAGCTGGTTGTTATGTTGATGGTTATTGAATGTGTGTCATTGAGCCTGCTGGGGATCCTCTTTGGACTCCCTTGGGCCACAGTATGGATAATTAGAGTTCATGTGAGAGAGTTAACCTATCTCAGTGGGCACAACAGAGCAAAATAACTCACTGCTATACATCCCTTTTGATGTCTGGCCAGCTTTCTCCACACTATCTACCTGAATGTCAACCAACTGGGACAGTGCAAGGCCTTGACATTATGTCTGCAGGTTATCATTATTTGTATTTTTTTTTTCCAACTGATCGATTGGCTCTGGTCTGCTGTCTTGCTTCTGGGGGTAACTGTCACTGCTAGTTAGGGATTGACCAGTGGGTATCATTAAGAGTGAGAGTGCCTGCTTGGAGGAGGCTTTGTTGTGGGGAGGGGCTGCCAAGGCACCAAGCCTTTTTCTTTTAGCCTCCTGGACTTAGTTGACCTTTCACTTAGGGAGCAGCTGGAGCTGAGAGATATTTAATTGAATGGAGTCTTCAGATGTATTTTGGAGAGAGCAGAGAAGATACCGCTGGCTCAAGATCAGGGAAGAGTGGGAGACAGAGAAGGGGAGGGTGGGAGAAGAGAGTTTGCTTGACCTTCAAAGCCTAATTGATAGGCTTCTCATAGACCTTGTTTGAGATGTACGTGGTCCCTGTTGTTCAGCAAACCCTTACAACTCCTGCACAAGTACAAAGTCAACCACAGGTAGAGGGCCCCCAGTGGCCCACCACAATCAATAGCAGCCGGCTCAGCTAACGAGAGCTGCAGTCACTCCAGCTTTCACAGGCCCCATTAACAGGCAGCGCCCAGCCTAATTCCACTGCCTCACTCATTAATGTGGAGAAATAGGGGGCAACAGCAACATTATGAAACAGCCTGGAGAATAACTGAATAACTTCGTATTTGGCTGGAGAAGTCAAAACAGAGTAGCAAAACGATGTCTAGTACTTGCTTGATTAGGAGAAAACATAGATAATAAACTAGGGATACATCAAAACAAGAGCAGCTTTGCAGTGCACACTGCTCCACTCCCTGTATTGCTCCCTCCCTTTTCAATCTTTATTTGGCAAATGAAATATTTGATAAAATAAGATGATTGGCAAAACAGCAAATAACAGAATATAGATTACAACTTTGCTTCATCACACAAGGTAAAACACAACAGAAAAAGTTTAGTAAGAGCAAGTTCCGGCTTCATTGCCTTTGAAAACTGATTTAATTACTGCTACTCTTTCCTCCATAACTCTCCATGGAACCAGCAAGACACCAGGTTCTGGCAAACGCAGAAGCTTTGGATATACCGAAAAGATTTTGTGAGGGATAATTTGCAGAGATCAACTGATAAGCAGCTAATTGTGTGTACTTACTGAAGAAACAATTGTGTAGCTTCCCCTTTTCTCTCATCAACACTTATTCCTGCTGCTAAGAGGATGAAAGCAGGAGGCGAAACCCAGATGTTTGAGCCATTAATGCTGATCTCCAAAATTAAAGATTTATACCACTTGATAGAGGTTACGAGCAGCAGCACACTCACACTGGATAAAGGAAAATAGGGGGTTTGGAGGGGAGCTTTTCCCTTTAAAGCTTTAAAGTATATCAATGGGAAGGTAGGTGGGGGTGTGTTGGTGTGATGTTTAATTTGGGAAAAGAGGAATCTGACTTAGAGATAAGACTCTTTATCTAAGCCAGTATCTAAAATTCATAGTATTTTTTTCTATCTGCATCCTGATAGATTCCACTTATCTAAAGGACTGTATACTTTTTAGATTGATTATTCACATAATGCATTTTAACTGAGATCAGTGTATGAGAAAATATTTAAGGTTTTCAAAGTGGTGATATTTTCATACATTCTCAACACATACTAAATCAACAATTAATACATCACTTCGCAAGAAAAAGAAAAAGATGCCTTCGCTGATGCAATTTACTATGCACCATTAGAAGGTCATAACCTTGGGCATAACTTTATTTTTTTGTGATTAACACAAGATAAAAAAATTGAAGACTATATCCAACCACTACTTAGCCAGAACTTGGTTAAGTGAAAGATCATTACAGCATTGGCGAATTTATTGCAATGTTGATGATACTGTACATATACTAAGCTATGGTAAGAAATATCCAACTAGAAAGTGTTTCATCCAACAAAGGTGGAACAGAAACTATGAAATGCATATTCATTGTTCTATGAAGTAACAAAAAAAGTGATTGTAATTCTCTGGTCTTTTATGAAATGTATATAGTTCTGAATTTATTATTAATCATCATGATTTGCCACAATAACAGAAAATAATTTGCTTTAATTCATAAAGTTAAATTAATATCTTAAAGAAATGTTAAGAAATGTGTCAAACTGCATTAAGTGTAATCAAATCAAATTTTATCTAATTCAACTGAACTGTTGTTTTTAAAAATCAATTGTCCCTGGATCTTTAAATATCACACCTGGATATGTACTGAATCATCTTTTGCACTTCAACTTTTAATACATATTAATCATTGGAATAGCACATATTGAATATTGTATTTTATCCATCTGTCCATTTATACCAACTTCATCTTGTTCGGTGTGACAAGGGAGGTGGAACCTATCCTGGCTCTCTTTTGACCAGAAGCAGGTTACATTCAAGGAGAAGACAACAAAAAAAACACAGCAGAGATTTTAACCTAAAGCCCTCTGGCTGTGAAATGATACTGCTTACCACTGAACCACTGTGTCACCCCACTGTGTCATCATAATCTTTATGAAACTTTCAGAAAACAGGGCTGTGCTAACTGTGTTACAGTATGGTTGTTAATGCAAAGCTTTCCACCAAACGCTGTGTCTGAAATTCACACCTATCCCCAAAAGGTACAAGCATCCACTAGTCGTTCAGAAAAAGAGAAAGCACCGTTAATTGATTCAATCAGAAAAGGTCGTATTGTTGTTTTTACCATCACAAGTTTCTGTCTAATCTGCTGAATCTATTCCTGGCCTTTTTCTGTAATGGTATGAATATATCCATCCATTCATTATCTTCTGGTGATCTGAGGTCGGGTCGTGGGGCAACAGATCCATGATGGAAATCCAGACACCCATCTCCCCAGTGACACTCTTCAGCTTCTCCTGGGGGATCCTGAGTACAGATATATAATCCCTCCAGCGAGTTCTAAGTCTGCCCTAGGGTCTCCTCCAAACCAATAACTCTGAACCTCCAAAGAGAAGCAACTAGGAAGCAGCCTAATTAGATGCCCAAACCACCTCAACTGACTCCTTTTGATGAGGGGGAGAAGTGGCTATACTTCGAGCTCCCTCTGGATATTCAAGCTCCTTGCCCTATCTTTGAGGCTGAGCCCAGCCACCCTCCGAAAGAAAACTAATATCAACCGCTTGTATCTGTGATCTCATTTCGGTCATGACCCAACTCTCAAGACCATCAGTGAGGGCTTGAACGAGGATGGACCACTAAATTAAAAGCTCCCTCTTCACCACAACAAACCAGAGCAGTGCTCTCATTGCTGCTGACAAATCCTCAGTCAATCTTTCCATCTCTCACTTCAACTTGCCATCACTTGTGAACATTTAAGGCAGTAACCCATCTATAACCTGGAGGGAATATCCATCCTTTTTCAGTTGAGAACCCTGGCCTCAGACTTGGAGGGGCTTCACACTCCACTCACATACAAATTTTCCTTGTGCTTGCTAAAGATCACGGCTTGAAGAAGCCAACAGGACCACATGGTCTGCATCCCTGAAGTTTTCAAACCAGACGTACTCCCCTCTCCAACCACATCCCGAGATCCTGTCCATGAAAATCACAACCAGGATTGGTGACATGGTGCAGCCCTGGCGGAGTCCAACACGCACTGTAAACATGCTTGACTTTGAGGCAGGAATGCGGACATAGCGCTTTCTCTGGTTGTACACTGCCTCTGGCATCCCGTACTCCAGCAGCAACCACCACAGAATCCCTTGGGGTACACAATTGTAAGCCTTCTCCATGTCAACAAAACCCACGTGGACTGGATGGCTAAACTCCCAGGACCTACTCAGTATAAATATATTGTGCGTGAATTTGTTGTAAATTTAGTTCAGTAATCATACAGCTCTTTTGAAAGGTTCTTCCTGAATCTGCTTGTGCCAATAAACTTCTTGAAATTTTTAATTTGAGCTCAAGGTAAGCGATGTTTAATAACAGATTAGAATTAAATCTTATGGTCAAACTGATTAATTAGACAAAAATTCCTGAAAAAAAACAGTAGTCTGTAGTCTGAGAACACATTTAATCTACAGTCGAGTCTCATAAAAATGTGAGATGGTCCACAGCACAGAATGCATTGGTTTTACAGTAAAATTTGTAAAATTGGGAGATTATTATATCATTATTAGTACCTATACCTAACCAAATAGTGGCTGATATATTAAGTTAACAGTGAGTGGATATAAAACTATGTAAAAAAAATAAGATGAAGCAAAATCTATAAAGCAAATTTGAATAGTACAAAAATTAACCACACTCTCCACAGTGAAAGTTCTGTATTATACTTATGTCATAGCCTTATAGTAAGATAAATAGGGGGAAAAACAAACAAACAAAAACTGGTTATGTCATAGAATTATAGCCTTTTCTAAAACTTTTGGCCTATGGACCATCTATTACATGGCTTGCTTGGACACTGTGTTGACACTTATCATGATGTGACTGGTGCTATAAAATGGAAATGGAATGAATTTTAGTGGCCATCCCACTCACTAGAAATACCTGAGATGTTTAATTTATTTCAATTGATCCTTGACATTTGAAGAACAGCCTCTGCAGTGACTGGACTGGAGCTCTTTGACCAGTAATTATTAAATTACACAAGCTGATAGACATCCTTTGTTTTCTGTTGTAAATGTATTTATTGTATAATTGTGCTGCCTTTAGAAAACCACTTAACCCTTGCTAAAAAAGGTTAGTACTTATTCTCTTCAAAGAACACTTGTGAGGACCACAACAATAGAAAGTAAAACGTTTAATCTTGTTTTTCATTGCAGCAGTCAATTGCCATAAATGTTTTGTACATGAGTGCTTTGGCCCGATGACACACTTATTCAACGATTGTTTGATCATTTCCATGAAGCAACACTGAAAACACAATATTACCTAGAAACTGCATCACAATGTTTTTTCAAGCTTGACATTGCATACAGTTTGTTTCATGGAACCATGTAGGAAGGCCACTATAAACACCAAAAGACTGTGCACATATTTTTTAGTTATATCATGAAATATTTTCTGACTGATTGGATTAAACATCTTTCTATCACTGTCACACGCAAAGTTAAACTAATGGATAAATTAGTGCTTCAAGCAGAGTCAGTCAGTAAATATGAGCTGCCGTTATTGATTATCGTAACACTGAAGACTTGGCCATGGCTACCACAATAGAATGAATACAATAGGACTTCTGACTTTTGGACACAAAAGTATAGCTTTGATGCTTGCTTAATGGGTTCTCAGTTGATTGTGATTTTGCATATCCTTCATGAGTCCTTCTGCTTTCACCTTTTGAGGGAGTGTAATGCAAACACGGCTGATGTGAATATCAGATTGTAATACCACAAAACAGCAGTTTGATAATAAATTGGTATGTTCTTCAAATGAAAACCTTAAGCAATGAATAAAATTCTTCTTAGCGTTTAGAAAACAGCAATATAATCCACGAGACGGACGGTTGTGCAGTCCTCCAAATAGCCAACAAGGTGTAGGCTCCGAAGATGACACTAAATGGTGATCAAATGCTGATTGCTTGAAAGTCAGCTTGCACAGGCGAGAGCCGGGAGATGTTAACTACACCCAGTTTGTCAACGAAGAGAGAGAAGCACAGAAAACCATAAACAGCAAAGCACCATGGGTGAAAACCTCAGATAAGAGCTGCATTCAAGAATCTTATTGCCGTAACACTTAATCACAAAGAAAATCTTTGTCCACTTTGACCTCTGTCTTTTCCACAATTGCAAAATTAATGAACAACATCATCTCTAACACAACCATGAGCAGCTCACAGCTCGGACTGCTCAACATATTGATGAGATTGCCCTCTGAGTGGTAGCAAAACACTAATACAAAATACAACATGTAGACATGCATTTTCAAAGCACCAACAGACAGCTTACAGAGATCTATATTCAGCGCTTCAAACTGAGTTTTACACTGAGCTAGCACTTAAGACAGGGTGCCATGGTAGCAAAGAATGAAAATAATTTAGGCTCAGTTGACTAAACTAAGGTAAAAATTACATTAAAATACCACCCATGCCTGCTTTCAGCCTGTCAGCTCATGATTCAGTCTCATCTGAAATAAACCAGTCTCAAAGTTCTGTCGATAAATCCCTTAAAAGTCATCAGCTCTCTCTGTGTCAGCTTTTGGTTAGAGTCACTAGTGCCTCTTAATACCTAATTGAATCTTTTTACAAATGAATCTTTCATTCGTCACATTTCTTTAGCATGACATACATTTCTATAATACTGCTTCAATATTGCTGTGTGTCCTGGTCTATGATGTAATGTTTTAACAGCAGGGATGAACAGAGAAAAGCTAGTGAGCTGCTGTTGTATTTCCGAAATGCCTGTTATGTCTTCACACAATTTTAATGACTTGGAGGGGAAAGTTTTATTTTAAAGACAGCTTTTCACAACAACAAAATCACAACACTTCTGTGCATGTTAATTGACATTTGACAACAGCATTTGCATAATGATTTTGAATAGCCTCGAGGGAGATGCTTGCGAGAAGGAACATTATGGATTTGCTAATTAGTCATGGTCAATTATTTTACTTTGTTGTCGTCATTAGTCTTGGTGAACTAACTTGATCAGACAACCATAGCTTTATGGCAGTTGTCATCACTATTCAGTCATGATTATTGCCGTTTTTCATGGACAGCTTGAAATTATCATTTTTAATTTGCCTGACAAAGCATCCTCATGAAGTATTTAATCAGAATGTACAGAACAATCAAAATAATTCTTGCCAGGTTCATTTACAGACCCTTTCATAAAGATAACCAAATTATTGTACTGAGACAAACCTTAAAACTTCAGATGAAACTTCATGAAGGAGTTAGTGTTGGAGTAGACCATGTTGTTGGACTGTTCAGTATAGCCCTGCATGTTGATGTTTCTGTGAGTGGTTCCGCACGCAACAATTTTAAAGCATTTGATTTCTAGCCAAAAACAAGGTGTGAGAAGTCAACAAGATCCACACACTGCCAGTTTGTCTTTCATTTTCCAGATTTTTCCAACTGGATTATTTTGTAATCATGTTGTCTAAAAACAGTGTATTTGTATTCATAAGAACTTGAATAAGGGTAACTGGCCTACTTCTTGGATCTTGAAGACGTTTCACCACTAATATTGCTCTTCTTCAGAAGGGGCTTCACCACCACTGTTTTAAAAGAGGTGGGGAAAACACCCGTCAGGAGAGAGCAATTCACAATGTTTAAAAGCTGTTCCTCAAAGAATCCGTAAAATGTTTTAAAAAACGGTGTGGGAATTGGGTCCAAAAGGCAGGTTGTAGGGTTTACCTGGGATAAAACTCGACCAAGTGTCCTTGCATCAAACAGGGCAAAATTCTCCAGTGTTTCCTCAGGTAAAAGCAATGATCCAGGTGTGGTGATGGCTAAAAACTGTTGAGATAAAAGACTGGATCTGATGTCATCAATACTTCTGAAGTGGTCTGCAAAATCCTCACAGAGAGTATATGATGTTGTTTTGTGGGATCTGCTAAAATTACTGTTAGTTAAAAGATTAATGGTGGAGAAGAGGAATTCGGGACTGTTTTTATGGTCAGAGATTTTTTGAAATGGGAAATCTTTGCCTGTTTGATGTAGGTTTTGAGTTGTTGGCATAAAATTTGATAGTGAACTGTTAGTTTTGATTTTCTCCATCTCCTTTCAGTACTCCTGCAGTTTCTTTTCAGTTTATTTGTTTCCTAATTTCTTCATAGTTTTTTTCTTGATTGTTTTGGTAAAAAGAGAAGCCACTGAGTCCAGCATTGACTTAAGATTGCTGTTAAAATTGTCAACGATATAATCGCAAGGTGCTGGTAAAATCTCTGCTGGAGTGCTCTGTAAAATCTGCATAAAATTTGCAGCCACTTCAGAAGTTAGGTGGCATTTCCTCATCGTTCTCACCGGGGCCTCCCGCTGATTAAAAGTGGTGATGTTAAAAAACACACAGTAGTGGTCAGACACAGCCAGGTCCACAACAGAGGACACGCCCACGGACAGGCCATAGGTTATGACCAGGTCCAGGGTGTTTCCTCTGCTGTGGGTCGGCTGTGCGACATGCCGTTTAAAATACAAGCAGTTTAAGAGGTTTAAAAATTCTCTGGATACTGGGTCTGAGGTGTTGTCAACGTGTAGATTAAAATCACCAGTTATTAAAATCCTGTTGTAGGTGGTGTGAAAGTCGCATGTGTCACTGAACCCCCTGATCAGTGTGCATGTCGTTTGAGTTATTATCACCTATGAATTGTCTACCTGCCTGGCGAGTTTTGGGCACAGGATACAAGGTGTGAATGGATGTGAAACTGCTTAGGGAGGAGAGGCAATGCTGCATTGTAGGTGCTCAGAAGGTGATACCTGTGATACCTCCTCTGTTTAAAGATGTTTTTTCCAGTTTAACATAAATGGCTTCCTTGACTCCTCTCTCAAACCATGTGTCTTCTCTGTCCAGAATGTCTACATTACTGTCCTCAAAAGAGTGTCCCAGTTTGGTTATCCACAGCTTTGAAGAGCATTCTTGGAGTGCTGATTTTCCTTTTGTTTTTCCTCGCGCTTAGTAGGTACACTCTCAGCCTGGTGATGTAGTGTTCTGATGAGAGCCAGTTTGTGTTCTAGTGGATTATGTGAATAGGTCTGTATGTGCGGGTTTCCTGTAAACTTCAGTGTTTCCATCCTCTATGTACACAGCACAGTCCAAAAAAGCTCTTATGATTACCATAACCTGGATGACTGAAAATCTTCATCAACATGTAGTAGTAGTCGTTCTATATAAAACTAATCATACTTTAAAAACAACATTACCTCCAGTGGACAGCTGGGAAATTAATCTAAAGATAATGGGACAATTTTTCTGAAATACTCAGTTGCCAAGAACAAATGTCTCAGAAAAAAATAAAAATATATAAGCTGCATGTAAGAAGTGAGTTACTCACTTCAAGACAATAACTGATGCAATGATGTCACAGTCAGTAAAGACTACACAATATCTAACCACAATGATAACTTCAACACACAAAGGTTCCACCAAAACAACTCCTCATACAATGCATTTATGTTCCTGTTTGTTTTCTACATCAGGTGGTGAGGGCCAAAATCTTCAAAGTCAAGGTGTCAAAATAATAAACGTAAGCCCAGAGATGACATTTTGGTAGCTTTGTCCATCTTTTTTTATTTAGTGTATGGGCAGTACACATATGAAAATACCCTTAAAACTTCTGGTAATCGAAATGATCAATCAAAATTCTGGAAAGACTTAGCAAGTATGGTGAAATTTTTTTTTCTGATTTGGACAACTTATGATTATATCCTCAATAAAGTTGAACCCTCTACTTGTCATTGCTATAACATAACAGATATTACATAACCTGTACTTGTGAAGTCTAACAGAGAAGTCAATTAGAATTAACAGGAGACTTATGAAACATTTATCACTATAAATATTCATCAATATCAGAGTACTTACACTGAATTTACCTCAAAGTTTTGCCAATATTGAACAATTTAGCATTTTTACTATACAGCCATTATTGTAATAAGCCATTTATAATGTTTGTAATGATTTCCATTACTAACATTGTTTGGAGTGTAATAGATATATGGATTTGCCAAGATATTTGGAAAGGGGAAAACAAATCTGAAAAGAATATATGTGCAGCTCAGCGGCAGTTCACAAATGGGAAAGCTGCTGGTTCAATCTCAGGCTTCTGCGGATTCCTCCCACCATCCAAAAAAGATGTATGTTAGGTTAATTGGTTATTCTAAATTGACCCTAGGAGTGAGTGTGAGCATGCATGGTTGTAGAGCCTATCCCACCTTTTGCCCTATGGCAGTGGGGATAGGATTAGGATTTTTCTAATTTTCTCACATGTTGTCTTTATCTCCACCCCTCAGACATCATCTATGAAGATGTTTATAAGACTTCAACTACCTTGTGGACTTATCGAAATGTGTAAAATAATGGAATGCTCACACAACTGAAATATTCTTTTCTCCAGAAGACTATGGGACTGTTGAAGTTGTTATTCCTAAATAATACCAAATAGTTGTGATTTATTTATTTTATTTGCAATTTTTTTTTATTCAAAGGCCATCTTTGGGGTGTCAATAGGTACCTTGCTGTCAGCACACTCTGTGTTATTCCATAATTAGAATTAGTTTGGCAAATTAAATGCACTGCAAGTTTTACTGTTGACCACATTTCATCTGCTAGTGAAATATGTGTAAAAAATGCCTTTTGTGTTCTTTGACACAATGTTACAACCACATTTTTGTGAAAAAAAGTGTAGAAATAATTATCAGCCACATAGCTGCAGGAGCCACTATCACTCTATATCCTTATTGATTCTGTCTTCCCCACCTCTTTTAAACTGCTTGTGACATTATTGTGGTTATTAACTTGTGTTTCCCTGTTCCAACAGGTATCTTTTGAATGGTGTTTCTTCCCCCTCTTTTCGGTCTTCTCAAACCCCAGCTGGTTGAGGCGGATGGCCCCCCTTCCCGAGTCTGGTTCTGACAGCGGTTTCTTCCTGGGAGTCGTTCCTTTCCATAGTCGCCACAGGCACGCTCAGGACGGGAACTGAAGACAAGTTTCGGTGCAATCTGTTGGTTTCCTTAGCTAGGATATTGTTTCTGAATTTCTATGTGAATGAATTGGATTATTTTGAAATTAATTAATTGGATTTCATTTGATTATGATTACAATGAATTGAATTCCAATTGACTTGAATTGGACTATATTATTTAAGTGCCTTGAGATGACAATTGTTGTAATCTGGTGCTATATAAATAAAACTGAATTGAATTGAATTGAATTAAAAGTAGTCTAAATTTAGACGGATATTCAGGACTAAGTGGGACTAGACGCAATGTTAAAATCACATCTAGTGCTCTCTAAAATAGATGACACAGCAAGGGGGAGCCCTTATGGCAGTTATGTTCTCATCCAAAAATGGGTACAAAGCCCTATTAAGAAGCCACAATAACATTAAAATGAATGTAGTTGACCTGAGATAGAACATTATAATTGAGCTGGATTTCTGGAGCCTGCAGAGCATTTTGCTACATCTAAGAGACAAAGAACCTTTTAAAAATATGCTCAAATCTATAAAAGCAACACTACATATAATACAAATGTGGCCACAGCAATACACCACACCATTACGACTGCAGACATCCAAGAAAGAATCTCCAGTGTGAAGAGCCTGACTGAAGCATCCCCAGGCAAAATACACTGCCTAAATTAAGTAAAGGTGCTCCATGAATAGCTAGCAGAACAAATGAACCATCTGCTAATAGATGAGACATCTTCCAACTATCAGACCATACCTGCCTTTGAACAACAATGGAGCTCCTGTTAGGCATCAAAGTGGATTAGATGAGTAGGCCCGTGGCTTAATACATGAACGAGGCCCAGGAACAGTGTTGTGCATGTTCATAATTCACAAGAACTTGTTCAAAGTTCTGTTCACCTAGATCAAAACTGAACCGGTTCATGTATAAAGTTCATGATTTGAAATTCGTGTTTATCACTGCTGCCTCACAGCTAAATTTGAATCTCGACTGGGGCTTTTCTTTGTGGAGTTTGATTGTCCCATATATGTGGGTTCTCTTCAGGTACTCCAGCTTCTTTCCACAGTCCAAAAGCATGTTGGATTGATTGGTGATTCTCCACTGATCCTAGGAGTTAGTGTGAGTATTTATGGTTTTTTGTCTCTGTGTTGTCCCTGTGATGGACTGGCACTTTGTCGGGTGTGTGCTATACAGTCAATTTAAGATTTTACTTCACAGTCCCAAAACTAACTAGTTCATGTTTATTTCTTACTTTTTTATGAGCTCCTCTTAGCTCTTCCCTATATTGTTAGGGGCCGCAGTTTTCCACCCATTCCTCTTGCGTCTCTTCCTTTTTGTTTCTGTCTGCCACTTCCCAGAGGGCATGGCTATCTGTAGTGTAGTTTATTGCTGATACCCTTCACATCTCGCTCATCATCCTCTCCTGCTTAAAATTCCTGGTCTGTGCTCTACTGCAAGTTTGTCTGCAACCCATGTTGTTTCATTCAGGCAACATGAGTCCTGTGCTTTGTTACAATGCCAGTACTGCTCATTGGGTAAGCTACAAGTTTAATCATTCACTCGGATGTCACCAGTCTTACTCTGCCTGTTGCTTTGAGACTTCTGTGGAAAGAATAATTTAATCGTTTGTTAGATTAGTTTTAAGTTTTGCAAATCTACCTGGAAGGAAGCCACTCACATGGAGAAGTCTGGAAAAAGCTTGTTTACTGCAGGTCAGCAATTTTCTGTATCAGAGTTCATGAATCAGAATCAGAGTTTTTGGACATCTATCATTCACCTGCCACTCGGTCTCTGTCTGTCCGCAGAGACCCAAGACCCTCTCCAACAATGACTGTCACCAGTGACAAATCATTATTTGATCATTCTGAGTAAATGTGAAAATCTGGTGTGAGCTTCTATCTCTATTGTCAGAACGAGGTCGTTAACTCGTGAATTTATCTCACCAGTGTCAGGGACCTCAGGACTCAGAACACAAATGCAGGGTCGGTTCAGATGCAAAGAGATGTTTATTAAATAAATAGAGCACAGCAAGGCAAGGTGGGATGAGGATCTCCAAGCAGAGCAAAGGAATCAGGCTGTGAAAGTCCTAAGCGCTCTCCTCAACAACTATGGCTGAGGATGAGTGCGGCTATGAAAGTTAACAAACAAAAGTTCTCTCCACGCCAGGAGGAAAACAGAAAAGCTATGAACAATAACAAACAAACTCACGCTCTCCTGATGAGGTGGATTTAAACAAAGGACGCTCTCAAAAAACAGAGGCACTATGAAACTAAAACTATAATCTTAAAGCGCTCCTTTAACGGAGGCGTGACAGATCTTACAAGAACACGAACAGAAAACGCTCCACTGGAGGAAGAACTATGAAACGTACAAATCGATAACTTTCCAAAAATGGAGGAACAAAACAAAGCTATGAAACTTGTGATGAATCGTGATGAATGAATAAACTATTGCTATGAATAAATTACAAATCAAGATAGCTCTGCAGGAGGATCGCTCACTGCAGGCTCATGGAAACTATGGCTGTGAATCAAGGGATGGCTGGTAATGAAGCTCATGGACAGAGGCATATTTGAACACATGAGGGACCAAGGGGAACAGGTGGAAACACTTGGGAATCAGGGAAGACAATCAGACGCTTGACACGGGAGGAAGGACAAGATACCTGAAACGAGAGGGGAAAGTTAGTGATTTCAAAATAAAACAGGAAATGACGAGACAAGACATGAAACAGAATGTAAATCGTGACAATCAGGATATACAGAAAACATATTAGAATGTCATTTGGTCTAGGAGGCCAAATAAGAAAAGCTAGATGATCACAACTGATGGGGTTAAACCATCAGAGGGAAATGTAGAAGATGTTCAGAAAAGTTACATATATCTTAAGATCCCACAGACAAATTCCAACTGTGAAGAGGACGAAAGAGTGTCAGCCAAAACTAGCTAGTAAGAGTAAGTCAGGTCTTGAAGATGGGATGGGAATTGTTAAGAATTTAGCAATTCTGGTTCCATTATCGATATCGCTTATCAATTCTCATCCAGTTGTACAAATGGCTTTGGTTGCAGTAACATTTTAATTTCAAGTATGCACCAACATTTTCACCTCCATCATTTTACTTTTCCCTCCCTCAATGAAAGGGGTAGCTACAGGTATGCAGGAGCCTGCCTCACTCTTGCAGTCCTCATCAACTAAATGTTAATATCAGATGGAAATTATTGATATCGTATGTCACTAACATTATTACAGTCTACAGGACCTGGAAGTTTAACGTTATAAGGCTCTCAAGTTTTGAATGCAGGTAAGATAGCGGTGTGCCAGAGAAATTGATATGATAATTTTTTTTCAGCGTTAGAAATACAATGTGTGGCAGGAGTGCGTGACAAAAGACTGAAAAGCGTGACTGTTACGCTCAATGCGGCAGACTTGAGCCCTGCGTTACCTGGGACTTTTGGGACGGAAGATGCTGTGCCACAAGCTACCCCGCAGGAGTCGCCACCATCACTTAGCGTGTCAAAGACTTTATATTCGTGCAAAGTAATTGCATGCAGTGTGGTCAAATGTTTCAGCATGTTGGAGATATTTCCCCCCTTTGATGTGATCACAGCTCTGTACGTGTTGCAACTGGCCCTAGTATTGTCCTTTTTGTGAAATATAACCAAACTTTGGGGCGCTTCTGCCTTAACGCCGTGTTGGAAACATTCTGAGCCAAAATATTATGAGTGCACATTAGGTAATCGCGCAAATGCGTCAGACGTTAGCAGAAAATATAAACTGGATCGTTACGGAAGCGGATAAACGATTCCACAGAATCGAACTACTGGGAGCCGTCTCTCTTCGAGAACCGGTTCTCGATTTCCATCCCTACTTGAAGAGACAGCTGCATGGGGAGAACAAAATCCAAGTAATCAACACGTATGCCCTGCCGGTTATCACATACCCTGCTGGTAAAATAAGCTGGCCAAAAGTAAAGATAGAAGCCACTGACATCAAGGTAGGAAAACTCCACACTCTGCTTGGAGGGTTTCACGCCGAGTCCAGCACCTTGAAACTATACTTGAATTGTATAGTTGGAGGATTGTATTGTATCGCTGGAGGATAGTGAGCTAGTGTTGAGAGTGAGCAACATCAAGAGGAGGGGACTCAATAAGCTTGAAAAAATAGGCTATAATTTTTGGAAGTTTAATGGATGATTGGAATATACTTGTTTTTTTTTTTATATTTACTTTGTTATGAGTACATCTGCATACATCTCTCTGCCAAAATATGTGTATAATCGCCACTTGTGGCAACAGTGGCCCCTTTCAAAAACTCCTACTTGCAGACTCCAGCCATTTAATGCTCCTTATTGTAGTACTGAAAGAGGCTTTTTAGCAGAGAGCATTAAGATTATGCTTAATATGGCTTTAATATCTGTTGTGAAAAGCACAGCTACCATTTTATCTATGGTATATAAATAATTGTGATTAAAAAGTCTTAAAATGACTAAACCTCTACCCTTTGTCACATGGAGAAACCTACCTTAGGCTGCGTGCATTTGCTGCAGCCGGCACTCTCACCTCTGGTCTTGTAGGTCAGCCATTTTGCTTGATATCTTTTGGTCAATTGTAGTACGTGCTGCAGCTTCACCATTGACACAGTGCTGCCCTGTAGTTTCCAATTTCCACCATCCAGAGACTTCAAACATAACACTTTAACACATTTTATCCAGATAATTAGACAATTATCTTGCTTCGCTAAATAAAAAATAAAAAAAAGAGAAAAATCCATCCGGGGGTAATTGGTGTGTTGAGATGGGGGAAGTTTCCGCAGCATCACTGCAGTGAGGGTCTAAGGGAAATAATCCAGATAAGTCAAGCAGAAGAGGGGAGGAAAAAAGCTTCACTTACTTGATTTTAATCTTGCCACTTTGCAAGCATTTAAATAGCTTTCATCACACTTCTGGCTTGCAGCTCCGCTACTAAGCTATTATCAGTGCAGAAAATGTCCATTTTAAATGTCAGTGTGAGCACAAAATGAAAACACAGTAACAGGTGCTGGGCCTGAGGTGAACTGCAGTAATGCCCTCATTATTGCTTTCTCATAGAGCTGTTATGTTGCTGCTGTTTGGGCACAATATTCTACAGGTAAAAATGGAGCTCAATTATTGATAGAGAAATACATGCAAAGTCACACAATGGCCAGCAGAATAGGGTGTACCAGGCCTACATATGTAGTCTGTAAAATAACCCTGATAAAAGTAATTGAATTTTGCTGTGATAAGATTAACTTATGAAGCAAAAGGAGCCTTGACTTCCTCTAAAAAGATACTATATGACAGCTGGAAATAATCACACCAAACCTCTCCTTCAAAGAATATATGCACACAAAGATGAAAAGCATGAAGGAAGCATGTCTGAAATCAGCCTGTCAATAGCCAACATACCGACTCAAATGGCTATGTCCTGATTACATGCATACTCTGAGTTCTTTTAAATGTGCTGAGAGGAACCTTAAACAAGATTCAACACTTTAAACCCCAGTAGACTTAATTAAGGGTGAGACTAAGCACATGCAGAGATGAGTTAGGAGGAAGGAGAAGATTGGATCTGTGGCAGAAAGGAGGTATAGAAATTGTGTTGGTAGTGGAGATGGGGGTAGTGATAATACACCAACACACAGTGAGAAAATTGTATTTATGCTTCATCTCTAGCCAACAGCTAATGCATTGTTAAAATAACTTGCTTCCATCCAAAGCTGTGCACAGACAAGTGACATTAACAAAAAAAAACACATATTAAACTCCTGTTTAACTTGCCCAAGCAACATAAAACCTTAAACATTGCGCAACTATTTGGGTTTCTGGGATACTGCAGTAGCTCTGGACATACTGCATCTTTCTTTGTAACTTTGGGAGATTTGCTACTAAGCTTTTTTGTGTAATGGTTTGGATTCGGTGCTGCTGGAAGGATTTCAGCTGGTAACCCTGGCATTTTCAAAAAGAAAACATCTGCTTCCATCCTGTCATTGGCGAAGTCGTTTACATGTAGAAGCAGCTTAGCTTTTCACAACCATACTGGAATTACTGGAATATAACCCCAAAAACGATGAGTTGAAGAGGAGTTGTTTAGGATGTAGAGCAGGAAAAAAACAAAGAAAAAAGAAGGAGGAAGTTTAACCACTTGTTCGCTTGAACATCACTGGAAGTGTGAGAACACCGGCAGATGAAATGGACAAGTTTGGAGCCCTGATGAGGACACTGCAGAAATATCTGGGAGACAATTTTTTATTATCTCTACTCTGTCACCTCTGACAGAGTCAGCCTCGTGGGTTCCGTCTATGTAGTTTATTGTTAGCTTTTTATATAGCTTGTTATATCTTCATTTGTAAGTCACTTTGGATAAAAGTGTCTCCTAAATGCATAAACATATTTTTTTTACTCAAAGATGGCTGCAGGAACAATTCTAACACCATATGGGCAGACGGCAAGTGCAGACAGAAGTGCAGAAATTACAGTGCTTGTTAACAACAGATGATATAACCCTCGACATGTCACTGAGAAGGAGCGTCTCTGCACCCCAGATGTTGGCTGGGGAATCCTGTTGATGTTGTATACTTACGTGAGATCACTCGAGTTACCTAACAATGCTGTTTGTGACATCATCAGCAAAATTGTTATGAAAACAACAGACCAATAATTTTTTGGCAATCTGTGAAGATTTTAGACACTCCTATTCCTGCTCCACTTCAACTTTATGTTTTTACAACATCACATATCTCCAAAAGTCATTTATACTGCAGTAATACCATTTCCGTTCAGGGACTGATAAAGTTGTTGAATACTGTTATATGGCTAATTCATATTTCAATAAGTTAAATAAAAAAATAGAACTGAATAAATTCATTACAATTGCAGTTAATAAAGGATTGATAAAAGGGCTATTTACAGGTTAAAAGACTAAAATTTGTCACAAGACTAGTTTGGCTGCACCACAATGTTTCACCGCTCGTATGTGCCACATATTATTGCAAGGTTGTTTTTTTCTACTTATATCTAGCAAAGAAGAATTCCTTGGCGTGTATGCAGTGTTATGTGAAATGTTTGGGATGTTACAGCTAAATCCACAACAGAGGTTATATTGAATTTAATTGCATTAAAATAAATTTAATTGAACTGAAGTGAAACTTTAAATAGCTAGTGTACTGTTCTCTCTGTGTTAAATTTCCAAAGTGTTGGCATAGATAAACATCCTTTTCATGAGTCAGGAAAGTGAGTTAGTGTTGTACGGCTGAATACTTAAGCATTTTAGGATCAATACTTTATTAAAAGTATCAATAGCTGGCTCTCGAAATTCTCTTGAAGTGACAGAGGAGACAGGTAAGTGATGCCCTAGTGTCGCGAGAAGCAGAATTCAGTATGGCGAGCTACTAGACAAACATTTCAATGTCTGTAAAATTCCGCTAACTTATTTTAAATTGTTTAAAAGTTGGTTATTTATTTGTTATTTCTAATCATATATTGCATGACCCCAAACACTCTGGAGCAAAACGAAGAGTTTGATTACCTGGAGAAGTACATTGATGAGTGTTATGAAAAGATTGTCATGGGTAAATCCAACGCAGTCTCCACTCCCGCAGCATCCAAAGCTTCATCCTCCAAATGATGCCGCAATGAGGACTCACCTGGAGCGATTTCTCCCCCGGGGAAGGACAAAGCGGATATTCTCCTCTCCATCGACAACTGATTATCCAGCTTTGATGCTTTTTTTTGTCCCTCCTGGAACTCCTTCATAAAGAGTTTCAGGCTCTGCGGGAGTCCCTTGAATTCAGCCAACAACAAGTCCAAGCACTGGCTACCAAGCTGCCCTCAAGGAGTCACTTTGAAATCACTTTGGGGGAATGACCTGACTCCAAGAAGAAAACAAACACAAAGAGACCGTGATTGATCTCCAGGCCTGCAGCTTGAGGGACAATCTTGTTTTTTCAGGCATCCCGCAGGCTAAGTAAGATGCAGAAACAACCATGTATTGTCTTTAGGTGTGTAAAATAAGAGTCTGACAAGTGACTATTTGGTTAGTCTTGTTTACTTTTTGCTGAACGTGCTCTACTATAAATCACTTTACAGGCATCGCGCTTCGCCGTCAACCATGCCTATGTTTACGACTGCTACTGTTATCAATACATCTTCCCCCTCTATGAAGACTAACTTGTCATAAAAAGAACAATAGGCATATAGAAACAAGTTGCATAAACTACACCTTTAAAACATTTGCATTTGAATCATGAACACTCCTTCTGAAACATCTGTAGGTAGATTAAGAACACTACCCAAACCCAAGAGTCAATGACTGTTAGAGTCTCTGCAGTCCACCACTACAGGTTCAGTTTAACCACAGGCTTTCTGGTCTGCTCTGATCTACGTAGCTGAGCAGACTGCTGCATTATCTCAGATGTGTCACTGTGGAGTGGCTGTAGCTCAGGAGGCGCAGTTGCCCACCAATCAGAAGGTCGGTGGTTTGACTCTGGCCTCCGCGGTCACATATCCGAGCCTCGGGCAAGACATTGAACCCCACGTTCCCTACCGACGCATTCGATGCATGGTGTGTGAAAGTGTGTGAATGAGTGCTAAGATGAATGGGTGAATGTGGCATGCAGTGTTAGCGCTTTGACTGGTGAGTTACTTTCCATCACATCTGCATGGCATGGGACTTTACATTGTCATCAAGTCCTTCATTTCTTTGCGACCCTGTTCGCTTAGCCTGTTTTCCAGCCTCAGGTCCTCCTCATTGTTGCAAAACAATAGTTCTTCTGTCCCATGACCTGAGTCCTTCCATGCGAACTATAGCTTTCTCCTGGAGAGGCATGAGAGCAGTGACAGAGCGATCATGACATACCTTTTGTTTCTGTTTTTAGTTTTCTGGCTTTCTCTGCCCACACCTTATGGGCCTTGTGTTCAGGTGTGTGTGATGGGACTGGGCAGTCGAGTACGGATCTTGCGAACCAGCAACAGTTTGGCTGGTAGACTTGCTTAATCAAGCCCAAATCCAGACAGGCTTTATTTCCCAATAACATCTCGTCCATCAGGTACAACAGTAAACATCACATGATAAAGGCGGTTCTTAATTGTCAGTCTGCATGTTCCTTTCATCTCAATGCTCTGTCCATTATATGCCCTCAAAGCCACTGTTTTGTTCAATGACTTGGGCCTCACTTTGAGGTTCTGTGCTCCAACTCTCAATGCGACAGTCTGACCAGTGAACATGAGGGTTATATGGAGCAAGTCTGGGAAAACCAAGGGTGACTGAAGCGTTAGAAATAGGAAAAATATATAATTCTATCTTCTCACAGTGGTTACCAGAGACTATTAGGGTGATGGGTGCAGTTTTGTGTGTGATGGTGGTGAGAATACCTCCGTCTAGTGCCGATACCATGATTGGAGCAGGTAGGGGCTCAAAGGAAGATGTAGCTCAGAGGTTAAGGCGGGGTCCAGGAGATTCTGCCCAGTGCCTGAATCGAGCAAAGCTGCAAGCTCTCTGGTGGCGTTGTCAAGCTGGACGGTTACGGGCAGCGTGGGCTGTCTGAGCTGAGCGACTGCCGCCAGGAAGGTGGTAATTGTGTGCGAGAGTTCCTGTCCCTCTTTTGCTCCACAAGTCGGTTGTTGATATGAATAATTAGGGTGACTAGTTCCTCAAAGGTGGATGGCTCCTCTCTTAATGCTATCTGATCCTTTAATTGATCACTGAGTGCGTTAAGGAGTATTCTCAGGATTGTATCAGCTGGTAAACCAATCTCAGTTGCCAAAATGCAGTAACTCAATAATAAAATGCAAAAACTCAACAATGAATTTGGCCATGGACTGACTACCCTGTTTAAAGTTCAGAAGTCTTTTTGAAGCATTAGCCTCAAAGATGGGGTGGTTGAGGGTCCTTTTAAAATCATCCTGGAAGGCGACAAAAGAGAAAGAGTCAATAGTCTAAGGAACTTCCTCTTAAAAGGGCTACCGTGAAAGAGATCTTAGCTGCATCCGAGGAAAAGGGGCATGGTGAACGGGCAAAAGCTAATGAACACTGGGGCAGGAACCCTCTGCATCTGTTGATATCTTCAGAAATACCATGAATGTCGAAACAGGCGTGGGGAAATCAGAACAAGGAGAGTGGACGAGGGATACGAGCACTGAGAGAGACAAGTAAATATAAGACATTAGCTAGAAATAACTCTCAATGGAAGCAATGGAGTCAGTCTAATTACCACAATGAATGTGAGACAATCAGGCAAAGACTGGTTGCTCCTGTAGCTCCTATAGGGGTATCTGGATGAAGGCAGATGAGGAGCAGGTGTGATGGCAGGAGCAATCCAGACTCCGCCCAAGGCTGCTAGGAAACTTGCTCAGCCCTGCCGAAGACTCAGAAACCAAAAACAACAGCCAAGCATGATCGTGACACTGCAGCAGAGAACTGAGGGGAAAGGATCTCAGCGTCAACTACCAATTCCTGAGAGAGATCCTGGAGCAATGCATGGTTCTGTTCCAGAGCCGAAGGAAGTTCATGAAGGAAGGCTCGCATCTCTGTGAACAAGCTCCGTGTCAACATACAGCTCTACCACGTGAAATGTGAACACCACTCCATGACTCTTCTAAACTCAGGTAAATTACTTTGTTTTTCTTGCTGTTGGTGATGAATATATTAATTCACTAACACAATTAAGCACGAATAGTAAGTCCCATAAACTCATGTGATGCACAGCGATTATATGTATGTATATATATATATATTTTTTTATTGGTTTATACGTCTTCTTTTCTTTCATTTATTATTTGTCCTTTTTTTCTTTCCTTTCACTTCATCCCAACTAGCTGCATATTTTCTTCCTTTCATGATATTAATATAAACATACACAGTACTTGTAAAGACTTGTATGTCAAACACTTCCAAACACACATGGCACCACTAATCTGACCATGAGCACACTGAGGTTTGTTACATGGAACGTGCGTAGAGCTGGTTCCAGGGAGGAGAGATAAAACATTTTCACTCAATTAAAAGAACTACAAGAAGACAGACAGAATTATTACAAGAAACTCATTTATCACAGGCAGCTATAGATGTACTCGCTACAGCACAGTTTTCTCATATGTACTCAGCTGTTACAACTCCAAACAAAGAGGTGTAGCAGTCCACAAATATTTTCAAACAATGTATGAATGATTTTGGTCTTTGTGATACATGGCCCACCACTCAGAGATTACACCTTTTTCTCACCAGTACACCACTCATATTCTAGATTAGATTATTTCCCAGTTAGCAGCTCTCTCATAAATAATATCCCAGAAACAATTTGATTCACTTGAATTGATGCCAGCTCAACTATGTCCAACTTCATCAGGCACCTTCAACGACAAGGATAGATCAGACTCTTTGTAATGTGAAAGGGAAACTTAGCGCGCATCGACAGGTACAAGTAGGCTATTTTAAAACAGCAATTAGATTAACATTAAGGTACACTCACATATACTTGGCTTTGCAATAAATTTGATAATTGTTAACCTAGGCTATTAACCAAAGTCCTTATCAAATTTCACAGGCTGCTGCAGATAAATCAGCAGCGCTGTGCAGTGAACAATGAAGCTGTAATCTGCATATAGTTTACAACACTGTTTACTTTGATTAGTTTGCTAGCTGTACCTGTTGATACGCGCTATGGTACAGTTCCAGATGAGCTTGACGCTGCCATGGTTCGAGTAGTGTTGATATCAGTGGTTGCACACATGCGTGAGGCTGTGTTGTGCTCAGCCTGCCATCAGCCTTGTCATACATCAGAATGAATGAAACGAATGAATCAGAAACAATAATTTTATTAAATGAAGATTGTTTACGAGTCCCAAACCTCGAGTCCAAGTCAAGTCTCAAGTTTTTTGAGGGGAAGTTTGAAGTCAAGTCTCGAGTCTTTGTTTGTGCGACTTAAGTGCGACTCGAGCCGAGTCATGCAACTTGAGTCTCCATCTCTGGTACCTAGTGCAAAGACTTTGCTTGGAGAACTTCGAACATAGCAACAACTATAACCTCTCTTAATGAAGCATGACGAGGAAATGTCACTCATGATCTTGATGCAATAAATTAAATTTCAGGGACTTCGGGTCTACCAAAATTATGCTCCTTACAAACTGAGCCATTAGCCAACAACATTTACCAGTTTCTTAATAACGTCAGCCTTCCAAATTTACATCATGAACCGGCTTTGGATCCACTTCTCTGAAGGAAATTCCACAAAGCCCTCTAACATATGCAATAAAGCCCCAGGCCCAGACAGTTTTCCAGCAGAATTCTATAAAGAATTTAGGTCTACATTGACTCAAATATTTTATAGAATGATATTGCAAATTAAGGAGAATAATGCAACTCCAAACATGAACCCCGCAAACATCAGCTTACTTTCGAAGCCACACTCCCATCAAGCTAGCTATCCTTACTAAACGTAGACCTAAAAATTATCTATAAAGCCCTTGCTTGAACAGCAGAAAAATTACCCCTTTCATTATACATTCTGACCAAACATTTTTTTATAAAAGGTAGACATTCTTCCACTAATCAGGCAGACTAATTAATATCATAGACTACTCCTACCATAAACAATTTCGAAACCACAATCATCTCTCTAGATACAAAAAAAAGCATTTGATCGTTAACTGGAAATTTTTACTGGCAACTCTACACAAATTTGGATCATCTTTCATTAACTGGATAAAGATACTATATATCTCTCCCAAAGCTTACAACCACATTGCAGTCAGGAAATATAACATATTTAGGCGTAAACACTTCTTCCAGGCTTTCAGAGCTAACAAAATTATATTAAGCTTTTAAAGACAATGGACGATCTCACAAGTTGGAACTCCTTACCGATATCACTCATGGAGAGAGTTGCTACTATTAAAATGATGGTCCTTCCAAAAATGAATTACCTCTTCTTGATGACACCTATCAAACAGTCTCCTAGTTTATGTCTCAAGATTCATACATCTCCAATTTTCTCTGGAATAATAAGCCACCACATATTAGTTTAAAAACTTTAAAACAAGAGTCATTGGTGGTTTAGATTTACCTAATTTCCATCATTATTTCTTGGCCAATATGTTACTGTATATCTCCAAATAGTATAAATCTTTTCCACTAGATTGAACATGATTAGGTTTAGAAGAAACGTTTTGCAATAATTTAGAAATCTTAAACTTACCCTTTATTAGCCCAAATATCAAGCATAATAAGTGTTTCTAAAGCAATAACACCATCTCCTCTCTGACAGTCTGGTGGGAATTCCTTAAAATGACCAAGTCTTCACTAAATAAAAAAGTATTAATAATTTCACAAATCTGCACTAATTTTGTGTTAACAGGTTTTTTTTTTTCAACGCAGTTCTAGTTATTTTGCCATTTACAGGACCTTTTCCTCGTTGGTTTGCAGAGGCTAACTTATATCTCATTCTTCCTGTGAGGGGAACTACAGCTATATCAATGGGCCCCTTCTTCAGACACAGACGCAACTAGTTTGATGGGGTGTGAATGGTGCTGCTTGAGTGGATTCTCCTCATATTTTTTTTCACTTTCACTTCCTACAAATGGAGAAAGTGCAGGCCAGGTCTTACCTTTATACAAATGGTGAATGTTAGATCGCTAGGAAACAAAATGAGCAAGCTTTGAGCACTCATGATGAAACAGAAAGAATATTGAGAATGCAGTTTCACTGAGACATGACTGCACAGTCATATACAGGACTCCCCACCTCTCTACCTGGCTTTAAGATGATAAGAACCAACAAAGACATTAGGAGAAGTGGCAAAAGCAAAGGTGGAGGTATCACAGTGCTTGCTAACAACAGATGATGTAACCCTGGACATGTCACAGTGAAAGAAGATCTGTACCTAGATCACTGAATTGCTAACTTTGACTTTTTAGAAAGATCACAGGCTTTAAGGCGAATGAGGATCAGACTGATGGAAGCTCGGACAGGGCCAATGAGCTGAACATATATTTCAATAGGTTCTGACCTCACATCTGTGAGATCTGTCACATCTACCTGTACCCACATCCTGCCTGTCATATCTCCATAGTATCAGCCTCCATCTCAGTCATCTTAACACAACCTCACCAACATCTCGCCCACATCAGGAGATAATAAGACCTCCTCTGGCTCCCTGTCCAGCCTTTGTGTCTACAGCAGTCAGGTGAAGAGGCAGCTGCAGATACTGGACCAGAACAATGTTGGAGGTCCAGATGGCATCAGCTCCAGGGTTCTGAAAGCCTGGACAGAACAAGCTGTGTTGGATTCTACAGCATCTCTTCAACCTACGCCTGAGTTAGGATAAAGTTCCAGTGCTGTGGACATCCTGCCTTGTCTAAGTACCGGTTGCCCTAACATCTCATATCATGATGGTCCAAGGCAGGCTTACCTCAGTAGGCCAATGAACACCTTCCATGACCTACTACAGTTTTCTTATCATCCTGGGGTTGGTGTTGAAGATGCCATCATTTATCAGCTCCACTCTCATCTTAACAAAGAAGGTAGCATCATGAGGATCACGTTCTTTAATTCCTTCTGTGCTTTTATTACAATGCAACATACACTGTCATGTAAGAAGCTGCAGAAAATAAAGGTGGACGCCTCCACAACCATCTTGAACAGACCACAGTTTGTGAGAGTGAAGGGTAGTGTGTCTAAGAAGGTAGTCAGCAGCACAGGAGCACTACAGGGGGACTGTACCCTCACTGTTTGCCTTCACTCAGTGCACCTATGATTTCCAGTTCATCTCAAAGCCCTGTTATCTCCAGAAATACTCAGATGACTCTACAATTGTTTGGTGCATCAGTGTTGAGTGTATCACAAGAGGTCGAGTACAAGAATAAGTCAAACATAGTCTCCAGGAATACAAATACCTTAGAGCAAATGCGATCTGAAATACAACACTAAGGCTGTCTTCAAAAAGGGACAGAACAGATTGTACTTCTTAAGGAAATTTAGATCCTTCAAAGACTTCATCAAATTATTGCAAATCATATATACACTGCTCAAAAAAATAAAGGGAACACCAAAACAACACAATGTAACTCGCAGTCAATCACACTTCTTTAAAATCAACCTGTCCAGTTACGAAAGCAACACTGATTGTGAATCAATTTCACCTCTGTTGTGCAAATGGAACAGACAACCGGTGGAAATGAGAAGCAAGTAAGACAACCCCTGTAAAGGAGTGGTTCTGCAGGTGGTGACCACAGACCATTTTTCTGTTCCAATCCTTTTTGGCTGATGTTTTGGTCACTTTTACATTTTGTCAGCGCTCTCACCACTAGCAGTAGCATGAGGCGGTGTCTACAACCCACAGAAGTTGCTCAGGTAGTGCATCCAGGATGGCACATCAATGCAAGTTGTGGCAAGAAGGTTTGCTGTGTCTCTCATCCCAGTTTTCAGAGCATGGAGGAGATACCAGGAGACAGGGCAGTACACCAGGAGACATGAAGGGGGCCATAGGAGGGCAACAACCCAGCAGCAGGACTGCTACCTCCTCCTTTGTGTAAGGAGGAACAGGAGGAGCACTGCCAGAGCCGTGCAAAATTACCTCCAGCAGGCCACTAATATGCATGTTTCTGCTCAAACTGTCAAAACAGACTCCATGAGGTTGGTATGAGGGCCTGACGTCCACAAGTAGGGCTTGTGTTACAGCCCAACTACGTGTAGTGCGATTGGCATTTGCCAGAGAACACCAAGATTGGCAGATTCGCCATTGGTGCCCTGTGCTCTTCGCAGATGAGAGCAGGTTCACACCGAGCACACAAGACAGAAGTGACAGAGTCTGGAGACGCCGTGGAGAACATTCTGCTGACTGCAACATGGCGATTACAGCCCTCCATGTACTAGCCAGAGGTACCCTGACTGCCATTGATGAGATGAGATCCTCAGACCAATTGTGAGACCATATGCTGGTGCAGTGGGCCCTTGGGTACTTGTGATGCATGATAATGCTAGGCCCCATTTGGCTGAAGTGTGTCAGCAGTTCCTGCCTGATGAAGGCATTGACGCTATGGACTGGCCTCCCCGTTCCCCAGAACTGAACCTAATCGAGCACATCTGGGACATCATGTCTCATTCCATCCACCAACGCCACATTGCACCACACACTGTCCAGGAGTTGACTAATGCTTTAATCCAGGTCTGGGAGGAGATCCCTCAGGAGAACATTATTAATAATAATTAATATATATATATATATATATATATATATATATATATGTAATATATGAGGCCAACCTCAGCATGCCTTCAACCTCTCAGGAGTGCCCCAAAACGGCAATGCAGGCTGAATATTTAGTTAAGTAATGAACGTATATGATGATCCATGACACAATGGCCACTTTGGGCACGATGCATTTGTCTGTCCGCAATCTGCTGTGAGTAACGTGAACAAAGCTGTGTCGCGGATCATCAAATACGTTCAATACTAAACTAAATATTCAGCCTACATTGGTCTATGAATGTGGGTGATTCGTATTGTATCTAAACAATATATAGCATGCATTGCCGTTTTGGGGCACTCCTGAGAGGTTGAAGGCATGCTGAGGTTGGCCTGATGTCGTAAGTCTGCCACGACTTCTTTGTTAGAAGAACGGGCACGGTTATCGGGAGAATTTTGGCCCGTACATGCATTCGCCAGTGTGTTAATGATGTCCTCATACTTTAATATTCATCTTACAAAATTCCGAGCGGACTGACTAATTGTCATTCGCTTTTCGCCACAGTATCCACACCTTAGACAAGATGGCTGCAGGCACTTCCGTGAAGTCTGACGTCAGTCAAGTTTCATTCCATATATTCAGAGTTTCATTCAATATATTCAAAGATTAATTTCCTGAACGGCATGCCATAATATATATATATATATCTATCTATCTATCTACAGGTTATCATAATATAGTATTATTAATAATAATGCTCATGATAATTTCTGATTAATATTTGAACCAATAACTTTTATGCATCCAACTGATTGTCTGGATTTTGGTATTGTGGCTGTACAATTTGTTATCTTATTACTTGACAGAGCAATATGTCAAAGGGAAACTAGAGTGGTTTTGGTGTGTTTGGATACTCGACTGTCTATTCAGCTTTCAGGTGTATTCATTCAATCTAGTTCAAGAAGGTGCTTATCAGCTACATTTACAGAGCACGTATTTTTTTAGCTTAATTAGCTCAGGGAGCCTATCAATGTCTGGGTCATAGGAAACCCTGAACTGGCCTAAAAGATTCAAAAAGTAGTGACTGTTGGTAGAACCCCTCAAGGCTGGAGGAATCAGAGGCTGGTTATATACTGTTATAGCAGCCACAGAAAAAAATAAATAGTCTATGTATTTAGCCTTCTCTGTACATTTAACATACATTTATTGTAGGGTGTTGCATTCGTAACCGATTTATAAATATAGGGAGGTATTTTGACATGTACAACCAGTTGCATATGTATGCATGTATTGGCATAAAGTTAAGTTGTTGTTTTTTTTATTTAAATGCAGAGAGTTGCTGTAAATCTCTTTGGTTTGCACCAAATTCTTAAATTTCCTTTATTTAAAAAAAAGCTTTCAGCAGCCTTTTTACAATTTTCAATCTGTATTATTGTGGATGTAGCCTATTTGTAAGTCCCCAGGCCTTAATAACTTCTGAGTGAATAGGATAGCCCTTGGGAAAGAAGGGCATTTGTATGAGAAACTAAATCTAGCTGGTACCATCTGGGCCGGGATGTACTGCTAGATTCAGATTGTCAATGTAGTTCTCCAATTTCATCTGCATAGAAACCACTTAGGATTGGATAATGCAGAAACATATTCCATCAGATCCTGATCGGTTTAAGGTTGCATTGGTTGTATCTGGATTCAATATGGGCCAATAATTGTATTACTCTTTTAAAAATTAGAATACCTGGGATTTCTGAATAATAAGCAGTAAAGTATGAAAAAAAGCATACAAATATACCCATCTTACAATCCCCGTCAGCTTTCTAAGACTTTTAAATGAAGCATTATTTCTTTCAGTTTTTGACTTTTTGGAGGAAAAATTTAATTTTATCTTGTAAAAGCATTTTTTCTTCCCCATTTCTGGTTCCGAGATGAAGTCAATGGAGTTTTCTGCATGATATATTTTGAATCTACCCACTGGGGGATGAATAAAGTATTTTCCAATTATATTCTATATCATTCCAGCCAACTACCATGTCAGCTGCAACCAGTTTGCATGACCGACACTCTGACAACGACATTTGAAAAAAACTAATCCAAGTCTCAAGTCTTGCAAGTTAACGCTCTAGAAAACAAAATCTTGATCAAAATCATACAAAGAGCCAATGGTGTGAAAAGCCTTATAATTCTACAGATTTCTTTCCTTGAACCTGAAAGTGTTTGTCAGCACTTGTGCTAGTCAGCTGATTCTTTAGTTATACAACCATGTGTCTTTCTCCCTGATGCAAACATGTCTAATTCAAAATCTCACAGTGTGAATTAAGAGGCTCTGAGTAATCACAAAAGGAGCTGTCAATCACAACACTGCTGTTTTCTGGATATTGATAATGTGAGACAGAGGCAGCTACAAATGCAAATGGTGCCTGTGAATAGCACCGAAGGCACTACAATTTAATGTGAGCATCTCAGCAAATATGGAAAGCTTTCATCAATTCAGAAAGGAGCAAGTTTGTTTCCCTACTCACAATTCATTTGGAACAAAAGCATTTGAATTAAAGCTATCATCTCATGATGATAGAAACAAAAAATAATGAGGGCATTTTGCCCAAGGCAAATTGCAACGGTCACACATACATTATCCCAGGTTACCATTGGATTTCAGCACTCAGCAAAATGACAGTGAGAAGGTATTTCACTTCAACACTAAATCTTGCAATCGAGTGATGTGCTGTTGATTTTGAAAAGTGGAAAATTATTCAGATTCCATGTATGTTCTCTTTGCATTTCAAAATATCAGTTATCTGTTGGTATCATCCCTGTTTCCTGCCACTGAATTAGATCAGTAAAAGCTAAAGTTCCTCTAATAACTTTAAATGTCCTGGACGCACTTCTGAAGCTGAACACAATGAATTGCACTTTTCCTCTTATATAAAATTCATAATATAACCTATAGCCTTTTCAAGTGAGAGTACGGATATGCTAGCAAAATTAGCAAAAAAGAGGAAGCTGGAAAAAAAAAAAAAAAAAAAAGTGTTTCAAAGCCAAATTGCCAGGACCTGTTTTTAGGTGGTACATAAACTATAAGGGATATTAGGTTCCTGTTCATCATAAAGCTGGACAGTCCCATATCAATACAGATGCCCTGTTTCCTTGACCCTGCGAGGAGATGAGCTGCCACTACAGCCAGGAAACAGAGTTGTGATGCTGCATCACCAGTGGTAGGGGTTCTGTAGATGGCCAGCCCAGGGGGAAGTGACAATGAGATCCTTGACCATCAGAGGCTCAAGAAGCAGCAGATGAATTGAAACATTATTACGTGTTATTACGTGGAAATGACCCCACTTTTCCAGGTAAGCCTCTACATACAGTCTTTGTTTAGTTACCATAAAATGAAACAGAGACGCATATGTCATCACTTTGCAGTCCTGATTCATAATTATTGGAAACTACCACACATTTGTCAAGGTAATCATTATAATACTGGGTGTTTGGTTAAATGCAATAAATGGAAACAGATAATTGGTCAGTTTGTAGACCTGATTGATTGTTATTACGTTAAGATTATCACGTGTTTCCACGTGAGCATTGTGCCTCCAGATGTTTGGTTTATTGTTGAATTACCATGAAATGAAATCAAAACAGGCATTTCATCCCTTTGCAGCCCAGATTTATGGTTTTTACATGAAAACTACTACAAATTAAACAGAGGAAAGTACTTCACCCTTTTGGAGCCCTAATTCATAGTTATTATATAGAAACTACTGCAAGTGTTTCTGGGTAACTGGCTATAGCAATAAACATTCCATTTATTTTAAGTTACCTTAAAACAAAAAAAAAAAGTTTGGCCGTAAAAAATACATTTTTGCATTCTAGTATGGGAATTACCACTTTTGACTTCTTTCATCCCATCTTGAAGGTAGAGTCATTATACCCTAAATGCTATGGTCCTATACTACATTAACCTATACTACTTTATTGTTGGATTATTACAACATTTATGTCACCATATTACCATTTTGTCTTTGAATATTGCACTTTTAGAACCATTTTATTTTTGCAGGTTACCATAATATTTCTACATTACTGTACTATTACAAATTGTTTTACCTTGTTGCCATCCTTAAATTTGTTTCCTCATCATTGTTCTTGATTTCAGGCCTCGTTATTCTGTAACTTTGATTCCAATCTGTTATTATCATGATGTACCCATTGTTTTTAACCAGACTATTACTTATTTATTGCCAACATATCACCATGCTGTAAAGTGCTACCAGGATTTCGATCCTTGCAGTCTGCTTGTTTTTCCATTACATTCTTGTTTATTTGATACTTAGATCAACTTTTGTGCTGACATTTGTTAAATTAGTGATGTAAATGATTATGTTAATCAAAATGACAAGCATGCTATACAAATGTGTACTCATGCACTGCCAGTGTATTAATTTTTTTTTTTTTTAATACTTTATAGTATCTACAATGTCTTATCCTTGGTCATCATGGGAAGTGTGAGATCACTGGTGGTCTAAATGGATGAGTTTAGAGCCATGACAAGGACGCAGCAGGAATAGCACAAAGACAATATAATTTTTTGACCAAGACTCGGCTGCAGGAATATCTCTTTTGTCAAGTCTAGGTAGGTTTGTTGCTTGACAATGGTGAGGTGAGGATCTGGCAGTGTGCATGGAGGAACCTGGAAACTGAATACTGAGGGGAGGTGATTAGTGATGGAGTGAACAAAACACAGGTGATGTGGATGAACCTAATGACAGGGCAAGGAAAAACAAAGGAAATCATAGCAAAACTAAAGACTGAACAGGAAACTAAAATATCCATCCATCCATCATCTGCCGCTCATCCGAGGGTCGGGTCGCAGCAGCTTTGACAGAGAAACCCAGATGTCCCTGTCCCCGGCCACTTCCTCCAGCTCTTCCGGGGGGACCCCGAGGCGTTCCCAGGCCAGCCGAGAGACATAGTCTCTCCAACGTGTCCTGGGTCTTCCCCGGGGTCTCCCAGTGGGACGTGCCCGGAACACCTCACCAGGGAGGCGTCCAGGGGGCATCCTAACCAGATGCCCGAGCCACCTCATCTGACTCCTCTCAAGGCGGAGGAGCAGCAGTTCTACTCCGAGCCCCTCCCGGATGACTGAGCCTCTCGCCCTATCTCTAAGGAAGAGCCCAGACACCCTGCGGAGGAAACCCATTTCGGCTGCTTGTATTCGCGATCTCGTTCTTTCGGTCACTACCCACAACTCGTGACCATAGGTGAGAATGGGAACGTAGATTGACCAGTAAATACAGAGCTTCGCCTTCTGGCTCAGCTCCTTCTTCACAACGACGGGTCGGTGCAGAGCCCGCAACACTGCAGACTGCAAACACCAATCCGCTCGTCAATCTCACGTTCCATTCGTCCCTCACTCGTGAACAAGGCCCCCGAGATACTTGAACTCCTCCACTTGGGGAAGGATCTCATTCCCGACCCGGAGAGAGCATTCCACCCTCTTCCGGCTGAGAACCATAGTCTCGGATTTGGAGGCGCTGATTCTCATCCCAGCCGCTCAGTGAGAGCTGAAGGTCACGGCCTGATGACGCTAACAGAACCTCATCATCCGCAAAAAGCAGAGACCCGATTCTGAGGTCACCAAATCGGACACCCTCAATGCCCTGGCTCCGCCTAGAAATTCTGTCCATAAAAGTTAAGAACAGAATCGGTGACAAAAGGCAGCCCTGACGGAGTCCAACCCTCACCGGAAACGTATCCGACTTACTGCCGGCAATGCGGACCAAACTCCGACACCGGTCATACAGAGACCGAACGGCCCCTATCAAGGGGTCCGGCACTCCATATTCCCGGAGCATCCCCCACAAGACTCCACAAGGGACACGGTCGAACGCTTTCTCCAAGTCCACAAAACACATGTAGAGTGGTTGGGCGAACTCCCATGCACCCTCCAGGATCCTGCCGAGGGTATAGAGCTGGTCCACTGTTCCACGGCCAGGATGAAAGCCACACTGCACCTCCAGAATCCGAGGCTCAACTATCCGACGGATCCTCCTCTCCAGTACCCCCGAATAGACCTTACCAGGGAGGCTGAGGATTGTGATACCCCTATAGTTGGGACACAACCTCCGGTCCCCCTTTTTAAAGAGGGGGACCACCACCCCGATCTGCCAGTCCAGAGGCACTGTCCCCGATGTCCACAGGATGCTGCAGAGGCGTGTCAGCCAAGATAGCCCTACAACATCCAGAGCCCTGAGAAACTCAGGACGGACCTCATCCACCCCCGGGGCCTTGCCACCGAGGAGCTTTTTGACCACCTCGGCAACCTCAGCCCCAGAAATGGGAGGCCCCGTCTCCGAGCTCTTTGACTCGGCCTCCTCCGAGCATGTGTTGGTAGGATTGAGGAGTTCCTCGAAGTATTCCCCCCACCGACTCACAACGTCCCTAGTTGAGGTCAGCAAAGCCCCGTCCCCACCATACACAGTGTTGACTGTGAGCTGCTCCCCCCCCTGAGACGCCGGATGGTGGACCAGAATCTCTTCGAGGCTGTCCGGAAGTCGTTCTCCATGGTCTCACCGAACTCCTCTCGGGCCCGAGTTTTTGCCTCAGCAACCGCCGAAGCCCGCTTGGCCTGCCGGTACCTATCAGCTGCTTCCAGGGTCCCACTGGCCAAAAAGGCCCGATAGGACTCCTTCTTCAGCTTGACGGCTTCCCTCACCACTCGTGTCTACCAGCGGGTTCGGGGGTTGCCACCACGACAGGCACCGACCACCTTATGGCCACAGCTCCGATCAGCCGCCTTGACAATGGAGTCAAGGAACATGGCCCATTCGGACTCAATGTCCCCCACCTCCCCCGGAATATGGTTGAAACTCTGCCGGAGGTGAGAGTTAAAGCTCCTCCTGACGAGGGACTCCGACAAACGCTCCCAGCAGACCCTCACAATACGTTTGGGCCTGCCAGGTCTGATCGGCATCCTCCCCCACCAGCGGAGCCATCTCACCACCAGGTGGTGACCAGTTGACAGCTCCGCCCCTCTCTTCACCCGAGTGTCCAGGACATACGGCCACAAGTCCGATGATACAACCACAAAGTCGATCATCGAACTGCGGCCAAGGGTGTCGTGGTGCAAAGTGCACATATAGACACCCTTATGCCTGAACATGGTTTTCGTTATGGACAGTCCATGACAGAAGTCCAACAACATAACACCACTCTGATTCAGATCGGGGGGGGGCGTTCCTCCCAATCACACCCCTCCAGGTCTCACTGTCATTGCCCACGTGAGCATTGAAGTCCCCCAGCAGAACGAGGGAGTCTCCGGTAGGAGCATTCTCCAGTGCCTCCCCCAGGGACTCTAAAAAGGGTGGGTACTCTGAACTGTTGTTTGGAGCATAGGCACAAACAACAGTCAGGACCCGTCCCCCCCACCCGAAGGCGAAGGGAGGCTACCCTCCCGTTCACCGGGGGAAACCCCAATGTACTGGCACACAGCCGGGGGGCAATAAGTATGCCCACACCTGCTCTGCACCTCTCACCACGGGCAACTCCAGAGTGGAAGAGAGTCCAACCCCTCTCAAGAGGAGTGGTTCCAGAGCCCAAGCCGTGCGTCGAGGTGAGTCCGACTACATCTAGCCGGAACCGCTCAGCCTCGCGCACCAGGTCCGGCTCCTTCCCCAACAGAGAGGTGAAATTCCACATCCCAAGAGCTAGCTTCAGTAGCCGAGGATCAGACCGCCAAGGCCTCTGCCTTCGGCTGCTACCCATCTCACAAGGCACCCGACCCCCTTGGCCCCTCCCACGGGTGGTGAGCCCGTCAGAAGGGGGACCCACGTCATGTTTTCGGGCTATGCCAGACCGAGCCCCATGGGCACAGACCCACATCCGGGCAAGGGACGACAAGGTCCAAATCCATTTTTCATCATAAGGAGTCTTTTGAGCGGTTCTTTGTCTGGTCCCTCATCTAGGATCTGTTTGCCTTGGGTGACCCTACCAGGGGCTTAAAGCCCCGGGCAACATAGCTCCCAGACTCATTGGGGCATGCAAACTCCCCCACCACGATAAGGTGACAGCTCATGGGAGAGCTGAAACATGAAAAACTTAATCATGACAGGCCCTGGAGACTGTAGCGGCTTTGGCCCTGGAGAGACGAGGGAAGAGGCGCCCCCGGTAGCCACCCGTGCAAACCCCAGCCCAAAGATCTCCTCCAGGGCTGCACGTTTGACCCTCTCAGCCTCTTCCCAAATGTATGACGTATCTGTCACCATCATGTGAACTGGTTTTTCATAAAAAATTCTAAAAGGTCATTTGATACCTTTAACTTTCATAGAAGGCTGGATTCTGTCCCCTCGCAGACCCAGAGGTCACCGACCAGCTCCCAAAATGCATCAAAATCTGCCGCGTCAATTTCTAGCCAGATCCTTATGTTATGTATGGTGAGGTTGGTAGCTGGCTTGGCAATGACGGTGAGGATCTGGCAAATTATGGTTATATTATACATTAGAAACTTCCTGAATAATAAACTGTCGGCAGTATGAAATCTCACACAATCTCTATGTTCACATGCATGGAAACACAAATAGCTAAAGTTGACGTATATAGATAAGGAAACTTGGCAAACAGTTCATTCTTCAGGCCAATAGCCCACACACAGTCTCTGGGTCTCAAGCTAGAGGAAGCCAAACCCGTACCTTACACCTCAACCTTACGGACGAGGTATCCAGAGCCAGCCAATGGTGCAGAGGTGCCGAGGAGGAGCGAGCAAGCAGAGGAGCCGAGGCCAGGCAGAGGAATTGAAGACGAGAGAACAAACAGACCCCAGACGTTGAGGGTCGCTGAGGCAGACTATGTGGTCTGGGCCAGAAGACAGGCAAGTTCACCAGGAGGCAGACTAGGAGGGCAGGTCAGAGGCAGACAGGGTAAGCAACAAGCGATCAGGCAGGTAATGAATGCTGAGAGACTCACATGGATGCAGTAGAACAAGCTGGCAAGGGTGAGTGTGCTGGTGAGAGTTATATGCAGGGCTCATTGGGAATGAGATGCAGCTGAGCTTGCAGGTGAGTGTAGTTGGGCTGATTAGGGAGGAGTGGCTGGCAGGTAGAGCGGAGCAGAGGCAGGAAGAGTGGAAAATCACTGAGGCAGAGGGATAGGAGGGAAGACAGGGAGGATGAAACTGTGACACGGAGTGAGAAAAGAGGTGATGACCTTCTGTTCAGTGCAGCTACGTTAGGCAGAATGAAAAAACCTGTGCAAGAGTCTGTGCAAAAGTGGTCAATGGCAGAAGATAAACAGGTAGTAAAGTGCCACACTTCCTCTTGTTGGCGATGCCAAAGACTTAGTCTTATTGATAAATTATTGCAGAACCGTTAATTCCCCAAATTGACCCAAAATCCCATTAACCAGTAAAAATAAATCCCACAGTGTGCCCTTCCATTTTGTGTGTATTACATTAACATTAAATCATTGGCATGCTTCTGATAAATATGTAGGTCTCCAAGTACAATTATTTAATGACATTAATATGTACAAAATGTTTAGAGGCCATAATTAACAGTACACATGCATTACTATAAGTAATGCTATGTACATCTCTGGCTTGGTCCATTACAGCTGATCAGACAGCATTGTTTACCAGCAGCTGTTACTAACTTACAGCTACACTGCTAAACTATATCCCTCTCAGATCACTAGAGTAACTATATGTGTTCATAGAACTGGAGATTTTCTGGTATGACTGGAGGATTACCTTTATTATGTTTGCATTTTACTGCATTAACAGCAGATGTCCAGGTGCTGAAAAAAATGCAGAAACTAATCCTTCACCAACGACTTGTTGGTTGAAACTCTCTGGTAGCCTCTTGACTTTGGTTCAAACTGATATAGTTTCACAGCTCTGTCAGAGACAGTCACTTTCTGTTCAAAAACTTGCTTCAAGCTTTTGTCTTGGAGCTGTTTCACACCAGGAATATGGTGTGATATGTGTGTATCCACACCACTGACTCTTCTGATGCGGCATTACTTTGGCAAAATAACTTCCCGCTTATTTGTTTTTACACACAGCAAGGCCTCTGGCAATGACTACAAATACACAGTTTTCTTTAATCCATGTTTGATATGACTCGAAAAGTGAAGGTACAAAAGTTACCCAGCTCTAACTTGAGAGCGGTAACATGCATCTGCTGAAATCAACTGAAAATCCTCCATTGTCATCATAAATGATCATCGTAACAATTAATCTGTATATCTAATGTCTATGACATGTTTCCTGCAAACTGAAAACACAGTGAAAGTTATATTGTTGCTGTTATGACATACAAGTGATGATCCACAAGCAGCTCTCTGCAGGGACTTAACAAGGTAAGCAATCTGGTATTAATTAGTAGAAAAAGGGAAGCCCTGCAGCTCAAATACTGAGAAGCAATATGACAGGAACGTCTGACAGATACCAGGATTTCCATCATAATGTTCATGGGTTGGGAAGACTCATGGCTTGGCTGATTATGAAAAGCCAGAATGGTATGTCCTGGTGGCCTGGGTTTGGGGGAATGGGAATCAGAAGAAGTGGCGTAAGAGTGTTAATCCTAGGAGAATAAAGGTTGGCTGGAAAGCTTTCCAGACTGGGCAAGCAAGGCCCAGTCAGGACTGCTGTCCTGATGGGTCTGTAGGATTTGTTCATGCTGTCTGACTCTTAAGTTTCTGCCTCTGTTTTGTTTTGTCTACCTGGTTCATGCTGGAGGGATTGCATTTTCACACTACTATAATTTTATAACCAAAACTTGCTGCAATGAAAATTACAGCTCAGGTGGTTATTTTTCAAGAGGTGATAAAAACTAAAGTTAGCAAAGATACTGATAGACATCTCTCAGAGTCAGAACTCAGGTGATAACATATTTCTGTGGGAGAAGCAGAAACAGTAAGAGACAAAAGTCAGGTGCTAGTGGGACAACAGAAGATAATCAGTTAAAATCAGGCAAGATACAGATTTAAGAAGTGGCTTGAGTGCAGCTTACTGTTAAAAGTAGTGGCCAGTGGCAATTTCAGACTCTTCTCATCTTCTAACTTTTATCTCAGCACTCCTCAAATAAATTGTTCTGTTATTAACAATCACATCGTTATTTCTTAAAAAAATATCTAAAAAAATCTTTTATGGATATGCCGCCAAAACTAAATTTTCTTTTTTTTTAAATCCATATTTAGACAGCTACATCTTTCTTCGCTGGTACTGTGGGTACAGTTGACACAATGTTGAAAGTCAGTTAAGATGTTAGCAACCAAAATTACTATATGTTCTGATGTTAGTAGGCCATTATTGTGACTGTCTGTCTGATATCTGGTGACTGTCTGTCTGATGTCTGGTAATAATGTCATAGTGTGCTAATATTATTTTAACAGAAAGAAAGAACATTTCTCCTGCTAACTAGTGATCTATTTAGCTAGCTCAGAGACAACTTAAAGTTACTGTTAATCCTTAGTTCTCTGAACCTGTATGGCTCAATGTTTTCCAGCTGAAGTAATTAGTAAAGTATCGTACCAGTACTATACGCCTTAAAGTGTTAAGGGGTTGTAAATTAAAGTATCATTTAGAGAAAAATAATCCTATTCAGTTAAGTTGGGAGCTTGAACACTTTTACAAGGTTCTGTTTGCAAGACACATTGTTATTAGGGACTGAGCACTCTTATAAGTCTGTCTCTAGGATTGCCCCTGGTAATGTTTCTACAAAGTTTAGAGAACAAGGTTTTTTTTTCTTAAGATAAGGTGATTATGAATGGCTAACAGCTCGTTCGCCCACCGGTCTGTTGGTATTCACTAATGACAGACAGTGGTAATTTAGTGATTAAAAGACGTGGACACATTGATATTTGCTCCTAGCCCTGTTAGATTCCCTTTTAGAGCACAAAATTAGGGGAAGAGTGTATCAAGAGAGGCACACAAATCAATTTACTCAGCTTTGTGCTTACGAAGGACACCGACTTTCGCCAAACTGTTCTCGGTGAGTAGATAAACGTATTTCATGCCAGAAATAAGGTCTAGGTTAAAAAATACTGAGTTCCCCTTTGAATTAAGCACCTGACATGGCTGTGGTTGTTGATATGCTGAGGAAGCACAGGTGTTGCCCAATGCCACTATGAGAAGAAAATATATCAGAGAATATAGAGAATGTATGTAGATACATGTGGAATGCTACAAGATGTTATCGGAACAGAGATTGCCAAGCCACATAATTAATTGCCCAGAAGAAGTCAAAGACCAAGTGGAATCTCAAAAACTTTTTGCAGCTCTTTTTTTTCTTCTCCCCACTATATTTACATTTGTTTCTTTATGAAAAGTCATCATCCAAATTTTCACCATTATGTTTACATTTTCTATCATTATCACAGAGTACATAAGAATATGATGTTAATAAATAACAAGGCCTATCTCTTTTTTGTAAACTGGCACATTTTGCACGGCTACAGACAATTACGAAGCAATGCAATGATAAACAGTGAAAATACATTGAAGAAAATGTTTTTTTTGTGCAAAAGGTCTCACAAAACTGGATTGTCAGGACAATTGTCATTAAAAAAAATAAATTGTGTCAAGGAAAATATGGATCATTCAATTTCCAAGAAGCTCTGTAGGTAAGTCTGCTCAGTATTATACTAATTTTGATTCAGTTCTTGTAGGCACTGCACTGTAACATGCTTAGCATCAATCAAAGAAAGAAAATCTGAGCTTTCTGACACCATGCTGTGTGTGAAATTATGTGCATAGTACTTTTTTTTTTTTTTACACAGCAAAGTTGTGTAGTAAACAGCTGGTAGGCCATCAGAATTTTAAGACTTTAAGAATGTCTGCTCCTCACTCACATATGCTCTGAGTCAAATTGAAGGGTGAAGTTTTAAATGGAGCTGTTTATTCATCAAGTGCACATCTTCAATTTTATCTGAACATGTAATCAGATTCATGCATATTTGCCTCGTGTTGTAACAAGAAACAAGTTGTGTTTGTATTGTCGGTGAACTTGAGGCTCCAGGTTATCAACATATCTCCTTGTTTGCCACAAAGCTGATTTGTGCTGCTGCTGGTAAACTGCTTTGGTCATCACTGAAATTAACCCTTTGTGCATATGTTTCTAGCTCAGTACAGTTTAAGGTAATTACTCACAGAACTTGACACTACCATCAGAGCCATTTATGATTTGCCATCAGACACAAATTTGCTTAGAATAGTCAAAGTGGGTTTTAGTGTGAAAGCTGTTTAATCCCATCGTGAGTCTCCCACACTGAGACACTGCCATCTGCATTACATTGGTTTCACAGGTCTGAAGGATTTATTTTTTAAAAAGCCTTGTGAAAGCACTGAGGTCTTTACAGAGGGAGAGAAGTTACTGCTACGATGGAAGGATAACAGTGTTGTAACCATGGCAACCAATGCCATAGAAACATAGTCAGAGGGTTAAGTATCCATGTGGAGCAAAAAGAAAGCCTTTAGTGCCATAGCCTCGGTGTTTCCTTACATACAACCAAATCATGGGTGGTATGGACCTGCATGACCTTCATGTGTCAAGATATAGATCTGCAATAATGTCAAAGAAGTGGGGGTGGCCTGTCATGGCTTGGTCCCTTCACAGTGCAGTGGTGAATTGCTGGCTGTTCTTCAGAGATGTTGTTGGCAGTGAATATGACTTCCTGACCTTTCAGCAGGTTTTGTCCCAGGATCTCCTTAAGAAATATGGAAAATGACCTCTTGGCCAAGGCAGAGGATCTGCAATTGCAGAACCCCAGGATTCCACTAGAGGTGATGGTAAACATCACTGGCCTGTCAACAAAGGAAACTGCATTAAGTGCTTCAAGCGTTTTCATGGAGAGTGAAATCTGACCAATAAGCCATTGAGCTGCGCCTCCTCCTATGTTAAATAAAACAGATTTTTGAAACCAGTTGATGAGACTGTATAATAAATATTTAATTTTTTGTCACTAAGCACACTACAGTGTGCACTGCCCTTATACCCCTTGTACTGTTTTTGAGGTACAGTAAACACTTACCTGCACCGCTTTTGCTGAATAATACTGTACACTCGTCTTCGACCATGATCTTAGTAGTCTAGTTAGTAATCAGTGCCGAGTATAAAACCTGCATTTTCACAAACATAACCAATATTAAAAGACAAAATTCAGAAATATTATGTGTTAGGGAGGTATAAGGAGTGAAATACATGCACTTATTTTGCAGGGAAAATTTTTGGATTAAATACAAGGCATTAGAAAGTGATACATTGTTTTCAAAAGGTGACAGACTTATCTTCTTAAACATGACAGAGCCATCTAACTTCTATATTTGTTTTGCATTTAATTTTTCATTACCTGTGACCCAGACATCATCTTCAACAAAGACCATCTAAAGATAAAAGCCAAACTGATGATTTTTTTGCTTTCACCCTGACGTATCAGTATTCTTCAATTCAAAAGACAGACTATTGGTAACAAACTTACTGCATCGTCAATGGGTATATGTAATTGTTGTAAACCTACCGCTCTTAGTTATTTCTGCACTCCAGATTCCTTCCAAGCACACATATATAGAGAAAACTTCAAACATGGGCAAGCATGCAAGCACACACGCACACCTCTTTCTTTCTCACTCTCTTTCTGCATATTTTATAGTCAACTTCAACCTGTCAATTAGAGAGTGAGAGGGCAGCTAAGAAAAAAGAAAGGGAGAGGACTGCGAGAAGCAGAAAACTAATTAGGCAACTGTGTAATTTTAATTAGCTGTTTTGATAATTAAACTAATTAGTTCCCCTGTGTTTCCACAATGTGCAGCCAACTAGAGGGTTTTTTTCTTTCTTTCTTTCTTTTTTTTTTAAATCAAGGCTTCAGAGCTCCACTCGGTTGGTTAATTAGGCACTTTTGCATCAGAAAGCTTTATTGATAGCCTTAATTTGCAGTTGAAATGAGAAATCTGCTGTCAATAATTTGGATAATTGCCTGCTGTTTGATTACAGACAACAAAGTGAGCGACCTCAGCTCGACACATCCACAAATCCCATGGGTTGTTTCCTGAATACTTAGGCTCAGTGATCTACATATTAGCAAATAAGCTCCCTCTTGCCTATTTTCTTCTTCTTGACCCCACTAACTAAAAGAATCTGGGTAAAACAGTAATAATTGACCAACCACACCTTTCTACCATTCCTTCTCCCAAAACACCTTCTTAAACCCCACCCACAGAACTGTCAGTGTTCTGAATAAACTACAGAAGAAGGCAGAGGAGGGGAAAAGAGAAGCAAAAGTTACTGCTTGCTTTGTAGCTAATTAGTGTCCTTGGAATTAAATGAGTAGCTCGTTGTGCACCTCCGGCTCCTGCAGCCCATGTTTGTGAATTGAATAATTGATTCTCCTCTACTAATCAGGGAGCGACATAATGAGCCAGTTTAATTAAATGGGGAACTAACCTGGCGAACACTGGGAAAATATTTGCTCATTTACGGTTAATCAGGAATAGCGCAGTGAACAGGGGGAGAGTGTAAAGGATGGGAAGAAATAATGGCTTGTATGTGTGGGTACTGCTGAGTAAACTTAGCAGATGAACATAGAAAATAAATGTGATGGAGACTGAATGGTGCTTAAAGTTATCCTGTTGTTATTGACTACAGCTGTGTTTACATGGAAGAGATTGCAAATTTCTGCTTACATTGCTACAAAACACCTTATCCGTGATGAAGTACAGATGTCCTTATATTAATCTCTAGATCCACATACTCACTATTTCCAACTCACCACATTCAAGCCTGCCTGGCACTTTATCACTTTTCTCAGTTTCTGGCTCAACATCTTTCTTTGTACTTCTGTCTCATTTTTCTTTTAATTTTCAGCTCTCCATCACCCTCTCAACAATTACGAATTCATGTGTAAAAGTGGCTTCCTGATTCAGGTAAGAGTAGTTTCCCGGTTCTTTCAAAATATTAAAATTTGTCATTTATCAAAAACTTTTCACAATTTTCCCAATGAATCATTATCATGGCCTTAACCATTTTCTGATCTTGAAATTAAGTTTTAGGTGAAGAGGTCAAAAGCATAATAAAGTGTAAAATACATCAGCTCCTGTTGCCAGTAGATGCAACTGTGATGTTTTTCAACAGAGGCCAAGCCACTAATCACATGCGCGCTGACTGGGCTGTACTGGACCATATAAATTGAATTAAATAACTGGATGGCAAACAATTTTTTACAACTCAGTTCTGACAAGACCAAAATAATAATATTTGGACCAAAAACCCAGAGAGATTACCTGGCTCAGCACTGCAATTCCTTGGCTCTCCACACAAAAGACCAAGTAAAAAACCTGGGAATAACCTTGGATTCCGAGGTCAATTTTGAGGCTCATATCAAAAATATTACAAAAACATTGCCAAAGTCAGACTATTCCTGAACTAGCCCGACACAGAAAAACGTATTCATGCATTTATCACTTCCAGACTCGATTACTGTAAAGCCCTTCTGTCTGGTCTTCCCAAAAAAACACTAGGCTGCTGACAATTGGTACAGAACTCTGCAGCCCGAGTACGGACGAAGACCAGACAGGGGGCACACATAACTCCCATTTTAAAATCCTTGCACTGGTTGCCTATTAGTTTTAGAATTGATTTTAAGATTCTTATTGGTTTTTAAATCACTGAATGGCCTGGCTTCAACCTATCTCTCAGATACACTACTGAGGTATGAACCAAGCAGGCCCCTGAGATCCTCAACAGTCGTGCCAAGAACCTCCACAAAAAAAATATGGGGAATCCACCTTTAGCCACTGTGGTCCCCTTCTCTGGAACAGTCTGCCTGTGGATCTAAGGGACTGTACCTCTGTAGATATTTTTAAAAGAAAGTTTAAGACATATCTTTTTAGCCAAGCTTTTACATATGGTGCCCCACCATTCACTGCCTTGCCCTCTTTTATTTTAATTTTTCATCCTCCGTGTTTATTCTCCTTATAGGTTTTAATGTGTTTTTTATATGTCTTATTGTTATTGTTGTAGTTTTTTTATGTTTGTTGACTTGGTTTTAATTGTCTGGCTCCTTCTATTGTTGTGTACTTCTGTTCTCTCCTACTCTGTGAAGCACTTTGGGCTGCATGATCTGCATGAAAGGTGCTATATAAATAAATGAAGTTAAAGTTTATAAAGTTTTGAATTAAATTCAACTTAGTTTTATTTATATAACGCCCAATTAATGTCATCTCAAGGCACTTTAAAGACACAGTCCAGTTGAAGCCAATTCATTCTAATACAATCAATCAAATCAAATAATCCAATCAAATCAAAAATAATTGATCAAATTGGTCAAATTCATCCATCCATTTTCTATACCCGCTTAATCCGTCAGTCGGGTCGTTGGGAGGGGGGGGTCATTGGGCTAGAGGCAGGGTACACCCTGGACAGGTCGCCAGTCCATCTCAGGGCCACACAGAGACAAACAAGACAAACAACCACACACGCTCACACTCACTCCTAAGGACAATTTAGTGTCACCTATTAACCTAACATGCATGTTTTTGGACGGTGGGAGGAAGTCGGAGTACCCGGAGAGTACCCACGCATACACGGTGAGAACATGCAAACTCCACAAAAAAACGCCCCAGCCGGGAGTAGAACCTTGCTGTGAGGCGACGGAGTGAACCACCACAGCAATGTGCAGCACTGGTCAAATTTATACAGAGAAAATTGAAAAAAAAAATTGCCTAGCTAAGGAAACCAATCAAAACCTCTCCTTGATCCAATACTGTCCTAAGCGTGTACAGGGCAACTGTGGAAAGAAAAAAATAATTTTTAACAGCAGAACAAGATATGTGCACGTTATATATACTTCCTTTGCAATGATGAATCACTGAAATTCACCAGGCCACCAAGGGTATATGGTATAACAAAAATGATTATGTGCAGGTGTTACCAAATCCCCTGCCACAGATGGACTTGCCGCACTGCACATCACTGTGCATGGCATACCATTTAGGAACCACTAGCAGAAACAGAGCAGAGCTCTAAATGAGCTCTGAATGAATGAAAATTCATTCTTGATGGAAAACAATTCAATCCAGTATAAAGAAGTACTAATTTCAGAATTTGTTCAAAATAGTAGAAAATAGATTTACTGATTTTGTTTTTAGGCTATGACACTCATAAGTAAAGTAACAGGCTTAATTTTATTTCTCTGAATATTGCTAGATGATCTCCATACACAGCAATAAATGGTAAGTTCTTAAATAAAATATGTAAACTAATACCACCTGAAAATAAATTAGCAACACTGTGTTGAATATCCATCTAAATGTGATACCACATTCTTCTTTCTACAGTAAAAGATTTGTTCTCATAATTATTTATAAATAAGAAACCCTTGCCACGTGATCAATTTTCATCATTATACTGAAGGGACATCTTAGAAAAATAATATAGAATTATGTGTATGAATTGTAAGTAGGGCATACACATGAACCATCTACTTGGTGCTACGTATTATTATCCATTCATCCATCTTCTATAACCACTTAATCCAATTCAGGTTTGCGGGAGTTCTGGAGCATTCATATATATATATATACTATATTGACAAAAGTATTCACTCACCCATCCAAATGATTAAATTCAGACATTCCAATCAGGTGTTCCAATCACTTCCACTTCCAGATGCTAAGGTAGTGTGCAGAGGTCCCCAACTTTCTACAGACCTCCAAACATCATGTGGCCTTCAGATTAGCTCAAGAACAGTACATAGATAGTTTCATGAAATGGGTTTCCATTGCCGAGCTGCTGCATCCAAGCACCAAGTGCAATGCAAAGCGTCAGATGCAGTGGTGTAACTGCTGGACCACTGGACTTTGGAGCAGTGGAGACGCGATCTCTGGAGTGACGAATCACACCTCTCCATCTGGCAATCTGATGGACGAGTCTGGGTTTGGCAGTTGCCAGGAGAACGGTACTTGTCTGACTGCATTGTGCCAAGTGTAAAGTTTGGTGGCGGGGGGATTATGGTGTGGGGTTGATTTTCAGGAGCTGGGCTTGGCCCCTTAGCTCCAGTGAAAGTAACACTGAATGCTTCAGCATACCAAGAGATTTTTTGGACAATTTCATGCTCCCAACTTTGTGGAAACAGATTGGGGATGGCCCCTTCCTGTTCCAACATGACTGCGCACCAGTGCAGAAACCAAGGTCCTTTAAGAGATGGATGAGCGAGTTTGGTGTGGAAGAACTTGACTGGCCTGCAGAGTCCTGACCTCAAACTGATAGAACACCTTTGGGATGAATTAGAGCGGAGACTGGGAGCCAAGCCTTCTCGTCCAACACCAGCCGTTTTGAGATATTACTCTATTGTTGTCATTTATGTTTCATAGGGCAGCACGTGATTCAGGAACCAAGTGGTAGTAATCTGCAACATGCAACTACAGTGAATAATAAATCTGGTTAAAGATGTGAAGTTTCATGCATCTTATAATTTGTTCTTTCATTTTGGATCATTTTGTTTGCAAGCTGCTTCATCCCTGGTCATGAGAATGATATCTGTCATGCTCTCTCACTTCAGTTTCAGGTATTCAGATCTCTGTGCCTAATAAAAAAAAAGCACGCCCCTAGGCAATGATAAAAAAAAACTGTCTCTCACTCTTCCACTGTGCATAGTCAGTGTAACATTTAAGACCGGGTTATTTTACTATGCTGTTGCCCTCTTGGAAGCAGTTTCATTGATGGTGTTTGAGTTTTAAGATGTGAGAATACGTAATCCTTTGCACAATCTCACTCTGTGATTGGTCCATTGAAGAACACGTCCGCCCTTTTCTTGAAACACTCTAAGTCGGATAGATCTTGCAAAGACAGTCAAATTACCATTGCTAAAGCTAACACCGTGTTTTTTGCTTTTTCTCTTAAGTTTTAAATCTTCACCCCTGACGAAACAGCACCCTTACTCATCACTGATGGTTGCAAGCCCATGTCAAGATCATAGTTTCCTTAAACAATAACTCATGACTTTGCTCTTGCAGCCCATATCCTCAACTCAAATCTTCTTCCTCCATAAGTATTAGAACAGCAAGAACTGCTGCTCCTTACCTGCCCACTGCAATGCATAAATACTAAAAGCAAAAATATCTAATTAATCACTCCAAAATCTAATTGAGAAAAGGATGCAAGAGGAGTGATGAGCCCACAGCATAAAGCACAAACTTAAATCATATACTTTACTAAAAATATATATATTAATAAGTGAGTTGTCTGACTGAAATGGAGCGACGCCTATAAGCTAGTAGCTAGAGTTGCCATGCTAAAGCAGGCAACTCAAGCTGCACTGCTGCCTCCCATGTGATCTGTATCAAACTCTACATGCCAGTTCTCAAATGCACCACTCCTATCTGGGTGGTCTATTTAAGCTGCAAAGCTCTCTGCCTCATGCTTGCCGCTGCCAGCCTTCAGCATTGCACACTGCCTTCTTTTCCGCCCCTCCACCACCCCAGCAACTACCAATAGGCCTGAATGGGGGGGGTGGCGGGGGTGCACTTATTACTCTGAAATCTAATTGAGAAAAGTATGCACAAGAAGTGATGAGGCCAGAGCCTAGACCCAAACTTAAATCATATTCTTTAATAAAAGTTTACATTAACACATAAATTGTCTGACTCAACTATATTGGGAAATATCACATTAAATTAAATTCAGTTCAGTTTTACAAATTACAACAATTGTCATCTTAAGGCACTTAAATAATATAGTCCAATTTAAGCCAATTGGAATTCAATTCATTGTAATCATAAACCAATGAAATCCAATTAATTAATTTTAAAAAATCCAATTTATTCATATAGAGTCAATTTAAAAAAAAATATGATTGCACCGAAACTCCCGTCTCCCGTCTTGAGCGTGCCTGTGGCGATTGGGAAAGGAACAACCTTTTAACAGGAAGAAACCTGGCAGAACCAGACTCAGGAAGGGTGGCCATCCGTCTCGACCAGCTGGGGTTTGAGAAGACAGAAAAGAGGGGGGAAAACACCGTAACACCATTCAAAGGATACCAGTTGGAACATTAAAAAAAATGTGTGTAAATAATTTTGGTAAGTAAGTAAAAGTTTGTGAAATGTTTTGTAGGACACTTGGTCCAAGCCTTTTCCATCCTCTCAGTTCAGCAGTTGATAGACATGGATTTTGGATGCTCTGTTTTCACGTTCATAAACAAACCTCACTGACTGGATATAATCTCCCTTTCAGATGGAAAGGTAAAATATTGGTTTGTTTATTTTCACTGGTTTATTTAAAAAAGAGTTAATTCTTGCAAGGCTGTGGACTTCAAGATGTCAAGACTGTTATTATAACATAACTAATTGTAGTAAAGTAAATTACCCATTATTCTGAGATGGAAATCAACAATTGAATGGCACATTTTAAGTGACATAATAAGTGTGATGGGGAAAAAATAGATTTTTTTTCTCGATCTTGTCACAGTTACATTTGACATCAGATTACAACAGTGGGCATTTCAGGTATTGAAATATTTTGTTATTTGTGATATTCTATGAAAAAGCAGGAACAAGTACATAAAGGTGTGTTTGTGTTTCAGATAACAATAACCTAGATGTATATAATCACTTTAGAAATTCAAGGAAAAGTTAAGTGAATTTGTAGTTAATGCATGAAAAAGAAGAAGGAAGAAAATAGAATACTGTCTAGCAGAAAGGGAAAATAAACACCACACCTTCATGCTTCCTAAAGCTTCCAAGTGTGACTGCAGAGATAGAGCACATTTTTATAATTGTGTGGGCAAGGGCGTAAATTTGCATAGGGATCACAGGGACAAGTCACAACCAAAGTTTGGGAAAGACAAAGTTGTATATATATATACATATATATATTTTACACAATGCATTAAATATAATATTTGTCAACTAATTTTTAACTCATTCATAGTATTAAGCATTTGAAGAAAACTAATTTTGCTCTTGCCCTCTCGTCGCAATGTTCAGTGCATGGCAACAAGGTTAGACTGTCGGCCCCTCTTGTCACCGCTTCGGACAAAGCAATGCGCTGTGTAGCAGAGTTGCTGTATGATACTGGATTGACTGTAAAATATCAGATTGGCTGTTGCAGACAGGTTTGACACCACAATATCATGACAGTAAATCCTCACGTTAATATTTTGTTTGTTCTCAACATTTTTGCCCGTGTTTCTGCTTTGTAAATAGAAAATGTCACGAAAAAGAAAAGACATCGAGATTTATTTCACCACCCAGAGAGTACTACCCACACTACGCTAGCCTTCTAGCCTAACGTAAACACTCATTCTACTATGGAAAAGTGTTATTCAGGTGTTATGGTGTGAATGTAATGTAGGTTAGGAGGCTAGTTTTATCTTATATTAGCATTGTTTTTATCAGGAGATGTTTTTTTCTCTATATTTTTTAAATTATAAACAAAGTTGGTTCCATAAAGCATAAATCTTGGCTTTTCCTGTAATATTCAAAGTTTTTTTCTAATAAGATTTAAAAGTGCAATACATATAGTGTCATCATATAAGGTCTACATTTAATTCATTGATGCCTTATTTTGAAATACATTCAGGAAACTCAGAGATCCAGTACAGATGTAGTGCAGGTTGAGGAAACAGCAGCTGGACCATCAGGGCTTCAATTGATCAAGTATTTTCTTGTTCAGTAACAATTTTTTTTCCCCTGTTGCTAAGACCAAACTTACGCCCTTGTGTGTGGGTTGTAGACCTAAAATACAATGTATTTCTCTTCCAACTATCAATTCATTTTTCTCTGTTTTTCTATGTTGTATAATAAACGATATACCATGAAATATTGACAACTCTTGTCAGTTCAAACCTGAGATATGAATGTGTGTAGATTTGAAAATAAGAATTTGCTTTGCTGCAGTATTCCCCATAAAATTTGTAGTAACATACCTCACTCACGTGTTGAGTTTTTAATTTTGAATGGTCTAAGGCTAGGTTTTGAAATGAGTCTGAACAAACAAACAAGAACAAACATCAACTGTCCCTCTGGCCGTTTCCCAGTTATCTTTAAAAGATCTTGTATTTCTCAAAACAAAACAGGCTTTACTCCAGCCAGCAAATGCTCCGAGTTTGAAAAGTTTTTCTCCTCATTTCACAAAATTGACCTATCCATTATTGATCATATTCTAATGAATTTATCAAAGCAATACAGCATCTAACTAACTAAATTAATTGTTTGATTGAGGAAAATTAAGTACAAAAAACATTGGAGCATGTAAACAAACAATGCCAAGGTATAAAAATTAGTCTGTGTTCAAAGTAATTGAAGTAAACAGGTGTTTACTATAAAAACCAAAGCAACGTCAGCCAACCAAAAGAAGGGTCACTGGAGATTTAAGGATGCGTCACTTTTTCACATTTTGTGAATTGGATTGTGCATTTATACACTGTAGCTGGGAAAGACAAAAGATCAATCACCTACAACTAAGCCCCCCTTTATGGCATGATAGTTTCACTACTTCTTCTTTCATTTGGAAAAGACTAACCTTCTTGAGGACGGAGCATGGATGTTCATGGGCTTTCGCCTGGATCACTCACAATGTTTTAAGGTATTTTACAGCATCTTGAATCTGGCATAAACTCAGATCTTTTCTCAAAGTAGATGAGAAATTGCTCAGGCGTAAATGATGAATTGCAAGATTGCAATAGATTTATCTCAAAGTATTAGGACCTTATTTTAGATCTGCCTACTCCATTTTACACACCCTTGTGGTCCTGGTTAGCGCCATTCCCATTATTCATCCCTGAACAATTCACTGTGTTCCTATAAAGTGCTCATTTATAAGTTTGCCATTATATAAAAAAGGAGAAAAAAGAAAAAAGAAAACTTCACTGGCCTTAAATTGTCTTGGAGTGTGTGACTTAAGCCTTTTTCCACATTCAGTTTGTGGGGATCTATGAATAGACAAATCAAACCCTGCCCATATCTCTACCCATTAGTAAATGAAAGGGTTTGAACTGTCTCCAACAACTCTGTTAACACTGCGCTCTGATTAGCACTTCTACTACTGAGGTAATTCAGCTGTAAGTGTTTGAATCAGAAGTCAGTGGCTTACTTTGCTAACCCTTTTTTCTAGCTAGCTTGTGCTACCTTCTGTTTCTGGTGCACCAGCTTCTCATTTCATTGCCCACTTGGCAACTTGTCAGAATTGGTTCCTCCAATCTTCAAAGTGGAACATATGGACTGTCAGACTTTGCCTTTCTGTGGCTGCAGGTGGTTCTCTAGATACCAAGCAAAAATCCTATATTATATGCTATATTATTGATGTCTAATGTAAAACATAAAGAAACATGTTATTTTAGTGTTGGAAATTCAAAACTTAATAGTAGCGTGGTGGGGGTTAACTTCTTCCAACTTAGGGCTTGTTTTCACTGACAACAGAACTGGTTGTATTTCATGTTTAATTTCTGGCAGCTCCATATCAATTAAACTACATCTTGGTGCTACATCACTCATACTCTTCAGACTAATGATTTCATGTTGAATATATGTATTACATTCATGAATGCAGCCATTTATATATATTGAACTTTTTTGTTAGTTGCAGTTTAATTAGTGTGGTAGGACTACAGCCAAACCAAGGCATGACAAAAACTTTGCTACACTGAGGCAAACAAAGCAGAAAATCAAAATATGAATATGGAGAATTTCACATTATTACACCCTGACCTTTCTTGTAACAAAACCGTCCATCGTTGCTCAGTAACCATAAGAAGTCCAGCTTGCCCTCTTGTACATACATACAATTATATTCATACAATTTAGCAAATTATTCCATTGAACTAAAATGCTTCTTTTAATGGCATTTATTGGTATAAATTGTAATTTTGTTGATGCCATAGGTGAATTGAGAGGTCTCATAAGAAAAGGGGGCAATCAAAAGTAAAAAAACAAAACTTTAGTTACTGCTATTACTGAGGAACAAACCATGAACAAATAAGAAAATGCCTGCTCATAAATACTTTTTCTCATAAGTACTTCCTACATAAATCCCAGTCAAGGGCTATATATTAATAATTTACTATAGAACACTACACTTGAGAATTCTCCTCTGATCCATACACTGACAACTGAGAACAGTAACTGCTGGTTCACTGATCACTACAAGATTGGTTACTCATTTTATTTCCACTTCAGTATGACAGAGTAGGATAGTGTAGGGAACCAAAAGTATCAATGAGAATAGACCAACAGGAACAAAACTTCACCATTGAGGAATGTAAAGAGCGAACCGATCTCTTTTATTGATCTTGCAGTTAAGCGTAATTACAGACAGATTCCCAGTAAAGCTGCTAACACAGCTTCACAAATTTTTCAATCTCTATTGTGAAGTAAGACTGCAAATCTTAATTCCCAGACATTTTCAGGGCTCTTCTTTGCCATGATGAATCCAGGAACCTTCCTGCTGCGAGGCAACAGTGATAACCACCCGCATAAGTTAAATACAATGGCTGTGGTGGGATTTTGGCTATATTTACGTCTACAACGACCACTCAGAGAGACAGTTACAGGATACAGTATGTCTCTTTATTTCTCTTTTTTAAAAATTAACTCCATCTTTTTTTATGACTGAAGGTTTGTGAAAAATCGGAAAGGATTCATATGTACGCATTTAAGCTATGGCAAATTACAGTGGAAAGATATTCAGTATGGGACTGGGAAGTCTCAACAGGCCCCCCCAAATCACATCTTTGAAGTATTCTCACCTAGCGATTGATGACAGCTGATCAATTTGCCTCAGATCTGCACTATTTCATGTAGTTTAATCTAGGCTTAAAGTATCCTCTTACTGAAAAGGTGTAATGAAAGTCTGACTTGTTCAACATGCCCATAAAATAGATCTCTAGTCATTAAAATGATGTTGTAAAGGACAGCAGGGAAAAAAACATCAAATTGTAGTCAGCTTTGGTTTTTTTTTGGTTAAGCAAAAATGCTGCAATGCATCCCACAACAAGTCTGAGGCCTGAGTCTGAGTGATTGTCATTGTTTAAGCTCTAATGACCCTCTAGTCTAGTCTTATCGTTATCGTCACCATCTAAGCACCAAAGCTGTCCAAAGTGTGGATGTTCACCAGTAAGTCCTGACTGCTTCCATTTGTCTCATGTTTTGCAGAGCCACATCTTTTCTAAATCACTCCCTTTGAAACATCTATTACACTGGACTAGTTTGAGAGAAAAAAAAAAGAAGACAACCTGAAATGGATTGCCTGATTGGTCCCACACAGAAAATATAAGGGTGAAAGTGAGAAAGCAGTGGCCTGGAGAATAACAGGCACCAACACATAACGAGCCTCATCCTCCAGCTTCATTAGAGAGGAGGTCTCCTTAACCCCAAGGGGAGAGGGGCTATTCCCACCACACCAATTGCACTTTTTAACAAGCTCATGTTTGAGACACACCCCACCAGAGATTCATCCAGCCCACCTGAATTGTTGAGTCCAGCCCACTGGCACTGGGGCAGATTCTTATTCAAAATAAGAATCCACCCCAGATTATTGTAGTCCTGTGAGAGTTGGAGGAGCCCTCTCTGACACCACATCCTCTTGTTTGCAAGACTGCTTGTTTGCAAACAAGCAGTCTTGCCAGTAAACAAAGTATTTTGAGCTAAAGAGCTCCTGCTTCATACAGCAAAAATATTACCTCAGTACAAGTCAGCAAACCTGATACATATCAGTAACTGCTGGGTCACTGATCACTTTGATCCTTTACTGAACATCTATCGTGGGTTCAAACTGCCACTGGTGGAGCAAAAGGAAGATGAAATTGCACAAAGGTCTGTAGTTGCCATTGCACAAACTATCAGTTAGCTGAACCCAGAGAGTCACTGTTTTTACTACACATTATGATAAACATATATTTAATGCAGAATGTTTTAAATAATTTTAACTAAGAATGTTTATCAATTTTTGTCAATGACACATCCCACATTTCTTCCTGATCTTTTGACTATCGTGGGCTCCATAGCTGGAACATTATGACAGTGACAACATGCTCTCCAGGTATGTTTGCTTAAATGACATTTCAAAACAACTGCTACACATTGCAGAAGCAATCACTGTTTTTTTCAGAGAACTAGTGCAGTTCGCTCCCAACTGTGGGTAGCTTCTAATCGGCAGTAAAAGTTGACTGTCGTGGAATTTTGCTTACTATGACCCAAAGGTAATTTGCTTCTCAAAAATTAACTAAACCAACTCTTCTGTTGTCCAGAATTCATGCCGATTTACTGCTGAAGGGTGATTGTAATTACTCAATGGAGGTTAAAACAGAGGAAAGAAAAGAAAAATAAATGTGTCATACCACTGAAATGAGTAAGAAGTGCCTCTGTATATCTATCTATAATTCCCCCTCTTTCTCCCTGCATGGCTTGCAGCTAAAAGAGATAGTCTTGGAGAAGACATTAGAGAGAGGGGTGTAAATCTATGTTACAGAGATATGAGGTGTCAATACATATATGCTTTTTTGCATTATTAGCAGTGCCCCTTACCGGATGTAAGTAACAACCATATCTAGTATGGAGTAACAGTTGGTTAACAGTCAGGATGAGTTAGATTGAATTAGATATAAATAAAGATTTATTTAACTGGTTCCAAATTTTGAATTGTTTAAATTGGAACCATTTAAAAGATTGACTGTGAGTTTACCATTGTCTGGTCTGAAAAAAACATTACTAACTTAATCTAATTTGCTTGAAAATTAAAGCAAATTGAATAAAGGTTGTGTATACTGTCCTTCAATGTATTACCCGCTAAAGATTTTGATATTGTGATGCAAATATTCCAGAAATTGTCTGAACTTGAATGGTTTGTGGCCACCTCATTAAATAAAAAATCACAATGATTTCCTCTGAAAAAAGCACCATCTAGTCATAAAAATAAAACCATAACATTTTAGGCGTCTGGAAACCACAGATATGTTTAACCTTCATTTTTCTTTTTTTGAGTTTTTGTGACTCAGATGTGAGGACATTGTATATGTGTGTCATCGATCCTTTTTTGATAAAGCATAGGCACTGAAAAATTTAGTTAGTTAAAGCCAGGTTTACACTACAAAATTCTCAGTGTCATTTCATTTTGTTGTATTGCTCACACTACTTCTGAAGTCCTACTGTGTACACAAAAGGCTATTGACCTGCAACAGGGCCACAATGATTCCTTGAAAATGTCATTAAGATATTCAGTCTGGGATAGGGATGTCTTTCTGAACCTCTTTGAAGCGCTCACATACATACGTACATAGTAATTTTACAACCACTGTTCTCTGATCAATCAATCTCTGATTTGTCTCAGGTCGACTCTATTTGTGTGCAACTTCCAACATTTGTCAGTGATATGAAAACCAGGATTTAAAACTTGCAGTGTGAATTAGACTTTAGACAACAAAACTGGTTAGGTTTAGGCATAAAATCTATTTCATTAGACACCAAAATTACTTGGTTATATTTATGCTCCTTGGTTAGGTTTTGGAAGAAAAAAAATTATTTCAATTTAGCCTCACATTACAAAATGTCATTGATTCAAGACGTGGCTCAGATTACACATATAGTATATATAGTTTGCTGAAAAGTAACCTTATAGGAATATCTCGGAAAGGCTGTTGTTGTTTATTACAGTAATATCGACCCGTCTGTATGGTATATCAGATATCATACTGCCTGATACCATTTCAGCCCCTTGCCCATGGCTGAAATATATGTGCATATCTTAAAATGCCTTAAATGAAATAAAACACCATAAACCTCTCACTTTTGACTGATTATGTCAACAGTGAGATTGTTATTAATACTTGATTTTGTCTGGTCTTATCCAAAAATATTAATTACATATCTGATTATATGAGAATGTTCAAGGGAGAAACTTCCATATTCAGCGCTTGAAGATAATGACCCACTGAAATAACATGTGTAACTAAAGAGCAACCTCTGTATCATATAATGCACTAACCCCATTCGGGAGAATAATCAGTTATTGTTGTTCATGTGTTCATGCCTGTCATTCGCATTTCAAAGTCCAAAATAGCTCCAAACCAAAATATACAGAAGCTATGTACTGGCTGGAGAGGGGGGAAGGGGTTGGCAAGGTTGTATATGGCATGAAACCAGCCTGGCTGGATCCTAGTGCAGTCCAATCAATACATCGTTATAGATCGTAATCATATGAAGCGTATAATCACCTAAAACCTATCAATTATAGACAGGGAGATAGCCAGGGCCTCCAAATCCTGGCCTGAAGTCGTCTTCCTCCTTGGATTAGGATCTGAGATTGAGTCAGGATCATAGGGGCTGAGCCCAGGCCAGCCCAGTATCAGATTAATGACCACTCCAGGGGCACACAGCTCAGCCTGCAGTTAGAGAAAGGGGGAGCAGTGAGTTACAGCAAAATAAATAATACATTATTTGGTCAGGGAACTGATATAATTAAAGCCTTAGACACAGACTGTCTGGTCAGTAGATGAAATATCTTAATGGTAGAGAGAAAGCTTATTTGAAAATCAAAAATTTAAACATCACCTACAAGATTTAATGAGCAAGATGGAGACTTAAAGTTATTGTGTGTACTTAAGTAACTGTATTTTGTGTCTTCATTAAAATCTATATGTGTTTATGTGAAAGCTTTTTCACTTTCTTCTCTCATATAAGGTAAAAACAGTGTGTCAGTGGTAGCTGGTCATATAAAAAGTGCATGACAATAATAATGTAATCCATTTCAAAGAACAAAATCATACTATAAATGGTGACCTCTGGTAAATTTTTTGGAAACAAACTTACAAATATTGCATCAATTTACAACATATTTATACAAGTACTATACTTCCACTTAATTATATTTCTTTGTATTTCTATCTGTATTATTGATATTGTAGTTTTCTTCATTATATCTTGTCTGAGAGTTTTAGTTAATACCTACTTTTCTTGCTACATCATGTGAGATTATTGTACAATGTTTTGTCAAAAATTTCACTGAGCATAGTACAAATGTAAATATATTAGAGCTAAAATGCATGGCTTTATTTAATTAATTACAAACTAGCTCATGCCATATTAAAAATACCATCCATCCTTTAAAATGTGTGAAATTGCTGCTTTTCCTTTTATTATTTTTTATCATTGAGAGTTTTGAAATGAGGTCTGAGCTCACACTGATAAAATAATCAGCAAAAAAATTAAGTAATCAAGAGTTGCAACCTGGTTGGGACCCACCTCCGTTAATTACAACTGCAAAGTTCATTACACTTTCAGTGTAGGTTTTGTGTAATTCCATTTTTCTGCAGTACTGCAGTTTGCTAAGTACCCTTAGAATATGCATACTTTTTCTATAAATGTCACAACATTGATTGCTTGACTTTTAATGGTGAAGGTTTTCCATTTTTATTTTTTAGTGTTTTATTATTTTATTATTCATTTTACTAATCCTAAGAATACTTTTTCCATAACTGATCAATTGCAATGTTATGAGTCGGTGAAGAGACTGAATGTGACTGTTACAACCTAGCTTAGCCAAGGAAAGGGGGAGTAGCAACAAACCAGATGTTACTGGTGAAAAGTAGGAAAATGTATTATTTGGTGAAGATTGTTAAGGTGTACAACAATAGGAACGACAGTAAAACTAAAATAAGGGCATCTGGTTGTTCATAAATCATTAAAATCTTTTAGTTGCAATCCAATATTTACTGAACATCTATAAAATGGGAACATTAAGTCCACTGTTTCCTGGCTTTTACTGGATGGTTCCCCAAGAGATTTCAGCAAAGCAAATTGGACCACAGACTTGTCGAAGATATGCAGCATCCTACTGCAAGCAATGAATAGCTTAATTTTCGTCAAGAAGAAGTAGCCTGCGTGTCTCTACTTGTAGACAGGCTTAGTGTTGCTTTTTAAGTCAAGTATGCTGTCCAAGGCCAAGCATGTGTTGCTCTATCGAGGTGACTGATGCATGGCCCCTGCGGACCCTTAGAGTGTGTGGATGAGTGCCTGGATGTCCTCTGCCAGGTGGAGGTGTAGTCCTTGGGCACGTTCCTTTGCTCCTTTGCTCCATGGCTGTGGGGCTCTACCTGGGGCCTTCCTCTGTTGTCCGCTGGGCAGGAGCATGGCTCTCTTGTGATGGGCTGTCTGGTTTCTCTCTTCCATACTTCGTGAGGGTTACTGGTTGACCGGGTCCGGGGGCCTTTCCTGTGTGGTCCTGATCTCTGGAGTGGGTGTGGTTGTGGCCCCCTCCCATCATCACCATACACAATTCATGTGGAGCCTTTGGAAATAATTGACACACACATATGGACAAGCATTTTTTTCACTCACATGCTCATCCCACTATTACAATGTGACTTTTGGCTTTAATAATAATCATTAACTACTGTGATTTTCCTTCTAATATACTTGCTGCTTGCTGCTTTTCGTTTGTTTGTTGTGTGTTTCTGCAGGTGCTCCTGACGATCCCACTGGTGGCCGCAGTTTATTTTATTTTCTCTCCACAGATGCAGCAGCTGGTTACCCGGTTTTTGGTTATTGGTGTCTATCTTTTCAAGCTCTCTCCTTTCCTCTCTCTTCACTCTATATCTTTCTTTAATATCTCCTTTAAACAAAAAAAGCTAAAAAAAAACAGTGGTGTTGCAAACTATGATGAGAACACTGGCACTGTGGCTTTGCTGATGCCTTTGCCTCTGAGTCCAGCCAAAAAAAAAATCTTTCCTAAAATGCACAATCATCTCGTTTCTCTTAGTGATGTGCAACATAAGGTGATTCTTTCCCTGTACTCAGCCTCTTGTCCATTACGACACACCTCACAACTGGTAGAGTCATCTGAGATGTCCAGACTCCTGGGTCTCAGTCTGATATATACTAGAGACCTCGTGTTAGACCAAGAGGTCTGACATAACCTATAACTAAATACTTTGGACATAAAGTATCCCTGATCTGTCTGGATACATCTTGGTAATCCAAAGGTTTCACCACAGCTTTTGCCTTTGATGAGCACGGTGGGATTCTTTCAGGGAAGCATGTGGCAGCGCACATCATGGTGCACATCATAATCCCCTGCATTTGTTCATTTGTTTTTGGTAAAGTGCCGACACAGTCCATCAAGACATACTCGAAAGCTTCACCAATAGCAGGAATTGGGTATAAGGGAGCAGAAGGAATAACCTGATTTGGTTTCCTCGATACTTGAACACATGACTGTTTGACAGAACCTTACCTGTTTGTACGTAGTCTTCATGAGCAAAGCTTCAGATCTGAAGACAAAACAAAGTGACCACCTAAAGCTACCTCCAAAACACTAGCAACCATTTTTTCGCAATAAGACACCATCCTTAAACAACTACCAGTTAGGGCTGGGCGATATGGGAAAAAGTTATATCACAATATTTATTTTTATATGTGTTAATATCGATATATATTGGGTCCATAACTTTTAGCATCCACTTGAACCCCTTATTTTCCACTGTGCTTATTGGTAATATGTCTTTTGCAATACAATAAGCTACTGCATTTGCAATATCACAATGTCTCTTTGTCATATGGCATGGGCATGGATAATACCAGACCCATTTATGTAATTTAAGAGAGAGTTTACTTTGCCCCACCACAACGTGGGACACCAGCCCTGTATTCATGGTCACGACCACGTAGTGCGTGCTCGTCCTGAGACTCACCTGAGACATTGACTGTGAGTGCCGTTCATTGAGTGAGCTGACGAACTTGGGTATGAAACGTGGGTTACATGCTGCCATTCCGACATCTCGCCATTCCGACATTGCCCTCCAATTGTCGGAATGGCGACACTTCATTTTTTATCAAACGTTCCGCCATTCCGACACTTTTTTCCTCCTATGGTCGGAATGGCGGTATTTTTTTTTTTTTTAACATACCGCCATTCCGACAGTTCCTTTTAATAGCCTATGTTTTACCCAAAACATTTTACACTAATGAAGGCTGATATGCCGGCGCGCATATTTGCGCCGGCATATCAGCCTCGCAAACAAACTTTAATAATATATTATCAAAATCCCCTGAAATTTCAAATATAAAAATACAGATATTAATGTAACTCTGGAGAGACTGAAACTGATTAAGCAGAAATACAGTGTCAGTGAGCTGTCACAGCAGCCAGCTGGAACGGAGCTCTCCACAGAGCCCATGCGTCTTTTGCACGCTGTCATCATATGCAAAAGTAATAATTGCAATTACAGATCACGGCTACTGCACAGGACACAGTTGCAAGCACTCTGCCTTGCCTTGCCAATAGGAGAGGAGAGAAATTACAGCATAGAACGTATAAAACACAACAAAATGCAGTAAAAACGTTTATTCATGTAATTCACGTGATTTATGAGTACTTATGGGAAGCGCGGATGGGCTTTGCTTATTTGGCACGAACACACAGCTGTTGCGCAAGGCTTTATACAGCCTGTTGATATCTTAAGGACTTAACTGGTCACACCTGGGAGTAAATGTCATGTAGAGATTGTTTTTACATGACATTACAGCTGAACATATAGCTTTCATCCAACAAACCAACGTGGGAGAGCCCGAAGACGCATGTGCCAGAGACACATAGGCGTGCGTAAAACCGATTTTGACCACTTCATGCTGTTTATTTGCTTTCTTTTAGTTAACTTTCGTTTCTTTTGGATTCTTGTGCGTGTTATGGAGCCGTTTTGGTCCATATTTGTAAGCCTTTTTTTCCTGGATTAAATTTTTGAAACAAGTGGCATTGGAGTGTGTGATTGAAAACCACCACGGACTGCTTCTCCTCCTCCAGTTGCCCAGACTTTGTGTTTTTAATAACGCTTATCTGTAAACATGTGTTAAACATATAAATAGCATGAACAGAAAGAAGGGACTCGCCTGTTGAGTAACGCACATTTCCTTATACTGAAAGCCTTGTCGGAATGGTGGGACGTTTGAATGTCGGAATAGCGGGATGTCGGAATGGTGGGACGTTTGCATGTCGGAATGGTGGGATGTCGGAATGGTGGGATGTCGGAATAGCGGGATGTCGGAATAGCGGGATGTCGGAATAGCGGGATGTCGGAATGGGTGTTGCCACCCTGAAACGTGATGTAAACCTCATAAAATAATGATTAATCCCCGTGTAGTGTATTGATAAATCTCTTGGTTATTAGGGGACAGCCTTATGAGTTGTTGAGAGAGAGAGAGTGGAGCTGCTTCAACCGTGTAAGTCCTTGGTTGGACACCGGTAAGAGCATTGCTACATGCTAAGAGGCTCGGCCTCGTTATTAGCATGTCGATGTTAGTTCAGGTGAACATGCTGCTTACTGAGATACTTTCATAAAACCAGTCGAAGTTACAGGAATATTTTCTAATGTTTTAACTCACTGTGGTAGTTTTGTATCATTGTGATATGTGAAAAAAACGACTTTAGAAAGATAGCTACCGTGCTAACACTAGTCGAGGATAGTACCGCTAAGCTAACTCAGGTATATACTTTGATGTTCAATATAGCTAATGTGTAGCTGGCTAAACTACCATGCCACCACCATATTTAATGAGAAAGACAGAGATGGAATATGTCAGGTTGTAATAATATTGTTCTGATATACTTTACTGTGTACATAATGGGATTATTTCATTGTGAGTGAGTTGATACAGTTAATTTACAGTTAAAAAGATAAGCTGCTAAAAAATATAAATACTGCTTATAGAGATAAATAAGTCTATTTATGTTAAATACAAGTTCATGATGAATAATTGTGTTAAAATATTTGTACTGTAAATGTGTACATCGCCATTTACAATGATTGGAACAATGTATTGCATCTGGACATGCAGAGAATCAGAGTAGGAGTAGTAGAAAGTCATGTATTTTCTGCACCATGCGTGTAGATTGTTTTTTTTTGCTGGAAGCAAAAGTGGAGATGCTGCTCCAGACCACTAACAAGACTGAGGAAAGACCCCTACAAACCTCCTCTTCAGAGTGTGTTCCTCACCAATGCGAGATCCTTGATCCACAAAATGGACAAGCTAGAACTACTCATGGAGGGAAATTGCAAAGTTCCGGACCAACTGCCCAAAGTTCATCTTCTGACCCCTGACGCAGCCCTATAGCTAGCAGCCCACACTGTGGGACTGAAACAAAGACTCCAGTAAGAGGAGAGGGGGCAGTTTGTTCATTTACCTGAATAGCAACTAGTCTAAAGACAATTCAGCCATTCACATACACTACTCACAGAACCTAGAGTCCGTTTCCCTTAAATGCCATCCATTTTTCTTACCAAGAGAGACAACAGTCATGCTAATCACGGCTGTATACATACAACCCAATGCCAACACTAGCATAGCTCTCTCGCTGTTGTTAGATACCATCAACAAGCTACAGCAGGCTCACCCCGATGGTGTGCACATTATAGCTGGCGATTTTAATCAGGCAAACTTAAAGTCTGCCCTATCTAAGTTCTATCAGCACGTAAAGTATTTGACCAGAGGGAAAAACACATTACATTAGATCATATCTACACGAACATTAAACATGCATACCGAGCCTTACAGCTCCCACACTTGGGCCAGTAAGACCACCGACTCACAGCTACAGCTCTCTGCTCCTTACCCCCGCATACACACCTCTCAGAAGAAGAACTACTCCCCTGATTAAGACCATCACTACATGGCCTCAAGATGCATTTCTTTAGTTTCAAAACTGTTTCACTCACACCAAGTGGATGGTTTTTGAACATCAGGATCTGGTTGTACACACGGTAGCTGTATTATCCCAACCAGAAGCCTCAAGGGTCGAAACACCGCCTTTGGGTCTAGAAACAAAGAACTGTACAGCACTGCTAGAGCTCACCTGAAGAAATCAGGGAAGCTAAATCTGACTATAGGAGCAACATAAAACATCACCATCAACTGACATTAACACCCGGCAGGTGTGGCAGAGTATCCAGCAAGATCCAACAGATCACCAACCTCAGGGGCAGACGAATGCAGCTGTGGAACCAGCTCCTATTCACTGACTGAGTGGGTACAGGAGGTGAAATGGATGCTCAGCAGGTTCAACTCCAGGAAAGCAGCTGGACCAGATGGTGTTCATGGGAAGGCACACGAAGCCTTGGTTGACCAGCTCTCACAGGTCTTCACCACAATTTTCAGTCTCTCCTTGACACAGGCCACCATCCCAGCCAGTCTGGAGTCTGCCATCACCATCCCTGTACCCAAAAAGTCAGCCACAAACAGACTTAATGACTACCACCCAGTTGCACTCACATCTGTCATCACTGTGGTGTAACAGTATTTTGTATATGATGATGTCAGAGATAGGGAATATTGGGTAGTTCCAGGTTATCTCGGAGCCTACATGGCCGCGTGTAACGCGCCATCTATACTGCATACAGTAAACGTTCAGAGACTACAATATACGGTGTCGTTATTTTAGTACAAAGAACTCACACGCAGACAAGACAACAATCACAAAGTGCTTATATATATATATATGTGTGTGTGTGTGTGTGTAAATATTTGTTAATGAACATAGCTTAATAATATATATTATCAGGCTTCAGGCTATCAGTGTTGAGATTTTCCCTTATCACATACGAAGCTTGCAGTGTCACCAAGCTCCATTATATCTTATCTAATATAAAATAACTAACCTAACATCACCTTATTATACCAATTAATATATTTGCAATTACAATGCAAGCTTACTTGAGATTCCCAGAGTTTCAATGTGCAACATTATTGAGTCTTTAACTATCAGGCATTTTTCCTGTGGAACCAGCTCTCATTTTGCGTTTAGAAAGCAGACACTAGATTGAGTTTTAAAATATCCTTTTTAATAAAATGTGTATACACTATTTCCTTCTCTCATTCTCCATGTATTGAAATGCCACAATTACATCATATACGTGTGTCTTCTCTTCTTACAAATTTGTTAGCTCTTATACCAGAGTACTCTAAACATACTATAGACATAGTTTGACAACCAAAAAACAGCTCTTTAAGTTGGTGTACCAACAACAATAATAAAATCAATATGCAGTGTAGTCACTGACTTGCAGCTATTAGCCACAATGGTGAAATATTTTTTGCTCTCTGTTTTTCTCTTGGTGTTCTTTTAATTCCATCCCAATACTGGCAAATTAACAAATTTGTGATTTGGCATTACTTCAATATTTATATAAAACTTAAATAACTAACAAAATAATTTAAAATACTCTTATTTCTCCTGGGATAAAGACATGGACTCCTCTGGAGTACTTGATTTTCTGAAAAATGACGCCTGTTTGACCCTCAATAAAGAAAGTGACATTAACTTGAAAAAACACTCAGTGGGTTTACATGATGACATTAACTGCTTCTTTGTGAGGCCTATAAAAAATTTGTTCTGGCATAAAAGGCAAAGATCCCAGCAAACAAAAAAAAGAAAATATAATGAGGTTGTGTTCTATTCAGATGGTAGTGACAATTAAATGCACTTAATTTGAAAAATCAGGTAATTCCCTTGTCTGGCATGTGTGAATTACCAAGAATGAACAGGCAGTGGGTCTACATGATGAGATTAACTCGATTATAGCTATAGTTGAGTTATGCTCCTTATCTGAGCAAGGGTAATTATCCTTTGTTACATGGCGGTGAATGAATCGAATCACTGGCAGAAAACATGCAATACCACAGTAGATAAGTGGCGCTGTACCCACTTCAACTATCGCTAATAGAGCCACTTCCGGTTGACGTCTTCACCAACAACAACAAAACTAAGGCATTCGAGAAAGATGCCGAACGAAGAGCAAGGTGAAGCTACGTCCCTCTACATTTGTGATGAGCTGGTTATGGCACAAACGCGATGCACAACGGCGCATTCTCCATCGCGTTGTTTGTTTGTTTCTGACGGCGGTGACAATAACAGTAATATCGTCTCCTTCGACTTCTGGGTGACGATCACGGGAAAAAAATCTTGAGCATGCGCAGAACGCTCGATTCTATTCACTGTTGTCTGCAGGCACGTTAAGTGGGAAATCGGATCGAGTTATCCTGAGGTCTTAATTCGATCGTAAGTAAACCGATCCGATTTCTTGTCAGATTAAGCTTGTTACATGAGCTGAATAACTCAATCTTATTGTAATTTAGCCATTAATTAGATCCGATTGCCCGCATGTAACCGCACTGACAGACACCCTTATGTTGTTAACAGCAAGTAATTAAAATGTAATTTCACAAGCATTTCTCTGCAGCTGAAATCTACAATCTGGAGATTGTCCACTGAATTTCTATGGCAGCTGTATATGGATGGGAAGACAGCTTTCAGCTCCCCTCCACCCTCTGCATAACCATCACACACACATGGTTATGAGAAATCCAACTACAAAAACAAATATGTATATTTTCAATTTATCTTACCTCACATACCTGTCTGTGCTCCCCATAAACCTTACTTGGCATCTCTCCTCGCTGCCCCATCAATTCACTATTTAAATTCACAATTCCTAAGCGGATTTTCTCAATTTAGCCATACTTTTAATCTTCACCGAAATGAGTGATGACTTCTTTCAATAAGAAAAAAAAAAAAAGAAAAAAAACTGACAGGCTTTCAGCATACACCAGCGGATTAGTTTCCTGTGGAGATGAGGTTTTCCTTTGTGCTGCTGTGTGTCTGTTTGATGGGGTTTAACAGGAAGCGTTGGTGCTGAAATTGGATGCAGCAGGGATCGTGGGTAGATGGCCCAGGTTTGATACAGACCCCCACACAGCAACTTTGGCCTGTGCCTTTTCCTTCATTTCCCTTTCCATCGGGTCCAGTGACTTAGACTTTAAACATTCCTAACACATAGATAGACGCACCTCCACACAAAAATACAAACAAAAATATTGCCTCTACACATGCATGCAAATCACCAAGATATGCACACCACCATATAAGCTTTAAGGAATATGGATACCTCTCCAAAGCAGCTACTTTGAACAGTCCAGATTAGTGTTGAATACAACAGTGTTGCTACATAGTATATGGAAAAGGCCACACTTTATGGAGCTGACTCCCGACTTTTAGTCATTCACCAGTAGAACATAAGTCTGTTCATCTTCATCCTGTTAAAACAGGTAAAGTTAAGCTGCGTCCCATCAATGCCAAACAACAATATTTAACATAGCACACGTGTTGCAGTGGATATTGAACATATTCATTCATTCTCCTTTGCACAACCAGCTTCAGTGGGCTCCAGAGCAGTATGCAGCACAGAGCCAGCCTTCTTTATCAATTTTTTTAGGATCTTTAGTCACTGGCTCTAATGTTTGCTACCCCAACAGATGGCCGCAAACATGATTGCATTGTTCACCCAAAACTTATGGAAGTTTTCCACATCTTGATGCAGATATCGAAGGACCTTCGCTTCCTCAAAAAGTACAGTCAGTTATGTCCTTTTTTGAAGACAGCCTTTTTGTTGCATTTCCAGTTCAGTCTGTTGTCCAGGTAGACTCCCAGGTATCTGTAAACACTTCTAGAGTGTGACATAACAGAGATGTGACAGGGAGAATCTGAATATAGATATATGAGGACATTATAGCTGGAGGCAGGGGAGGGGATGCTGGACGTTGATTTGAACTGAACCTACTGACTTGTTCAGCTCACCGGCTAAAAGGCTTCCTTTTAGATGTTCAGCTGCTTTTTCAGGTCAGTGGTGATTCGAGGTTTGTTACTGGGGAAGCACCTCAATGTCCTTGAGGGAATAATACTCTCCACACATAAGTCTGTGTAATCTGTCAAACACTAAGGGCATTAATATAATTTCCATGTGGCTCAGAGAGTCTGTGTATTAAAAGCATTCCGACAGCTCATCTTCAGCCTTCTGAGACCATTTTTTTAGGGCTTTAGAGTCCGTATACTGACATGTAGCCACTGAATAATGGGTGTAGAATTGGAGGTGAGGAGAACCAGATTGTAGAGGATAAGCAGAGAAGCTGCATGCGTATTTTATATTTGCACAGAATAAATCCAATGTTTAATTTTCTCTGGTGGAGAAGTTGACAAACTGTTGAAAGGTTGGAGCCTATCCCAGCAGTCATCGGGCGAGAGGAGGGGTACACCCTGGACAGGTCGCCAGTCCATCGCAGGGCCACACAGAGCACAGAGACAAACTAGACAAACAACCACACACGCTCAGACTCACTCCTAAGGTCAATTTAGAGAGGCCAATGAACCTAACATGCATGTTTTTGGACAGTGGGAGGAAGCCGGAGTACCCGGAGAGAACCCACGCATACTCGGGGAGAACATGCAAACTCCACACAGAAAGACCCAAACCACCGTGCAGCCTTGATTTTGAACAGAAAAATGTATCTAGGGATGCACGGTGGTGTGGTGGTTAGCACTGTCACCTCAAAGCAAGAGGGTTCCTAGAATCACTGCCGGGGCCTTTCTGTGTGGAGTTTGCATGTTCTCCGGCTTCCTCCAACTGCCCAAAAACATGCATGTTAGGTTAATTGGCGACTTTAAATTGTCCCTAGGATTGAGTGTGGATGGTTTGATGTGTTGTTTGTCTCTATGTTGCCCTGTGATGGACTGGTGACTTGTCCAGGTTGTACCCTGTCTCTTGACCAACAACAGCTGGGATGGGCTTCAGCCCACCACGAGCAACCCTGAGTTTAAGACTTTCATTATCAAAACATTTTTCAATTTAAAATACTATTTAAATGAATAAGTCTTATGACTGTGATTTCGCTTCACACTCCAACCTACTGTTTAAACTCTACTTATTTGATTTAGTATTTATTTGATTAGCCCTTGTATGGTCTTCACTTTTGGGATCCTCTGGTGTCCCTCGGGTCAAATTGACCCAGGAGATATTTGGGGCTTTAAAAACAATTCTAACATGAAATTTTACTTCATAAACCATTAACATATATTGTCTTCATCTCAATTTCAAACAACTGAGATATGTTTAATGAATACAATCAGTCTCTACTAGAACACAATTAACAAAGGAAGTGTGACAACTCTTTTTGTCATAAGGTTATAATTGATGTTTAAAAGCCACTATACCAAAGACTTGGGTGTCATAAATCATGCTCATCTTGGAGAATACATGGAAGCTCTTCAGAGATATGGCTCTTAAAATGGTTCTACATGTCTCAGCATCCCACAGACTTTCAGTCGACTCCCCTCTTGACCTGTAGGCACCAGCAAGGATGACAATGCCAAAGTAGGCATGCAGATGCATGATGTCCATCTCTTTCCGCTGGTCATCAAAAACACGTCTCCCTTCAAGATTAGTCATATCCAGAATCATTTTCTGAACAGAGTCAGGAATCAGCAGCTCAAAGGATGACTGATATCCTGAACATCAGTCACTGCAAATCGTGTGGGCCCTGGTACCATCCGTACTATGTTAGCAGCTTAGCAGGGGGATGAAGAGCATTCAATTTGTCCCTTCTTAGACAAATATGTCTGAGGCTCTTCCAGTGGCTGGCTCTTGGGCTGCTCCAGCGGCCATCTCATGTGCATATTCCAAGTGAAGGCCATCTTCAAATTCACTTTCAGAATCAGAACCCTCTGAATTGACATCTAAATTATCCACAAATTCAGAGACATCTTCCTTTTCCACATTATTTGCCTGACTCTTCAAATATGAGTTCTAAAGCCTTCTGGTAGCTCAGTCTTTTTGGTCACTGATGGTGGGAGACTACTGTGATTGAGGTATTTATCTCTTGTCTCACCCCCTTGATGTGCAGGTGTAAAGCATATAGTGCTTCTCTGTGCTTTGATAATGCATGTTGCGCGTGTCTGTGTGGGCATGTTTCTCTGTCTGTATGTGGGTCAAACTGACCCGAACACCATTTGAAGGTTGTAAATGTGTGGGGGTATAGTAGCATGTGTGAGAAAAACTTTGTACATATTTAATCAGAAAATAAGCTAATGTAATTGAGTTTCAGGTAAGAAAAAAAAAGTATACTTTTTTTTCTTTTAAATTTGAAACAGGTCAATTTGACCTGAATACCATACAAGGATTAAGACAATGCACATTAATCAACATGTCAGCAAAAGCATCTATGTAAATAAACTAGAGTTAGCACAGTTACTAAATTTTATCTGTTGTCCTAAAGCAGGTATCAAAAAACACAGACAATACACCGTGACAAATGGATATAATGTGTAGAAATCTTACACCCAACACAAAAAAAAGTTAAAAGTCCATACGCAAAATGGAAAAGACAATAGGGGTTACCCATGAGAGCAGGTCTGGTCTTTTTTCAATCACTGTTTAAGCATCTTTTTAAAAGTGGAGTGATTGTCAGTTTCTAGCATGAGATGGCAGTGTGTTCCAAGACTGTTCCTCTGATGGACACCACCATTTGGCCAAATTTAGTTCTGCATCATTGTGCATCATTCACTTCTAGTCCATGCTTTGGTGTAAAGACAAAGGATTTTATCTTTATGAAATCCTGTTATAGTGGAGGGGCTAAGCCTTTCAAAACCTTAAAGATGAGACAGACATCCAAAAACAACTGCTAGCTATTAAAGTCCAAGATTTTGTACTTATTTTACAATAATGGTGGTTTAATAAGTTTCAAATTAGGGCTTCACCATCATCACAGGGCATCGGTAAGAATGTCCGCAGTCAGGACTCCAAGAGTTTCAAGCTTAAATGGGTTTATTTATCAAAATAAGGATTTCTTCATTCAATTTGATAAGAAACACAGGTATTCAAAGCTGAAAGAAAGCAAAAAGTTAACTCAGAATTATATTATGAATTAAATTAGATTGAAATGTCCATAATAAAGAAATGAGATTCAACGTGAAATACGGACAAAACTAAGGCATGAATTAACAAAAGCTCTTACCAGTACTGCCACCCCATGCAAAGGTGAGGAACAAAGAAGGAGTGCAGGGGAGTGCAGTCTTTAAATAAGGAGTGAACAGGTGAACTCAATCAGATAAATGAGGGAGTGATATAAGGTGAAAACCAGAGCCCATTGGTGAGAAGGAGAAAAGGAAAAGGAAGTGATGTAAAGGAAATGATAGAGGTGATGACAGAAATGTAAAAATAAAAGGAAATAAGGATATTTGCTACAATGGTAATGTATAGGTTTTTTGTCGAGAGTTTTAAGTGTTCTCTTGAAGAGAGACTTGATTGGTTTTAAAGTACTCTCTGATGTATGTGACCATGTTGTATAACAGTAGGAAATATGAGTAAGTATCATTGCATGCATATAAGACTTTGCTGACTCCATAGTCAGGAAGGGTCTTATATGTTTGAAATTTGATAAATTAAATATAATTGTATTTATGACTTTTTTAACGCGTTGCTTGAAATTAAGATTAGAATCAAAGATTACCCCAAGGTACTTTAAGTGTTCAACCACATCAAGTGTCTCTCCATCCACCTTGACAGATGGTTGCTGTCCCTCTGTTGGCTGCCGGGAGTAAAACATACAGATTGTTTTGGGTCTTTTTATTCATACGTAAACAACAGCTTTGGAGCCAATGGGACACTGGCACCATGGCTCCTGAAAGTATTGCAGCAGCTTCTTGAACTGAATTTCTTGTCATAACCATCGCTAAAACCGTATAATAACTGTATAAGAAACAACTTGCAAGATCTTTGCATAACCTCAAAGAAAATATGCGATGAAAGAGAGATTATTTTGCCTTGCATTACTGCTTTTCCTGCGTCCCAAAGAACACTTGCTGATATTACTGGTATGTCATTATTTTCCAAATATCTAGTCCATTCTTTTTTTTTTTAAAGAAATTAATAAAATCCGGATCTTTAAGAAATTATGTATTAAATCTCCAATTTCTAGATGGTCGTGTGGTTCTCTTATACATTAGAGTGATAGAAACTGGTAAGTGATCACTGATAGTGATGGGATGAATTTCTGTTTCTGGGATATTACTTATGAGAGAGCTGCAAACTATCAGATAATTTAATCTAGAATATGAGTGGTGTAGGTGTATTCTCTGAGAGTGAGGTGGTGCAAGTGCCATGCATCACAAGGACCAAAATCATTCATATATTGTTTGACTATATTTGTGGACTGCCAGTTCCTAAGACTATCTGTGGTACTGTCCCTGTCCAATACCAGGTTGACGTACCCTCCTATGATGAGTGTGTTATCCAGGTGATTAAAGAGTGAAGTGAAAAAAAGAAGGGCTGTCAACATTTGGAACATATATATTAGCAATGTAAAACTTCATATCTTGAATAGATAAATCAACTATTATAAATATACCTGCAGGGTCTATAATTGTGCTGTTTTCAATAAAATTTACTTTCCTGTTAATTACAATGGCTACACCTCTTTGTGTGGAGTTGTAACAGGCTAGGTACAGTATAGCTGTATAGCTGCCTGTGATAAATTAGTTTCTTGTAATAAGACAATGTCTGCTTGTAGTTCTTTTAATCGAATGAAAATCTTTAATCTCTTCTCCCTGGCACGAGCTTCGTGCATATTCCATGTAAGAAACCTTAGGGTGCTCATGGTCAGATTAGTGGAATAAGTGTTGGGCGTATGTTTCTATAGGTGTGCCCGTATGTGTGCCATGCAAGTCTTTAGCGTTGCTCTGTATGTTTATATTAATATCATGAAAGGAAGCAAAGATGCAGCTAGTTGGGATGAAGTGAAAGGAAAAGGGAAAAATGGATAAAAGAAAAGAGTTAATAGTAGTTTGTGAATTAAGTGGATCACCAATGGTGAGAAAACAGAAGTACTTTACAGCATCACCTGAGTTTAGAAGATACCTGAAAAAACAAGACTGTCCCTCATGCAGCGGGCCTGGAGATCAATCACCTTCTCTTTAATGTGTTTGTTTTCCTCTCAGAGAAGTGTAATTTTCTCGGTAAGGGATTTCACCGACTCCTTGAAGGAAGCGTTCTCAGTTTGCAGCGCTTGGACTTTTTGCTGGCTGGACTCCAACAGAGCCCAAAACTCTCTATGGAGCAGTTCTAGGAGGGACAAACGAGCATCAAAGCTGGATAATCGGTTGTCGATGGACAAGAGGATATCCGCTTGGTCCTTTCCCGGGGGAGAAAAAGCTCCAGGTGACTCCACTCCAGCCTTTTTTTTTTTTTTTTTTTTGGAGGATGAAGCAATCCTCCAATCCTCTCGTAACACTCGTCAATATACTTCTTCAAATAATCCAAGTGCCCCAGTGTGTGTGGGGTAGAGCAATGTATGGTATATGATATGAAAATAAATAAATTACCAACTTTTAAACAATTTGAAATAAGTTGGTGGAATTTACACTGAAATGTTTAGTAGTTGGCCATGTTGATTTCTGCCCCAAGTCTCGTGAGTTCTCATGACACTAGGGCATTGCTTATCTGTCACTTACCTGTGTCTGCACAGCTTAAAAATCATATTCTGAAAACAATCTTTTTTGTCATAGTTTGATTTCCTTCTGATCAGCTATTTAAACCAAATGATAATGGTGCAACTATAGCTCATAAGTATTTGTCTACCATGAATTAGTCCAATTCATAAAAAATAAAAGAACTTTTTGCAAATGAGTCAAACAACGCTGAGGTGGCTAACTGTGGCTTTGTCTGTTAGGCAGAGACAATAAGGTCATAATTCACGTTTCAACTGATAAACAACAACATGGATGATATGGAGCTCTAAAGTAAATGTCTGGAGCATATACACATATCTAATTAGTTTTATTATAGGATTCTTTTATAGGATTAGAGGACTCAATATCCTCTGATTTACAACCAATGCAGAGCAGAGGAGGAAATTATCTTATTCTTTGTATGATAATCAACTCATGTGTTGGCAACTTCTCTGACAAAGCAAACCAAACACAACAGAACAAAAGAGCTAATCGGTTATTACTTATCACCAGTAACAACTAAGCTAACTCTGCATTTATCCATTATTCTGCTTATTCTCTGAGCTCCCTCCAGCAGTAAAATCCAATCTGATGGTTATCTTTGTACTGCCTCTTGCTTGTACACTTTATCTTTTTTCTTCTTTTATCATGTCAATATTTTTTCTGTAAAATAAACTGCCAAAGTTCAAATGTGGTCACTATGTTTTTACTATGCAAGTCACACTAAACATCTTGAAATCTTAAAATCATGTCAGATTTGTGAATATGGAAAATATATTACTGTTTCACAAGGGTCAAATTATTGATCTGTATAAAGCATATTTTTTTGTTCATTTGTTTTTTTATCAGGCCTTTATATAATTAAGACAGTGTAGTGTCTGATATTTACCACCTGTGCAAAGTTTTTTTTGGGAAGTGATAAGAAGTCTGATAACCACCAGCTGTGTAGGGGTGTCTCACTCAAGGACAAGGCTAAATCAAGGACATTTTGAGAATAACATACTCCCCAGTTAGTTTGTCCAAAAAAAAGGCTCAATAGATACGCTCACACCATGTCCAGGCCTTGTGCTTGGTGATGGGAACATGCAACGTCTTCAAGGTCACTAAGAACAGGCAGATTCTACTTAAGGAAGACCGCACCCACAGTAATTGAGAGATTTTAGGGAATCCGGGCTTGACACATCTCTCCAGACTTGATGCATCATTCTGTCATTCTGATACGGACCTGGTTAACAATAAAGGTTTCTGTGTTCGACCAAGTCTGTGTCAGCAGAGTTCTTCCTGCATCATCTACACACAGGCTGTTTGAAGACGACCATCCCCAATACACCACAACAGCACATAAAATACTGTAAAATTACTGTTTTCGCATCTACTGAGAAAATGGAATGAAGAGAAGTGGCAGTTTTTTGTCTTAAAGCAATGCATTACTCAAGAAAAACAGTGATGAAGTGTCATGATACTAGATAGAATTGAAAATATAACTTAAACAGTTTTGAATTTGTATTCACCACATGAGAAGACACAGGCAGAAAAGACGAAGGGGATAACTATTGTAGGAGAGGATTTACGGGGGTCAAAAATCACTTTATTCTGAGCTTGAGAGCTTAGGTGCCTAGAGTCACTATCAACCCAATAACATAGAAAAAACAATAACTTTGTTTTGAGTCCCCTCGGTTCAAAAATATCTCACACGACAGGCCATTCAGCTTTTCAGTGTAAACTTATATCACTACTCTCCTCTGCTAAGCCAACCCCTACCTGGTTGGGCAGATGGTTGCCATAACAGAGTCTGGTTCTGCTGGAGGTTTCTTCATATTAAAAGGGAGTTTTTTCTTTTCACCCTCAACTCATGCATGTTCAGGATTGGGGGATTAAATTGAAAAGAAGTTTCAATGCATTCTTGCCAGGTCGTCAATGTAAATGAGAATTTGTTCTAGGCACCTATTTTTTGAATTGGCATTGTATGAATTGGACTAATTTGGATTTCAATTCATTTGATTTGACTGGATTATAATTGCACTACTATGACTTGGATGTATTTGACTTGAATTAGGCTCAATTCAAAGGATTGTTAATGACCACAGTTAATGGATTGTTAATGACCACAATAATGTCACATGTACATAATATCATTTGATAAATTAAACGAGAAACATAATATGTACATATGTACATAATATCATTTGAGAAATTTAAACTGCACATTTACTTGCAGCTTATTCCACAAGAGAGGGGCCTGATATCTGAAGGCTCTGTCTCCCATTCTACTTTTAGAAACTCTGGGAGCAACAAGTAAACCTGCAGTTTGGGAGCGAAGTGCTCTGTTCGGAAAATATCTTACAATGAGATCTTTAACATATGCTGGAGCTCGTTCATTAAGAGCTTTATATGTGAGGAGAAGAATCTTAAATTCTATTCTGAATTTAACAGGAAGCCAACGAAGAGAGGCCAAAACTGGAGAAACATGATCTCTCCTGTTAGTTCTCATCAGAACTCTGGCTGCAGTATTTTGGATCAGCTAGAGGCTTTTCAGAGAATATGTGGGACAGCCCAATAATAAAGAATTACAGTTGTTCAATCTTGAAGTAACAAATGCATGGACTAGTTTTTCTGCATCACTCTGAGACAGGATGTTCTGGATTTTGGCAGTATAAGGTGAAAGAAGGCAATCCTAGAAACCAGTTTTATATGTGAGTCAAATGATAAATTCTGGTCAAAAATAACTCCAGGGTTCCTCACTGTAGAACTAGAAGTCAAGGAAATACCTTCGAGAGTAACTATATAACTAGACAATTTCTCCCTGAAGCGCTCCGGTCCTAAGATAACAACTTCAGTTTTGTCTGAATTCAGAAGCAGACAGTTCTGAGTAATCCAGGTCTTTATGACTTTGTATCAGAATATTTTAACAACTTGGTTCTGTTCAACGCTGAACTGTGTCACAAAGACGGATCAATTCCAAATCTCTGTGCCTGAACGTCAGACGAGGGAAATACAAGTATCTGAGAAATTATTTGTCAGGATTGATTTATTTATTTGTTAAAAATATGTATGCCAATTTATAAGGAGTTATTGCTGCTACTTTTTGAAATATTAATATTATTGTTAATAGGGCTGAATGATATTTCGTTATCGCATCTATATCTAGATATTAACATTCAAGATATCAATATCGAAAAAGTAAGAATATAAACTATATACGTTTCCCCGCGCATGTACAGATCTGGCAGTCACAATAAACTTAATTTTTACGATTACCCTTGAATGCACCGCTAAGGCCAGCCAACCACAAACTTTATTTGATGCATGCTGTGGATGACAGCTGAAGCCAACCAATGACAAACATTTGAGGTCGGGAGTGAGGGCGACGGAGACCGATGCACATATACACACTACATACACAGCGGGGAAATTAAAAAGAAAGAAACGAAAGTGACATGAGTGCGGAAGATAATGCGGCCGGTGGGGTTGCAGAATCTGATTTTGTGCCAAAACATAAATCATTCTCCATTATTTGGAGGTACTTTGGATTTAAAAAGGATGATGTAAACCAGAGAAAGGTGTTGTGCAGGTCGCGCTTTGCGAAAATTGCAACAAAGCAAGGTAGCACAACAAACCTGTTTCATCGTATCGATATCGAGATATCTGGCATGAATATTGAGATATGAAATGTTGACCTTATTGTTCAGCCCTAATTGTTACTCCATTACATTGTTAAATATTACTGAATTGTATTCTTTGTAGATGAATGGCTTCATTCTGTAAATTGGACTACCTTTGTGGATAAAATATAATCTTTCTGCACAACACCGATTCTCTTCAATCTCATTTTGTTCAGCAAACACTGTCTACCACTCCCGGTGTATTATGACATTATCTACATGATTCTTCTAAAGATGTAGGTTTTCAAGTACAATTATTAACTATGTTGATATATAATAAATGTCTAACTAATATAGTTGCTTTGTTCAGTCAAAGACAGTTACTTTCTGTTTGCAAAATTTATTCCTCCCCTTCTTCCCCCATGGCTTGCTCAGTTCTTTCTAAAGCCTGTCTCATACATTTCAACACAACTTTCAGAAATTCTGTCAGTCTGTTAAAATAGGGCATAATAGCTCACCTTTAAACTGTGTGATGAACCAATTGGATAGATACACCCATTTCAACAAGGACCAGAAATACAAAAAGTCAAAGCCTTAGGTGGTATGAGGAACAACACGGAGACTAATTACATCTGACCCTTAAAATAGAAAAGGAGAGAGATTTTATTTTCACCTCAAAGGTGCATAATACCTACTCACAATTTTTTCATCTTTTTTTTCACTTAGGAATTTTTTTGTTACTGAGTCATACTAAAACTATATTTAGAAACAGAGGCACTTTAAAAATGATTATGGAAATAAAATATCTTATTGTCAAATTACCCTGATAATGTACAAAAAAATTAAATAATAAATTATGAATCATAATGAACATATTCATAATGGGGAAGTCTCAATATCCACATTTGCCTTTTTTAGCTAGAACCGATGCACCTTGTGTTTTAATACTAATTACCAGACACAGTCAGTGAATCCAAGATTAGCATGGAGCTGGCTTGGCAAAAGTTGACAGGAGGAATGATTTTATTCTATATACTAATCAGAAATGTCCAGCTGTTAGCTTACCACTTGTCACTTGATGGTTAACACAGTCACTGCTGACAGTAACTTAACATTACAAATATATTGCACTCCAAAGACATGCATGTTCGGTTGATATGTGATTTAAATTGCTGTAGGCGGAGTGCTAATAGTTGTTTGGCTCTGTGTGCAGATCAAGAGTGTAACCCACCTCAAAGCCAATGCCAGCCATGCTACCAGTAATCTTGAATGTGTCACTGTCTTCTTCCCTTCCACCTTCTCCTGCCCTTCAGTTTTAATCCATCACCTATCCTTAGTCACGTAGTTGGGGTTCACATAGCTCAGTAGCACATCCTGTTTTCTATTGTCAACAATCGGTTAGGGTCTCGGAGATACTGGGGCCTGGACTCGTACGAAGTGGCCGGGGATTGGTACGTTGAACCTGACAGATGTTTTCCATCACCTCGCTCTCCCCCTCTTTATCCCCCTCGCTTGCCCTGTTGAGTGTGGGAGATAGACTCATGGGGGACCTGTCATGATCTGACCTGGTTTGGAGGTGTGTTTTGAGTTTCAGGCTGGGTGAGCAGGTTTCCTTGGTTACCTGGGCGGAGTCTGGTGGATGCCTGCTGACACACCTGTGGCGCATCTACCAACATCAAGAGCCCTTCTTAAGGAACAGCAGAAGCACCAGTCTTCGCCAGATCGTTTTGCCATCTCTGTGGTAACTTGGCCAGCTCAATCCCGAGTATTTTGCTCTAAGGTATTTATTGTTAACCTTGTCTTGTCTCCTCGTCTCAGCCCCAGTTCTGCCTCGTCCTCCCGAGTCTTACAGATTTCCTGGTTCTCTTCGCATTCTTCGTGTCTCTCGGCCTTCTGGATCTGTCTCACCTCCTGCCTGCTCACCCACCGCTACTCTGGATTACACCCTCCAGCCAGTCCGTCGCTACCTCTCCCTCCTGCCGCTGCTTCCTCAGATCAGAGTAAGGCAACCTCACGATACTATTCGGGACTGTCTTCCACTTGGACTTTTCCTGCTCATTTAACCTGTCATCACTCAGGGCTCCCCGGACCATTGTGATCCCTGCCTTCTCCAGCGTTTCCCCAGGACACAAATTCAGCACCTTTTCTAGCCTCCCTTTGTGCATAATAAAGTCTCTCTGAATCCGAATCTGCTGTTGAGTCCAATCTGTATTTTGGCAGTCACCCCGTGACAGGACCGTGGTAGGAAGTGTCCCATGGGACTAGTGCGGTAAAGTCACGGGGGTGGCCTGCTGGGGTGGGGGGGTGCTGAGGGTTTTTCCTTGATTCGCCCCAACTCACCAGTGCTTTTCCCCACCAGGATGTTTACCCCACCCCCTAGCTGGGGAGCCTGTGTCGTGGCTCTTCCCTGTGGGTTGGGCGTACCCCCTTTGCCCTGTGTACCAGGGATGGAGGGCGTGCGCCTTGACCTGGGCGGGGTTGCAATGCGGGTGTGGGGGACCAGGGTGCAGCCCTCCCTCCACCCATCGCCAATGTGCTGTTATACAATGTAATGGCCCTGGGTAGGAAGTGTTTCAGTTCAGTGACAGCAGCCTGCCACTAAACAAGCTCCTCTGTGCTGTGCTCCTCTGCACGTACAGACAGATTTTTCCATTGTCCTCCTCTCTGGAACCGCCACAACTGACTCCAGCTCCATTCCAACCACAGAGCCAGCACATCTGGTCAGTCTGTCCAGTCTTTTTGTGTCCCTCTTTCTGACGCTACCTCCCCAGCACACCACACCATAGAAGAGAGCACTGGCAACCACAGACTGGTTAAAAAAATAATCTGCAGAGGTTAAAAGCTGCCAGCCTCCTCGAGAAATACATCCTGGTCTACCCATTCCTGTAGAGATGGTCAGAGTTCACTGACCAGTCCAGTTTGTTGTCCAGCTGCAGACCGAGGTACTTGTAGGATGACACAACCTCCACGCCCTTTATGAGTACAGACTGTGTTGGGGGTCTTGTCCTATGGAAGTACAGTACCATTTCCTTGGTCTCTGATGTGTTTATCTGCAACTGGTTCAGGTGACACCATACCACAAAGTCCTCCTCTAGTTTCCCAAATTCACCCTCTTGCTCCTCCCTGATACAGCCGACGATCGTGTGTCGTCTGAGAACTTCTGGATGTGACACAGCTCCAAATTGTACTGGAAGTCTAATGTGTACAGGATGAAGAGGAAGGGAGACAGTACAGTCCCTTGTGGTGCTCCTGTACTGCTGGTCACCATGTCTGATGTACTATCTCTCAGCTTGACAAACTGGTCTGTCAGTGAGATAGTCCGTGATCCAACATACAAGGTGGGTATCAAATTGCATGCTTGTCAGTTTATCCAGCTGGAGGAGGGGCTGGGTGCATAACATATCTGATATCCTCACTGTGCCACTTTTCTGGTCCAGGTTTGTGTGGGTCTGATGGATGAGGTAGAGGGAAGCATCCTCAATTGCCACTTTCTCCTTGTATGCGAACTGAAGGTGGTGGGGCGGGCAGCATGGGCGTGGGGGTGTTGGGAAGGAGAAGGAGGGCGTGGGTGATTGAGTGGAGTAGAGGGTTGAGGGGGTTGGGGGACAGGATGGAGTTAAACCGTGTTAAAAAAAAAAAAGGTGTTAAACTCGTTGGCTCTCTCATTGGCTACAGCAGGTCAATGGCCCTGTTCTTTCTTGCCGAGCAGTTAACAAACTGATGGAAAGCAGTCTTATCCAGGGTTACATGATTAAAGTCACCGGAAATGACAATAAATGCCCCAGGATGCTGAGTCTGTAACCCCGCGATAGTTGAGTGGATAGACTCACAAGCTATCTCTGCATCGACCCGTGGCAGAATGTAAACACACACTGCTATCACGTGTGTAAGCTATCTTGGGAGATAATAGGGTCTAAGGCTAACAGCTAACAGTTCCAAATCAAGGCAGCATGAGGTCACTTTCACCGTTACATGACCAGAGGTGCACCATCAGTTGTTACTATATAGTATCAGACCCCAACCTTTGCTTTTCCCGGATGCCTTTGTGTCTCTGTCGGCCCTCACCGCAGTGAATCCTGGTAGTTCCACGTTAGCTTCTGGTATGTTGCTGGTTAGCCATTTCTCCATTAGGACGCACAAGCTGCTCTTTCTGTTACTCCATTCAGTCTTTATCAGTGCCAACAGTCCATCCACCTTATTTGCCTGCGAATTGACATTCTCCATCAGTACAGAGGGTTGAATTGAGGCTTGAAATCTCCACCGGACATTGTGTGGTAGCCAAGCTTTTAGCTTAGCTCTGGCCTGGCAACCCAGGTACTTCCACTTCAACTCCGCTTGAATAGTGTGATGGATGCCAGCATGAACTTTGTCCCTGAGGGCCAGCAGATCCCCCGCAGCAGGCCTCTCTCCATTTGGGGACGACAACAAAGACCTACTAACCTCTGCTCAACTTGCTTTCATAGCCTACATGGTCAGAGTCGCCTCCATTTAGCCTTCTCTGTCTCTCTCCTGTGTTGCACACAGAGTTTTGAGAGCTAACTTCAACGGGATCAGAGAAAGCAACCAGAATCATTCCTCTAGAGAGCACAAGGAATTTACACCAAAGACTGGACCTTAACTGCGCACATGACCGTTTCCAGACCTTTTTCCTCAAAGATAGAGCATTAACAAAGACTGTGATAATAAGAGAACACATTGGGGATTAGTATTAGTATTAGCATTAGTGTCACAGCCACACTGCTAAGCATAGGACATCCTTTGTTCAGATAGTGCATTGTCTTGAGTTTTCTTTTCTAAAGTTTTATGGTAATAATATTTCAAAGGTACGGTTCATTTCAGTTGAGTTAATGTTAGTTGTAATCTTGCAAGCAAACTAACTTTCCTTTTTTTGTTTAACCTGGCACCTTAACATAAGTCACACACTAACATTTGAAATCTTTGTTAACCAGAACTGGACATCCAGAAGGAATTTGAACATCCCACCCTGCATGGTCTTTCTGCTGTGGTGTATCACTTTTGCCATTCGCTTTTACATGCTGGTAAATGTGAATACACAGACAAATAGACCATAAACCTCAAAGTAACGTGCACTACGTATTCCCATTGTTGTAGCTTCTCTGGCTTGCTCATGACTTACTGACCATATATGGTCATAGTCGCCATCTTGTGCCGTCACCATCACATGATCACAACAACCATTTTGTTTCAGGGTCTTTCCCTCTCTTCCAATACAGACACAGACTAATGGCCTTTCTTTAGCGTTGTAGACAAAAGTGTTTATTAATGAAAGTACCATCGATTTAAGAATTGTCAACTTTAATAAATTCTATAATTATACTATTTTAAATGACAAGTTTTTTGTGGTCATTGTCATTGGAACAAATGTCGGATTTATGACCTCCATATCTGCTCTGTAGATGTTATAACTGTCCCAGATTGACACATATGCACCAACATATTTTGAGACTGATACTGGGTTTCAGTTATTAGCTTCTGATTTTTACCCTCGAGGTAATAGACCTTGTTAATTATTTTACTGAATATCACTAACTGTCCCTGGACAGTTAATATTTGCTTATAGCTCCTGCTTGATCTCCAACAGTCTCCTCCACGTTTTAGTTCTTGCAGCTGTTCTATAACATTTTGGTGTTGTAAGCATTTGTGCTCTTCTAGATCAGCTCATTGTTGTTTTTACTTATGGTCCCATCGAGATCATTGCTGGTAAGTTTGCTTCTTTCCTGTAATTGATCTGTTATGCATAGCTAATATTAAGTGGGTGCTTTCTCTTAAATAAACACCACAGATAGCTAGATAAGCATCAAGCTTATGGGTATGTAAGGTCCACTAAATCCAACATTTACCATTTACACTGCTCTCTGCTTACATGCAGTTTCATTTATCCCAAGGATTCTAGGCCTGTTTTGATCTCTACTGGCATAACTAGGACATAACCGTTGCCAATGCTGCTACTGCTCTGTTGTAGGCCATAGAAATTCTGCTGTTTTGTCCTTTCCTTTCTTCAAGTTTTACCATTCATGTTTTGCCTTTTGTCTTTACTTTCATTGCACTGCATGAAACAGCTATGCAGACTGTCATCTCGTAATACACTAAAATAATTAGTCAATAAGAGGATAAGAAGGCCAAAGTATGAGCCTAACTGGGAAAGAGAACTAATCTCTGAACTTGTGATACTATTGTTTCTAGAGAGGACTAGGGTGTCTGGTGGAAAAATGGGTAGCACTCACTAAAAGCTTTTTCCAGTTATAGCGTTTCAAAGAAGCAGTACAGCTTTTCGTCTTTTTCTGCAGAGGATTATCTTTACCTTTTCATACTCTATATCATAAAATGTTGCCTTTCTGTTTTCAAATATTTGACCTCTTTTAGAAAAGGTGGATGTGTAGAAGTCCAGAGTCATATTCTAGTCCTGACTTGGATTTTTTTACTTAGCAGTATCTATGACTCACAATCATATCTATACCTCCTTAATCCAATATAGAGGACTTAAGCACCTTTGTTTGCTCATTTGACTGTGTGGGTGCCATATCCCAAAGCTGGGTGTAGGATTAATCAGGCTGCTACTGACACAATGATGGGAGGGGGATGGAACAGCTTGATTAAACGGATGCAGCGAAGACAACATCAGTTTTCATTTAAAGAAGGGCTGCACTAAGGATCCAAAATGCACCTAGACTGATTCTATAAAAACAGAATCTACCTTGGCTTCTACAAGATTTTATTTTGACACAGCTTTGCTTGCAGACAGGCAAGGTATTTCAGTAATCTAACGAAGTAGAGATTGCTAGGGAAATAGCCGTTCTCATCATTTCCTTTGATGTATACATACATTTAATGTGAACCAGAGTAGGCTGAGAGGCATGACAAATCACTTGAGAGCTTCATCTGTGTATGTTTTTCTACAGGGTTAGGTTACTGAAGGGGTGGCAGATTCGGGCATTCCTTGTGGGACTCTGTACTTGACCCAGTTTTTTATGAATGTGGGTTTTGGATAAGGATAGAGGTGTTCCTTTGATGAGAGCATAACGACAATTGCTCTAAGGAACTGGACAGACTGTTTGCTGTCCCATCCACTTATCCCTATGAATGTTTTGTCTGTTTTAAGTTAGTAAGGCTGATACTTGGAAGGGCAAATTGCCCTTTTTCAAAATGTTTTTTGTGCATGATGACTACTGGGATGTTTTCAATTGTCTTTCTTGTCAAATCAAATAAAAACAATATTTGAAATGCTAGGAACTTCATGTTTAAAAGGGATTTAATGTATGAAGTGAAAACCATTTTAGCTAAACTTAAGTGGAGAGACTTTGGTAGAGGCAGAGCACAGTTATAGCAGGTGAAGAGAGAGAGTTTTAAAAGTAAATAAACAGTATAAAGCTCTGACAATTAAGTAATTTCACTTCCAAGGTCAACCTTGGAGTAATAGCTGCTGTTAACTTCACTAGGTGAATATAACAATACTGTTACTGTATAAGCAGCAGAAGTGCACTTAACATGCTGTTTCAACTAGTTTTTAACTACAGCAGAAGCATAACTGTAAATCACAGCAATAAATTGGATTTTTCTTACCCCCAAAGGTCATATAGAATGTTCAAATTCAAAATGTTTTGCAATAATACTTTTGACTGTTTTAACTGTTTCCTCATATCTCTGCCCCCTTTTCCTTCCTTTCTTATTCTCTCTTATGCTCATATTCCATCTCTCTCATTTGCTATTTGAAGCAACTATTAGTATTTTAACACCACAGGAAAGCTGCTTCATTGAAATGCAATGAAAACTGCACAGAGAAGGCAAAGTTAACTAATGGGCTCAAATTTTCAAACGAATGCAAGATTAAAGTCAATTGAATCTCCCATTGGGTTTTGACTGAAACCCTTTGAAAAGAAGCCCCACAGTGGGTTTCAGAGATGAAAAATAGGGCTTGTTCTAAAATATTAATAACATTTTATACCCTCATTACAGCAAGCAATAACATTTGTTCAGAAACTTGGTTTTATCTTTACCTTGAGGTAGATCATGTGCTGCAGATATTGGGCAGGAAGGTGCTGTCTGTTCCACTCAGACTGCACCAACACAGCTCTGCTTGATTTTATGCACTGACACACAACAGAGCAGAATATTATTGCAAGTACATTATTTTTATTTTTGATCCAAAATGAGCAACCTTTCGTGCTATTTTCAACAACAATTGAAAGGCAAGACATTCCCTAAAAAAATTATGGTGTTTTGTCTGCTCCAAAAAGACAAAGAAAAATAGTCAGGCAGCGGAACTAGAGAATAATCAAACAGAAGCTGAAGCAAAAGAGGAGGGAAGAAAGAGAAAATAAGGTGTTGTCTAACTCAAAACCTTAGAGAGAGAACTACACAGATTCCTTGGAGAGCTTTTTTTTCCTTCATTCTTTGCACTATTATTTACGAAGCACACGCAGCATATAAAGCATCAACTACGATGGCCTAGTTTTTTTTACTTTACATAATATGAATTAAATATATTTTACATTACTTGTCTACTTTCCCATAAATGAAGTGTGCATGATACAGAACAACATAGTGCACATTAGGGAGAATTGGTTTCATTCTTTAACAACAGATTCAACATCTCTTTGTCTCAAGCTCACATTAATGTGTGTGTGCCTACACACAAGTGTCTCTTCTCTCTCTTTGACTGTCTGTGGAGGATATAAATGTGCCAAAACTCATATTCAAGCCTGAGAAAAAGATCAGCAGGCCCACAAGAGTGACAGGAGGAAGATCTGAAAACTCTTCTGTCGTCGGTAATGGGCTAGAAGTCATTAAAAACATAACTGCCGGCCTAATTAAGACAGGACATCTGGTCTTTCCTCACAGAATGGATCGCAGCAGAGTACAAATAACTCCTCTATGACAAGTTGAGAGGTGTCATACATCTCAGTGATCGTCAATCAACATGGGACTGATGGAGCTCCTTCATCATTAACAGACAAATGCTTTGTGCTGTAAAAAAGAACAGATGAATTTCAAAAAAGAAAGAAAAATATTTTAAAGCACATATCTGTCTTCTAGTGCTGCTCAGTCTCCCTTTTTATGTTGTTACCAATTAGTTGGAATAAATTTTACTGTCTTTGATGATAAACTACGAATGGTGAAAAATTTGGTTGGAGTCACCTGTACTTCATTTGGTCCCGTAGGAATAAATAGGTCACTAATCACTGATTTAGCTGTTTCAATTTAAGTCACACTTGGCTTTGGTATAGCTTCATAACTTCAAGTTTTGAAGCCAAACCTAAATTATGGTAATATAAGTATAGAATGACAAAACATTTTCAGCTTTTCCATTTGCTTTGATTCATCAGACAGAAAAACAGTGTTATTTTTTGTAATTTCAATAAATATATTTTTATTAAATTTAAAAAAAAATATTTCCTGCCATCATTTGTTGAAAGAGGGTATACAGTACTTCAAATGTAATCTCATCATGTCAGATATTGTTTGAAGTAGTTGTAATCTTTTTCTTTGAAATTGCAGCATAATTATCACTAACTCTACAGTTCCCCTGAACTCTACAAAGCTTTCATCTCAGTTTGCTTTGATCAGCAGCTGTTATAACAAATAAAAGCTCTTAAGAGCCACTACTGTGCCTGTGAAGCAACAAATAGCAGGCCTATACAATTAGAAGATGGTTAAGTATAGGCATTTAAAAGGTGGTAATCGTTAAGCATTAGAAATTATGAAGTTAGGTTTAGGTATGAAAAATTGGATGGTTAGAGGCTGGCTTTACAAAGCAAATTAAACATATCCAGGGTATCTGTATGTTATCTGTTTTTATATAGCCATCAGGATGCTGTCAACCTAAGGTTACTCACTCTGCATATTCATGTAAAAGAAGTGAACAATGAGCCCTTTTAGCTACTCTGTACCTGGGAGTTGCTTCAGGTGACCCCTGAAACCACCAAGCCTGGAAGGCCCCCCTCTTCAGTTTCCTGACTTCCCTTACTATTAGCATCCACCAGTGGGTCCTTTGGTTACCACCACAACAGGCACTGACAACCTCCCTCCTTGAAGCAACATCTGCAATGGAGATCTTGAAGATGACCCATTCTTATCCCATCTGTAATCTCAATCCTCAATCTCCTCTGTAGATGAGAAAAATTCTCCCAGAGTTATGAGTTGAGGATCTTGGGAACCCTCGCTACACGTTTGGGCTTACCAGGTCTCTCCAGCAGTCTTCCCCACAAATGGATCTAACTCACCACCAGGTGGTGATCAGTTGACAGCTCTACCCTTCTCTTCATCTCAGTGTCCAAGCTGTACAGCTGCAGGTCTGATGATATGACCACAATGGACAATCCATGACTAGCATGACTATATGGCCATATAAGGGTTAAAACAATAAATAAAGTAAAATGAATAATAGTAATAATTTGCGGCCCCGACTGGCGCGCTTTCCTCATGATCTGTCTTTTGAAAAAAAAAATGGACAAATACAGAAAAAATAAACAACAACTCTCCCTGTTGTTTTTCATTGTGGGGGGCGCAAAACCATAATCTTGCCTAGCGCACCAAAATGACCAAAACCATATACATGTATATGGTTCTTCTTCAGAAATTCGATCAGGTAAGTCCTGATCTAATCCTCCCTTAGTTTGCCTTTGGTCTTCCCATATATACCCCCTGAATACGGTAGGTGTATATTTTTCATGTGCCACGCATGTTGCTTTTTCTCCTTCACAGATCGTGGCGCTGGCTCTCACTAATATAGAGGAAAGCATTCAAATCTTCGTATTATAGTTCTGGAGTTTGTCCATAGACATCCTCAGTTAGTAGCCTCATTGATGTTTGACTCTATTAAGTTGTCACTCATAACTTTCGATTCTTCCATGAATCCATGACTTTTGAGTGTGAGTTTTGCCATTGTCCCTCATCTGCAGACTTTCCTGGGGATTCGACAAGTAGATCACTTAAACAGAGCAACAAGTTGCAATTGAAAGTTCCTCTTCTACGGTTATCTCCAGTCTCTTGATCAATTACATAGACAGGGTTTTGAGATATCTATTCTTTGACTATGTATTAGCTTTCTTTCAGTATGATTTTGACTTTCTAGACCGTCCTTGCTCTCCAAGGTCCCTCACCAGTACTCTGTCTCCAGGCTGAAGCATTGCTATTCATCTTTCAAACATGATGGAGCTTGCCTGTACTGCTTGCTGTTCTCATTTACAATTTGATCAACCTCAGACATTCTTTTTTCCATCTACTGTGCATACCTGTTTTACTTGGTCTGTCTCTTCAATTAAGCCAAATAAAAGATCAACTGGTAATGGTGGAGGACGACTGTGTAGAATTAATGCTATTTCCCTCGATTCATTTCTCAAATGACATAATGTACATTTGGCATTATTGCAGGCATTTACTTGTGTTGCCCTGTCTCAATTGGTATCCTTTGAATGGTGTTATGGTGTTTGTTTTCCCCTCTATTCTGTCTTCTCAAACCCCAGCTGGTTGAGGCGGATGGCCACCCTTCCTGAGTCTGGTTTTGCCAGTGGTTTCTTCCTGTTTAAAGGGAGTCGCTCCGCTCCACAGTTGACTCAGGCATGCTCAGGACGGGAGATTGGCCTGAAGAGAAGTTTCTGTGCAATATGTTGGTTTCCTTAGCTAGGAAATAGTTTTTGAATTGGCTCTGTATGAATTAATTGGATTAATTTTTTATTTAATTAATTGGATTTGATTGGATTATGATTACAATTAATTCAACTCCAATTGACTTGAATTGGCCCATATCATTGAAGTGCCTTGAGATGACATTTGATGTAATTTGATGCTATATAAATAAAACTCAACACTTCACAATCAAAGACCATGCACTACCCGAGACCATGGTCCTCAGCCAGAAAAGGGTGGAATGCCCTCTCCGGGTTGAGAATGAGATCCTTCCCCAAGTGGAGGACTTCAAGTATCTCGGGGTCTTGTTCACGAATGAAACGGGAGATTGACAGGCGGTTCGGTGCAGTAACAGCAGTGATGCGGGCTCTGCATCTTCCTGTCGTGGTGAAGAAGGAGCTGAGCCAGAAGGTGAACTGGTCAATCTATGTTCCTACCTATGGTCACGAGCTGTGGGTAGTGACCAAAAGAACAAGATAGTGGATACAAGGGGCCGAAATGGGCTTTCTTCGCAGGAGAATAGAGATAGGGTGAGAAGCTCGGTCATCCAGATCGGGAGGAGCCAGATGAGGTGGTTAGGATATCTGGTTAGGATAACTCCTGGACGGATCCCTGGTGAGGGCACGTCCCACTGGGAGGAGACCCCGGGGAAGGCCGAGGACACGTTGGGGAGACTATGCCTCTCGGCTGACCTGGGAATGACTCAGGGTCCTCCCGGAAGAGCTGGAGGAAGTGGCCCGGGACAGGGACGTCTGGGCTTCTCTGCTCAAGCTGCTGCCCTCGCGACCTGACCCCCAGAGAAGTGGCAGATGATGGATGGATGGATGAAACTGAATTCAATTCAATTCAATGAATGCCTTGTGCAATTGTTCACATGAACGGTTTGTATGAGATGGCTCTTTCAACTCTTTTTTTATTTGTCTGCCAGGGTTCTCAACATCTGCAGTTGGATGTGATTGAAGAGCTTGGCAGAGTTACCTTGTGGGTGATCTGGATGCATCTCAGAATTACAAATGTCTGACTGCTGTCAGAGTGTGCTAAACAGTTCATTTTCAAACTCACAACTCTGGTCATAGCGCAGTTTTGAAGGAGACCTACCACCTACCTACTATTTACTGGCCTCAGTATGTAGGTAGTTGACACAAACAAGCTCTAAATAACAGCAGATGGTAACGCTGGCTTTTTTTGTTTTCTACTTTTTAGTGTCTCTCTTTAAATGTAAGGCTGTTAAAACCTTTTCAGCCAGGATGAAAACCTTTTTACTGTCGACATGTCACCTATTCTCATGAAAGTTTTCAAGTGCCACGCATTTTGTTTACAGTTTGTTGAAGCTCTTTCTGGTTTATGGTTGGCATAACTGTATCGGCTATGGGTTAGTGTCCTGGGACAGTTCAATGCAGAATGTCATATACCTTTCAGTATCTAGCATGAGACATTGTGGGCTGTACATTTGTATTGATCCTTCCAGATCAGTATTTCACATCAAATTGGAAATCAGAGCATTCCCCCACCCACTGTCCAACAGCATTTAGCTTGGCTGTATTATAGCTAAGGAGGAAGACCACTTTGAGTGGTCAGCAAGATTAGAGTGTTATACAAGTCCAGTCCTTCCTCCACAGACCTTCCTTCCATGTAGATAGGGACGTCTCTCTGCAGTTGTCAAAGTTCGTGATCCATACTCAATGGCCCTCAACTTCTCCTACTGTTGGTAAAGGATTACCCCGAGGTGTATTAGACGACAGCTGGGGTCCTTTGGGTTACCGGTTGAAAGAAATTTAAGAGTTTTACCTAATTACTAATGGGTAATGTCAGATAGCTAACAAATAATATGGATGAACTTGGAGCACTCAGAAGGATATAGAATTAATAGCCAGAATTTATTGTTATGTGTTTCACTGAGACATGGCACCACCACAATATACCAAACTCCTACACTTCTCTATCCAGCTTTGAAATATCATAGGCCAACAGAGACATCAGGAGTGGTGGCAAACGCAAAAGTGGAAATATTGCAGTGTTTTTAATAACAGACGGTGTAATCCTTGACATTGTGACGGAAAGGTCCTATGTAAGGGTCATTACACTGCTAGATGGAATGTATGTCCATATTATCCTCTGAGAAAGTTCACCTGTGTTACTCTAATAGCAGAGTATACTACCTGGTGCTGCTGCTGACACTTTCTGTGATGTCATCAGGTCAGCTGTTTCCAGGCTACAGACGATATTCCAATGCATTCAAAGTTATTTCTGGATATTTCAACTACATCGTACAGCGCGACACTTAATCACCACTTTCACAATCACAACATATCAGACAATGGCCTAAGGAGAGAATTGCTCCTCATTGCGACTTTGCTTTGCGGCAAAACATATTGAATCACTTCCTGTTGCCTTGTGTGTGCACTGTGACATTTCTTGCTCCTCTTGAACCACTAATTATCACCTTATTTCTCCCTATAATTTACACATCTTGCATAGTTAACATACTTGTTATATTCTAACGATCTTACAGATGTTTAGTCTTATTATTTTATTATTATTATTAATAATATTTTATTATTTTTTATCATTATTATTTTAGTCTTATTTAGAAACTCAGTATAAACTTATTTTGCAGTGGAAAAACTTCAAACCATTTGGAGAACACGTCAACACAGAGAAAAAACACAAGACAAAACAGCCTAAGGTTTTTTGGGAAGAACTTTAGAAGTTTTAGTAAACCATGGTTAATTGTTGTCCACCCTCCTGAAGAGACTTAGTCTTGTCCATATGTTAAGTCTGCCAAACTCTTCCATCACAGTTTCTCCTCCTGTGTTGCTGTCTGCTGCAGGAAAGAAATATTTGTGGTTAGTTTTTATTTTGGGAGCAGCACAGCATTAAGAAAGCAGCCATTTCTTGTCAATGAGTACCCAATTAACCTGTTTGGGCTAAATATTGTCTGCCCTCTTTTAATTAAGCTCGGGAGAGTTTAGATCAAATTTCAGCCTAATCTGCTTAATTCTTACCAGTTACTTACGACTAAATTCTGGATAATTCTTATCAGTGGCTGTGTTAAGTGATGCTGAGCAGCTGATCCTGAATAGACAGTTCAGGATCAAGTTTTTCTGCCCCAGTTGAATCATAAGCACATTATGTCTTACCAACAGTATGAGATCAGAGTTTCTTATAACATCACGTGATGCAACAACAGCTTTTCCATACAGATTAGAATTTTTAAAAAATAAAGGTTTTATTCATTCATTTATTTATTTATTTATTTATTTTAAAAGCAAGCCTTGTGGCCTTGTGTTACTAACTTTTTCCTTAGCAGTGTGTCGTGCTTGTGTGGTTGGTTATCGATCACTGTTACCTTGCATGCATGCTTTGACCTAAGGGCCTATATCAGCTTTGATACTCTAACTTTTCTCCTTATCATTGTTTTATAATCATTTCCTTTGCTCTGAGCAGTTTTGGAATGTTAGCTAAATTGTGCAGAATCCTTCAACACAAATTAGATGTGTAGTTCAAAGCACTGTGCTTTACCTTACTTAAAGCAGCTCTGCCTTCAGTATATTTTGTTTTACTTAAATGCACCAGATTAAACAACCCAAGTAATTTCTTATCTAACTTTTCTAATGAAACACATGAATAAAACTTTTCACACAGAACTTCATCTCATTCACATCCTCCCATTTTCTGCAGCTCAAACTTACTCTTCTTTCCATCTATAAGAATATGTTTGGATCAGGTGTATTTAGTTGGTGTTAGTTTTAGTGGGTGGGTTTTAAAACTGACATAAAATCACTCATTATAAAGTAATCAGCTGTTTAAACCTTTCCATTCCTTCCCCCTGGCACAGTATGTATACAATTTGCACATCTAAAATCAAAATAATCGGTAAACTGATCCTTTAAAGGATTCCCATCTATGGTGCTGGCATGAGAATGAAACAACGCCTGGAATAGTTCATGGATATCAACGTTGGCTCTCCAGGTTTCGTTAATTCTCTCGGCCATGCCTTGACTTTGTGCTAAATGAACATATGCTTACATCTGTTTGAATTCAAACAAACACTGAGAGTCCTCAGCCAGAGAAACTCTGAAAACACTAAATGAAAGGAACATTAATGATCCAAGAAAAGTATGAAGAAAATTTCAAAAGTCAGATCGAACAGACTGTAAAACTTTAAAAACTGGTGGCACCTTGGTAAATAAAGCATGAAGGTTTGGTATCCACACAGACTGTACCTGCAACGTTTAATATTTTCAAAATCAAGCACTAACCTATACTTGGATTTCTCTATTTTACAGCTGTAAATATTGGAATGTCACACTCACTATGTGTTTTAACCAATCAGCTTGCTTGTATTAATCCAAATCAGTTCAATTCAGTTTCATCTATATAGATCCAAATCACAACAAATCTCATCTCAAGGCACTTATTCCCTAAACAATTTTACTCGCTCCATCTCTGTCTTCTGTTTTCTGGCTAATTTGGAAAATTTTAAATTATTTTTAACTTTATTTTGGACCATGAATTATTTGGGATGTTTGTTAGCATCTCTTTCAACAAAAGACTTCAGCTTTTTACCAGACTTTCAACTTTTTACCAGATTTTATCTGATCTATGTTGTGCTCTTTACTTTGCTATAACAGCCAATTCCTGTGGTTTTGTTACCATTGATGCACTATATATAATTCTGGTAATTTAGCAACTTGTAAATTAAAAGCACTACGTTTTACAGTTTTAACAGTTTTAACAGTTTTACTTCTGAAGCAGTTTTTCTTGTCTTTCAATAGGAAACTTTTTTTGCTCTTGTTTGCTTTAACATTGGAAGCTTCGTTTTAATCTTTTTATCATAATATACACCCTGGGGAGAACACCAGATTTATTTGAATAAAAAAGCATCTCTCCCCGATTAATTATTAGGTGTCTAATTGAAATCATGCAATCAATATTTGTTGTTTAATATCCATTCTATCGTCTGGCCATGCCCGAGTATCCACTGGGCCTCTCGCTCCATGTTGCCGAGGCTGGCCTTGGTCATACTGAGGATCAGAGTTTCCTCATAGTCTTTGGCAGTTGACTGTATAATGACCAAGCTCATCATATGCCCAGCATGCTCCTGTGAATCTTTGCACACCTGCATGCCTCTCTTAGGCCCCTCAAGATCAATTTAGATGTCACGCCCCTGAAGTCGCTTGTTTTCACTTCCTTCATTCTTTGTGTGATGTATATGATCAGATTCACAGTCTCTGGTTCTCCCTCTGAGGCCTTTGTTCTGCTCCAGATTCCAGCTCAAAAAGCATTAAATTCAGTTCCAAATGTGGTTCAACATCGAATCACAGTGGGAAAATGTTCTTTGTGGTGTGAGTCCCCAATACTTTACACACCGCTTCAGTGTCACTCAAAATCAACCGTTAAACCGTTTATATAAAAAATAAAAGGGCAGCCGCGACGCAGTGGTTAGAGTGGGTCATCCAATAACCGTAAGGTTAGCGGTCTAATCCCCACTCTCACCACTCAAAGATGGGTGAAACTGACAGCTGGAGGGGTGTCAGTCCACCTCCTTGCTACGGCCAAGGTGCCCTGGAGCAAGGCAGTGTACTCCCATGCTCCCTGGGCGCTGTGCATGGCTCACTCCAGTGTATGGTATCTGTCTCTGTGAGTGTGTGACCCTGTGAATGTACATGTGTGTTCAACAGGTTCCAACCTGGATGGGTTAAAAGCAGAGGACAAATTTCATGTATTTCCCTGTACATGATATTAAATCTGATCTTAAATGTGAACTCAGAATTGGTGAAAACATCATCTCTCTCTCTTTATAGGTTATCAGCAGATTTAAAGACTTCTTTATATCGGCTGTTTAAGATCTGACAATCAAATTTCCCAACATGTAACTAATATAAATTCTATAATCTCTGATGAATGACATAAATTCCTTTAAGATTAGGCAAATTAATCTATCAAATGTAATGAAAGCCATAAACAAGTTCAATTCTATTTTCTGCTTATGTTTCTGGTAAAATGGATGTTGTTGCAGAAGAGCTAACCTCAAGCTGAGGTCATCCTAGTAGAGTGCCTGTGTAGAAATCCCTCCGTTAGCTCTCCTATAGCCGCAAGTAGCCACATAACAGTAGCTATGAGCTAAATGAGCTATATTACACGTTCGTTCATTCATTCATCTTAAAGTATTGGTGAAATAAAGATAATTATACATAGACAGATAATGCCTTATTTAGAGGCTGCATTATCCCTGCCCTGTTCACTCCATTATATGGATATACGCCGATCGCGAGTCATCTAAATAGCTTACGAAAGAAGCCGACTTTTGCCAAACTTTTCTCGGTGAGTAGATAAACGTATTTCATGCCAGAAATAAGGTCTAGGTTTAAAAATACCTTTTAACTTCTATTATCATTGTGAACTCATATACTAAATAACTATATGTAACTACTCTTAAAGTATAGGCCAATGATCAGCCAGCACTCAGAATCTGTAGATGAATGTATTGTTTGGACTGCCCTTACTCTCAGGGCTGAACGAGAGAAGAAGGAAGCAGGATTGAGATAGTTTAATGCTCAATCACTATGACCCAAGCAGAGGAGCCTCAGCTTACCATTTTTTTTATTATCTGGACTCTTCCCAGATGCCTTCAATAGGATCAATGCACAACAACCTTTCACTAATTTGGTCAAAGCAACAACAACCACAGCTCTATGTTCCTCAACTTTAATCACCATCAATGTGAATTTTGTTTTTGTAATTTTATTAAATGTTGTGGATTTAAAGAAAAAGAGCTTCTGATGGTTATTTACCTCAAGGTGGAACCTTGTTAAATTAATGAAAGTTCTAATTAAGTGGACATATTATGTTAAAATAATCTTAGGGGGAGAGTATTTATGAGAAAGCTAAGGATACCAAGTCAAATGCTGAGAATAAATAAAAATGAAACATTATGGAGCAGAATAGTAATTGGGAGGTTATGTATTATCAGAAAGCAAAAGTGTTTGGAACTTTGAAGCTTTGTGATTCATTATCTATTGTGATGCTGATCTTAAGATGGAGACTCTGCTCTCAGACCAAGCTTCCGACTCTCTGTTGATCTTTTCTTTTTCTTTTATGTGGGTCTGTTAGTAGTGACCTCAGACAGTTGTCAGAGTAGTTACAGTTAGGGCTACGGGGAAAGCTGCAGACTGGGCCTCAAGCTTTAATTGCTAATTTTAAAAAAAAAATTAAGCAGTTGGCTCTGTAAAGGCTGAGCTGTTTATCAGTAGCTCACATCCACTGTTCATTACATTTGAATTTTTTGATCATTTTCTGGGACAGCTGATACTTTTTTCAATCAGATGGAATTTGCCTGAACAAGTTGATGTCACAGCTCATGTTTTGTTAAATCTGGTTTTCTGTCATGTTTTTAGATTCAGTTCTTGTCATGTTTCACGTCACCTGTTTCCTTGTCATCAGCTGCACGCCTTCAGTAATCACTCCCTCCACAGCATTTAGTCTCCAGGTTTTCTCTCATTCATTGTGGAATCCTCACTCTCACCAACCCTTCATGTCATTCACGAAAAGCTAAGTCTTGTTAAACCATAGCCTTGTTTTGTCTTGTTTTTTCATGTTTAAGTATGTTTGAATCCGGCTCTGCCGCGCCCTCTGTTTTTTGCCTTGCTCCCTGTTTTTGTGTTTTGGAATAAACCTTTTTTTAACTTTGAAGAGCTGCATCTAGGTCCTACCTCTCACCACCGTTTCATGACAGTTGAGAATAGTTTGAACATTTAATGGAGATTACACATCTGAAAGCTAACCAACAACCTGGGACATCTTTACATGAATCATATCAATTCAGTAAACGATGTCACTTGTAATACATTGTTGATCATTAACTAAAAATAATTAATTCCTTTCAATTAAATTTGGACATAAAACTACAACACTTCTTCCAAAGCCATTTTGTGTCTAAATGTGTATCTAACCTTTTCTTCTCTCTGACAGGCCTGTAGTTATCATGGGAAATATGTTTCAACACAAAATCTTGTGGTTTATTCAGGGAATCCGAGGAAGCTGACGTGTGCTTCATCAGTCTCACCTGTGACCTCTTGTAATATCTCTTGTGGCCAATTAATTATTCAATTTAAATTTTCCTAGAAAAATATTTTCTATACCGAGGCCTAAGATAACTTCAAAGAGTTCTAATCAGATATAATAATAATATTAACACATAACACACCCCCCTATAGAACTGGAATGCATTTTCAGAGTTTTCTTGAGATACTTTATTGATTTTTACCTTCAAGCGTATTTGCTCTCAGTTCAAATCAATTATCAGTATCCGTCTGCTACTTGTCTCGTGAAAATAATTTCCACATACAAGTAATAACTAGTGTTTGTCTTGATCAGTGAGTTATTGCCCTTCTGTGCACTAAATGTTGGCCTTTGCCACGAAGACATCACCATGAGCTAATGATTTACATCCTCTGACTACACCCTACTCGCTAAAAAAGTGTATCCGCGATTTCAGTTCCCAGGATTACTGTCTTGGTTCACATAATACAACCTGCCAGGGCCAAGTGACTGTTTGCCCAGTTATTGTCCTAATTCAAACACATAGCACCTCTGTGCTCAACAGTTTTCCTGAATAATTTCAGCAGCCCCCCTGCGCTGAGAGGCTGTGAGGGTGAGCTCACTACCTTCTCCTGGGCTCTTAATTTGAAGGAACCCCAGAAGAGGACACACAGAGGACTCACTCACTGGAGTTCCAGAAGTGAAATTCATCCGGATAAACATTATGTTGTGGAGAAAAGAATAGCAGGACTCACCTTTGACTCACCTTTGCAGCCTTAACAACAGCCTTTGCAGACTTATTAACAGGAACAACATAGAAACATGTTACATAGCAGCATACACAGAATTCACAATGGCAACAGCTAGTGCGATCCTCTATTCTTATGATAACATTCTGTGTGTACATGGCCAAAACCCAATCTCTGTCAACCACTGTCTGACATTGCCAAGACATCTTCCATTATCAGCTTGACAGAGAACATTCTGACCCCATATAATATGTGGTGTGAGCAGTGGCAAAGCCCTGCTCCCTCCCACATCAGCAGCAACAAATTTCTATAATATAACAACTTAAGTCTATAATAACTAAGAAATTATCTTCAGCCAACTAGACCTCCCTATTAGGGTGATCCAATTCATTCATATAGAGCCAATTCAAAGATAGTTTCCGAGCTAAGGAAACCGACAGATTGCACCGAAACTTAAATCCAATCTCTAATCCTGAGCATGCCTGAGGCGACTGTGGAGAGAAACGACTCCCTTTTAACAGGAAGAAACCTCTGGCAGAACCAGACTCAGGAAGGGTAGCCATCCACCTCGACCAGCTGGGATTTGAGAAGACAGAAAAGAACACACTGTACAACACTGTAACACCATTCAAAGGATACCTTTTGGAACAGGGAAACACAAATTAATGGCCACAATAAGGTCACCTGTACAAAATATCGTTTGAGAAATTAAACATTTTTGGTTTTAATTCATGTCTTGTTGCGTCATTTCCTGTTTTATTTTTGAAACACTAACTGCTCCTCTTGTTTCAGGTACTTTGCCCTTCCTCTTGTGTCAAGTGTCTGATTGTCTTCCCTGATTCCAAAGTGTTTCCACCTGTTTCCCATGGCTCCTCATGTATTCAAATAGTCTGCGTCTCCCTTGTCTTGTGCCAGTGTGTTGCAACCTGTTACATGCCTCACTCTATCATCCTTGTCCCACAGTAAACGACAGCCTTGAATACAAGAGCCTGTAGTTGAGCGATCCTCCTACAGTGATATCTTTTGTTGTAAGTTTTTTCCATAGCCTTAGTTTAGCCACAGTAAGTTCCATAGGCTGTTTTGTTCCTCCCTTAAGGAGTGATTTGATTTTCATTAAGGTTTCATAGAACCTCTGATAGTGGAGTGTTACATCTTTGATTTATTGTTAATGTTTCTTAGAGCCTTCATTAGAAGGAGAGTTTTTGTTTCTTATAAAGTTTCACAGTGCCTCTGTTTTCGAGAGAGCGTCTTTTGTTTGGTCCGCCTCACAAGGAGAGCGTGTAAAGTTAATTTGTAATCTTTAATAGCCTTTTCTGTTTTCCTCCAAGAGTGGAGAGAGTTTTTGGTTTTTGATGAGTTTCATAGCTGCACCCTCCTTAACATAATTATTTAGGAAATTGCCTCAAGATTTTCATAGCCCTTTGTTTTTGCCCTGTTTTGGAGATCCTCAACTTGTTCATTTCAAATAAACCTTCTTGCCTTGAAATCGACCGTGCATCTCTGTCCTGTGGTCTGTGACGCAAAGTGCTCTAAGAAAATATTTTATAATGAGATCTTTAAGATATGATTTAAGAGCTCTGTCATTAAGAGCTTTATTTGTGAAGAGAATAATCTTAAGTTCTATTCTTAATTTAAGTCAATGAAGAGAAGCTAAAACTGGAGAAATATGATCTCTCCTGTTAGTTCTTATCAAAATTCTGGCTGCAGAATTTTGGATCAGCTGAAGGCTTTTCAGAGAATTTGTGAGACAGCCCAATAATAAAGAATTACAGTAGTCCAACATTAATTACAGTAGTCTCTCCCATGAGCTGTCATCTTATCGTGGTGGGGGAGTTTGCGTGCCCCAATGAGTCTGGGAGCTATGTTGCCCGTGGCTTCAAGCCCCTGGTAGGGTCACCCAAGGCAAACAGATCCTAGATGAGGGACCAGACAAAGAACAGCTCAAAAGACACCTTATGATGAAAAATACATTTGGATGGCGTCATCCCTTGCCCGGATGTGGGTCACCGGGGCCTCCCCATGGAGCCAGGCCCGGGGTGGGGCCCACCAGCGAGCACCTGGTGGCCGGGCCTGTGCCCATGAGGCTCAGTCGGGCATAGCCCGAACACAGGACCTGGGTCCCCCTTCCGATGGGCTCACCACCCGTGGGAGGGGCCAAGGGGGTTGGGTGCAATGTGAGCTGGGTAGCAGCCAAAGGCAGAGGCCTTGGCGGTCTGATCCTCAGTTACTGAAGCTAGCTCTCAGGACGTGGAATGTCACCTCTCTGTTGGGGAAGGAGCCAGAGCTGATGCGCGAGGCTAAGCGGTTCCGGCTAAATATAGTCGGACTCACCTCGACGCACGGCTTAGGCTCTGGAACCAGTCCTGTTGAGAGGGATTGGACTCTCTTTCGCTCTGGAATTGCCCGTGGTGAGAAGCCCAGAGTAAGTGTGGCCATACTTATTGCCCCCCGGCTGTGTGTCTGTACATTGGGGTTTACCCCAGTGGATGAGAGGGTAGCCTCCCTCCACCTTCGGGTGGGGGGACGGGTCCTGACTGTTGTTTGTGCTTATGCGCCAAACAGAATATGGAATGCCGGACCACTTGATAGGGGCCGTTCGGTCTCTGTATGACCCGTGTCAGAGTTTGGTCCGCGTTGCCGGCAGTAAGTCGGATACGTTTCCGGTGAGGGTTGGACTCTGTCAGGGCTGCCCTTTGTCACGATTCTGTTCATAACTTTTATATACACAGCTAAAAATGACAGATTTTCCTTTCTGGATCTCTGAAAGCAGAACTTCAATCTCAGGGCCCATAAAGTTGTTCTTTTTGCGCCTTGATACCATTCTCAACACTTCCTGGCACCGGAGGTAAGAAGCATAGCCTTATATGGTATTATTTTGCGCGTGGAGTATGCAAATTTACTATCCTCGTGCACGTACACTTAAATACACACGGGTGGCATTCATCATTTACGCAGGTCGTTTACACACTTTTCCGAAGTTAAGAGCGTTTGTTGACTTTCATGCCACAGTGTTTGTACGAGACCTTCATACAAAAAAAGTGAGAGAAATTCAGAATAAGAATATGAAAATGTTCTTGCATGAGGCCCATTGACTCTATTGCCCCAACAGAAGGCTGTAAAGCAGATTGCACTCTCCTCCACAAACAGAACATCTACAACAGCTTGGTGCAGACATTGAAGAACCTAAGCTTCCTCAAGAAGTACAGTCTGTTCTTTCTATCATGTAGACAGGCTCAATGTTGCATTTCCAGGTCAGTCTAAGGCCCAGATGAACTCCCAGGTATCTGTCGTCCTTCATCACTTCCACCTCTTTTCCCAGGATAAAAATAGTCTTGTCTTATTCCTGGTCCTCCTAAAATCCACAATAATCTATTTTGTTTTGTTCGAGTTCAAGATCAGGTAATTATTCCCACATTATGTCACAAAGTGGTTGACCAGCTCCCTGTACTCAGCTTCTTGACCATTACTGATATATCTAACAACTGCAGTCACTATTATTATTAAATTCTATTTACCTATGTGAGGGACCGAGCTGGTCAAGCACGAGGACGCAGATAGATTCAAAAAAGAAACAGGAAACAAAGGAGAAGTTAAATACTGGCTGATCAGACCAATTTTCAACAGAAAAGGGGTAACACATACTAACAAATAAACTAAGAAACAGAACCTAATTAATTTAATAATCACTCAAACAAAATAACTAAATAAACAAATTACTTGTAAATCTAAAGGAATACCTTTTAACATCTAAAGGACTTAAAGTACACCGTGTCCCCCCCCTGATGAAGCTGCCTTGGTACAGGCTCATTGCACTTCCTGTGTATGTAGCTTTGCCTACAGCTTGTGCTCACTTTTGACTCCTGCAGAAGCACAGCACGAACACCCCTCTCAGAGGCATCAGTTTGCAAGATAAAATCCTTGTCAAAATCTGGACTGTGCAAATCTAGATCCTTACTCAGAGATTGCTGGATATCTCGAAAAGCTGCCACTGCCTCTGCTGTCCACTGAACAAGGTGAGAGTGCTGTTTTCCTATCATATCTGTCAGGGTTGCAGCTCTTGCTGAGAAGTTTGGAATGAATCGTTGGTAAAAGCCTGCCATTCCAAGGAAAGATCCTACTTGTTTCTTCATCTGTGGAAAAGGACAGGATTCAATAGCTTTGACTTTGTCAACTTTTGGCTTAATAACCCCACCTCCAATGGTAAAACCGAGGTACTGTGTCTCTACTCTGGCCAGGGCACACTTTGCAGGATTGATTGTGAGGCCAGCAGACTCCAAACGGCCAAGGACCTCCATCAGATGTTCCATATGTGTCTCCCAGGAGTCACTGTAAATTACAATGTCATCAAGATATACACATGCATAATCAGCAAGTCCATCCAGTATCTGGTCCATCAGCCTTTGGAAGGTGGCAGGGGCCCCATGCAAACCAAATAACAAAACTGTAAACTCAAACAGCCCCCAAAATGTACGGAAAGCTGTCAGCTCACGAGACCGTTCACTAAGAGGCACCTGCCAATAGCCCCCAGGAGGCGCTCTGGTATCCTATAACTCATACATCTCACTGATGCCTCAGCTTTCAGCACAATATCATGTTCCACCAAATTTGTGCGACCTGGATATTCTTGAAATATGTCTGAATTAATTAAAGATTTTACCTCAGACTGTTGTTCTTTGGTGAGATGATTCAAATCTAGGTCAGGTGATGGTAGATATTGATCCACCTCTTCTTCCTCTTCCACTCCATGGATGAGCAGCACCTCTGCCCCCTTCTCACTGCACGGGATCCACTCTTTAAGCAGGTTGACATGAAGCACTTTACTTGATTGCTGAAGCCCCGGAGTTGCAACCTGGTAAGTTGTAGGGCCCAACTTCCTCTGCACTTCAAAGGGACCCTGCCATTTTGCCAGCAGCTTGCTGTCATTTGTGGGTAACACCTTTTGGCCTGGATTAAAGTTCCTCTCTCTAGCTGTACAATCATACCATGCTTTTTGTGACTCCTGTGCATCTGCCAGGCATGCCTGGGCTAACTCACTAATCTTTTGCAGTTTCTCTCCCATCTGGATAACATATGATATAACATTCATGTGTTCCTCCTGTCCTTGGTTTCCTTCCCATGTTGCTTTTACCAAAGTCAGAGGGCCTCTTACCTCATGACCATAGAGAAGCTCAAAAGGGAGAACCCCGTGGAAGCTTGAGGTACTTCCCTGTATGCAAAAAGCAGGTAAGGCATCCACTGGTCCCAGTCAGATCCGGTATCATCAACAAACTTACGGAGCATTTGCTTGAGAGTCTGACTGAAGCGCTCCGTGAGCCCATCAGTTTGGGGATGGTCCTCAGCCTCCTGATGCCAAGTAATTTATAAACCTGTTTCAATAGTCCAGACATAAAATTAGTTCCTTGATCAGTGAGAATTTCGCTGGGGCAACCAACCCTCGAAAAGAACTGTAATAGAGAGAAAGCAACAGATTTTGCCTTTATAGATTTTAATGGAAAAACGTCCGGATATCTAGTGGTATAATCTGTAATGACCAGCATGTATCGATTTCCCGTTTTACTTTTCTCTACTGGACCAACAATGTCCATCCCAAGACGATTAAATGGAGTTCCAATAACAGGTAGAGGTTGAAATGGAGCTCTTGAAGGGCCTTGAACTGATGTCTTCTGACACTGAGGGCAACTCCTGCAGAATTGTGCTACATCTGAACGCAATCCAGGCCAGTGGAAATGTCGCCTAATGCGAGCAGTGGTCTTGTGTTTCCCCAGGTGGCCAGCCCAGGGAATAGAGTGGCCCAAGGTAAGAACCACCTCTTGGACTGCTTGAGGGACCACAAGCCGTTTAGCCTGACCATGCTGATGGTAAAGAATGCCATTCTGTAAAAAAAATACCCCTCTTTGTCATTTCTAGGCTCAACCTCAGACTCTTCCTCTCCTAGCTCTCAACAAAATGGCTAACAATGAGAGGTCATTTTTCTGCATCTCAGTTATGTTGGTGGGGATTTCAAATCCCAAAGGAACCTCTGGAGCAACCTCAACTTGTGGTTTTACAACTGTATGTACGAACTTCTCTTGTCTTCTTTGGCTGCGTGACTTACTAGATTTCCCGGGATTTATTTCTAGGTCAGCATCAAAGAAAGAGTCGGGAGATGCTCACTTTGCTTAGCTTGAGCCCTGGTCACAGCCACATTACAGTTTTGTACAGGTTTCAACAAGTCATAAAGTATTGGCAGATCTTCACCCAAAATTACTGGTTGATTACAAGTTAATATGAAACACCAACGTTCAATAGATATGGTTGCCCTTGCACTTCAAGAAAGATGACAGCCATTGGACAATGCTTTTCATCACCATGCACACAACAGTCTGGAATGGTTTCCTGCATGCACACATTGGGTACATGCTGCCTGTGCACCAGGGTTTGAGTACTGCAAGTATCTATTAAAGCTTTGACTTTTCTCCCATTGATTTTTACTACAGTTATTTTCGTCGACAGTCCTTTTTCTGGTTTCAAGTAATTTTGTCATGGTACAAAGCTCATTTGGGTCAATTTGGATGAATTTCTTGGGAACATAGACTTGGTGTGACCTTCCTGCCCACAAAGGTAACAAACTGGAGTTCTTCTGACAGGTTTAGCAAATGCATGTCCTTGATGATCATCCCTTATTGGGGATTTACTCACACTTTCGGCTCTCTGGTGGTATTGAGGTGGTGGTGGTCTGTGGGTATCCTTGTCCTTTATGGCAGTATTACTCAATGGCTGGCCCTTCCGCCTGGCAGCCACAAACATGTCAGCAAATTATGCAGCTTCAGCTGCAGTTTTAGGATTATGTTCTTTTATCCAGACCTGAAGCTCAGGGGACAACATTCTTAAGTATTGTTACAGGACTATCATTTCACCAATTTCTTGTACAGTTTTACAGGCTGTATCCATTTCCCATACAACTCCTTTAGCCTCACATAGAGTTCTCTGGGGCTTTCTCCAGGCTGAACATACAGGGACCGGAACCTTTGTCTGTAAGTCTCTGGGTTAATATCATACTTTCCCAATATGGCTTTTTTCACCTCATTGTAGTCCAGCGACTCATCAACATCCATATTAGCATAGGCACCCCTTGCCTTACCAGTGAGTAGAGGAATGAGGCGAAAGACCCAGTCTGTTTGTGGCCATCTACAAGCAGCTGCAATTCTTTCAAAGGTAACCAGGAAATGTTCAATATCATCGTCACTGGTTAACTTCTGCAGTTTTGGCTCATGGTAACTGACCTGAGGGAGGGTTGGTTCTGATGTTGTCTGGTGGGGATGAGGCCTCGGCCTGCCAATGGTTATTCTCATCACTTGTCTCCTGCAGGTCTGGATCAGCTGTGATAGGCCCGGGGAAAGGAGATGTGCGAGCCTGCACTTCCATTTGTAAAAGCTGAAACTGATGTTGCAAAGCTTTAAAAAGTTGATCTTGACATGTAAATTCATGTTTCAGTTTTACCTCCCATGCTGTCCCCTGAAGGCCCGCAAGATTCCAGCCACATCTGTCAGAGTTAGTTCCCTAACATCTTCACCCTCAGTGTCTGCTGCCATTTCAGAAACTCTAGCCTCCACATCCTCTTCACGAGTGGTTTGATCTTCAGCCATTTTGGTCTCTGGTTTGTTTCTCTTCCCACGGTGCATAGCTGCGTCCTCGACTGGCTGATCCCACCACTGCCACCATATGTGAGGGACTGAGCTGGTCAAGCACGAGGACGCAGATAGATTAAAAAAAGAAAGGTTTTATTTACCCAAAGAACATAATATCAGGGCCTTAACAAAGAACCAAACTGACCTCCCAAACAGGAAACAAAGGAGAAGTTAAATACTGGCTTATCAGACCAATTTTCAACACAAAAGGGGTAACACATACTAACAAATAAACTAAGAAACAGAACCTAACAGTTAATTTAATAATCACTCAAAGAATGAACAAAAATAACTAAATAAACAAATTACTTGTAAATCTAAAGGAATACCTTTTAACATCTAAAGGACTTAAACTACACCGTGTCCCCCCCCCCGATGAAGCTGCCTTGGTACAGGCTCATTGCGCTTCCTGTGTATGTAGCTTTGCCTATAGCTTGTGCTCAGCACCGATAGAAGAAGAAAACAGGTTTAACATATAAAACAAATTTAACAAAGTTGAAAATACAATTAGATCTAAATGTGTGCGTTTACAAACAGAAATAATGTATTTCACCTTAGTTTAAACAAATATGTAAACAAAATGATTTCAAGAAATACACATAATATAACTGAAAGTGTTGGTGCATGGGGTTACTGACTATTTAGCTGTGCGGCTGTAGGTGAAGCCATCACAACCTATTTTTTATTGATTTTTCTATTGATTGATTCATTATTTGCTGTAGTAAAAACTTCAAAATGAACTCTTTGGAGGACTACAGATGAGTTTTTAAAGCCATGAATAAGTCCTAGAGTGGCAGAAGTCAGTCCTTAAATGAGATTCTCACAGCCAGCTAACCAGAGCTATAATAAGTTAGGAAACATGAAAACATTGGTGCATCGAAGATTGTCTTATCTGCACAGATACCAATTTATTGTCCATTGTCTTACATTCCCAAGACTGATAAGAAAACCCTTCAAGAACAATTAAATGTGCAAAGGCTAAATGTATTGTCAACATCAGAAAAGGAAATAGTGTAGCAAGATATTAAGACCTGAAACAGGTGGTAACAAGGCAGTAAGCCTTAAGAAAAACTACTAAAAGTTACTTTTTGGGTTGCACACAAAACTCCAGCCACTTCAAAAGTAGTAAATCAACAGAGTAAAAAGTCCTGTCACGGTTTGCAGTGCTTCCCTTCAGCAACTTGATTGCAGATAGTGAGTAAGTTATGTGCAGATTCTCAGTCCTAAATAGTTGAAAGCTGATGACAGGTAGAAAGTTGTTGCCTTTCCTACACCTTATATGAAAGTATCATTCAAGTTCAACTGTATGGAATTGGATACATTTTAAAGCAAAGTTTTTATCAATATCCATACCTCTGTGACTTCATCTCATAATGCATCACTTAGCAGCTTGTTGGTTTCTCACATGATTTGAGCGAGACTGTTTGTTTTTTATTTAACCATTAAGACAAAAACAAATATCAAACACTGAGGGAGCCAATGCATGAAAATAATTGGAGCCCAAGGGGTAATATTTGTTCTCTTGAAATAATTATTCTTATGGTCTTTGTGTGCCAACACTGAGCCATAGACGTAGGGCACACTATCACGTTTTCATCAGTCATAATTTGTAGGTTCTTATCTAAATAGCTGTATCTAATACACATTGCCAGTCTCACTGCTTACAGGAATAAGATATTCTCTAGCATGACGTAGTTGACTCACTCAACTTATGGTCTCAAGATGGACCACATTACCATACTGGCTTTATTCTTTTCTTTAGTCTTCTTGTGTCTACAGCGCTTTGGCATATTTTTAGTAGACTTCTGATTAACTCAACCTATAACATCACAAACACACACACACACGCGCACACACACACACCCATAGCCACACACATACAAACACTGCATTGCTTCACTAATAACAAAAGCTAATTTAAGCATCTGTAATTTCTCACACTTTAGTTGTTTAAAGTCAGGACATCACCACAGTCACCATCACTATGCCAAACTTCTATTTTCCATCCATCCAATTTCAAAACTACTTAGTTCATTCCAAGGTCACAGAGGGAGCTGAGACACCCTAGTCTCCCTGTATCCAGCATCCAATTATTGTGGCCCTCACGGTCTTATTTCCCATCCCTTATGAACAGATTATGAACTTATACCACTCCACCTGGGATTGCCTTTCCATCTTCACCTGAAAATAGTATGCTATTCTTGTATAGTAGAAAACCATGGTTTCTGATTCCATCCATCCATTCTCTATACCCGCTTAATCCAACTGTCGGGTAGCGGAGGGGCTAGAGCCTATCCCAGCGGTCATTGGGCGAGAGGCGGGGTACACCCTGGACAGGTCGCCAATCCATCACAGGGCCACAGAGAGACGAACAAGACAAACAACCACACATGCTCACACTCAGTCCCAAGGACAATTTTAGAGGCACCAATTCATTTAAAGAAACTCTGAAAGTCATTTTAAGCTGTGTGATTAAGTACAGGTTACTAGTTTCTGTTTTGCATGAGTAATTCATCAGAATGGCCAACTCAATGTAGAGGGACAGGTCCAGAAGTATAGACTCACAAAATAGATTAATCCAAGTACAAATAGTTCATTACCACACTCTGTAATAGGTGGTAAAAATATCTAAGTTACAGTTAATTCCATGCGAAAGCCCATTTTTTCAATGTTGAAAATTGTTTAATTTGTTCAGTGGACATATAAAACACTTTCAGTCACTCAAACAATATCCTATCCCAGACCTTGGAAAAATTACTGTGATAAGTCAATGAAAGAGGTTCATATTTAGTCCAAAATAAGGCAATTTCTATGTAAATCAGCAGTAAAGCAGAACTTTTACAAATGCATAGGCTTTTCATTTGTTGATATAGGCTGGTGAAAAATCATTTAGCTTCTTGATATCAGTCATCTTTTTTCCACAAGTATTTGGTTATCCTCCTCTTATATTATTCTTTACTGCAATATTAAGCCATCCTACCAGGAGATAAAAATCTGCTTTGTTGCAATGACTGACATTGTACCAATTGATAATTTGGCCAGGTAATTACCTCATAAACATAGAACTGTGGCAAAGCAGTCACATGATATTAACTGCAAGCAGAATATCAATTTCAAATTGAACTGTGGCTTCTTTATTAATTGTATAACAGCTGATAATTGAACTGCTGACTGAACTGCTGACATTGTTCTCTAGGTTATTGTTTCAAATGAATGATAAAGCCTATACCCAGAAATAAAGACCTAACGTATACCCCAACCTTTGGACTAGAAATGCGTGAGAAAATCCAATACTGTTTAAAAACAATGTTTCAAAGACTGATGATGTGTGTAGTCAAGGCAACTGGCAAAATGGCACCCATGATACTAACAGTTGCATTGTTAAAGGAATGTATTTTACCTTGATTGAGATCAACATCACACAAGCCTCATAGCTTAAAGCGCAGCGCTTAGCTACTCCATCAGCCCATCCCTCCTTCCTCATTATTTATAGCTGCTTCAGTGAAAGTGAAAGTGCTCTGATTTGTTATTTCCCTCCTGCTGCTTGTAGGATGGTACCATACAAAACTTCATCATTAGCTGTATTGAAGAGTGTGAACAAAAGACTACATGACCATTTCAGTCCGAGCACTTGTTATGTAGACAATATTTCACAGATGTTTGCTTTTGTAATTACAGTTAATATTGATGTGCGGATTTTAATGACAAATGGGAAATAATAATCTAGAAACGTCTGATTGGTGTGATAAAAATATTAAGAACAGCAATTAGACTTACATTTCTTTGTTGGGATATAAAACATCAAACAAAGTACAGGTATAGCATTAATATATAATTTATTTCTTATAGTAAGTGAACTATTTAAAACTGCTCGAAAGAGCTTTTTAGCCTGGAGACAACGTGTTTCTTACACACAAGTACACTGACCATTTTCATACACATTCCAGGCTTAAAACTGCCCTGGACCACCTGGTAGCTGAGACACTGAGCTTCAGAACTTTGGCTTTCAGTCCAGCATGTCCAGTCTGTGTTTATTTAGATAGATAAAGTTGTTTTTATCGGAATTGAGTGGACTGTGTCATGACCAGTGGTGGACAAAGTAGTCAACTCCAGTACTTAAGTCAAAGTATTGATACCCATGGTCAAATCTTACTCAACTACAAGTAAAAGTTGCTAAGTTAAAATTTTACTCAAGTTAAAGTACTGAAGTACTTACTTTTAAAAATACTTAAGTATTCAGTACATTTTCTAATATCAGTACATTGCTGTATTGTTTTCTGAGAGCTTTTGAAGAACCCTGTAACTCTCTGAAACCACCTAATGATGTACTGACATGTAGACTTTTTGTACCACTCTACTACAAAAAGTCTGTACCACCTGTAAAAACTTCAGCATAAAAATGCAATAAAAGAAAATAAAGACAGCTGTTTTCATTTAAAAAAATATTATCTGAAACATCCCCACCCAAAAAACAGGAGAGCCTTTTTTTTTCCCCACACATTCACTATGGAGTAGAAGTTTACTGTTGAGTCCATTACCGCGAACAAACTACAACTCTGCTTTGATGAAGATCTTCAGTTCACAAAATACTCTCGTAGTCTCTGCAGAAAACAGTCTTGCAGCCAAATCCAGTATTCTGCAGACACTCCAGATCTTTTTACACCACTCTGGTGTGGCCAATTGGATTTTAGGAAAGAAAAACGGCAACAGCGGATTACAAAGCCTAAAAGGAATGAGTAACGACAAGCTTCCTAGAAATATAGTGGAGTTGAAAGTACAATATTTGTCTTTAAAATGCAGTGGAGTGAAAGTCATAAGTTTCCAATAAACAAATACTCAAGTAAAGTACAGATACTCAAGTAAATGTACTCAGTTACTGTCCACCACTGGTCACGACTAATGGGAAATACACAACAATACAACAGTCCTATGTTCATCTATGTTTTGATATTCTTCAGCAATTGAAACATAACCATGCTGTTATCACCTCTGTCTCACAGATAAAGCCTCAGTGAGCACCTCAGATCTGTTTCAGACAATCGTGGAACTAAGTTCTTCTTACCTAAAACTGTTTGGTCAGTTTTAGCACATTTTCCACCAAAATCTTTAAAGTTTGTACCCTCTCAAAATATTTGTCTGTTATCTTGCAGTATATATAACTGCAATTAGCACAATGGAAGTTATGTTGCATATATACTGATTTCACACATACACCAATATAAATCAGAAGAAGTGAAAACTGTATTTGCAGATAAAACTAGAACTTTTCATTTTTTGTTTTTGTTTTTTTGTAAGCATGTTTTTTCATCACAGATATCATAGTATATATAGATATGCATTCCTATTCTTGTTAGATCTTGTAACAAATCCCTACCTTGTCTCATGACATATTTTTGTGGTTTCTGGAGATGTTTTTTGGCAGTCTCTAAAGCAAATTCATGTGTATAGCTGTGCATGTGTAGAGTTCAGACAGAGGTTTGTTTTTTTAAACATCCCATAACTATGGAGGTGCCAAAAAGCAAACCACAATATACAATTGCAAATAACTAGAAAAGACTAGAAAGTTGTAACTCAGACACTCAAATGCTTTGGTCAAATTGTGAGGATGTGTATTCTTACTGTCATGCTTGTATTTTTTTAGTTCTTTCTGTATTCCTGGTGCCGTGTCACTTCCTGGCGGTGGCTATGATGACTGTCTGATTGCTCACTGGACTCAGGAGGTTGCTGTGCACTGAGTATACAAGCCCCAGTCTTCTGCTATCTCGTCACCAGATCATTTGCTACACGTGGTACAACTCTGGCCTTTTACTGTGTTTTTTGAGCATTTGAAGCTCTAGAGAATTTTTGAGTCCATGTGTAATTTTTTATTGTTCAACAGACGTCTCACCTGTTACACCTGAGTATTTAGTCGTGTTAGAACACTGAACAATGGATACCTGAAGCCACTACTTTTCTGATACTGTCACTGCACAAAACCCTTTTCCTGGAAGATCCTACCTTTGTTTTTATGCAGCACCGGACTCGTCAGTACTTTGTTTTCTCTTTTTACTAGATACTCACCTTGAAGTTTCGGTGCAATCTGTTGGTTTCCTTAGCTAGGATATTGTTTTTTGAATTGGCTCTATATGAATGAATTTGATTATTTTGAAATTAATTAATTGGATTTCATTGGATTATGATTACAATGAACTGAATTCCAATTGGCTTGAATTGGACTATATTATTTAAGTGCCTTGAGATGACAATTGTTGTAATTTGGCGCTATATAAATAAAACTGAAATTAATTGAATTGAACTCGGACTTACCTGTGTATCTCTACGCAGATCCTGAGTTCTCAACCCGAGTCACTTTTTTAACTTCAGCGCCATTTGTTACCCCTTTTGAATAAATCTGTTTCCTTCACCCTGAAAACCTTGATAAATTACAACACAGATCTGACCAATTTTCAAGTAGGTAAATCTGAAGTATTTAAATTCTGTGTTTTATTGAAGTTATAAACCCCCATGGTGGCACACACACCTTATGTTCCTTTTTAACTCCTATGGGAACCTATCTTCAATTAAAATTTTACCCCATGGAAACCACACCTGTTGGCAGTTCATTCAAATAAAAACACAAAATTATTTCAATCATACATACAACTTTCTTGCAGACTTCGTATATAAAGCTTTCTTTAGGCCTTGCTCACAGTTCTTGCTGCAGCTTCACAATGGCTAAGCATTAGAGTCTGGAATACATTTCTGACTGTGGCTGTAAGCAAGAGAGAAGCCAATAATTTGATTGCAAGGAGGCTTTAGACGGTGCAACAACAGGGGTTGAATTAAGACATGGTTTATTAAATGAGAAGTGATGTAGGGAGCCAGAGGGATGATCCAGAGTGCACAGGATTCTCTGAGAGGAGAGAGAGCTGATTATGAGTGAAGTTCCAGTATGAGACAAAATCCATATAATGATTGGCTATCTCTTACTGAATCCAGGTGGGTGTCCGAGCAGATGGGGGTTATAGTTGGCTGTGGTACAGAGGTCCTGAGTCCGCAGTGGGGCGAGTTGGCAGGTACTTACGGCAGGCAGGTGAGGCTGGAGGATAATGGCGGTGACAGCATTGAATGCGAAGTCTCAGAAGCCAGAACAAGAGAAGAAGAGAGAATGACTGGAGAAACAAGGAGGCAGGGTAAGCAAACCAAGGACATCTTTTTGCAAAGAGAACACCGGTAAGAGTGGGATTACCACAGTTTGAAGTGAGACAACCTGGCAAAGTCTGGTTGCTCCTGCAGGTCCTTAAGAGGAAGCCTTGATGAGTGCAGATGGAGGATAGGTGCATGAGCTGACCAGACTCCACCCCGGACTTCCTGGAACCTGCACCCCACCGAGGGCTCAGAAACCAAGATAAACACCACAGCAAGCAGGATTGTGACAGCTTTTTCTTCCTCCCACCATCACCTCATGCATGCTTTGGACAAATATTGATTCAAAGAGAAGTTTTTGGCTTTTTATGAATTTAACTAATTTGGAATTTGGAAAATCAATTTGATTTAATAGGAACTGTATAACAATGAATTGTATTGTAATTGGCTTGAATTGTATTATATCTTTGAAGTGTCTTGAAATGACATTTGTTGTGATTTTGACATTAATCAACATTAAAGACTACATTGGTTTGCTGGTTTTGAGTGGTTTCTACATATCAAAGAATTAATCTACATCCAGTTTATGGGCTGCAGTGCCTGGTTATGCAATTTTTCATGAAACTATGGTACTGCAGACATTTAATTTCTAGACTATTCCTTGAAGACCTGCGCAAAGCCATGGTGGAAACCTTCATTTAAAGGCGCCAACACCTTCCTCGAACACCATACTCTACCTAATTGGTGGGAGATCTGCAAACATCAGCAGCAAGATCTTCGCTCACCAGAGAAGGAGGCTGTAAAAAGAAGAGATGCCAACGGTGTGCATTACAACATTTAAAGATAAGCTTTGTATTAGCTTTGTATTAGAAACAAAAAAGTTGTTCATATTACTTTTGTAATAGGTTTTCATGTACGGATAAACAATAATAAATCATATCTTCCACTTTTGATTGGGAACACAATTTATGTTATTTTATGCCACTAATTACAAAAATGAAATGGTTTCAAAACAGTGTCCTTGATAAACACTGAAATGAAGTACTCTCTGATAAACAGTACAAAATGTTTCAATGGAGTATGTGTTACAGTTAAAAAATATCTCTCTAATATTTTTTTTAAATGAGTTGTATGACCTCAGGTCTGAGGCTTACAAGCCATGAATAGCAAATAGAAGTCATTGGATTAAGTAGTAATTAACACAAATTTTAGTTAGTAGAAAGTTCTAACACGACATTAGGTCAATATATTAAGTATCATTATGGCTTTACAATCAACTAAGATGGGGACACGAGGATGGTGAAGCCTATTAACTTTATAGAATGATTAAGCGGAGAGAATATGCACTATATCTTGTGTCCATCAAAGCCCAGAGACTTCAATGGTGAAATAAAGTGCTTGAATATACAAAGAGACAACCAGACTTTTCCTCTTTGTTTAGGAAGGGGTTTCACCTCTCATTAAAAAAGGCTCATGTGTAGTTTCAGGCTTAGATATTGTGAAGGCCTTCGCAGTTTTAGAGTCGTTGAAGTTACATGCCAGTGGCATTCCTGTAGCATTCGGATCATTGTCACCTGAAGGTTGTTTACCTGCCTGACCAATTTAAGATATATTTTTGAGACAAAATTCAAGGCGTCCCCAGGCTGTTAAACTGCCTGGGGTATATAATAGGTTGTCACCTCCTTTAATTAAAGTTGTTTTTTGCACTTTAACAAGGATGGCTAATTTCTGTTATTGTCCTCAATAGTGCCCCTTGTCCTTGAGATGTAGGTGGACTGCTGAGTCTTGGCCTGAGGAGCTGGCTCTCCTGTGTTGTGACATGTGCTTGTGAAATTGCTTCTACTTCTCTCTGTATAAAAGTCTGTAGACTCATTGCTGCACTGGACAGCATATGAAACACTGTTCAGTTTGTGTTTGGGGCTTTCTCCATTGGGTGAATCAGTCTCTTCCTGAGGGTGTTGTTGGTTTTGAAGTGTACCAGTATGCTATGTTGGGAGAGGATCCTAGTAAATTTATCAGGCACTACTGCCACATATAAAATTGTAATTATTTTTACACCTTCTTTAATTGATGCTGTGTTGTTGTTTTTTTTAAGTGTTTGCTGACTTGACAGACATCCAGTTATGATATCTACAGATTTGAGAGTTTTTCTTTTTAAAATGTTTGTGTTCTTTTTTTGTTTCCTCGTCAGTAGTGATAGTTTCAGCCAAGTTGTAATGAATTCTGATGGTGTTCCAGTGGGTGGTGTGAGTCAAAAAAGCATTTCCAGTGTACCTCAGTGTTTAGACGTCAGTCCTTCAAAATGGGCATAGCACAGTTCAAAACGGGCGTCTTATTGTCTTTTACATCATCCCTAGAGAGCTTGTAAGGGGCTACATTGCTATCTTTATTTAAGACTTTTTTTTATTTGAGTGCAGGCTTCCTTGTTTTTAAATTCAGATGTTGTACTGCTCTCCCTTAAAACTCTTAAAACTCTTCACTCTCAAAAAGTTCATACTTGTGTGCAAATATTTTCTACTTCACCTCAAATCTGTGTTTTTACCCTCATATATAACACGTGCAAATGTTTGCTCTTCAGTTTGAGCCCTTGTCATTGCTCTCAGGCTTCCTCTGTGCTCTCACTAATTTTTCCCTCTCAGATTTGCTCTTAGATTGCTGTGAAGTAACCTTGTCAAAAATCCCAGCCGACACACATCACTGCCTCCCTGTGGGTGCATTTGTTTCACTATATGACCTCCAAATGATTATTGGTTAACTGGATACAGTAGATCACTTGCCAGTATTGATCACCCCACACAGTAAACACACACAAAAGCACATGATAGTAATAATAATACTAATAATAGTTTTGTATGAAAGCCAATCTCTGTCAGGATGGATGATGGCTGTATTGTGTTCATCATCTTTTCATGAAATCTTTTTAGTACTCTTACTCCAGCTGACTGTCACAATCTGCTCATCTCCTGTCTGCTGGTATTCTTCCACTTACCTGTCTCTGCTCCACTCTGCCAGTCAGCCACGCCCCAATCATCAGGCCAACTCCCTACACCTGTCGCAGCACCTGCCTCTCATAAACACTGGCTGCATTTAAGCCTGCTCCTGTGAGCTCCTCAGTGCCAGATTGTCCTAGTATCATGCCAGACTTTCCAGCGTTAATTTCCGGACTGATCTCCTGTTGCCAACCTCACCTGTCCCCAAACTGCCTGCTTCGTCTCTGCCCTGGATATTAATTACCTCAGACTTCTGTCTCTGACCATGAGTTCTGGATGTACCCTCCTGTTTTTTTTTTGTTTTATCTTTATATTTTAAAATAAACATGTCAAATGTGATGCTTTTTGTTCTTTAACTGACAAAATACTTATTTTAGCCTAACTAATCAGATGAGATCCATGTGACACAAAATGGTATCATTCTTCAACCAAACCCAAAAAAACTTACAAACCAAAACAAATGTATAAGTCATCACATCATCTACAGTCTGATATGTCAAAAAACAAAGTAGAGCAACAAAGTAAAATTACTGACAGAAATATGCAAATTTGGAATGTCTCAGAGTAAAAACTTTTTTTTTTTTTAAAAACCCTCATACATAGCAGAAAATACAAACTGTAGAATATAATGAAGAAAATGTTTCACATCTCCTCCCTACTTCCACAAGCTGTATTATGAGTATACTGTTAGTATATCAATGCACACACACTTGTACAAAACAGGACACAGTTTTTCAGAAGTTTCACATGACAAGCAGTATGAGGTGTTTTTGTAAGGTAATTGGGACACTTGGGATGATGGAGACCTACAGGAGAAAAATCTTTATCAAGCCTCCTGACATAAGATAAAGCATGTTTCTAAAAGTAAATTATTTACGTGCACAGAAAATGAACTGAATGGGCAAAATGAAGAAAATTTTCAGACAAATAAAAGCTATTTCACATTCAAATTTGACATGGCCCACATACATGGTGCTGTAAGTAAAGTCTACCTTTGTGCCTGTGATGGTGCCCGCCTATGCTTTCCGCCACAACCTCTTAATTTCAGTGATGACTTTGTGTTGTTGAAGAGGAGGCCACCCAGAATCAGTAAAAAAAGCAAGCAAAACCAGACTGAAAGTCAAGATGCCAGATTACAAGTTCAAAAACATACTGGGAGCATGTGATCCTGGCTGCCTGTCATCTCTGCACTACAAGATTATGATTGTTAAATGCAGCTCTACATAATTTGGGGCTTTTTGTGTTTATACAATATTTGTTTATTGAAAAGGTCAGATTTAGTTTGCAAGTTAAGCTGTTCATCATACAACATATCTCAACAAGACAGTGTTAAATTATTGTAAAAACACAAGTTATTTCCAGGAGGTCCCTTCTATACATGATTTTAAAACATGTTCAACCTGTATTGTTAGTTTATTACTTTATTCATGTTGTTAAAATTACACTTCATCTCAGAATCTTGGATGGCATGGCAATAAACTTTTTTTCATGGTGTTGGTATTTATTTTACAATTTCATAACATCCAGGTGCAGTCGCTGATATGGTGTAGAAGCAGGAGTTGCTGTTTCTGTATGACTTTGTATTATTTCACAGTTACTGCAGTCCAAAACAATTCCTAAAAATATGTTGATCACTCAAAAATGTTAATTCCAAGTTCTACTGATGTTGTGGCCCATCTACTCTCACTGACATAGAAAATGCCTGACACAATTAGCTTAGTAAAATCAATATGCTCTCTCAGAGCACATTTTATGATCCAACACATAAAAATGTTATTGATTATTTGAACTTAGAAAAGCTCAGTCAGAAGATGCAATAACAGACATTTAATTTTCCTGAGAATAAAGGTAATGCATAAAATATTAATACAATACTTAACCTAACAGAGGAAAACCTCATGGGCAGCTCATCATCAGATGAAGGTCGTCATGTAGCTTACATGTAGTTGTGCAAATGTAGTGACTAAAGCTCTTTACACTCTCCATAAAGCCTGTAGCTTTTCCACCATGTTTAACTATTGTACTAAAGTTGAAAGTAAAAGTTATTAGGAGTTCTTCAATTGGATTTTATTACATTTTACCAGCAATCAAAAAGAGATTGTTTTAATGTCCATAATTAAAATAAAAGCACCCACAGGGAGACAGTGATGTCAGAGTAATTTCATTGGCATGGATTTTTGACGAGGTTGTTTTACAGCAATCCAAGAGTGAGCAGATAAATTCTTAGCGGAGAAAAAAAATCCATGAGAGCACAGAGAAGGCACAAGAACTTATAGGAAGGGAAAGGCTCAATCTGTACATAAACATTTACATCTGGAACAATGTATTTGAGAACAAAAACACAGGTTTGAGGTGAAAAAGAACATTTGCGCACAAGTCTTTTTGAGGGTGAGGGCAGAGCTTTGAAGGAGAGGTGTAAAATATCTTACATACAAGAAAATCTGCTCTCAAATTTGAAAAGATACAGTCTTGATTAAAGATAGTAATACACCCCACATCAAACTTGCCTCAAGATATTGCTGTTGACTTTGGATTTTGACACCTTATTTGGTTAATAATACTTCAACGACTTTCAATGCATGAATCTCCCAACAACAGCCAATAAACAACAGCCAATAAGCTCTAAATTCTCCACCAGTCAGTTAGAAATAAAAAAAACCCTTTTGGATGACAGGTAAAATGTCTTCAAGAACCATGAAAAGAAGCCTATTTGCTTTCTATAGGATCACCATCACCTGGGTGAATGAAAATCTAAGAGAACACAGACAGTTGCCAAACAAAACAAGCAAATACAATTTGCAAACAGCTACTGCATCCATATGTAGCCTCAGATTTGTGTACAGTATATTTTTAAATAATTGTATGAAATTATATAACATGATGCAAAATGTACTTCCATCCATCCATCCACTATCTACCGCTTCTCCAGGGATCAGGACAGCAGCTTGAGCAGAGAAGCCCAGACGTCCCTGTCCCCGGCCACTTCCTCCAACTCTTACGGGGGGCCCCAAGGCGTTCCCAGGTCAGCCGAGAGACATAGTCTCTCCAACGTGTCCTGGGTCTTCCCTGGGGTCTCCTCCCAGTGGGATGTGCCGAGAACACCTCACCAGGGAGGCGTCCAGGAGGCATCCTAACCAGATGCCCAAGCCACCTCTGTCAACGGGGTGTCAGCCAAACCAGAGTAAGGACTCAAAAGCAGGATTCGGTTAAGAAGAAAACAAAAGATTTTATTGTTTGTGACCAAGTAAGATGAACAGGGAACATTGAGTCAGGAGCCAGGTAAATGGTGAGAAACCGGGCAGCGCAGGAGTCTGAGAGGTAGGTATAACTGGATAAGGAGAGGTTGGTTCATTCGTGAATCCAACAGGGAGAATGTTGCAAAAGGGGAATAGAGACTGCCTTACTGTGAGCTAGTGGAATATGACAGGAGGGTGGGGCAGAGTCAGACTGGCTGGAGGGTGTGTTCCAGAGCGGTGGGTGAGCAGGCAGGTGGTGAGGTGGACGCAGAGGAAGATCCGAATAAGGCAATGATGTTGATGGGTCGAGAAAGGAAGCCAGAAAATTCAATCTCGGGAGGAATGTGGCTGAAAGGAGAAGACAAGGTAAGTGCATACAAAAACTCTTTGCTTTAAACTCAGAAAGGATATTGCCGGCCTGATTACCACGGAAATGGTAAAACGATCTGGTAAAGACTGGTGCTCCTGCTGCTCCTTAAGTATGGTCCTGGACGACAGTAGATGACGACTCCGCCCAGATATCTAAGGAAACCTGCTCACCCAGCCTGAAACTCAGAAACACACCTCCAAGCCAAGTCAGATCATGACAACCTCATCTGGCTCCTCTTGATGGAGCAGTGGCTCTCCTAGCTGAGCCACTGCTCGGAGTACCGAGCCCCTCCCGGATGACCGAGCTTCTCACCCTATCTCTAAGTGAGAGTCCAGACACCCTGTGGAGGAAGCCCAAGTCCATAAAAATTATGAACAGAATCTGTGACAAAGGGCAGCCCTGACGGAGTCCAACCCTCACTGGAAACACATTCGACTTACTGCCAGCAATGTGGACTAAACTCTGACACTGGTTATACAGAGACCGAACACCCCCTATCAAGAGGTCCGGCACTCCATACTCCCGGAGCATCCCCCACAGGACTCCCCGAGGACCACGGACGAACGCCTTCTCCAAGTCCACAAAACACGTAGACTGATTGGGCGAACTCCCATGCACCCTACAGCACCCTGCTGAGGGTGTAGAGCTGGTCCACTGTTCCACGGCCAGGACAAAAACACCACTGTTCCTCCTGAATCTGAGATTCGACTATCCGACAGGTCCTCCTCTCCAATACCCCCAAATAGTCCTTACCAGGGAGGCTGAGGAGTGTGATCCCGCCGTAGTTGGAACACACCCTCCGGTCCCCCTTTTAAAGAGAGGGACCACCACCCCAATCTGCCAGTCCAGAGGCACTATCACCAATGTCCGTGCGATGTTGCAGAGGCATGTCAACGAAATCAGCCCTACAACAGCAGCCGCATGGTGGACCAGAATCTCTTCGAGTCAGTCCGGAAGTCATTCTCCATAGCCTCACCAAACTCCTTCCACGCCTGAGCAACTGTCGAGTCTGCTTTCCGCTTGGCCTGTCGGTACCCATCAGCTGCTTCCAGAGTCCCATCGCCCAAAAAGGCCCTATAGGACTCCTTCTTCAGCATGACCGCTTCCCTCACCTCTGGTGTCCACCAGCAGGTTCGGGGGTTGCCGCCATGACAGGCCCTGACCACCTTACAGCCACAGCTCCGGTCAGCCGCCTCAACAATGGAGGCATGGAACATGGCCCATTCGGAGTCAATGTCCCCCACCTCCCCCAGGACATGACTGAAGCTCTGCCGGAGGTGAGAGTTAAAGCTCCTTCGGACAGGGGATTCCGCCAGATGTTCCCAGCAGACCCTCACAATACGTTTGGGCATCTTCCTCACCAGCGAAGCCAACTCACCACCAGGTGGTGATTTAGTTGAAATATACTTAATTTATCCCAAAGGGAAATTATATTGTTGCAGTCTTTTTTAAACAACCATTATAATTAATTTTGTTTTGTTTGTGTTCAAGATGAGGTGACTGTTTGCACATCTTCCATTAAGTGATTGAGCAGTTTCCTAGACTCAGCCTCTTGTCCATCACTGACACACCTAAAAATTATAGAGTCATCTGAATATTTCTGGAGATGGCAAGACTCTAGATTGTACTGGATGTCTGAGGTTTATAGAGTGAAGAGAAACAGTACAAGTACAGTCCCCAGTAGTGCTCCTGTGCTGCTGGTCACCTTGTCAGACACACAACTCTTCAGTCTCACAAACTGTGGCCTGTTTGTCCACAGTCAATAACCCTTAATAGTGCAGGCTGAACTGTATCAAAAACATAGGAGAAAACAAAGAACATGATCCTCACTTAGCTGACAGCTTTGTCCAGATGAGAATGAGATGATGTCATATTCAACAAAAAAAGACAAGACGACAAGCAAACTGTAGTAGGACCTGAAAGGTGTTCACTTGGTTATACAGATGTGCCAATAACAGTCTCTACAGGACTTTTACAATGTGGAATATTAGAGCAACTGGTCTGTAATCGCTAAGGGCAGATGCATGGGATTGAAGGTACAGAGCAAGGCACAATGTCTTCCACACCACTAGAACTTTCTCCTGGCTCCGGTTAAGGTTGAAGAAGTGCTGTAGAATCCCAATTGTTCCGCACAGATTTTGAGGACCCTGGGGTTGACACCATCTGGGCCTGCAGCCTTCTACTGGTTCAGTTTCTCTAGATGCCTATTTACTGACTACTGGAGACAGATATAAAGGGAGAGGCATGCTGGAGCTTGCTTTCTAGCTTTTTTCTGTACTTCTCCTTGCTGTCCGTTATATCGTTTTTCAACTGTTTTTGTACAATGCTCAATAACCCCGTTACCCTCCCTGAATGCTTTCATTTTCAAGTTCAGCTTTTTCAGGCCACCGGTGATCCAGAGTTTGCTATTGGAGAAGTGTCTTTGTGGGAATAATACTCCCCACACATAGGTTTACATATTCCGTCACGCTCAGTCATGGCATTAATATAATTTCCTTGTGGTTTACAGAGGGCATTCCAGTTTTTGGACTCAAAGCATCTCCACAGTCCATAGGGTGAATCATTTTGCAAAAAACAACACTAGTGAAGGTTGCCAATTATATCATTTTGGCCTATGATGGTGGACTTTTGTCTGTCCTTGTCCTGTTGGCTCTCAGTGCTGCATTTAAAATGTCAGATCACAACATTCTATTACAGAGACTCGAACTTGTTATTGAAATTAAAGGAACCACATCAGGCTGGTTTAAAGGGGAACTCCAGTATTTTTAAACCTAGACCTTATTTCTGGCATGAAATACGATTATCTACTCACCGAGAACAGTTTGGCGAAAGTCAGCATCCTTCGGAAGCTATTTAGATAACTCAAGATCGGCGTATATCCATATAATGGAGTGAACGAGGCAGGGACGATGCAGCCTCTAAATAAGGCATTATCTGTCTTTATTTCACGAATGCTTTAAGACGAATGAATGAACGAATGCGAACTATTGTTCTGTTAGAAATAAGGTGTAGGTATAAAAATACTGGAGTTCCCCTTGATTTTAAGTTTAATTCATCTAAGAGATTCTAGCTGAAACAAATAATCTTCCTCACACACCAAAATAAGTCATGGAGTTTTGCAAGATTCTGTGCTTGGACAGATTATTTTCCCTTTATACATGTTTCTATTTGGTAATATTATTACACAACATGGCATACATTTCCATTACAGTGCTGATGATACTCAACTTTACCTATCTAGAAAAAACAGAATAAACCCATGAATTGGATAAAGACCTGGATGACTTTGAATTTTTTGCAGTCTAAATTCAGACAAAACTAAAGATGTTATTTTTGGACCTGAGCACTATCTAGCAATATAGTTACTCTGGATGGTATTACCTTGATTTTCAGTGCAACAATAACATATATCACATATAAAACAGGTTTCTGGAACCACCTTCCTTCATATTCGCAATATTACCAAAATTAGAAACTTCCCATCTCAGAGTGATGCAAACTTATCCATACATTTGTAACTTCAAGATTGGACTACTGTAATTCAATGTTATTGGCTGTCCCAAAATTCTCACAAAAGCCTCCAGCTGATCCAAAATGCTGCAGCTGGAGTTTTGATGAGAACTAGGAGGAGACATCATATTTCTCCAGTTTTAGCTTCTCTTCATTGGCTTCCTATTAAATCCAAAATAGAATTTAAAAATATTCTCCTAACATTTAAAGCTCTCAATGACCAAGCTCCATCATACCTTGAAAATCTCATAGTTTGATATTTTAGAGTTTCTAAAAGTAGAATGAGAGGGAGAGCCTTAAATTATCAAGGCTTTCTTGTGGAATGAGCTGCCAATTTGGGTTTGGTTGCAGAACATTCTTTATTTTTAAGATTAGGATTAAAACTTTCCATTTTAATAAAGCTTATTGTTAAAAGTGTGTCAGGTGACCCTGAAACAGGGCACAGACTGCTGAGGGACCTCCCATGATGCACCTTTCTTTACTCTGATCTCTTTAGTCTCCGTGTACATATTGTTGTTGTCATTAACATGTGTTTCTTTTTCTCAGCAGGTATCCCTTGCCTAGTGTTGGGGTGTTTATTGACCACTCTTTTCTGTTCTCTCAACAGCCAACCAGTCAAGGCAGATGGTCATCCTTCCTTAGTCTGGTTCTGTTGGAGGTTTCCTTCTGTTAAAAGGAAGTTTTTTTTCTTTTCACCATTTCCTTGTGCAAGCTAAGGACAGGGGATTTAATGAATTACATTCAAATGGATTATGGTTGTATTGCATTTAATTTGATTATATCTAGCTTGAATTGGACTGCATCTTTGCAGTGCCTTGAGATGACATTTCTTGTGGGTAAATAAAACTGAGTCTAATTTAATCCATATTTCTATTGTGAAAAAGGAAAAATGATGTAGCAGTTGGTGATGTTCTTGTGGTGCACAAATACACCTCAGATTTACAGAGGATATACTGGGATAGATAGAATACTGTTTATGAAAATGAAAAGTAAACAAAGAGCACTAAATGAAGATAAAAGTTACATGATTATGCTAATTATGTCAGTGGCCTCAGGACACAGATGCAGGGTCGGTACAGATGCAAAGAGATGTTTATTAAATAAATAGAGCACAGCAAGGCAAGGCAGGATGAGGATCTCCAAGCAGAGCAAAGGAATCAGGCTGTGAAAGTCCAAAGCGCTCTCCTCAATAACTATGGCTGAGGATGAGTGCGGCTATGAAAGTTAACAAGAGTTCTCTCCTCGCCAGGAGGAAAACAGAAAAGCTATGAACAATAACAAACAAACTCACGCTCTGCTGATGAGGTGGATTTAAACAAACGACGCTCTCAAAAAAAAAAACAAAAAAAAAAAACCAGGCACTATAATCTTAAAGCACTCCTTTAACGGAGGCGTGACAGATCTTACAAGAACACGAACAGAAAACTTTCCACTGGAGGAGGAACTATGAAACGTACAAATCGATAACTTTCCAAAAACGGAGGAACAAAACAAAGCTATGAAATTTACCGTGATGAATAAATAAACTATGGCTATGAATAAATTACAAATCAAGATTGCTCTGCAGGAGGATCACTTACTGCAGGCCAGTGGAAACTATGGCTGTGAATCAAGAGATGGCTGGTAATGAAGCTCATGGACAGAGGCAACATACTGGCACAAAACAAAGGGAGACGCAGACTATTTGAACACATGAGGGACCAAGGGGAACAGGTGGAAACACTTGGGAATCAGGGAAGACAATCAGACGCTTGAGACGGGAGGAAGGGCAAGATACCTGAAACGAGAGGGGAAAGTTAGTGATTTTTTCAAAATAAAACAGGAAATGACGAGCCAAGTCGTGAAACAGAACGTAAATCGTGACAAATTCTAGAACTTTGTTTGTATTCCTATCCATAACACTACACTTTTGCAGATGGATGGTCCATAAAATTAATGAAAATCTAACATCCATGACACTTGGAAACTGAGCTTTTAGCATCAATAGTAATAAAAATGTTTTTAAAGAGAATGGTTTCTTTAATTATAAGTATGTATTTATAGGCAGATACTAGAAGAATATTAGTACAGGTCATGATCACAATATGCGTGTTTCTCTTTTACATTGGACCTCTTATTCTAGGTATTTAGAATACAATGATTTGGTACATTAGAACTGGGCTAGAATGGGTTGTTAATGCTTATTGTCATTGTTTTCATTGATTTCTGCATTTGTTCTCTGTAAAGAACTTTGTGATACATTTATTTTTGCATGAAAAGTGCTACACAAATAAAACCTAATTAAATGATTGATTTTGGGTTTGCTTGTTTCTGATATTTGAAATTTGGGATGTCATGGTAACAAATAGACTGATGGACTGATTAAACAAATTTTCATTTTAAAAGCATTTCAATTTGCTGCGTATTGCTGCAGCAATCCTATGTTTAAAAAACAAATCTAAAAAAAAATAGAAAGCCAAGCAATCTTATGCTTAGTCGTGTACACAGTGCTATGTTATTGTGCAGTTATGTGTAAGATTACCCCATCCTTTCATAAAAGGGGATTTCTGGCTTGCTCTCAGATTAGCTGGCAGTTCAGTTATCAGTCACTGATGACCCAGGCTGAAAAATGTTATGGTTCCAGTGTCATATGCAGTATTTGCTTAGTAGGAATTCTATGGTGTAGACTGTAGAAAACCTGCTGCTCTGTTGTTGTCATTGAAGCTTAGCAGTCAACTCTAACCTAAATGCTTTGCTCACTATAAAATCAGCTGGAAGGCAGCTGTTATACGCCTTAGCTATGGTGTATTTGGTTTAACAGGAATCTCATGCAGGCTTTCGTTGTTGCTGTGTGTTTAATTCACAGGGGAAAAAAGTAATATGCAGCATCCCAATATCAACCTTTTCATGAAAGGATTACACCTGATCGGTAGTTCTACATCAACCATCAAATATAGTCAATAAATTAGTGCTTTTGTCACCCCAGGTATTGGTTGATTCTATCTCTCAGCTAACCACGAACAGTCACCAATAACAGTTACAAAAGACAAAACTGAGAAAAACAATGACATAGTCTGAGCTAAAATCAATTAATAGAGTAAATGAGAATGGGAGTATCAATGATGCAAATGTGTTTTTAAAGCTTTGTATGTATGGTTCTCTTTTACAAATATCAATCATCAAGAATTTTTTTGACCAAAGTAAAACTGAGACACTCATCACTGAAGCAGAAAAAAGGAAATCACTTTTATCTGGTGCTCTTTTTTTTAATCAAGAACCAGAGCATCTATCCATCTATTTTCTATACCCACTTGGTCCAAAACAGAGTAGTGGGGGGGAGGACCCAATCCCAACAGTCATCAGGTAAGAGGCAGAGTACACCCTGGACAGGCTGCCAGTCCATCACAGGGTAAACAGAGAGACAAACGGGATGAACAACTATGCATGCTTACAGGGATCCCCAATTGACCTAATCAATGTTTTTGCATGGTGGGAGGAAGCTGGACTACCCGGCGAGAATCTCCACATGCACTGGGAGAACATGCAAACTCCACACAGAAAAACCCCAGACAGAATTCAAACCAGGAACCCTCTTGCTGTGAGGTGACAGTGCTAGCAACCACACTACTGTGGAGCCAATGAATTATATAAAAACTACTAACTAAAGGACTAACAAGGAACAAGCTCTGTGAGTTCAGAGCAAAGAACCCTGCAGAGGTAAAAAAAAAAAAAAGAAAAGAAGGTTGGATTATAAACCAGCAGCCAAAATGTGCATTAGCTCTCACCTCACAGTTGGGCGAGAGCAAAGGAATGACAGCTGCCCCCATTTTATCTGCAACACATAAATGTATAGCCAGCAAAGTAGTCTTGTTAGCGATAATCAGGAGGGATACGCACATGTACAGATGGATCATGATATGTTTTCTGTTCCCTTTAACAGCCCTGTGGAAAGATATGAGACAATGCTGTGCCAGGAAATCAGAGTTCTCCCCAAATATCAGTTTCTTTTTTAAATTTCATGAGAAAGGTCTCCCACAGCAATGACTTAAGATGCACAGACATGGGCATTTATAGCACCCATGGTTACTGTAAACAAGAGTATATTGTGAATTAATAATGTGAAAAAAACATTCAGAGAAATAACTATCATATTGAAGCTCAGTGACTATGTGGCCTCTTACTCCATATTAGGGTTACATTGCCATAAAAACAAATGTAAACATGGACTGAAGAATGCATGAGGTGTGCTCATTCTCATTCACACAGTAATTTTTATAAACATCTGATGTCAAAGTGAATCGTTTAAAAATCCCCAATATGGCTTTATGTTGTTAGTTCATGAAGTTTGAGCTATTATTAAAGGTGAAAATTCTTTCTTCCCCATTCACTGTTTAGAGCAGCTGTTAGCTTAGTTCTATTTCAGACCTTCCACCTAGACAAATAGACAGGTTGCTAGGCCACTGGCAGACTTGAATGAACAAAGCTACTTTGATTGTAGTGGGCTGCAAATATACAGGTCAATCTAACCTTTTGACCTGTCAAATCCAAGCGATTGTGTCTTTTGAGAGTTACCCAGAATAAAGATGACAAAGTTAGTTTCCTTAGGAATTTGTTTATCACCAGTCACCAAATATTTTAACATACATTTTGGTAGTCTGTGGGAGGAAACCAGATTAGTTTAAGTAACTCACGCATGCTCGTGCAACTCCACACAGAAAGGCCTCAGCCTAGAATTGTATGGGAAACCTTCTTGCAGTAAGGCGACAGTGCTAACTACTGCGCAGCACTTGCTTCAGTGGATCCCATCAAAAATAGTTTTATATGTCACAAAAGGACATATCTCCAGAAGGCCTTTCTTTTTTAGATTACACTGAGTTGCATTTATAACAGCTTAACTATTACTCCTCATCAGTTCCCATTACCCCCATCATCCACCCCCTTCCATTTTTTCTGTTCAAAAGTGCCATTTCCATCAGAGAATTATTAAAGACAAAAGATACTATGAGAAAAAATTCCCCTGATAGGTATTATTATTGCAACCCTTCATGGGATATGCAACTTAGTTTTTTCCTTTGCTCTTTCTATTTTTCTCCATCTGTGCCACTTACTCTATCTCCTTCTATCCCGACGGAGACAAAAAGGCAAAGGGAGAGAAAAGAGGCAGAGAAAAGTGAGTGAGCTCTGTCAATTTGAGTGAGTGTAGCCTGCTGCTGCTAAGTCTGGCTACACTACAAAGGTTAGAAGATCTGACTGTCAATAGTATCTTGTGGGTGGGAGGGGAGGGGGGGAGACATGGAGGTGAGATGGTGGAGGGAGGGAGGCGGTCGCTTTGAGAGAAAGAGATACTTTGATATTTTGGAATGTTAGAAGGGTGAATGTGAAGAACAGGAGGTTGGGGATCTAATTACCGGGCCATAATTGGGGGCTGGGGAATAGGTTGCCGTCCTCTCAACTCGCTGCAGATCAATTATGTTAAGAGAACATCTGTAAGTAGTGCTTAATGAGGTCCATTAGAGCAACATGCGCTGCCTTCCCTAACGGTGCTTGTCAGCTTCTTGGATGAGCTGGAGTGTGCTGCTGACTGGGGACCTAGTAGAGGGGCTTAAATAGAAGAGGAGGCTTTGACTGTGCCGCTTTTCCTTGTCAGAAAACCAAAGAGAGACACACAGACATACAGGGGAGAGAGAAGGTGAGGAAGCAGCAAGTAGAGGAACCGCCTGTAGCCTAAGCAAAATAACGGACCTGAAAAGCTACGGAGAGAACCGAGCAGTCTATAGGGTGGTTTTACATCCTAACAACTGCTCTGCAACTATTCTCTAACTTTTGCCGCCAAGTTTCCTGTAGGAGATCAGGAGTAAACTAGTTTTGAGGAAAGTTGCCTGGTGGATAGCTTGACTCCAAGTCAAGAAAAACAGCTGCAGCGAACCGATTATTTGTTTTGGGAATCCCTGGCTGTAGCCTACGTCAAGGTACGTGCCCTCCGTGCAGCAGTTTTATGAGTTTATAGATGAAGATGTAACGCTTTGCATCGACACAGCTACTACATATATGTCTATAAATATGTGTGTGTGTGATTGTGGTTGGGTGTGTGTGGGTGCGTTTAACTTACGTATGTGTGTGTTTTGGATAACGAAGCCGTTGTCGGTGTTGGGAATATCGAGCTAAGGATGTAGCGTTTGGTGCAGACTCCCGCTGTGACTTTGTGTCTTCATAAGAGCCCGAAGCGAAAAGTTAGGGTCATGTTTATAAGTACCCTATAACAAGCTTATCCCCTCTCCTGTAACTGTTTCCGATGGATGACGGTCTTGTGACTGTCTTCATTCTCCACTTTCTTTGCTGCGTTCTGGTTCCATCTTCTACTCACACGGAGAATGAGAAGGCTAATTGGCGGAACGCAGCAAGTGAAAGGAGGGTGGAGGGGCATCGGGAGTGGGGAGGCAGACTCACACATACTACTCACAGTCTGCAGCAAATTACGTGATTACCAAGATGGGCAGCCTTGAAATAATTCAATCCATGACAAAACCTAATTACTGGCAGGTAATACCCTGTCAGCTTTAATGCATCTCATCACTCATCACGGCGGGCGGAGAGCATTTTATGACCCATCTTATTAACGCTGCATTTTAGGCTGGAGCTGCATGCCAACTATTGACTAGTGTCTCCTCCTCCTCCTCCTGACGTCCCTCCACTTCCTTCCTCTTCCTACCACCGCATTAAAGAAAATAGCTTGCACCTATCAGGCTGTAGTGTTGGAACACTGTGTGATGTGTGCGCAAAGTCGAGTTGAAAGGGTGGTGTTATTGTGGTGGGTGGGTTCCTCATCACGGCCTTATCCAGAGCAAATTGGGTCTCTAATTGATGCAGACGAACAAATAAAAGGTCATGTAATTACATGACTTAATAAGAGAAGACTGCTGAATTGCGGCCTCAAGGACCGCTAAAACGGAAGATGAATGACTGACCCTTCCTAAATAATGGCATGATTGCAAAGTCCTATCAAGGTCTGTTTTTATTTTCACTGTAATACTTTTATTTTATCGTAGGCTGCTAATTCGTTGCTGAACTTGAAAGAAGAAAATGTGTTCATCAAACATAAAGAAAAGAAAAGAAAAGAAAAAGAACGAAAATAATAAGAAAGAAAAGAGAAGAGAAGAGAAGAAACACATGTAAACCGTTGACTCACACACTTTGATCTGAGGCTAATTGTTTCAAGCTTCATTAATTGGAGCGAGCTGCCTACTTAAAAAGTAACAAAGTGAACCATTCGTCTGATAGCCCATGTGACTGAGAGAAACACCTAATTGTCACGAACCGTGAAGCACTGGATACAGATGCAGGGTAGAAACAATAACCAGATTTTATTTATATAATGATAGTCGCTTGCAGAGCAAAGCAATAGATTATAAATTCCTAACTCACTCTTCTCGATACCTATGGAGAGAAGAGTGAGACTATAAAACTTATCAAAAGAAAACTCTCTCCACGCTAGGAGGAAAAAACAAAAGGTTATATAAATTTTACACTTAAACTTATCCCTCTCCGACCCGTCGGAGGCTCTATAGAAATTTAACAAAACCAAAAAACAAAAGAGGCTCCTTCTAATGGAGTTGCTATGAAAGTTATCACTAGAAATCAAAGACACTCCTCTACCGGAGGTACTACTGAAAATACGAACATACAAAACTTAACTTCGCTAAATCTATGAAAAAAACTTACAACAAAAAAATCGCTCTCAAGGAGGAAATCATTAACAAACAAGATCTATGGTTTACGTAGGCGTGGAATCACTGTGGAGGCTAGCGGACGAAAGCTCGAGAGACAATACGACACACTGGCAACGAGACAAGGGAAGACGCAGACTAAATACACATGAGGGACCAAGGGGAACAGGTGGAAACACTTGGGAATCAGGGAAGACAATGAGACACATGACACGGGAGGAAGGGTAAGTTATCTGAAACGAGAGGAGTTGTTGATTTCAAAATAAAACAGGAAGTGACACGACAATATACAAAAACGTAAGAGTCTCTGTGAGACCTGACACTAACAGGCTATTATTGTTTCATGAAGCATTCTATTTTTTCCAAAGTCATAGCAATTCCTCAAGTACCCCTAAAACAATTGAGTCCCATTGTTTTGGGGTTCTAGAAGGCATTTTTTCATAAATGTAGGCTATACCGCGATGCATGTTATCCATTGTTAGTAGAACAGCTGCTAGGTATCATCGGTGGTGGTGTAAATCTCACCTGAGGGAGATTTGAAGTTTGAGAAAATAAAGTTTCTTGTCCTGTTACCTTTAAATCCCTGATGAGAGTAATACTGGCTTTTGCCCGGCACTGCATGCTCAACAGCTGGAAGATGAGCACCTGTGGCCGGGTATTTTCCCTAAAGTAGGCGCTCTTTTCAGATTGAACATGTTATTTTGACCACCGACCACGTTGTGCCAGTTGGGTTAACTTTTTCTACTCACTGGGGTCTGTAGCTGAAATCGGCTGCTTGAGTTCAGGCTTCTGCTTATTTTGTAGAGAAAGGTGGATGAGTTTTAGTTAAGCTTAACAACATAAGCTTCTTTTTTTTTTTTTTTTTACACATTTTGTAACAGCAGTGCTGGAACCTCTGTTATTTCTTTCTTCTTTTTTTCAAATATGCTAAATGAAAAAACACGAATGCAAGATTGAGTATTCCTAAATATCTTTTGACTGAAAACGTATTGTTTAAAAAAAAACGACGCGGAGCGCGAATTGACGGAAATATTCAGTTCCGACACCTGGTGGCAAGTCAAAGCGCCGATGGGCGAAGCAGCGTCCAGCAGGAGCAGCTGTGATTATGCTGCCAGTCGGATCAGATGGTCTCTGCGTCGCGGGGGGTGGGGGGACGCATCTCTTTGTCATCCTGTCATTCGCTGCCAGCATCTCTCTGCACATAGGCTACAGCTCTGATCAGCGATAAACGTGCTCTCACACGCCACGTGACGCCCGACAGCAGCGAATACATCGCTGTAGCTCCTTCGCCTACGTTGTGTTGGCCGATGTTTCCCCCTTCGTTTCATTCCTCTCTGGTAGCCGTGCTGGATTGTTCCGTCTCTAACAAAGCCTGATTTCAGTCTGCCTTCAGACAGCTTCTCTCCAAACTAGGTGGCTCCGGGTTGCATGGTGGTGCTTCGGCTGCTCCAGTGGCTCAACAAATGCAGAAAAGGGAACAAAGTTTCGGTAAGACGCTTTCTTTGGCTAAGGATTACATGAGAAGTACGTTTAATGTATTAAGTGTTTTTCTGGGATGAAGTTCCCGCATTTCTGCTTTGAAGGCAACGTAACCTACCTCTGCTCCAACCTTATCCAATAGATATCTTAAAAGGCTGTAATTCCACCGATAACCCTTAATTTAGACGTTAGAGATGGTTTGATAGTTTATGTAAACGATCATACAGCTGTGTGCCCGAGGTCATTACGGCTTCTGTTTTGTGCTCGTGAAACTGTATGGGAGATTGGTTCAGTGTTAAATCGCCTTAAATATTGGCTTTTATTGTTGTGCGCTGCCATAGCAACTGTAATTAAACTGGTGATATGAAATGTCAACATCCCCTTGCCAGTGAGCAGAGGCTGAAATAGTAAGGTGTATTTATCTGTCCGCTCTGGGCTCAGATGTTGCAAGGAACGCACATCATCGGCAGCCTGAACGCCCTTACAGAGTGAGTAGAAAAGATAAGAGAAAATGATGAGAGCAAGCGAGCAAATAAATATGATAGTCGATCATTAGGTCTCTGAGCAGCTGTGATTTCCCTGACTTTCGGGTAAGTGAAGCTTTTATCATGAACTTCCCCCGGAAATCATAAAAGCCAAGTGGCCAAATTCCTTCCATGCTTCTCCTCCTCTCTTGATTGCACAGCAAAAGGGGAGTCGAAACTCTTTCTTCTTTTGGCTTGGTATTGAATAGGCTTGTAGGGACTTTGTAGTGTTAACGAGGGCGGACGGATCAGTTCCTTTAAACGGACGCTGTGGACTGCAGCCGCTGCGCCCCGCTCACTAAATCTTGCCAATTAACAAATCAACAGCCCCGACGCACGGGAACGAATTAGATTAAAATCCTACTCCACTCGTACAACCTGTTAGATATACTCCCTGCAAACCAGGCTATTTAAACGAATGAGCATTCTTTGCACTTTTTTTAAGTGTGTAGCACTTTATAAAAACAATTAAGTGATTTTTCTAATTCCCCATTAGCGTGAAGCACTAGACAAATGTTTTGCATTTTTTAAACCCATTCAATCCATGTCAAGTAGTCTGTTCTAGTTTTCCTCTGTCTGCAAGTTGAATTAAACGCTATTTCAACCTTTTTTAAACATGCCTCAGAGGTAGGTAGCCTCATCCATCACGTTGAACATCTGTTCAAGTTAGTCTTATGTGGGCAGTTAGAATCAGCCTGTTCTTACAACTGCATTCACACACAGTAATAACAATAGACAAGATGGTTTTCACTTTTAGAGACCTTAATGGGGAACGCTTGCTCCCAGAAAGAGAGAAAAACCCATGAAAAGTAAAACATTACAAGTAAATGGGTGAATATCCTCTCCCCCACAAGAGTTCTTTAATTTGAAAATGACCAAAGCTGAAACTACACTTTAAGAAATGTTGCGTGTGTGTTCGCGTGTGTGGTGAATGCGGGACAAAGGGGAGTGAGGCTGTGCCTCTCCTCGGGGAATGGAAGGAGAATACTAATTTGAGCCCGCTGCGAAGCCTCAATTGTCAACCGCCCCCCTGGCACCCAGAGGGCCAACAAAGGCTTTCCACAGTCATCTCAGGCCAAACAATACGGAACGCTGCAAAGCTCTTTGCCTGTAACCACGCCCCTTTACACACACAGGAGGTCAACGTAAATTGTGCTAAGTGTGGATGAGAAAAGTGAAACAGTGGCTTTGTGTCTGCGCTTGCTGTTCTCTTAACACTTAAACAGTGCAGCGTATATGGTGTGTCTAAGAATCGGACAAAACAACATTTGCCTTCCGTATTGTCGTGTATATTTTTGATTATTTCATTAAAATGTTATTTAACTAGTAATTGATATAAATAATGTCTTGGCAAGGACGTCACCGTCAAAGAAAGAAGCAACAGCAGAAAAGTTGACGATATGCATACAGTGTCATACATGCATCATACATACTGCTTCCATGGAAAAATAGCTGCTTTTGAAAAGAGACATGCAACCTCCATCACTCACTGATGTTAAGGAAGATTGTTTTTGCTTAACATACTTTAAATTACTACTTTAAATGGCTTCTTATTAGTGTTATTGTGCAGACCTACGTCCTCGTATTGTATTTTCATTTATCTATTCTTGTGTTTTCAAGAAACAACATAATTACCTCCACACTTGTTGTTAAGCTTTGGTGAAAAATAGCAACATATAGGTTTAAAAGTGTAGGTAAGGCTAGAGTAGTGCAAGTGCTCCTCAAACTATTTTCCATTCAAAGTGAACAGTAAAGAGTGTGTGTTTATTCACAAACTATTTAGCAGTATTTGGTTTATTCACAAAGAAAATACTGCATTCTTCTCTTCAACTGCTCAGTTAGTGAAAGCACCACTTTTGTGAGCAGCATAGCTGCAGCACAGATTGCTGAATTTTCATGAGTAGGTCATTTTTTCATTATTACAAATGTTCTTTGTATTCACAACAGGCTTGGACCACATAGAAACTACTTCTACTACTGCCTACTTTTTACTATTGTGATAGAAAGTGGAATGCTGACTTTGCAATTGCTATACAAGAAACCAAAATACTTTAAGAAATTGATACAATATGTGACATACATGCAGTTCATCCTCATTCACCTCATACACACACACACACAGAGACACACACACACCTAAGAGCAGCTGTCCTTTCCTTTTGTAAGTCCTTGTACATTGTACCAGGGCACATCGTGTACATTGACCTTTCGAGTTTTCTTACAGTCCTTCCTCTTCTATAATGAACTTGCTACATATCAATAAATTTAATCAACTCTTCCTTTTATGATTGTGTGGAAATGAGACACAGCTCTGCTATGGATTGAAAATCCCGTCCGAGCTTTTGTGCGTTTGAGTGATAAAAATTACAATTATTTTCACGTGTAAGATTATGAAACATCAATATATTTCCTATTTTAATGTGTGTTAAATTTATGGTTTTTGAAAGTATAGTAACATAGGATTGTATGAATATTTACTCTTACATTTGATTGATATATTTCAACTTCTACTGTAGCTTAAAGGTGAAGGAGCACAATGAGCAAAAAAGTATAACAACATCTTTATGTTATATCTTTATGTTTTCTTTGTCTAAACAGAACTGCAACAAAACTTTTTAAATGTATTGTCAGATATATACAGCAGTATTTCTGATGCTTTATAACCTGGCTTCAGCATAATCTGTTCCTGTTTTTTGTGTTTGTGTTTTTCTTTCTTTCACAGTTTTAGATAAAAACCTTTTTTGCCCGTACACAACTTTTTTGAGTATTTAAAGAGTATGTTTGTGTTTCTGTTCAGGTATACAAATGCTCTCCGTCCAGCCGGACACCAAGCCAAAAGGCTGTGCCGGCTGTAACCGGAAGATCAAGGACCGCTACCTGCTGAAGGCCCTCGATAAGTATTGGCACGAGGACTGCCTCAAGTGTGCTTGCTGTGACTGCAGGCTGGGCGAAGTAGGCTCCACACTCTACACCAAGGCCAACCTCATCCTGTGTCGGAGAGACTACCTCCGGTAAGAGAGAGCTGTCACCTTTGCAGCTTCACTGTAACATTTAACAAACACGGCATCCTGTCCAAACAAAACATTGTTTTGTCACAGGGTGTAAAAAGGCGTTGGAGGACAGAGTATCTGAAATCCACTTAACACTTGTTTCGGAATTTTTCATTTTGTGAAAAGGAGCATAGAAAGATTTTCATTTACAAAACAGCATATATAAGTGTCACAATTAGGCTTTAGAAAATCAGCCCTGAATTAGTGTGCCATTTATTCATTTGTTTTTTTCTTCCAAATTTTAGATTAGGTAAATCTATTAGTTTTGTTGTCTTTTTTCTTTTTTGTTTGTATGTTTACAGTTTTGTTATTCGATTTATCTGCCTTACTTGCCTCTTTTTAATACTTTTATGTATCCCATTAATCTGCTTCTCAGAGCGTGTGAGTAGATTCAAACATTTTTTGCAGTGCCATCATATGGTACAGTTGTCTTCCACATTATTTATGTACATTTCCCAGGAAATATTAATACAGCAGTCTAAGAAAAAGCACGAGTTGGAGAACATTTTAAAGGAACCTAAAGGAGTTCCTTCTGTTTTTAGCTGAAAAGTTGACTCTGCTTTTACTGCAGGTCAAGCTTAATCTGAGCCACACAGATTTAAGTTTACATGCTTGAATTGACTTTGCTGATTTTTTTCAAACTGGATGTTCTTCCATACCTATTATTTTTTTGATGTGGAGACACTAAATTTACTGCACTTTTTGTCAGCAGGAACACTGTCTGCTTTTGGCTTCTGTTTTTAATTTAAGTCAGGGACTAGTGTAATAAAGATACATCTAGGTATTATAATAAGACAAACTACCAGAATAATCAGTCAACAAAATCAACAAGTGTTCATCATGTTTTTTTCTATTGAAAGTAACCACTGTGAAGATAAGTGAAGGGGAACTTGTGCCTGCTTCATGTGTGCGTGAGGCTAACCCTGTATTTTTTTTTTTGTTATATATTTCTTTTTCTCCCTAAATTAGCACAAGTGCATTCCATACATTACATGTTATTTGAACTTATATTTATCTTAACAATGTGAGCAAGTCTCAATTTTCCCCACAAAGCTAAGCACTATACCACTTGCAGCTGTAATTTCTGCCTGTCAAAGAAAAGTTTTTGACGCCTAAGAGGTTTTTTTGTCAGGGCACTCAAAATTCACTCAAAGGTTTACAATCTCTAAATGACAGTGATTGCTGGCAAGAACAAGTCATCATCTCCTGGCTATTCTGGGAGGCTTTAAGAAAAAAAAGAAAATGAAGAAGAAAAAAATTGTGTGATTAATCTCACTGCCGGAAGAGGGAACAAAAGTTCCCCTCTAAAGGTTTAACATGATTGCTGAAAAGATAACTTTTAAATCTGAGAGTGCAAGATCCCTTTCCTGTAAAAAAAAAGAACAAAAAGATTGCTGTCTACATAATAGATTCATTTGTAGTTTAGTGCCTCAGATGATTTAATTGACTGGTTTATATCATGACATTGTGAATATGTTTGCACTTATTTTACGACCATATTTTAATCAGTGATTGGTTCATCAAAAAAAAAAAGATGATAGCTTATTGTATTCTTGTACAATGTGGTCTCGGATACAAGATCATCTCATTTAAGATTTTTTTGCCAAAAATTTGTTTTTTAATAGTTCATTCAATGTCTGTTGACAATGTTTAAAAATGAGGTCGGTGATACTGGTTACCTATATGAATATAGCCCACATTGACGTTGGTAGAGATGTTACTTAAACAGATAAACAACATAGCATTAAAAAAGTACAGTTTCAGTGCCGTATTTCCATTTTGATGTCAGCGCATGTTTCACAGATGATACGCCTAGCATAGTACTCAGAACATCTGTACAGCCAGTCTGTGGTCTGCATGTCCTTGCGTGCTAGCTACAGGCCTTGGCTCAGCTTGTGCCATTTCCACACTGCTGAAGACATAGCAGGGTGGAAATCCTCCTTTGATGCTCTAGACTGGAAGTTTTGTGTAGAAGCTGCTGTACCAGAGAGTAGCGAAAAGGTTCTGAACCTGATTTTTATTATCAAAAATTAAGTTCACTGACTCACACCCACTAAGTCTTAGAGTGTGTCTCAGGTGTTGCTGTACAGCACATGTGACACTTTTGACATTGACACTGGGACATTGGAATTGTAATCACAGAATATTGAATATCGTCAGATAACGGAACTTGCAATATTTGTTTATCTAAAAATTTTGAGAACATCTTAAAATTGATATTTAACAACTACAAACCAACAAATGCTTTGTGAAATAAAAAAAATCTATACAAATACAAATAATACCAAGACACATTTATTTGCACTGTATCAATTGATTAAAATAATTATCTCAAAGAAAATAGTTTATTTTACTTTTTGCTTGTCCTGAAGTAACCAGTGAGTGGTGGCTGTAGTGCATAATTTAATTGAACTAAATCAAATAATGTTTTCTTAATCCCAAAGGGAAGCTATGCTTTCTCTTTAGAAAAGGGACTAATGGTTTTGATTTTTTTTTTCTTACAATAATCAAAATTAGAAAGCTGTCTGAGAGCATCAGCAATGCTGTTATCAAAAGCATTATTTACAGACTTAAAAAAGATTGCTGCAAATTTGTGCAGACGCTTCAAAGACATAAGTAGAAGAGCAATGAGAAAAGTGTGCAAAGGTTGTTGTGGACACATCACAAAACACTCAACACATCCAAAGGGATTCAGACAGAATTGGTACTATCATTAGGGATGGTTTCAGAAAATATACACTCCTGAGTCAGTTAGTGTAACCATGAAGAACCAAGCAGAATCACCTGGGAAAGATGTTCAGGGTGTACCTTGCCTCTCACATAATGGCTGCAGGGATAGGTTCCAGCCCCCCACTGCAATCCTGAATTGGATTTAGCTGTAAAGAAAATGGATGGATGAAGGGATTAATTGATGAATATTTAAATTATTTGTTAACAATTCAGAGGTGCGAATAATTCTGACCAGTACTGTAATATACCCAGCCTGTGAAACACATGTGCCCCGTGGAGACGCCACACATCACCCACAAGTATTCTTATGTGGGGTAGAGTTCCGACATAAAGTGTAAATATGTTATGTGAGCATTGTTTACCCAATGCCAGTGTATATGTTTGCAATGAGGGTGGTGGGGCATTTATAAACAGAAAAGGGTAAGAACCTGTTATGCTTTCAACTTAAAATTCTAAGGTGACTGCATCGCTTTTATTCTCACTATCATGTGGGTGGTCTCACTGCAGATTTCTCACTGTTGACTAATTATTGGCAACTATAGTAAACCGCAGCACTCAACATACGATCTGGAAACCAAGAAAGAAGGCCAGACTTCACTGACACCATTAGTGGCTGCAATATCACAAAGTGATACATTTTTACACACACACAGTGTAGTGGTGGGAGGGGACAGGGAGGACAAGATGCTCATACATATGCTTGTTTAATTATTTCCTAAGGGTCTCAGAAGTGTGCATGCTTGTGTGTCTATGTGTGATTAGTACAGCTCAGCCATGCAGACACCCATGTGAGGGAGCCTTCAGAGGAGAGGGAAAGAGAGTTTAACTATTTTGTCTGGAGTTGTGATTTCACACATATTTGGAGATAAGATTACAAAGTCAATTAATCTCTTTCTGTCTTTAGGGCATATAGTTGTCTTAACTTTAGACAAGGAAATTGTCACTTACACCATTTTACCCAAGAGGCAGCATGTTTAAATAAGTTTGTTAAATGCCAGTACAACCACGGAAACAAGTCTGTTAAGGACTTTCCTAGGAAAGGGTATTTTGTTCTTACTGTTTGTAACAGTCAAAATAAAATAAATGTCAAGTTATGTCAAGTGACACATGCACAGACATCTCTGACAGAGTAAATTTGGCTGTTTTCTTGGAGTTCAGGGCTAATATGTGAACGCTATTCCACACACACACACACACACATTATCCTAATCAATTGCAACTTGAAATATATAATCTTTACTGACATAAAATGATTAAGACAGTTTTTGTATACTACTGACAAAGTACATTTTATTTCTCTTTATTATACACCCAAACTCATTTCCCAAGTCAATTCCCACACACAATTTGTGCGCGTGTGTGTTTCTATGAGCATGTGTGTATGTGCAACCAAGCTATTGCTTCATAAACTTGCAACTGCAAACACGATTACAGGTTTTGTCTTTTAGAATTGGATTTCTGCTCTTTCTGAACATGGAGAAAGAAACTGAGAGCATTTTATCAATGAATGATCACTTTGAAGCCAGCACTTCTACTAATGATGCTGGTAATAGTGAGATTCCACTGCTTATGCTGATGTGTGACTGTCAGAGGATAGAGTAATAAGAGGGAGGAGGGTTGCCGACTGACACATTTAAGTAAAACATTGCTGAGAAAATGAAGACTGGTGACACTCAGCAGGCCACAGTTATGCACACTTTAACAACACTAGTCCTGACTTCAAGGCCGGGTGCTGCTGTGAAAAAGCTGTTGGGCATCAGTTAATGGAAAACTGTAAATTCCACACATCCATTTTCAAAACAACATGAGGAGAACACATTTATTTATCTATCCATTCATTCATTTTTTTTCTAATCCAACTTCAATTTTCCTCTACACTGGTTTTGCTAAGATTGTAAATGCAAGCAAACTCACAGAGCCCTCAACATGGCAGGATTTATTAACATTCTGTACTGGCTATCAGTAAGAGACAACCAAAATGACTCAATGTTGTAACTTAATTTCTTTTTTCCTTGGAATTAACTTTGTTTTTAGTTTTTATCTCATATGGAGGTTATGAAGGATTGTTATTTCGTATATCTGCATCTGGCATGGTAAAAAGCAAGTAAAGTTAAATGAATCAAGCTGTGAAAATTGCATCTATTCTTTTCAAATATCTTAATATGAGTATATGTCATACCTTTGAAGTTAAAAAACCTTCAGTGTGCATAGTTTTCTTTGCTTAGATGTACAGTCATTCATGTTATGGCCATAAATATAAAATTAATCCACATTCTAAATGAATTAATTTATAAAATGAATTTTCAATACCTCTCTCAGGGTTATATTATGAATCGGTCATAAGTTTATTCAGAATGGATGATAGTTTCATCCATTTTGTATCTGTTGTAGATAAAAATAAACTTTGGCTCCCTTCTTGATTTTGTCATTTAATGGTAATACTTGACTCCTAATATGAAAAACATGCAGCCACAAGATAAGCACAAACTATTTTCTAAAATGTATTAATTTGACATCTGCTTGGATACATATTTGCTTGTTTATGGTGACGAACAAATACACAACCATGTCCTAGCATTATCCTTCCCTTACAAGCTTAATGTATAAAACAACATATAAAAAAAGATATGTGTAGTTTGAACCTTCATGGGGTGATTGGGATCAGTTTGAATTCAAGTCCCCAACAAAACAAGTATGCACAAATATACATTAAACGGTCCATTGGGGCAGCTGTGGCTCAGTGGTTGGAACGGGCCATCTGGAAGTTGGAATATCGATGGTTTCAATCCTTGGATTCCTCAGTCTACATGTCAAAGTGTTCTTCGACATGACACTGAATCTCACATTGCCTGTAATGCATTTACTGTCATGAGTGTTAAGTGCTATACGAGTGTTTGTGAATGGGTTTATGTGGCTTGTAGTATAAAGCCATTTAAGTGGTCAAATAGGCTAGGAAAGCACTGTGTAATTGCAGTACATATGTTACTCCATAAAGATTCTCAGGCCACTCCTGTTTTATGACTTAGTACTCCTAAATCATGTACTGATCATTTTGTTCATCATACTAAAGAAATGTGGACTATAATGAAAGAAAGACACATTGAAGCAAAAGTACATCTACAATCTGAGCTTGTCATATCGAAGAAATATATTTGATTTACTAAGCCAAATTTAATAAAATTATCTCTCTAATCGTATAAAATCAACTTTATTTTCAGCTCTGAGACACATACTAGTGGATCAAACAGAGCTAATTTTATCTGAACTGCACCGCATTTTTATTTGGAATTTTGCTCACTTTCCTGCTGTGGACTACATTACCGACAATGCCAAATTATCCAGCTTACACTTTCATGGCTGCATGACTACAGAGGATTCATCAGCGATATCGGGGCAGCATGGACACAGTAGGGGGGTACTCAGTCTCGCAGTCACAGCCATTTATTAGTGTAAACGTTGAACCCAGGTGTCTTTCGTAAAAGTTTGTTTAACTACCAAGTAAAAAAATAAATTCTTAACTCTACCACCCTATCTGCAGAAAATGAATCCACTGAACATCGACTGACCATGGGTACTTATGAAACTTTGAACGTTTGAGCATATGTGCAGTACTCCAACCTCCATGGTGTGGTGCTGGCTCTTTACAAACTAAATCCACAGTGTGTAGTAGCTCCACTAAGTACACACAAATAGTGAAGTACTAGATTGTTAACTTGCTCCTTCGATCCACTTTGCATGACTCTGATTCTCTGAGCTCTGCCAGGTCTGTAGTGGTGCAGCATTTCAGCCTCAATCTTCACAAAATTCATCAGTTTATTCTTGTGCTCATTGTTCTACTGCGATTTAAAATGACAGCCTAAGTTCTAAAAAATTTGACATCCAGGTAAGACAGAATAGTTGAATAGTTGCTAGCTAGTTGAAAGTTAAAAGATTATACATTGTTCTAGACTGTATGAAATCCTCATGTCTTAGTGGTGGCTTTGGCTTTTGCTCACATTAAACCCTCCATCCCATTGTGTCATGAAATTGTGATTTTAGACTTGCCTTAAAAGTCCAGAACAGAGAATAGTTGAAAGATATTTTAAGAATTACAACTCAACTATTCAGTAAAACAAAGTTTCCTATTTTAAAATATTTTCAGTAACTATGGTCTAACACAGTGTTTCCCAATCCTGGTCCTCAAAGCACACCGCCCTGCATGTTTTCCATATTTCCCTGCTCCAGCACACCTGATTCAAATGAATTGGTCGTCCTCAGCCTTCTGCAGAGCTTAAAGACCTGACCTAAATTTCAAGTCCAATTGTCATCTTTGGATGCTGTGTAAAATGTAAATAAAAACACAATGCAATAATTTGATAAGAATAAACAAATATTTTTTTGCAATAGAACATAATCCCCCCCCCCCCCCCCCCCCCCCCCCCCCCCCCCACGACCTGACAGTAGGATTAAGCGGGTATAGAAAATGGATGGATGGATGTGACACACTTACTGTTTCATCTGAAATGTTAGCTTATCTTGAATTTGATAAAAGCAGTATGTCTCGAAAAGTTTCAAAGAGTTAATCATGTTTACCACTGTGTAGCATTCATTTTTCTTTTACAGTCCATACTGAACAGGCTTCACTTGGCAATAGTTGTGCTCCTGGGAGATTTGCAAGAAGGTGGGTGTAGTTTGTCATCAGTTCTCTCCCCACTGATTTTCTGCTGGCTGAAAGATTCAGGCCAGCCCCACTTTTTCTGATGACTAGCACAGATGTTCTGCTGTTTTCTCAACTTACTCTGAAAGGCACAAGGACATCTGTTGCCAGGCCACTGGTTAATGACACCAGAGCTTACTTTTTCTATTGCACCTCTTCTCAAGCTACAGTGAAGGGTATACGCAGAGAGAACAGTTACAAAAAAAGGTATTTCTCCTGAGAATTTCTAAGCAATGCTGTTGTGTTCAGATTTTCAACTGCGATTTCACCAGTATCACCAGAAAAAATGTTATTCTTACATTTGTCCAACTCTCCAAAATGGAGTAGTGGCACAATACATGGTTGTAAATAGTGACATCCACAATGCATGTGATATGACAGGAATCGTGATGGATGAATATAAAAATGTGTATGTAAATCATTTCCACATAGATTTTTATAACTGACTTTACCGTGTATTTTGTTAAAAGTTTTCAACTTCCACCATTGCAAATATAGTGGTCTTGATGAAGGAATGCCAAAGCTAAAATGATTCGAATTTACTGTATGTAGTGCTGTTTAACCTTGGCTAGGTTCAACAAAGTGCTCTACTATGTGTTTCCGACACATTTTCAAACAACTTCCTGTTTTGTCCATGCAGCAGTTATTCTCTGTCACAATACTCAGTCACACACCAAAGAGCATATCAGAGCCAAATGTGGATTTCACTGTGTTGCCATGTGAAACTTGAATGTTGATCGAACCGCTAACCTTTGTGGACAGTTGAGGGAACTTTCCCACCTCAGCTAGCTGAAAAAGTGAGGAAATTGTGTCTTTAAATTACAGATTTATTTTTTCTCTTTTTAAACCAAACCATATTCTTCCTATAATTTGCAGTACTCACTTGAGTACAGCTGAATACTGTATTGGGAGCTCTATTTTTTCCTCATTGTGGTAATAGAAAATGTAACATGGTTGCAATGTTTGTCCTTCTAATTGCCTGAGCAACCTTAGATACATAAACATAGGAAATAGGAAACTGGTTCGTTTTTATCCTTACTCATATCTTAATTGTAATTTGCCAAAACCACTGTCATTACCTTCCTGACACTGTGCAGTTGCTGTAATGCATTATTTATTGTGGAAATTTAAAGAAGTCTCAAAAATATTGTTACTTTTTACAACATGGTTGCCATTGAACATCATTTTTAACTTGTTGAATTATTATTGTATGGTAATTCAATAATAAGTGCAGGCTGACTTTAATTGTGTTTTGATTGTCTTTAAATTGAACTTTTAGCCATAACAGCTATTCATTTTATCCATTGTACTATCATGACTAAATCCCTACTAAAAGTGCCTCTTCATCGGTTTCCTCAACGAAGGTTGTGTGAATCGAATCCAAGGTCTCATGATTGCTGACTACTACCATTCTCTGGCCATTTTGAATTTGTTCCATATTTTGTGCTTTAAAGCATAAAAAATTAAGCTCATCATGCCAATCAACTTTCGGTATGAGCAATGATTATCTCTTGACTCGACCAGTGGAATGCTCCTTTTGCTGGTCTTCCAGCTTGCACCATGAAAGCACTGAACACGTTTCAGAATGTGGAAGCACTCTTTGCGTTTCATCAATCAAAACTGGCAAATATCACTATCTTTAAGAATCTCCCGAAGAGTCACCAACTCCACATACACCTTCCCTCATAAATCCCTAACACCTTACTGACCTTTCTGTGCACGTTCTGCTTGTACTCTGTCCCTTTAAAATAAATTTAGAGCTTAATTCTTACACCAGGGCTACTTACTATACTGAAACTTAAACACTGTTCCTAAGTCACTTTATATATAAATATACATATTTATATATAAGTCACTTTATATACAAACTAAGGCAGGTCCATATCTTGTCACAAAGGCAGATGCTTGGTTTGACATGGCAAGGACACACAGCCGAATAAAAGTATTAATTTGCCAGGTAAATGAGTAAAACACCCACAAGACAGTTGGAGACAACTCAAGCATTGTAGTACTGAAAATACTCAGATTTCCTGGAAAAAAATTGTGGCACCTTGCTTTAAGCTCGATAACCCAAAAGTGAAATATATAATCTATTATCTGTATGAAACTATAAGAAGCCACAAAAAGAATAACAGATGATTGTACATGTGGAGCCCATGGATATATTTGTTATTCTAGGTGAACTTTTTGACTGAGTTGGCTGAAGGACCAGATTATCACAATGTGTCCTCTTCAGTCTTCTGTTTAGTGATTGAATGGTCAACTCCAGCAACAAAGGATATTTCTTTCTCTCCCTTGACTACATCTTTGTTTTTATTGTTTTTTTTTTATTTGTTTGTTTTGTAGTTTTCCAACAGGATGCAAAGCCTGTTGTGCAAATTAATGCCACCATCAACTGTTACTCAATCCACAAGCCTTGCCACGTTTGTTTTTTTTCTCTGGGGTGACAGTTGTAATTTACTTCTTTCAGTAAAGTCAGTCACAAGACCTTTATCACATATTGGTTTCTGCTCATCAGTCAAAAAAGATGTCATTGCTAACCCATCAGTCAGTGCGGTTACATACAGGCCATCGGATCGGATTAATGGCTAAATTACAATAAGATTGAGTTATTCAGTTCATGTAGACACCTTAATCTGACAAGAAATCGAATCGGATCGAGTTACTTGCAATCGAATTAAGACCCCGGCATAACTCAATTCAAATGCCCACTGAACGTGCATGTAGACGACAGTTGATCGTATCGAGCGTTCTGTGCATGCTCAAGATTTTTTCCGGAAGTCACCCGGAAGTCAAAGGACACAATATCACTGTTGTTGTCGCCGCTGTCAGAGAGAAACAAACAACGTGATGAAGAATGCGCCGTTGTGCATCGCATTTGTGCCATAACCATGTTCATCACAAATGTAGGGGGACGTAGCTTCATCTTGCCCTTCGTTCGGCATCTTTCTCGAATGCCTTAGTTTTGTTGTTGTTGGTGGTGAAGACATCAACCGGAAGTGGCTCTATTAGCGATAGTTGAAATGGGTCCAGCGACACCTATCGTACTGCGGTATTGCATGCTTTGTGCCAGTGATTCGATTCATTCACCGCCATATATCCAAGGATAATTACCCTTGCTCAGATAAGGAGCATAACCCAACTATAGCTATAATCGAGTTAATCTCATCATGTAGACCCACTGCCTGTTCCTTCTTGGTAATTCACACATGCCAGACAAGGGAATTACCTGATTTTTCAAATTAAGTGCATTTTTCATTATATTGAAGTCACTACCATCTGAACAGAACACAGTCTCATTATATTTTCTTTTGCTGGGATCTTTGCCTTTTATGCCAGAACAAAAAATTTTATAGGCCTCACAAAGAAGCAGTTCTCAATTTCGTGGGAACCCTTGAGGACTGGGAAAGTTTTTTTCTGGAATGTGTTGGTTCATGCTGGTCCCAAAATTAGTCCTGTCCCTCCTTCTTGTTCTTACAATAGAACCCTCAGCATACATAAAGATACTCTCCTGCTCCAGCTTTCAATGAGACTTGAAGGTGGGGAATGCAGTATTTAGTCTTGTCAGCATTGCCACTTTACCTTCTTATTCTTTCATCTTTCACAAATACACACTGTTCTCCATTTTCCTCCCAAGTCTCAACCGTCTTTGATGCTTCTAATTAGGCTCTTCGTCACTAAAGAAAATTCGAAGAATACCTGATTATACATTAATATAAGGGTTAAAACTTAGTGTCACACTCACTTACCCATGCACATGTGCACACACCACACACTAAACCTTTTCCCTTACCAGCCTCAACTCTCTTGGAGACTTGGAAACTATTCTTTTGCACATATTATTACCAATTAATAGAGGGGTCTGCCAACCCAACTCCCCAAGAGAACTCCAGGCAAGGCAAGTGGGCCGTAGCTGGGTCTGTTGTAAAACAATACTCCCCATTTACGCAGAGGAGACATGCTGATTAACATAAGAACAATGCATGTGGGAGAAAGTGGAGAATCCTGCAGTTATATTTGTTTTTACCATGAAAGATTAATATGTCACAACCTAGAGCATATCTTTGCCAATGAATTAAAGGTATTATGCTGTATTATAAATACGTTAGGGCTCTATCTTTTAGCTCTGTCTTTCTGTGTCTTTTCCCTGCATCTCTGCATTGTCCTCAATTTCAGGTGGCAGCTTGACAAATGGCTGGTAAATTCAGAGGATAAAAGATTAAAATCAGATAGATGGTAATTCCCAGTCAAAATATGACACATCTCTTGTCAGTGAAATTCCTGAATGTTTTATGGCATTCGAGCTGTGCTGGTTAACAGTGTGGTTTTGGCATAAATACAGTATGTATGTGATAAAGATTTGAAGCATAGCTTAAATGTCTCCAGGTATGAGAAAATACATGGCAACTTGGACTTGTTTTTTCACTCAATGCAGGAAAGTATTTTGCTCTCTCAATTTATTTGCAGCACTGCTCTTAGGGAAATACAATATCTTACTCTCACATGCTCCTGTTTCTTTTAGATATGTCACTGCAATTTCTTCCCTCTAACCTTTTCATCAGGTTCCTTTTTTGGCCTCACTCAGTTTGTGTGCATCACAAATCCAGCTTTAACATTCTTAACACCGTGGCGCGAGTCCGCCATCCAATCTCACAAAATGAAATTGGTTTTAGTGGGGTCAAGGTTCATATAGTGGTCGATGTTGTGATTTCATCTGATCTGTGCTTAGGAATAGAAAGAGGTTATCTTCCCCATACAGCTATCAGACCTACGGTTTCATACTTTCCTGTCTCAGTTTAAAAAACAAAAATTGCTGAATTTTTTTTTTGCATTTGTTTTTGGCATTTGAAGGAAACAGAGGTGTATCTCAGTGTAGTGATTATTCCTGGTCTCTAGGTTTCTTGAAGAAACTACTACAAGAGGAATGATCTGGAAGATTACCAGATGAAAAAAATAAACACATTTGTTTTCTTTACTGTTTTTATTATTTTCTTTGAGAATAGCAACGGACATATTTTTCTAGCACTACTAAAACATTGTGAACAGTCCTGTGTACCAAAGATTTGCTTCTCAATATATAATTTATACTAATTTAAAAGTAGAGTTTTTTGGAAAAGATAGAAAACAAAGAGCTAAAGGAAGTACGGAGTTAATCCATTTCAGACAGTAAAGTTTTATTATTTTTTATTTGTTATGTTTTGATTTTTATGTTTTAAATCATTGTTAATATTCCACTCATTTAAATATCTTGTAAATAAACCATTTTGGAAATCTATTTATTTACTCCTTTTGGGTTATCAATAATGTGTTTGCTAGAGACTTAGCTTAAGGTGAATTCTGGAAACTTCAAAATGCTGCTAAAATAGGTAGATAATGCCTCAAAATATACCGTGAATGCAACTCAAGAGCTTGGTTACAAAAAGATTCAGTATGGTGGTCTGAAGCTGCACAGCTATAAAATGGAGATTATGTTCAAATGCTTATGGACCTGACACACAACTTTTATCACACTTACTAAAATATGCATAAGAAAACAAGCATAACTTAGCATACATTTCTTAAGTCTCGGGAGATTAAAACTTTTGACAGAATACTTTTGATAGAATTAATTTTAGCCCAAGGTGAATGTTGGCGCAAACATTTCAAGAGTCATGACTTTACATTAGATTGCCATGAGGTTACTTTTATTGTGGATTGGCTTTATATGAATTAACTTAGCCGAAACACCTGTATTAGTGTTTCATAAATGATGATGCTCATTCAGCCTTGTTAGGTCCCTTAGTATTTTAGTCTCTCTTGTGTATAAGTAAGACGAAGACTGATTTCTTCTTGAGCTTTGACTGCATCCATTTACTTGACATACATGTGGACTCAGGCCCTAAATCTTTTGAAGTCTTCATTCAGCTTTAGTATAGAAATGTATTAGTCACTTGGACATATAGGGGGTCTACAAAATATGAGAAAACAGTGCTCTCCAATGTGTGTGTCCAGATGCACAGTGGGACTGGTCCAGCTTATTTCTGTGGCTACTGTCTGTGTGGGTAGGGGAATTAAGACAAACGTTGCAGTGTATATTTAAATCAGGAGCCACGGCTCAGCCACAGCTAATATATATTGAAATACCACAGTTTAGAGAGTCAAAGTGTTGCTTTTTTTTTTTTACCGAAATGTTGCTCTGGGGGCAAGCAGTGGCCTGAAATTGCTGGCATCTGAACAGAGAAGATTGAAGGAAGTTGAAAGGATAGAGCATAGCCAAGTGAGCTTTTAAGCACACAGGTAGAGAACTGGTACCTGGTGTGGCTGAGTTTGCCAGGCATGGATAATAGTGGGAGAGTGAGACAGACAGAAAAAAGGAGTTATAAATTAGTATAGGAGTTGACATAGAGTTGGGATGGAAGCAAAAGGGAATATGAACACACAGTAAAGGTCAGCCATTACACTCTTGCACAAGAGATCTTTGATCTCAATGACACATTTTCCTGCTTAAAAATAATAAGGTAAGAACAAATTAGAAAAACTCAATACAAAGGTTGTAGAAAAAATGCAGTGGTTGGAAGAACAATCTGGCATAGAATGATTGGTGAACTTGAGTAGATATACAGCCGTAGGTGAGCTAAAGATGCACATGTGATTGCGCCTTTTAGCAGAGCATGGAGGGACAGAGAAGGGAGCACCGCTTTGCTCATAAACAGCCAGAAGGTCACATAAGGGAACAAACAAGAAACACAAGGAGGAAGAAAACAGAAGAAATACAAAGAAAAAGAGAAGGGGACACTGTCAGGGGAGTAAAAGACTTGCTTAAAAACCAAACTGCATGGACCTCTGAATTTCTATGTGTTCTTCCAAGTTATTCCTTGGAAGTAAACCTAAAACTTTGCCTGCTTAGACATTGCAAAACAATTTTCAAATTACCACAATTACCAGGCTGAAGTGGTTCTAATCCAATACTGATTTTAAAATTAGATTTTTGTCACTGGAGTATCTAATTGTGGATCAGATATAAATCTAATATGTGGATATTCAACATAAGTAAGGATGGTCATTTTTAATTCCCTGTTGCTTTTTGCTTATCTGCGTGCACAGAGAATGATCCTGGACCTGTAGCACTACTACAGCACTGCTAGCAATAGCAGCTAAAATAGCAAAAGCAAGCTGTCTAGCTTTGTTTTCCTCTAGCTTCTCAGGCTTTTCTGGCAATTAACAACTGGTGCAACAGGCTCTGAAATACGAGTATATTATTAACATATTATTGGTATTGATTTAAATACTTCCCTGCCCAAATTCTGAAAGAAAAATACCCTATAAATGTATATAGGACTAAACACAAAAAATCATTGTGTCCACTCCTTTCAGGCACTAAATTCCCACTTCACTTTATAGACAAAAAAAATGTAATACTAAAACAGAGTTTTTGGCAAGCGCAAATCCATAGCAAATCAGCCCTGTCTAGTCAGTTACCTTTTGCAGTTAAACACATCCATCATTTTTAGATTAGCTATAATTTTGTGAATCATTTGATATTCATGCTTTAATTATTAATAATTTTCGACCAAGCAGACCTTATTGTATTGAATAGTGTCCCATTTTGTGAAATTCATTCAAGATAATCAGTCTTTTCAAATGCCTGAAATGTACTCTGAAATCTGCTCCACTTTGATCATGGCACCAAAGTGTGAACTTCTTTACCTGCTCACTTTAAACTCTAACTTCACTGCATAACACCACTCATGTGGTTTTTACCTCCCATACCAACTATTTGATATCATCTTTCCCTCCAGATTAACCTTTATGGCCCTAATAAATTATCTACATTGAGATCAATGAATGGGAGATGGTGCAATGCCTTATAGGAAGGAGAATATCGCCTGGTGAATAGCCTGCGCCTAACTGTCCCTCTCACTAAAAAAATAATTGTGCCAGTCCACTTTAAAATTATTCTCTTCTTTGTGTTTTTAATTAAATTCAAGTAGAGTTTGAGGTTATTTAACCTTTGCTACCTAGTCTTTATTGGGTGTGCCACAGGTCATTTTCATGCATATATTAATGGCTTACCACCTCCCTTTTCCTCATAGGAAATTATCCACAAGGCTTTACAGATTAAGGAGCGGTTTAGGTCTTGAGCATGGCTGATTTATAATCTGCCAAAGAGAAGTTCTTTGACAAAGAAGAGGCAACATTTTTACAATTTGTTTTAATTGTCAAGGGAATATTTATTGTTTTAGGATTGTGTGCTAACATGTTAGGTGAAATCCCTCAGCTTCTTCATTACTAGCTTTAAAATGTTTCACCATGTGTCAGATCTTCTTGACAAATGTTGTAGATTCTTAGTGTATATTCATATTGAGTGTTTCCTGAGCTGCTACTATAATTGCACATATGGGGATATGTTTATTTAGCAGGTAAATCTAACTGGTTAACTTTATTGAATAGATATTTATGAAACAACAACACTGAACAGGTAAGAGGATTGTTTTAACTTTTCTCTTTGTTTCTGATATTTTGTGATAATAGCAGAACCTAAGCATTTGAAATTTTCTTCCCTTTTTATCCCTTTGATAGCAGTGAATACAGGTCCCGTAGTGCCTTCATTCTTCAAGATGTTTTGACTGGTCAGTGCAGCAAAATGAAGAGACGTTATAAAAGTAAATAAAGGAGATTTGGTCTGAATTTTAGAAGGTATGAAACAGAAACTGGTAGTGAGATAGCAGGGAGTATTATAGAGTATTATGCCAAGCATAACATGCATGAAGAAAGAAATTATTATATTAATAAAAACAACAGATGTTCTAAATGACAGGTCCAGATTTGAAAGTTTAAAGACATTATTTTTAAACACTTTTAAACTTAAATGCAATTTATATGGAAGGGCATTCCTTACTTGGCTCTATAATTTCAAGGAGGATAGACTCAAAAGGAGGGCGAGTTTGGAGCATAGCGTGAAACACAACGAATAGTGTGAAGCTGCCATTTCCTGGTGCACCCACGCAGATTGGATGTCACATATGTCACCCATCCAATATAGGAGTTTTAGCAAATTAACACCTAAAGTTAGGGAGTGCTAGACCACCATTGTTCTGAGAAGATTGAGATATTGCTTGTCAGATTCTAGCCAGTTTCTCACCTCAAAGAAATTTTGACAAAGACTTGTCTTGTCTTTGTCTCTGTGATGAGTGAAGGGGAATCACTGGAAGAAATAATGAAATTTAGAAAGGACAATTATCTTAACTAAGCTTACCTACAAAGGGATAGTGATCAAATAGACTAACTCTAAAAATCCTTCTCAGTTTTTTTGATCAGGAGTAAAAAGTTTGCAAAGAACACGCTGAATTTAGATGTTGTGATAAAACCCCCAAATAGCTAAATCTCTCACCAGACCAATTTATTGATGTTGGAAAATGTGGAAGGTGCTTATCTAAGGAGTTTATTGTTTGCAACCCTTTGGGGTTTTTTTGGTAATTGAGTTTGTAACTAAAGGGTTGGCTAAACTGTTCAAAGGTATTGAAAACTTAAGGCAGTGAGCGAACTGGTTTTATCGTGGTGTATGAATTTTCGAGTTTGTCTTTGTCTTTTGGTGTCTTGGTTACTTTTCGCACTTTAATTTCCTTGCCCCTTGTTTTATTTTTAAGAGATTACCCCATGCTAATTATGATGTTATTGCTTCCTGTTCGCGACTGGGCTTCGGTTTCTGATTGCCACACCTGATCCTTGTTTGTAATCACCTCCCTCAGTATATATCCTCCAGATTTTCTTTTGTTCAGTGCCAGATCATTCTTGTAATCCTGTCACTCGCCCATACTCAGTACATCAGCTGTTTCTGCGTTTTTGTTCCTTCAGTTAACTTTTTTTTTATCTTGCTCCAGCAGTGCTTCAGTTTGATTAATAAATCCTGTTGTCATTTTACCACCTGGTAAGCCTGCTCTCTTTGCAAGAATCCAGCGTTTGTGTTCTCTTACACCTTCAGCTAGTGATGGGCAAATTAAGCTTTCTGAAGCACTGAACCACTTGAGACAATTGTTTTAAAAATGGGTTAATCACTTGAAGCTTCAGTTACAGTGACCTCTCCTGGCAAAAAGTAAGACTGCAGTAAAATAAGGCAAGCTAGTTGGTGGACAGGAGGCTTTATATATTGTCATGTTCTTTTTACAAATAAAGAGGGATGGATGGGTGTAACTTTGGAGAAAGTGCTTGGGAAACAGAATGTGCTGGGAAAATATGGCATAGGTTGGGTGTGCTTGTGTAACTATGGCGGGGGTTATTATGAGGGATGGGGAACAAGATTTTCATGGACGGACATGGTTTATTTCAACAGTTTCTGGATTCAGACAGTTTCTCTTTTTGCTCACAAACATCTTCACACTTTGAGAACATTCTGTCATAAGGAACAGATGAAGCTGGCGTAATGATAATCAATACAAAGTGCAATGATAACAACTTAAAAGCAACAATGCACATACCTACTACAACAAACCCAGAATTTGTCCATTGTTCATCACGGTTATAAAGTGTTGAAGGCGCTAAAATTTCAAACTTTCTCGACTTGTCAGAATCGAGATAGGGGCAGTGTCAATTAATCACCTGATTGCCACAGTAGAACCGCACCGCAGTGAGGTGATTCATTCAGGGAATGAGGCGGTTGCTGTGTTGGACGTCATATGTCATTGGATTTTTTTCCGCACTGAAAAGCTTCGAAGCAGTGGTAAAATGGAATTGCAGTTTCTGCTTTGAAGCGCTATCAAATCTTATAGGACTGCCATCATTACCTTCAGGAGCAAATCCTCCACATGCTGTGTGATGCTTTTGAAGGTTCTCCTCTGAGCATAGTCAGACAGCTTGTTTGTTTTTTTGTTGTTTTTTTGTAAACGGGGCAAAAGTGGGCAATCTTGTCTCATGCTTCTCTGGAGACAGAAAGAAGGCAATAGCGTGTTATTTATTTGCACTGCAACCACCAGTGATTCATTTAGTCACCTCACCCAGCAAAAAAATAATTACCAAGAAAAGGTACCTCCATTTAACCCTTGCAAAACCTTTTTGGGCATAGAGGGATACTACTTTGTCCAAGTTCTTGGTACTCAATAATATTAAGAAGATGCCTGGTCTTATGAGAATATTCCCATCCAACAATAAATTCTGTGTGGTCTAACAACAGGGCATTACCCTTTTGAGATGCAGTGCAATAACTTAAAACACTAAAATAACTAAAGAAAGGACTATGCCTGTAGGAGAGCTGAGCGTTCTTATTATGGAATAACTACTAATAATCTGCAGTTTACAGCAGATATTTTGTCATGTTTAAAGTTGTGAGTGGGAAAAGATACCACTGTGATCATTGCCTGTTCAGCACAGGCCACATGCCTTCCCTGGAACACACCGCTGGCTGGAGAACTGCCACATATTTGGCTGCCACTTCCACTCAGCAGGCATGTGAAAGCATGATAACAGCCTTGCTGTTTGACACACAGTAAGGTGCAGTATCAACCCTAAACAGCCCAACAGTGTTTGGCATACAATAGTGTTTGTGTTGTTTCAGGGACATGCATTTAAGAGTCACCCATAGTATCCAACTTGAATAATAACACATCTTCATGTTAATCCATAAAAAAGTAAAAAGGAATACAGGAAGAAAAAAATCCCCAAAACAGACACAAACAAGACAGTTTAAAATGGTGTTGGAAGAGATGTTTGAGAGATAAGACAACACAGTTTTTAACTATCCATGCAAATTCGCTTTACGTAACAAAAAAAAAAGTTGTCTTTTGTTGGGTAGCATCAAATACAACCCTGCATGATTCATGTGCTCTGCTGGAGCAGATCACAGATGAGGGTGTTGCTTTGTGTCCGGCAACAAGAGAATGGAGAGAGAAGATGGAGCAGATGAGGAAGAAATGCATAGCGATTGAGGATAAAGAAGGAGAGAGAGTGAACACCTGTTAGTCAGGCGCTCTGTATAGCCTTGAATCTATGTTTGTGTGTGCAGGTATCAGTGCAAACACCGCTCTTATCAGCTCAGTTTTAGAGCTGCCAAGATGAAGGTAGTTAGGGCAGAGAATAAGTCTGAAATCAGGGTTCTGGTCTGGGATCAGCTGGGGCAGGTGAGGCAAAAGGTTAGGAGGGTCTGTTGCAGGCAAAAAATATTAATTTCTCTCTCCCTGTCCCGTCTGCTCTGGGATCAGCCTCCATATTCACTTCTAATATATCTGTTATGATAGAGGAACATATTACATCCTTTAAAAGAAGATTTAGATGTGCAATTGATTTCCATATATTGTAAACATGTTTAAATGAGTGCTATGGTGCTTTTCTGTAACATTTTGGGATGTAATCTTACAACATGGTACAAGTCTGGACTACAGCAGTCACATTATCAGATCGGCATGCACAGTGCGAGCGGGTTCATTTGGCTTATGATCAGTTGTTCAGAAGTACCAAGGACACTGCATTATTAAATAAATTACAATGCTGAATGCTGTACTTTTCTTTCATGGTGTTATCTATGATAACTGCAGCACGCAATATTTTTTTTTCACAGCCAACTGAACTACAGAGATTGAAAATGTTTAACTGTAGCTGCAGTTTCTGCTGTCTTTGAGTGCCTATCAGTATTCCATTTTGTTTTAAATTGTAAATAGTCCACACTCCACTCACAAAGCACCTTTTAACCCGTCTACATTTTACAAAATGCTTTATGATGTATCTTTTTTTTTCCCCTTTACACAAGCACTTATATATCATATATGCACTCTATGTATGCAGCACTCATCATTCTCTAGAATCACACACCAATGAATATATTGGGGCAACTTTGGGGTTTAGTGTCTTGCCTGTGTCTCCCCAACCCTTTGACTCGTGGAAGGGCTGGGGATTGAATCCCAGGTCTCCTGACTAATGACCACTTTACCGACTGTGGCTCCCTGACTATTAACACAGTGCTGTGTTTGTTAGCGTGAAATTAATTTTTATCAAGTTGATAACAATTTTGCTGTTAAACTAATGCAATTTAACAGTTAAAGTCATCATAACGCTTACTGTTCAGTAAGTTTAAATGTTAAGAAAATGTCATTTTCATTTACTTCCATCACCACTGTGTTTTATACAATTATTGGGTGTCTGCCTCACTGACTTGAATATTTCAATGATTTGGCATTTTGTTATGAGAAAACTATGACTCTGTGAGAACTTAAGTGATAGCACACTTGATGTACTCCTTAATCTCATGTGAATAACAAAAATTGTGCACAAGATAGCTCTCTCCATCACTTTTACTGGTATTTCACAATAAAGTTCTGTCGGAACATTCATGGAAAAGTGGCCAATATGTGAATGACTGCATTCACAGTCATTGAATGAATCTGTTAAAACCATTGCTATTTCTCACTCACTGCTACAAGGTAAACACTTTGGCTTCTTTGCTGTCAGTACTTCCCAGAACTCAGTAACTAAGTTACATAACGGCCATTGTAGTACAGAAATTGCTAAAATAAAATAAAAAAGAAACTAAGTAATGAAACAGTGTGGCCACTTTCAGCCACAGTTTTTGCCCAACACTATTTTCAATTAAGGAGGTTGACTCATATTGTTAATGGAAGTATACGAGATGAAGTCAAGTACTGTTATAAATGTATGGAAGAATCGTGTTTGCACACATTACACTGAGCTTGAGGTGCTCTCAGTCACTTCAACTCACCAGTAATAAGAGTTGGTGCATGTGGATCTTGTGATGGTGTGTGTGGATCTGGCAGGCTTCAGTCTTGCACTCTGTCGTAACCCTGGTTAATGGGGCCTTTATGGAGATTAAGTAGGGGTGGGACATAGGAAGATATGGTGATGAGTACTAGCCAGGGAGAATGGAACTGGCTGCAGGTGTTAGAACACAGAGGTGTTGGGGGACAGGGGCAAGGGCAGCGCTGTGGAAAGCAGGATTTGAAAATACTGATTGGTTGGTGTCAGTCCCACTTAGAGCTGTTATTTCGATAGTATAGTCAGAGGTCTGAGGCCTGAGCTGAACCCCTGAGTGACTTCTCAATTAGTGGGCAGCCTAGCGTAACTGCCAGACACTATTGTGCACCCACCCACTGTTATCCAGCTGCAACCTCAACAGCCAGATCTCTGCAGTGAACAGTGCTGACCAAGTTACTTTGTTCTGGGGCAGCTGTAGCTCAGGAGGACGAGCAGTCGTCTATCAATTGGAAGGTCAGTGGTATGACTCCTGGATGATCTTTATAGGTGTATGTGACAGAGAAAAACACTGTGTCGGAAAAAAATGTATTGACTAAGGAGTGAATTGGTGAATGTGGCATGTAGTGTAAAAGTGCTTTGAGTTGTCTGCTAGACTAGTGCTATAAAAGTACAGTCCATTTACCATTCTGACCTGGGAAGTAAATGCCACAGTGGAAACCTTTTATACACCAACATGTGGGAAAGCACTGGAAATTATCAGGCTGTTGTTGTTTTTGTCAACAATTTTTTAACATAATTCCATGGCCTGCACCCCTTCATAAAAACCACTGAGGTCAAAATATGGGTTGGATATTTTGTGTAGAGTTGAACCTGAGTGTTAGTGATAATCCATATCACAATGAGAGGTTTTCAAGCTTAGCCAGTCCCAGCTACAGTGCCATGTTTTTGTAAAATGAGATGTAAACATCGCAATTGTAACCATCAGATTCATTGATAAGGAAGATAACAAAAAGAGAGGAACGCTAATGCTACATACTGCTTTCTCAGCCTGGGCAAATTGACTAACATTCAGCAACCTTAAAGCTTTAACTTTACATATCTCTGCGCAAATAACTATAGCCACTGTATCACATATTTTTTCTGTCTTGATACAGAAGATTTGGTTCTGCTCCATCCACAAGAATAAATTTTTTCTTTTGTTCTTTCACTTGATTTTTTTTTATCTTTTGGAATTCACCCAAAAAATTACTTCAAAAACATGAAACAAATTCACACAATTATATAGCTTTCTTTCAGTCAGAAATAATTCTGTTTAGTCCATTCAATATATTTTTTGGTTGGGTCAACATAATTCTACCTGAAACTAAATTTCATCATGTCAATCAATACAAAGACTCACTATTGAAAGGGCATCGGAGCCATACCTCCAAAGCCAAATAGTCAATGTGTTGATGTCATACCTTCTTTTATATCTGATGCTGATGTCTATCTGTGCCAATAGGGGTTAAGAGGCAGCAGTGACTGTAGAGGGGGTGCTGAATTGATTGCATCCTCTTTACACATTTAATCTGTGAAATACTAAATAGGCAATCAAAGCCATCTGAAAGCATGCTGTCAGAACAGCATCCATGTGTAAGTGTGGTGATTTTTTTTAGTCGCCTTGATTGCATTAAGAAGGCTTGATCAGTGGGTGAGAGTGCAAGGCTGCACACTATAACTGTAGGTGGTAGCTGCAGAAACATCCTGCCAAATGACTTCACTAATCACACAGGCCCAAAATAACAATTGTGTTTCATTTCCTCTTTAGTGTTAGGATGCAAGATATGTTCATGATGACGAATCCATTTTTTTATTCAGATTTGGCACATGTATTGATCATTTCCTTTTATTTTTTTATTTATCTTCTGATCTCTACATTAAAGAAAAAAAGCTAAAAGGCAATATTTAAGATAAAAGAACATGGAGCTGGAACATGGAGTTCAAAACTCTCGTTTCTTCACCATTGGGTTGCATTGAGTTGACTCCTTGCACACTTTTCTTGGCTGGTGATTGTCTGGCTTCTTCTTAGTTTGCTGTTTTTAGGACAGTTTGGGGCTATCTATATCCAACAGCATCAGGGTGTAAGAATTTAAAAATACACTGATCAGTTCAAATCAATGTCACAGACAAACATGTAAAGACTTTTTTTATTGGCCTTACAATTATAATTGATTGATCTGAAATTGATTGCAATCAATCTAGTAATAATTTGTAACATCTAAAAATGTATCTTGCTGAATTTTGATGTCTTGTATCTTCAAATGACTGAATAATCACGTGTAAATACAAGCACTCATTACAATTGTAATTTTCCTTTACAATTCCTTTTTTTCGTCTTTGGCTCATATAGCGCATGAACTGATGGGTCACTCATACACTGAAACTAAAAGACCCAGCTTTTTGTGTCAAACAAAAAATAAACAAGACTTGAAAAATACCACATATAAGTTTTCTATAGTACTTTTATTTTCAGATATATTGAAATATTTCACATTTGAATTTGGTTGTTAGATTCAGGGTTTCTTGACAACATATTTTACTGCATGTGCATCCAGGAGTTAATACCACAGTTAGCAGTTACGAGATTATGAGAAATATTTTAAATAAACATTTTGTTTTTGTAAATTCTTGTATTTTGAATAAATAAATAATCCATAGTATGCAATTTTATACTTCAGCATTTTGATACTGACTTGAGAAAAACGTAGACTGACAATGATTTTTGCTTCTTTTCTGGCAATTTTTGTGATCAATAACATGACTATAATGTTAGTTTCATGTAAAAATGCACACAACAAGTTATACTTTACAACATAAGTTACAGCTGTTGTAAACGTACTGTACAAGACACGAGTTACAGCTAGCTCTGTCTTAGACAGTGGTTAATCAGTTAATCAAATATGCAGAGAAATTATCATACCCTGACGCTAGACATTTTCTAAGGGAGAAATTGCAAAGCATGATGTCTATCCAGTGTTTATACAAAGGAAACTATGAGTATATACAAATCATTAGATGCAGCTGATCATGTTTTCTGTGTAGACACTAATAAGGATTTCGCATTTGGAGACATCAAGTCACTACTATAGAGGGTTTGCTGCCTTTTGAATATTACTGGCCTGGATCTATCATCTTCTTCTACTCTTAGCAAAGTACTAGCTTACCATCAGAATATGGAACAATTTACGTATTCAGTTTTTGGTCATTTGTGTCAACAGCCATGTCATCTCTGCTAATGAGTTTTCAACATCACAAACTGGAATAAGCACAGCTATGAAAAATCTATGTAACTGTATTCTTTACTTTATCAATTAAATTACCCGGAGTAACATATATTTCAGATTTAGTCCCTCAGGCACTTTGATCCACAGTAGAAAATTCATTCATTCAAACATTATCATGCATTATCATCCATGCACAGATTTCATCATGTTAAGGTCATGGAGGTATAGCAAATGTATTTGTAGAAGATACATCTTAATTATATATCATCGTGTTCTTTGTAATGATGAAAATAGATTATTACTCATTGTAATCAGGCTATTATTTTCTGCTTTAATGTCTGTACATATTGCTATGTTGAACATTTGATGCAATCTACTAAAAAAGGACACCAGAGCTCTTTACAATATTTTCTGACATTGTATGAATGAAATAACTCATAGATCAAGGAAAATGAGAACTAAAAGGTAAACAACAGTGACAACAATTATAACTTGTAATTATTGGCAGATTATTCAGATTTGTCCTTTTATGTTAATAATAGATTAATATACATATGAAAAGAAATTGCTGCTCACAGATTGTAACACATAGACCCAAGGCAGTGATTGGAATAGTTTTTAGCTTTTAGCTAAAGCTTCCAGGTAAACATTGGAAGGTGTGATAACCTTCAGCTGCACTGAATGACTTTGATGTCCAATGCTGTATACAGTATTTTCAAGTAAAATTAAATTGAACTACAACAAACATTTAATTTAACCACCACAAGCTGTAAACTTCTTCTGACTTCTCCAGGGTATACTGGTGCCTGCCTCTCGCCCAATGGCAACTGGGGCAGGCACCAGCTCCATAATATAGATGCCACATACAGTAGATGTTAAAAGCTCTGCACACCCTAATTATGACTCTCTGCTTAGTAAACCTTGGCTGCCATTAACCTGCCAACTCCACTGTTTACATTTAGCAATTACTTCAATATTTCCAATCTTGCAAATGTGTGTATTCTGAAGTTACTGTGTTTCATTTACTATTTTCAAAAGTAATCCAAAAAAACTTACAAGTCAAAGGTAGTATGTAGTAAAGGGTCTGTCAATGAATTTTATAATACTAATACTGAAAAAGCTGATCTTTAATCATTACAAATATGCAATCAAGCAATATTACCATTAAGGAATATCAAAACACCATTGAGGTGAAGAACATGGCTAACTAAACTGAAAGCCTTTTATTTCTATATGTTAGTAGAACAACTTGGCATTTAATCATACTGAAACAGCATGCCTATCTAAACTCAGTATCACTTGCCTTCTGACTGTCTGAACCATCTCACTAATATGCCCTGGCTTCATTAGTAAATTAGTCATTGTTGCTGTCTATGTTAAGAATGAATCAGTTTACCGCTTTAGTTGTTTGGCTACTCATGTTACAGGGCTTTGCTGACAGTTTAAAATCTCATTGGTTTGTGGGTTGTATACAGTTGAATTCAAGATGATTGCAGTCAGATTTGAATGAACTGGAAAAAATATATAAATTGAGTCTGAAAAAGTATTCTGCTGCTTGAGATACTCGGGTATCAAATGTGGATTAACTGTCTAAAAATACTCCCCAACAAGCCATTTCTCTTGTTGATGCAGTATTCTTTTTGAACTTTAGAGGTGAGGAATTACTAAGCATTTTCCTAATATTTCAGCTCAACAGGCTCCATGATTGCACTTGTAACTTGGAATCACAGGCAGATGCTGTTGGGAGGACAAGATACTATGAAGATATTATGAAGCAAACTAACTTTTTTTGACAGGTTTTTTTTCCTACAATTTTTTGTAGAATTAGAGCTTCAAGTGTTACGTTTTTGGTAAAACAAAAAAAATCATTCTTGAATTATATTCAGTTTAGATTTTTTCGAAACTGATAATTCAAGCTAGCTTGATTCTGCAGTGGCAGTTTACATAGTTTAAATGTAGATTTAAATTCATCATGTTAACTGTGTGGACATACTTTTCCTTCCTGTTTAGATTAGCTACATTAGCTTTGAAAAGCAATGATTCATGTACATATGTTGTGCTGATAATTTCAAGGCTAGTGCAACATTATGAAACCCAAGTTGGGATCTCAGGTTTGTCGATAGCGATAACTGTTGAAGGCAGAGGTTTGAATATATTTCATCATACCCTCTTCAAAATGGAGCCAGATGCAGCTCTGCTAAATAAGAAGAAGTGAAAAGCTTTTAATTTGTTACCTTGCTTCTAACGTATTGTGTGGTGTGAAGGTTTTTTTTTAAAAGGGGAGAAAAAATGATAAAGACCTCTTTGGTTTCAATCAAGGGCACTGACACATTACTGTGGTTTAAGTACTGCAGCAACAGAGAGGGGTATTGACATGATTAATTTTAATTTTTGCAGGAGTAGAGAGAAAACCAACTACCACAATTTGACACATTGAAGCAGACATAACAAAAAATGCAACATAATAGGCCAGCCATTTATATTCCCTCCAAAATAAAGAGAAGGTATTTTTTCTGTATTAATAGTAACAAGTGTAATGTTACAAAATATTACCGTAGCTGGATTCTGGAATGACTCTTCATATTCTGTAAACACTCCAACTGAGCTTGAAGCAGTTGTGTAACGCAAGTGCTTTTCTTCATCCATACATCCATACATTTTATATAATAGCACACCAAGGAATCATTAATTTTACCATAACTTTTGTTCCAAGTGGTGGTATTATTATTAGATATTAGTCTGTTACATATGTGATATGACAGATAATCAATTTGTCAGGCATCCTCCGCTCAGAATGGGGCAAATACAGTGTCCTCTTCATAACACTGCGATTCATGAACATTAAGGCAGCTGTCAGGTTGCCAACTATTTCTCCATTACTAAATAACCGAAGACTACCAAAGTATGTTGCATTATTCATCAGTAGAAGTTCAGCTGATTTGAATTTTGATTTATTTTATTTGATCATTTCATTCCATCTATAGTAATGCATTATATTTCAGAGTGAGATAGTCATATATGTGCAACTTCACTGTCCCATCCCACAAAAAGTAAATTTTCCTTCACCTTGGAACAACAGCTTTATTTCACAAATTATGGCTATTTATTTTCCAGTTCTCTAGTTAAAGTTTTTGTTTAACTAGAAAAGTCCATTTTCTGACATCACTGAAGAATTATTTAAGACTAAGCTCAGGTTAGTTCACTCTCCTCAGCAAGAGATTCTCCACTGGACATGCATTCTCACTACTATAAGTACTCTAGAATTCACCTGAGACATGACATAGCAAGAACAAAGCATGGCATCATGCAAACTGTATCCTTTTCTGTGAAAAAATTTGCTTACACTGAATGTATCTATTCATTTTGAAAAAATTAATGGATAATGCAACCCTCAACGCCCCTGGCACTAAGGGCAGGAGGAGAACATCCGGTTTGATCCTGTTCTGATAAAGTCTCACAAGTGTTACCTTTATTTTGATACCAAGATGGTTTACACAGAGTTTTTAATTGCAAAGAATTACTCAATTCATTTTGAGCATATCATTTTCGAGCAGGAACCCCAGAAAGACTCCTGGGGCTGAACAGGTTAAGAGGCTGTTGTGCTCACAGTTGATTCATTTCAGATGAAGAATGGATTAAATGTGAGGATATTAAAGAAAGAAAAGTCCTGTGAGAGCAAACATAACGAGAAACAGTGTCTTGATACATCTATTTTGATTGATACAAGGCCCTAATTTAATGGCATGTTTGAGTTATTTTGTATGGTCTTTTATTATTTTGCACACACATTTGGTTCATTTGTGTACAATAGAATACAAGAGAATATAAAAAGAGTCAGCATATTAAAGTAGCCTTTCATCTTTGATGTCACGGTTTGCACTCTAGGAGGTTGCCTCCTTTTAATATGACTTGGAGTCTCTGAAAAAAAGGATTTTTTCATATTCATTTCTCATTTTAAGATCTGAAAAATCAGCTTTTAAAGGAAACATTATAGTTTCCTGCATGTACACTGCTGTTTTCTTTGACTTCATAATCATAATGTTACTCAGTGTTTGATGTGTTAATCAGATGTGCTGTTCCAGTGGATCAAGTAGCAACACTCTCAAAGCCAAGGAAAGTACCAATTACTTTTACGCCCATGTCATTTTTGTCTAAGAATTAAAAGGTTCCTTTAGATATTAATGTTATGCACTTTCATTGAGGCATAAAGTACACTAAGAATTGGGCAAATTCGTCTGTTGAAGTGTGAAAAAACAGCATCTCTCCTCACTGCTGAATTGAGATTGCATTTGGCTGTCTACAGTATACAGACACAAAGCAGCAAAACAAAGAGGACACTTCAGGTGCATTCACTGGTGTGTTTCAACATCCTAGAAGGTTGTGCTGAGGTGTGGTTGTTTGAAATTTGTCAGGGAATGTGTAACAGCTTTGAAATAATTAGATTTAATTATTTGGCTTATTGCTTTGTTCTCATAATATACTGTTTGTTCTCATACTCTCTCCTCTTATTCTGTCTCAAGCTTGCTTGACAACACAGCTTGTGTTGAATTAGTTATGTTTAGCCAAGTGGAACTGATTTTACCAGTTATGGTAGAGATAAACCGATATTGTGACTGAAATGAAAAATATTAAATAAGATGCAGGGAGCACACAATCAATCAGATATGTACGGTACAAATGCTCTCTAATAAGTACTTTATGGTTTGGGAGGTAAAATATCTTCCAGACATTTTATTTAGTCCTTGGTTCCTGTGATAGAAAAGTGTTTAACAGATTATTGTGACTGTTCTGAGTATTAGATGTAGGTCTATTTAGATAATGCTGTGTTTTAGTTTCATTAGCCGGCTCCAAGGCTTAGTCTAATGTGTTCCAGGCATAGTGGTGCAGATGGTAACGTTACGCTGCCCTGCCTAACCAGAACAGAACCTAAAATAAAAAATGATTCAAACTTGTTAACAGAATAACTAGGTCACATTGCATCCGGTGTACTCAATGTAGTGAATCATGGCCACAAAATACGATTTTTTTTCTTGTATGTGGCTACTAACAGGCTCCATAAATTCTAACTAATTTCTAATTGTTACATGGACGTGACTGCAACAAACACTTTTATCTTTTCTCCCTCACAGGTTTAAATACCAATTATGTGGAATGACAAGTGTTTTTCAACCTTTTTAAGGAGATTCTATAGGAGGTAATTAGGTAGAAATCAGTAGCTGCTCTACAGGCTCAGTGGTGTGTACCTCCATATGGTCTGCAGTCTCTCAAAAAGCATGCCATAATTCATCATTTGGATATCACAGTCCAGGTGCAGATGAGAGCTGATAGAGCTGGCAGCCAGACAAGTAAGGGCACTCAAGGAGGAAAATCTTATCCTAGTGACAATTCCTGGGTCATGCCTGTGGTAATTTAAATAATTTTGGCCCTGGAGTTTCTTAATCACTGACAATCTCACATGCAGGGGGTGGGGTGGGTTGGGGTAAATTGAAAAAGAGTCTGATTACATCTGCCACTGGTAAATCTCTACCCTCCTCCACCCACCACAGCTCACATTAGCACGTGTGATATCTAAAACCCCACATTTCTGATTGCATTCTCCTGCTTATGTCAAAATATAGTTGCCATAACAGATATATCTATTCTTTCTTACATTATTTTCCTTTTTTACAGACAGAATTAATCGTTGTTTCCAAGTGGGACAGCAGCATGGTGCCAACTAGGGCTGATCATCAAATAGACAAAAACAGTCCCATTAAAAACGCCTGTGCTGAGATGCAACAAATCATTTGTCTGTTATTAACCCTGAGCCTGTAATTATGCAGATTGCCATAGATTTTCCCTGGATGCCTTGAAGTGAGATCCGTGGGTTGTTCTGTGTATGGCAGGCAGACGAGGGAACGGTCATGCATCACTGAACTTGCCACATTCATCATGTTGACTGATGGCACAGGGAGTCGGTCCTCAGGTCCCGGTGGTTAATGTAGTGGGTAATTAACTGTCATTTGCCTAGTAATAGGCCAATGATCAATGATTTGTGAGGAAACAAATTCTAATCCAGAAGCTGATGAATGCATGCCGAGGTTAGAGCAATTGATGTGGTGAGAGGGATAGGAGATGACGGTTGGCGAGAAAAAGGAGCATAAATAGAATTTCTTCTTCCTTTACCAACTGAAAGACTGGTGTTATCAGAATACCCCCTGCTCTTTGAATAGATTAAGCCTAAAAAGGTTCAGTTGTTGCCGTTGATTTTATGGAAGCCCAAGGTGAATGATGAAGGAGTCACTTGACCCACATTACAAAACTTTCTACAAGGATTAGTTTTAAACAGCCATCTCACATAACGATCCAAGTGTATTTTTTATTAATTTTTTTTCTTCTTCCCGAGCACATTTGTTTATAGTTTGGGGGACATGCCAGAGCTTTTTCTCAGATTTGTCATGCAGAAAAAATGCAGGGGTCACCATTCCCCTTTCTTGAAAAGGGTTTAGATCCTGCAGAGTGTGTTTTACAGTCCATTGGACTAAAGACATAATTTCTTGTCTTTGATTTGTCATTAAACTTATACTATTGACGCAATTTTGGCTGTAAAATGTATGCATTTCAATTTCATATGGTATTATCAAGCTCTTTTAATATACAAGCTATCATATCAGCCATGGATATGTAGTCTAGGTCAAACGTGCTGTTCTATTTTTCTGTTTCTGTTCTTTTTTAGCAGAACCACATTTAGCAGCTTTCTATATATGGCTACAAGATACAGCGACAATATATTTATTTATTACTTATTACATTTCAGTGGTGCTTGTACATCATCATCTTTTATTTAATTTTTGCTCAGGTAAGTCGATTGAAAACCAGTTCTTATTTGAAATGACAACCTGGCCAAGAGGCAGCAGCAAAAGGCAAATTATACAAATAATCATAGTACAAAATAACTATTAAAAACATGAATGCATGCTATAAAAAACATGAATCTTCTGATTGTATTGGAGCCTGTGTTTTTCAATTAATTATCATCAAATCATACTTAGTTTGCGTCATCCCTGGACAGTGATTAACATCTTCCTATGAGTGGCAGATAGCCTACATCAATTTTCCTCCCCTGTAATTTGAGCAAGGGCTTCCTGTTGGTTTGAATGAGAGGCAAGACTTTGAGGCAAGACTTTGACCCACAGAAACACAACAAACCCAACTGGTAAGGTGCTGGTGCTCCCACAGAGCATCTTCTCTGGCTCAGTTTTTAGGAGACAGTAGAAAAACTGTTTGCCTTGACAAGGTCGCGTATCTACTGTTTTCACAAGCAAGCATAGGTTGGGAGGTGACCTTTAATCTCTTAAGCAGTTGTTAAAGTTAATAATAAGGACAGATAAGATTTGCAGCAAACAAATTGATAGAAGAAGCCAAAAGTTTGAATGTCCTGTTTGTCAAATCCATTTTGTATCATAATTGGGTCATCTAAATTAGTTCAATTTCCTTTGAAATTCAATGCACATGTCTTTTTACAAATATAATTCAGTTTAACCGTTATTCAGTGTTAGAAGCAACTTATTTTGTAAAATAGAGGAATTTTACATATGATTTGGTATTATGCTGGTAGAATGAAATGTTCTCTTTTTTCTTCAACTCAGTTGGTATATGTAAATGGTTACCTACCCTGAATTTGATTCTGGTTTACTCCTGTGATGAAGGTTTTCCATCCCACTACCACCATGTGCTGTCTAAAGTGGGGGATTTTTGAGTGTCTTACTGTAATATTGTAGAGTCTTAACCGACTAAGTTAAGTACCATGAAATGAAAGACCGATTTCATGGTTCTGTGCCATAAAATTAGACTAAATTAGAAGAGAAAGAAAGTAATGCAACATCTTAAAATTTTTGACAGGTTCTACTTTTTTTGTCACCATTCTCCACCCACAATGAGTTTAATATCATGGAAATTAAATTTTAATGGTTAAGGCTAATTTCAGGAGCCTGTTGGTTGTAATGCTGCAGATTTTGAAGGCAAGATGTTATCCGGGTATAAAGCCTAAAATCATCATTGCTTTACAAATGTGCATTTATTGTTTAAGAATATTAACAAATACTATAAAATCATCAAAACTTGCAAGTGTTTTATGTAAACATTATATCAAAGAGTTACAAGGTTTAAAATGTTCTAGTTTAAAGAAGAAACAGTATTTGAAATACTGAAGCAGTCCACTATGAATATCCTGTCATTGAAGAGATTCAAAACATTTTAAGAGATTGTTATTCAATTAAATTATTTCAAATGAACACTTTATGCCAAGGAGTTGGGACTTTAGCTTGTGTTTAGTTAATTTTCCTTTCATATTTTTATTTTTGTGGGGTTGATTTATTATATAATTATAGTTGAAAGTTCAATTTTTACTATTAAGCAAAACACACTGACTTTTCTTTACATTGGGGTTTAGCCAAAGAACACAACATAATGAACAGATATTGTAACAAATAAAAGCTTGAAACAGCTATCACATTTGCATGGTGTAATTTGTTTATTTTGGGAGGGGTTGTTTGTTTTTTTGTTTGTTTAATCTATTCCTTTCTTTTGATTAAGTCACTACTGATTATTTGTATAGATCCTATTTGCTTTCTACTTACCGACCATGTTACAAGAGATATCCTTCATTGTCTTAAGGTGTGTTGACAGTGGTCCTTAATTTTGTAGGAATTTATGACTGCACAATCTGTCTTCTTCCTTGCCTGTGGGAAACATGCTTTCTGAGGGTTAATAAACAATCCTGCATATCCCAAGCCTTGAGATAATTTATCAGATTGCGATCTCCTACAGGCTCTGAGAGTGGCATGCCGTTTTATCATTTTAACAACGACTGCTAAAAATGCCTCAAGAAGTCTACCTAATAGGTTATTCTGTTATATCATTTTGTTATCAGAAATTTTTTCCCTTGGTAGCCTAGTCTAGGTCACTGTTTAGTAACAGTCTTGAATTCCTAATGAATGCTCACATTAATGTCCCTGGAGCAGACCATGAAATAATAGGTTCCTCCCTGGGCAGTAGTGATGGCCTTGTTCTATCTTTTTCTGTGGTAGAAGCTGTGATCCTACTATGTATACTGTTTTACCGGGACTTAGGCAATATCTGTCTCAGCAGCTCACTTTGGTGTGTTTAATGTAGTGCACAAATAAATTATGGGCACAAAATAAATGTGTTCATTAGAATATGGTGTCTTGAAAATGGAAATCCTGTTAAAATAGAAAAATAAAAATCAATAAATATAGATTATTATTACATATTACTAACATTTCATTTTACAAGTTTATCATCACATCATGCCAACTGTTAGTGTCATATGCAGAGAAATGTGAACAATGTGAAACAGGTATGGCATACAATTATAGACATAAAACTTATAGGAAAAAAACATTCAAATATGTAATTCATCTGTGTACACAAGTGTATCTGGGATTTGTTTAGCCAACTTTAGCTACAAGCTGGAGATCAGTGGGAAACTGGAAACTTAGTGCCTGTCAACTGGTTCAACTTATAATTTCCAATGTTTCTTTAGTTTGAATTATGCTTTATATTAAAGACTCAAGTATATTTTGTTCTGTTCTTGTATGTGATTCAGGTTGTTTGGTGTAACAGGCAACTGTGCAGCCTGCAGTAAGCTAATTCCAGCATTTGAGATGGTAATGAGGGCAAAAGAGAACGTCTATCACCTGGACTGCTTTGCATGCCAGCTCTGCAATCAAAGGTGAGTTGCTGGACTAGACCACACTTCTTCTACTCATACCTGTGCCCATGCAGATGGCTGAGGAGAGAAGCAAGATTGTTGCATAAATAATCCATTCTTTTGGTAGTTGATTAAAAAGGTTTCGCAAAAGGAATGCATCACTTAGTAAGCCATGTTAACACATCCAAGACCATGGAGTGCTTGCTAGACTCAGCACAGTGTTTGTTTTTTTTACATATATTCTCAATCACTCCTAAATTCTCACCCTCTACCTAAATCCTTCTGAGGGGATGTGAGTACCATAATTAAGACTGATGAATAATAACAATAGTTACATCCCTTCTTGTGTGTTGTCTGCTCATTTATTTTGTAACGGAATAGAGAAGTAGATTAATGAAAAGTGATTAAGCTTTTTAAATTGGACTGGCTCACAAAAGCTAAATAAATATTATTCATACAGTCATTTTCTTCATGCATTTCTATAGGAGCAGCCAGATTACAGGAAAATATCAATTAGTCAATTTGGGTCAGGTGGTACTGCAATCTATATTCACATTTTTAAAGATAAGCAACATTGAGCGGGTGTATCATCAAATAGCTGTTGACATGTCACTAAAGCAACCTGATACGTTGTTAACTGTGGCCTAAATCGTAATTATTTCCTCACTTTAACAATGATTTTGATTCCTGAACCTAACCAGGAAACTGTGTTTACCAAACCCTGTTATAACCGAACACTTCATTGTGATGTTTGCTGTAATGTAATTTTTTGCACGAGATGCTTATATGAATTGTATCACAAGTTATGGATAAAAAACCCATATTGTCCTTAGATATGAGTTATCTCCTGCCATCCATATAGACACTGATCAAGAGAATGCTTGTATGTCTCATATTTAACAGCATGAACAGATGAACGAAAAGATAATATGTTTTTCAGGATTTGTTGGGAAGATCATGGGTTTGTTGTGTTCCTGTGATTCTCCCAGCTTTTCCCCCAAACTTGTTACTGATACTTAGACACAGGCATCCACATACATACACAAACCAGACACATTTAGAACGGTAAAGACATAAGCCTTGGTTGCGCACAACCAGCTTCTAATCGAAGAAGTCATATGTAGTCATATATTCATGTCTTGCTGAGGCAGACCAATGATGCTCTCCCACATCTCCCAAAACCCATTTAAGCACAAACAAATCTTTCTTTTTACATTGTAACAGTTGATGAACTGTTGAGCCAACATTAGTGTGTGTTCACCATGGCTTTACAAGCATTGTTCTAATGCTCATTCATTTGACAAGGTTTCTGGTGTAACACTTTTTGTGACTATTTGTGGTATATATACTTGGGATAGAAAATTATTTTGAAAATATATACATTTTATATCAAATTTCTATTAAGTACTTACTGTATCCCAGGAGATTGAGAACAGGGAACTCAAAGCAAGTCATTATTCTGATTTTATCAAGAACTCACTTTAAGTTTCTAATGTGCATTGCTGTGCTCAACTGTTAAGGGTTTTACTCAAGTAACAGGCCAATTAAGAAAGACACAGATTGGACGATTAGTCTGTTAGGTAATAGTGGATGTAACTTGTGACTACTTACTTGCTCTTTGTCATCTTCACCATGGAATTGGCATCAATCTCTCACTTGCCAACCCAAAGCCCTTAACCTTCCTTTTTTTCACTTTGTTCATGACTTTGAAATGGTATCTGGCTGAATGGAGTGAACAACTCCTATTCATATAGGATCTTATTGGTGATCTGTCTGCACCCACTGTGGCTTTACTCAGTTCAAAGAGACATAAATCTGCCATTGTGACCTTCCCACCAGCAATACTTGTTATTTTCCCCACGTGAGCAGTGAAAGGAAGCGCTACCACATTCTTAGAGCCAGAGACATGGAGCTGGTTCTGAGGACACAGGGGATGTTGGTGAAGAAGGGGGTGAGAGGAATAAGGAAGGAGATATGAGACTCCATCCCACAAGCAGTTAGCCACAGATCAGCCCTGGGGGACAGCTAATCGATGAGGCTGTCGTCCAGCCTCATCATCTAGCCAGTGCTTGCCCAATTCATCCCTTAAGAGCTGGAGGCCACAGACTACAGAGGTTGGCGGAAGGCCAGAGTAGATGGGAGCAGTTGGAAGCAATGGGTGACAGTGCAGAGGAAGGTCAGCAATGATAAAGGAAAAAGACTCCATATTGGAGCTTTTGAAGGAGATACTGACACCAATTTGGTAAAGCACAGCAAAGCTTGTCCACTGGTGTGAAATAGGCTTGTTAGAGAGGGGCCTAATAGACAAAATTAGACAATCATTTTCTCTATAATTAGTATTCAGACCTCAGAGTATTGTAGGTAGTGTGCTGTAAATATTATACATCATACATAGATAGATAGATAGATAGATAGATAGATAGATAGATAGATAGATAGATAGATAGATAGATAGATAGATAGATAGATAGATAGATAGATAGATAAAATTAATGTAACAAATTATGCTTTCAAATGCCCCACAGACCTGATTAAATGGTGCAAGCAGACTGACATCATCAAATTCCTACCGTGTATCCAACTCCCATCACATAAGATCCAGGGAAGTCAAACAAAGGCAAGGCTCACTGTCCCCACCCCACCCCACCCCATTTCACCTCCTCCTCCCTGGTAAACACAAGCGCCATTGTTGTAGTTTTTGTCCTACCTGTACATTGAGGGAGATAAGCAGTTTAGGGTAATACAAGAAGAGTAACCTCTGCTATGCATTTGATGTGTTTGCAAGATCTCTAACTGCTATCTTTCTTTCTGTTCTGCAGGTTTTGTGTAGGGGACAAGTTTTTCCTGAAGAACAACATGATTCTGTGCCAAACTGACTATGAAGAGGGGCTGATGAAGGAGGGCTATGCTCCCCAGGTTCGCTGACCCTCAGAAGCCAGTGCAGAGGAATCAGAGGAGTGGGAGAAAGAGAGAGACTAAAGGAGAGCATGCAATCACACAACAAAATGCACTATTTGCCTCCGGTTCGACTCCTGTACCCCACATGTATATAACTAAGCTAGCCTCCTTGGAAAGGGACACACTTTACTGTACAGAATAGCCATAGAGACAATGTGGCAAAGAAAGATCCAGAGAGCCGACAACAAATTTCAAATGTTTGTATATTTAGTTATTTGTTAATACCACATGCTGCCTCTGACCATCTGGCAAGCAAACATTGGTTTCATACCAATTTCTTACCAATTGCTGATGAAGGTTAAGATTCTCAAACTGATCACAGAGTATCTGTATGCCTCTAAGAACGTTTTAGAAGAACTTCTCAGATCTTCTTGGATTATTCTCTCACAATCAACCACCGCATAAAAATTCCATTTAAGAATATGTCACAGAAGATCGCTGAGTCCTGTCGACCCTATCTTAGTGTGAAATATCTGCTTGTCTGATAGCACAATTTCTCAGTTGTATAGTAAATGTGTGATTGGCTCTTTTAATGCTAGTAAAAACAGTTTTTCTAGAAAGTAAGCGACTTCTGATTACACTAAGTTGTATGGCAGATAAAATGTCTTCATTTTGCTGAAAGGCATCTCTGGTAGTATTGAAGATACAGTAAATAATCACACAACTTTAAATTTAATTGTTTTAACCTTGTTCCTACTCAGCTCTGAAACAAAGAAGAGCTTTTAACATCTTAACAGTCAAGTATTTTGTCAGGAACTGACAAAGTGCAAAAAGAAAGAATGTTGGACTTGGATTAATTGGATGGACAAAAACAACAATTTAAGTTTAAGGTTTGTGTCAGCTGGGTGTGTAAATATGGATGTTATCACATAAAAAACTTTATTAAGGGGTAGTACAGTATGTAAGAAGCTTGTTCTGCAGGTGTTAAGTAACCAGAGATCTGTCAAAACATCTCTAAGAATTTTGTATCAGATTTAATGCCGGTAAACAAATACTAGGCTGTGATAGATATTTCATTGAGTAACAAGAGTCACTTCCTTTCCTAAAATGATCGGTGCTCTTTTGAAAAGTCAGAATAAGTGGCAAGCCTTGAATTAGACTTTGACTCCAAGCTCCTTTCTTGTGGAGGATTGCTACATACTTTTTGGTGGATAGTTCATTTCTATTCATGAAAACCTTGCACTCACACTGTTTTGATAGGCACAGGAAATATGTGTCAGGTTGTTGTACACATTTTAAAGATGTAAGAATCACATGGGGGAGGGAATGGTGAGGGTTGATTACTTTTTGTACACTATTTATTTGATTAGACTTCAGTGCATCTTCTGTTGTCCAAACGTTTGACATTGTTTCATGTAATAATACTTGAATCCATTGGAAAATTTCACAATCACCGTTTGGGAGTGAACTTTTTCAACACAGCTTTCATAGTCATTCACATTAAGGCTCATCTTGGTCAAAATGGCAACCTGCTGCAGAGGAATGAAGTCCTTTTCAGCTTAGAGGAAAAAACAGTATTCATTCTCCTGAACTGATCATCATCTTAGCAAGCAACAGCATTCTGCATCAATTCTTACTTCATTTGTAAATTGTGGGTGTACATAAAATAAATATTAATTTTGCTTGCTATTTTACAAGGATTTTTTTTTTGTGTCATTCAGCATGAAATGTTTATTTTTAGGACAACTCTTGTAAATACTATAACTGTAACAATTTTAAGCACAAATGTAATACAGTTTTATTGTGTTACCAGCAAGTTTGGTCTCTTATTTTGATTGTCACTTCAGTTGTTGTAATCATTATCTTGAAAGAGATTATATATACTTTACATATCACTGCATTTGGTAAAACAAGCTTCTTTTAGTGTTATGCAGAATTAGACGTGAACCAGCTGCCAGAAAGCACCTATGCTCTGTCCCCGTCTATTCAATTCAGTTCAATGCAAGTTTTATTGCTATAGTGCCTAATAACATCAGTGAGGGATACAGACCAATTCAATTCAATAACAATCCAATTAACAATCAAAAAAACTCCCTTTTTTAACACAAATAAACATCTAGCAGAACCAGACTCAAGGAGCTGCCTCGACTGGCTTGGGGTTGAGAGGACAGGAAAGAGGAGACAAAAGCACCATAACACCAGGCCAGGGACACCTGTATATACATATATACATATACATGGACAGTAAAAGAGACCAGAGTGTATAAAAGTGCATCATGGGGTGTTCCTAACATCTCCTTTATTTTCCCAATGGAGCATTTCGCTACGAAATTCCGCACGTTTACTTGTGGATCCCAGAGTTTCTAAAAGTAGAATGGGAGGCAGAGCCTTCAGTTATCAGGCCCCTCCTTTGTGGAAAAAGCTGCCAGTAAGTGTCTGGGAAGCAGACAGCCTTTCCACCATTAAGACTAGGCTTAAAACTTTTCTTTTTGATAAAGCTTATAGGATGGCTAAGGTGATCCTGAAACATTCACTGCGGAACCATTTTCTACAAATTTGTCGTAAATACTATATCAAATTGTTGGTCCCACAAGATTTTATAAGCATTTGAGTATTCTTAGCCCCTTAGCCACTTCCGATTTCATGACAAGGGATTAAGATTTTCAATTCAGTTTTATTTATATATCGCCAGATTACAACGAATGTCATCTCAAGGCACTTAAATAATATAGTCCAATTCAAGCTAGTTGGAGTTCAATTCATTGTAATCATTCTCCAATGAAATCCAATTAATCAATTTCAAAATAATCCAATTAATTCAAACAGAGCCAATTCCAAAACAATTTCCTCGCTAAGGAAACCAAAAGATTGCACCAAAACTTCTCTTCAGTCCAATCTCTCGTCCTGAGCATGCCTGAGGCAACTGTGGAAAGAAACAACTACCTTTTAACAGGAAGAAACCTCTGGCAGAACCAGACTCAGGAAGGGTGGCCATCCGCCTCAGCTAGCTGGGATTGGACAAGACAGAAAAGGGGGGACAACAAACACCAAAACACTATTCAAAGGATACCTGTTGGAAACACACAAAGTTGATGACCACAATAATGTCACCAGTAAATAATATCATTTGAGAAATTAAGGGGGGGGGCAAAGTGAGGAAAGGTGTAACAGATGAGGCCCCCCCAGCAGTCCAGGCCTATAGCAGCTTAACTATGGGACGTCTCAGGATCACCTGAGCCATCCCTAACTATAAGCCTTATCAAAAAGGAAAGTTTTAAGCCTAGTCTTAAAGGGGAACTCCGGTTTTTTTAAACCTAGACCTTATTTCTGGCATGAAATTTATCTACTCACCGAGAACAGTTTGGCGAAAATCGGCGTCCTTCAAAAGCTATTTAGAAAACTCGCGATCGGCGTATATCCATATAACGGAGTTAAGTTAATGGGGCAGGGACGATGCGGCCTCTAAATAAGGCATCATCTGTCTTTATTTCACCAATACTTTAAGAAGAATGAATGAATGAACGAACGTGTACTATTACTCTGTTAGCTCATTGGTGCTGTTATGTGGCTACTTGCGGCTATAGGAGAGCGAACGGAGGGATTTCTATACAGGCTCTCTACTGGGACTACTTCATCCACCCACACCCATGGAGCACAGTTTATTTACTCCTTTCTCTGTGACAGTCGGCTAACTTCACACAGAGTTTGCTACTGCTAGTTTTGTGCAACATATTTATCAGATTTTGACAACGTGAACGACGACTTTGAGTAAGATGGACGTTCTTACCGGAGTGAATGAGCTGTGCTGCAGCCATGCGTGTTGGTGAAGTCGTCCCATTAGAGGTGTGAATTCCCTCCATTAGCTCTCCTATAGCTGCAAGTAGCCACATAACAGTAGCTATGTACTAACAACTGTTCTCGGTGAGTAGATACACGTATTTCATGCCAGAAATAAGGTCTAGGTTTAAAAATACCGGAGTTCCCCTTTAAAAGTGGAAAGGCTGTTTGCTTCCAAGAGTTTTTTTCTTCTGTTAGTGTTTAACTGGGTTTAACTTAATTTTAATGCTGGGTGGCACTGTCAGTATAACTTAATATATGCACATAGATACATGCAGGCCAGGACTGTCATACTGCATGTGAAACTTTGTGTGATTTACAGCTTTTCTTTTTTGTGAGATGTCGACCTTTGCCAAGTTGCCAGACCATGCCATGTGGAAAAACTCAATGCCTTAAACATTCTCTGTCCAAGTTTTAGGTAGATGAGGTTAACAGGCTGCGATGAGTAAATCAGAGTGTAATAGATTGCACCTCTGGCCAAAAGTAGCAGATTTTGTTTCTTGAACAAGAGTTCATATAGTTGTGGACCAGTCTCTCTCTCTCTCATTTGGTATTATATGCTCAGTAGTGAGAGGGAAGAGGATAGAGCAGATAATACCACAGAACAGTAGTAAGTTGAAACCTTTAAAACTTTTAACTACAGGAATTTTGAAAAAAAAATTTCTGGACTTTTTTTTGAGAAAAAAAGTAGTTGCACTCCTCGAAGAACTAATGTAGATCAAGTTACACCCTCTTGAGCAACTTATGTCATTTCAGTAATACAAAAAAGATGAAGAATGACAATCTGTGTAGTTGTACATCTAGTATGTCCGAGTTTATTCCAGAAAAGCCGAAAATATGTCTAAGTCAAACAATTAAGCTCCAGTTGCTCAGCTATTGTTGTGCAGCTTCATCTCAACAACACAATGTCTCAGACCTGACCCAGTAAAAAAATAATTTGGTGAGGTATCACTGCTGTGGAAACCGCTTGTCATTAACCTAAATGCCATCAAGATGCATAGCAAGAGGAAAATTGTTGGGGGAACAAGAATTGTACAGCCATTCAGACCTTAGAAGTCTTCTTTTTGATGTAGCAGCGTAACATCTAACAGATGGCCATTTTGGTCTTTAAGCCTCAGTATACCAACTCAGCCATTCAAAGAAAATTACAGCAATTCACCTTCCACACATGCACACACACACATACAGAGAGAGAGTGAGAGAGAGAGAGAGAGTTTCTGTTAACAGCACTTTTTTTTGCTGTGGCTCTTTTCAGATAATGTTCATGCCAAACCAAAGCAAAACAGATGTCCTTGTTAAGTTGCCATTATAACCTTTGGAAATTATATAGATCAAACATAGGTGGCTCAACATTAAATCAGTGTTTGCTTACGCATAGCTAACTGCTGTCACAGAATCAGCTAAGTGTAGCTGCGTGCTACACCCCAATGCCTCCCACTTAACAAGCACAATAATTCAGCTCTAGTGTAGGGATGTAACGATATGGAAAATTTGATATCACGATTATATTGACCAAATTATCGCGGTTAACTGTTAATTGTTGTACAAATGTCAAAAAAACACATAGGCTACATGTAAATAATTTCATGAAATCTTGTGATTCTCTTATCATACTAAAACATTTGAAGCAAAAATCTTATCAAAATTAAACTTTCACATTAAAGGGGCAAAGAACTGGCACAGAAAGAGAGTTTATTTTGTAATTTATAAAAAAAATTTGTTTACATATTTTGTTGATACATAAGGAGTGTGTGTGAGAGTGAGAGGAGTGCCTGTGTGAGAAAATGATATTCTTGTGTGTGTTTGTGTTGGGCCAACACTGTGACCAGTGAATTAAATTAACACAGCGTTTTCTTTTATTATTTTAAGTACAAACAGCATAACCCGCTGTCAATATCAATTCCCGTTTTTAACTAGCTATTATAAATATCACAGCATGTTCTTCCTAACATTCATGAACATGTTAGGTTCCATCGGTTCCGTTTCATTTGGAGACACTTAGCAACACAGCTGCTAACACGGCTAGTAGCTGCTTAGTGTTTTCAAACAGAAAACGTTGTTGCATTTTAGGAGGATAGATACTGCTCGAAGCTTGGGAGACTTGGATGAGGCTGTTATTACATATTCCAATAATCCACCGCGATAATGAGATTAATTAAAACATAAACGGTAATCTTTATCGTGTAAGATTTCACCGCGCTTTACCGTAATACCATTACATCCCTATTCTAGTGTATCAGGAGGTGTATCACCTACACAAAAACTTTGACCGTCCTTCCACCTCTGTACTTCCAAACATAACACAACAAAGAGACAAACATCTCACTTTGAATGTAAATTGTGAATTGGGGCTTTTTATACAATCACTTACAAACATAGATAACCACATCGGAGTCAATATGTCATTCAGTTACTTGCCCAAGAATATTTTGTTTTAGGATTAAGATACTGACCGTGTGAGATTTTGAGACTTGTATGTAAAAGTATCAAACTGTAAACTGTATCAAAAAAAGAAGAAGAGGAAAAACAAGAGGGTGAAATGGTCACAACAGTTGACACCAGAGAACCCAAGGCACATCAGCGCTTTTGTCTATAAAAACTGTTTTTGAATTTGAAGTTTAATCAGGGGTGATATTGATATTGAATTGTTTAAAATTGTGTAAATGGTATTGTTAAAATGCATTGTGGCCTTGTGTAAAATGTATTTGAAAAGAGAAGGCAAAGATTTGCCAATTTCAGAAACAACATTTTTATTCACAATAAAAAGTACAAAAAACTGACCCATATTCCAGAGAAGACCACAGTATCTGTGGATCAGATTCACATGTGTTTTTTTCTTTGCTTGAGTGTTCCTGTGTCCATGTTGTGTTTTCTGTGGCAGAATTTTACCTTTTTTACAATGCTGAGCGCATGAGAATCACAGACATCCAATATTGATTTTCAACTGTGTACATTGCGCAGAGATACTTCCAGCATGGTTTACTTTGCGTGTTTTAATTTATTTATTGGATGGATTCTAAAGTACACAATGTTTATTGAGTGATTTTTTTGCTTTGATTTTATTGAATATTGTAACTTAAATCGACAGAGGGCTGCTGTGTGTCTTTTATGATCTCCTCAGGCCACTAGATGAGTCCGGAGCACAGCAGTAACAGAGGTGCGTGGACCAGGAAGAGGAGTTGAGTGACGTTCATGAACACGTTTTATGGATTTTAATGATGGGTTTTATTCTGTTGTTTTATCAAACTGTTTAAACCAGGCTTCTTATTGTAGTGTCAACTCAGCTCATCTTGATTTTTAAAGAACCTGTAGGTTTAGAGTCCTAGGGTTCTTTAGCTTCCCAGGTGGCGTTATCTTTTTAATAGTTTGTTGTTTTGATTTTATTTATATTCTTTGCAGTTATACACCTATGAACATTATTTTCACCACCTGAAGCCCCGAAGATCACAAGCATCCAGTACTGATTCTATCTGTGTCCCCTGAGATGTTTTCAGATTCTCTGAACCTTTTCTTGATATTATGTACAATGGCTGACTGAATATTCAAGGTTTTCACAATTTTAAGTTGAGGAAAATTATTATGAAATTGCTTCATGATTTTCAGATGTACATTTTTACAGATTGCTTTTATTAAAAGAAGATAATGTATTGATCTCAGACTGGAAGATTTCTGTATTTCAGCAGCAAGTATAGAGCACAGTGCAGTAGAAAAATAGGAGAATAAAATCATTTAGAATAAAATAAATATATACACAATGTATAGAAAAAGAAGTATTTACAAAAAGAACAATGAATATGTACAGTAATATGCAGGTGAGCATGAGTACAGTGCAGGTATTTATAACACAGATTAATCATTTTTCATTCACTGACAACGGTGTGCTCTCTGTTAGACAGCCCTTAACTGTTGTCTGAGTTGGCTGTGGCAGGAAAGCTTTCCTTTAGAGGTCCTTGTGACAGCGGAGCTAAATGAGCCTCCCGGAGAAGGAACGCCGCTGTCTGTCCAGTATGTATTGGAGAGGGTCATCAGGATTATTCATTATGGATAACAGTTTATTCAGAGTCCTCCTCTCCATCACGGTTTCAAATGTCTCCAGATTGTGTCCAATAACGGAGCCAGCCTCCCTGATCAGTTTGTTCAGTCTATTTACTATCTACAAAGAAGGTTACACTGGCCACAACAGACTGATAGAAAAAAAATAGAAAAGGATTCCTCAGAAAGTTTGCTCATTTCTTTTTTTTATACACAGCCATACTGTTGGTCTTCCAGTTCAGTCCCAGGTAAGGGAAACATACCTCATCTGGTAAAACTGCTCTTTTGTGATGATTGGACTAAATCCAACTCAAAATAATAATAAGCCATACTGTTGGTCTTCCAGTTCAGTCTGCTATCAGTGTATCTGTAGTCCTCTACTACTATGACAGTCCTTCCCAGAATGTACAGGATCTGTGTGGCTGCTGTACTCTTCTGAAGTGAGTAACCATCTCTTTAGTCTTGTCCAAGTTCAGCAGCAGGTGATTTCTACCCAATCACTCCACAAATTTGTCCACCAGCTCCATGTACTGCTCTTTCCATCCACCATTGATACACTCCACTACCAACAGAGTCAGAAAATTTCTCCAAGTAGCACGTACTGGAGTTGTATTTAAAATCTGACGTGTATTGAACTGAACAGAAAACAGCACAATACCTTGTGGAACTCCTGTACCACTGACCACTGCATCAGACAGAACACAAAAGAAGTTAAAAGAATCAAGGAGCTGCTTCAACAGGCTGTCTCTGGCACAGCACCATCTCGGAAGAAGATTCTGCCCATTTGCTTCAGAGGAACTCTGTCTCTTTCAGGGCCCAATCATAAGACTCACCAATTGCCAAATAACCCAATTAGTTGCCATAAGTTCATCCACTTATTTCTTTTTAGTACTTCTTCATTTCCAGTCTTTTGTAGACCCTGTCCTTACTTTACGATAATGTGTTGCTGCCGTCCAATTAAAGATCAGTAAAATGCCTAGATATCAACAATTGATGAGTTTGTCTCTATCTGAGCAAAAAGGGCAACAGTAATAGATGTATCAATCCCAAGAAACAGCAACATCAAAAAGAAGGGACACAAGATGCTTGAAAATTACCAGGGCTTAAAGAAGGAGTTAAAAAGAGGGGGAGGTAAAGACATTAATGTTGTCAGTGGTAATCGAACCCCCAGGAGAAGCTGGAGCGTGTCGCTTGGGAGAGAGATGTCTGGGTTTTCCTCCTGGACCTGTTTCCTCTGTGACCAGAACTTGAATAAGTGGAAAGAAGTGAATGGTGTTATATCTCACAACTGTACGGAGAGCCAAAGAGCAACGAAATTGCTTAATTCTTTGCTTAATTAATTGCTTTAAATAGTAAGGGAAACACACCTCATCTGGTAAAACTGCTCTTTTGTGATGATTGGACTAAATCCAACTCATAATAATAATAATAATAATAATAAATTTTGAATAAAACAAATGCAAATAACTGTGGTCTCTCAACATCTAAAGCTGCATAATCGTATAAAAAACCTTAAAGGAGTCTGGGCAGTCTATCTTCGAATTTGGGTTACTAATGAGACCTAGATTAAGATTGACTCACCTTTTTCGCACCTAAAGTGGAAATCACAAAATTCACCTGGTTTCTGTCAGAATTCCATTTTTATTTATCTCAGTGCTGAGTACAGATTCACAGAGTGCTGAGTGGATGACTTTAACATTCATGTATATGTTAAAAATAACAGATAACATTTCCTTTAATTCTATATTGGATTCAATTGGCTTTTCTCAAAATGTACACAAACCTTCTCACTTTTAATCATACCCTTGATCCATCCATCTGCTGTAGGCGGCTGTAGCTCAGGAGGAAGAGCAGTCGCCCACCAATCGGAAGGTAGGTGGTTCGACTCTGGCTTCCCCAGGATACATGTCGAAGCGTCCTTGGGCAAGACACTGAACCCCACGTTGCTCCCCCAGTGTATCATTGGGGGTATGAATGTGTGTGAATGATTAGAAAAGCACGTAGTTATATCTTAAGACGTGCTGTATGAGTGTGTGTGAGTGGGGTGAATGCGGCATGTAGTGAAGCGCTTTGAGTGGTCAGCTAGACTAGAAAAGCGCTATACAAGTACAAGTCCATTTACCATTTACCATCCATCCATCCATCCATTTTCTATACCCGCTTAATCTGGGGCCTATCCCAGCCTATCCCAGCAGTCATCGGGCGAGAGGCGGGGTACACGCTGGACAGGTCACCAGTCCATCACAGGACCACACAGAGACAAACGAGACAAACAACCACACACGCTCACACTCACTCCTAAGGACAATTTTAGAGACCCCAATTAACTTAATTTTGGATGGTGGGAGGAAGAGGGAGTACCCGGAGAGAACCCATGCATACACGGGGAAAACATGCAAACACCACACAGAAAGGCCCCAGCTGGGAGTTGAACCTGGAACCCTCACCCTTGATCTTGAAATTAAATTAATTCAATCAAACAAAAAAATACTTTATTTATCCTACAGAAAAATTATATTTTTGCAGTAAGTTTTTTTTTTTTTTAACAATGATTATAAGCTTTCATTCTGTATTGTTATTGTTGCTGGCAGTACTGAGTTCTCTGTTACAGCTTAGCTGAAGAAGCCTCATAGTGATCACATTCCGCTATAACACTGTGTTGTAGAGAGTGTTATTTGTAAAATTGAATATATGTATAATTCATTATTTGATTATTCGCTAAGTTGTGCAGTATTCTTCTTTGTCCAATCAGGTCCAGGGACTCCAGATCAGTCCCTAACACAGAGCCCATTTTAGTAGTTTGCTAAGTTTCTTTAAGTCACTGGGTCTGATGCTGCTGCCCCAACAGATGCTGTCCTCAGCATCTGCTATGGTGCCCTCTGGTAGTTTGACCCCTTCAGTTGTGATCACCTTGCCTCTCTTTGATATAATACAGCTGCTTTTTGATGTTTTTGAAGCCAGTTTGAAGTGTGATGTATATCGGTGAGTCAATGTCTTGCTCAGTCCTAGCATACAGCTTGATGTCGTCCATGTAGAGGAGGTGGGTGATGGATGCTCCACTAATTCTGGAATAAAGCCTAACTGTGATAGCTTTAATGTTCTGTTTCTATTTCTGTTGTATTTTATTGTAAGTTCACATTTACTGTTCACAATGTTAATAGCAACAATCATGAAACCATACTAATTTGTCTCATAAGTGTATCATTCTTAGTGATGCTCAATTGCTGGGGAACCCATCAACATTCCTGTGTATTTGTATGTTGGTTCAAAGACACAGATGGGGGAACTCCACCCCCAGTAAGAAACAGACATCACCTTATTTACATTAACTTTTGTCCTTAGGAGAGGATATGAGAGAGCTGTCATGATACAGCAGGAGAACATTAACGCCTAATGCCAACTAGAGAAACTTTTCCTGTACGAACAAAAGAACCCTTTTATAAGAGAGTCAGGAGAGCATCCAGACCAAATGTTTCTTCCTCCTTACCTGGACATGTAAATCAAAGGTGACACCTATCCGCCTTTTCATCTAACAGGATGAGAAACAGGCCTGTAACACCTCTATTCATCTCCTCTGAGGATTATAACTACAGTATTTTCTTAAGATTCATTCTCAACTGGATTATTGAACTGTGTTAAGCATGTTTTATAACTTTGTACAGGTTGTTAAGGTTTTCATTGACATCTCAAGCTCCATTTTAATACTTCTCTCAAGGTTGTCCGTGGTATACTAAAGAAGAAGTCATTGATTAGAAATATCACTAACTTTTTAATGGAGACACATTGCCATCTAGAGGTCAGTGGCACCATATCGTTAAGGCTAAAGTAATTGCTTAATTCAATGGTTAACCAATGTTCTCTGTTGTTTCATGTTCTGCTCTATTGGTCAAAACAGGTTGATACTATTTTGTTTTACTTGGGACTAGATAGTGTAGTGATATGATTGCCACCTTCCATGTAGGAAACCTGGGTTCAAGTCCCCTGCATGAATGGGACCTCCATTAGGGGTTCCTTTAGGCAAGACCCCCTTACCTTGCCTTAGGCAAGACCCCCTTACCCTATCTGCCTACCTGTAAGTCACTTTGGATAAAAGCATCTGCTAAATGCATAAACATAAATGTATGACCTTGCAAACCCCAATCTAAATTTGGTATGCAAAGTATTTGAGACTCACAAATATAGTCTATGTCATGTTAGTTCATAAAATGTTGTTTATCTCATACATTTTTATATTATAAGTTATTTTATGTCTATTTTATATCATTATACAATGTGGTGTTTTAAAACTCCTTGAATGTGTGTTGGATGGATCTCAAGGAATCTAAATATCTTCCGAAGGACGCTGACTTTCACCAAACTGTTCCCGGTGAGTAGATAAATGTATTTCATGCCAGAAATAAGGTCTAGGTTTAAAAATACCGAAGTTCCCCTTTAAGACAAAAGAATGGATAAATTCATCTTTATCTTATTCAACTCTTAACATTAAAACTGAAACCTCCACTCCCTACTTCCCAAATCTAAACTATAAAGTTTTCAGACACAGTATTGGTTAAAAGTTGAGTGCAAACTCCGTCTTCGTAAGTAAAAACTCGGGAACACCGCTACAAGAGGAAGATGAGAGAAGAAATTGTAAGAAAATGAAGATCTAAGAAATAGGAGTTTTTGTGTTTTCATCTTGTTTTCGGCGCCATCTTTTGTTTCTCATGTTCTATGGTCTTCGTTTCATTATCTGTCCAACTTATGCCGCTGCAGTTGATATCACCTAATAAATAAAGTAAACTTGTTACATACCACTTAATTTTTCTTCAAATAGCTGGTGAAGTTAATTCAAATTTAATTAAGTTTTTCTTTCTTTTCGTTTTAAGTGAAGTTTATTATTTGAAGAGGGGTCAACCTCAGTGGAGTTGGATTATTTGCCTAAACCAACCAACTCTAACCCAAACCCCTAGGTATACGCACCTATAGTTTCATTTATGTTATTTAGACGCAACATTTTTCTGACATCACCTGATTGTTGCATCCTTGGCCATGAGCCGAGAGAGGAAGAAGAACTCAGCCAACTTGCCAGCCATACCGAAGGGCCCTACCACTGAGCCAACGAACAAATACCTAACCACCCAAATTATCGAGGCGTTACAGTGACCGCTTGGGACATTGCTCTTCAAGACTGGTGATGAAAGGGAAAAGAAAGGCCGTTAGCAAGTGTTCAACGTCTGAGAAGCCCTGCAACTCAAAGTCATTAACTTCTACCCATACGTAGCCATATACAGTGACCAGAATTAGGACCCCAGTTTTTAAATTCATTTCTCGATTCTCCTGCCATTACATGTCTAGTTAACAAGTTGTGGTTGAATATTTCTTCATTTAATTTCGGTCAATTCAAACGAGAACTCATGAAGTAGCACTGTGAGACTGATTAATATTCATTTAAATATTACGGTTTTTTTTTTCCTTTATCAAAGGAACAGTGCCCCCTATCGAGGATTATTTCATTCAATAGGGAGAACACTACATAAGGCTAATACACACAAACATTACACATTTTAAGGCAATGTCACATGTGCAGCTTTTGACACATTTAGTATGACAAAACTACAAAATGTAAAACAATTTTAGAATAGCTTGAACAAATTGACTAAACTTCCTTTAACTATTCAGCTAGCCTGCAGGCACGCTAATGCCTTGAACATACACTATATTGACAAAAGTAATCGCTCGTCTGCCTTTACATGCATTTGAACTTAAGTGAAATCCCATTCTTAATCCATAGGGTTTAATATGACGTTGGCCAACCATTTGCAGCTATACCAGCCTCTATTATTCTGGGCAAGCTTTCACAAGGTTTAGGAAATGTATTTATGGGAATTTCTGGGGTTCTTCCAGTAGCGCATTTGTGAGATCATACAATGATGTTGGAGTAGATGGTCTGGCTTGCAGTCTCCACTCTAATTCATCCTAAAGGTGTTGTATCAGAGGTCAGGAGGTCATCCTTGCCTTTATGGATCTTGCTTTGTGCACTGTTGTGCAGTCATGTTGGAACAGGAATGGGGCCATCCCCAAACTGTTTCCACAAAACTGGGAGCATGAAATTGTCAAAAATCTTTTGGTACACTGAAGTTCCTTCCACTGGAACTAAGGGGCCAAGCCCAGCTCCTGAAAAACAACCCCACACCATAATCCCCCATCCACCAAACTTTATACTTGGCACAATGCAGACAGGTACCGTTCTCCTGGCAACCGCCAAACCCAAACTCATCCATCAGATTGTCAGATGGAGAAATGTGATCCGTCATTCCAAAGAACACGTCTCCACTTCTCGAGAGTCCAGTGGCGGCGTGCTTTCCGCCCTGCATTTGACGCTTTACATTTCACTTGGTGATGTATGGCTTGGATGCAGCTGCTCAGCCATGGAAACCCATTCCAGGAAGCTCTCTATGTACTGTTCTTGAGCTAATCTGAAGGCTTGTTGCAATCGGGTTATAACTTTGGCACAAAGCATCAAATGGCAGCAAATATGTTTAGTTGTGAACACGGTCCCTTTACAAATAATAGTACCTCAATCCGATGCTTTGCATCCTCCGACGGATGATCTGGTGGCCTACACCGAACAGCTCCGCTATTTCTTTTATTTTCAAACCATTTAATAAATAGCTTTCAATGGAACTCGAACGGGATGTTGATGGTTGGTCGTCCTCTTCCCATTTGAGGCTCCACAGTATCCAGCCGTTCCAGGACCGAACAGAGGTTTACTATGGCTACCTCATTAATGTGTAAATCTGTGACGGCAGAGTATGCCGTAAGAGCGGCTACTGATGTCACTCTGCTGCGCCGCTCAAATTGCAAAAATGTGCAGTCTTGAAGAAGAAAATGCAAATGCAAATGGAATGATTGATTACTAATTTTATTTATGAGTCCAATAATGCAGCCACATTCTTAAAATGAAAAAGTATTTCTGCGAATGCATTTTAATTTTAAAATTTTACATTTCAAATTTAATTTTGGTATCTATTTGCTGGGGCATATTTTGAAAATTAAATCTCAAATTTCTTTTTCATTTTAATTAAGTGAAAGATTGAGCATTCGTGAAGAAGAAAATTAAAATGCTAATAGGATGATTGATTACTAATTTCATTTATGAGTCAAATAATGCAGCCACATTCTTACAATGAAAAAGCATTTCTGCAAATGCATTTAAATTTAAATTTTGGTTTGGATTGGTTTGGATTCGCTTCCATAATAAGTTACAAAAACAAGTAATCAAACTAAAATACCAAGGGAGGCAGGCAACACTTCTCTACTAGTATTGTCAGCTACAACACCACAGACATAGCGTTATAATCTCCACCTTATTAACTATGTTAAATGTTGACCTTTTTTAGTGTTGTAGTTGTGGTATTTAACGTCCCCACTATAACACCAAAGCAAGCACACACATACACACTACAGTCAAGGGTTTAATCACTGCCTCATGTCAGGGGAGAATGTGTCTGTTGTTGTGGTTCATGGCAAAAGCATCTATGGTCTCCTGTTAATCAAGGGCTTTTGTAAGCTTTGCATTGATAGGCAACAAAGCCAAGTTGTTATTCCTCGAGTCCCCTCTTTTACCCCTTGTGTATATTTTGACATGTCACAAACAACAAAAGCTGTGCTCAGAGACTGTAGATGTGACAGGGAGAGTGAGTGATATACAGAAAAAGCCCAACAAATCAACAAATACACTAATGTATGGCCACAGAAGGGAGAAAAATTCATATGGTGTTTACACATTTTGCCTGCTGACGGACAGTTAGCTGTTGCAGTTCTGCAGACAGGTTGTCAGTCATTGCCCCATAATATTTGGCCATGGGTGATCAGCATTCCATTTCAAGAAATATCTTGTGTTTTGTATTTCAGCCAAATGTGCCCTATAGAACACCACATGCTTCAGATGAAAACCATGTTTTCAGTTCATTGACAAGTCTATCAGTGACAAGGTAGTAGCAATGCATTCAGATGGTTTCAGTGGAGTTTAGTTGTGGAAGATTTCCTCTCTGAGCATCAACGTCAAATCCCTCCAAGTGGCATGCAGGCTGAGCATGTCGTCCCTCAGGACTAAGCCCTTGTCTGAGCTAAACAACGATGTCGGCCTTGGTGGCCAGACTTGAGTTTTGCCCCAGGTGCGATCCCAAGACACTTTGTTATGTTTTACCGAGAGGAATGCAACTATGGGCTCAACAAACTCTGGAGCAGATTTTAGTTGCAGATCTTAGGACTGTAAATGCTAGGGTCCTAGCACAGATCCTTAAACTGAGTGAGTTCCACAACAAACTGACCATCGCTGTCTTTACTGCCTTGATGGGTGAAGTGAAGGAATGCAAGTACAACTACAAACACCTGTTCCTTTTTACTCACATATTTGCTCTCTTCCACAATCAATGCAAGACCTGCAGCTTCCGATACTTCCTTACTTCTTTGCTCCCTGATCAGATTTACCATTATATCCATTTGCTCATCTTGTATGTTGTGGTGTGTCTACTTAGCATTTTGTCAAATTTTCAGTGACGATAACAATTATATTAAGTTGCCTTTCTTTGGTGCCTCACTTTCCCTATGTCCTTGTAGTGCAATGGTTTGACATGCAGTATAATGCAATGTTTCCCAACCTACTGTATTTGTTCCCTGTTTTTACATGATTTTTGAATGGCTATTGATGAGTGCATTACTTATTTTTGAATTGTTTAAACCCAGATGCTAAATCCATGTTTGCCAAATGTAGTTTCCTTTTGAAACTGGTGGCAAAAATATATATCCTGTTTTTGGACTGAATACTGGAGACAAATATACTTACGTACCATAGGCAATTGATAGATGGGAAGGCTGTTGGACAGGAGGAAGAGCAGTCATCTACCAGCTGGAAGGTCAGTGGTTTATCCTGGCTTCATCAGCTCTCATGTCTAAGTATCCTTGGGCAAAATACTGAACCAATGCATTCATTGGTGTGTGATAGAGAAAAATCATTGTGTAGCCTTTCCAAAACTGTATATTGTAAGACGTGCTGTATGAGTGTGTGTGAATGGGTGAATGTGACTTGTAGTGTAAAATATCTTAATTTTTCTAGAAAAGTGCTATTTAAGTACAGTACATTTGCATGGTGCTGCCCCTGATGTGAGGACTGATATATTTTCACAATTAGATGAGCTTGTCGTAAAGAGGGATGTAAATGGCAGCACACTGCAAAAACATGATGCAGTAACAGATGAAATTAAATCCAACCCATTGGTCTTGGTCTAGTTTGTGTTTTAATTTAAAGTAGAAAGAAAGAATGTATTTTTTTTCCTCACGTTGTAAGGATGAACAAAAACAAAAATATACAATATATTTTCTTATTTCTTCTACTTTGGAGTCTGTTTAATTTATTAGCAAAACATAGTGTATGTTTTGCATTTGATTATCTTGTTTTCAATTTTTTATTTCAATAAAAAACATATTGGTAAACGTAGCAGTAACATCAAAGGTAAGAGCACATGGCATATGTACTGTTATGACACTGAAACAATATCTACTTACTAGTACAGAGTGCTACAGTGTTTGAAATGGTGGAGGATTGTAAATGGAAAAGATGACAGACTCATTATTGAACACGTTTTTGATAAATTCTTAGAAGTGATATGTCCATTTAGCGTTATATATTAATGCTTCTGAAACACTCCCGTGGCTTATGTCATAAGTGAAGGATGAGACTGAGGGCTGGGCAGTTTGTCTTCTGCACAAATCATGGCCCTTGTGTCACAGGTGTCGTAGCAACCTATTCTGAGAAGACCAAAGGATGAAATATGGCTATTGAGTCTTCCTGTGAACCTCAGCACGGGCACCACTTAGGTGGAGCACCTGACGAGCATAAATTAAGATGATAGAATTTAATAAAAAACACTTTATTCCAATAGTTGTACTACTTTGAAATGTCAAAATGATCTAGTGCTCTACCAAGTGAGAATTCTAAAGCTCAAGTCAGAACTATAAGATATTAAAACAAAAACCTGTGATCTGCATAAAGACCAGGTGCACATGAAGACAAATGTAAAATGTACCATCTCCCATTAGGAGTTTTTCTCCATTAATTTTTTGGTATGTGCTTAGTCTAGTCTTTCATTATGCCTCAGTATAATGAAGATGGTATCAAAAAGATTCTGGAATGTTTTAATGAAATGATTGCCAGAATCGTCTTTTTTCTGCCAACCCCACTCTTTAATTTACAGCCAAACTGCACTTCTTATCTAGAAACACTATGATTATAATTAGGTAAAAAAAAAAAGTGCTTTTGTGTTTAGGCTAAATATTAATAATGACTGTCTGCTGAAGAGAGAAATAATCAGAAAAAGATTTTTATTAATAGAAAAAACACTTTTCTTGTGTGCCACCTACCCTAACACTCCTCTACAAGACAAACATATAATGATTGTGAGACTAAATTATGCACCAGTGATTAAACACTGCTGCTGGTACAATGACATACTGCCTATTGATTGGGTATTGGTAGCTATCCTTACTTAGCCTGAGAATGCAGGGAGAGAGAGACTGACAGTTTAGCATTGAAACTCATGTGTGAGCAGAGAAAGAGCAGGAAAAAACTTAAATAGATCAAATTGGCTGTAGTAATAAAAGTATGGACAAAAAAAAATACAACCCCCCCCCCCCCCCCCCCCCCCCCCCCCAAAAAAAAGTAAAAACAATGTTGAGAGAACTAAGAACGCAATAAAACGTTTGGGAGGAAGGAGGAGGAGGTGTATGACCAAATAGTTCAATTACAGTACACAGAAGGTTAAATCAATAACATTTAAATTGCTTGTGGTAGTTGCTTATACTCCAATCACTGAGATCAACTTGTGCAATCTGCTGAACCATGTTATTCTTTACCATGGACTAGCTGAAAGAATTGACCTGGATTTTGTCTTTCAGTGTGTGCGCGAGTGCACGTGCGCGCACGTGTGTGTGCGGGTGCAGGTGTGGGTATTTGCAAACGCACAGCTATACTGATTGCTGGCTTTCTTTCTTGATTTTTGTAAATTTATAATACATTTTTGTAAATTCATCTGTGTTTTTTATGAGTTACGCATTTAAGGCGAGACACGGCAAGCAAAACAGTGATTTTTCATGCAGTCGTCAATTTTGAGGTTTTGGGTTACTCTACTCCTTCAATATGTGTTCTTTCAACCTGCTATAAAGAAAATGTTGAAAATATCCATTAAAATCTTTATTTTATTACATTTTGTCTACTTGTGGCAGTACGTTTCTCCCGAATTTACCAAAAAGTTAGCATTGCAACGCGTCATGCCGAGCTTCGTCTCTTTACTGAAGTCGGTCATGTCCGGTATCATTATAAAGCTCTGAGTCTCCGACACAATGATGTGTAATGCAAATAATGGCGCTTCCTTTCTATCAGTAACCAATCGTGAATGTCTCAAGTTACGGATTTATAGCTAATGATGAAATCGCATTGGCTATTGTTCGTTTCTGCTAACGTGATTCGCTCAGATGCATCACGTGGTGGACTGACACTCGTGTTTACTTTTGCGGAATCTCCGAAAATGCCACTAATACCGCAACTTTCAAAGAAAAGAAAGCAACAATTGCGCTTTGCAAGATAAAATCTATTAGATTAGCTGATTAACCATCGGGAAACAGCACATCTGACTGTAAAGTGTCGTTTGGAAACTGAGGGGTTAATGACAGTGCCACTGACTGTGCGACACAGCAGTGGCTGATCATACATGTCGCACGTCTCAATGAATTGATACGCGATTTTGTATTATATTGTAATGCCTAATTTGCATAATTAAACATATACATTTCAAAAACTTGTAATACTTTTTTTCATACTTGTGTAAGTAATCAAGTGAGGAAGTTTCATGGTGATATCTATTATTTTAAAATGCTACCCTATTCACCTGTAGTGTCTCACCTTAACATTAGCAGATTTTTTTTATTGTGATTAGGATACCGCCATGAAATATGAAACGTTTCTGGACTGGGGGTGTTTTTGCAGATGTGTGTGTTCAAGTTAGCTATTGTTATATTTTTGACCAACCAATGTGTGAAATATAGTGTGACAGTCTACATTTTAGTAGCTATAAAACAAGAAAAAGCTGTGGTTTATGTATTTCCTCAGTGATTTAAGGGCTGTTTAAAGGCTTTTTTTCTCTTGGAGATAAAGGATTTTTTGTTTTTATCAATTAGCTCATCTTCACAGTTCACATATTTTTTAGACGATTGAATAGGCAGAGGCAGAGTAAATTAAATTCAAATGCCACAAATGTTTGAGATGCAATATGTGTTAATTGTGTTATTAATGATAGGTCATGCTTGGATAGTTTGAATTTCCCATGTAGGCTCACATTGAAGTTGTTTGTCACTCCAGTTATACAATTACAACTGTTTTAAATATCACTACCCACATAGTTAAGACAGTTGACAGACGTTAAGACAGAAGAACATTAAGTAATGTGCATAATACATAAATACACAAACACACGTATGTATATATGTACGTTCATATGTATGATTGTGTGTCCAGCCGGGATTCAAATCGCTGTGTATACGGCATACACAAACTGCATTAAACTTTGCTATGCCATGGCCACCCCACACTAGTTTTGTGTCCCAACTTGGCCACCCCAGTAAAAATGTCTTGGGCACTGCAGATAAAACGCTATGGCAGGGAACTGAGGGGAACAGATTTTAATGTCAAGACCAATTCCTGTTAGAGATCCTGCAGCGATGCAAGGTTCTGTACCCAATCTGAAGGAAGTTCATGGAGGGAGGCTCTTATGAAGTCATCTCCGCAAGCTCTATGTCAACGGGTGGCTCTTTGGAAAAAATTGAGCTACCAGAAATATCAGTGAGTGTTCTTTGGGAAGCAGGAAAAGCAGTAATGTGAGGCAAAGTAACCTCTATTTCATCACATAGGAAAAAGGAAGAGAATTAAAAGGTATCAGAATTAGAAATAAAAATTAAATTATTAGAGGATGCCTACGTTGCCTTCCCAGATGAACACATTCTAAACAGAATAAGAAAAGCTAAACTGGAATTAAATGAAATAATTGATAAAAGGACTTCTACTAAAACTTGTACTTCTCACAAATTGACCCATTAGACAACAACATTTACCAGTTTCTTAGTAACATCAGCCTCTCTAAATTTACATCACAAACAGGCTATTGCTTTGGATTTACCTTTCTCAATAGGAGAACTCCATGAAGCCCTCCAACATATACCTTGTAATAAAGCCCCAGGTCCTGACACTTTTCCAGCAGAATTCTACAAAGAATTTTGGTCTACATTGGTGATGATATAGTAAATTAAAAATAGCAAATTAAAGAGAATAATGCACTACCTCCGAACACAAAGTCAGTGACCATCAGCTTACTTTTGAAGCCAGGCAAAGACCCCACATTCCCATCCAGCTACCGCCCGATGTCCTTACTAAACGTAGACTTTACACACCCTGGAACCCAGATGCGTGTTCAGGTGACCCTGAAACATCCCATAGCTAAGATGTTATAGGCTTAGACTGTGTGGGACCTCTCATGACTCACCTCTACTCGCTATGCACATGTGACATTATTATTGTTATTAACTTGTCTCTTTCTCAGCAGGTATCCCTGGCTTGGTGTCATGGTGCTTATTGTCCCCTCTTGCCTTCCGAATCCCCAGCCAGTTAAGGCAGATGTCCGCACTGCCTCAATCGGATTCTGCCAGAGTTTTCTTCATGTTAACAGGGAGTTTTTTAATTCCACCATTGCGTTTTGCATACACAGGATGGGGGACAGGATCAAAGTGAAGTGAATCTGCTGCTTTCCTTAGTTAGGCAATTGTTTTTAACAAAAAATAAAAAAAAAAACTTTCTTATTAATTGTGTCTGTATGAATTGGACCAATTTAATAATGAATTTGATTTGCTTGAATTATGATTGTATTACAATTAAATGGATTCTCATAGGCTATTATTTAACTGCAACTTTGAAGTGCCTTGAGATTATATTTGTTGTGATTTGGTGCTCCATGAATAAAAGAGAATTGAATTTAATTGAAATAATAGTTATATTACTTTAATTTAGTAAAAAATAAATCCTATTGATTATTTCAGAGCTGTTGTTTCAAATAATTATGTGTAACAATGTGGTACTAACTGATGAAAAAAAAGGAAAGAAGCATTATGGAAACATACTCAAATTTGGGAAGCATAAGATAATTGTATGTTAAATGAACACTTTAAGTTCAGGTATTATGTCGTGAATACAGTTTTATTCCATTTTCAGTATTCCATTTAAAATGCATTCATGCTCTGTTTATTACTAGATAGAGAACAATAAATAAATTACAGTGATTAGGATGTGACTATCGGTCTTCCAATAGAAGGAAGCATTACAGTTAAGTTGTGCTGTGTTTCTTAAGGAGTGCTTATTTCCTTAAATTTCTGCATTTCACATGTATGTCACGGCCTCAGGACACAAATGCAGGGTCTTTTCAGAGTCAATGGATGTTTATTAAATAAACAAAGCACAGCAAGGCAAGGCAGGATGAGGATCTCCTCACAGAGCAAAAGATCAGGCTGTGAAAAACCTAAGCACTCTCCACAGTAAATATGTCTGAGGATGAGCGCAGCTATGCAAGTTAACAACAGAAAAACTCTCCACGCTGGGAGGAAAACAAAGGGCTATGAATGATTACAAAATAAACTCTCACGCTCTCCTATTGAAGCGGATTTAAACAAAACAGAGGCACTATGAAACTTTAACTACTAACTTAAAGCTCGCCTTTATCAATGGCACAAAAGGTCTTGAAGAACACAACACAAAACCGCTCCACTAGGGGAGGAACTATGAAACATTACAAATCAAAAACGCTCCAAAAAAACGGAGGAACAGAACAGAGCTATAAAACTTAAAGTAAAAAAAATACATAAACTATGACTATGGATAAATTACAAATAAACTCTCTGCAGGAGAGCCGCTCGACTGCAGGCTCGAGGCAAGACTATAACGGTGATTCATGAGGCGAGTAATGCAGGTCGGAAAAGAACGCAACATACTGGCACAGGACAAAGGGACACGCAGACTATTTGAGCACATGAGGAACCAAGGGGAACAGGTGGAAACACTTGGGAATCAGGGAAGACAATCAGACGCTTGACATGGGAGGAAGGGCAAGATACCTAGAACAAGAGGGGAAAGTTAGTGATTTTTCAAAATAAAACAGGAAATGACGAGACAAGACATGAAACAGAACGTAAATCGTGACAATGTATCTGCATATCCACAATGTGGCTCGCAATTCTAACAAAGCACTGTATCAAAGTGACATACACAACACTTAAAATTTGTGGAGAAACTTGTCTGAACTAGATGCATGGATCAGCACTACATAACTGAATTTTCATACATTTTTACACAAAATAACTGTTATTAGATCATCAAATTCCCACTCCTACTCGCTATTAGGAAATGAAGTATGCCTTCATGTTTAGAAGTGCCTTACTAATAAGATGAATGTTCCAAGGTGCCCGAAGGTGAATGACTCCTACTCAGAGCAGTGAAACCCATGGGTGGACACTGTAAATAGCTGAGTGAAATTACCATGAAGGCTGCTTTGGGCATCTTCTTGTCACCAAAGTTTCCTGTCCCTGTACAATAAGAAAAATTTAATAGGAGTTTATTTGTTCAGGACCTCTGGTCCTCCAGGGTTCCTCCACCCCTCATTGCTTAGACAAGCCAGACATTTTACAGCTCATGTGGAGCGGACAGAACACCCAACCGCTGCCTATAACTAAAAACCTCAGACCCAGTATTTCCTTATTCCACATATAAGGACTGCATATGAGACTCAATTTGCAGTCTCTCTAATTAATTTCATCAAGATCATATGCAACTATTTTGTGTTAGCATACATTCACCTTTTAGTTGTTAAATTATCCACAGTTTATCCACAGAAATATCAGAAAGGAATGAATCTGCAAAATGTAACAGGAAGTAAAGAAACTGAAGCTCAAAAACAGAAATTTAACTAGAATACAAACCATAGAAACTAAGAAACTAAGAAACAAAACATAACACAAAAAACACGGACCATGACATTACCTTCCTCTGTGGGAGGGAAAGGGTTGCTGGGTTTTGTTAGTCATATCTGTTATTCGTTTTGTGTTTATTCTCATCATAAACCAATATGGATAAGGGTCTGCTGGATAAGCCACCCAACCATGGCTTGCAGGATGGACTGGACTTCCAGCGCTTGGTTTAAGCTAATGTGTGTGTGTGTGTTTGGAAGAAAAAGCAAGTATCTGTCCATCAATATGACTGACAAAAGGTTAGAATCATAGACTTTAAGGAAGAAGACTCTGATCTTAAATCTTAATCTGGGCATACTAAATCTCACCAAAGCTTTTGTGTCTAAAACTTAACCAGTCTTATGACCTAAACTGAACCAAATAGGGATTTAAAATGTGACAGAAATACATTTCCCATGGAATACAAATTGCTGTCTCTAAGGCAAAAATTAAGAAATGTTCAGATCCTTCATTGTGGATGTAGCTAGAGCTGAGGTCAAAAGGTCATTGGTGACTGTTGTGGTGGCAACCAGATGAGCCGCAGGTGAGGGAAACCATCAGGCTGAAGAAGGAGGCCTTTTTGGGCTTTGGTGGTTCTAATTTTTAAAAAAGGGGACCAGAGTGTGCTCCAACTGTTGGGGTATCACACGACTCAGCCTCCCTGGTAAAGTTTACTAAAGGGTTTTTGGAAAGGAGGGTCCGACCAAATGTTAAACCCTTGATTTATGTCCTCTATGGCCTGAGAATGTCTTGGGATCCCCCAGGAGGAGCTATAGGATGGAACTGTTGAACTAGAAAGCATTCAATAAACAAAGTAATGGTGGAATAATAATGTTAATCTTTCAAACAGCAATAACGCCTCAGAAAATGGTCCACTACAAATAATTTTCTTTACCTTAGCTATTAGTTTTATCTACTGCTAAGGAAAAGTTAAATAAATAAGTAAATAAATCAAGAAAAGGGTCATGACAATGTTCAAGGAAGAACATTTTAATTGTGTTAGAATAGGGTATTTTGACTTTGTTGGTCAGTGTTACATGGCATGATGATAGTGAACACCAATCAGCATTTCAGTTCACTGTAGTTGCTGTTTATTTTTCTAACGTTAGGCCACATCAAAAGTCATCTCATGGAAATATAGAGAGAGTAATTTCAGTGCAAGTTCAGTTAAATAGAATTTAGTTCATTTCATTACAACTGTATTATATTTTGATAAATGCCAAAATTGCTAAATTAAAGAAATCAATGGATTGGAGTGAATCTTAAATGCAATTCAATCAACCATCCTAGGCGTCCAAGGGCTAAAGAAATAACAATGGAGGGTTGTTGTTTCTTTAGAGCAAGGAAGAGGAAGAGGAAGCAAGGCAGAGCTTCCGTGGTGCTGTCCCCTTTTTGCAATGTTATCACTGGTGTATCCAGGACATTTTTACTGGGGTGGCCAAGATGAGACACAAAGCCAGTGTGGGGTGGCCATGAAATTGCGGAAAGTTTGATGCCATACACACAGCCGACTGCAGTTCGTATCCCGGTTGGACAGGAGATTAAAAAAAATTTGAGATTAATTAATTATGATCTGTAATTAATTGATCTAATTAATCTATTTTAATCTCACCTAATAGAAATGCTGAAAAAAGCCTTCAACTTGAGGTATTTCCATTTAAAATCATTACATTATTGCAGCAAATCAAAAGATTGATAAATAACAAAAAAGCAGCTTTATGAAGTCATTTATTGTTTTTAACAGATTTGAACAGATGCTGTACGAGTCATTTACATTCCACTGTATTTGAGACTAGTCCCAAGCACTGCCTGCAACCTTTAGTTTCAACCTTTTTTCAATCTCCAAATAATTAGAAAATAAAAATAAAATAAAACATCAGATCCATATAAAGTGCTGTAAGTTAACACATCAAAAAAACAGTAACAACACTTTTCAGATCAATAGAAGTACTGGACACTGAACTTGTTGCTTTTCCTCTGCTTCAGATAATATAAAATAAATAAAACAGAACCAGCAATCACAGTGCTGTTAGCACATCAAAAATAACATTGTTCATCATCACAAAATAAAGTGCTGAAATAACATCAAGCAATCACTTCTAATTGGGGTACAGATGACATGGCAGCTATGCTGACCTCATTCTTCTTATTTCTTCTTCTTCAGCCAGTCGCTGAGACAGACCAGCTTGGTCACATTTTCTGGGAGCAAGGCTGCCCTTTTCTTTTGTACTATGTGGCCTGCGAGACTAAACAATCTCTCACAAGGTACGGAGGTTGCCGGGGAGGCCAGGTACTTGCGTGCCACGATTGACAGCTTTTCTTAGGCTCCTGAGTGAGCATACCACCACTGCAGGGGACAGTCATCAATACTGATGCTGGGCTCTGCTCTGTAGCGCTGCAGCTCTCCGGACTCCATTCCATCTTCTTCTAAGTCAGAGTCGGACCCCAGCAGAAGAGCGCTTCTCCTCTTCTTCTGAGCTGGTTGATCATCCTCTGTGGAGGGCTGGAGAGTAGCTGCTCTTCTAGGCTCTGCTGCTTGGAGCATGTTTTCCAGACTGGTCCACACCTGAATGAATGAATGAATACATAGATGGACAGGTAGATTTATTTTATTTTGTGCAGCACTTTGTGTTGCATTTCCTATATGTAAAAAGTGCTATATAAATAAAGCTTGATTTGATAAAATTGGACTCAATAGTCCAGCTTATCCTTATAGTCTTTACTTGTTCCCTCTTTTCTCTTGGAAGACATTTCAAATCCTTGAAACGTGGATCCAGTGCTGTGGCCACCTTGAACCACGTCTCATTGACTACAGCTTGCCGTGCTTCCAGGTCCCTCTGGAAGGCATTCTTGAACTTCACCACGTAGGCTGGATCATCATCAGTGATGTCCATGACACGGTCCAGATGGCGAAAAGCAGGCAGCACTACAGAGCAAGAGACGTAGGCCTCACCACCAGCAGCTCAATCACATACCTGTAGAGGTGGATAAGTTTGAAAAATAAACATCGCTGGACATTTAAATTTCCAATTTAATTGCCCCGAGAAGTACTACCTAATGTTCATTCATTTTTGGATGACACATGTGTAGTTTATTTAATTAAAATGGACAGGTGTTTATTTGGGCTTACCTGCATGGTTCAAGCAGGACCTCCAGCCTCTGCAGTTTCCCCCACTCAGCTTCGGTTAGCATGACCAATCTGTGGTTGTTCTGTTGGTCCAACGTAGCCTGGACAGCCTCTCGGTTGCGTAGGAGGCGTGAGACCATTGCGAGTGTCGAATTCCACCTGGTTGGTACATCTTGTATAAGTTGCTCGCTTTTTTTTCCAAGTGCAACTTGTTGCTGGTTAAGTTCTGTGGTACTTGCAGGGCTTTGTTTGAAATGGCCAACAATCTTGCGGCACTTTGCTAGTACACCAGCAAACCCACTGCCATCGAGGCAGACTGTGATGGTCCTCTGGAGAATGTGAGCATTGCAGGCGATGTGCTCATATGGAAGGGCTCTCATAGCAGCCAGCATGTTTGCTGCGCTATCTGTACCGATGGTGGATATCTTATTTTCAATTCCCCAGTCATTTGCCACATTGAGGAACTGTTCGGCGCATTTATCAGCAAAGTGCCTGGTTTCTGTTTTCATGACTGTCAGCGCAAACGAGTTGAGGTTCCACTCACCATCAACAAAGTGTCCGGTCACCCCCAAATAGCTGTGGTTGCCAGCTGAGGTCCAGTGATCTCCGGTTATAGCAACAAAGTTGGGCGAATCCTCCACCAAAATCTCAAGTTTGTTTTTCTTTTCGCCGTCGTACATCTTGCTGATTTTGGTCGTCACTGTAGTCCTGCACGGTGGCTTGTATGATGGGTCATTGGACGCAGTTTGTAACACCTCTGTTAACCCCTCGTCTTCCACTATGTTTATCGGCCTGCAGTTCATCGCTATCCACTTGGCAAGAACATTCGTCAGCCTGTCGGTCGCAGACTTGCTCATACGCGGGATGTTCTCCTCGAGTTTAGTTTGGCGAAGAGCTTTGCTATAGATCGCTAAATTGCTAACGTTAGCTGTGGCTGCACTCGCGACTGGGTGCTTTGCGTTGATGTGGCAGGCTAAACTTGAGCTACTTCGGTGGTAAGCAAACTCCTTCTTACAAAGAATGCAGATCACTCTACCTTTATCAATGGTGCCGTCGAGGCGTTTGTGAAATGTAAATTTTCCATTCATTGGACCGACAACTCTTACATGCTCCTCCATTTTCAAGTCTCCTCACCTTGCCCAACTACAGTGGGAGCCTATCAGCTTATCCCAAACCATCCAAACACAATGACAGCCAATCAATGTCCACTTCAGGGTGTGACAGACCATTGATTTCCAACCCAAGTACAAGAAGCCCAACGTATAAAAACGGATTTTAAAAAAAGGCAACTGGCATTCAGAAACAGCAAAGTTAGAGATTAAAAATTAGATTAACGCGATTAAAAAATATAACGCACTAAAAATCCCTGTAATTAATTAATCTCCATTAACGCGATAATTTGACAACCCTGACATATGTATGTACATACATACGTGTGTTTGTGTATTTATGTATTATGCACATTAATTGATGTTTTCCTGTCTTAACTTCTGTCAACTGTGTTAACTGTGTGTAGTGATGTTTGAGACAAACAACTTCAATGTGAGCCTACATGGTAAATTCAAACTATCCAAGCATGACCTACAATCCTGTACAGGGGGAGCTGACTGCTCTTCATCGCTAATATTGCTGAACCTAGATTGCTGGCTTGTCTGGGCCTCACGGCTGCTGGTAATAGCTGGGGCTGGCTCAAATTGTTGTCTTTTTTTGAGGAAGAAGCTCTCAATATTTCTCCTTCTCTTCGTATTCCCTTAATATCCCTGGGGGAAATGTAATTAAATCATTCAATCTATCAATCAGTCAATTCACTTTGAAGTAATATCCTAAATTATGTATATGTATAGTATCTAGAAAATCACTTTTAATAACACAATTAACACATATTGCATTACAAACATTTGTGGCATTTGAATGCAATTTACTCTGCTTCTGCATATTTACCGTATTTTCCGCACTATAAGGCTCACCTGAATATAAAGCGCACCCTCAGTTATGGGGTCCATTTCTGTACTTAACCCATACATAAGGCGCACCTGGTTATAAGGTGTACGTATTACGTAATGTTCTCTGATTGGTTTATCACTGCCAGCACACGTAGTGTATGTATTAAGTCCCTGTGTAAGCGGGAAATGATAACATTCAAGGACAACATCGTCGGTCATTTTTGCACTTATAAACTGTACATTGGTCTGCATCATCCATCTCAGACTGAAGAACAGGCACTCACAGGGACATGGGCAAAAGCATTAATGATGACACGATTCAATCAATAAGTACGAGCTCGATACAATCTTCACCCCATTCAGAGTGAATAGCTGGGATCCGCCTAACCCTGGATTCACACCGAACGCAAAGCGAGCGACAGAAGTGGCCAGTTGCCATTCTTTTCCAATGTTCGAGAGCGAAGAGGCGTGGCAAAAGTGAACGTGGCGGTGAGCAGCGCGAAGGGCAAGTGGTGAGTGATGCGGAGGGGGCTTAAGGCCCCGATGAATGCTCGCCACTCCCCGTGATAAATTCAAAATGCCGGATTAAATAAATAAACCACTTGACGTTGTAGTTCTGCTTGCATGTGAGGGAAGTTGCGCAGGTTACCACGCTGCAGCCTGCTTGACATCAGCTGGAGCTTGCTTTTAAACGTGTTCACTGAACTCATCATGTTGACAACATCTTTACCCTTTCCCTGCAGCTCTAAATTTAATTCGTTGAGCTTGCCAGTGAGATCAGTGAGGAAAGATACATCTGAAAGCCACTGGTGGTCCTCTAGCTTTTTATGGTAATCCACATATTTTGAAAGCTTCAGGAAGTCCTTGATTTCAGGCAACAGCTCCGTAAATCTGGCCAATAATTTACCTCTGCTTAACCACCTAACATCCGTGTGAAGAAACAGGTCTGTGTGCTCGGCATCATTCTCATCCAAGTGAGCATGGAAAAGCCTTCTCTGCAGACTCCTGGCCCAAACTGAACACACAATATTCATCGCAATATCCATCACTTCTTTCATATTTAAAATCTTTACACACAACTCTTGCTGGTGAATTATACAATGATAATTCAGGAAATTCGGTAAAGATTCACTTTCTTTGCACCGTGCAATGAACCCACTGGTGCGGCCCAACATAGCAGGCGCCCCATCAGTTGTGATGGAGATCAGCTTGAAGAGTGGCAGTTTTGTCTCACTAACAAATACCATGAAAGCATTGAAAATATCCTCACCTCTGGTGAGTCCTTTTGATGGCAAAATGGTGAGTAGCTCGTTGAATGACTTCTTGTGTTTAGCAAGGATGTGACTGACGTGATAGGAAGCAATAGTTGCAGCCTTACCCTGGGTCTTCGGTTTGATGAAAATTGACTGCCGTGCTGCAAGCTGTGCTTTCAAATCCCGCACTTTTGTGGCACGTAAAGACGTTTCTGCAAGTAAATCCCTCTCATAGCTCCCGTGTACCGTTTTAAAATGCCATTCCAGATTCCCTTTCTTTGCCAACGCCCCCGTTGCATTGTAAATCAAACAAACAGGTTTTGGATGAGAATAAACAAAAGAATAATCTTCTTCCCATTCTGAGTGAAAATGGTAGGTCTTGGCTCATTTCCCCTCAGCTATGTTTACGTTTAAGAGTGGTAACCACTCTGATCCTAGCTGCAAGCTCAGGGCTCTCAAGTTTTAAATGCAGGACAAGTAAGAGTGAGACACACCCTCACACCCCCCACCACGTTGGGGGGTCTTTCATTACTATTATTTCATTACATATTATTATTAGTGTTGTTGTTAGTGTTGCTCTGCTCAGACTCATGGGAGACGTGCTTGTTTCCTGCCGTTTCCATATCGATAGCAGCATGCCAGAGAAATTTATATTACATTATATCCGTCGGCGACCGACTAGTAGACTGCAATCGACTCGTTGGGCAGTACTGCACTATAGGCTTAATCCTACCTGTTTTAACTCCCCCTGTAAGCATGTAGCAGTTTCTCTCAACACTCAACTTTGTACTACAATGCTTGTTCCCTTCAAAAAGGAGTGTATCAACTCTGTATAAGCACAGTGCATAAATATGTATAGTAAAAGGTGATATCAAACCCTCAACAATATACCAATAAAAAGAGCATAGAAGGGTTGAAACACCAAAAGATTCTAAGAAACAGATGCTAGAGCAGAACAAATTTTACAGTGTGAAAACATGACACGATACGAAGGAATTCAATGATAATCAGTAAGCCAAGAAGAGTTAATGATTCCACAGAGCACAAGCAAGGTAAACAGGAAGTGATGCTATATGCATTACCAAAAGCCAAGGTATCAAACTATAGTCTGATGCCTCTCCCAGTCCTAGTTAAAATTTCATCATTATAACCTAGAAAATGAATATTTTACACTATTTCCTAAAGGTATGTCCAGGCACTCTTCAGACACTCGTCAGAGTTTGATTAAATGCTTTGACACTTATATGTATCCTTTATTGTACCAAGAAACAAGTTGTTTAAGCTGTTGGTGAAATACAGACCGCTGATTATCAACAGGTCTGCTTGTTTACTACTCTGCTAATTTGTGTTGCTCCTGATAGACTGCTTTTGTCACTGTTTTTAGACCGGATTAAATTAGCAGTTGATCCCTTTGTTTATAGATCCATGCAGTTTTGGGATGTTTGGGATGGACACTCACTTGTGCTATTTATGATTAGACTCTAATTTGCACCTGATCTTCAGCTTTTTGAAGTCATCTTACAACAATGTGGATATCTCCTTTACAAACAGATTTTTATCAATAAAACGGCCTTCTGAATGGTCTTTAAATATACCCTGGCTACTGCTTCCCATTCTTGACTAATGCAGAATAAAGGCAGTGCAATGGGTGACCAGACCTGACAAATTCCCTGTGCTGTATGACAAGAGGTTCTAGCTAATATGATGCTATTTTAAAAAAGCTTAAAAAAGCACTTGAAAGTTCATTTAGTTTTAATTCCCCAAAGTGTAAACAGAACATACCTTTTTCTTCTTGCCTCAAGCAAGAATTCATCACACATTATTTTAATTTAAATATAAGAGGTCAACTAAACATACATAGTTAAATTCCACATTATATAGATTATTAAGAAAATCTTAGTATTGTAGTGCTGGGGGAAAACATAAGTTTTCAAATTGTGCCATATGTCACCAGAGAACATCTTTCACCTTGACACTTAATCTGCTGTTCACAAACATACTGGGAAATATACAGACATTGGCTATAGGCAGAACTTGGGAATCCAGGACAGGTCTTTTAACAAAACAATGCCCTTGATAACCACATACTATTAGAGAAGAAATTGACTGGCGTTAGCTCTCAAACTTGCTGCACAGAAACTGTATTCTTAGTTCCTAAATCTAAGAATTTCTGACTTATTTTTTAAAAGGCTATTTAAATTATTATTGAAAACCATTGTGGGGTGTACTGGCAACGGTAAAAGCCTCCTATGTATAAGAGAAGATGAAAGGCAAAAAAAGGACTTCCTGAATTTTAAAACATTTTGCTTAAGCAGAGCCATTTCTTCAAGGAATACATGTCTTGCGCTTTCTTTTAAAAGATTAATATGGAGGAATTGGGAACATTTTAAATTGTATCACTTTACAAAGGCAACTGAACAAATGGTTTTGTCAAAGTTTGACAATGACAGAATTAGAGCATGGGTTTTCCACAAGGGACATGGCAAACACAACTTAGAAAATAAGTTTACTTCCATTGTCATTTGGAATTACACTCATTTGCATTTTGCTGAAGAATGGAAACACATGAAAAATAACATTTCCACCAAGAGTGGTATGAAGAGAGGCAACAACATCTTTGAAATGGAACCTGGGAGAACTTTAGTAGAATGAGCTGTCTTGTGATCATCCCTGCAGGGTTTTATAGAATATATAATTCAGGATAAGGGAAATGGTGCTTTATAGATTCTGCCTTCCTCCATTGCTTCTCTAACAGTGACAGACACTGTTGCTGCTGGATAATGTTCTGTCAAGCCTCTGAAGCCTCTGAAGCACTGAGTGTAATACTGTGGATACATATGATTACATTAGCATTGCTCCCCACCTTTCTGAGTTAGACTATTAGTCTCATTGTTTGTTAAAAGAATAACAATTAATTTATATGACTAAAGTATACTTCACTAAAATCACACATATATTCAACAAAAATATTCATTTGAACCAAAACCCACATCAGAGAAAAGCCCCCTGGTCACTTTGTGTAACATCCTCTAAAAGTTTCTCTAAATAAACTTTTAAACTCTTAAAGAACATTGGGGTGTTCCCAATATTCACCTTTTGTTCAAGAAAAAGCTGCAGTTCAGAGTTTCTGTGTGACTGAAGGAAGATTTTACACTTGATAATTTCATGATCACATTGCAATAAAAAAAATAAAATGTGTTTAAATTGTAACAACTACAATGGCCTTGATTAGTACTCATATTGGTACTCAGTATCGGCAAGTACTAAAAGGTAAGTACTTGTACTCAGTTGTAGCCAAGTTATATATAGCCGGCACACGAGGCACCAACAATATATATTTATGTTTATGTATTTAGCAGACGCTTTTATCCAAAGCGACTTACAAATGAAGATATAACAAGCTATATAAAAAGCTAACAATAAACTACATAGAAGGAGCCCACTAGTCCGACTCTGTCAGAGGTGACAGAGTAGAGATAGGGTGCAGGCATAGAAGGAAGTGCAGAAAGATAAAGGGGGTAGGTAAGTACAAGGTAAGTGCTAGGATAGGAGATGCTCTGTGAAGAGCTGGGTTTTCAAGAGTTTCTTGAAGATAGACAGGGACGCCCCTGTTCTGGTAGTGCTCGGTAGGTCATTCCACCATCGTGGGACAACAAATGAAAAGAGTTTGGATTGTCTTAGGCGTGGTGTAGGCACTGCTAGACAACAATCCTGGGACGAACGGAGGGACCGACTTGTGACATAAGCCTTTGCAAGAGCATTCAAGTAGATGGGAGCCGTTCCATTAAGCACTTTGTAGGCAAACATGAGTGACTTGAATTTGATGCGAGCGGCTAAGGGTAGCCAGTGGAGTTCAATGAACAGAGGAGTAACATGTGTTCTTTTAGGCTGATCGAAGACCAGACACGCCGCCCCGTTCTGGACCATCTGCAGAGGTTTCATAGTACAGGCTGGGAGACCAGTTAGGAGAGCATTGCTGTAGTCAAGGCGGGCACACGTAGCGTGATGTAATAAGATATAAGGATTTATCTGAAAGTTCCCACTATCTGAATAAGCCTTATTTTACCTCGTTTTAGGGCACCACCTTCAATCGAAGGAAAAAGACAGAATCTTACGATTCTGGTGTGTTAAAGTAATAATCAATTATTAATTCATAATTAATAAATTCCTGTCTCATATAGTCCCTACTCATGAATTCACACATAATTGAAGAACACATACACAAAAACCAGTTGATTTTATATATATATATATATGAACCATTTATTAAAATTACATGACCAAAGACATGAACCTTAAGACAACAGGAGAAATGCTTTGAATATGGATGATTATATAATAAACACTTAGTGAATTGAAAAGAACTAAGGGGAGGGGATGGATGGATACTGGAATCATTGAAATAGTCTAGGTTTGTCACTATTTGAATTTAAAAGCTAACAAACTTGGGTCAATTTATCATTTTAACAGTGAATTCTCTCTACACCCACCGCATACCGTCTGAAATGTAAGAACAGGGCAGATCTTACAGTTAGGTCAGCTCCGAACCACAGGTAATCGCCAGCGGATCTAACTGTCTCCATCTCGGTTCCGCGTCTCGCGGCCTTCGTTGTGGTTGACTTTCAGGGACTGGACCGGTCGCTTTCCTGCGCTGGAGGGCATCTGGTAGCTCGGAAAACGAACGGGTGGTGTGTGTCAGAATTCACCGCAAATAATGATAAAACTGTCCATGGGTCGAGTTGGTTTTGGTTGCTGACCAACTCTGATGAGGTGAACTTAAATTCACCAAAGATTGACAAAAAGCTTAACGCTGGCTCCTTTTGGTGATCAAAAATAGGTGAGGATGCTGCAGCATCATTTTAAAACGCGCTATAGAGAGGAGACAGGATGACGGAGGAACAAAAACGCAAAACGTATCTTTCTACTACCTTCTTCCCTTTCTCTCTTTGTTCGGACCTTCTTCTTCCATCTCATCTACCTCTCCTGCAATTTTCAAAGACTCCGCCAGATTCTCATTCCATCAATCTTAAAACACTCTTCATCTTCTCATTTGATCTGGACTCATCTGGACTTTCAATATTCTCACTTTTCCTCGCGGTTTCCGGAGTTTGATTCGTGGAGGCGGGGCATGACGTAGGCTTACGCTACACTTTCAGCCAATGGTATGTCTGAAACTGTTTTGACGTCTGCCTGGGCGTATTTTGGAAGGCGAACTGCAACGAGGGTGCCTTAAAGCAACTCGACCCCTGCATTCCTCCGTCTCATAAACATTTGTTCAGAGGATTCCAAAAACACTATAACTTGTTAAGATATAAAGGGTAAAGATATAGCATAAACTTAGGATATAAAGACATCAAAAACAACATCACATAACATAACATGATGGTTATGAGTCTCAAAATTCAGATGGATATCTGTAAAATTATGACGTATGAATAACAAACGAAACAATGTTATTTTCCTGTGTTAAACACGGAATACAATAAGAAACAGCTGAAGCATTGGTTAACAGTTGCACTATTTCATATAAATGTCACATGTCATATGCAAGTTGTTGACTTAGTTTTGGGTTTAACTATTCAGTACTACGAACCACTCAGGGGCAATGTGGCTCCATAAGCTGATTAGTCATTTTCCAAAATAATTCCTTCTTTCATATCCTTCCACGTACGATCATGAAAAAGGCATTAAAATGCAGCTTGTGATATCACTGAGAACATGAAAGAACTTGTACAACAATATAAAGCACATTTAATACAGTTTCAAGATTCAGCTAAAAAGTGATTCTGGGTGAGATCCTTTTGAGAGGTCCATGCAGCGACTGTCTCTGGCTTGAGTCAGACTCAGGGCAAACTGTCATCATTGTTTACTTTGACCCATATAGGGTCAGAAGGGTCCTGTTCTGGTTTTCCCCAATACTCTCCTGAGAGGGTCCGTTGTTTGTTCAGCTTAGTTAGCACTAAGCTATTAATGCATCTACCTAAATTTATGGCACAAGTATGTGGAAAGAGGGGCTGAGAAAACTCCCCCAAAATGCTTTTGTGGGCAAAAGTTGTTGTAAATTTCTCTTCTTTGATGTAGAAATCCCCCATCTGGTATTTCCACACTGACCATCCCCACAAAAAAGTTTGTATTAAATTCCACACTTGAGTTCGCTACAGTTTTGAAAAATGTGGTATCGGTGTAGGGGGTTCATTGGTGTAGGTGTATTATTCTGGATTTAATCTAAAATCATTTAATCAAGATTGCAGGCTTGTAATAGTTCACGATGGGAATGATGTTTGTCATTTCAAAACAGGCTGGAAGTGTAGCATATGTGTTATAATGCCCGAGCGGCCATGGAAGGAGTTAGGAGAATTCCAAGACTGAGGATCCAGACATACATTTGTTTTTATTATCAATAATTCCATACACCAACACCTACATCAACACAGACATTTTCAGACTGACTACTTATGTACCTTCGGCTCAGTTAATGAGCTGGACTATACCATTTGATCCGGTTAAAATCGAAGACACACATATACCTATATCTAAAGCAATATTTACACAACTCATCACTAGAAAATATATATAATCTTAACAACCATCAACACACCCACAGTAAACCTAATAAACACACACGTACATTTTACACCAGTTAAATACATATTTACACACCATGAAACTCCCCTCTACCTATTTCCCACTTGTCCTACTCCCTCCCGGATCAAATAAGGTCCGCATGTCCCTGAGGAATTCCTTTGCCGGAACACCTCTGGAGACAGGAAGACAAGCAGAGGTAAATTTATGCTAATCCACAATCACTACAACTAATACACGTTGCGTTAGTCTTTATTCCCTTCTACCGCAATTGGTTTATCAATCCATGTGGTCTCATTCACAGGTGAACTATGAGGTGCGTCAGCCCCGTGTCCCTCCTGTGACAGGATTATTTCCAGACTGTAATGTACACCTGTCGCATATCGAGGTATAACGTCAGCGGGATCTTCTTTTTCAGGTGTTGCACAACTATGCTTACTCCTGTTTCAGTATACATGTGTACGTCAACTTGAAAGTGTTGTATGTAGCCAGGCATCTTGTGAAATTTGGAGTCACATTCCTTCATGATATTTTGAGTGAGGTACTTCTCCCTGAAAACATCATCATGAATTCTTTTCTCTTTACTAAACTCTGAACTAATCATTTTAAGAACATTTTTGTTCAGACTTCGGGTTATGTTTCCTGAAATCAGCTCAGCAACGGGTGTTTTTTTTAAGTTTACTATAGTACAGTTGGCTCACTCCTTTGCATATAGCTCTTGCTATTTTCCGTCTTCTTGTGTTTGCTGCAGGCCTGAATTTTTTTTTCCACTTGTTTTGTGTGACATTTTTCCTCTTTGGAGCACAGAAATCTTAACCGGATTTTCTCCCACTGGCTCCATTTTCCTTTTAAATAAGTATTTTGTACTACAGGAAGGGAATGTACAAACTGCACTGATGTTTAAATATGGACTATTCATTTTCCGGCTGTGAGGAGTTTTTGATATGTTGGCTCTTGAAAGCAAGAGTACAACTGGGATTTTTCTGTTGGAAACTGTTGTACAAGATGTTGGTCTATGGTTGCCTCAGTTTTGTTGAGCAGTGCAGTGGAAATTTTTTTTGCCATTTCTTTCTGTTTACTGTAATTGTGAACCTCTTTGATACCACTAGTAACTTTCTCCATTGTTTTTTGTAGCATGTCTTTCCGTTTAGGTCGGGCTCCTGTCTGTAATGGCATCTCCTGTTGTTTGTCTTCTTCCTCATCTTCATGTAACTCTTCATCAGTCACTTCTTGTAGTTGAGCTCCTGTCTGTAATGGCATCTCTTGTTGTTTGTCTTCTTCCTCATCTTCATGTGATCCTCATCAGTCACTTCTTGTAGTTGAGCTCCTGTTTGTAATGGCATCTCCTGTTGTTTGTCCTCTTCCTCATTCTCTGTGTCCTCATCTGATACTAGGTCTCTGGCATGGCTGTCTTCCTGATCTTGACCAAAAAGGGTTACAGATAGTTCCGACCAGATTTCTGAGGAATACTCAAAATAAAGTGAGTTTGTGTAATAAAGTCTTGATAAAGCAAAAATCTACAGTAAGTTCATCGTTGTCACTTCACACAAACAGTACATGAACATATCTATGCATAAATAAGAACTAAAAAATTAAAATCACATTTACAGTTTTCCACATAAAAATGTCCTTAATCATTATTTCACAATATGGTTAATGACAGGTTAGGGACATCATGTGTATTTGTCTTTTTATGCTATTTATTCAGATTCAGAAAATATCCATTAGTTTGGAGCTGATAGCAAGCAAAATTTCAGTTTGTAGAATATGTAGAAAATCTAGCAGAAATTTAAGAGTTTGAACAAGTATACAAGTATAGCGCATATATATTAATAACTACAATGAAAAATGACTTACATATAACCATGGAGCAAGACTGGAGGCACATTTTCAAAGGGATCCATATGCATTGGCACTTCCTTTTTCCATGATAGAGGTTTTGCAGGCTGAAATATCACTGCAGGTAGAGCTTAATTGAAAGCTCTACCAGCTCTTGATTGGCCAGTGACTTAGACTGGTTAGACTGGTGACCTAGACATTTGACTGGTTCATGGTAGTGGCAATTAGGCAACCATACTATTCTCACATGTAACAAAATTGAAATACCCCAAATTATACTAAAGCCATCTCTCACAAACTAATTGTTGTAGTACCAAGGAGGTAACAGGAGTGGTTGACCTGAGGTTTATGATACTACACTGTTATAGTTATTGAATGGAATTTCACCCAAACTATGAAAAAAATTTTTTTTTCAAACCAAGTGTTGTATTGTAATCTGCAGGGGACAAATTAAGTGTGTAGTGAGTTTGGTGACACTACACTGTATTATAGTGAACATATTGGTTAATATTCCTAACAAAAATTCCCAGAAATTATGAAAAAGGCCTTTATTTCAAACCAAGTGTTGTTGTGAAATCTGTAGGGGACCAGTGAAGTGTGTAGTGAGTCTGGGGAGACTGCACTGTATCATCGTGAATTTATTGATTAATATTCCTAATAAAAATTCCCAGAAATGATGAAGTCTTTATTTGTCCAAATAAGCGTTGTAGCGTAATCTGTAGGAGACCAATGAAGTGTGTAGTAAGTTTGGTGACACTACACTGTATCATAGTGAACTTATTGACTAATATTCCTATTAAAAATTCCCAGAAATGATGGAAAATGCCTTTCTTTCAAACCAAGTGTTGCAGTGTAATCTGTAGAGGACCAATGAAGTGTGTAGTGAGTTTGGGGTGTCTGTACTTGATAACAGTAAAGTTATTGATTACTATAGAAGTTTTTATTGATTAATCAGAATTGTAAAAAAAATATCAAAATTATGCAGAACGTGTTTTGTTTATGACAGCTGTTGCTATGGTCATGAGGAGAGCACTGATGTGATTTTAGCGCCTCTATCCTATACAACCGTGGAGTTGTTGATTTTTGTTTACAGTGTCTTGGTCTTGTGTTGCAGTTTGCAGACGGTCCTTGCGCACTCGCACGGCTACCGACTGCGCATATAGAGCTGGACAGATAATATCCGTCCAGCTCGCAGGACAGCTTATTTTTTTTTTTCAAATCAGGGTTTTGATCCTTGTAACTCGTAGTCTATGCTGTTACAATGGGACATGGGCATCATTTGTGTTTTGACAACGTTTGGCATCAGACTTATTGGTCCCGGAAGTCCGAAATCTGTAAATATCTTTCCAACTTTACTTAAGTGGACAACCCGGTGTTAATTCTCTTCATGATTTCACCTTCTCTGTGACTTTTTTTTTTGGTAAATTTACTTTTTTTCTTAAAATTTCCACTTAGTTATAAAACAATCTTTGCTAAACTTGGTAGATATCATGTTGAAATTACTGAGAACATCATAGATTATCAGCTTAGATGTCACGTATTTTTAGGTTCTGATTGACAGAAGAAGTTGTTTCTGGTATTGTCAAATACGAAAGAAAACTGTTCAAACTCTTAGATGGTTTGTAAACAGAGACCAAATCTGGCTCATGTATACAAAATGTCAACCCAAAATAAAGCTGTTGAGCTACACAAGTATGTCTCACTGTGACCTGCAGTTGGACAATCCAAGTCGTGCATCCAAATTGGTTGTTTTTATGTCAATTAAGGTAATAAACCCACCAAGTGAAGCAGAATTGGATATCACAGCAATTATCTGCGGGCGGCTGTAGCTCAGGAGGAAGAGCAGTCACCCACCAATCGGAAGGTCGGTGGTTCGACTCTGACTTCCCCAGAATACATGTTGAAGCGTCCTTGGGCAAGACACTGAACGTTGGGGGTATGAATGTGTATGAATGATTAGAAAAGCACGTAGTTATGAATCTTAAGACGTGCTGTGTGAGTGGGGTGAATCTAGTGAAGCGCTTTGAGTGGTCAGCGAGACTAGAAAAGCGCTGTACAAGTCCATTTATCTGTATTTACTTATTGTTTTTCTGTTTAATATCCTATGAAGAGTCAACTTAAATTAGTTCTGTATTGCTGTACCTTCTGGATAACACCCATTCTTTGTTTGCTAATTACATCTCACCTGTTGTATTTGTCATTAGTTCTTTCAGTATGTATTGCGCCTTGATTCTTCTGTCCATTGCAAGATCCTCCTCAAGATCATAGATCAAGATCCTGGTACATATATCCTCATATATCCTTATCATACATCCTTGTCAGCTGGTCATGTGTACCTGAGTTGGGTTTTTTTCATTAATTTTTAGTTTAATACCTTGTATTTCCTGTCTTGTTAGTGTCTTGTCTGTTGTCTGTGGTGTTTTTTTTTTCTTTGTTTTTTTTTGTCACCAAGTCTCTATTTCTTAATCTGCCTGTCTCCTGCCTGTTAGTCCTGCGTCATGGTCCTACTATTCCTTCTCCTCAAGACATAAATTAGCAAAGTATTGTTACATCCCGTTCATTTGATTATATAAGCTACAACAGCAATGCCACTTTACTATTGCAGCTCAAACTGCTGTGCCTTCTTTGACTTTCTTTGTTTTTATCTGTTATGTTTGCATTTGTTTTTATTCCACTTATCTTATATCCACTCATTCTGAATATATAGATTTAGGATTTTTGCATTCAGTATATTTTGAAATTCTAAATTTTCTTTCGGATAACTTCAGGATAGCCACTCTGCCTGTCCTGCCTCCCAAAGAGTTGTGCACAGATAAGCATGAGCACAACGCACTCACTATCACGCCACAATATCCACTTAGCTTTAGCGGCTAACTGTTAGCGTTGCAGCTAATTTACATGGATAAAATCCCAAAGCAACAAACACCAACTCAATATGGGGAAGCGGCCAACTTCCATATTCTCTCAGCTCTTGTGTGTTTTCTTATTAGCCATTGTGCTTTCTGATTTGCTGTTGTGTTTTCTAATTTGCCATTGTGATTTGCACTTCAGGGCCACCGTACCTTACACTGGCATTGACAATATCAAGCAATTAAGCACTTTAGGTGTTAGTTGTCCCATTCTGATAGCACATCTTAAGGTGTTTAAGAATATAGAGGTTGTTGCTGACACGTTTTATTACCCATACATTCTCTCTTGGGGGACAAGTCAAGATTGCAGGCAGGTAGACCATTCCAGTACCTGTACCCTATTCTTCCGTGCCCATGTCTTGTAGAATGGGATTTTACCAGCACAAGATATGTTCTTGATGCATTAATGCTGGTATCACTGAAGTGTAAATTATCTTTGCCAAGGGTACTGATCCATCCCTTTGCCATCAAAGAGCCTGGCATTTGGACTTGTTGCTGATAAAAGTGTGGACAGTTCTTTTAATTTTTACTCTGCAACAAAGGACATCAATTTCTTCTATAAAAAGATCTGGAATACTGATTAGTCTGACCACAATACACATTTCCAATGTGCCATGGTCCATCCCAGATACTTCAGAGCCTAGAGAAATCACTGAATGAAGTTAACATAAGGCTTCCTTTTTGCAAAGTAAAAATTTAACTGGCAGTTTTGAATAAAACTCTGTAATGTAATACTTGCCAAGATTTTCCACAATAACCTCTTACCCACTGAAGAATAGAAGAGTGCCATCTGAGGGATCAAAGATCACAGGTGTCCAATTTGCGCTTTTAGTGCGCTTTACACACTAAAATTCCTCCATATTGTTTGAAGAGTTTGATGATTTTTATGCTTCGTAGATATCAGGACATATGCAAACAGTTCAATCATGTTTTTACACATTTACTTACAAATTACAGGTCTTTTGCCATTTTCACTCCCACATTTTGGAATGTGCTGTCGGTGTGGAATGCAAAAATGGATGTATAAAAAGAAATTAGTTGTTGAGGCAAAACATGAAAATCCTGGGCAGGAAATAAGATTAGAATTAAATGTAATAACTATTGCATTTTATCTTTTTTTTTTCATTTTACATATCCAACTTTTTTCTTATTTGTGGTTGTTTATACTCTGTATTGTATATTAAGCAAAGAGGAGATCATTGGTAACTTTTACCAGTACTGTTTCAGTGCTATGATGTGTTCTGAATGCTGACCTCTTCAAAGAGATTGTTGCTGTGCAAATTATCACAAAGCTTTGTAAAAATTCTTTCAAGAACTTTAGATATAAAAGGGTGGTTGATTATAAGTCTATGATTGGACAACAGTCCAGGATCATGAGTAGATGTTTTTAAATAAAATATTGATCATATCTAAAACAGAAGTGTTAAGTAAGGGGAAAACTTTACTGAATAGTCTGGTTGGGATATGTGAATGTATCAGTGTATGGAGTATTGTTCCAGTACTTCAGTAGGATTCCCTAACCCTATGTTCCATTAAAAGATGAGAATTCAGACAAGGTAATAAGAAAATGAAAAACTAACATAAACTAATTCCTTTTAGAACTGTAAACTCATAAATTTCAAACTGTTAAGTACAAATGTAATACCGGATGAGCAAACAAAGTCATCATGGTTTTGGAGGGTGGTAACAGGTAGAAATGCTGCAGAGAAGTGTTTAAGATGGCAACTCTCCATCCTGGTTTCAGCCATGGGTTGTCGTGGTCTTCAATAGCTAATACATTTGTCCATATCCTCCTCTCTCCCACCACCTGCACTGAGTCAAGGGGGAAACCCATGACAGAGTTGGTCTTCTTGATCAGTTTATCGAGTCTCTTCCTGTTAGCGGTTGAGAAATGGCTGATGCCACAACAGTGTTAAAGAAGGTCCTCAGGAGCGGTCCCTGCACTCCAAAGGACCTGAGTGTCCTTAGCAGATAGAGTCTGCTTTGACCTTTCTTATAAAGTGCATGGGTGTTATGGGTCCAGTCCGGTTTATTGTTCAGGTGAACACCCAGGTACTTATAAGAGTCCACTCACTCTATGTCCATTCCCTGGATGTACACCGGTGTCAGGGGTGTGTGTCTGCACCTGCGGAAATCCTCCACCAGCTTCTTTTTTTTCCTGCGTTGATCAAGAGGCGGTTCCGCTGATACCAGTCCACAAAGTCCTTGATCAGTTCTCTGTATTCCCTGTCATCGATGTCAATGATGAGGCCGACGATGGCAGAGTCGTCAGAGAACTCCTGCAGTGTGCAGAACTGTGCCTGAAGTCTGCAGTGTACAGGGTGAACAGGAAACAAGCCAAGGCTGTTCCCTGTGGAGCCCCTGTGCTGCAGACCGCCATGTCTGAGACACAGTCCTTAGTCCTCACATACTGTGGGCGGTTGGTGAGGTAGTCCATAATCCAGAATGTGAGATAGGGATCCACGTCCAATAGCTCCAGCGTGTCCCTCAGAAGCAGAGGCTGGATAGTGTTGAAAGCATTGGAGAAGTCAAAGAATGTGATCCCCCAAGTGCTTCCAGGCTTTTCAAGATGGGATAGAGCTCCGTGAAGGAGGAAGATGACGGCATCATCCACCCCGATGCTGCTGCAGCTGATCTTCAACCTCAGCTCCTTCTGCACAGCCTCTCCTTATTTCAAGACTGAAAGGCCCTCTTTTTCTCCTTAAGAAGAGCCTTTATGTCTGGATTGATCCATAGTTTATTATTGGAGAAACACCTTACTGTCCTGGTGGGTACCGTGTTCTCCATGCAGAAATTAATATAGTCCATGATGCAGTGAGTGAGACTGTAAATGTCCTCCCCATGATGATCACAGAGTTCCTCCCACACAGTTGATTCAAAACAGTCCCTCAGAGCCTCTTTAGTCTCCTCAGACCATCTTCTCACTGTGCAGGTCACGGCTGGTTGCCTGTGCATGAGGGGTAACAGGTCCAGGTGAGAAACTCTGACATCCCTCTCCCCAGTGACACTCTCCAGCTCCTCCTGTGGGATCCTTAGACGTTCCCAGGCAAGAAGGGACCTCCTCCTCCCAGTAGGATATGCCCGGAAAACCTCTAAAGGGAGGCAACCAGGAGGCATCCTAACCAGATGCCTGAACCACCTCAGCTGACTTCTTTCGATGCGGAGGAGCAGCAGCTCTCCTTTGACCTTCCTCACCCTATCTCTAAGGCTGAGACCAGCCACCCTCTGAAGGAAACACATTTCAGTCGCTTGTGTGCACGATCTCATTCTTTCGGTCACTATCCAGACCATAGGTGCCGATTCCATGGGTGCTCCAGCCCCGAAGCACCCATGGAGATTCCCAAGTATCCACGTGTGCCAGGCAGCCTTCACTTGTCATTGATCTACTAATGACCACTTTGTTAGCTATCAATGCATTGTGTTTTGGTGTCAGATAAACTGCCAAAAAGGCTGGACGGCAACTTACTGTTAAACTAGCATAGTGGTTGATTTAGCCAATAAAATGGACAAATTTGTCACAAAAATATCCACCGACCCGACACCATCTTCCAGTGAGAACTCTACCATGTCAACGACTAGGGACAGTAGCAGTGCAGATGTTAGGCAGAAAAAAGGTTGGATTTTTTATGCTAGCTGGAAAAGTAAATACCCATGGATGGACTATGATGCTAAGTATTTTGTGAGGTTTGCACTGTTGGACTGTGGATTTAGTTTTTCCTTCATTTTCATCTGAGCCTTTTGCGTTAGGTTACATTGACATAAACTTCTCGTATGCATCACCAGTGTGACCAGTGTGTAGACTGTGTGGGTATGTGAAAGAGAGCGTGTGTCTGGGCACGCGCGTTATAAAATAGCAACAAGTCATGCAAGCACGGTGAGCACCCTCTAGCAGAACCATAAATCGGCACCCTTGATCCAGATCTCATTATCATAGGTGAGGTTTGCAAAAAAAGATGGACCAGTAAATATTAAAAACCTCTTTTTTCACTTCAGTCTCTGATCACATGGATAATACAGTCATCATAGGAAGGGACTTCAACCTGGTATTGGACTCTGGAATGGACAGGCTCGGTACCACAGGCAGTCTTAAGAATTGGCAGTCCACAATATATCCAATATATGAATGATTTTGGTCTTTTCCGATGCATGGCGCTCCCACGACCCCACTCTCAGAGAACACACCTTCTTCTCAACAGTTCACCAGTCTTATTTATTCATTTACTAGTTAACAGCTCTCTCATAAGTAATATCCCAGACACAGAAATCCCATCCCATCACTATCAGTGATCACGCACAAGTTTCTATCACTCTGGTGTAAGAGAAACATACCACAATCAAGAATTTGGAGATTTGATACTGTTATGAGGTGCGAATGGCGATCGCCCTCTTCATCACGGGCCCAGGTGTTTGCTGTCCGCCACTCCACCTCCCGGTGACCGGGTTCAGCGTCACCGGAATAACTCAGACTTTTCCTTGCTGGTTTCTTGGTGGAGCTATTTATTGTGCCCCCTTTGCTCCCCACATGTGTGTTCAGTCCCTAAATTACTACAGTCTGTACATATCTTTTTTACCAATCAAGCCCACATCAGCTCCAGCTTTTACATCATTTCCAGCCATTTTTCGCTCCTCTCTCCTAATTAAACTCCTCCCCCATAATCATCAACCTCCGGGTAACAGGTGCTCCTTATCACCTGCAGCCGACATAGATTCCCCCAATACACAAAAATACTCATACACAACCACCAACATAACAGATTTTAGATTAGCACCCATCAGTGCCAGTGATGTCCCAGTCTCCATACTGATCCAACCCCAAACCCACAGACTAGTAGGTGTGCACCCCTAATAGCCTGCAGACTACAGATCAGGTCCTGGGAAATGAGGGACGGGGTCACTTCGTCACATCTACATCATTACTTAAAGATCCTGATTATATCAATTTCTTTCAAAAAGAATGGGCTAGATACTTGGAAAATAATGACCTACCAGGAGTATCAGCAGGTGTTCTTTGGGAAGCAGGAAAAGCAGTAATGCAAGGCAAAATAATCTCTTTTTCATCACAAAAGAAGAAAAAGAGAATTCATAGATATCAGAATTAGAACTAAAAATTAAATCATTAGAGAATCAAAAGGCATATTATAATATGTCTATAAATTAAATAATTGCACTAAGAATTATGTTTTTTTTAATTTTTAATCAAAGACTTCGCTTGGAGAACTTTGTACAAAGCAACAGGTCGGGGAGATATCTAGCTAACCATTTAAAAACTGATGTATTGGGGATGCTCGCCTTCAAAACAGCTGATGTGTAGATGATAAGGAAGAACTCTGCTGACACAGGCTTGGCCGAACACAGAAATCTTTATTGTCAACCAGGTCCGTATCAGAATTACAGAATGATGCATCAAGTCTGGAGAGATGTGTCAAGTCCGGATTCCCTAAAATCTCTCTCTTACTGTGGGTGCGTTTTTCATTAAGTAGAATCTGCCGGTTCTTAGTGACCTTGAAGGTGTTGCATATTCCCATCAACAAGCACAAAGCCCGGATATGGTGTGTGCATCTCTATTGAGCCTCTTCTGAAAAAACTAACTGGGGAGTATGTTATTCTCAAAATGTCCTGATTTAGCCCGAGACTCCTCTACACAGCTGGTAGTTATCAAACTTCTTATCACTTCCCAAAACAACTTTGCACAGATGGTAATTATCAGACACTACAAAACAAAGAAAGAAATAACAACTACATTCTTTGTTAAGGACGCATCAAGAAATGTCATGTTATTGCTAATGCAATAAATCTAATTATCAGGGACTTTTACCAAAAAATACACTCATCACACATTCACCCACTAGACAACATTAACCAGTTTCTTAGTAACATCAATCAACCTTCTAAATTTACATCATTAACAGGTTATAGTTTTGGATTCAACTCTCTCAGTAGGAGAACTCCATGAAGCCCTCTAACATATGCCTAGTAAAATAATCCCAGGTCCAGATGGTTTTCCAGTAGAATTCCTCAAAAAATTTTGGATTACATTGGCACCAACATTTCATAAGACGATATTGCAAATTAAGGGGAATAATGTATTACCTCTAAACATGAATTCTGCGAACATCAGCCTACTATTGAAACCAGGCAAAATCCCCACACTCCCATTCAGCTACCGACCAATATCCTTACTAAAGATAATCTGTAAATCCCTTGCTAGAAGATAGGAAAAAAATAACTCCTTTCATAATACATCCAGACCAAACAGTTTTTAGAAAAGCTAGACATTCTTCCGCTAACTCACACAGGCTAATTGGTAGTAATGTGGTAGTTAGCTTAGTGGTTAGCATAGACCTATCCCCAAAGCTTTCTGAGCTAACAAAACTCATCTATGTTCAGCATCTAAAGACAATAGAAGACTATCTCACAAGTTTGAATGTAAGAGTGATATGGGTAAATGATGATCCTACCAAAAATCAATTACCTCCTCTCAATGATACCCATCAAACCATCCCCTAACTGGTTAAAGTATCCAGATTCATAGGTCTCTGAATTTATTTGGAAAAATAAGCTATAAGTTTAAAAACTTTACAGAAACAAGAGATAGTGGTGATATATCTCCAAACTGTATAACTATCTATCACTAGATAAACCATGGTTAGTAGTAGTTTGTACAAAAATGGATACTGTGGAGGGTCTGCGCCGTCTAGAAGCATTGGGGATAGCTCAGCTGCTCCCTTTCTCTTCTCTCCACAGATGCAGCAGTTGGTTACTTGGGTTTTTTGGCTGTTGGTGTCTAGCTTGTCAAGCTCTCTCCTTTCCTTTCTCCCCCTCTTTATTTTATTTCTCCTTCCAAGTATATAAAAAAAAAAAAAATACAATGGTGTTGCTGGTGTTGATGAGAACACTGGCACCAATGTGGGCTTTGGATTTGTTGATGCCTGTGCCTATCTGAGTACAGCCAAGAATTTTTTTTTTTTCTAAATTGCGCAGTGGTGTGGTGGTTAGCACAGTCACCTCATAGCAGAGGGTTCCTGGTTCAAATCCTGGCTTTCTGTGCAGAGTTTGCGTGGGTTTTCCAACTTTCTCCCATTGCCGAAAAACGTTTCTGTTGCATTTTGCGTTTCATGATGTGCCAAATGTTTCCAGTTAGTGATAGGTGACAGGCAGGCTAGTTCAGCATCCAGACCATTCTACTATGAAGCCATGCTGTTGTAATAGATGCAAAGTTTGATTTTTGCATCGTCTTGCTGAAATATCCAAAACCTTCCATGGAAAAATGCCATCTGGATGGGAGCATATGTTTCTCCTGAAACTGTATATACCTTCCAGCATTGATGATGCTTTTCCAGATGTGCAAGTTGCCAGTCTCTATGGCTTTAATATACACACGTGGACAAAATTGTTGGTACCCCTCAGTTAAAGAAGGAGGACACCACTGCTGAAAAAAAATCATAAAAAAGCGAGACTGGAATTTGCAAAAATGCATGTTGACAAGCCACAAAGCTTCTGGGAGAATGTCCTTTGGACAGATGAGACCAAACTGGAGCTTTTTGGTAAGGCACATCAACTCTATGTTCATAGACTCAAAACCAAGCATACGAAGAAAAGAACACTGTCCCTACGGTGAAACATGGAGGAGGCTCAGCAATGTTTTGGGGCTGCTTTGCTGCATCTGGCACAGGGTGTCTTGAATGTGTGCAAGGTAAAATTAAATCTGACGACTATCAAGGCATTCTGGAGAGAAATGTGCTGCCTAGTGTCAGAAAGCTTGGTCTCAGTCGCAGGTCATGGGTCTTCCAACAGGACAACGATCCAAAACACCCAGCCAAAAACACCCAAGAATGGCTGAGAGAAAAGCGTTGGACAATTCTAAAGTGACCTTCCATGAGCCCAGATCTGAATCCCATTGAACATCTGTGGAAGGAGCTGAAACATGCCATTTGGAGAAGACACCCATCAAACCTGAGACAACTGGAGCAGTATGCTCATGAGGAGTGGGCCAAAATACCTGTTGACAGCTGCAGAACGCTCATTGACAAATACAGAAATCGTTTAATTGCAGTGATTGCCTCAAAAGGTTGTGCAACAAAATATTAAGTTATGGGTACCATCATTTTTGTCCAGCCCCATTTCATTAGTTTTTTTTTTTATAATTATGTTAATCAACAATTCAAAAGTTATGGCTGATTTTGACTATTTAATTTTCAATGAATTTTTATTTATTGTTACTTTTGTAGGTTTCAAGTGCTTTCAGTGACAATTGTGGGTTTTTCATTCCACAATTTTTGTCCACGTGTATACCTCCATACTATCAGAGATGCTGGGTTTTGAAAGGAGCACTGATAACAAGCCAGTTGACATATCGCCTTTTAGTCAGGAGGACAATGTCCATGACCTCCAAAAGACATTTAAAATTTTGAATACTTTGACTGTAGGTGATTTTCAGTCATGTCCCTTGTGTATAGAGATCTCTCCAGACTCTCATAAGCTGCCTCACTTATCATGTTAAATGTTTGTGATAATGTAATTTGAAAAAGACTGAACTTTTAAGGCTTTTTGAAAAGGTTGTCAAGAAAAAGCATCCTATCTCTAAAACATAGCAGAATGGTTTTGTCTCCAAAATTGCATCACGACAAACCATAACATCTGGAACAATGTCCTTTGGACTGACAAGAGCACAGTGCAGATGTTTGGCCATAATGCAGAGTACAATGTTTTGCAAAAAAAAAAAAAAAATCAAACACAGCATATTAGCATAAACAACTCATACCAACTGACAAGTGTGCAAGTAAGGGGTTAACGATTTGGGCTCACTCTTAAGCTCCAGGACTTGGGCACTTTGGTTTACAGGGGAGTTCAATGTCAACTAAACGAAAGCAGAATACTAATCTAGACACAGATAAAACAAATCTGTCCAACAGTTAAAGCTTAACCAAAACTGGGTCATGCAACAGAACAAAGATCCCACGTACAGTAGGAAATCTACAACAGAGTGGCTGAAAAAAGAAAATAATTAAGGTGTGGCTATGACCCAGGTAAAGTCCAGACATCAACCCAACTGAAATGTGCGACATGACCTTTAGTGAGCTATGCATAAATGAATATTCACAAACTTCAATGAATTGAAGCAATATTTTTAAGACTAGTGGGCAACAATTCCTCCACAAAATTGATGCAGACTGATGTCATATAGAAAATTATTACTTCAAGTCTTTATTTACCGTTTCTAGTTTCTTCCATGTCCTTGAAAGAAATGGTTTCAGTGCAGTTTTCAAGAAAACCATCAGATTGTAGAAGTTAGTTTTAAATACTCATGAGTTACAAGCTGAAACGTCCCTAGTTTCACAGACTCTATGGAAGGGTGTTCACCAGTTGTAAATATCTGCAGCAAAATGCTCCAGCATGTGTCCTGATAATAAACAGGAGAGATCCTATTTCTACAATTTAAGCTTCTCTTAACAATACATTCCTTTTGAAATAATGTGAAATACGAATGACATTTTCAGAAAAGTCTAAAGTTTAATGAAATGCAACAAGAACTTAAATCTATAATTTATTAGTTTGAAACTTTATTTGAAAAGGCACAAGTACAAAGGAAATTATTTTCAGTGTTTTGACTCCCAACTAAATGGAAATGAAAAACTAAACAAATCCAAAATTTGATGCCAGCAATGCAATCAATAAAAGTTCTGATGCAAGCATATTTACTATTGTGTTTATCAACCTTCCTTTTAATTACAGATTTTAATTATGTTGGATTTGAGGATACCAATTGTTGCAGAATAAAACCTTTTATGGGATTTATGATGATGACAGATAAACAAGAGTTTATAGTAGATAGTAGATCTAAAATTCTGATATTTTTTGTTCTGGCATTTTTCTTTTTGCTCATCTTTGCAAATAATAAAATATAATAGATCAATAATATATAAATGGGTTATGATTGGTAAACTGTTACATCATTGTGTTTCTTTTACGCATCACTCTGTCTGCAAAGCACTGTTTTAAAGGTGATCAAACACATTTTTCAACGAGGTGCCACAGGGACACACAGGGTTTTCAGTTTTATATGCCTACTTTTATCATAAATGGATTTTAGTAGAAAATTAGAACATGTACTTTGTGGTCAACTTATTCTCTGTACTTATTATATTATCTAAACGGTACTAATATGTGTAGCAAGCGTCTTGTTGTGTCAGTGAGTTGCAGTAATAAAGGTCACTGAAAGCCTCTGTCAAAGAGGCTGTTTCTGTTCCAGGTTCAATGACACCTTGTTTTGGACTCTGTGCTGACCAACCATGGAAAACAAACCAGAAATAGTTGCTGTGTGCAGGTAATAAAAATAGGTCAGTCTTTGTAATTTCTTGGTGTTCTTTAAAAAAAATTTAAAAAAAGTTCTTGCCTGAAAAAAACTTGCATAAGAGTGCTGGAGTTTCCAGTTTAAATATGCTTGGAAAAGCGTGATTTAATTTTCACAACACTGGGCACATATCTTGTTCGAGATGTTACATAGGATTTTCCATTTATTCTAATTTTCAGATCAAAGGTGGAAAGAACAGGAGTCACTCAGCAAATCTAATCTTTAATTTTGCTGAGGATAATTAAGGGCCCTGGGTAAAATCTTACAATGTAAAAAGTTAATCCTTCATTACGTTTTCTTACCTTCAAAAGCACTAGTTATTCCTTAAAAAGGTACCTTTCACACTAATTAATCATGAATGTCAGTAAGTGTGGTAAGGTTAACAGAGCAGATGTGTTAGTATCTTTCCATCCGACTGAGGTTATTTCGCAAGTCTGTGGCTCTGACTTGTTTTCTAAAATAGGACACCTATAACTTCAGGCCATGGGCAGCTCATGATAGGCTGCGTACTGTCCAGTCACGTAATGGTAGATCTGTACAAACAAGAAAAAAAAAAAGGAGAGAGGATATGTGAGTAGGCAAAAATGAAGGTGTGTGGTGAGTAGTGAGTTTGTGTGTTGAATTCTCACCTGTCTCTCAATGTCAGCCAAAAGGCTGCTTGCACCCAGGCGAAACAGGTGAGGGCAGAGCCAGTCGTTGCCCAGCTCCTCTTTGATCAGAGTTAGCCATACCAGAGACTCTTGTGCTGTCCGAATTCCTCCTGCTGGTTTAAAGCCCACCTATGAAGACACATAAAAAACACTGTCAGTGCAGCACGGATTTAATATTTTTTGTTGTCTTTTTTTTTTATTTTTTTATGTATCTTGAATTTCAAATTATGTTCCATGTTGTCTACCGGATTAACGTTTACAACAGAAAGTCGTAAACAAATGATGTTTTTTGGGTGTTTTTTCATACTGAACCCAACCATTATGAGAGCCAATCCCTAGAGCCCAGTCTGCAAAAGGATGCATGACTTAACCATCCAAACACCCACTGCAGGGGACCACCACCTGACACTTCCATCTCTGCAATTAAATTTTCTCTGGTTACCTTACTTCTCTCTTAACTGCAATAGTCTTTTTAAACCTGTGTATTACAGTAATTTGTTAAAGGCCATTTTGTCAGCAACACACACAATGATCGCAGTTCTATATAAAAAATACTCCAGGATTACTAAAGAAAATCCTGGAATATGTTTTGTAATCATCTTGCACTACTATAACTCTACCCCATTAATGACGAGATGATGATGATGATGAGACGTCAGCTAAAAATCATAGCCTATAGAATGAATGTTTCTGAAAGTTATTAACACAAGATGATTAGTTCAAATTTATATGCCTCAAAAACATTTTTTTGTATACATCTTATTCTAGAACAACAAAATATTATATGGCTGTACAACAGCAAGATGTATAAAATGACTCAACCTCATGGAAAAATACAAATACTCTACTGTCTACTAATGCTGGCCTGGGCGTGCTTTATTGGTGAAACACAAGCACAAACAGCCATTCAGTTTAATCTCCAAAGCATATAAAACATTCCTCACATACATATTGATGGATAGGACTTTGTTCTTTCCATTCAGCCAGCATTGCCTGTGGGACCCCAAGGTATTTGTAGCTGTCCTGAACGTCTGCTATTTTGCCCTCTGGTAGTTCAACCCCTTCAGTTATGATCATCTTGCCTCTGTTGGATATTATGCAGCTGCATTTATCTCGTCCAACCTATATCCCAATGACTCTGCTGTATATCCTGGTGAGGTGTACTAGTGAGTCTGTGCCAGTCCTGATGAGACAGCTTGATGTTATCCATGTAGAAGAGGTTGCTGATGATTGCTCCACATCGGAACTTGAACCAGTGTCCATAGCTATTCCTGATTGCCTTCAATCTGAATCAAGGGCTGCCTTCCACAGTCCCATTGGGTTCTTCAAGAAGCCTCCTCGTTTCCTGTTGACGTTGTGAATTCCCAGAATTCCAGTATGTAGGTATGTGGCATTGAGTCATAGGCTTTCTTGTAGTTAGTTCAGGCAAGGCACAGATTATGTCTGATCTTACTGTCGTACCGATGTTTTCCTGGTCAGGGTACACCTTCCAGACTCTGCCCAGATTAATGAGGTCTGCGTCAGATGTTGGGGAGCCATGACGTACTGATGACAAGTGTAACAGTACAACAGCTCCCAGTTCACAAAGAGGATGAGAACAAGTCATAAAGCATAAAAAGCGAAAATGAAAATCTACCATGATTGGGGCTTATGGTGCTGGTTGTTCAAACCAAACAAAAAAAAAATCTTAAAAACAAAAGATTGTCACATAAACCATTTTCTAGGGGCTTTTATTGTCACAGTAACATCACAAGTTGTCATCAGTGAATCTGTCTCTCTACTCCTCTCTGATATTTATTCATCTGGTCTCCTCCTTGTGTGTGTGTCTGTCTGTCTGTTTCATAGTGACACAGAGAGCAGAGCAGACACACAGTCACTGAAAACGCTGTGTTGCTTCTGTTGGATTAACTTTGCTATTGATCTCCACTTTAAACTAAATTAGTCCCATCCCACATACCACCAGAACTGATTCCACAGATATTCTAAATATCAAACCCTGGCTGGCTGAATCTGGGTTTGTGAAAGTGCCACCAGTAAACCAAAGTCCAAAAACAGAACTGCTCAACCATGGTGCTAACTGCTTGACCCAGTACATACATGCAATAGTTAAGCTCAAGCTTTTAGGGACTGATGGTTACTAAATCGAAGTTACAAATGATTCTGCAATTAGCAAAGACAACAGCCATACAGCTGACCTACAGCTCAAATTCCCAATTAACCAGGAAGTACTCAAAAGCAATATACACTACTGTACCTTTTGGCCTGTACACAAGTAGTAGTCACGGATCGCTCTCACCATCACTATGGCAACAGGGTAAGTAGCATTGACAGCCTCCTTTCCTGTGGAAGTCTTGATGAAGTCTGAACCTGTTGTGTTTCAGAAATAAAATCAGAATCAGGTTTTATTATCCAAGAACGTTGACACACAATGTGTTGTGTCAGAATGGTTTCTGTGCAACCTAGGGAGCAGATAGAGGTTCTGTGAGTCTCATAGGCAACAAAGTGTCTGCAGTGCTCAAGTTGAACTCTGACCCCATGTCACAAAACTTATGTCTGAAGCAACACATAAAACATAGACCAGACCTATACATCTGCACACAGATTTCCTTTATAAAACCTCTCAATGACATTCACTATTATGTGTATGAGGCTATACAAATATTCACATAAAAATGTGACAACTATCTTAGTCTAAGACAGCGGCTGGAACTGATTACATTGTTCGCTTGGACTGCGCTGTTTATATATATATAAAAAAAATAAAAAATCTGTCATCATGGACTACCCGAAATTTTTGTATACTTTAAATAGTGACAGTGAAGGAATCTTGAATCACATATGCTGCGATACGGCAAGATACCATCATTATTCCTGACGTATCACTGTCACTACTGTTAAACGTAACAGTTTGTAAGGTGTGTTGTGAACAACACAAGCTAACGTTACTGCTATCCTGCCGATATTGTCAAGTAAGGGCAGTAACAAACAAAATAAAACCCGTACAGGATGGTTCCACATCGGATGAGCCACTATAGCAGTGAAACAGACGGTCTGGCAAGGCCAGACAAGGACATATGCTGGCAGTTGACAAAGTACAACCGCATGTTGATTTAAAAAAAAAAAAAAGAATCTCACAATTTTCATTCTTTCCTTTCACACAGCCATTTCAATTTTCCCTTCACAGTTTTTGTTTTATCAGCTTTCTGGTAAAAATAGATAATGAAATGACACTCTTTAATAGACTGCCAACAAACTACAGGCTGGAAGAAAAAACAGACCTTCTGCTTCCCTGGTGTATAATGACTGTTCATTACTGAACGGAACAAGTTCAACACTTCCTAGTTCATTAAAGACTTGTTCTACACATTACTTCCAGACAGGTTTTTTTTTTTTTTCCCTCAGCCTCCTCTCTCCCTCAAACTGGCATAATCTTAAAGATTCGTTATGGGGAGTCTTAATTACCAGATAATGGATAATGGTTATTAAATGCGGGTGGCTGTAATGAAACTCTATTCATTTGTGTGAGCTGGGGGACACTGGCAGGGAACAGCAGAGTAAAATAGTCTGCGTCACAGATTGATAGGTGAAATTATAATTCAATTTCAGGAATCTCATATGCAATTCATAGGAACATGGGGAGATTAAGAAGCGAATGTGGCGACAAAAGCGATGCATTATAATAATGATCTTTAACTGAGACTGACAATTTAGTTCTTTAGTCGCCTTATTATGTGATGGCTAGTTAAGGATATTCTTTGTTTGCACACCCACTCGCATGTGTGCGTATGTGAATGTGTGTGAAAAGGAAAGCTGCAGCCTGTACTAATTAAATTCACCTTTCTAAAACTTCAAGGGAAACTTTATACCCCATTGTTGCAGCTGCATAAGAAAAATTAACAATAGAGTTTTAGTCGATCAAATTAAACTTTGTCACTTTTATGTATACATGTATAAGATGAATATAATGCAGTTGTTATGCAGCCAGTTTAGCCTTGCTTGAACTGCTGCAGGACAGAACAGATTATCAAAACAAAAATAATCTGAGACAGCTCCAGTGTCAACATTCCTTCAGTAAGTCAATAATCATGTAGCTCATGTTACCATTTGCGATAACTATTCCCACTCTATTCAATGAAAAATCACACTATGAATAGGCACATAACATGCATTTTCCACTCATTATTCTGTTGGGACATTTCACACTTATATTGACAATAAACCTAGACTGTTTTTTCCAGAGCTCCACACTCATTGGAAAATGTACACTTTGTGCAGTTATTTCTTTTAGAAATTATAATGTGATTAAATATTTTTTTCCACTAATTTATCTAAAAAGAAAGGGGGGGTGGCAAAATTGCTTTTTCAGATTATTTAGGAATTTTCAGACATTGAAATAAAATGGTTTTGTGTCATTTATTTGTTTTTACAGATTGGTTGCAATCAGAAAAGAATAAAAATCCGGAAAAGGAACAGTATCCCAATTCTTAGGGTCGGTACCATGCTTCAGTGGTCATAGGTTAGCTGACCAGCAGTGCACTGAGGTCACAAACGTGCAATTGAAATCAATTTTCTCCTGTGGGTCAAGGCTTACTCGACCAGGTAAATTGAGACTTTTGGAAATCAGGGAGGAGTTACGAGTAGATCAACTGTTACAGAACATTCTCTGAAAAAAGACAACCAAATACTTTTTTCTTTCTTTTTTAACATGTTAGTCAAACAATAATGCAAAAACTAACAATCTGAGGCATTGCATAGACCAGCTTCCATATAAGTCACACAAAAAACACTGACCCTGTAAGGTGACATAAAGAACATGAATGCCCTTTTTGAACAATTTTGACATAATTTTCTGGTGTCTTATTGAAATATATAAGACAGGCTTTAGTCAAAATACCTGTTGGTTCAAGCACAGTGGCTCCTGTCTCAGCTCTGTTTTCACAGCTGTCTGTTAACAGTTTGTTTTGGAGGGCTGGAGACTTAGCAAGTGCTCAACACCGCTCACACTCTGACCTTCAAGTGAGGCCAGCAGAAGTCAAAGCTTAATAAAGGAGGTGGTGAACTAAGAGAGTGTTGTCATTTTTAAATTAAAATCAGAATGGCTCGTAAATGAGAAATTCTCAGACAAAGGGACACAAAAATGCTGAGGCTGTGTTTTTGAGGAGTTCAGACCCCAAACATATGCTCCCAAGAACAGAAAAATGTGATTTTTCCATAATATGCCACATTTAATGCACTCCTGGCATCTATGTAACTAAAGACCAGGTGGGTCGGCTGTAGCTCAGGGCAGAGTGGATGACTTAATTCAAAAGATCATTGGTTTGATCCCAAACTTTCTCAGTTTATATGTCAAAGTACCCATGGGAAAGACACTAAATCACCCCCAATTGTTAGTAAATAAATGATAATGATAAGAATAAGTAAATGAATGAATGTATCGAAAGCCACTAGTGAGTTTTTAAAGCTGAAAGTATAAAGACACGATATACATACATTTTTTTCAAAAAGCTTCACAATATTATGGAAGCCTGAAGAGGAAAGCAAAAAGAAATCAGTTTAACATTTTTCTCCTCACTTTGAGCCCTAAAGGCAAAGAAATACTGAAACTTCTGGTCATCCATTTTCTAAGTCCGATCAAATTAACTTTTTTCTAATTCAACGAAAAAAATGTATGTTCCCTTGAGCCTTTGCATTCAGCAGAACGAAACAGTCTGTCAGATGACACTCAAGGGTAGAGGCTTATAGTTCAACCTGCTCATCTTGCAGAAAAGAGTATTACAAACGGAAATGCTCCCATCAGCTTACACAACGTGAAAAAAAAGAAAGAAAACAAAGGATGGCCAGAATTTTTTTTCCATTTGTCTTTCAGGGCTTATGAAATTATGTTAATTTGGTCAGACTTCAAAAACAGATGATCAGAATCTTTTTTTTTTCTCTTGCCCCACCAGGGCACTATACAAACCATTAGATTAACTTTGTTGATAAGAAGAGACAAACTATGATCATCACAGACATAATAAAATATGTCAAAGTATGCAATTAAGTTGTGACACTGACCAGCCATCATGGCAACCATACTGGCTTTGTAGACATTGGTGAATGTTCCCAGCTCTCCAATAGCCAGGATGGTCTTCATGTGGGCATCACCACAGGCCTCTCGAAATTGGCGAATCTCATTGTACATAGCTGTAGAGAGGAAAAAATTAAACACTTACTTAAAAATACTTTATCCACGATCAAACTCCACCTCCTTACTGTTAACTTAACCCTAATTCAACCTTAGCCTGAGTCAGGAGAAAGTTCCAGTACTGTGGAAGACATTCTGCCTTGTTCCTGTACCTAAAAAATCTCATGCATCTGCCTTCAGTGACTACAGAGCAGTTGCCCTAACATCCCATGTCATGAAAGTTCTGGAGAGACCGTTACTGGCTTACCTAAATAAGCAGGTGAAAACCTTTCAGGACCCACTACATTTTGCTTATTGTCCCAAGGTTGGTGTTGAAGATGCCATCATCTACCTGCTTCAGCGGTAGACGGCAGCATGGTGAGAATCATTCATCTATACCCGCTTAATCCAATTTAGAGTCACCGGGGGATGGAGACTATCCAAGCGGTCATTGGGCGAGAGGTTGGGTACACCCCAGATGGGTCACCAGTCCATCACAGGGCCACACAGAGACCAATGAGACAGCCAACCATGCGCGCTCACACTCGCCTCTAGGGACAATTTAGAATCCCCAATTAACCTGGTATGCATGTTTTTGGGCAATGGGAGGAAGCCGGGATACCCGGAGAGAACCCACGCATACATGGGGAGCACATGCAAACTCCACACAGAAAGGCCCCAGCCAGGATTTAAACCATTTTTGCTGTGAGGCGACAGTTGCTGACCACCACACCACCCCCGGTGAGAATCGTGTTCTTTGATTTCTCTAGTGGTTTTAATATAGTTCAGCCTGCACTGTTATGTAAGAAACTCTAGAAAATACAGGTTGATGCCTCCAAAGTTGCCTGGATTGTTGACTACTAAGACTGAAGGGTTGTGGACAGGAGCACCACAGCGGACTGTACTTTTTTCTTCACTCTGTACACCTCAGATTTCCAGTACAATTCAGAGTCTTGTCATCTGCAGAAATACTCTGATGACGCTGTAGTTGTTAGGTGTGTCAGTGATGGACAAGAGGATGAGTACAGGGAACTGGTCAATCACTTTGTGGTATGATGTGGGAACAATCACCTTATCTTAAACACAAGCAAATGATTAAATGACTGTGGACATTAGGAGGACCAGGAGTAAGCCAAATGCTGTCTCCATCCAAAGTGAAGCAGTGAAGGTGATTGAGGAATACAGATACCTGGGTGTTTACCTAAACGGCAGACTGGATTGGAAATGCAATTCAGTTCAATTCAATTAAATTCAGTTCAGTTTTATTTATATAGCGCCAAATCACAACAAAGGTCATCTCAGAGCACTTTAAAGATACAATCCCAATTAAACCAATCAAATCCAATTCATTCAATTCTAAATCAATCAATTCATACAAACATAGCCAGTTCAAAGAAAGTAACCCAGCTAAGAAAACCAACATACTGCACCAAAACTTCACTTCGATCCAATCCAAGACTGTGGACTGTGCAAGATTGAGCCCGTCTACCAGAAGGGACATAACAGACTGTGCTTTTTAAAGAAGCTAAGCTCCTTCAATGTCTGCACCAAAATGTTGATTCAAAGACTAAAAGAAAATTAACAAACTGATAAAGAAGGCGCCTCTCGCCCGAAGACCGCTGGGATAGGCTCCAGCCCTCCCGTGACCCAACCAACAGATTAAGCGGGTATAGAAAATGGATGGATGGATGGATAAAGAAGGCTGGTTCTATGCAAAAGTCTGCTCTGGCTTCTTTAGCTCTCATGCAAAAAAGATGTAGGTGTTTTTAATGAAAGCTTATAATGGTTGCATTAACAAGAAAAACATGCAACAATATAACTTTCCCTTGGGATAAATAAATCATTTTTCATTTAATTCAACAATATGACCACCTGCCTAATATAGAGTGTGCTCTCCTCCGCCTGCCAAAAGCACTCTCACCAGTTAAGGAGTGGTCCAAGAGGCTCTGAAGGTGTCCTGGAATGTATTGCATTAGGACCTTAGCATAGCATCCCTTAGGCCCTGTGGCTTGTGGGGAGGACCTTTGTGTATTGGGCTTGCTTCCCATGGATGCTATCAGATCCCATGAGATTGGTATCTGGAGAGTTTTAGAGGTCAGGGAAAAACATCAGGCTCTTTTACATGCTTTTTAGATCTTCCTAAGCTGTTTTTGCAAGGCTCAGTGCTGTCCTTCTGCAGAAAACTGCACGTTAGGGGAGTGGTGTTGCCATACCGTATGGTTGTTGGGTGTGATTGGTCTGCAAAAATGTTTAGGATGGTGTCAAAGTGAAATCCATGTGACTCCCAAGATACTGGTTTTCCCCATCAGAACACTGGATTAAAGCAAGGTGAGAAGTGTTGCTCACTTCACCGGTCAGTGGTTTTAATGTTATGGCTGGTCACTGTATGTGCCAGTGCTGAGCCCTAGATTACACCTGCTCAAGTTAACTCTTGGTTTTATCAATAATTGGAATGATAAGGAATGTTCCTCTAAATTCAAATTAATCAAAAATGTTCTTACTTTTGGAAAAAGGAATCATCGTGAAACTAACTGACAGATGGTGTTGCAATTACAGCAACGGTAAGGTCACTTGTCGTGTCAGAGCATACCTTCCCACTGTCCTGTGAGAGCAAGCATCCTGTTTATGACTATATCAATCTCTGTAGCACCATGGCCGACTGCCATGCGGACCTCCTGCAGTCGTGTCTCCAGTGGTGTCTGGCCTGCTGGGAACCCAGTGGCCACTAGGAAAGCAGGGAAAACAAACTATGAACAAAACACACATAAATGCACATATCTTCCACTTTACAAACTAAACACATTAGCTCAGTGTACATTTCTTAGTAATAAACTGTTATTACAGGTGTGAATAAGTTTCAGGTGACTTACCTGAGGCAACAGGTAGGCTGGAGTTAGCTGCTTTTAGTGATTTGACAGCATCAGCCACACGAGATGGATAAACACACACTGCTGCTGTAGTTATTCCTAACAAACACACCAAGAAACAGAGCTATGAGAAAACGTACTAATGAAGTGGTCTGTGTCTCCCTCTGCAGGTTAGATTTATGTTTGAACAGAAATATGCTCAACAGACGAGATCTGTATACTGTTATTCAACAAGTAATTTTTCAATAGGTTACGCTTAACTGTCCCTGCAAAATGTAAGACAGTAATCCCTATAATTTCTTAAATTCTATGTTATAAAAGGTCTAGATCAAGCATACGTTATTTGAAAAGAAACTTTAAATAAATGAGTAAATAAATAAATGCTATTTCACTGCATTGTTTCCTTAACTTAGCGGACACTTATTCAAAGTGGCAGAAGTCAGGAAAACATTGGCGGGGGGTGGGGTTCGGTCTTCCATCCAACCGGACAACAACAATGTTATGCCCTCAGCAATCGCCACCCCCTGATTTACCCAAACTCATGCCTTAAGAATTAAGAGAGAACACAAAGCCGTTTACATGAGATGGGGAGAATATTCAGGAGTGTAAACACCAGGAAGGCTGTGGGAGTGGGCGTGTCCAGAAATGCTGAAGACCTAGCATCGGTGCTCAGACATATTCAGCCTCTCACTCAGGCAGTGTGTTGTTTCAACCTGTCCTTAAGACATCCAAGACCAGCAGCCCTTAACTACTATCGCACCATAGCCTTGACACTTGTGGAGATTAAATGCTTTTAGAGACAGATCAAAACCTTCATCACCTTCTCCCTACCCGACACCCTAAATCCACTACAGTAAAAATTTGAATGCTGCACAAATTAATGAACGTAAAGGACAATACTGACCATCCTCTTATGTTAATACAAAGGTGTGTGATCAGAGTGTGTGAATGAAAAGCTTATAATTGTTTAAAAAAAAAAAAAAACTGCAATAATATAATTTCCTTTTGGGATAAGTATTTTTTTCATTTAATTTTCATCTAATTTCTATATCGATGTATTTACTAATCCATTTTTGATAAAGCCTAACAGTAGTTCAGACAGTCAAAAAGTAGTATACTGACAGTAAAAGCAGTGGGAGCAGACCTTTGTCGTGCATGTCTATCTTCTTGAGCAAGTCATATCGAACTGGCTGGATGGCTTTAAGACAGAGCCGATGGACGTTGGAGGGTGTATCATCTCCAGCCAATGTTGTCAAGTCAATACATGTAACAGCCTTCAGTAGCCAGGCAGTCTGCATGAAAAACAGAAAGAAACAGCACTGAACACAAATTCATTTCTGAGATGCTAGCCATAGAGATTTCCTTGTGGCTATTACTAAAAACTATTTATTTTGGGTTGGGAATGCACAAAATGCTTAAAATTAAAGAGATAACATATATGTTCATTTCCATTTCCATTTCCAAAAGGTTTTTTTTTTGTTTTTTTCTTATTTTCAGACAATAAATTATCAATTTTCTGATTTTGTGCTCAGGTCAAAAATGGAAAATAACAAATAAAAAAATTTTTAATCCTTTTTTTCCCAATCTGAGATAAATAACATAACCGCAAAGTTATCTCTGCCCCGTGTATGCTGTGTTATCTACACATCCTAAGCTTTACTGAACATGTTTCATCAGCATTATGAATATACATACATAATGCAATGTTTCCTCATTTGCTTATCATGTGCATTAAGAAAACAAAAAAAATATTTTACATTTTTCCATGTGAACTATCATGTGCTTATCGGGGTAGATTATTTACGTGGACTGTTGGTGTAGCAACAGCTCGTCAGACAGTGAACCAGCAACTTTTCAGCAAATTCCATGGATTCAGCCTGTGCTCAACAGTGGAGACCAGGCAAGATTAATGGGTTAGCAATGTTGAGCCTACAAAGTCAAGATATTTAGTGTCACAGAGGTGTCTCTTTTTTAAATCTAGTTCATCCAATGTAATCATTAACAGGCTTCAATATATAACCTGTTGAGTCATGCATTCGCTATCACAGTTTCACAAACTAAAGGTGTCATTGCCATGGGAACCTATAGCATTTGATGATAAAGAGACATTATTTTTATATTTTGACATATTTACTGATGTCTGTTGGAGCTGGTTAACACAGGTTAATAAATTAACGAGTCTATGGTATTTATCATAGAAAATAACCTGTTAATTGTGTAACAATCTGGTCAAAAACTAAAATGGGCTCTGCATTTTCTTCATTATGGAACAGGCTAAGAGTTAAATGTTCTTCTTTAGTTTCAATTCAAGTGTAGGTACATTGAGTTTAAAGGTTAAAATAAAGTTCAGCTGCATGACATAAACAGCAACATTGCCAGCAACAACAAAGACCTAAACAGACTGACCTATATTCATTTACAAATTTGCAAAATTAACATGCAGGCCTGCAGGTGCCTGCAAGCCCTGACTCATGTAGACTTGGGCAAATGCTCCCACAATCCAGTGGGAAAGTCACTGCTTTGTGAACCGGACACAACAAAAACAGCCCCCATTCTTTAGGCACAGAAGAAAGTAACGGAGAGAATGTCACAATTAACTGCTGTACGAATGGCAAAAATCACACCAACACTGGAAAGACGACTGCTCTCAGGCACAACTCTTCATTCTACACTTACAGTCACAGAGAGACCGAGCGGAGGACGCTCTCACGCTCTGAATAATATTGATTACACTTAGACTATACCACTCACGGGCCAGGCCTATAGTGCCAGGTGTTCTGGTTGAGTGTGAAATATCGTTCACCCTGCCTACGACAGCATGTCCTTGCTAAGCAGGAGCTGGCATAGCGGTCTGCTCAGACGCTGATAATTCTCAGCCAGCCAATGCACTGCTGGCCAGAGTAAAGCTACCAGATTTAGCGTGTTCCCTCACTCTGGACAGAATGAGCGCCATCAGGGCTACAGAGGGAAACGTGAACAGGAGGACACACAGCCAAATGTGCACAAGCGCATCCACATCGAGGGTCGCGAATAGAGAACAACAGTGGACATTTTGTTTGGGAACACCCTTGGCAATTGAGATAAGCCACTATCAACAAGTTGTCAGTTCTCACCAGAACATGGAAATGAGAGATGAAAGAAAGCACTTTAGGGAGAGAAACAATTTCAGAGACCTCTAGCACATCGGCTCTCACGTATACTGCCCCAAACCGACTGTTTAGATCACTTTCTGTGACAGGACAATTTTGTTCTGTGGACAACACACTCTTTCCAGGGTTTATGATAAAGCCCAGATCGCCAGGTCTACTTTGTTTGCGTCACCGCTTCCAACTTGGACCGCGCCAAAAAGACACAGTCATCCCAATATGTAGCAAGTTGAAATGCCCAACATCTCAACAGGTCTATTACTGCCATTGCACAAACACTCTTGGGTTCAGGGACAGCCCGAAAGGAAGCACTGCGCACTCTTAACAGACATTCTGAAAAGCAAACCTCAACTATGAGAAGAAGGAATTAATGTGTATTACCTTTAGTATTTGTTCAGAGCACTTAGATCCAGGATTGGATCCCAACTTCAGGGACCAGGAAATACCTGGAATAAAAGCTGATCTGACTCTGTTCGGGAGGCACGACACATATTGCTCTCCTGTTTAACAGAAGATATTTACTCCTGCAAAATGAGAACACATTGTCCCAAAGCCTGTGAATACATTACTCCATGGAAGCAGGGCAGGATTACTGCGAACTGAAGCTGGTATCCTTAAAAATTGTTTGCTGGATGCAGGCTTAAGTTGTGAGTGCAGCACACCTCTCTTTCCTTAGAGACAGTGTGCTGTCAGCCATGATTTTGAGCTCTGTCATATCTGGCCTTGTGTTAGGGAACCATCTCGCGTAAGAGCAGAGTTTTGGCGCTCTGTTCGCACTGCATATGCGCAGGGTGAATGCTGGCAGATTCTACAGCATTCCGCATCTTGCAAGGGGGGCGGTAATGCCACCGTTTCGTTTACTATTTTCTTGTGTATTGTTCTGAACTGCATCCTCAACCTTGGGTGTGGATGAGTCAGTGAAACACACTTTATTTCTAAACACACATGTAATTGTGCAACTCAGAAGTAGGAGAGTTTGCCGACCCAGCAGCAAAGTCTTTTTTCCCTCTGGCACTGCTTCTGTGCCACCAGCAGCAACAGTGATACAGGTAAATTTTTTCCCAGAAGCATACTCAGAACGCGTGAGGCTGGAAAATTAGGTACATCCAGTGTCCTCTTCCTAGTCTGCTGACTGACAGACTGCGTGGGTCAACTGGAACCATAGGGTCTTTTCTGAGCCAGTCCGATCTCACCTCCTGCCTAGGTGGAGCAGTGAAGACAGGCTGGAGTTTCTCCCATTTGGTAATCTTAAACTGAGCAGCGGGCCATGAGACAGTCTGAGTGAAGGTCTGCCACGACACCAGGAGAGGAGGGGAGCTTCATCCGCCTTCACACCACTGTTGCTTTGAACCCAACGCTGTGCCATCAGGGAAAAAAAATTGTAAATTAAAAAAATTAAATTAAATTACAAAATTAAAAAACGGTATGTCCAGAATGCCCTACTTTTCCAACGTGACAGGTTGGTCAAGCTCTTTTCTGCAACACCGTCAACCCCATAGATTTACCTGTGGCTTGGACTGCACAGCACTGCATGTGGAGGCAAATGTCCATGATCACAGTAATCTCTTCCCACACAGCCTGTTTAGGTTTAGTCACCTTGTCCTCACACAACTTTGCTTGGTATGCCAATAGCATGGAGGTGACATTAAATGCCCTGACAGCAAAAGCCACAACTTTGTAAGCTTTTTCAGTAATGGCTGACTGGAAGTGGACAGCTAGATATGGCTCTTGGCTCCATGTCCCGCTTATTGCCATTGTTGGGCGGCAGCCCACCCATTCCAACAAGGGTCCTTACTCGGCAAGCTAGCTTGGCAAGCGAGCTGTGGTCGGAGAGTCTTCATGGTGAAGCAAGCACAGTCCACAAGCTGGGCGCTTCAATGGCCAACCGGGCGTGTTCCAGCCTGAGGAAACTCGAGTATACCTTTGGTGGATCCTTACTCAAGATTTTGTGGCCACAAATGCAAATACATAAATACAAATCCCAGAGTCTCTGTCTCCTCTGGTGTGAGGATGGATAGGTCGGTGGCGTAGTGGGTTAAGCAGATGCCCCATATACAGAGGCTATAGTCCTCGCTGCAGTTGGCCCCAGTTCAAGTCCCAAACTGGACAGTGTGTCATTCCCCTTCTCTTCGCCCTGTTTCCTGTCTCTCTCCACTGTAAAGCCAAAAATAATACTTCTAATAACAAAAGAATTATCCAGTCACAGGCAGTTTGTTAAGTTATGTCACAAACTGAGATATGCTCCAAAGCATATCTTTGGCTCAAAGAGGTGTTTGAGTGATGCTGCTGCATTGTGCAGACTACTTAAAGGTTAAAGATCACTATCACCAGCCAATCAAGACTCACATAATGAGTTTACTTTGGTACTCTGTGTGATGACTAATAGGTAATACACAACATCACAAGCTTTCAACTTGTGATGTTGAGAGCTTCAGTTAGCCACCTCATTTCTGTTTCAGACTAACATGGAAACACAAATGTTTGGTCAGTGTGGAAAATTTCAAAACAAATTCTTGGGGGTTTTCAGCCCTTCAAAATGTTCTCTTCTATCTTGCAATACATGGCACTGTAATATATACAATGTGCATTACGTTGCACATTACGTAGTAGATTCAAATCATAGAGTAGAGTTAAAGAGCAGCAAGACTCAACATTGTACATGCAGATTATGTAAATTGTTAGCCAACTGCCGAGTGTCTACAGTCGGCAGTTGTATTGTATTGTATTGTAAAACAGTATTACACTAAATCTTCTTCATTTTCTTAGTCCACATGATAAATAAAGTAAGGGCATGTTATATTGTGTATCATAATGATCAAATTAGTTCACTTCAGACACATAGCCAATATTGCATGCATGTAGCAGAGATAACTTCCAGGTAATGTTACTCGTCTCTGATGAAAAAAATAAATAGAATCATAGCCATTATCTGTTTTCTTTCCATTATTGATCCAAGCAAATCAGAAAATGGAGAATGCTTTGTTATCAGATTTTTCATTTTGTTCTAGAAAACAAAAACTGGCAAAACTTTTTTTAATGGAATGAACGATACACTCAAATACAGACATATAAATGAATATTCATATAATTTGTTAACAGTTAAAAGTTGTATAGACTGTTTTACTACACACTGGAATGCGGAAAAAGGAGCTCTTACCTGCCACTGTTTCTTGGGGACCTTCTGTCCTTGAATGTGCTGAGCCCTCTTCAGGATGGCCTGTGTATTCACTCTTACTTTGGATATCCTTTCCAAGTCTGGCTTCCAACAAGAGACAGTAACAATGACGGAAAAAAAAATTAATTAAATACCTATATTTGCCTCTACCAGCACCCCTCCTGCACCCTGATTACACCGGAGTGGTGCCCTGTGTTAACAATCCAGGACAGACACATCATTTGCTTGATCAAGAGTACCTTGTTTCAAAGGTCCATAAAACCGTTGAAAAATCTGTCTTTCTGGCAGACTCTTTATGCCTCAACTTTTTATCCTATCCATTGATGGCTGCGTAGCACTTGACACCTCGTCCTTCTTAACACTTCACAGAGGCAGAAGTTCTTAGATATAGTGGTGCTCAAGGACAGGCTTCTTTCATACAGGCTTTTCCTTTACCTTACTTGTCTTTTGAAATTAATATGTATAAGTGTCTCAACATTTAAGCTATTTTAAAAGTGATGCATTTTTTTTTATTTGCAAAATAATCACGCAACACTTAAAATAGGATGCTTATCATTATTATCTGTCCTCATTACACAAATAAATGTGACCTGAATTTAAAATAAGCATTCATGCAAATGTCTAAATCCAGTAATTCACTCAACATATGACAATTTGTTGGAAACAATCAAAATAATAATCAAGTTAGAATACTTACATGTCTACATGTTTTAACTTTTTATGTTTATGCATTTATTTATGCATTTGACAGACACTTTTATCCAAAGCGACTTACAGGCAGACAGTCTCTGGACAAATATGGCCCAAATTCATTATTAAACTGGATGCACAACTCACTGAAATAAACAGATTTTATTTTCCATGTATTGCTGGGGAAGACAAGTCCGAACAGTATTGATTCTCAGAAAGGGAAACAAATCTAAGGCACTGGTCCTTTACAGAAAACCTCTCATATGAGGGCAGAAAAGACATGTCACACTGGTGCTTAATCAGTGAGGAATTTATAGCTACTGTCATGTGCATCGTCATGTCTTTTCATTGAAAATATCAGCGCTGGTTTAACATCATAAAAGTGATTCTCAACAACATGGTTAATTAGTCAGCTGAGCTGTGACACATAAGCTATCACGAGAACCCAATAACACTTTCAAAAGGAAGTCTGACTGTACTCCTAGCAGCTAGATGCTAAGATAGCACTTAAATCAAAAGTAATATAACAATGTGAGTAGAAAACTACAAAACTAGACTTTTTAGAACTGCCATATCATGACGTGTCATCTCTGAGTTCGCTATGTCAGTGACCTCTGGTTACACTGTAAACTCCCGAATGTTAAGGCTACGCAAACTTAGCACTCTTGACTTGCTTTTAATAACAAACGAGTCAATGTGCATTTGGCTTCTGAACGTCATGTAACGCACATACCATGAAAGCGTTGGGTGAGTGTCAGTAAATTGAGAATCACTACACGTGTTTTTTAGGAAATGACAGGACTGCGACAGCTACTACAGTACAAATCGCTTAGCCGTGGTTTCACTTACCGAGGATTGTACCTGGGTTTCGGGCCGACATGTTTACAGACAGGAACAATGTGCCAATATCTAAATGAACAGTAGATTCAAAACGCCGCCACCAGTGAACAATCCACTTTCTGGTTAAATCAATCTCCTCTAGTGTGGAGTAGCGGTAAGGAAGGGAGTCTATCTCTGCAGGTTTGCGTTTTCTTCTTTTTCTTTTGGTGTTCATTGGCGGTTGGCAAACGACAGTGCATTACCGCCACCAACTGGTAAGGAGTGTGGGTCATATTATTATGTTGACTCTTTCTAAACATAGTGCTAGTAAACCCAGTGTGCCCTCACCAAAAGTATTAATTCCGTCTTTCAAAACATTTTATTCCAACATGAGCCGTTTCCCATACAAAAATAACTGATACACCCATTATTTGATTGCTGTACAGTGTCTGTATGTCTTTGCATACAAGCACTTCAGCAATGTAAATTAATTAAATCTTTGACCTATCTGAATTTTGAAACAATTACTACTATATCTGCAGTACTTCTGCTTGTTTAATGCAGCCGTGTAAGCCTGCACTGTATCCAAGTTGTGCATAAAGTTCTTGTCATTGTTTCTCTATCGCTCTCTAGTTTGATAAAATCAAATCATCCACAAGCATGATAGTAAGGGTTCTTGCTAGTCCAAAACAAAAAAATAGCAAGTCTTACTCTTTCTAGATATTTTTATTCCATCATTTAGCATTCTAGTCCAAACTACAAAAGCTGAAAATATTTGAGAAGATAAATAAAAAGGGAACATCAAGACATTATTTGACCACTACTTAGAAGCCATCTGTCACACAATACTCTATAACTGTTGAGAGAAACACCTGCATAGTTTCAGAAAATCAACTTCTTAGTGTGTAATATCACAAAAAAAAATTATTCTCATAAAATCGAATACGATCTATGTAAAAATATCATAGATTCCCCAAGATTAATATATGTCTACATGTCTGGGATACAGCATCTCATTTAACATAGTCTTTGGTAATTAAAGGGTAAATTTCAATTAAATTACCTCTCAGCCTAAGTGTTAGATTTTTTATCCAGAGTGATATTGGTCATAATATTTTATCTATCATCTTTTCTGCACAAAAACAAGGGAGGCCATGCTTTAAGCATTTTTTAAAATTACTTCAAGATCCAGAGTTACTTATCTCATTATCTAATTTAACAGAGTGTTTTGTTGTGATAATTGATCATTTTCTCGGGTTAATGGGTTCACATATTTTGTTAGTCTGGCTTTACAAAGATTGTTTTCACATTTACACAAATAGTCGGATCGCCTGAAGGGCCCCTACTGGTTAAACTGTCGTGTAGTTGGTTTAACTCATCTATGCTCACAGACACCGCATGTACTCAAGAGCAGAATATTACTAACCTCAGTGCAGCAAATAGAATTACACATGTATGCCTTGACTTGTAAAAGATTGCATGGATGAAAGGTGAGAGAATTCAGAATGATGAAGTCAGAGACTGGTAGCCAACAAGTGAACCCAACATATTACCAAAAACATGACATCTACATTGTAACCATTCTGCACATTTTATTCTTCAAAGAGTAGCTAAGGACATAATCTTTGTCATTTACATACTCACAAAATAAACATCAAGCTCAAATGGTCTCCATTGCAGCATATAAAGAGGCTAAGGACTGAACCACCAACCCTGACCAGTTACCCTTGAACTAATGCCACCCCTTCTAATATTTTTGTTGAACAAATTATTATATCAGCCATTTTTCCTTTAAAATTTAGATTGTATGTGATCAATGTACATCAATGGAGGTCTGCAAAGCTGATTGGGCTTACAAACAAACAAAAGTAGAGGAGAAAGATATTAACAAACACTTCACACTTGTCTGATTGAATAAGGTTCCCAACAGACATACATGTGACTTCACTAACTCTCAAAGCGTGAATCTTCTAACAACAGCTTATAAGACTTTCGTTGACATTGGTTATTCTCGTTGGTTTGCTGAATAAAAGCCCTTCAACCCTCAACAGGACAGTTAGAAGTGAAGAAGCATTTTGGATGAGAGGTGAAAGATCTTCAAGAACCAAAAAAATAAGTACAGGTGCATTCTGTTCTAGCCGTCAAGATTACCCCAACCTCGAAGATTGACAATCTATGCCAATATCCAGTATACCATCTTTACCTGCTGGCACACAAATCAAATTTTTGCTTGCTCAAATACATTGGAAATGTTCATTTTTATGGAACAGTAACTGTACTTGGTCTGTACTCTCTTTACTCAGCAAATCAAAAACATTAAACCCCCTACTATCTTATGAGCTGCTGGGTTTTTTCGTATACATTTGTCATGGATTCTGGTCCAGCATCTCTCTTTCAGAGCTCTGTCTTCCCATCACTCACTGGGCTGCTGGTCGCTCCACCCTCAGCAGCAAAGTTGGAGGAGGTTGGCTGAGTATCTTTGGGCTGAAAAGCCAGTGCAACTGAGTTAATACAGTAGCGTTTTCCTGTGGGTTTTGGACCATCATCAAACAGGTGTCCGAGATGTGCTCCACACTGAAACATATTGGGGAAGATTTACTTCAACAAAGTATGATAACATGCGTGTACCTTTTTTGTCAATAAACAAGACATAAATTGGAAAACACTGTCAAGAGAACTTTCATGCGTTTTAATTTGAAATCATGGGTGTAGGAGGTTTCAAATTAAAACTCTGAACTTTCAAGTCTCCATTTTAGTTGTCCCGTGCAGCTAAAGCAACAAAAATCAATGAAACATCTGCCATGTACAGTTTATTACCATGCCCTACAGCAAAACAGCTAACCTGTCCATCATTTAATGTGGCTTATTTTTAACTTGTATTTACAATTGGCATCATGTTTATTATGGTCATTTTTGTTTCACGCATGTAATTTGCAGAACATATGTAACTAAAGACGTTAATGTGATGAATAACATTTGCGGTTTATATACCCATTCCTGTGTCTATCGACTTTAAGTTAACTAGCTATTTTGTAACTTTGTAATTTCTCTGAAAATGAGGTTGAAGCAGCTAATTTATTAGAAAAAACAATCCATCAAATTCATTCATATTAATTCATTCTAATTAATATGAACTAGGTTAATTTTACTTTTAAGTTATTTACTATTAAGTGTAAACCTGCATAACACTGAATGCAGTCTTTATAGTTTACCTGACTGCAAGTAGTCTCAACCCTGTGCATCCCATATGTATGATCATCTGACAGAGTAATGGACTCCTCCTTTACAACGTCAAAGAAGGACGGCCAACCTGAACAAATGACACACAATCATTATAATCATTTTTATTATTTCATATATGTTTACAGGAATATGACATCTTGCATATTCATGTGTATGTAGACAAGCTGGAGGCAAGTGATTCACCAGTTCAATCCAATCCAACAACACATTTGTAGAGTAAACAAGTGCAGTAGGGTGCAATTTTCTTCCATTACAGCATCCATGCATCCATTTTCTATACCCGCTTAAACCAACTCAGTATTGCGGTGGGGTGGGAGCCAACCCAGCTGTCATTGGGCGACAGGTTGCCAGTTCAGCAGAGGGCCATACAGAGACAAACGACCATGCACACTCACACTCCCCCCTAAGGTCAATTTAGAGACACCAATTTAGAGACACCAATTTTTGGACGATGGGAGGAAGCCGTAGTACCCGGAGAGAACCCACGCATACATGGGGAGAACATGCAAACTCCACATAGAAAGATCTCAGCTGGGATTCAAACCTTATTGCTGTGAGGCGACCGCACTAACCACCACACCGGCGTGCAGCCCCCATTTACAGGTAAAGGTATCATTTTCATGCCAAAATCAAGGTATGAAGAATGCCCATAGATTACCATGAAATTTGGTAGAGATACCCAGATGAAGAATCTCAACTAACTTTATATACAAACTAAACTTAAAACAAGCCTGGAATTGTGTTCACGATAGGATCCATCACACACAAGCAACACCAACGAGGTGTTCCTGCCTCAAACTTTCCTGTTTTAAATTAAATGTGACCCTATATGACAAATGAATCTCAAAAATGTGAGGCAGAGGGAGGTTATTCATCAGGATGCAACCACTATTACAGAGGGTGGGAAAGATTTAAATTGGCAAGAAATTCTAAGAAATTTTCTCCATAAGTTGTTTGGGTAAGATAATCGTGTTTTTAAAAAAAGATTTTTGTTATGTACACGTTTAAAAATACGCTCAAATTTTATGAAAGATGTAGCGCTCCAAGCAGCCCATTTCTCTGCAAATACATTTTATCACTGTTAATAGTTACAATTCAAATATTGTCTTGCTATAATTTTCTACCGTTTAATGACACCATGGCATTTACATATCGTATATTCAACAATTACACAATATCAGCATGTATATGCTTTACATAAAAAGAGTTAATAATTCTTAAATGAACATGACAAATTCACAACTTGTAAAAATGGCAAGACAGAAACAGCGGCTACATTTAACTTACCTGACCCAGAATCAAATTTAGAGTTAGAGCTGCAAGACAAAAGAAAAATATAAATTAAAACATTTTTAAAATGTTTGTCTTTCTTACAGTATTAATTTAAATTGCACTATTTTCTTTAATAATTTTTAATAATTTTCATTCCAAAAAAGATCATATATAAGGTTATCATATATGGTCACGTATAAGATTTTAACTGTTGTGGGGTTTTCTTTTCTTTTTTTAAAATCACAGTGAAAATAATTCAAGTGAATATCCAACTCGCTGAAACAGTATGTCTTCAGCTCTTCGGAGGTGATACTGATATGTCAATAAAATAACTACAGTCAACATGCAACTCAACAAACTATGTTTATGTTTATGCATTTAGCAGACGCTTTTATCCAAAGCGACTTACACTGGCAGGCAGTCAGAGTAAGGGGGTCTTGCCTGAGGACCCCTACTGGAGGTAGTACTTTTCATGCAAGGGATTTGAACCCATGTTCCCAGCATGAAAGGTGGCAATCTTACCACTACAGTATCCAGTCCACTATTTAACCTATTTAACCTCTATATCTAAGATAAATCAAACAGTTTGTCTGATTTTTAAATTGACTTATTTATCTAAAGAAGAAGGCCCAATACTTTAAAATAAAACAGATAAACCAAAAAAATAAATAAAATTAAAAAAAAAACAAGAACACATGCACTCACAAATAAACTCACATATCTGTGATACCTGTGAGATTAAACACCTGTTCACACAGTTTCTTACCTGAAGAGGATAGCCCCACAAACAACACAATTAAAGGTGCCCTCATCTTTATGGTCTGTAAACTCCCCAGTAAAGGCTCTGTGGAAAAGGTTGAATTAGTAATAAGCAATGGCTCGACGTGATAAACAAAAAGGTCAAATGGTCCTGTAAGTGTAAAACTATTAATGCTAAGTCCATCCATTCACCCATTTTCTATACCCACTTAATCCGTCGGTCGGGTTGCGGGGGGGCTGGAGCCTATCCCAGCAGTCATCGGGCGAGAGATTGGATAACACACCCTGGACAGGTCTAATGCAAAGTCATGTTTTGGTTTTGTTTTGCTGTGGTGTTTTGTGTTGTTTGTGTTTATTTGTCAAGTGTGTTTATACTCAAAATAGATGGAAAGGTTAGGAAAAGTGATCAGTTGCTTTTCTGGTAATGTGGACGCTGTGAAAATGGGTTGAAATGATCATGAGTGATTTAAAAAAAAAAAATCTCTTAAACAGCTTGCCTTGTGTAATGTTTCTCATGGCATGTGATTTTCTTAGTATATATACTCTCACATATTTATCTAACTTCCAAACAGTAGCTACCACTCTATACTCATTAGAAATACTCTCAAGCCATCACATTAAGAAGAAAAATTTCGAGGCAACGTATTTTATAAATACAATAGTAAATCTATGTATATATACAAACCCACCGAGACAAACATTATCTAATTCAATCCAAAAGCTGTAAATCTTCATTGTTTATTGGTTTTGTCAAAAGAAGAAGAAAAAAAAAGGTTTATGTTCATTATTAAGGTTACAGTGGACGGTGATGGGCTGGACTGTATTACATTTAAAATATTTTGTACATCCTACGATGGGGGGGGGGGGGGGGGGGGGGGGGTGTTGAAACACCCAAAGGTGTTTCAATCTGTTTTCCTAACTAATATTTTCTGTCTACAGCTTCTCTTTCTCAGTTCAGTCTGATTTTCCTTATCCCCAAGGGATAAGTGTCTTACCACGGTGTATCCTATGGGTTGTGTTAGACAAGTTTCTGATGAGAATCACTCTCTAAGGATATTTAGACTAGTTCATTATTTTTGATTGAGCTGTGACTGCCATCCCCATACAGATGGGCAGAGAGTAAACTTCTTTTCTAACAGTTGGTAAAAATCAATCAATCTAGTCTTTTTCAGTTGCTGCTGTCAGTTTCAGAGTATTCAGGTGAGACGTTAAGGTTGGTAATATTTCTAGTAACGTGCATTTCTGTTCAGAAAAACTCCCGTGAAACCTCAAGAAACCTCTGGCAGAACTAGACTCAGGAGGAGCAGCCATTTGCCTCGATCGACATTACAATATGTGAGACAGCACAGGCATACTTCAACAATTTAGAATGTATCTAAAAGGAAAAAATTGAAAAGATTTCACCATTTATGAGCTGAAGTTTCCAAAAACCTGTATCTGTAAATGCAGTTCATTGCTGCATTCACAAATCCAAGACTGACTGGAAATGAAAAATCCTATATATGAAATGGACTTGAGCGCATTTCAGATGGACAGAGTGAAGTGGTCAAGTGTTCTCAGATTTGAAAGATCAAAATTTTAAATTTCTCGATCATAATGGATGCAGCACCCACCATGCTAAATAAGAAAGTGATTATTTAGCTTGCTAATGTTTGAAAGCTGGCATCCAGGAGTAGCATTAGTGCACAACTTGAACGTCTGTGACAGAACCACCAACACTAAGATACAGTATGTGCACCAGTTTTGAAGCAATGCAGTCATCCATATTATGATGAGCAGGGGTTACTGGTTCTCTGCCTGATTTGTGTTTCAGGATTTCTTTTTTTTTTTTTTTTAAAGAGGGTTCTTTGTTCTGAACTAACAAAGCTGACCACTTGTTACTCTGCAGGTTTTGTTCCGTTTGTGATAAAAGAACTCAAACTCAAATTCTTTACTTCACTGATGAGTGTATGAGTGTATTATCAAGTCAATTTAGCTCTGGTGCTAACCATATTTTAGCATATGGATGAGTGATTAGGGAAGTGTCCATATCTAACTATAGCTAAAGATTTTAGTGGAAATCATGGGTATAGTTTCTTTAATGTTTATTAAAGAAAACAAAACAAATGGTCGCATAAATCTGAGTTTTATGCATCAGGGCCCTATTGTTTAACTGGCAAACCTGTACTCCAGATCTGCCACTCCTTTAAAACATCCAGCACACAAACAACAATAAACGTAAGATGCTTTCAAACGTAGTTATTTGGTTTTCTGCTAAAGGAAAGATAATGCAACATAGAGATAAACATCAACGTCTGTGAATTGAAAGGAATAGGTAGTGATCTTGGACATGGAGAATATAAATTGAAAATTGATGGAAACTCTGAAATCATGTAATGAAATTTAACAGTATTTCCTTAATAATTATAACCAATTTATTATCTGCAAAACAGTTAGTTTCAAACTAACTTCTGTCAGTAACAGTGGGTCATTACAAAATATACAATAGAAGTATGACAAACAATCTAAAAGGTTCATGTTAGAAGAGTTCCTCCAACCTCTCAGTTCCTCTCTCCTGGGTAACGTGGTATTGCTTTGGTGTGAGGCGTTTCCTCAGCTCCTCCTGAGAAAAGCTCACTGGCCATGATTTTGTGGTCCTACATGCTCCTGAGAAGGGACATTGGGAGGACAAAAAAAAAAGGTTAATTATGCAGGTCCTTTCATTGGCATCAGAACGATTCATTACTCCATGCCTATGTTCAATTACTCTCCAACTAACAGAAATATGCAATGCTCGGCCACAAATTGAAAAACATCAGTCTGCTTTGACTCATTTGGAGATGGACAAAGGACCTCTGGTGTGTCTTGTTGTGTAGTATTGTACAATGACACACTGGCAACAGAATCTGTGAGTGCTGTAGGTAATGAGGTGGGCAGAGTGTCCTTTGGACATGCAACCACGTCAGAATCTGCAGAGTACAATGGTCAAATCAAAACCTTTATTCTCGCCCAATTACAGAGTATTTTTTTTCGTCTCATGGTTATTCCTGCTGAGGATAACTGCTGTCATCTGGTAATGTCTGTCAGAATGTTTTGGTGGGTGCTACGTGTTAAAGTTGCAATGCCAGTATCCAAGGTTTGTAATTAGATTGTTGAATTTTGGTAATGAAAAACAATGTTTTTCACTTCTGTGCATATTGAGTGCATGTTTATTCAACTAACACATTAGCTCTCAAAATGCTGTCATGTTGTTCAATGTTATTAATGGTTATACAACAGATTTTTTAATCTTATAATTCCCACTGCTTTTGCTAATAAAGTCTTAAAAAAAGACTGAAAGAAGGTGAACATGTAAATATCCTTGACAAAACCACTCCATGCATGCAAGATGCAAGAAAGCCATGCAATTAATCACTCTGTTACACTTAGATTTCTACTTAAAGCTATAAGTAGGCAAATCTCCTATTGTATTCAGCATGTGATAAACATGGTAAATGCAAAAGGAGATTTGTAAAAGATACCCACTTGTGGAATTTACATTTGATTCTTAAACCATAAAGTTACCTGTAACTTTACACACATTAATATTACAGTAATATTACACACATTTAAAATGACTTGGCACTGTAACCAATGCAATTTCAGAAACACTTCAATAGTTTTTCACTTGATGAAAAAAAATACAGCATTTTAACACATCAAACTGAATCTTTAGTCTTTAAAAGCTGTGTTGAGATTTTAGAGGGCCTATTTTGTAAAACTCTATGCTCAAGTGATTTATTGGGCACAATGAGCCACGAAACAGGACAACAAATTAACGTCATCACTGCTGATGAACCATCCCTCTCTCTCCTAGGCTTTTTCATATATCATTGCGTTACAAACTGTTATTTATATGGATATTCAATGGGATTTTATATGATATAATTCTAAAATGGGAAAAACTGAAAAGTAGTTTGTGCATATAAATTTACCCATACTGACAGTTAGCTTCAGAAAAATTGGGGTTAAAAAACAAAACATACAAAAACAGAATAATTGAATGAATCATTAATTTAAACAAACTGAATGACAACTTCAGAACAACAAACCTGCCAAGAAAGGCTCGATTATCCAAATACACAAAGCAGGTAAGGACGGCATCATTCAGAAAAATTAAAGAAAAGGAGCTGAAAAGTTCCACAACATAGATGGGAATGTCTTTAAACCATACACTCCACAAAGATCTGTTTAAACACATTTATGGTGAGCCGTTACATCAGAAGTACAGTAAAATGTTTCAATCTAGCTCTTGAAAATGTAAGTCACTCACATCATATCTATAAGGTCCAAATTAAAAGTTTGTGCCAACTTGTTAAAAACACTGGCTACAACTGAAATTTTCAGCAAGCAACAGTTTGAAAATAAATCTAAATTACAATTATTACAACCAAATCTTTCTATCAAATAAACAAGTACTTGAATAATGTCTTGTGCATTTTTTCACAAAACTGGATCTTCAATCGAATAGTAAGGTTAATTCGTATCAAGCTCCAAAACATGCTCAAAACTGGATGTAAATTAGTATTCTAACTTTGGCTTGCCAACATATGACTTATAAAAGATGTGCCCTTGATTTTCCTATTAATTCTAGATTCAAATAATTCTTGATTACACAACACAAATTGTAACCCAGAATTTCAAGATTTAGTCCCACTGCCAGGAAAAATAAAATCCTCACAGGAAAATATGATCTAATAAACTCCTGAATCACTACTTTAATGCTGTGGAGGAGTTTGAGTAGCCCCATAACCCAGAGAACTGTGTTGTCTGGGACGTTAGCCCTGGAAGGGTCTCACAAGGCAAATTGGTCTCAGGGAAGCGTCAGACTAAGGTTGCTTTCACACCAGGATTGTCCAGAGGACTCTGTTCAATTGCGTAGGGAATGCAAACCTTTGTTTGGTTTACTTCCCTTTCACACTGCACTTTCGAAAGCAGACCAAACAGCCTGGACAATTAGTGCAGTTACATGAGTGCCATTGATTAATGGCTAAATCACAATAAGAGTTATTCAGTTCATGTAGACACCTTGATCTGACAAAAAAAAATAAAAAATCGGATTGGATTACTCGCGATCGGATTAAGCCCCCGAGATAACTCGATCCAAACGTACACTCAACGTGCATGCAGACGGCAGAAGTACATGGTGAATTGGACTGAGTGTTCTGCACATACTCAAGATTTTTTCCCAGGATCGTCACCCAGCAGTCAAAGGAGACGATATTACTGTTGTTGTCACCGCCGTCGGAAAGAAATAAACAACGCGAAGGAGAATGTGCCGTTCTGCATCGCATTTGTGCAATAACCATGCTCATCACAAACGAAATGGGGGACGTAGCTTAATCCTGCTCTTCGTTCGCCATCTTTCTCGAATTCCTGAGCTTGTCGTTGTTGGTGGTGATGGTGAAGAGGTCAACCAGAAGTGGCTCTATTAGCGATAGTTGAAATGAGTACAGCGCCACCTATCGTGCCGGGGTATGACATGCTTTGTGCCAGTGATTCGATTCATTCATTCACCGTCATATATTAAAGGATAATTACCCTTGCTCAAATAAGGAGCATAACCCAACTATAGCTATATTCGAGTTAATCTCATCATGTAGACCCGCTGACTGTCACACAGTTACAACAGCTGCTCATTTGGGGCAGTAGCACCGACAGGAAAGAAAAAAAGCATGAGGAAGAAGAAATCCCAGCTCATTGATTGGCCAAGACCGAAAACAGAAAACCATCCCCTTTGGCCGGCTTGTTCACAACAAAAACAAACAATGGAACAAGACCAAATTTATGCAGTCTTGGGGTTTCTGTTTTTACTTTGGTGTTTAAACTGTTTCTTCACAAGAAGCTGCCCAGTACGGGGAGAAGGCGTGGTAGCAAGTTTGTCAGCATGTTGCTCTGTCCATGAGAAGAAGGCAGCAGTACCAAAAAAAAACCAAAAAAAAACGTCTAACGTCAGACTATGACGTGCTGCTGTGGTTACAGGGAGCCGTCTTTCTTTGGTTCACTGGATTGTCCGTTTACATTTCCCACTGTAAGCGAATCACACTAGGATTCACTTGCACTAGCGAACCAACACCCACATTTTCAAGCGAGCCAGAGTTCACTTGTTTGGTCCGTACCAGAGTTTGGATGAGCTTTCACACCTGCCCAAACAAAAGAGATTATTCATGGAAACCAACTCTGGCCTGTTTAAAGTTAAACAAACAGCTCTGGTGTGAAAGTGCCCTAATGGCTCATTTATGCTCAATGTTGATTACGGAATTGCATACAGACGGAGCCTTCTGTCTGCCCACATTCTTCTGTCTGTATTTATTTTGTGCGAATTTTGGTAAGTTTTTAGAGACCTGAGATCTGTTTTTTTGTTTTTTTTTGGGAGGAGGGGGGATTATAATGTTGTTCACATTATAATCTAAATGCAGCCACCACAAGACTGTTCTTGTGAACAGTCTATGGACCTGAAGGGACTCAAATAAGCAGATGTGACATGCTGCACACTGTGTTTACAGAGGTAAATATGGATGATACACATGTCAGCATGTGTGCATCAATTCTGAAACTGTTGTGCAATTCAATTCAGTTTTATTTATATAGTGCCAAATCACAACAAATGTAATCGGAAGGCACTTCAATGACACAGTCCAATTCAAGCCAATTAGAATCAAATTAATTGTAACCATAACCCAATTAAATCCAATTCATTAAATTAAAAAAATAATCAATTTATACATACAGAATCAATCAAAAAACTATTTCCTAGCTAGGGAAAACAACAAATTGCACAGAAACTTCTCTTAGGTCGAATCCCCTGTCCTAAGCATGCATGAGGCGACTGTGGAGAGAAACAATTCCCTTTTAAGAGGAAGAAACCTCTGGCAGAACCAGACTCAGGAAGGGTGGCCATCTGCCTCGACCAGCTGAGGACAGAAAAGAGAGGACAACAAACTCCATGTCACCATTTAAAGGATACCAATTGGAGCTGACAAAATTATGATGATTTTATTTCAATCCAAAACCTCGCTTTCTTTTCACGGACTAGCTCCATCAAGGGCGTCTGCCATGCTTGCTTCGTCCATTGTTTATGTTTGATCTTGCTGCGTCCCACCTCCTCCGGCCCAAAATTGTGACATCTGTCTTACTTCAATGACGTAAAAGTTGGACGAAACGCAACATGACCGCTCAGACTGAGGTCGTTTTGAGAATCATCAGATATGTATGCAATCTAGATCCACATGTGAAAAAGGCCTCAGTCAGATTTGAAAAAAAGAGAGGATGCCAACCAATCCTTGGCCAATTCCTGGCTCTTTGAAGGAGGAATGTCCCCTCACTAGAGAGAAACCTGAGCTGGGATGTGAGGTAGAGCGTTACTAATTAGATATGATTGGACTTACCACACAAAAGCGCAGGCTCTAGAAACTCTTGGAGAGGGGCTGGACTCACTCATATACCAGTGTTACAGAGAGGGAGGTGCTGGGCAGGTGTGAGGATACACATTAGCCCTTGGCTAAATGCTTCAGTGATAAGAGTTCTCCCCAGTGAGTGAGAGGTCACCCTCCTGTAGCTGTGTGTCTGCTGCTGGTGCCAACAAGGGATAGTATCGTTCCATTGGGAGACTTCAATGCCATACAGACAATGAAGGAGGGACCTGCATATGTTATGGACCACTCATAAGGATTATCCTGTTTAAGCATAAAGGTGGTTTATAAGTGTACTATGTACACTTACAAATGGTTGATGATCATTTTCGTAGCAGTAGGCCTTCAGCCTTCTTGTCTTAGACAAGCAGGTGAATAGAATGGGTAGAGCTGTAAATTAATCACAACCTGGTGGTGACAAGCCTGAAAAAAACAAACTGTTTGCTGCTCTGAAAGAGAATGTATCATCACACTACTCAGACTTCCAGGGAAAGTTTATTCTAGGGCAGTGCTTCTTAAAGTGTGTGGTGCACCCCACCAGTCATGAGAAGTGGGGTGCAAGCGATCTGGGGACAAAGTCATGTGGAACGAATGATTAGGAATCACTTTCATGATGGAACAAAGAAAATTACGCCTGTGTCCCGGTCACATTAGCAACCTGCTCATTCGCGGCTGTCTGTACCCTAACAGAAAAAAAATAGATATTTGATGGTTACGAAAAGAAAAACAAGCGGTGCTGAGACAAGTGCTGATAATCTGCAAAAAAATAAGCCAAAAAGGAAATATGAGGAAGATTATCTTGCTCTTGGTTTCATGGTGAATGTGGTAGGAGAGACCAGTATGTATTTTATGTCTGAAAACTCTGGCAGCTGACAGTATGAGACCCAACAAATTAAGGCCCCAGTATGGTTGCCGCGATGACATCACGGTGTCTGCCGGCCATATATATTTGCGCGAGTCGATGTGCCAGTAGTTGCAATATTCTCCGTCACAGAGGTGTCGTAGCTACGTGAAGGTTACCGCTAACAACGAAAGTGGAGAAGAAGAAGTTGCAGAAGTTAACATTTCAATTGGTGTGTTATTGTTATTGGTGTGTCACCATATAGTCTGATATAGTACTTAGAAAATTGTTATAGGACTTTTAAGTATATTGTGTTACCTTTTCTTTGTTTGTTATGAAATAGTGTGCTTCAATGGACACACTTTGGAATTATCGTTGCCTTTCAGGCTTTCACGCATCTGTCCCGCAGCTTCTTCCACGCACTCTTACAGATCTCTCTCTTTCCCCAAAGTTCTGCTAATCTCCATCCACAAGTTATGGGAGTTGATGTGGTCACTATGTTGTTTCAGTGCAGTGTCGTACAGGTGCCTGTACAGACACACATCCTCGCTGGGTCTGTTTTCGAATTGGTTCATCCGGTTTGTTGTTCTCCGCGCGCCAAGTTTCAAATTTTGACTGGTGCACGACTACGCGCCAAGCCGCCTTTCATGGCGCGCGCCAGATGGAAATACGTCATTTTGACGTCACGGGCCGTGAGTGACGCGGCAACCATAAAACAAGCTTTAAGAAGACACTTAGAGACATTACACCCCAGTTACATAAGCCGCTTGAGTTCTTTCAAAGAACAGTTGGAGAATACCATCAGCAGGAAAAGTGCTTCAGTAAACTACATCAGTAAACAGGGCGGAAGGAAGAAGAGGAAGAGCAGTCGCCCACCAATCAGAAGGTCGGTGGTTTGACTCTGGCTTCCCCGGGCTACATGTCGAAGCGTATTGGGGTATGAATGTGTGTATGAGTGATTAGAAAAAGCACGTAGTTACGTATCGTAAGACGTGCTGTATGAGTGTGTGTGAGTGGGGTGAAGAGATGGTGAATGCATGTAGTGAAGCGCTTTGAGTGGTCAGTTAAACTAGAAAAGCGCTATACAAGTACAAGTCCATTTACCATCCATTTAAACAGCAAAGCACAAATAGCATCATACAAGTCGCATACAGAACTGCCCAGTGCAAGAAACCACACACAATAGAAGAGCTCATACTCCCTGCAGCTTCAGATATGGTGTCAACTATGTTCAATGAGCCAAGTAGAACTCTCTGCAGAAGAACAACTCATTTGTCTGTTTATTGCTTATATTCACTTTGTCATGTCAGAGTCCCTGTACAAACACTTGCTTTTTTGCAAGTATGTCCCAAGTAGATATGAGCTGATGAGCTCTTTAAGCTTCTTGACTGTTACCTTACAGAACATGGCCTGAAATGGGAAAAGTGGTGGACAAGGATTCAATTTCAATTAAATTTTCAATTCAGTTTATTTATATAGCGCCAAATTACAACAAATGTCATCTCAAGGCACTTAAATAATATAGTCCAATTCCAGCCAACTGGAGTTCAATGGTGCACGGACTAAAGAAGGGGTTGCTGGCACTTATCAAGAGAGTCTCAAATGCGCAATTGACGTACTGCCTCATATACAGAGAAGCACTAGCATCAAGATAGATTAGCCCTGAACTCAACATGTTGACACATTCTTAGCGTGGTCAATTTCATCAAAACAAGTCCCTGAAATCACGACTGTTCTCTGCACTTTGTGAAGAGATGGGAGCCAAACATGCAGCTGTTCTGTGTCACAGCAAGATGAGGTGGCTTTCGCGAGGTGCTGACGCGACTCTTTGACCTCAAAGAGGAAATTCGGAAGTTTTTGGAGTAGGAACGCATGCAAGCAAATTTAGTGATGAAAACCCTCTGATGGACCTGGCCTATCTCAGCTACATTATTTGGAGAGCTGAATAAATTAAACCTTCAGCTTCAAGGCACAGACAAGTATCTTGCTCAACTGGCAGACAAAAATCAGTGCATTCACTTGAAAACTTTAGCTGTACAGCAGGCAATTTGATGAAGGAAATGCTGATTCCTTTGAGAATCACTTGAGTGAATTTGCAGAAACCAATGAGTTGGGAGCTACCACGGTGATCCCATGTGTTAAAGAACACATCTGTTCCTGAAGAGCATTTTTTTCAGAAATACTTCCTAAGCAATGTTCAGTGCTCAGTATGAATGGGTGAGAGATCCATTTAATGCACCTGGACCTGCTCATTTTACTTCTGCTGAAGGAGTTCATTGAGATGACATCTGATTCCACCCTCAGGAGAGAGAGATGTGGGCATTCTGCTTCCCTGCTACATCTTATCTCTGTGAAATGGGGTTTTCTGCTGTTGCTTCACTGAAAACAAAGTAGAGATCGAGGATGAACATTGAACAGGACTTGAGAGTGGCAGTATCAAGCCTGCAACCCCATTTTGAAAAGATGTGCACTAAAAAACAGGCTCACTGCAGCCACTAAGAGTTTCTGCACTTATTCTTTTTAATACTGACTTTACTGTTGCATTTCTGGCAACGTGTAAATTCTGTTTAATTTGTCTCTTTTCTGAAAAAGCAAAGGCTGATGAAGCAATCTAGTGACAAATGTTACAAAAAGTTGTTTGAAGTGAAAGTTGTGGGAAATGACAGAAAAAGTTTGAGAACCACTACTATAGGGTGATAGAAAGGAGGCGCCAAGTGATTGTCAAACCTCAGCTTCAGGAGAACCAGTGTGATTTTTGTCCAGGTTGTGGAACAGTGGGCCAGCTCTTTACCCATGCTGAGTTACTTAGGGTGTCCTAGGTGTTGGACCATCCACTCGAAATTTGTTTTGTGGACTTGGAGAAGGTTTACAATCATGTCCCTTGAGGGATTCTGTGGGGACAGCTGCAGGGGGACTGTTTACCATAGCCACTATTGTGGACTATTAGGTCTCTGCATAACAGGTCCGCATCCTCAGTACAAAGTTGAGCTTGTTTACAGTGCATTTTGACTCTGCCAAGGCTGCTCCGAGTCACGATATTGACTAAAATTAGTTTAATATGGAGAGTGTGTAGGCTCATCCTTAGAGAATGGATTAGGAGCTTGCACGTAAGGAACTTTAAGTACAGCCACTTATCCTTGGTATCAAAATGAGTCAGCTGAGGTAGTTCTGACATCTAATTAGGCTGGCTCCGGGTTACCTCCATTCTACAGCTTCTTTTCCGAGACCTTAGGGCAGACCCAGAATTCGCTGGAGGGATTATATAGCCCTCCTGACCTGGGAATGTCTTGGGAGCCCCCATGAGGAGCTTTTAGAGTGTCACTGGGGAGAAAGATGTCTGAGTTTCCCTCCCGGACATGTTGGACTGTCTAGGTCTTGATCAAAAACACCATGTGCTATTTGACTGCTGATGGTGTGATTTAATTTTTTTTTTCTTTGTATCCAAATGAATGTATACATCAGCAACATATGTGGTAAATTCACTAGAGAAAACTTTGGGGGGGTTTTTTCTGGTACAAAAAGGTTGGCAAATTAGGAAAACACCATTTACCATCACTGCCTGCATCTGAGCATCAAGAGCAAATGATACAAATGTTCAGTCTTCCTCCCCCTTCTTTTAGGAATCCCATGCTCTTTTCTGACCCAATCCCTGTCAAGCTGTCTTATGGACCAGATCTATGCGCTTACAGAGCTACTGAGGGGGTCCTGGGAGTTTGTGTTTAAATGTGTTATGTGAACCTGGAGATTGCTTATGACCATGTCCCACAAGAACATGGCTGTCTATCGCAAATAAGCCTTAGCAAAAGCAAAGAAATCTGCAGACATAATTTCACTAACTGATCGTACTCACTATCCTGTACATTTACTTTACATTATTGACATTAGTAAAAATGTTAGACATGATAAGCACTCGGATAAACTCAAGTTTAAATGTCATCATGCCACTGATGCTAAACATTCAACAGTGTTAAATTCAAGATAGTGAAGGTCAAAACTAGACATTTTTTAATTTTCAAAGTAAATAATTTATGATAATACAGTAATAACATTGTTTTTAAATTTTAAACGTAAGTATAGAACCAGATACAAGCCTACAAATGTGCTTGTTTTATTTATTTTTAAAAAAAAAATTTTTTAAAGACCCTGCCAGTCTACGTAGCTATGAAAACTTTCAGCAAGCTTTCTGCAAATTTCAAAATCCCAGTTCCAGGCACCACATATCTCCATTTCTTACAGCTTTGAAAACATAAAGATCTCCACCTGTGGCACAACATACCTTCAGACCTCCTTCAAAACAAAAATTTATCAGCTCACAAGTGATTAAGCATATAAAAAATAAAAATCTTGAAAATAAGCAAGGCAAGTCTATTTGTAGAGCACAATTTTTACACAAGGCAATTCAAAGTAAACATATGATACCATTACTGTTAATTGTCCCATTATAACACTAGATGCAGTATTTTGTGTCGTAATGACAATTAAAGCAGCATTGTTTGTCATCTGCTTCTTTGAAATATGCTGCTTCAATAAGTTAAAATATATAATAGTTACTGCACTGTCCCTTTCAACATGAGGGGCCCACTATTACTCAAAAGTTCCTTCTACTTCAAGTAACGGTAGATATTTTGACAATTTTGTTGCTCTTTGGCTCCCCCTGCAGTTGTGGGATGTGCCAGTGTGCCAAGGTGTGCACTCAATCAAGTTTGTAATCTCAAACTAACAACAGACATACACTGGAAACAGCTTTTAACAAGTCTCTAGTCTCTGCATACTTTGCAGTACCTGAAGAACACTGGACAAAGCATTACCTCTATATTTTAAGTCGAAGTCAGCACAAGTGTCCCCAATTATAACATGTTCAAGGTTTTTTTTTTTTAATTTATTGATTTATTATTTCCCTGTCGATGATCAAAGACCCAGGTAAATTCTAATTTCATCTACTCTACGTTGGACAATTTATATTCAAATCTACAGTCTAACAATGACAGGCACTTGATGATTCATTGATGCTTTGGTTTGGTCAGGCTCTACTTTTCCCTAATTGGTTAAAGAAATCTTTTGCTTATTGGTTATTCCAAAACAGAGGGAAATACTTACTGTTCTCTGAAAAAGTATTGTAAAGAGCAAGGGTTTTTTGGGTTATACGATGCATGCAAAAAGCGGTATACCTTGAAAGAACAGCATAGTAACGGCCTGGTTCAACACACATTTTGCAGAGTATAGTGCATCATTCAAATTAAATCATGGGCAATCTATAGCATAATTGTGTTTCCATATTGCAGGGATGCCATCCCGTGACTTTTGTACTGCCTAAATCAATATCAAATACCTAAATTGACAGCTAAATTAAATTTTTAGAACTTCTGTGAAAATCTGATGTTTAGTTCTTTTTTTTTCTTATTGAAAATGGAAAATAGTTGAAATTGTCACAGGAAGTTTTAATATTGTTACTAATATGAATCTCTACTTAAAAAGTTTTAGGTCAAATAATACAACTGTTCACATGGTGAGATTTGCATTTCTCAATGCAAAAAAAGTTTGATCATTGTTCTCTGAGAGGACAAATTAAATGCAGGAAAATAATGAAAGTAGGGTTAGGTCACTGATTGGATAGAAAAATACATGCCACGTCACACCAGCAATGTGTTAAAGGCATTAGAAAGGCAGAACACAACAAGCACACAGAATCCAGTCAGTGAACCTGAGGGAAGACTGCAGGATCTCAGAGATACAGGCTGACCCTTGGTTATTAGATGCAGCAGATTGAAGCCCGACATGGCTGCTGGATAAAGGCACTCCAAGCACCACTAGATTCAAACCCCCCTCAGCAGGGCCAAGAACTGCGCTGGATAAGGAGAAGGGTGGGGGAGGGAAAAAAACAACATATGACAACAAAGGTCAAGATAAATAACGATAATTAAAGACAAAATGTGGATATGAAGGAAGAAGCCTCTGCAATTGCTTAGGGTCCCCATTCTTCATGCTTCAAGGCTATTAGTTAAGGCAAGAGCAATGATGTAGATAAAGAGACAAAGAAAACAAACAAATCTACTACGACACAACGCGCACAGTAGATAAACTTGCAAAAGATCATGTAGGTGCAGCAACCACTTTACATATGACTGTTTTTAACAACTTGGGCCATGCTAACTTTGGACATAGAAACTGTGCCATGAAGAGAGTTAAGTTTCAACACGCAGTCACATAACATCAGACAAGGGAAATGGAAGTATTTCAGAAATTATTTGTCAGGATTAATTTTTTCATTTAATGTTTAGTAGTATCCAATTCCAACAGCTTAGGTAATGAAGATGACATACCAACTTCTAAGGAGTTATTACTGTTACTTTTTGTAAGATAAACATGACTTTATATGTTATTACAATGTTAATTTAATGCTTACTAGTTGAATAGTTACATTCTGTAATTGGGACAATCTAGAGCAGCGTGGATAAATTGCTTTCCGCACAGCACTGGTCCTCTCCTTACTCTTGCAACATTAAGGACCATGTAACGCTCTCAGTGTGTTAACATTGTATTATCGACATGTTTCTAATAAAGATGTCAGTCTCCAAGTACAATTTTATAATAAATTATGTTCATATAAAGTATACTAAATGCTTAAATGCCAAATTTAATAGTTCATAGGCATTAGTACAAGTTACACGGTGTACATCTCCAGTTTGGTCCATTATTGTTGATGAGAAAGCATTGTTGATTTGCATCTGTTGCTAACTTACAGTGCGACACTGCTTATCAATTTCCCTTTCGGATCAACAGAGTAAATATCAATCCATCCATCCATTCATTCATTCATCCACGGTTGGGTTGTGGAGGCAACAGGTCCAGGGGCGAAACTAAGACATCCCTCTCCCCAGCAACACTCCAGCTCCTAGGGGATCCCAAGGCGCTCCCAAGCCAGAAGGATATATTCCATCCAGAAAATTCTGAATCTGCCCAGGGGCTTCCTCCCATTTTGAATGTGCCTGAAATACTTTCAAAGGGAGGCGACCAGGAGACATCCTAGACAGATGCTCGAACCACCTCAGCTGATTCAGCTCTACTTCAAACTCCCTCCAGATGGTCGTGCTCCTCACCTAATCTCTAAGGCTGAGCCCAGCTACCCTCCAAAGAAAACCCATTTCAGCCGCAAACATTGCACAAGTATTAAGTTAAACCTTTTTAAACCAGTGGTCAGTGAGTTAACCTGTTGACAAATGAGCTTTGCCTCTTTAGCCACTGTGTACCAGTTCAAAGAAATATTGCATTTTGCACACCCAAACATTTTAAAGCAAGATGCAGATTATTAATATATAGTTACTGGCTTTCTCTACCAACACTGATTTCCGTAAATTTAATCTTCCACAGCATTTCAATGAGTTGCTTCAAGAGAAGGTGACCCTAGGTGACAATATCATTCAAATCTCATGTTTTCACATTTGCGTCAGCAAACATGCAGATTTGAATTTTGTGGAAATATTGCTTAATATCATTGCCTTATATCACAGGAACAAAGGGGGGGGGGGGGGGGGGCACATCATGACTGTCACTGAACAGTTTCAGCTATCAAAATAAGGTTTGTAACATGTTTTGTCTCCATCTCGATGGGCCTCGCCAATGTACTCCAAGTTTGATCTTGTGCACTACTGGGTTGCTCTTGCACTGCTTGTTCCATCTCACACACTGCTCAGTCGCTCTTGCGCAACCCTAATTCCAATCTGCACACTGCTAACAAGTCACTCTACTTCTAAAGCTGTATCCATATCCCCTCTTTGTGATCATATGGAGGTCCAGAAAAAGTACAATCACTTTAATAAAAAAAGGTTTTTTAACTAAGTGGGGGGGGCAGGCACATCATGACTAAACAAATGTTAAATGGCCTTGGAGATAGCTTTAATTGCCATTTTCCACAACTGCACTAAGCTCTTGGTGAAGATTATCAGCCTTCTATACTGCCGAACATTCAAGAATGTGTTGGGAATTATGGCACATGCTTTTTGTTGCAAATTACACAGAAAAAATAAATAAAAAATTTGAAAAAAAAAAAAAAAAACACACACACTGACCCCTATAAATGTCTAATCCATTTATTTTAGGGTATTAATTGCCATATAACATAGAACATTTTCACCTTGAAGGCAAAATGCCATTTTTGTCAAAGAGAAGCCAAAACTGCTGGTGCAGGGTTCCATTATCAAGACCAAGTCTGGCACCACAAGCACTTAACTTTTAGGACTGGCTTTATGCCAACAGATGGCAGATACCATTGGTAAAGTAGGCATAGGGTTTGTTGTGACTTTCTGTGGACGTTCAATTTAACTAATATGCTATACTCAGTAGTTAAAGATGAGAAGTCACGAAGAATCAAAGATGAGACAGATTCAGCTGCTTCGCGGTCCAATGATGGTTTATTGCAGTTACAATATGACCACTCATGAGAAGTAGCCCGGGCTAAGTCTGAAGTCTCTTCTGAAAGTTTCCATCTTTTATACAATTTGGGGCCTGAGGCTGCTCCTCCCCGGGGCCCCTCCTTTCATATGGCGTATTTACCCCATCCTTCCACCGTTATGTCTTATTTACTCATTTTACCTGAGGCTGGGTCCGTTGTCCTGTCTTTTTTAAAAACCCATTTATTCATATAATAGTCCCTCCTCCTACACCTGACTTTTCCCCTACATCCAGATCTCCTTTGATCATCTTTGGCTGCAATTAGCGTGAAGACCATGTCTGTTAATTAGCTCCAGTGATCATCATTTCGACTGTCATTAGCGTGGGGGCCATACATTATAGTCCTAACTACAAGACAGAGACTGTGTCAGGCTTTGTAAGGCCCTTCCTGGACATGGTGCCCCATTGTCGCACATGCATTCATTAATGATAGACTCAGAGCTACACATTGGGGTTTTCCATAGTATTACATTCAGGGATTGTTAGACATCCTGATAGCCTGACACTACATTCCCCCCTGTGGTCCTGGAAAGGACCACCCATCAAGGAAAACCACATTTCTGTAAAGATTGTGCACACACAGATTAATGAAGTACATCACACTGATTATAGAGGTAAAAACCACACCAATAGTGATATGTCAGCATATTTGCATCCCACAGTGAGGATCACCATAAGATAAGTATCAGCTGCCAGGACAGCTGTATGACTTCACCTTAAAACCATCCCGGGACTTGCCCATCCTGATGGCCCCTGTGATCGTCACTGATGGGCTCCTACCTGAACCTTGCAGACATGGCCAGGGAAACATCCTCCCACATGTAGATCGTAAGAGGTAAAACCCTCGCCAGGTGGCAAAGTCAGCAGTACAACATTTCAACACTAAACTAGAAGTATTATAAAAATCACGCGTGTACATGCAGATCAAATATACTTGTGAAGTAATAATATTTGTAACAGCACACACCAAACCATGTCTATTTCTGCTTATGCAACTAGTTACCTTTGGTCTGTTCTAAGGGCGAACCCTTGGCACACTTATGAGGGTCAACCCTCTTAAAACTTTTTTTGTAGAAAGATTTTTGTTATTGTTTGCTCCAGCTTCATTGCCACTAGGACAAGGCTTGCCGGTAAAAAATGTGTAAAAAAAAGGTTTCCCATCAGGCCTGCGTCTACACAGGCTAAACTTTCAACTTAGGGTTCACACCCTTGCTACTTCAACATTCATATTGTTATACAACAATATACTTATTCACGGTGCTTATGCACTTGTGAATACATCACTGAACCAGGCCCACATAGCATGGTTACTATTTCACTTATATTAATCATTATCCATAAATAAGCGCCAATTATTCGTCATTCCTCACGAACTTACGAAGCATTAATTAATTTCAATAACCGTTATTCAATAGTAATATGTTATACACCCTCTCCCTTATTGTAACATAGACTCATTCTCTTAGTACTCCCTGGCTCGGGGATCATTAGGTCCTCGCTGAGGTTAGGAGGGTTCCCCCACCCCCCTTCTCAGTACGGCTTCCAGTCCATTGACTGCTGTGGTTTGTTGTTGCAGTCTGTTTTGACAGAATCTGAGAGGAGTGGCGTTGGCTTGTCGCAGATGTGTTAAGGTTTGCTGGGCCTGATCATAGGCAGCCTGTGTCCGATCCACCTGCCTCTGGAGCGTGTTAGCTGTCTGTTGGGCATGGTTTAGTTGCTGAGTCAGTCTCTCTTGCTCCGCTCTCATCCGAGTCAGTTTTAGTTTGTACTTGTCTTTATGAGCAAAGCTTCTGATTTTCTGGATCTGCTTACGGGCCATTGGGGTTAGGCCTGCTAGCAGAGAAGTGTAGACTTCTGTAGTCATGGTTCCAATTTCACCTCGAAGATCGTTAAGGTGTATATACTGCTCAAAAGGGTGGGCCAGGAATCTTGAGATATGAGCTATATCACACGGGCAGACTTGAAGATAGGGCGGTCTGGCAGGTGGAGGTCTTGTCATCGGCTGGATTGGTGCTGCTGGTTGGCCGTCGTGGATCTCCGAAGGTTGTCCTCGATCCACTGGGTTGTCTGGACTTTCTGGGTTGGACGGGGGTCTGGGGAAGGCTGCTGGCCACTGGACCACAAGCAGATCTGCTGGTGGTCCCGCTGGATTCCCCCTGGGTGACGTCTGGGAATGGCTCCACTCAGGCCCCCCTGACGGCGGGTTGAAGTGCCTCTCGTCCTGCTGGAAGTCACCAAGGTGCCTATTCGGAACAAATGTGCTCGTAGCTAGATGTGGTAGTGTTCCTACGGGTGTGTGTGTGTGTTGTCCCCTCTGCTAGAACTGTGCCCCTGCCAATCATCCAGAGCCACTTGTGGTCTGGTAAAGACAGCCTCCACCATTTCCAACAGTCGGTGATGGAGACATGGTAGTTTTAGTGATTATAACATATGCATACGTATTTATGATTGTCTGCTGAAATTTGCCTTCCTTTTTATATGACTATTTACAACACGTACCTTGTGGGGAGCAGGTGGCGACCATTACATCCCTACCTGTTTCCCTACATTTCATGCAGCTCTATGCGCTCTTCCGAGTCTGGGTGAATTTGCATCTGTGTTACTGGGAATTGTCCTGTTATGCTTATGAAAAGACGTGATACTAGGAGACGGAGCAAAGGTATGACACAGCAGATCACTAGCAATACCACCAGCACAATTCCACCCAGCACTATTCCAGCCATTATTAAGTATTTTAGCCATCCCAATTTTCCTAGCCAGTCCCAAAAGCTTTTAATTTGTGTATTCCAATTGGAATTTTTTACATGTTCATTTCTCAGCCGCTTCATTTCATTCAGGACTTCCGTCAAACTACCACTGGAGCCTGTGTGTATTGGGATTAAGGTGCAGCATTCTTCCCCGATTACGTCACAAATTCCCTGATCCTCCGCCATGCGTGTTTCTATCACAAACCTGTTTTGTAGGGTCATTAATGACGTTGCATGTAACTGTTCCCGCACTAGTGCACCCAAGGGGACTTGATCCCAGGTAATATAAATTTCATCCGATGTTTTCCAATCCCATTCCCCATCTTGGTTGGAGTCTGGAACACTCCGTTTGTTCCTGAGGTGTGTTTGATTTTTATTTGATTCTTGTGTAATTAAGGATAATCGTCCTGTTAACATTATTGGAGCACATATACCCGTCCAGTTCGCAGGTAAGTGCGGTATCATGGTGGTGTTACTCTCGCAAGTCCAAAAGACATCTCCCAATGGTTCTGTTCCCTTTCCCAAATCTGGCACCCTGTATTGGGCTATATAGGATGAATTTTGTTCATAAATCACATGTCCCCCGTTTGGTATTATTTGTTTACATTGTATTCGAGCTTTTGGACTGGTCTCACATATTTTGATGGTTCCTGTGGTATTTCCTTTGGCAAGTTTCGGGTACCATGTTAATCTGCTGCATCTCACCAATCCCTCCGCATCCGTCATCACTGCTGATGCTCTCTGCGTAACCTCCTCCAATTCTTCTCCTCGTACTATGCAGAAGGGAAAGATAATGTCATCAGGCTTGCGCACCACAGGGGGAAGTACTGTCATTATATCATAATCATCATGAGAAAGCCTTTTGGGGCAGACCTTCTTATTTATACTCCAACCCGACAGTCCCCCTGCCATGTGCATTGTACAGTGGGGAAAACACTTGGAAATGTCTGGACAACCCCCTATCTCACTCCCTGGTAATGTCTGAACTTGGGGCAGTTTTTTAGCATTATAGCAGGCAATGCAGTCTCGTTTTTTCAGTTTTTTTGCTGCAAACATAGTTTTTATTGAATATTGTATCCATTGTTGGAACAAATTTGTGTCCCAATGTGCTGTTCTTAATTTGTTCAAATCCCGTCTTTGTCTTTTATTCATCAATCTTACGTTGATTCTAGCTTCTTCTACTGACATGCTCTGTCTTGTCTGTGTGTTTTGACACATTGTCTTAGTGCATCTCACCTGAATGGTCACCATCCCCTCCCCACGGCAGTCCGCATTTTGGGGATATCCCAGCCAATGCTTACCCATTGACTCGGCCCCTGTTATTTCTTCTGTTAACACATAATCATATATATCTGCTTTGACATGCATTACGTGTTTAATTTCCCCATTATCACTATCTATTATCCCTCTGTTAGTGGCTAATGTGGTCATTGCCAAAGCGCATGTGTCTAATGTGTGTCGTGGGGTGGCTGTGTTAGGATTAGTATTGGCCATTACTATAATTTCCCCCGTTGTTAATCTGCAAAGGGTTAACACCATCATGCAGCTAATCTGAATCAGAGGAAAACCAGTCCCGCTCCGGCGTGGGCGGATATGTGAAAGTTTGCGGGTCAGACGAGCCTGGTGCTTCTTCTTGTGGAGAAGGTGGTGATGGGTATGCATGTGAAAGGCCATCTGATGACCGTGCCACAATGCCATCAGAACCCTGTGCGTGTTGCAAACGGTGCTCCGCAGTTGCTGGTAGGCTCTCTTGAGGCAACACCTGACCTGCAGGACCACCTGCGTCAGCAAGAGGGTAACTATGCCTATCAGGCATATCGGCAGCATGAGAATGCTCCGATTCGCTGGATTGCAGTCTGTGCCGACTGCGGGCTGACAAACGGGCTGACCTCCTCTGTCCATACGGGGACAGTGACTCAGAACTTGAGGAGGCCGGTGACGGACTGGAACTGGTGTCCTGAGGGAGGCTGTGCGCTGCCCTTTCAGCATGCTCGGACCCCAACGGTTCTGGAAAGTGTCCAGGTGGGTCCGGTGGTCTATGGCGGGTGCAGTGATTCTTATGGAACCAGAAGGGCTTACCTTCGACCTTCAAGGCAGTGGGAGTAGTAAGCACGACCTTAAAGGGTCCCTCCCTACGTGGTTCGTTCCACTGACGCCTAAACACCCGTATGAATACCTGGTCACCAATTTGGACGTCTCGAACGTCAACCGGAATGTGCGTCTCGTCTTTGCCGTGGGCTTCTTTTACCTGTTGAAACACAAGTCTCTGGATTTGAGTTAATGCACGCAGATAATCCCCCAACTCACGTTCCAGTTGCGCAATGGCTGGCCCCTCCAGTGGTCCTCTAGTTTGTGGGAGAGGCATGGGACGCCCTGTAAGCATCTCATGAGGAGTTAGATGGGTTAGTCGATTAGTTTGGGAACGCATTGCTATCAACGCCAGGGGTAATGCATCTACCCATGTTAGTTTGCCATTGCAATCAGCCATGATCTTAGCGATTTTGGTTTTCAAGATACCATTAGCTCGCTCCACAGAAGCCTGAGACTGTGGGTGATAAACACTTCCGTACTTCTGCTTTATACCTAAGATTTTGAACATTTCCTGTATCACCTGTGAAACAAAATGCGGACCATTATCAGATGATATAGTATCTGGCATCCCAAACCTGAGAAACAATTCTCTACACAGAAACTTTGCTGCAGCCTTGTGATCAGCTTTGGAGGTGGGGCAGGCCTCAATCCACCTGCTGAACCTGCAAACAACAACCAGCATGTATCTTTTACCTTGTACCCGATCGATCATGTCCACATAATCCATAACCAGATGTCAAAAAGGACCATCTGGCATGGGAATGTGAGCTAAAGGCTGGGTGAACATTTTACGGACATTGTACTTTGGACAGTGAGGACAAATAGCAAGACAACCATCGGTGTCATGTACGGCGACCACCACACAGCTTGCAGTTTTCTGATAACTTGGGCCCTAGAACAATGATCAGGCTCATGCATCTTTTTAATAGCAATAGGCAGTAGAGACAGTGGCAAAACAAAGTGCCCGCGGAAACCCCGCCACAGCCCCGGATGGGGGTGCGATGTCCGAACAGCACCCCTTTGAACCCACAGGTGTTCTTCTGCCTCCGAGACCTTGTTTTGTGCTTCCATCAATGATGCCAGGTTTGTTATGGGTGCACAATCTTCTTCATATTGGTCCCTGCACCCAGTTGTTCCTGGGTCCTTTGGCCAGCAGGGGGTATATTCCAGAGGATAGCTTTTGTCGTGAGTTCTTCTGATGTGGAACTCTCCTCACCTCTCGATTGTGCAGCGTCATCACATCCCCCCCTCTTTCCTTTCTCCATCTGTATGTTAAGATCATAGGTTGCCTCGGGCTTGGCCTTAGTGCGTAGGAGTGGTGTATACTCACTCTCGCCCTGGTGTCCTTCTCCGTGTTCCTCGTCATCCAGCTCTTTGTCATCCTTTATTGAGCCCTCTTTTAGTTCATCTGAGAATCCATCTGACAACCTTTCTTCTTCACTCTTATTGTCCCCATCATCATCACTATCAATCGAAAGTTCTAATTCCTCTTCCCCTTTCTGGCCTCCTGACATTTTTGGCGGTAACAGAGATGTGTCTCGTTTACTAGACTCCTCCAATTGCTTAAGCAATTGTTGCTCTCTTTTTTCTATTTTCTTTATTCTCTCCCCACTCTTTCCACTGTCACTCCTAGATTCTGTTCTCCCACGTGCTCCCTTAGGTGTTTCTTCATGTGTTGCTTTCTTATGTGTTTTCTCATCTGCGTGTGGACAAAATGGCGAGGCCCATGCATCTCTTAACTCTTCCTCCACTTCATCACAGCACCTAGGATCAAAACTGCCTTCGAGAGGCCATCGATTTTTACCGGATGTTATCCTGTGCCAACTCCTCATGCATTGGCGAATTTTACGCTTGTTTGTTGGATGGGTGACAATGATTAATTTTGCAGGCGTTATTTCTTTTGTCTGTTTACTTTTGTTGGCTCCCATGTTCTATGGCAGTTCACAGCGACCCTTGAGGTAGTGTGGTCACTTATTAATTTTTCCTTTAACACCTGCCCCCCTTTTTCCTCACTGCCACTGATCATCTTTGGTTGCAATTAGCGTGAAGACCATGTCTGTTAATTAGCTCCAGTGATCATCATTTCGACTGTCATTAGCGTGGGGGCCATACATTATAGTCCTAACTACAAGACAGAGATTGTGTCAGGCTTTGTAAGGCCCTTCCATTTCTTGCAATCACGGATAACACAGATAAATTAAGAAAATATCTAACATATTTACACCTTAGGCTCAGCTCCAAGCCTGGACAAGAACGCTACTCATGGATCACTGCTGGCTGTAGCTCTGTGACTGAAGAGGGACAGTTCCAGAAGTATCATGTTGTTGACCAGAGTAGAGCTTTCTTAGAAGTTGCACCAATTCCGTTCAAAGCTCCTTTTGGACAGAATTTCTACACATAGATGAGGGGCCAAGGGTTTCTAGTTCAGTGGGCTTTTTGCTTATGATGTTGTCCTGTTGACTTTATCGAGCAGGGACCACCAGCTAGTAATGGGGTGGCTTGGAGCCAAGTGTGAAGCGGCCAGGAATTAGCACCTACAGTTCTGAGGACTTGGTCTTCAGCCGGAAAAAGTTTAATATCCCACTTCAAATTGGAAGAGGAACAGAGCAGGATACTAACCGGCAGAAATCCAAGAAAGGGCCACATGTATGAAAAGTTTAACTGCATTAACTCAAGGTTGGACAGCTCTGATCATGAAAGATCCCAAAGGGGTGATTCCATCCAACCACCAGCAAATAACCAGCCTCTGTGCGACATGGAATCTCCTGTCAGGCATCATAGCAGATAAGATAAGCATACAGGCTTACAATACATTAGTGGAACCCAGAGTGGAATTACGAGTAACACTAGAGGAGCTAAACAAAAGCTTTTGATCAACAGAATGATAACCCAAGACTGTAAGATCAGATATAGGTCTTTGCACCGCTTCGATTGTCGACAAAAAAAAAAAAAAATGTACAACCTATAACTCAGAGACATACACAGATACTGAAATACTTGGAATTCCCCAACATCAACAAGACACATTAAGAAGTCGATAGGACTGCGGAAAACCAGCCTGAGACCAATTCAAACACAACCGACAACGGCACAAATGATCATCAACTCCACTGGGCGGCTGTAGCTTAGGAGGAAGAGCAGTCGCCCAACAATCGGAAGGTCGGTGGTTCGACTCTGGCTTCCCCAGGATACATGTCGAAGCATCCTTGGGCACGTTGAACCACGTTGCTCCCCCAGTGTAGAAAGCACGTAGTTATGTGTATCTTAAGACGTGCTGTATGAATGTGTGTGAGTGGGGCGAATGCGGCATGTAGTGAAGCGCTTTGAGTGGTCAGTTAGACTAGAAAAGCGCTATACAAGTACCAGTCCATTTACCATTTACTATCAACTAAGGCGCTGACCCCATTGCTTTACTGCATAGACCTGAACCCCTTTGAGCCAGACCATCACGAAGAGGAGCTATGGAAACCAGTTCCTCCTCTGTATTTATGACATCAAGCTGTATGCTAGGACTGCGTGAGAGCTTGATGTCGCAAACAGCTTAATGTCGTCCAAGTAGTGCATCTAGCTAATGATTGCTCCACTTTGTAAATGGTATCCATAACCACCCTCTGTCATGATCTGGCTGGGGGCCTTCAGGTCTATGCAGAACAGCATCTCCTTGGTAGATGCTGCACTTGATGGTAACTTATGCAATGGGCTTTGAATTAGCCTCTAAGATTTGTTTTCCACAGTCCCACTGAGTTCTCGATGAAGGCCTTAGTGTGCTGTTGATAGAGTTCCGAGTACCTGTGTGTGGAGCACTTGCTACAACAGTTGTAGCAGTTCACATGGTAAACCAGTCTATGCACAAATTTGTTTGTCCGAACTTGTATGTTACTGAGGACTGTCAGTAACTATCTCGATTAAATATGTCACATGCTATGCTTTAAAAGACTTCATAACAATGGATTGTCAAAAAATAAAAAATAAAAACACGGCAAAAGATCCTAAAGTTCTAGAGTTGACACTTAAGCACTGACACTAGCATGTTACTCTACCTAGAAGAGCAGCAGGTAGTACAGGGTGGAAGACAGAGCTCCTGCTTTGCCCAAGGGTATGATGAAGGGCCAAGAAGAGCCCACGTCTAAGGAAGGCAGCCATGAAACAGCGACACTACAGAAAAAAAAAAAAAAAAAAAAAAAAGAGAGCATAGACGTTGGATTATTATAATTTACTTATGGTTGAGCCAATCCAAAAGGCATATAATAGTAAATATTCACAGAAAATATTTTTTGTGTATCTGTGCCTATATAATTTAATATGATTAAATTTATTAGATAATAAATAATCTAATGCATATCTAATTTAGTCTAAAAACACTGAGACATCATTTTTTGGCCATATCGCAAACCATGGGTCGCAATACATCAAGAATACCTGCTGTATTCTCACACGGTCTCAGGTGGTCAAATCACCTGCATGTGGAATTTAAATGACAATGAAATTTATTACATTCAAACACAACGTAAAGTCAGAGCTGCCATTCACTCATTCTAATTGTAATTATTCAAATAATGGAGTTAAAGTGAATCTGAAACGACACAATATGTGTGTTGTGCATTGAAAGGGACACAGATGTGTGTGTACACTCAGTTAACATGAAGCTCCATACATTAACATTTATTCTATCTTAACACCATTACTGATAAATGTTTTAGTAATGAACAGCGAGTGTAACCTGCAGAAATTCCAAACTACTGTTTTATTCTAAAGGATAGGATTGATATTAAAAGTCATACTAAAGAATTTGGCTTCCCCTACAGTTGTGGGATGCAACACCACTGTCATAAAAAACAATTCTCCATGAGTCATGCAAATGCACAGCCATACACATGAATTTGTTGTCATGTTGAAGAGAGGTTAAGAGGCTTCTTTAACATTGCTTTAAAGGAGTTTTAACTTCTGTACTTAAAAACAGTTAACAGATTTTTTTTCATGTTAAAAGGGGAACTCCGGTATTTTTAAACCTAGACCTTATTTGTGGCATGAAATACGTTTATCTACTCACCGAAAACAGTTTGGCGAAAGTCGGCGTCCTTCGAAAGCTATTTAGAAAACTCGCGATAGGCGTCTATCCATATAACGGAGTGAACGGGGCAGGGACGATGCAGCTTCTAAATAAGGCATTATCAGTCTTTATTTCACCAATACTTTAAGAAGAATGAATGAACAAACTCGTACTATAGCTCTGTTAGCACTTAGTTACTGTTATGTGGCCATTTGCAGCTATAGGAGAGCTAACGGAGGGAATTCTACACACACCTCTATTGAGACGACTTCATCGACAGGCAAGACTGCAGCACAGCTCATTCACTCCAGTAAGAACGTCCATCTTACTCAAAGTCGTCGTTCACATTGTCAAAATCTGATAAATATCCTGCCATGTTGCACAAAACTAGCAGTAGCAAACTCTGTGTGAAGTTAGCAGACTGTCACAGAGAAAGGAGTAAATAAACTGTGCTCCAGGGGTGTGTGTGGATGAAGTAGTCCCAGTAGAGTGCCTGTGTAGAAAGTAGCCACGTAACAGTAGCTATGTGGTAACAGAGCAATAGTACACGTTCATTCATTCATTCTTCTTAAAATATTTGTGAAATAAAACTATTACTTCAGAAGTGGTTAGCTGGAACTGGGAATGATCTCACATCAATCTTGATCTTGTTCCAAGTAAAGAAAAACCTGTTAAACTTGCCAGTTGCAATGCAAGCTAAGCAGGCTTCATTGTAGAAGCAATACAATTCAGTAGCAACACAATATTCTGTGCATACTTTGTTTTTTTCCATCTATAGCCATATTAATTTAAAGTTATGTTTACATTACAAATTATTACATGAGAAACAATGCCTTCATATTTCTTGTCTCACATAAATGTCCTTATCAACTGCAAGGCAGATGCACTAACACACAAGTCTGTTGCATTTGGTAAAATTAGGTCTACATTCTTCCCATATCCATATTTGGATCGTCCGTACTGGTTCTTCCTTCTCTGTCTGCAGCAACAGGCAGTCTACAGTTGCAACAGAAGCCTTCAGGTGCAACAGGTGCAACTCTCCAAGCCTGGCTTATATAGAATTAGTGTATCTGTACATATAGTGTAAGGGAGCCAATGATAGCATGAGTGTGTGAGTGTGTGTGTGTGTGTGTGGGACGTTCGCTAAAGACTGAAAAAGAGGGGCTATTTTGGATAGTAAAATACTTACTAAGTAAGCAATTAGGTCAACAGGTTGGAAGGACATGTATTTTGACTTGATGGCCATTCACATTAGCTATTGTCCAATTTGTCTGTGCTTATGGTCATGCCGTTTGGTCTATCAGTGAGACTGAGAATATGAAATGCTAAATCACCCCAGCCTCAGCCAAGGCCAACAGCGCCAGCTCCAACCAAGGCACACGCAACAGTGCCAGCCCCGACCGAGGCCCATGGTGCAGCAACAAGGCCCACACCACCGCAGAAGCCAGCTACGCCTGAGTCAGAACTCACTGAGCCAGCTGTATCGAGTCCAGCCCCTAAGCCTGCCTGAACAATCTCCAGGAGGAGGAAGAAAGAAAAGTAGCTCAAAGCTTTATACATCAGTTTCTTACCTGGCTACCATGACCCATCACATTCCTTAGCCAAATTACAAAGCCTCTGCACTACCACCAGAACCACAGCATAGAGCAATGCCAGGACACCATGGCCACAGCCCAGGACCAGGTGCCTACTACCACATCAAACCTAAGGCCTGCATCTCAAGTCTTGTTCCTGTCCAGGTCACCACAGCCACCACCCCTCAAGCCCTGCTCCTGTTCCTGTCTGGGGGTCTGTAGATGCTCTTCCACCTGCTTCAGCTCCTGAGCCCCACCTTTCAGATTCTGGCTCCATCAACGCCCTGGTCAGTCCACTCCATGTCCCCAAAGGGGCGCTAGATTCATCTAACATCCAGCCAGTCCCTGCTCATGTTCATGTCTCAGAGCCTGTAGACAGTCTATCAGTCCCTGCTCTTGTTCCTGTATCATAGCTTTTAGATTCTGTACCACCATGGGGTCTGCAGGCCACCCACCAGTCTATTTTGCAGTTCCCCTTCAAGTTCCTGCACCAGTCCTGGGACCTGTAGGCATTCCACCAGCTTCAGCCGAGGAGGGTGCCTGTCTCATTTGCTTCACCAGTCTTGCCTGCATACTATTCCAGCACACAGTGGGGTCCCCGTTTCACAGGTCATACTAGCCTTTTCTGCTGCTCTCCTGCATTCCAGTAAACTCCCAGAGGAATCCCCCTTTCACCAGTATTGCTGCCTCCTGGAGCAGGTTAGGGTCCCCTGTTGCTCCCTGGATGAGTTTCTGGTTTATTGGTCACACCTGCACTTTGGCCAACCCCAAAAGGAGTTTGTCAGTTACATTTTTCACTTGCCTGCCCTGTCCTGACACAGGTGCTCTCTATGTGCTCCAAAGTTCCATCTTCTTGGAAAAACAGTGAAGCATACGTGTATAATAATTAGGGCTGAAACGATTCCTTGAGTAATGATTACAAAAGTCCCTGATGCAAATTATTTCCTTCGATGTGTCGTTTAATTTTTTTACAAGTATACGTTGCTCAGTAGTCACCCTGTTTTACACAGACATTTATTACTGTCACACAACGTGCGTATGTGGTGCATTTGTATCAAGCTTGGTTTGATGGTGTGATGGAAGAAACCAGAGAAAACAATGAGGAGTAAAATCAGAGAAGATGACAAAAAAGATGTATCACGTTTGGGACCATTTCAAACAAAAGTGAAATTACTGTACAGTGTGTCCATTGTAAAACTGAATTAGTTTACAACAATACCAAAACGTCAATGTTAAAACATGTCAGCAGAAAGCACCTAGTTCATATATCGAGTCCAATGAGCGGAACAAACACAAAAGTAACATTTCACATTAGCATTTGAATGTAAATCAGTAGGCTTGTTAGTTGAGAAGAACACTTGTAGAGAACATAAGTAAGATGAGGCTTGGTTGAGTGGTATAGTACCGTATACGTTTTAATTTCTATCCAATAATTTCTCAAAAAGAGCACCTTGTGTTTTTTTGTGTTAGCAGTGGTGTCGGATTTCCATTGAAATATCACCAGAATGACCCCCCGCCATCACAAGCACACTATCATTTTTTCCTTAATCTTCCTCTGCCTATCACAGAAGCTTTCAGCCTGTAAGCTGTTAATGTGAACCAATATTCTCAGTCACATTAAAGTACAGCCAAAATAAAAATACACGCGTTGCCAAAAGTAATTTTAGCAGACTATGTATATATTTCAGCTGCACTCAATTACAGTATTTGAAAGTGGAGACAGTAGGAGAGAAGCAAACAGATGTTAACTGTTGACAGAGCTTCACAAAAGGAAGGAAGCAAATACCTTGTGTTCTATAGTAAAATATTAATTTGTACAGAAAAACTTTTTGGCATATTTGCCAGCTATACGTAAAAACTAGTTTAATGTAAATTTTTCTCTTTTAAATTGTTAACATTGCAAAAGTATTGACCCGATTACTTGATAGAATACTTGATTGCTTAAATAAGTGTTTGCTGCGGCCCTAATATTAATATAGAAAAATTCTTAAATTGCTATCATTCATATATTTTTGTCAGACAGCTAAATATAGCCGAAATTGTTATTGAAAAGCAATTGTCAACTTGCACTTGCCTAAATAATCTCTAGACAGCAGTTCAGCTCTATTAAAATCCTAATATTAGAACTGCTGCATCATTGGGCAAAAATCACCAATGAAGTATACATTAAAGTAAAACATGCGCAATGAATTTGAATTTGGCTATTTCTTCACATATGTTGATCTCCCACCAAGAGAGTCAAGAGATTATCTAAATTAGCTGTCTGCTACTGGTTAGCCTTATTGTATCTTTGACAAATGGTCTGTTAGAGGAGCATTGGGCACTCATAGATAAAAAGGAGAGGCAGAGAAACTGTTAATAAAAACGTAAAAATTGGGCCTGATGTCTGTTGGTTCCCTGTTTTATGTCGGTTTTGGCCTCAGCCAAAGACAGGTGTACATATAGTAAGCTAAGTGAGACGAAACCTAGTGAGAGCAGTAACAAATTATCAGGAAAATAATTTGAGGTTCAGGTCTAGGACCCTGGGTGCTTTTATAAGTCTAAGCCACACGCCAGTCATCTGTAGTGACTTGCTTGCAGCATAAGCCACAAGAAAACATGAAAAGTCAAAAGCCAGACTAGGAACCTGTTAACATTTAACCTGTTAACTTACTGGCAAGCTGTTAACATAATACACAATTCAGATTGTAATGCATGATTCTGTGGGTTCCAGCACAGGCACATCGAGGAAAATGAAGCAGCAGATAAAATAGCTTAGTTAGCCACTTTGAGCGAAATCGTTAATATCATAGTAGTTTATAATAGTGGGAAGAGTTGAAGCTGAGCAAGTAGTTGAGGCTAAGGCAGGGTCATTGTAGACTGTATGGTATTTCATTTACAGGCTAATACCCAGATGGCTCAATTGAGACTGGAAAGCAAGCTTTACTGCAGTGTTCATTGTACCATAAGTAGTGGAAGAAGCTATTCGAAGACCTGGAGGAGATGGGAGAAACTGTTGATAACCTGGCTGAGTCAAAATTTCATACTGATGGACGTTTTTCCACTCAAATTGACCGTTTCTGCGAGTGTAATTGCCTTGTAATGGAGGAATCCAAACTGTAGGGGGCAGCTGTATGCCATCCATACGTCTAGTCAACCACACAAAAATAAAGAATAAGAACTAAACATTGCTGTGGTGTTTGTATATGCAAAATACAGCGTATTAAGTTGTTATCGGCTTGTGTAATTCATAATTGCAAGTGAATTTAGTCAGAACAATGGAGAAATCCTACTCATACACGGCCATTTAGGGTGGGACGTCATTCCGACTTCGAAGCAAATACAAGCTCGAGTGAGCTTCGTATACGTGGGTCATTTAAAACACAACAGGAGCATTGTGGAATGGGAGACGTTGTAATAAGATGTCGAAGTGATGGTCTCTCTCAGTGCCACAAGTATGCATACTGCTATGGTGCGTGACCCAGCACTGCATAACTACCGCCTTGTCCCCAGTTTCTATTAGCTAACAGCTTAAATCGAAAATAACACTGAAGATATCACTACAGTGTTGTTTCCATTTTGATCGATTTGATCGACCTTTCTAAAATGCCACAAAAATTGTTTCATATTACTGACATGGGTTATTTTCTTCAATATACGGACACTCTAGAAACATCTCGAATTAGCCCTACGTCACAGTATGTGCTGCCTGTTGGAAGTTAGTTGAACAATTAGTTCAAAGTAGGACATACCAGAAAGAAGCAGAAGCGGGAACACAATGTTGAGAAACGAGACACTGTTTTGTTGCGATAATCTTCCTTTCTGAGCCCAGCACATCAAATGGACCTGGAGTAGCCACACAGGATCCTTAAGCTAACAGCTTTGTTATCCCCACAGTGTGCCTCTTTGGACATCAGCCTGAGTGTACGAGTAGAATGTCAGGAGACCTGCACATCTCCTGTTATGGTCACGAAGCGGGCCGGGGGTGGGGAAAGAAAAACTAAGTTATTTAAGCAAATAAATAGAGTAGAAGAAATGCGAGTAAGTTTGTTTGTTTTTAAATGGTGCAGTGAAAATTAATGTTAATTCTTAAGAAAGAAAAAATATCGCGTAATTTTATTGATCTAATGTTGGCTCGATTAAAATGTAACATAAAGAAAACAGCCACGTGTCATCATTGCCCCGGAGTTACAACCAACATTAGGAGTGTGGAATGCTAACAATGCCAAAGTTATGTGATGTTTCACAAGACTTGGCTTCACGTAAACTTGGCTTCACAGTAAATTCTGTCTTATCTGCAGAACTTATTATTCATTATCCGAAAATTAGTGTCTAGTGTCTACTCTGACATTAAGATCTTAACAAATGAATAACCCTTTTAGGGTCATCTTCGAATAGATTTTCCTCTTGAATTGGTAAGGGGACAAGTTAAGCAGTGAAGGCACCTCTTACAACTTTGTGTTTTACCTAGTGAAGTCCAAATAATCCATAAAACACAAAGACCTCTTTGGATCACAAGACAGCAACCTTTTATCTTACTCACTATTGTTTGTTGTGTAGTTAGTATGGAGTATTTTTATGCACTTCCCAATGAATAAAACAAATTATTTTACTTAAGAAAGTTCATTCTTGTGTCCATCAAATGTATGATAGATCAATCATTTTATTGTTCAAAGTTTGAGATAATGACAAAAGATAACTGATCTGAGGAGCCAAGAATAAAAACAAGTTGCTCATTATTGTGTCACTGAAGTCTTCGGCCGATCCAGGCAGAGTTGTGTCATCACAGAGGTGGATCTTAGCCAGTGCAGCAGATGGAGAGTAGCTGCAATGCCTGACCCATGCTGCCTGCAGCCACCTTGGTCCCTTTAGGTTTGAAAGTCATTTGGCCATGTGACAAGATTTCTAACCAGCATGCACTGCTTCAGGACCATCATAAATCACATGAAGTCAGCGCTGCACAGTACTACATAAAGTCGAACGCACCAGTTGTTTCCACAATTTTGCTTTTTTTCTAAACATAGTCTGGAGAAGATGGCGGTGTGAGTGCACATGTGTATTGGAGCTCATGCACCAACAGAACAAACGCCAGGTGAAATATAGTTTTTTTTATATATATATATTGAGCTCAGCATTTTTCTCATTGCAGAGTGCATAATGACATTACAAAATTAATCACTTCTCAATAATAGTTGCAGTTACTTGAAGTCACAAACAGCCTGTGTATTAATGATGGACAAGAGGCTGAGTACTGGCAACTGGTCAATCATGCTGTGGCATGGTGAAAGAACAATCATCTCATCGTGAATACAAACAAAACAGAAAAGATTATTGTCGATTTTGGGAGGACCAGGAGTAAGCCAAACACTGTCTCTGTCTTAAGTAAAGAGTTGGAGGTGGTTGAGGAATATAGATACCTGGGAGTCTACCTCTAGATCCAGCAAATCTATAACAAATACAACACCTTTCTCATACCAGTCAGCTTTAAAATGTATTTATTTTTAATTGTAATCATCCTGTTATTTCATAAGGTTGACCCGTGGGGAAAAAAATTGTCTAAAGCTACAGAGCTACCTGTAGCTTTAGATGTAAGAATTCTGCCAAATGTAGTTGTATCTCTGCAAAGCCAATAACTAAGTGACCTTTTGCACCTTCTATAAGGTTTGAAAAGTTATTGTCTTCTCTTCGAAAAGGATTTTTTTTTTTACTGCTATTCCAAAGTATTTCACTTCTGGTTTGACTCTAATTTAATGTATGGGAAGCAGTTCAAATTCATAACTGTTGAGGCATTGTCCCAACGCAATGGAAAATATCAAAATCACATCTCGGGCTTTGTGGACCCCGTGCTTTCACAATGAACAGTTATTGCTGGCAGGAAGGACCTTCTGTGTCTTTTTCTATTGCAGTGGAGCTGAAGAAGCCTCAAACTGATCCCACCCCTGTTGTTTCAACATGAGGACCCCGTATTTGTCTCTCATGAAGGTTAAAGTGTCCTCTGCAAACTGACTAATTTTAGATTCTTTATCCATTATTGTAATTCCTTTAAATTATAGCATTTTTTTAGAACAACTTGAGTGGTTGCTGTCACAAGGCTTCAAATGCTTTCAAAGGCTTTTATTGCGATCTCTGCTGACTTCCATCATGTCACACTGGATCAGTTTGTGGACTTTTCAACTTGGAAAAACTGGACAATATGCCTCATGTATGCTTCAGTGAGGAATGCATAAAGTGCCATCCCCTGCCCCCGCTAGGAAGATCAAACCACAACCTAATACATCTCCAGCCAAAGTACAAGCCATAAGTGCAGAGGCAACCAACCACGTACACCTTCAGGAAGCAGACTCCTGAGGCAGAGGAGACTAGACTGTGCTGCAGGGTTTACATTGGGAGGATATAGAGGAGTCACACATTGCACAACTGATGACCTAAACCTCTGTATGGACTATGTAGTCCCCACAAGAACTGTACGCTGCTTAAATAATAATCAACCCTAATGATACTCGCAATGTCAAAAACCCCTTAATAAAAAGAATAGGGTATTTCAGTACAGTTTATTTGTATAGCACCAAATCACAACAAATGTTATCTCAAGGCACTTCAATAATACAGTCCAATTCAAGCCAATTAGAGTCCAATTCATAGTAATCATAAGCCAATCAAATCCAATTAATTTAAAATGAATCCAATTCATACATACAGATCAAATTGAAAAACAATTTCCTAGTTAAGGAAACCAACAGATTGCACCAAAATTTATCTTCAATCCAATCTCCCACCCTGAGCCTGTATGAGGCGACTGTGGAGAGAAACGACTCCCTTTTAACAGGAAGAAAACGCTGGCAGAACCAGACTCAGGAAGGGTGGCCATCCGCCTCGACCAGCTGAGGTTTGAGTGGACAAAAAAGAGGGGACACCATACACCATAACACCATTTAAAGGATATCTGTTGAGACAGGGAAACACAAGTTAATGACAACAATAATGCCAGCTGAGAAATTAAATGGGGGAGAAAAAGAGCAAAATGAGGAAAGGTGCGACATAAGAGGCCCTCCCAGCAGTCTAGGCTTATAGCAGCTTAATTATGGGATGTTTCAGGATCACCTGAGCCATCCCTACCTATAAGCTTTATCAAAAAGGAAAGTTTTAAGCCTAATTTTAAAGTTAGAGAAGGTGTCTGCTTCCTGGACATATACTGGCAGCTGGTTCCACAAGAGAGGGGCCAGATAACTGAAGGCTCTACCTCCCATTCTACTTTTAGAAACTCTGGGAACAACAAGTAAACCTGCAGTTTGAGAGTGAAGTGCTCTGTTGGGAAAATATTTAACAATGAGATCTTTAAGATATGATGGAGCTTGGTCATTAAGAGCTTTATGTGTGAGGAGAAGAATCTTAAATTCTATTCTGAATTTAACAGGGAGCCAATGAAGAGAAGCTAAAACTGGAGAAATATGATCTCTCCTGTTAGTTCTCATCAGAACTCTGGCTGCAGTATTTTGGATCAGTTGTTCCTCACTGTAGTACTAGAAGCCAAGAAAATGCCATCTAGAGTAACTATATAGCTAGACAATTTCTCCCTGAAGTGCTCAGGTACAAAGATAACAACTTCAGTTTTGTCTGAATTTAGAAGCAGACAGTTCTGAGTCATCCAGGGATTTATGCCTTTAAGATATTCCCGACCAACCTACTGGTTTCATTTGGTTTCTATGATTGTATATTAGAACAACAATAATAATAAATTAATAAATACATTTGAGAAAAACATGTCAGCAGTCACTGTTAAAAAGCCTTGAGGCTGTGGGGACAAAGGACCTCCTGAACCTCTCAGTCCTGCAACGCATTGAAACGAGCCACTCACTCCAACTGCTCCTCTGTCCTGCCAGGATGCTGGGAAGCGGATGTTTATTGTTCTCCAAAACAGAATATAATTTCCTCCTTATCCATTGCTTCTACCTACTACAGAACTGGCCTTTTTCACCAGTTTGTCCAGGTGCCTACAGTTTTTGTCTGTAGTGCATCTCTCCCAGCAGACAAAAGCATTGAACACTGCACTCTCAATGACAGTGTGATAAAACATGCACATCATGTCACTGCAGACAATGAAGGACCTGAGCCGTCTCAGGAAGAAGAGACCCTAGTTTGTCAAACTACAATGAACGGTTTTAGGTTTTGATCATTCTTGTTTTCAGATTCTTTGTTATGTTTTTAGGTTTCTGGTCATGTTTTTTCCCCTGGCACTTACACTCACTCAAGTCACCTGTTTCTGTTCACAGCTGCACGTCATCACAAATCACTTCCCCACAGTATTTAGTTTTCAAGTTTCCAGGTCACAGTCTTTGCAAAATCTTCACTTTCCCTTTCCACGCTCACGCCACGAAAGCTAAGTCTGGTTTTGCCTCATAGCCATAGTTTTCATAGTCTTGTTTTTTTCACAGCCAATGTTAATCATAGTCTTGTTTTCTTGCACCATAGTCATAATCTTGTTTTGTTTTGTTTTCACAGCATTAGTATTTTTGATAACTGGCTCTGCCTTTTTTGTTAATAAACCTTGAAGTCTGCATCTGGGTCCTCCCTTCCTGCATCTTACTTGACAGGTACACAAAGATCTATAACACTTTATGAGCAAATCAGGCTACAGTTAAAATTAAACATCTTAAGTTGAGCCACTGTTGAGGTCAACCTGTACCTCTTTCCGAGTCCGTTGATGCAGTGAAGGAGGAAGACAGAGGAGACGATATAAGAATCATCACAGTTTTATTTGCGCAGTTTGCAAAGTGCGGAGAGCAGTTCAGTACAATGCATGCGAACAGCACAAAGTACGGAAAAGCTCTGTCGTTGTCTAGGGGTGTGATGTTATATAGACTTGAGTTCAGTCTCCGCCTTATGAGATGTGTGTGCGTCAATATCTTATCTCTTCCTCTATGTGTGTGCGTGTGTGTACTGGTATAAGGCGTTACTTTCAGAAGACCGTTGTGGGTGCGGTCCTAGTTTTACAACCTGTTGTTCTCAGAGATATTTCCTTATCAGGCTGCTGTGCAAGCACAGAAATGAGCAAGTCAGTTATACAGGATATCACCTTATACAGCTATCCTCACTCACAATACCCCCTTTTGATCTCTATTAAGAGATCACACAAATAGTTGAGTAACAATACATGACTAAAAATAAATTGAAAAACCCCACGCCCCCTTTTGATCACTACAAGGTGATCACACAATCTCTGACATTCTGATGATATCGTCTTCATCTATATCAGGATCGGGAGGGTTCAGCAGTGGCATTACCAAAGGGGAGGGATCCTTCCCCTCTATAGTGGTAGTTATAAGTCTAATGGCAAGTGAACGGATACATATGGGATACAGCAGCAACCACAAGTCACCAAAATAGCGACGAATATAGCAAGAGATACAAGAAGTGACATTATCAGAGTCTTCCATTTCCCAAACACCTTGGTCAGCCATTCATCCAGCGGATTGTCAATCCCAGAACCAGAAGATCAGGGGGACAATCACGCACGTGATGGCTGCACAACATGTGAGAATTTTCCAACTCCCAAACAATAACATTCTAATATGTTTCACTGTGTCTCAAGTATGATAAAAATAGCAAGCAAAACTTTCTTGGTAATTCAGACCTTATCTATCAGGGTGCTCTAGGCGGGGTTACCCCTAGAGGAGCTTTAAACCTTATAGTTTGTCAACATTACCCAACTCCTTAGCAAATAGCACACATTATTAAAAGATAACATAAGGGTGATACTGCAATGATTATAACTTGTTATGACCTGTAAGAGCAAGTTTAAGCAAAGCCCAAGCAAACACGATTATGAGTATAACAAATCCAAAAATAAAAGAATTCAACTGCGATGACGTCATCTGGTGCCGTTCTTCTGAGAAGCACAACTCCGGGTGCTCTTTAAGGAAAGTCAGTCGCTGGTAATATGAAGAAGGTGAGGGCTGACGTTTCCAGATGAGGGTTGAGTTGGAGCCCGGGTCTAACACCCTTCCTGCTCGTAAATGATGTCGTTGCAAGGAGGCAGAAGTGTACTACTTCTGCCTGCAAAATGCCACCAGGGGATTATTCTGCCCCTTGTTGGTTGGTGGTCTTTTCCTCTGTACCAGCCGGTGCAGTGTGCAAATCTTTCAGCGCCTGGTGAGTCGCTGCTAGGGAGCGTTGAGGTTCCTCGGCTGCCGCACACTGGCTCCAATGGAACCACGTATCACCTTTCCCTTTGACTCGGACTGCGTGGGAGGTCCTCTCGGTCACCTGATAGGGCCCTGTCCACCTTGGCTCCGACCACTTTCTTTTGATGACCCTCAGCAATACCCACTCAGCCTCTGGAGCCGGCGCTGGTTGGCCCTCTCCTCTGCTACTCGCCACCTGCTTTGAAAATTCTGCAACGAGACTTTGGAGTTCATGGAAATACATTTTGTGGGTTAGGTGTTGTTCAATGTGTCCTGTTCCTGGCAACTTAGATTGAGGTCCAGGAAAAGCTCTCCCTGTCTGGAGCTCATGTGGTGTAAACCTTGTGGACTGATTAACAGAGCTCCTGATGGACATTAAGGCTAAGGGCAACGCATCTAGCCAATTCATTTTGGTCTGTGCACAGATTTTAGCCAATTTGCTCTTCACTGTCTGATGGGTTTATTTGTTGCGGTTAGAAATCCAGCCCTCAACCACTGTTTCAGTTCCACATGTACTGCTCCTGCCGCATAGGCTGAATCTGTGTAAATGTTTACTTCCTGCCCTTCCCCTAGCCTCAGTGCTGCTATTACTGCCAGTACTTCTGCTCTTTGTGCTGACTGCTGTCCTTCCAGTCTCTCTGTTTGTCGTGTGATCAGTTCCCCTTGCACGTCCTCTACAACTGCATATGCTGCTTTCAGTCCTTCTCGTTCATCCCTGAAGCAACAGCCGTCTGTGTATAGTTCTCTGGCCCCTGGTATCGGTTCTGTTTGTAGGTCCAGTCGTACTTTCTCCTCTTTCTGCACTCTGTCCGTACACTCATGTGGCTCACCTGTTCCTAGCTGATCTGCCATGTTTATGCCTTCATGAGTGAAAGTCAGGTTTGGTGCCTCGAGAATTTTGCTCAGTCGTCTTTGTCTCAGAGCAGTCAGCGTAAAAGTCTGTGAGTTCACATAGGCCACAACGCTATGTGTGGTCAGAATGTGCAGTTGATGTCCCATGACAATGTGTGCAGTTTTTTGAATGAGCTTTGCTATCCCTGCTGCCTGTTGTGTACACATAGGATGGCGCTTTTCCATATTATCTAGCATCACACTGATATACATTAGTACTACTCTCTCACCCCCTTTTCTCTGGAACAGGACGCCATTAGTGCAAAGTTCTGTTCCAGAGACATCCAAGTAGAATGGTAAGCTATAATCGGGTATAGCTAGGTCTGCTGCTGTGGAGAGGGCCTGTTTTAGTGCAATAAAGGCTTCCTCCGCCTCCTGAGTCCAATTCAGGGTCGCTGACAGGTTGCGCATGCCTTGTTCTTTCACTAGGGCCCGCAGAGGTCTAGTTAAGCCGGTGTAATTGGCTATGTAAGTCCTACTATAGCCCGTCAACCCTAAGAAAGACAACATGTCCTTTACCTTCACTGGCTTAGAGTGATGGAGAATAGTAGACCTGTGCTGAGGGGAGAGCCCTGCTCCTTTTTGGGAAATTTGCCTGCCCAAAAACGCTACCTGCCGCCGTGCAACCTGAAGTTTGGCTTTGCTGACCTTGAACCCTGTTCTTGCAAGATGTAAAAGGACATTTTTAGTTGCTTCCAAACACAGAGCCGCAGTGGGCGCTGCCAACAACAAATCATCTACATACTGAACGAGAGTCACCTGCTCTGGTAGTGGGCAATCACTCAGGATATCTTTTAGAACCTGGTTAAAAATCCCTGGGGACAAAGCGAACCCTTGCGGCAGCCTGGTGTACTGTAGCTGCTTGTGCTGATACGAAAACGAGAAAATGTGCCTGCAGTCTTCCGCCAAGGGAAGACAAAAGAATGCATTAGCCAAGTCAATGCAGGTAAACCACTACATTTTCCTGATACCAATCTGTCTGTAACCCATCATAAAATAGAGTAACATGGGGGGAATCGGGAGGTGAGACATAGGGTTCGAGTTGGGAAATCCAGGGTTTCCACTGGAGGTAAGCCGAGAGGATACCACGCCGCTCAGATGTTTCCGGCTGTAATAGACCCCAGTATATGTCCGCGTATTGTTCATTCACTGGCTGCACAAGATATTGACCACTGATGTTCTCCATCGGTCCAGAGCACGGCAAATGAGATCCATCAGGCATGACAACAACCAGGCCATCGGCGCTGCAGAGTATCGTGGCCCCCAGTTTTATCAGGAGATCTCTTCCCAGCAAGTTCATCGGTACAGAAGGTGAATGTACAAATGGATGTGTCACAGTCTGTTTTCCCACCTGGGTGAGTAGCGGCTTAGTGAACGGCAGTGTCTTTTTCTCCCCAGAGAAGCCCATAAGCGTGATGGTATGCGATGACAGGGAACCAGCTGGTACAACTTTCAATGTGGAACATGTGGCTCCAGTGTCAACCAAGAAAGGCAGATCTTTTTTCTCAATCTGAACTGACAGCATCGGTTCTGCCGTAGTGATGCTGTCTGAGAGTCTCTGTGGGGTGTGTCAATACTGACCGGACTGGTCAGGGTTCTCCCCATTGTCCCACGATGGGTACTGACCAGCGCCAGCTGCTCCCCAAGGCTGCTGAGGATACATAGGTGCAGTAACAGGAGGTCCGGAGCCGCGACCCCTGCCTCTCCCAGGAGGACCACTATCCACACCTTTCTGTGCTCTTGGATTATGTGGGCAGCTTCTTATCCAATGATTAGGGTCTCCACAGAGATAACAACAACGAGTCTCCCCTGACTGTCCTCTTCCTGTACCGCCCCTTAGTCCCCGACCTCTCCCCCAAAGCCTCCACCCCGCATTGGTCCTCCCCCATGTCTTCTCCCGCCTGATGGGGGCTGCGGTACCCATGGTGGGACCGGAAATAAATCAGGAACCTGTGGTGGCTCGGCAGCCAACATGACCCTCGCAGCTTCCCCTTTTTGTTTTTTATTTTTATCATTACATTTCTGTCTAGCTTCCGTTAACTGTAATTTTAACAGCTGAACCTGCAATTCTTTTAAGTCATCCTGTTCCTTCTGCGTATTATCTTGAGCACGGGTGAGGTGGTGTATTAAGTGTTTCTCCCAGACATGGGATTCACTACCGAGCATGTCCGGGTTATTTACCATGGCTGTTTTGACATTCTCCGGCACTCCTTCCAGTATAGCCTGTCTAAACCACTCTCTCTGAGCTCCAGCTCTCCCTGGGTGGCATCCTGTGTGTTTCAACCATAAATCCTTGCTCTGATCCACATACTCCCTGGGATTTTGTTTGGGGTCCCATCTCATCTTTGGCATTACGGTGGCGTTAGGTAGTGGATATTTTTCTCTCATTGCTTTCCCTATTTCAGTGCTATGATGCGTGAAAGGGGTGTCATCTGTCACCCTGTCTGTATGAGCGATAGTCTCAATTTCTCTCATGTCCCCACCCGTCATGCATCGTCCTGCAATCGCTCTAAAGTCCCCCAATGCCAATTTCTGTCCTGCCGTCAGAGAATCCAATTTGCTAAGCCACAAATTTCCACCTTCGGCTACAGGTGGTAGTTTCTCCACTATGGCCTGTATGTCCCCTATAGTAAATGGTCGGTACCGGTCACCTTGTCCTGGTACTGCTGTTAGTGGGTACATGGTGACCGGAAGGATTGTCCCACCACGTCGGCGCTGGCTAACTCTTCTGCCTATCGTATCTGTCAGTTCCTCTGCCACCTTCATTCCTTTCTCTACACTTCTCACCAGTCCGTCCCTTTTTTGACAGAGCTCTTCTATCTCTCTCCGACATAACTCATCTAGCTCTCTCTCTTTCCTGACGGCTGAATCTTCATCATCCTCCCTCCATGTTCCTGCCAAGCTAAAACTTACTGGTACTTCTTGTCTTTCACCTTCCCACTGTCCCTTTCCTTGAAAAGAAGCTGTCCCTGCTGCTTCTGCTTCCTCCTCACAATCTGAAATCTCACTTCCCCTCATGACCTGCCTCCGTGGCTGTGGTGTGACTTTTCGTTTTACCGTGTGCTGTGGAGCCTGTTCTCTTGCCTGTCTCTGCGAGAATGGGTCTGGGGGCGCCGAAAGGTTATCACCTGTGAAGGGGTTATAAGAAGATTTGGACGTCGTCCCTGTCCTTACTGAAGTCTCAGAGATTGATGCTGTAGGAGTGGCTGCACCTGCTTCAGTCACACTGTCACTTACAAGTGTCTCTTCTGAGGCTCCAACCTGAAGTGTACCACTAGTCACATATAGTGTGGGATATAACCCTGGTGCAGCAGGCGGTGCATATGGAGGTGGGCATGTAGGAGTGTCAGGTGCAGTTACCATTTGTTTGCCTCCTGGTTTTCCTGCGTTCTCATGGAGATGTCTCACACTTTGCCAGAAGACCGCCAGCTCAGACCAGCCCCGTCGTCGCTCCTCCTGCTCTTTCGCCTCCTTTTTTTAATTTTGAACGTTGCAGCACACCTGCCTTTTGTCCCTGCTCTGCCAGCTCTTCTTTCCTCACCTTACATTCTTTCTCCTTTTCCCACAACCAGGCCCCTAACGGACCGGGGTCTGACATTTTCTTGCCCTTATATCTCACCAATTGTTCCACTTGTCCCTTTATGTCGGCTAATTTCCTGTCCCTACCCTTTTTAGGTAACACTGCCCCTGCTGCTTTTAACGTATTCTCTAACTGCAGCTCGAGGGGCCTCCAGGCACCCGTACCTGGGCCCCATCCCCCATCATCTATTTCCCTGTCAAACTCTCCCTCCATTTTACTTCTCTTTTTCTAAATTCTGAGGCCAGCCGGTTTGTATGACGTACGTCCGAGCAACAGGCCTTGTAAGGTGATGATTTATTAACGGCCAGTCAGTTTGTATGGCATAACACCCGAGCAACTGACCCTTTTGACAAACCAAGCCACTTATGTTAGCACCGCTAGGTTTCGATGGCTCAGACAGATTACGTTATCACCGTTAGGTTTCCTCTGTCTGATTGTCGAGTTTGTCAAGACACCGTTTTATGTACCCATTCACCTTTAGACACCTCAGAATTTTATTTTTCCCACAGCCCGCTTCTCCTTATTTCTCTCAAACAAATACAAAAACACACAAAGCACGTTAAAATCTTCACAAACTTTTTCAAAATGCACTTATAGAAAAATACCTCAGGAACCCTGTTCCTGTACTCTAGTATAGGGGACTCTAGCCCCAAACAGACTTCAAGAATTTATGAGGAGTATAACCTCAAGGGACTCTAACCCAACTCCGTAGAGTATACTACTTTAGGGGACTCTAACCCCAAACAGACTTCAAGAATTTATGAGGAGTATAACCTCAAGGGACTCTAACCCAACTCCGTAGAGTATACTACTTTAGGGGACTCTAACCCCAGGGACTCAAACCCAGTAGAATTCGGGGTGTCTTCACCTCCCCGGGACTCTAACCCAGCAGCCTCTCAGGCTTCCGGTTCCTCGTCAGGCAACCGGTGGGGTCCGCCACGACCAAAGACAGTCTGTTTTATCCTCTTTTTATATTCACTTTTCTTTTATAGTTTTTTTTTTTTTTTTTTTTTTTTTTTTTACGCAGTTCTCGACATTAATTCTTATCGTCTTTTGCTGATTCAACCACCAGTTTCAGGACAGGACACGTTGTTTTAAGATATTCAATGTGCAGAGTTTGATAAAACAGGTTCTGCTTACCTCTGTGTTAACGTGCCGGCTCGTGTCCCGTCTCTGTCACCGTGAAGGAATCTTTTATCCGAATGAACTCCGTCCTCTCCTCACCACATCCCGGACGAGCCCCCAAAATTGTTGAGGTCAACCTGTACCTCTTTCCGAGTCCGTTGATGCAGTGAAGGAGGAAGACAGAGGAGACGATATAAGAATCATCACAGTTTTATTTGCGCAGTTTGCAAAGTGCGGAGAGCAGTTCAGTACAATGCATGCGAACAGCACAAAGTACGGAAAAGCTCTGTCGTTGTCTAGGGGTGTGATGTTATATAGACTTGAGTTCAGTCTCCGCCTTATGAGATGTGTGTGCGTCAATATCTTATCTCTTCCTCTATGTGTGTGCGTGTGTGTACTGGTATAAGGCGTTACTTTCAGAAGACCGTTGTGGGTGCGGTCCTAGTTTTACAACCTGTTGTTCTCAGAGATATTTCCTTATCAGGCTGCTGTGCAAGCACAGAAATGAGCAAGTCAGTTATACAGGATATCACCTTATACAGCTATCCTCACTCACACCACTCAAGCAAATTAAACTGATTAAAAAAAATCTATATTACAATGATCAATAAATAAAACAGATTTTGAGTGTTTTTGAAAAATGTTGACTTTAAATAAGAAAATGCAACAAACCAGCATAAATTTTAAAGTTCAACAATGAAAAGAAACCAACACTAAAAATAATGCTTATTTAACATCACAGTCTCACACTTATCAGCATAACAACTAATATACTATACAAAGTAATAACACAGGTTATCCACAGGAACAGTCAGTGTACTGTCCTAAAAATGTCTGCTTCCTGGCTGGTTTATTTGCAAAGTCATCAATGATGTCCTCATATGACAGCTGCTTTCCCATCTCATGGTTGATGCTGATTATTGCAAGACCAGTGAGGCGATCCTGTCCCATTGATGACCTTAGGTAGGTCTTGAAGAGCTTCAGCTTTGAGAAGCTCCTCTCTACTGAGGCCACAGTCACAGGCAGAGTGCAGGTGATTCTCAGGACAATCCACAGATTGGGATACAGTGTCTCAATGTTTTTTGTGGATGAAAGTGAGGAGCTCAAGAGCAGTCATGTCATCAGAAGGGAATCATGGCAAGTTTTTGATCTCCACAGCCAGCTCCTTTCCATCAATGTCACTTTAATCTCCAGTGCTTAATGTCCTGCAGAGGTTGTCACACTGGTTGCACAATTCCTGATCATCCAGTTTTTGGAACTTGAGCAGCACTCCATATCTGGCTTTCACTTCACCTAGTGTTTCAAACCTATCCTTTAAGGATTCAATGGCTGTGTCAACAAAGAATGTTGCTTCTAGCCTCTTCGTGGAATCTGCAGTAGGCTCTTTGGGGGCTTCATAGGCAAAGTGCTCCACATTAATTTCCTCACAAATGTCTTTAGCAGAGGCCAGTTTTTCTGTAATTAGTCAGAGATGTTTTTGCCTTAGTGAGGAGGTCAACAGCCACATCAAGCTGCATATTGGCAGACTGCAGGAGCTTGATGACATGGTTCATATGGTTAGAATGCCATACCATACTACTATGCAAAAATGAGAAATGATCCAACCTCTTCTGCCAAACTTTGGGCTTGGTAATTTTTTCTCTGACCTCCAACAATGCTTCCCTTATTTTAGAGGCCTCTATGCTGTTACTACAGCTCTCCCACCATGTGTCACTCCAGGCCTTGAGTGCAACAGTGACATGTTCCCTTAGCATTACCCATCTTTGTGGGGCTGATGAAAAAAGGCTGTACATTTTCTGTACATTGCCAAAGGAGCTGATGGCATCTGCTGTAGTTTTTGCTGCATCAGCCACCACCAAGTTTAGGGAATGTGCCCCACATGGAACATAAAGTGCACAAGGATTCTTCTCAAGAAGCCTGGCATTAACTCCTTTGTTCCTCCCAATAATATTGGCACCATTATCATACAATTTGCCTCTGCAATCATCAAAGGGAATATTCAGCTCCATAAGTTTGTTCAAAATCAAAGATGTAAACCAAGACCTGTTGTTTGAAAAGCCACATATCCCATAAAAAGTTCCTTGATTTCTGGTGTTTTGTCCATTTTGGCAGTCCTTATGATGACTGACATCTGCTCTTGGTGGGCTTACATCAGGAGTACAATCCAAAATTATTGAATGATAAATGGACTGTTTAATCTTAGTCACCATTGTGTCCAGCATTTTCTCACTGATTGAAGCAAGAAGTTCATTTTGGATATTTCCAAGATAGCTGAAATGACTGAAGTGGCCACTCTCAACACGCTCAATGTGCTGCTTCATGACAGGATCAAATTTAGTAAGAAGTTCCACCTATTTTGAGAAATTTCCATTATTTTGCTGGTGTAACATGTTCAATGAACCTCTCAATGCAACTTTTCTCTTAGCTAGGGATTGTATAATGGAGATTAAGCAAGTCAGGACATCTCTCCAGCACCTCTTTTCAGCCTCCAATAGTGTCCCTTCAGCTTGGTCTATTGTCTTTCCAGTTTGTAAACGCAGCTCCAAATCTTTCCAAGTTGCGTGTGTTGTATGCTCTGGACTGCTTTCGTGACTTTTCAAAAGTACGCCTAAGTTTTTCCAGTCTGTGAGTCCTTCTGTTTTTAGTTTGTGTTCCTTTTTTGAAAATAATTTACAACAAAAGCAGTAAAGACCATTGTTTTGTTTTTTAAATAGATAAGTCAAGTCAGCTTTGTCTTTTCCCCATTCACTAATGTTCTGTGAAAATAATGATGATGGCAGCTTCTGCCATATTCTTTTTTGGGGATCGACACCTCGGTCCAGGTATCCCAAAGGTGCCAGGGTGTCTGGAGCACACAGGTGTGGTCACACAGCTGATCAGGGAAGCCAAGGGGAACCTGGTGGTGCTGTCACGGTTCGTTGGAGAGGTAGGACCCAGATGCAGTTCTTTCAAACGTAACAAGGTTTATTAACAAAAAGGGGACAAGGAGCAAGAACAAAAAGCGCTGCTGAGCCGGATTATCAAAAATACTAAACTATGAAATAACAAAACAAGACTATGAGAAACAAAGCAAGACAAAACAAGACTGAGAACGACTAAACGAGACTTATCTGTGTGGCAAGGCATGAAGTGTTAGTAAGGATTCTGCAGTGACTGAAAGGAAACCAGGAAGCTAAATACTGTGGAGGGAGTGATCAGTGAATGAGGTGCAGCTGTGAACAATGAGCCAGGTGACGTGAGTGAACCGAGGTGGTAGGGGAAAAACATGACTAGACATAACATGATTAAACATAAACTGTGTCATGACAAACTGTGACAGAGCAGACTGTGACAGGTGCTGTGGTTGGACCTCACAAACACCTATGGGTCCATACCCCAAAAACTGGTTGAGGAGGCCCTGCGCCAGCACCACATCTCAGACAAGTTTGGAGACCTCACTCTGGACTACTACAATAGTTTCAGTTTGAGAGTCTCTGCTGGGTCTACAACATCAGACTGGCACAAACTTGAGAAGGGGATCATTACTGATCCATTTCAGTGATCCTATTCGCACTCGCCATGAACATATGAACATGCTAGTGAAGAGAGTCAGAGGTCTCCCAGGCTGGGATCAAGGTGACAGGGCGGAGGTGGAGGGCAGCTGAGGCTGTGGATGTGGCTGAGTCATAGCTACGGCACAGGTCACTGCTGGGAACAGTGACTCATGGAAAAGCTGGCCAGGGCAGTGGCACAACATCTCACTATGACAAGGTGCAGGGGCATGAGTAGCAAGAGGTGCAGGCATCAGTAGAGGAGGAGTGGGCCAGCAGGATGGTTGGAATGCGGCAGCAGGGAGCCTGGACAAGATGGGAGCATGCAGTGGACCGCAGAGTCTCATGGGCGGAGCTGTGGAAAGCAGAGCCCCATTACATACGATTCCTGATTCGGGCTGTCTACGATGTACTACAGAGCCCATCCAACCTGTTCTGCTGGGGATTGGTGGAGTCACCAGCCTGCAACCTCTATCTAAAAAGGGGGACTCTGGAACACATCCTCAGCTGACCAAGTCCTGAAGGCCATAGCGAACACCATCAGCTGTGGAATTGGCTACTGCAAGTGCCTCTGCCCAGTGATAAACACCATTGCTTTTGTCCGGGCTGGAGAGAAACCATCAACAGCAGCCAGGGCCTGCTTGCAACAGCACAAGACTAGGAGTTGAAAGTTGACCTGGAAAAGCAATTGAAATTCCCAGAAACTGTCGCCACTACAACACTGTGGCCTGACATGCTACTCATTTCAGAGACCTCTAAGCAGATCGTTCTCCTGGAACTCACCGTACCCTGGGTGGACCGTATCGAGGAGGCTGAGCTAGTGGAGGAGTGCCGGAACAACGGGTGGCGAGCGCGGTGTGAAGTATATTGTGGCAGTGGATCATTTTTCTTAGTTTTATTACTTTAGTACAATGTGTAAATTAATGCAGAAACTTCTTAAAAGTGACAACTTTGTAATTGGGTACAAGCTTGAAATGGATGCTGTACATTACAGAGTTTAATATAGAAACAGATTGATTCTAATTTTCTGCATTACTGCAACATCATTGCAATTATAAAATAGGAATATGCACTAATCTATGTAGCTTGGGAACTGAAAGAGCTTTGTCTTTGCAGGAGCAATTCTAAAATATTTTGGAGCTCCACATATTGAGCCAGAGGGATCTTCTTGACCAGGAAGCTCTGGGACCATCACATTCTTCAGGACCTCATTTTGATCAGGAAGCAGTAAGGTCATCATCATCTGCACATTTATATGGTCAGCTGTCCATTTTTGGTAAACCAATAGATCCAGCTGACTAGCTATCAGTTCACTCTGATTCATTCAGGACTAATGTAGTAGGTAGAGGACCACTTCAGATTAGCCCAGATTTCCCATTTGTACAAGTTCCTCAGGAGGTAATCGGTCAGGCGCCTGGCAACAATGCTGAAGAATATCTTTCCCTCAACACTGAGCAGCGAGATGGTTCTGAATTGGTCGTTGGTCTTCGACTCTTCTTCCTTTGTGATCCACATCCCTTCTGCAAAACCGCCACTGCTGAGCACTTCCAGAGCCTGTGGAGTAGCTTGGGCAGTTGGTCCCGGGACTGAGCTTGCTCTGGCCCTCTTGATCATCTCCTGGATCTCCTTTGAGCTGGGCTCCTTCCCGTTGAAATCCAGAGATGGTGCAGGTGGATCAATCAGGTGCTGGCAGTGGCCCAGATCTTGCTCCCTGGATCTGTCGCAGGTGGAAGTGTCTCTGAAGTGGCGGTTGATCTCAGCTTTGGAACAGGTGAGCTGGCTACTCTTCTTCTTCCCAAGCAGCAGCTTTGTGAACCCAAAAGGATTCGCTATGAAGGCAGCCCACTTCCTGGGCATCTCTTTCCTCTTTCTCCTATGCCACTCCACTCTCCTCAGAGTCATGAGCTTCTTGTGAAGAATGTTGCGCAGCTCTGCTAGAGGTCCTCTCTCCTCATCCTCCTTGAAACTCGTCTCTCGACATGAGACTGAAGAGCTGAGGAAATGCTATCATATTTAGATTAGACTCTTGGATTTGTAATGGCTGCATGGTGGTGTGTTGGTTAGCACTGTTGTCTCACAGCAAGAGGGTTCCAGGTTCAACTCCCAGCTGGGGCCTTTCTGTGTGGATGTGCATGTTCTCCCCGTGTATGTGTGGGTTCTCTCTAGGGGCCTCATGTACAAAGTGTAAGATCAGATGTATTAAGAGCAAAAAGACCGTGGAAATGTGCAGTGCCTCACGCCAACTAAAGGGCTGTCGTATGCACTTTTCCACAGCTGTTGATTATTTGGCGACACTTAGGAAACTGTTATAATAAATAAATGTGAACACAATTTGTCCTCTGACTGAGTGATGTGCACATTTGAGACAAATGAACAATTAAAACACCCATGTGTCTGCAATTACACGAGTGGATATAAAAGCATGCGCAAAGTGGTGCAATGCATACCATTAAAAACAATGGCTGCTTTAGCGGTGTTGGAAGACATTGTAAATGGTGCGATTGGAAGAAAACGTGTGTTCAGGGACAGAGGATTTGGAGAGGGCCTCATGTACAAAGACTTGCGTGAATTTCCTACTGAAACATGGTGTACATTGAAACCCAAATGCCCTCCTATGCACAAAAATATCTGGATGAATGAATCTGTGCGTCCAAGCACATTTCCTTTGTACATCCCAATCAACGTGGAATTGAGCGCACATGTACCAGACTTCTCCCTGTCCACGTCCCTACTTAAATATGCAAATCATATTTGCTCTCTCCGGGTCGGGAATGAGATCCTTCCCCAAGTGAAGGAGTTCAAGTATCTCAGGGTCTTGTTCACGAGTGAGGGACGAATGGAACGTGAGATTGACGGGCGGATCGGTGCGGCGTCTGCATTGTTGCGGGCTCTGCACCGACCCGTCCTTGTGAAGAAGGAGCTGAGCCAGAAGGCGAAGCTTTCTATTTACTGGTCAATCTACGTTCCCATCCTCACCTATGGTCACGAGTTGTGGGTAGTGACCTGTGGGTCTGTGGATCTGTGGGTATATTTTCTAGATTTGCTCCTGGGAAGCTGCAGAGAAGTGTGTAAGACTACAACTCTGTGATGTTACCCATAACAAAAAGAAATCGTGGTTTATTAACTAACACACTGCGAGATAACATACAAAACATGACTACTGTGCGCACAGCAACAAGTGGAACCATACTATACTTTAATATGCACGTGTATGGATCACTACCAGAGTAAGGTGTACACATTAGGACAATAGAGACTAATATGAAAACAGTGAGTTTCTACATTGAGGGCATTTATATGTATGTTCAAAGCTGCTAATCAGGAATTCTCCCTGATCGCTGTTCCATGGAAATGTGAGAAAAATCAAACACAAAACATTCATAAATGTGTAAGAATGCTGCCACAGAAACAATGTTTCACTCATGAACCAAACAGACACGCGTGTGTAACACTGCAACGTATTCTCATGAAAGGGTTCGTATGGAAACCTACGAAAAGTTATGTACAGACTTTCGTGCATTATCCTACGAAAATAATTCCCTGCAATGAAAAATGGCTTCCATTCGTTTCAGCTATTGAACACGCCCCTTTCCATCGGTGAAACAGAGTGGCAGGAATCATGTCTAAATTAGCGTATTTTTATGTTTTCATAACACAGCTTTTCTCACGACATAAATGTACATGTTAGGGTTATACTTTTTCAGTTGAAGAATGCGCAGATATATGTTTTTTTTAAACCCTAATTTCGCAACCCTGACCCTAACCCAGAAGCACCATATAAAAACTACAATTTGTACTAAATTGCCATACACAGTGGTGGGCACCGCCATATGTTTTGTAGTTCAAATGTGTTTCCTCTAATATGCGAAATTGTGGCCAAGAAACTTTCAGAATTATGAAAGATTTGGGGGTTGGGAAGCACATCTGTTTGGTCAGATTTGATCTAGCTTATAGTTAAAGGGGTGAAATGTTCAGTGTTTCTAAGCATTTGATCAAAATAATTATGAAGACATCTGCTGGCCACCCTTCAATACAGCATTTTAAAGGGCAGGGTATTATTAAACAGAGAGACACTGTTCTGAATAACAATAAAGGTTCTATGTGCATCTTGAAATGTTTGACTGTTTTATTAGAGACATTAATATACATAGACATACTTATGTTATAATGTGATTGTGCCAGCATACATACTGATATACTGTATGTAATATGTGCTTTTGTAAAATTTATAGAAAGGTTCAAAGGTGTTTATTTAACATATCAGCTGAGTTCGGCGTCAGTCTGTTCCTCTTCTTTGTTAGGACCCCTCCAGCTTTTCACATGGTACAGAAGTAGCTGGCATATCCTCATGACTACTGGGAAAAAAATTGTTGCCATATCACTATTTTTTCATCTTTCCCAATTGTTTGAGAGGGAATAATAATAATAATAATAATAATAATAATAATAATAATAATAATAATAATAATAATAATAATAATAATAATCTTCCTTTCGGGTTCCCATATTTCCATCAGGTTAGTCGTTAGTCGTTTTTCCATCAGGTTAGACTGTGATGTTAGACAGCTTTTCATTTCCACATTTCCAGATTAAAAGATGAAAGATTTAGAGATTAAAAGTCCGTTTTTAAAGGTAGAAAATTAAGCCAAGAGAATAAAGGCCAGAAGGAACAATCCCTCAAATGAATTCTGGGTCTCCTGTCAGTAGGACATTGCCGGAAAACCTCCAAGGAGGCGACCGGGAAGCATCCTCACCAGATGCCCGAACCACCTCAGCTGACTCCTTCTGATGAGGAGGAGCTGCGGCTCTACTCAAAGTTCCCTCCGGATGGCTGAGCTTCTCCCCCCATCTCAGCCCAGCCACCCTCCGATTTTCCAGCCCCTAATATCCGCGATCTCATTCTTTCGGTCACTATTTAGAGCTCGTAACCGTAGGTGAGGGTTGTAACAATAAATATAAAATATTTAATTTAATTAGCTTTTTGTTAGTTCCTCCCTTTGTTGGCACTTTTCCAATATAAATGGCAGATTTTCTGGGTTGTATGGGGGGGGGGGGTAAATGCTCTGCACACCTGAACCAATGACGGGTGCGTTGTTATCCACATAAAGATTCAGGAGCACACTGACGGTGTGCTGGAACTCTTTCTTCATTTTTAATGACTATTCGTATTGGAAATGATCTAATTTGATCTAACACGATGAAACATGGCTCTGGTGTCATTATTTCATGACTGTTTTAATCAAATCACCTTATTTGATAAAAAAAAAATGTTTTGATCAATTTACATAAATTTTCACTTGAATTGCTATATTTGTATTGACATGCATTTTGATAAGCACTGTTTTCATTAATTAATTTTGTTATTTAATCCACTCACTGGAGGCTCTGATTACACCATCAGATTGCAGCTAGACTGCAAAGTTATTTCAAAACACTTTAGGAACAGGCCAATTTGTCTTAAAAACTACCAGAATGCATTAGCTGAGCCAACAAATGAATAAATCAAATTAAGTAAAGTTTTAAACTAATAAAGTTCACAGCATAATGATCTTTGCATATATTCTATGCTGGATTTATTCATATACATTTCTATATAGGTTTAAAATGGTTTCTATTTTGGTTTGAAATCTAGGATTTAAAGGGGAACTCCGGTATTTTTAAACCTGAAGACCAATACTTTAAGACGAATGAATCATCCCAGTAGACGAGTGTATAGAAAAGCCCTCTATAAGCCCCCCGATAGCTGCCAATAACAACAACATTGCAGCTATGAACTAACAGTGCAATAGTACGTGTTCATTCGTCTTAAAGTCTTGGTGAAATAAAGACAGATAATGCCTTATTTAGAGGCTGCTTGATCTATGCCCCCATTCACTCAGCTATATGGATCTCGAAGAATCTAAATATCTAAATGATGGGGATGCATTTCAAGTGCATCACAAGATTGGACACCAAAATAAGTCCCATTACTGTCACTGAGGGCTGAGACACTGCAGATACAGCACTCAGCCAGAGACTGAGAATTATCAAAGTGAAGCACTAACCACTGGCTTGTTTCTTAAAGTGTTCACTTTATTTTTGATGTCTTACATATCCTAACAATCATTACAAAGCAAATGTAAGGTCAATCATTGATGAAAAACAGTTTTAGAACATATATAACATGTGTAGTGACTTAACAATAATACATCACCTTCGTTAAAAACAAAAGAAACAAGAATAAATAGAAGCTTTTGGTTTAATATCAAAGGAAATTGCTACAAAATACCAACTTTGAAGATGTCAAACTAAGAACTACGTCCAGGCTTTACTCACCTTTTAAACAATTTCTTTAATTTGGTACATTCTCCAATAAAAAAGAAAAAAAAAACATACACACACATACATATATATATATTTATATATATATATATATGAACCAAAAGCACAAATTTAAGGCACAATCAGATCATCTGCTGCAAACTGTAGCTGCAGCCTTTGAACACATGAAATGTGCACCATTTGTACAACTATACACTGCAAGAAGTGAATTCAGATTTTAACTCACTGCATCAAATCAAAATATGCATAACTACTTGCATTGTGTTTTATGAATACACAGCTGTTATATAAAAACACAAATGCAAACAGGAATCCCTAAGCTTAGTCAGCCTCCAGTGCTTGCAGTGTATGGGATGTATTGAAATTAGTGTCGCAAACTTTTAATAAGTTCAGTTTGCCTATTTTGACAAAAAAGTGTTAGCATCATCATAGGAGGCCTTTCCGATAACAAGTAGTAGTGACACAAATGGGTGAAACCATGACTAGAAACATGTATCACCAAAGTGTGAAAAGCACATATTGTAAATTCTAGATAAAACATCCTGACCTGTGTGTGCTCCTGATCAGGTCATGTGCACTAAGAGACAATAAATACAATTAATTAAAATGTTCAGAAAAGGAATTCAATAAGGACAAACACCATAAATGACCCAAGTTTAAAGAGGTAAACAAATTTATTAAGGATAGCATTAATTATAACTTGGCAATATAGTGGACTAAACCTGGAGAAGGCTTCAGATAACTGAAACATAGATTGTGTCAAGTTTCTCACAAGCTGAATTTTGACCCACAATGATATGACTACAAAAAAAAGAAAAAAAATTAAAAAAGGAGGGGGTGACAGTTCTACTCTTCAAGCCAGAATGTTGAAATGGTCCTTCTGTGTTTACCTTAAGAATACACATGTACACTGCTACGTTTAAGTGACATGCATGAAAAATGTGCCCTCAAGGTAAACTTTTAATACATATGATGTAATCGAGCTTGTGCTTCAAATCACATGTACTTATAGCAGAAACTAGATTTACGTTCCCATCTTCCACATTTCACTCAGTAATGGTAATCATTAACAGGTTGAACTACTTCAGAAAATTTAAGTGTAGCACTGGAAGCTTACATATAGGACTACAGTTGAATATATTGCAGCCATTTCCATACAATATCCAAATGAGCTCCACTGTGGCATTAGTTAAACTATAGAGGAAAAAGGAGGGAAGATCAAGGTCTATGCACACATCTTAAATACTCGCGAGAAACTTTACTTAGTTTTTTAATTCCATAACATTTGAAATATAAAGATTATAGAAAAACACTGCAACCACTGAACAGCTTTTCTTGCAAATATGCTGTATTGGAAAAAGACTTGGAAAAAAAAATTACATACATTTTCCCATGACAAAAACTGAAGTCTTCCGTGTTGTAAAACAGTGACTGAGCAACAGCAGAAAAGTGCTGTGATGCTGGGAGGGTACAGCAGAATGTTAATGTACAGGAAATGGTCATCTCATGCAAAGCCCGAAGAGTTGGCTGAGCCATGGTGCTGCTGGCAAGGAGTGGCGGTCATGGTGTTTGTGATGTTCTGGTGGAGACTGGAGGCTCTCAGGGGCGTGCTGCAGCCCTGAGCCTGTGGGAAGCGCTGATGATATCGGTCCAAACGCAGATATTTCACCGTCACCAGCTTACCTGGCAAACAAAGTTAGAACCAATAACATACATGAATAACACACTCAAATCACAAAAATAAAACATGGTTGCAAATTGGAGCTGTAATGTTTTCAGTATTTGTTTGAACTTTTTTTGCTAAATTGAAAGTTAAACACATGGTCTCTTAATATATATGACAGTGACCTTTTCTTTTGTAAAAGGTTTATGATTTGTACCGTTCTTTTATAGGCGTGCAGAACATTTTTTCAACTATGGCTGCACCTGATTTAATGTAACGTCGGTGTGTGTATTAAGTCAAAATCTAAATTTATTTTTTTTTAAATATTGCATTTTTCAAATAATTTTCAAATACAAACATTATCCCAATATATTTGGATATATCAGAAACTATCACGAAATAATGATACAGAAGAACGTAAATTGCTTAAGCACCCCAACTCTTGTTCCAACGGTCTTTTTCTTCTTATCATCATAAGGAAAACTATCACAATATCAAGAAGCACACACACACACACACACACACACACACACTCATTGTATGGGAACAATTATAAACCGTTACGAACTTGGTTGCAAAAAAACCCTTGCATGCAGACCTCAAAGCTCTTAGATTTCAAATGAGAAGTTAAGTAAATAGAATGGCAAAAAATGAGAAAAGAAGTCTCTGAAAAAAGCGGACAGGTTTAGTCATTGAGCGACAGCTAAACCTTACTGACACTGCATTTCTTTTTGTCTGAGAAATTGGGCAGGTGCTGGTTAAACCTCTTCTTCACATCCCTAGTTATCCCTACCTTTCTCCGTGTGGCTGTGCGAATAGTCAGTGAGCTGAATACTTGTTCACAACTTCTCATAACAACTCGTCTAAACTCAAACCGCGAGTATTTCTGTTGTTTTCAAAACCCTGCTAAGACTTACTTTGTCCCAGATGTTGCTTTGTCTACCTAGTGGCAGCAGTACATTCAACTGACTGCACTACTTTGAGTTGCACAGGTGAACCAACTTTATCACAGTGGCCATTGTAAGACAAAAATCAAAGTGCACAACATCTCACGCCGTCATCGTAATCTTGATCACCATAATTCCCCCCTGTCAAACATTAAATAGAAGAGAATACCCTGGACTAAGCCGTGTGTAACATTAAAGATGTATGCAGCTCTTCCCCTAACCTCTCCTTGTGCACCTCAAACCCTGGTATGCAGCTCAAGTGAAAAGTATGTCTGGAAACTCAAGGACAGCAGGGATATGGCTGTAGGACAGTTCAGAAGTAGTTTGGCACCATTTGTGTGTGAAAAAGACAAGAAGGTAGACTTTGCATCACGGACCAAATCTTTTCATTTTCAAGGAATGAAAAGCACAAGCACGGTTGCTATAAAATGCTTATTTAATGCCTTATGTCTCACCAGCATTGAAAACTCATTGTCATTAAACTATTCGTTTTTTTGGTTACTGCTAATATGTGTATGCATATTGTGTGTAATTTACCATCAAACCAGGAGCCATGAAGGGCTTTGAAGGCTTTCCCAGAGTGCTCTGCAGAAAGACACTTTACATATACACATCCCTGTGAAGACAACAGGAGGCTCATTGTAACATAACTCGCGACAGCAAACAGCATTTATGATAAATTGTACTTTTCACTCAAAGGACAAACCATACCTCCCGTGAGTTCTTGTCAACGGCAATATGGACAATGCCATCATTGTCACTGCACTTCTCCAAGATGGCTTCATTGATGGCTAAATCCCAGTTCTCCCCAACCTCCCTTAAAACACAAATAAATTTGCAAAAAGTAATACAGGAAAAAAAAAAAGAGAGAAGAAATATATATCTATCTCAACAGCTCATCGAGAGGTACTCACATGATTGGGTCAAACATATTTCTTATCTTTAGGCATGGAGTAAGACTGTTGGGAGGTGAATTCCTCCGGTCCAGAGGGAAAGCTGAAAAAAAAAAAAGAGAATATTTATAACTTGCACAAACGCAAAATACCTTCCATTTGCCCAGACAAAGGCAAACCTTGATGTGAGTCACTGATGACTATAAATTCAAACTTTGGCTCGTCACAAATTTGCTTGAGAATAGGAATTGATGAGTACTGCATTGTGGTTTAAAAGATGCCGGCACAGGAAAACACGCCTGTGCTACTGAACATAAGTGATTGTGTTGGCACACAAGCAGAAGTGGAAAAGAAGTGCTCTGATATTAAGGTGGATGTGAAGCGGAGAATGGCCTCCCACCGCCGAAGTGTGGCCAAAGCAAATCACCTTTAAGTATCACCAAAGAATCAACAGCTGTAGAAAAGTGCGTACGCCAGCCCTGAAGTTGGCGTGAGGCACCGCACATTTCCACATTTTTGTCTTGATACATCTGATCGTTGATGTGAAAAAGGGCGTGCGCCACTTTTTTGTGCATAAAGCCCCTGTTCTTTCTGTTAGTTACTGTTTCAGTTGACAGGGCTGCAGAGGATCCGCCTGAATAGAGTATCCAGTAATATTGGCTGAATGTGTAACATTGGCCTATAATGTTTTATCATAGTGGGGTGACAACTACAATCTGAAAAATATCAGATCATTTACACCTACTTATTCGTACCAATCCGTTAATGCGCCAGCAAATAATTCCAACTTGTACCATGTTAAACATGATCCTTTTTTTTAGGTTTCAAAAGCTAGCTGTGCTATAATTTGAGTTTAGAAATTAATACATTACCTTTTCCTTGCCAAACTTTGGAGGGCATCGAGTTGGTTTTATCACAACTGAGGGAAGGCTGGATCCACCTCCAAACCAGAAAATCTGCTCCACCAATCCTTTGAGTCTCGGTTCGAATTCTGGACTCATTAGCTGAAAGAAAGCGAACAGCTCGCTCCCAAATCTTCTTCATTTTCTTCCTGTAAAACAAGAAGACTTCTGACACATATTCTTGACCAAAGATTAATGGAGTAAATGGAATCCAAATGTAAATTTTATGAACTTGGCACCGCTCTTCCGATGAAAGTTGAAATCAAAAACTAATTCGACATAATTCAAATAAACTACATTGAGGGAAAAAAAAACAAAACAAAAAAAACAGGAAATTATCATTCTAGAATGCACTGCACCATAGTGACACTTTGCTGTGAGTTTCCATGGTCGATTTTTTTTCAACAGACCTAATAAAACAGGGCTCTGTACTCTTTGTAAAACAAATGGCCTACCATAGCACCAGAACTGCCACGGTATATTTTTATCATCTGGTGGTAATTGAAATTCACTTCTCAAAAACTTCTCTATAAACTGTGACACATCTCACCCTCCATCAAAAGATGTGTACACCTCATTTGTCCAACCCTTCATGCACTCGGGGCCTCCACTTCTTCAACAAGCTCTATTAAAGTTTGTATTTCTGCCCTATTGTTGTTGAGTTTATTGCTGTATATTTATTATCCCCGTCTCAAATCTCCCTTTTAAATCGTAGGGTCCATTTTTAGCTCCTTCGTTGCACTAATCACATCTTCTGGATCAGTGTAGATGCCGGGCTAATTTGGCTAATCTCAGGCTCCATGCTGTTGCTAGCCAGATTATGTGTTGTGTTAACATTTACCACTGTGGTGATTTTCTCTCAAATTTGGGGAATTTTCCCTTTGCTTCTATGGTGTTTTGTGCGTCTTCTCTCATTAATCTACCAATAGAATTGACAGTAAAAGTGTGGGTCATTGGATTGAACAGGGAAATCACTTCACAATGCATCTTCTCACTTGTGAAATGAGTTCTTATATTTTCGTACTATAACACATTTAGCTGTATTGCCACTGTGCTTCGGGTTGACATCACTTAGGACTCCTCCCAACACTGAGATGATGGGGACTAAAGCTCATCCATGGCTGTATCATCTCAGACATCTCAAATTTTAAGCTTCCTCCCAGATAGTTCAAAATCTTATACAACTGCAGCGCAGAGAGCATCGTGTGTGACAAAATTATTACCTGGATCGGGAATAACACCAAATAGGAATACGCTGAGGTGTCCACTTTATGCTAAAAGGAGACTTAGGAAAAAAGCCAATAAAGTCACCTGGCAACAGACTCCTCTCTCTTTTTCCATCAGGGAGATGTTACTGCAGCTTTACAGAGAAGATGAGGGTGTTTCTCACACAAAAAGCTGTCTGGGAGTTTGAGGTGGCTAAAGTGGTAAAGTGGTCATTTGCAATTTGGAAACTTGGTGTTTTTAATTTCCTGGGTTCACAATCCACATGTCAAAGAAATGAAACCCCATATTGCCCCTCGTGCATTAATGTGAAGGCATAACCTTAAAAACAGAATAGACAGTGCTGCGAGGATAAGTGAATGCAGACAATTTTGTATTGCACTTTGAAAAGTAAACAGACTTCAAAATAACTATATAATGTAAATGCAGTCCATTAAGCATTTAATTCTATTCACAGCATAGTTGCAACAAAACACAGGTCATATCAACCTAAAGGGTATATACAAAAGTGGAGCCACTGTTTCCATTAGGTTTATATATTAAAGCAAGATAAACACAAAACAAAACCTTTTGTTTAGCAGCTACAACTATAGTTGTAGAAAACTATAGTTGTAAAAAGTATAGCAACAATAGTTGCTTTACTTTTTACAAAGTCTAGATAAGTTAGTCTCAAGTGGAATTTATGTTACTTGTCTCTGATGTACAGGACTTATGGCATAACCCCTGCCAGAGATTAAAAAAAAAAGAATTTAAACTTAAAATCTCAAGTTGAAGCACTGTTTGCACTCACCGCTCCTGTGGCTGAACCAGGGAATCTCTGACATGAGGGATTGGAAGGTAGGGCTGCAGGTCCTGGTTTTCTTGGCAAGCCTCACCATGGTTTCTCAATACATCTGAACAACAACATAGTTGATCCTAAGGTTATTTGTTTTCACAGTGTATTTTGACCTGATACATGCAGGGGCTACATTTTGGTAATGGGTTAGTTTCTTAATTTCTTAATCTGTGTGGTGTTCCTTACCAATGATCCTCTCCACCATGTCATACATTTGCCTGGTCTCCTCCTCTTCCCTTTTCCAGCGATATTTAATGTAGCAAACCACACCCCACACAAAGCCAACCACTACACAAGAGACAAGATCGACTGGTTTAAACACAGTTAATCAAAAACTACTTCTACTTGCTTTTCAGAAACTACGCCTCACATTCAGGGCAGAATTATTATTGTGAGCAGTATATAAAGAAGTCCCAAGCTCTTGAATTTAAGAAGACCCCAAACTAATACTGATGTTATAGAGGCCTACTAAAATGCATGAGCCTAGAACTGGGCAACTTTGCCAACTATCTGGGCATCTGGCAAATAACTAAGTGTGGAAATGTAAGTCAGGAGCTCAAGTAATTAGCTAGGGTAACATCATGGTTTGTGCATGCACTTACTGAAGTTACCTACTGTTGATCATTTCTGTTCGTAGCCACATGTTCAGAGGTTAGTGGGCCACAAACCTACTTAGAAACCCCTCAAGGTTATTGTAATAACTACATTTAATGAAAGCAAAAGATAAAGACCAAGACCCACCTCTACACCAACTAATCCTAATGTAAAACTTAAGAAATCCTAAAAATAAAGCAAGACATTGTATACCTGCTGTCCCCAAAAATAAAGTCTTCCGTGTTCAGAGCACAGTGAAAGTTTTTTTTCTGAGAAGAATTAAGATAAATGTTTGTGCTGAACACTTCATATGCTATTCAGGGATGGGCCATTCATAAACTAACTGATGATTTGAGGCATCACATTCATAAATGAATGAATGTGCATAACAATCATTTTACCAAATGTTACTTTCTTATTTTTTCATGGCGGTTAAGATTCTAAAGCACCCATTTACATGCCTGCACCTCAACTCAGATCTACTCCAGTTAATTGTTAGTGCTCACTTTCCTCTTGGGACCTGTTGGTTTCTGCAGCATGTTTCTGACCTAGAGTTACCTGGGTTACTCTCTGATATCTGTTCCAACACAATAGTTTATTTTACTTTCTTTTTCTTATGCCTTAATCACATTTCTATTCTGCTTTCCATCATGTCAGCTATCGGTAGCATTCAGTACCAATTAGCGACTCTGGCAGGAGCCGAAACTAAGAGCTGCCGACACGCCACAGTCCTGCTATTGTTTGCTTTCATAATGCGGTCTACTCACCAACTCCAACGAGGAGGACTTTGCTAATGACCGCGAGGAAGGCTCGGCGAAAGCGGCACATGAAGGGCATCCTGGGATGTGTGGACTCCAGCCGTGAGATCTCAGACACATCACTCACAGGTTCATCAGCTACCTGCCCAGTCAGCCTGCAAATTCACAGAGTGGTGTACCACGGAGCAAGATCAATGTCGTAGGAATTTGTGAGAGAATTCAGTGTCAAAAAAAAGGAGACTCTCTTTTAACCTGGCTTTAACCACCATGTTAACCCAAACACATAACCTGCTCTGCAGCTGTTTATGTTTAGTTTTGGATTAAATTGTCTGTAAATACTTCCATCTTTTAAATTATAATTTTCATTTTCCTAACAGCAAGATTAGACTCAAACAACAAACAAGTGTCACCAGACAAAAGTATGAGTTTATGTTGATGTCTGACAATGTAAACTAACTTAAAGCACTTAACTGATGTAAAATAGATGTCAGATTGTTTAAAAAAAGAATTTTTTTTAAATATATATATATATATATATATATATGTATTACCGTTTTTAGTCGATACGCCAGTTCAATTTAAAATCTCCAACAACGACCATTTCCTTCAATTCAAATCTGATAATAGTTTCATTAAAAAAGATTAGGAAATCATTAACAGCTGAGGGAGCGCTTTAGCAGCAGACAGTGATATGTTCTGAGTTGGAACAGCCCCCCCCCCCCCCCCCCCCCGCCGATCCTATGAAAAGCACATCATTTGCCCTCGTAGGACTCATTGCTACAGTGCATTCCTATGTCATTTATTACCTTATACCAACATCCTGGCCTGCCCGGATGATCCACTCCAGAGAAGTATGAAGAAATTCCTCAAACTCCTGATTTTGGCCCTTAAACAGACATGTGGCACAGATAACACTGATCAGAGAAATGGTCATTTTTCTGATCTCAAAAACAGAATATAAACTTCGCCAAATGCTTCTGCTTGATAAAAATAAATGTTAAAAGCTAATTTTGCTTGCTACTCTAAATCTCATGCATTTTGCATCTTTTTTTCTTGCCCGTTGTGTACTTCTACTAAACCAGTTTCTGTAAAAACTGAAATGTAAACTCAATATGTTGCATGGTCACAACGACCCACAAAACTTTAAAAATCTTTGCTTAAGAAAAAAAAACAACAACAACAACAACCTTGGAAAGGAAGAAACAAAGAAAATAAGTGTTTTGTAAATAATTAACAAGCCAAAAGAAAACATCAAACATATATGAAACAGAGGTCGATTGATGTTCTACATAATTTTTTTTTACATTTTATCAAATGTTTTTATTTGTATTAACTGTCATGGGCATATTTTTTTCATCAAAGTATTCACTTGTTTCTTTATTTTTGATTGAAATGGCAATCCGTCTTTCATGTGTGGACTTACCAGTAAATATGCCGAGGCCTCATCCATGGATAGACTCCTGTTAGGATGCTGATGGTCTCCACAGTCATGCTGGCCTGAAATCACAATGTGAAACCGTCACTGATAAGACAAAACACACCTCTGCTTACTGACTTCTTGTACTGTATGAATATGAGATGTCTTGGTATCCAATTTCTAAACTGATTTAGCATTGATGTTTACATGAGAGGCACAAAGAGATGCTATCATCTTAATTTCAATATAACAGTCTATAGTCAATGTAATTTCAATAAGCAAAAAATTATTATGCGATACTAAGTCACTCAATATCTATTTCAGCACTGATATCCATTTCTACCAGGTCCATCAAACTGAGGATATTTTTGGTTCCTCTAATAATATAGTTTCTTTTCTCAATTCAAAACATGAAGAACACTTTCTTAATAAATAACAGAACTAATGTTTAGGTGTTTAAATGTCAAAGCCACTATAGTTCAAACTAACTTTAAGATCAGTGCTAGTTTGAAACTCAATTTCACTATAGTGTAACGACTCACTTACACTGCTATAAGTGTTCATTTGTGACAATCAACCTGGATACACAGACAAATAATGCCTTCGAGTTACAACACTGAAATAGCCTAATGCTCAGCAGTAGGACAATAGCTACCAGCGATGATGGCCAAGTGGTCGTGAAGACTGAGGAGGAGCTTTAAGATGACATCTTTTTCTGCCTTTTCCTGTAAATATAAATAATTAGTGGACATAAAACAAACAGAAGTGCATATATACCAGTCCACTTGTTTCATACCGTATTGGACAAATGCAAAGTCCAATCCAATACCAAGGCCATTGTCAGACACAATATACAAAATATCAATGGCTTCATGAATCTGTTAAAAGTGATTAGTCACAAATATGTTAAAATTCCTCACATTTTTATTTCCACAAACCTATGACACAAATTATGAGAGCCATGCTGGCCACACAATATGTGCCACTCAGAAAAACATGGACTAAGTCTAGAAAGTGACGCTGATGGGGGATTTGATTATCACTAGCTGACAATTTTTCAGTATTTGTTCTTCTTTGGTTCTTTTGTGGCAGCATTCTATTCTAAAATCATGACCCATCTCTACTATCCATCTAATGGAATAATCTATTGTATTTCTTTGAAAAGCAGACCATAAGCAGAAGAAAAACAGTTCCACGGAATATTCGATGCAGTAATGGAAAATTGAAACATAAATGTTACCAAATAAGACTGAGGTTAAAAATTGTTAAGGAGAGCACAAGAGGACTCATTAGTCGGCAAAAACTCAGCTGCCATCAAATTATTGGAAATGTTTAAAATGGCTTTTGATAAGTAGTGACATTTTCCATTTTGGTATGGTTAGACTCTACATATGACTCTATACAAACAAACTCTTCCCTGCTCAATTTTTCTTCTAAAACAAGTATCCCCTTGTCATGGGCACTGTAAGCTGATTGTCACAACTTTCATTTGTGTGCGAACGTATATGCCGGGAGACATTACGAGACCAAATCCGAATTTGCAACAGACTTTCAGCATATACAAGTGTGTGCAAATATCTTGAAGGAGTGATCATAACAACTTTGCTCGTAGAGCTCAACTCTAGTCAGATGAGACACGAAAGCCTTAATTTATACTCTTGATTGATTCGTAATCCATCCCCATAATTTCCCCTTGCACTCAAATGAGTTTTGCAGTTCAGGCCCTCAGAATTTTAAATTGCACATAGAATTGTTATTGTGAATGTCGCTCTGTGCAGTACCATGGGCACCTTCATAAACACCAACTGCTCTTAGTTTCTATAAATACAGACTGTACAATAAAAGCAAATAGCAGAGGCAGTAAGAATCTTAATATTAATTATGCCCCATTAGATTGCCATCTGAAATGAACACATTGTTTGTGCGCCTTACATGTTTAATAACAACCTTGCAGTCCAAAGAATTAAAAAAAAGGGAAGAATGTCAGAAGGGTCAACTTTATACTTACATATAAGGAGTCAAACTCACTGCCAAATGGGTGGCTCTTAACTGTAAAGAAGAAAAAAAAAAAAAAGAAAAACAGGAGAAAAGAGGAAAAAAAACATGGTCATTAAACAACACTGTATACGATACACATCACATATGAAACCACAAAGTGTATTAATAGAGAAGAAAACCATTTACAAGCTGACTCAGTATTTGTTTATATCTTATGTGAGTCAGTCCCTGCACATGGACCACACTGACCCCTACCACTTTGTCTATTAGTTACACCGGTCCAGTACAAAATTAGAAGAACTGCTTAAATCAACTCAACTCGAAACTTTTAGATATTTTCCCATCTTAACTGCTTTTCTGAAGAAGCTCTTGTAATTGAGAAAATAAACAAAATAAGCAGTGCTATGCGTACACGTCATTATGTAATTAATCTAATTTAACTGACTGACACAATACTGATTTGCTTTGCATATCAATTTAGTAGCCAGATTCATTTAAATTCTTCTGCAAACTTTTAGGCCTAAATGTGACCCCAGAAGTTGGTAAATAGTGGATCCTTCTTCAGATTGCTATACAAGGCTTCAAATTATATTGTTAACTGAGCATCTTAAGAACACACATTGATGTTTTTTTTTTTTCCCCCTTTCTTTAAATGAATGCTATAAACACACATGCAGCAGTTTCATCAGTGTCTCTGTCTTTGGACTGTTCATGTTTCAAGAAACGGTTGGTCAAGGCAACTTAATGTAAACTTTATCTCTGGATGATAATAAATGACCTTCAAAACTTTTGTCAGCTTCAGCTTTTAAAATTGTGAAGTACGGTATTTGCCCTTAAATCTATCAAAACACAGTTTATGCATCATGAACACAGCATCAGGCTTAAAGCAACACAAAAGAAGTTTGCGATCTTTAAAACTATGCGCTTGTGACCGTTTTAAAGTGCATCAACCTTTGTTATGCATAAGAGATCCAAAACAACAAACAACCTAAAACAACATCAAGTTTTTGTCTGACTTACTAAATAGCCAAATCCACTTGCTAAATGGCCAAATAATTGTTAAGTTCTGAAATGAAAATGGGGGCCTTCTAAAAACTTTAATTCCAGAATTTTGTCCATGCCTCTGGTAGTAAGAGTTAACTCCACAAACACTGACAGGACTCATACTTAGGATATCCAAGTCACAAACAGTGTATTGTGCCTCCATGGCAACAGTGACTTCTCTCTGCACCACTGGTATATTTGCTGAATGTTGTGAAAAATATCACTTGCAGTGCGCACATACAGGACTGTCAAACCAGCCATATAATATAAGTTATATTGTGAGATATAAGAGATTGACCTACAGCTCATATTTGTATGAAAATGCATCCAAAAAGTCTTGGTTAAAAGTATATTAAGGCCATACAGCTTTGTTGTTTATTACATAAAATGGATTATGTTGCTGCTAATCTGATTGTGGTTTAATGGCTGAAGAGTCAAACTAACCTACCAAAAATACATTAAGTCATTAGAGATTGGGGGCAATATTATTTTCACAACTCAACTCCAGTTCTTATGCTGTCCTATTCTTATTCAATTTGCATTTTGTCACTTTATGCAGTGATAAGATTTGTCGCTCTCCATATCCTCTATACTGGTCATCTCTTTAAGCTACATCAATGTGTAAAGGTCTTTTATGCAAGAGATGCATAACTTTCATGGCTTCATAGGCTTTGGCATTCAATCATTCACATAATGGTCACTTTGACATTAATGTTTCTCACATATCATTAATACATGCATAAAACATGAATGTGAAATAAAGAACCACAGTGTGAATGCAATATTCTAACAATGTCACATCACTTTAATAATGTTGCCAAGCACTGCAGTGAATGGAAGCTGCTAAACAGATTTCTTTCATACGTTTTCACGGTTATAATTGTGAGGGTTTAATTACACTATAGCATTGGCATAGTTGTTATCAACTTGAAAAAAAATGTAACGTTTACCTCAACTGAGAACACCACCATCACACATTCCCTTCTGTTTGTCAGGAGAGAAAATGCAGCACTACATAAAACCCTTTAGTCTTCTGAAAGTTTTCCCTAAACCTCTTGTTTTGCCATAAAAATTCCTATCAACCTAACAAACATGAAGCATTGTGTTAGAACTAGGGATGGCATGAGAACCGATACTTTGGTCCCAAGTCGATGCCACAATTCTAAAAACGTGACGGTACTCGTTCTTCTACAGTACCATAGGTACTGGGGATGAAATTCCTCCGGACGTGACGTGGGCAGCATATACACCTACAAGTGTTCTAGTGTGCCGTTAAATGCCAAAAGAACACGGGAGATGGCAGAGGCAGTGACAGTCCCGCCTCGACTCGTTGAAAAGAAAAATAGAAAGAGTAGTGTCTGGAAGTACTTTACATTTAGGGCAGATAATCAGGGATTTATAATAGATTCGCAAAAAACATCCAGATTTATTCAAAGAACTCAAGGTGATTGAGTTTCAAGTCATGTTAACGTTCACTTTGCGGGCAAATTCACACCCATTGTTCTCAGTTGAATTGCTCAGGAAGTATTCGTCGCAGAGAGATAACAAGTATATCACGTGAAAGAGCGGGGGTGCCTATCCAAAGATGGTAACCGTTTGTCTATGCGACAAAGTGTTATAATTAAAAATGCAATCCGAATACAGCTCTGCGCGTCCATCTCCACACTCATTACTCTTGTTTGAATTACTCACAAACTCCTCATCGCACAGATATGAAACACATATCACAAGAAACAGCGGAAACAGAGCTTTGCAAATAACAACTGTACATACCAAAATAATCCCATTATGAAGACAACAAATAAACAGAATGTCTTTGCAAAGTGCGTCTGAATAAGTTGCGGAGTCCCCGTCACCATACAATGCACTGTATATCAAAATAAACAGCAGTATTTCAATTTATTACTTGAATGCTACATACAATCGTTCTTTTCTTGTAATGTTAATAGTATATTCTTTTTATTCAATACTTGGAGGCGACATGCCAGATCACGGCTGGTTTTCAATGTTCAATTGTTTTTAATAAATGAGTATGTTCAAGTACATGAAATTTATTGTTTTTGGTTTTTTTTGACCGTGGTATCGATTTGGGTATTGAGAGTCGTGGAATTTCACTGGTATTGGTATCGACTATTAAATGTCTGGTATCGTGATATCCCTAGTTAGAACAGTGGTGGATGAGAGTGGTTGAAAAAGTAAAGTTCTATGGCCAGACAGAGCAATGTCCTTCAGCTATGTCCTCATAATCTAAGCCAAATAAACAAAGTGTAAAACCCTCTTTGCATCAATGTTGATTGTGAAAGTACAACATGGGGGGATTGAAGTTGATCCAATGCTGAAATGCCACTGTGACAGGAGGTAAGGTGGTTATAAAGGCAAAGCGATCTAGGTATGCATGTATGTATGTATGTATGTATGCATGGGCAAGTTGGCATCACGAAACATGCCACTCTACTGCATGACTGGCGTCTATCTGAATGCACAATACTGTTTATTACAGTATCCAAAAGCCAACCAAGAGCATAAGATGGGTTTTTACATGCCTTTTACAACTGTAACCAATAGCACTTTGCTAAACAGCAGAAAAGGCTCTTAATAACCTAAATATATAATTTCCATCGATTTTAAAGCCCTGTATTGAGTTTTACTGTGTATAACTTGCAGATGACCTGCAAAATACCAACATATCCCGTTTTTCTTTCCTCCCGAGAACATAGTGTGCTTGTTATATGATAAAACTGCACTTTAAGGAGAATAGAAATGAAGCTGGTACTTGCAGCTGTGTCTGAGTAACCTTGACTGTAGCTAGGGAGGAATGGTAGACAAGATAAAAATGTTACACTATACCCAAGGAGCGATGACGCGACAATGTGCATTATAAGTGAATAGTTTTGGTTTCAGTTGTCAGAGAAGCTCTGTACCTTGTACTGTGTTGTTCTCTCTTGCAAGACATTAAAAACCTCTTATCTCCTCAGAAAATAACTGATTATGTGCCTTACTAAAATTTCCACCACAGCTGACATCACTCTCAGCACTGCTCAATTATAAACTGCTGCAGTCAGATAAAGAGATAAGCTCACAGCAGTGGTGGGTTAACTTGGCATTTGATGAACTGATTGATCTTGTTATCCAATTAATAATTAACAAGGCTGTCCAACAGTCATGTTTTGACAGTGTATAAGGTAAATAAATTATACTGGGTTAGGGCTCTTTATCTGTCAATACTTTCAACTCCTCACATCAATCGCCTTTTTGTTTACATTACACAGTGTGCCTGTTAGGCAAATAATGGTTTATAATTGCAAAAGGGACTCCCGGGTGACGCTATGGAGTAGACAGACACGTAGACTCGCAGCTCCACCGGACCCGTTAATAAATAGCCGATAAAGTAACAAAAAGCAATAAATTAGTACCACACTGCAAGAAAAGGTCGCTAAAGGAATGAGTCAGAAAACAGGCAAGAAAGACATGAAAGTCGGTAAAAATGACAATGTTGTAACAGCTTCCAAGCAGCTAACATCAGCTGAAGCTACACTGCTGAAATCAGCCAGCGATGCTGGCGGGGAATCAGTGATGCTGGCGGAGCGGAGGAAACTTTGACAGGAAAACAGTGACTCCTTTCGGGACTTGAAAGCATCTCTCTACCGAGTGGAGTCATCCATGGAGGAATTAAAACAACGAACTGGGAGGCTAGACAGAAGATTGACCGACGCCGAGAACAGAGTGAGAACAACGGAAGACAGAAGTAGAAGGCAGGCAAGCACTGGGCTATCTGTTGCAGAGTGAGGCTAATCTCACTGTCAAATGTGATGACATGGAAAACAGACTCTGTCGCAACAACATCAGGCTGTATGGAGTTCCAGACTTTCTGAATACTTTGTTAGAGTTTCAAGGAGATGTCGACTTCAAACCAGAGAGAGCGCACAGAGCGCTCAGTCCAAAGCCCAAAGCCGCATCACCGAGATCCATTATGGTTTGGTTTCTGGACTTTAGTGAGAAACAAAAGGTGCTGCTGCAGGCTTGGAAGCAAAGAAATTTTCAGTTCCTAGAGCATATAATTTATTTTGACCATGACTACCCACCTGACCTGCAGAGCAAAAGGAAGAAAGTCAGAGAGGTGATTAAAAAGTTAAAAGAAAAGAACATCAGAACTCAGTCTCCATTCCCAGCCCAGCTAAGACTCTTTGGATGGTGGCACAAAACTGTTCCCCTCACTCCTGAAGGCAGAGTCAACGTTGAAAGAATTTGGCATTGAAACAGCTATGAAGGACAGAGAAATATTGGAAAGGGAACTGACACGAGAGGGATGGACAATACAACAGAACCAGAGGAAGAACCAACAGCTGAATCCAGCGGAGGTCAGAGACATTATTCAAGGGCGACTTCAAAGAGGTGAGAGTCAAAGATGAAAACACAAAAGATTAGATCGGTGACGAAGGATGACAAAAAACACTTGCCGACTCGATTGGTGATGATCAAAAATAATAATAATAAATAATAGCAACAGAGAGAAAGAGTCACTATGAGACTGGACTTGTGATGAAAAAGATCACCATCTAATATGAGGCGAACTTTGCTATCGAGGCGACGTGGTTTCTGTAAAAATACTTTTAATTATAAAAATGGACAAGTTGACGGTAGTGAGTTACAACATAAATGGAGTTAATCATCCCATAAAGAGAAAGAAAATTATGAACCAGCTGAAACGGTTCAATCGTGTTACCTCAGGAGACCCACCTTAATGATATAGAACACAAAAAGCTTAGGAGGGAATGGGAAGGGCAGGTTTTCACTGCTTCATGGGAAAAGGGTAAAAAAAAAAGAAAGAAAAAAAGTTGCAATTCTGGGCCATAGATCACTAGGTTTTACTTCAGAGAAGACATACTAAGACAAGAAGGGGTGCTACATTTTGGTTACGGATACAATCAGCAGGGTTAAGATGTGCTTTTTAAACAAATGAAGATGACCCAAACTTCTTTAAAGAAATCACAGCTCTTTTAACCACTCAGGCTGAAGGATTTATTATAGTGGGAGAGGATTTTAATTGTGTGTTGAACCAAAAGTTAGATAAAAATCCTTTTAAACAGGGACCTATACTATAGCAAACTAAGGTATTGTGCAATATGGTTGAGGATTATGTCAATAAACCTGGCAAACGAAAACAACCTTAACAATGGAGAATGAATATTTCACTGCTGAATCATCCAGAGATAATTCAAAGTATAAAAAAAAAAAAAGATTGGAACAAATATATGGAACACAGTGATAATGGAGAAGTTTCAGTATCCAACTTATGGAAAGTGACAAAAGTTATGTTGAGGGTGATATTGATTGCTCTGTCATCCAAAATAATAAAAAAAAAAAGGTTGTGATAACGAACAAGGAAAATTAGAAAAACTCAAACTGTTTCTCTTACAGACCAATAAATTTGCTCTGCTGCAACGCGAAAATTTTAACCACAATATTGGCAGTTCGTATTCAAAAGGGCATACATACAATAATCAAACCAGACCAAACTGGGTTTATACCGGGTCCTCAAGGGATAAACAATATTAGGAGAACTTTAAATGTGATTTCAGTGCCAAAACACAAATAGGAATCCTTAATGCTTCTCAGCCTACATGCTGAAAAAGCATTTGATAGGGTGGATTGGAAGTATTTGGAACACACATTGGGAAAAAATAAATTTCGTCCAGATTTCACCAATTGGATTGGGGTGTTATATTCAGGACCGATGTCAAAAGTGCTGGTGAATGGGTAGAGGAACTAGACAAGTATGTCCCGTCTCGCCCTTACTATTCGTTATTACTGGGGGGTTCCACCGGGGATGTAAACGTCACGTAACGGCTGCACCACGGTTTAATTTAATTTAATCTGGAACATAAGCGAGACTGCGAGATCCCGCAATAAACCGTGTATCAAGGAAACAACAAACAGCTTACGTTGCTTCTCCAACGTGGAAGAACCTGTTGATCTGACCATCTAGCCTCTACTTTTCTGCTTCTATAATGTGAAGTTGTGATCGGCTACATGAACTACGTATTGTGTTTTTTTATTTTGAGGGGTGGAAGTTTATTTTGTTGATTCTGTGTCGGATTTCCTTTGCTGGTGCAATCTGCTCCGTTGAGCTTGACACGGTTCAGCAACGGCTCCGTCAAAAATAGAAGTGCAGTGAATGATAGTGAGAGCCGCTGCTGAGAAGTTACACAGCGCACCCAGTGGGCGCACTCTCACTGACTAGAGTGGCAGCGATCAGCAACGGTGATTGTGGCACAGCTGTTACGCCCCCTGTGGAAACTGGGCTTTAGTATTGAACCCTTGTCTGAAATTATACGAGTAGACCCTACAATTTATGGAGTTTCAATTGATGGGGTGACTCATAAAATCCAATTTTATGCAGATTATGTTTTTCTGTATGTTACTGACCCTTTGAATTTATTTCCAGTGCTTTTAACCTTTTTGGGGGGAATTTAGTGAAATATCAAGTTACAAAATGAATTAAACAAAATCAGAGGCCACTATGTTAGTAGGCAAGTGGCCTACAGAGTTAGATAAAAAAAAGAAGAAGTTACATTTAATTTTTTTGAAAGGAGATTTAGACAATTAGGCATAATGATTACTGCACAAACATCACATCTATTTAATGAAAATTAAGGCAGATTAATCACACAAATAAAATCAGACTTGACTTGATGGGGGATTCTTTCTCTGTTTCTCTTAGGTAGAATTGAAACAGTCAGGACGAATGTACTTCTTCGATCGGCATATCTCTTCCAGTCGCTGCCTATTTGGATAGAGATTAGCTTCTAATCTCAAAATGTGGGATAAAATGATTTCTGCTTTTATTTGGCAAAAGCAAAACCCTAGTATTGGACAGAAGTTGCTATTTAGCCCAAATTTAAACAGGGTTTTCCCTGCATAGAGCATTTGGTGGCAGCCGCCACCGCCTAATTCCTTATCACCACCAGATCACGGCTGGTTTTCAATCTGTAATTTCACCAAGCGTTTCCCTGTCAGGACCTGTCATTTCATTCATATGCAACTGCAGTTGCAAATAACCACCAGTAGTGGCGGTGGTGCTGTGTCAAAATTATCACTGGCCGACATGTCAAACAAAGCATCTTTTACTGCCACGTCCAGAAAGACTAAGAAGAGGAAGTTTTCACTGCAACGAAACACATCCAGTTCCTTTTAAAAAGTTAATGTTACATGCTACATAAATTCATATTACCAATATTAGTTAACGATATCAGTTTTGCAGGTATGGCGAAATGGAGGATCAGCGAATTTTTCATAAAAAACGAGTGCGAGAAGAGGAGAGAAAAGACAGGTGAGGGAGTGTAGATACTGAAGACAGGCGGCTAAAATGCAGTAATTCGTGTTATTGATGAGATGTGGTAAATTTGGCAGATATGAAAGCAATACAGCTCAGATGTTGAGAGCCTATTTTCCGCACTCAAGACTAAGATATGATTGAGAATACTATCACGAGTTATTTTTTTAAGATTAAAAACACCCCTGCACAACATACTTAAGGAGAGGCACCTGGATGTATGCTGTAAGGTGGCCACTGATGGTCCAAACCAGGAAGTCTTTGAGTAAAAAGACTGCATCAGGAGGTTCTACAGGATGAAACCAAGGAGGGCCAAATGTTCTGCCACTGGCTGTGCCTTGTGCAAGTAAATGGTGGTTAAGCTTCCATGTAATTGAACTGAATGTTAAACAAAGAACATAAAAAATAAATTTATATAAATGAATTAAAATAATACTTTTTTTTTTATTTTAACTCACGTAATTACAACTCCTAAAATAGACTGCTAGTAAAACACTTGTTTGAGCCAGTTGAAGGCACAGTGCATGTGCACCTGTGAGCCCACGATCAGGTACCACCATCAACTCATTTTAAGCCAGGAAAAACCCTGTATAGAATGCTGACTGAATCTGTTGCTGCATTCAGCATTGGCCTGTTGCTGGCAACCTGTAGTGTTGTAATGTTATGACTGTCAGCCCATTTGGAACTGTGAGCACTGATGGCTATTTGGCCACCATGACATGAGGCAGTACATTATTCATTTGCTTTTTTTTCTTTTCTTAAAACAAACCACAAAACCCCCTACAAAAAAAAAGTATTTGCTATATCTGATATTTAATCATTACATTTATCAGAGAATTATTGCATCCTTTGACCCAAAAGATAAAGAGGTGAAGAAGAGGAGAGTATAAGAAAGGGAGAGATAATCAGTTTGCAACCATGCAAAATTAGCCTTTTCGTGTGGAAAAGGCTAACAGAAGAACAATTGATCAGAGTTAGTTAAGTTTAAAAACTGAGCAAAGTGCTGCCAGAAAATAATGTACATGAATACCTACACACCTGACAGCAACCTTCAGACAGTACAGTGTCTAGCATCGTTTAGAAGTCTTATTCTTAAATAACTTAAAACATATATATCATGTCAACTATCAAGTAAAACTCTAAAAAGATCTCTGGGCTGGGCTAAGCCTCAATGTTTCAAGATCCTAACAATGCCTCTGGTCAACATTGCAACTGGTCAGAGCTTTTTTTTTGGCAACATGTGGAGGACTTAATCAATGCTCGGCAAGTGGACATAGTCTAATGCACTTTTGTGAGAAAAACAATGTCCCTCATGAGATTAATAAATTATCTCTCTGAAAGCACATCAAATTAACTATCTGGACAGTTTTCAGGTAATCGAAACATGATATATACCAAGTTTGATTGAGATTGGAACAATTAAGAAATAATAATAATAATAATAATAAAGAGAGCACTCAAAGAAAATAAATAACTTGTGTTATTATCATTATTTCTGATATCTGCACAAAACTGAGTAAATATGTGAAGTACAAATATGTCCCAGCTGCATGTATGCAAAAGTAGTTACGCTTCAATAAACTGTAATAATAATAATAATAATATTATAATAATAATGAGGATGATAACAGAAACCACAATAATTGTTGTGATTCCTTTAAGAAAATACAGGGTGCCGAAAGTGTGACCAAGAAAGGCATCCCTCTACTTGTCAAACGGAATACCAAAACTATTGAGCCATTCTGCCCTGAACACTGCATTTACATTAGGAAAAGCTGAAATAGCACATTTTTGTTAGATACTTACTGACGCCATCCACCTCAGAAGATCCAGAGCCCCTCATCCTGAGATACATTAGGCCAAGCAGCAGAAAGAAGAGGCAGGCTGCCGTGAGCAGGAACATGGACAGATAATGGGCGCTAAAGCTACCAGAGGAGGCTAGCTCTTCCCTTTTAAACTGCAGGAGCAACTCATCCTCAGGTACTGATAGCTTTTTATTCAGTACTGCCTGACTGCAAGAGTGGTTTGGAGCGGAGATGTGATTGGAGTGGTTGCCCTTGTACATCTGTGACGGGCTGCTGTAGCCAGAGAAGCGCGGTCTCAACCCAATGCTGAACGTACTTGTGCTATTACTTCTAAGTGTTCCGTCTTCACCGTAAACGTGGTTGTTTTTCCCAGCCTTCCCTCCATGGTCCTCAATAAGGGACACGTAGGGTTTTCTGTGAAACCTGTGGCTCCGCGAATCTCCCGTTGAGTTTAAGTTACTTCCCTTTGATTCATCTTCATCCTCCCCACGGCTTCCCATCATGTTTCGAGTCCCAGACGTATAAACTGCACAGTTTTTCTCTCCAATATGAAACCCGGAATCGTCTACAAGAGTAGAGAACGGTTCAATCGTGTGGCCGCGTCGAGGTTCCAATCTATTCCGCTGTCGATCTCTGGCGCCAGGGCCCACAACTTCCTCGTCAGAGTCTGAGTACTCTCCAGCTAGTTTTGTAGTGTTCAGGCGAGACGCCCCACGACCATTTACAGAGCGTGAATTCTTCAGTTCTTCCTCGCAACCATCCTCGTCCCCTGATTCGTCATAATGCCTAGAACTCTCAACAACTCCCCAACTCAACGAGACATTTCTCTGTCCGTCTGGAGCCGGGGATGAATTGATATTCAGAGTAGTCCCAGCGTCACGTTGCCTCTTGATAGCCTCAGTCAGTGGTGTAACCGGTTTTATCTTCGGTTGTTGTTGACAACCAGTGCCTTGGTTTGACCCCCCACTGTGACCAAGGCCCTTTCTTTTCAGTGGAATTTCAGCGTCAGACTCGTCGGAGCTGAAGCCGAGGACAGAGGACTTCCGGCCCGGTCTCCTGCTTGAGCTCGGGTGCGTGACGTCATGTCTAACTGGCCTGGTTACCGCCGTGTACTTACTGCTAGTAGTGCTAGTAATGGCCCCGCTGCCACGGGCTTTACCTGGTTTGCACCCTCGCTGTTTTTGCTCTTCACGAAACTTCTTCAATTTTTTCAAATACACCGGGCGAGTGTTTTCGGTGACTGGTCCTGGAGAATAACCAAAGTACTTCAATTGGGAAAAAAGCTCCTCGTCTGTTAACTGCGTTGACGCCATCTTGGGGATAAAAAAAAAAATCCCTTGAACAAGGTTCTTATTTTTCCGTTTTTATGGCGGGTGGCTACTAGCGTAAAGCTGCATTACTGCCACCTACCAGACCGGAGGTTCGACAGGAATTTTAATATTTTTTATACTATTATATTATTTTTTAAAATTTATTTTGAATACTATTTATTATATTCCAAAAACAATAGCAATAAAGAACAGAAGAAAAAAATAAAGAAAATAACACTTTTTCCTGTGACATAGTTAATTATATGAAGTCCAGTCTTGTTACACTTCTGGTGTTTTTATAGGCTTAATTATTGTGATATAGTCAGTAAATTAAAGAACAATAGCAATCAGGTCAAAGTAATTTTCTTTGTTTTGTATTTATGAATATTAAGTTTTCCCTGCAAAATCATCACAATGTATTAAACATTTGAATTGTTATCAGGGTTCTCCAGTGCATCCAAAAGTTTTTGGAGTGCACAGATCACACCGATATGCCTAATATTTAGCAGATATCTTAATTTTTTGTTTCTTTTTTGTATGTGTCTATCTCCAAACTGTTTTCAGCTCCTTTATACAACATGTAAGTTGCCTCTTTTATGTCTCATAAAGTTGGAGTTCAAATAATGGTATAATATTATGATACACAGAGCTGTCTGTTTGTTTACATATGTATGTTTGTCCTTGTGCGGTATGTAGTGAGCCCATAAAAAAGATTACATAGGACAAGACTTGGTACCACATCAGTGTCTTGAATATCAAAACAATATGACTAAAAGTAATTAAGATGATGTTAATTATCCTATTTATTTAATTGTTGATTTGAAATCATGAAAGGGTACACTGAATAAGAGAATAACAATAACCCACAGCAGATGTTTTAACATGTCTCATCTGAGAAAACAGGTGTATTGATGATTGTCGGTTCGAGGGCACACAGTCACTACAGTGTGATGATATAAAAAACATCCACAGAACCTTGAGCTGTTGCTGCTGATCGTGTTGTTCTGTGTTCTATTGTTATTTATGAGACTGTGAAACTGAATTGTCCTTTTGGGATAAAACACATTTATCTGAATGTCTGAATATACTACCAAAATCATGAGCATTCTGTCCCAGTGTGATGCAGAAAAAATTGTAATTTGTTTGTTCAAGATTGAACTACTCTACTTGTCAAAGGGCTGTTCCAAAGTTCTATGAAAAGCGATCATATTTCTTCAGTTTTAGCTTCTCTTTCTTGTTCCCTGTTAGATCCAGAAATAAATTAAAAAATATTTTCTTCACATTCTTACATTATATCTCATATTTAAGTAATTTCCCAACAGAGTACTTCACTCTCAGACTGCAGGCTACTTGAGGTTCCTAGAGTTTCAAAAAGTAGAATGGGAAGCAGAGCTTTCCGTGATCTGGACCCTCTTTTATGAAACCAGCTGTCAGTATAGGTTCAAGAGGCAGACACCCTCCCTATCTTTAAGATTAAACTTAAATCTTTCCTTTTTATAAAGATTAGTTAGGGCTGGATTGGGTGACCCTGAGCCATCCCTTCAGTTATACTGCTATAATTCCTAGGCTGCTGGGGATCTCCCATGATGTATTAAGCATCTCTCTGTACTCAGCAGTCTTTACTTTACAAATATAAATGTGACATTACTGTTGTCTTAACTTGTTTTTAAATTTTTCTTTTCTCAGCAGGTGTCTCTGCTCTAGTGTTATGATGCCTGTTGACCCCTCTTTCTTGTCTTCGCAACCCTCAACTGGTCATGGTAGATGGCTACCTCTCCTTAGTTTCATTCTGCTTCAAGTTTCTTCCTGTTAAATATGTGCTTTCTACTCCACTGTTGCCTCATCCATACTCAGGACAGAGGGACTGAAACAAAGATAAGATTTGGTGTGGTTTTTCCATTGGTCCATTGATTCATTAGTTTTTAATTTGCTCGGCAACTTTTTATGGAGTGGCATTATATGAATTGGACCAATTTGGATTATAATGAATTGGATTTAATTGGATTCAAACTGGATTACTACAAGCTCTATCAAAGTGCACTATGTTTTTAAAGTACCTCAAATCACTTTTCGGTGAATTTACACTACATATACAAATTTAACCAAATTGAATAGACTGGATATCTTTTCAGTGACAAGACAATATCAACCCAAACTGCTTATATTTAAAATCAAAGCCAGTTAAATTCTAATATGTAGGCTATCTTAACTATGTTATATATAGTAATATAGTGGAACTAATGTTGCCACAGTAACAGTTACTTTGTAACGCAGAATGTTCGAGTGGAAGTGAATGTGTTGTTGACCGGGGTTATGACATTTTCTTATGTGTTGATGTCTTGAGCTGTCATTAAGAGTAAATATAAACGGATCAAGCTGACCCTCTTTTATTTTAACTTTCAGATTTTTGCTAAACTGTTTCAATTGACCGCTTTCATTTAAGATTTAGAGTATACCATCTCATGGTTTCACACACATTAAATTAACCCAATATGATGTTGCACTTGATTTTTCCTCTCTTCCTGATAGTTCCACTTCTTGTATCCAATAGGTTGAAGATCCAGACTAGCAAACACAATGTGGTAAGCCTCAACACAATTCATAGTAGGGGGTGCGGTGGCTGTCAGAGCATACCATGTACTCAGGAAACAGGAGGGTAATTAGAATGTTTTTTTTTTACTGAATGGTGAATGAATGAGCAATACGTTTTTCCTGCTAACACCACAAACTTATAGAAGATATGCAAAATCTGTGTGCAGACATTAAAGGACTTAAGCTTTTTTAAGAAGTACAGTCTCTTATGTTACCTCTTATAGGCAGTCGAAGCGTTGAATTGTCAATTCAGTCTACTATGCTATCTAGGTAAACCCCCAGGTATGTTTCTCATTGTCTGTGTATGAGATTCCATTATCTGTTGCAGAAAAAAATGGAAAGATTTGTAAGATTTTACACTAGGAAGTGGCTAGGTGTTCTTAGAATCTAAGAACACTCAGCATCTAGGACCTAGATGCTTAAGAACTGTGTCACTGTATGGGAAAGGCATACTTCAGCCCCCAGTATCTAGTCTAGTAGAGGACTTTAAATGTACTAAAGTTAGGACAGAGCTCTTGTTAGCTGGGAGTAAAGATGTGGTAGTTAGTAAGGTGGTTCCGAACCCAACCAAGGGGAGGAAATGGAATCCAAGAAGGCAGTTCAGGAGGCCGAAGCAACTCTTAGACATACTGAGATTGTAGGTAATGTTCAAATGGGCCGGGGAGGCTTGGGGCATAAGCAAACCAGTGTGGAGTAGATCAGGTCCCAAGGAGAAGAGAAAGCTAGTTGTTGAGCAGGTTCGTAGACAGGAGGAAATGTTAAGGGGTACAAAGGCAGTGGCTCAGGCTAAACAGAGACAGTGGTTTAATTGGGAAGGTGTAGAGAAGAAAAAGCTTAGTTGGAAAGAGCTGTAGAGTATGGAGGAAAGGAGTATTAGATTTTTGATAGACAACATATGATGTATTGCCAACTCCCCAGAACCTAAAACTCTGGGTAAATGGAGACCCGCTGTCTGTTATGTTCAGGTACTGCAACTCTAGGGCATATTTTGTCAGGTTGTAAGGTTAGTCTGTCATAAGGCCGGTATACGTGGCGACATAACCAAGTATTAAGATGCTTAGCTGCATGTATTGAAGATAAAGAAAAGCAGGTACATTTAGGAGGGTCTAAGGTGAAGAGAGTGGCAATTCAGTTTGTTCAAGAGGGGTGAAAGTTAATAAGACAATAAGGAGGCAAGGCAGCTTAGAGGATGCTTGTGATTGGGAGATACAGGTAGATTTAGGAGGAAAGCTTGTTGTTCCCCAGGAAACAGCCTCTATAAATCTAAAGCCTAATATAGTCTTGTGGTCTAAGAGTAGAATGAGAGTCTATTTCATAGAGCTGACTGTTCCTTGGGAGGAATTAGTGGTAGAAGCGTATGAAAGGAAAAAGCTTAGGTATGTGGTAAAAGGTAAATGGACTTGTACTTGTATTACTGGAGTTGGGGGCAGAAGCAAGGTTTACTCTAACATCAAGAGAGGCTACATGGCTAAGCCACTACCACACTTGGGCCAGTCTTATCACTTGTCCCTACTCTTAATCCTAGCATATACTTCTCTCAGGAAAAGTGCTCTCACTACAAGGGACTGTTAAAACATGGTCTAAAGGCACAACTCATCAGTTTCAGGACTGCTTCAAGAAGACAAACCTTTTCAGGCTCAAATCTTTTCTTGCTTGATTCCCTGCAGGTTCCAGTGCCTGAAAGGACTCCTGACACAGTGAGGGACCTATACAGGGACACATATTTCCGTTGATCCTTATTGTTGTCATCTTTGAGTTGGAACTTCTTTTCATAATTTAGCATCAACACAGTAGCAGTTTAAGTTAGAGCAAGGGCAAGAAGTCTAAATGAACAGAGATCATTTTCCAAACGTTAGGTCATGGCATCTCACTGTGAATATAAATGTATAAACAAATTTCTAACACTTTGCATGAACCGTACAATAATGACAAGTTTCGAGTTCAAGTTGTGATGAATTGTTTAATTATTGTTTTTCAAGCTGTGGAGAGAAAACAGAATTAAATACAGTTCATACCATGACCTTCTCCTTTGTCAGAATTTATACTTGCATCCCTCTCCAGTTTCATAATCTCGAGCTTGATCTTTTTTATTTTCAGTTTCTTGTATTCCATATCTAGTCTGATGCTCTCTAAACCCAACAGAAGTTTCCGTTTGTACAGAGTTCAGACATCCTGCGATAGAGGAAATGAGCCTGTGAGTAGTATGTAGGTAGTGATAGTAATGTGAAGAGTTACTTACTTCACTCTTTGCTGCTGGAATTTGTGTTCCTGTTGCAACCTGCAGTAATGTGTCTTGGTGATAATTAGGCCTATTGGTATAGACTAGGTAGATTAAAGACGCATCCAAACGTTTCACATTTTTAATAATAAATAGCCTACCTGTGGCATTTCTGTGTCTACAGACACAGTTTTATCATCGAATGCCCGAGATGTGCTGGGGCCATCAAACTGCAAACGGAGAAACATTGCAGTTGTTGAAGATCAGAGGGATGCATAGTATTTCCATCGAAAGAAAATTCAATTGAATACAACTACTTACACATGGGTTAGGGATGTCCTCTGTGGTCTGGGGATCAAGCAGGCAGATGGTGTCTCCCACCACTGACAGATATAGGCACAACATCAGTTATTATAATTGAGAGACTGACATTTTGAGGGAAAGTGATCAATACCTTCTACGCACACTCTTGGGAACATATCCTGAGGAGGTCCCTCCCTCTATTACTTCCATCAGTGACCGCCCTCGATTGCTGGTTAGAGCAAGTTCCTCTACTGGTGTGAGATTTTCGGGTGGAGGACCTCCACCAGTGGCAGAGGCCTATGCCTTTTTTTTTGGTAGCTACAGTGCAACATATTTACAGCTCAACACATTTTTTTGGACACACATTTCTTTAAAGGCTACTCTGAAATATGTTCTTGTACTTTACTTTCACCTGCTGCAAGGTATGCTTTTGGCTGTGAAGATTGCTCCTGTTGAAATGTAACAGTGAAGAATTAATATGCAGGTCACACACTCACGATAATATAGTCACAAAGTATGATGATGCGTGTTGATTATTGGGTTATTAATAAACTGAGCAGGGTCAATATATTTGTGCAGTACATCTCATATAGAGACAATTCAGCATGCTTTATGTAAAAAAAAAAAAAAAAGTATATATATCTATAACACAAATAGGGGAGCATAAATACAAGAGGACAGTGAAATAAACATAAGTAACAATTGACAATGGTATGAAACTTGTATAACTTGCGCATTTAACTTGCTCTCCTTTTCTCCACCATCCACTTGTCTGGGCTTCTTACGTTCCTCAGGCACTCGCACATAGCCAGGCTTTGTAAGCCGCGATTGAATCAGCCTTGATTAGATGCAACTGAAATGTCTTTGTGGAACAACTTGAAGATTAATTGGGAGATGGCGTTAGTTTAAGCAAGGCTTTCCCGATGCTTTCTTTTGCCAGGCTGTATTTCTTTACCTCCATTCGTGGAACATCCCTCTGGTCTCCTTCAACCATCTATCAAATTATCCATCCATCCATTTTCTATACCCGCTTAATCCCTCCGTCGGGTTGTAGGGGAGCTGGAGCCTATCCCAGCAGTGATGGGGCGAGAAGCAGGGTACACCCTGGACAGGTCGCCAACCCATCACAGGGCCACAAAGAGACAAACAACCACACACACGCTCACACTCACTCCTAAGGACAATTTTTTAGAGACGCCAATTAACCTAACATGCGTGTTTTTGGATGGTGGGAAGAGGGAGTACCCAGAGAGAACCCACGCATACATGGGGAGAACATGCAAACTCCACACAGAAAGGTCCCAGCCGGGAGTTGAACCTGGAACCCTCTCGCTGTGAGGCTAACCACCACACCACCGTTACCAAATTAAACTATCAAATTAATACTTGTGAATCAGGAATTGAAATGGCTTGAGAATGTATAGGTTGCCAGATTTAGAAGTTTGTAACAGTGATATAGACTGGATACAGTTATTACTTTTACTTTGTATAATGTGTGTGAACAAACATTTGTTTAAGATTTAAATTTTTTTTTATCTTATGTTAAATTTTTAAAGTTAAGTTAGGGTTAACACAATATTTTGTCATCTCAATAAACAGGAAAAAAAAAAAACGTTAGCTTGAGTGAAGCAGTTTATTCATTCTTCTAATCCTAATGTATATGAACTGAAACATTTTACATTGAATTGGTTATGAATAACATACAGGTTATGAAGACAGTCATGCAGTTAATCTGATGTATACCTCAAACTGTGATACCAGTAAGTGAAGTTACTGTCCAGGCAATGAGGCTCTGAGGTTGAGGAGAATTAACACATCACATGGTGCTAAACAGTAAACCCCCAACTCATTCAGAACAGACTTTGGTGGAGGATCCCCTGAACCATCACAATCTCTTGTCTCTTGCTCAGACTCTTTAAGGACAGACCTTAACAGAACAGCAGAGCCTACAGTCAGACATAAGATGATGCTTGCCTCCTTCACACTGCAAAAAGATAAAGATAGAGACCAGACAAATCATAATGCAGAAAGAAATAATGTTCACTTGGTGTGCAAATTTTCCATTTTCTCTCCTAAAATGATTACATCATATGGTTTTATAGGTGCTATTTTTCAGCTTTGCCTTTTTAATACCTTTCCTTACTGTATTATTCCAGGACTGAATTGCAAACAAAACACAGCCAGATCTCTTGAAAAACACACATTTCGAGTTTCTTCATCACACTTGTGAAGTGTAAAAACTGTGATAGGCCTCTGGACTACTCTCAAAGTCAAGTTTGTATATGCATTTCATTGTATTTTTCTACTTTGTTGTCTTTTCACAAGATTTGTCATTGAAAATCAAACTGCTCCTTGTAACCAGTAATGTGTGTATATCCAAAGCTTAACTTTCCTTCTATTATTTCTAGGTCTTTGTCTGCCCCCAAAAGAACACAATATTTCTGATTATTAAAAAAAAACCTGAGCCAAAATGGTCTTGTTGATTTTTCCTTTCTGCATCAACAACTCAGTTGTTTATTTGGTTACAATTATTTTATTTTTTTCCCCAACCTTTCAATAACATCTATGTAGCAACATAGCCTGTGATCAATTGACAACATGGATGTTGCTACATACCCCGGTCTGTATAACTGATGCAGAAGTGAAGCAATGTAATAATCAGAAATATTATATTAATATTATTTATATATATATATATATATATATATATATATTTATATATATATATTTATATATATATATATATATAAATAAATAAATAAATGTTATATATAATCAAAGCTGCTCCAAACATAGTATAGTTCAATTTCCATAGTCAAATTACCATTTAACATACAATGAAGTCTCTTTGTTTCTAGAGCTTTACTAGGCACTGCAAAAAAAGCTTATTCCACCCATATTAAATGGAAACTGAAGTGGACAAGGACCCAAATTTTGAAAAATGCATGTCAAGTCCAGCTGTATCATACACTGAAAATCCTTAGTTGAGACTATTGACACAATGCATTCCTTAGCCCTCCACCTTAACAACTGAATGTGTAACCCTGATCAATACCTTTATCTCAAATATCAACTCCTACAAACACTAACACTTACTGCTTAAAGAAGTTCTCAGGTCTTTTGCAGTAGTGACCAAACAGAGGAAATAGGTTTCTGGTCATGTCAAACTGAAGTTGGGCCGCTCCACCATCACTGAAGTGATTAGACAGGATCACCTGAAAGAGAGGTAAGTAGATAGACATTATTTAATTGAAATGGCATTGGTGAACAGTTATGTGGTTGAGGTGTTACGTAGCAAATGCATAAATAAAAGTTGTGATTATTTAACCGACTTATACCTTTTTATGTTTTTATATTTTGGGGAAACATAAAAATAAAATAAAATCTCCTTCCAGGTATACATTAAATATCTTAGTATTAATCTGTATCCATCAAAAATATTAGTAGGATTGGCACTGTCAGTTATCAATTTCACAGAGCATGGTTTGCTGTTCCATCAACAAATGCAGGATAAATCACTATCATACAAAGAAGAAGCAATGTGAAAACTTGGATCAGAAATGCTGTGGTTTCCTCTGTGCCAAAGCTAATTTAAAAATGGACTGAGGCAAAGTGGAAAACTGCTGAGTATACTTGCATACTTCAGCAAGACAATGCTGAAACTAGATACTGCATCTACAACAGCATGGCTTCATGGTAGAATAGTCCAGGTACTGGATTGGTCTGTCTGCATTCGAGACCTTTCATCAATTTTAAACATCTGGTGCACAATAAAATGCAAAATAAACAATGGAGTTTATTCGCTCCCATGCCATCTCGGTGCATTTCCCTTGGTGCTCTGGCTTCTCGTGGATCACCATTCAGAAACATGAAAGGCAACCCAGGGAGAGGAGGTAAAAAAGAGGCTGTAAAGGTGAGAGCAGCCCAGCAATCCGCCACTTCCCAGCATTTTTCTCACCAACACAAGATCCCTCTAATCTAACCTAATGACATAGATGAATTGAGGCTAAAGGTTGCAATTAACAACATCATGAACGACAGCTGCATTCAATTCAATTCAGTTTTATTTATATAGCACCAAATTACAACAATTGTCATCTCAAGGCACTTGAATAATATAGTCCAATTCAAGCCAATTGGAATTCAATTCATTGTAATCAATTCTGATCATCATAGACACTAGGGCTGCCACGATTAGTCGACTAATCACCATTATGTCGACGACTAATTTAATAGTCGATGCATCGTTTATTTTTATTTATTTATTTTTTTAAATTTTGTTTTTCCTCTCAAAACTGCTGCGGCACCTGCTGCGTCTGCCTTTCTGTCCTTGACACACATGTGCAGTAGTGGTAACCGGGGGTCAGCCGTGATGTCACAGGAAGTTAAACCAGACGGGCTCCGGTATCATGGCTATCCGGGAACGGAGCTCAAGGAGAAGCAAGTGTGGGAGCATTTTAAGAAAACTAAAGACAAATGTGTGCAATGCAATATCTGTAAAGCAGAATTTGCCTTCCACAGCAGCATAACGACGATGCACGAGCACCTGAAAAGGAAGCATGTTGTTGTGGCTGATTGTGAAGAGGGATTGTCATCTTGGTAAGCTAACTCGCTAGTTAGCTGCTAAAATTAGCGTAAACAGAGAGTTAACTTGCTACTTATTCATATTGATAGCTGTAAACCTTAACATTAGCGATGACAATTTGATTAATTAGCCTTAGGACATATATTTCATGTGTTTTCTGTAACGTTATAACAGTGATGGGTTTGAATAGGAATGCTAATGTTTTCTCACGTTATGTTTCAGTGCTAAAAAAGTATGTTCATCTGGACGGCTTTGTTACAAAGCTAGCAAATGTCCTGACTGAGTCCATACTGAACATGTTGGTGTTATATTTGAGTCAATTGAGTTTTTAGCATATACCTTAAACACTCCAAGCAGAAAGCTAATGATGGTTATATAAAAGCAGGTGAATCCTGGTGCGATAAGCTGTATGTTTTACATTCAATATACGTATGATCCGATTAGTCAACTAATCGAAAAAAAAAAAAAAAATCGGTGATTTGTTGACTATTAAAATAATTGATTGTGGCAGCCCTAATAGACACATTGTTTCACTCATTCATTCTTTTATTCTGGACATAGCTATCAAGTTGGCAGGCCACAGAGTACATCTGCTTAACAGGGCCAGAGACTCCAGTAAGAGCACAGGGGTCTGGTTATGCCAACAACAGCCGATGTACAAACACGAAGACTGTAAGTCGTCGCTGTTTCCCAGAACTGGAGACAGTCTCACAGTTTAATGTAGACCTATCTGTTAGAATAATCTAGCTTCCTTGGAAGTGTGTTCATCATGGTAACTGAAATGTACATGCCACAGGCTGCTAAGACTAGCTGGGCTCTTGGATATCATTAGCAGTCGACAGAGCTTATTTCCTGAGGAGGTGCATGTCATTGCAGGGGATTTTAATAATGCTGATTTAAAGACAACTTTAAGTAGAGCTTCAGGGCTAAACTAAAAACAAACCTGGGTTTGTAAAACCATATGTCACTGCTCTTGATTTCAGCATACAAACATGCAAACACTTGGCTGGGGTCTTTACCAAGATTTTCAATGATTCCCTGTCCCGCCCTGCCTGGTTTGACCCACAATGGTTTCTGACCTATCCTCTTAGCCCCTAAGTGATTGAGGCAGATGGTTGCCCCTCTGCTAGAGAGGTCTTCTTTTCTTTACTGTCGCTCAGTAACCCATTTAACACAGTTCTACTGAGATGGATTGAATTGTATGTAACTGAAGTTGTTTAGCTTCTCTATAAAGTGCCCTGAGATGTTTTTTGTTGTGAACTGACGCTAAAGGAATAAACCGAACAAATCTAACTACGGGTAGAAATAAAGTCACCTTGACCTTGAACTGAATATCAATCTAATTGCAAAGATTTGTGTTCGTAGGAGGAATTCAAAATTTAAATAAAAGGCAAAATAGGACTAATTTTGGAAAATCACACAATATCTAAATGTATAACTCTATTGTTGCATTTTCTACACTTGAGACCATACAGGGTTAGGGTTGGTGAAATATAAGAGTTACAGATAAATGGACAAGCAGCTCATCTGTACCTTGCACAAAGAAACTACAGAAAGGGGGCCAGAGCCTTTAAATTATGAAAATGACGTCTTCCCATGCAATAGACCTCTTGCGAAGAAGCCTGTCAATCTCATGTCTATTTTAAAGTTTCTTTTTAAAATATCATGTCGCAAATGATCACAAACAGAATGGTGGGTTTTTAGTAGGAAAAAATGTCTTACTTCTTGGTAGAGAAAGTTGTCAAGTCGGTCTGCCAGGCCCTGCCAAGCCAATTGAAACAGAGACAGACTCAAGACCTGATGCAGGTTCAACAATCTGTCCCTCACACACAGCATCATGGGACATGCTGAACTAGAAAGGGACATGGTGGACTGGTCGTGCTGGGATGGAAGGGACAACCACCTAAAGGTATGAGTAAAAGTGAGAAATGAGTAATATTTTTCTAACTTTTATACTTTGACCAACCTGTTCAAAACAGCAAGAAAACACAGCAAAAAAGCATAAAAATATGATTGCATTGGCAGTAACAATACAGAGTTAATATTTTCTTTTCCTTCCATTTTAGGGCACCTCTGTCTCTTGTCTCTGAATTGCAGTAATCTCTCTATGGGAAGCATTTTCATTTACCACTTAAATCACTCAACCAAGACATTCTTTTTTGTTGTCAAACCTGTAAACTTTGTTTAGACCATTAGATGCTCAGCAAGGTTGGCAGGAGCAGGACGGAGAACAGGTGGAGTAAGTTCAGGCCAGGTCTTCCCTCAATACTAATGTGGAATGTTTGAGATCACCGGTAAATAAAATGGGCGTGTTTGAAGCACTCAGGAGGACACAGAAAGAAAAAAGAGAACGCGGAATGTGTTTTACTGAAACATGTTTGCAGGAGCATATACTGGACACATATTACCTGACACTATGACATCACCAGCTCAGTTGTTGCAAGACTAAAAACCCAACCTCCAAACACGTAAATAGTGACTTCTCGGGATCTCCCTCTCTGTTACTCTTCAAATATTCCAATGGTTTGTCAACTGCTCCACCAAAGAAAAAGGAAAGTTTATCATATGTAGATGCATACAGTTCCCCTGCTTGTCCACCACTATGGAAATCCTCCTCACCTCCAACTATATACCAATCATTCAGCAGCAACCTGTTACTATAAGGGCATTGAAAATGGTCTGAAGAAGTTGAAGATTATCTTTAAGGATGCTTTGAAAGCACAGATTGGAACGCACACCACATGGAGAAAAGGACAATTCCATACGTATGTGAAAGACTACAATCACCTCTTCCTATAACCACAAACTCCCTGTCACATCTCCATGTTGTGACCCTGCACCCCAGTCATGGATCTTAACAAGGCCTCAACAACTTCTCCCCCCACATTCTCTGCCTTCCTCCAGTAGTCAGGAGAAGCGGCTGGAGAGGCCGAACCAGAAGAAGGCTATAAGTCCAGATGGTGTCAGCCCCACTGTCCTGAGGACCTATGCAAATCAGTTATGTGGGATTCTATAGCACCTATCCAACCTTTGCCTGAGTCGAGAGAGAGTTCCACAGCTGTGGTAGACAACCTGCTTAATTTCTGCCTAAAAAAAGTAACTTGTACTGGCTTATCTTAGAAGACTATCGTCCTGGGGTTGGACTAGAAAATAGCATAATCAGCAAGTTCATTCTCATCTGCACAAACGAGACAGCACAGTGAAGATCATGTTCTTTGATTTCTTCTATAATACAATTCAGCACATACTGTTATGTAAGAAGCTGCAGAAAATAAAGATGGAAGCCTCCAAACCACCTGGATTCTTGACTCACAAACAGACGACAGTTCTTGAGACTGAAGGGTTGTGTTTCAGTGAAGGTGGTCAGCAGCACAGGAGCATCACAGGGTACTGTGCTCTCACTGTTGCTCTTTACTCAGACCACAGACTCTCAGTCCTATCATCTCCAGAAATACTTAAGAGGACTCTGCAATTGTATGGTGAACAGGTGATGGACAAGAGGCTGAGTACAGGGAACTGGTTGATCACTTTGTGGTATGGTATGAGAACAATTACCTCATCTTGAACACAAACAAAACAAGAGATGATTGTGAATTTTAGAGAATCAAAAATAAGTCAACCATTATCTCCATCCTGGGAGAAGAGGTGGAGGTGGTTGAAGAATGCAGACAGACTAGACTGTAAATGCAACACTGAGGCCGTTTAAAAAAAACAAAAGACAGAACAGACTGTACTTCTTAAAGAAACTTAGGTCCTTCAATGTCTGCACCAAAATGCTGCATACACCGATCAGCATTAACATTATGGTCACCTGCCCAATATAGATTGTGTTCTCCTCATCCTGCCAAAAGAGCAAGGAGTGGTCAAAGAGGATCTGAAGGTGTCCTGGAGTGTCTTGTACCTGGACCTTTTGGGCCCTGTGGGTTGCAGGGAAAGTCTTCATGTAGTGGGTTTACTTCCCACAGATGCTATCAGATTATATTGGTATCTGGAGAGTTTACAGGTCAGGAGAACACCTCAGGCTCTTTGATATGCTTTTTAGCCCTTCCTAAGCTGTTTTTGCAAGGCTCTGTCCACCCTATCGTGAGGAAGCTATTTGACTACCTTGGTCAGGGTGATGAACGTGTCTTCTAGTCCTCAGGCTCTGCCTCCTCAGTCGGGAAAATGCTAGCTGGATTAAGGAAGTCTTCAAAATGCTCCTTATACTGCCTGATGATATCCCCAGATCAGGTCAATAGTTCTCCAAAAGACAAAATACAACCTGGGAAGGACTCTGTTTTCCCTTCCTGAATTGCTGAATAGTTTGCTAAAACTGCTTTGAGGCCAACCAAGTCTTTCTCCAATACTCAAGTTTTATCCTCTGCAACGCTGCAAACCGTTTGTCCGCTCCATACGTATAGGCTGCTTTAGATAACCTCCAAGACCGAAAGGCCTCCTTCAACAGCTGGAAGCCTCATCTGCAATACAGGCTCTGAACATAGCCAAATAGCATATGTCCCCAGCTTTCCCCTTTAAAGGCTCATTTATGTTTATGTAAATAGACACATCCATTTAAACACTGTCAAGTGTCATTGCCCACATACTGCGTTGCAGAGTTCACTTTGGAGTTCCAACATCAGTTTCAGACAATAGCAAACCTGGCAACAGTAGAGATCATGATAATGCATCTTCACAGAAAGAGACATTAAAAAGGGGAAGCGCAGTAGATGGCAGTGGTCTGCGCGGCCATTAAATACATTGCGGCATGTGACTAGAGTTCCAACATTTTTATTTTCATCTTCTTCTTGTTTGTTCCTTGTGCTGGTCGCATGTAAGCTATGCCTCACAACACTGCCCCCATGATTATGGAATTCCTACAAGGCTACAAAAGGAGCTATTTAAGTGCTGACCATTTACTATTAACACCCCTAGATTCAAGTTTTGAATAGACAGAAAAATAGACAGACAGAAAGACACTTCAGATGTTCTTCAGGCTATTAAAACAACTATTAAATTGGTGCTTGATCTGTACTTTCCGTCATTATTCTTCTAGCTGAGTAAATACAATACAACCCTACTTGTGGTGAAAGTAGGTCAAAGGTCAGTAACAACCCGCAGACATTTATTTATTTAACTGCTCTGAACTAATAAAGTACTTATCAAAAAGCTGATGTCTTACCTCTCTTGACAGTAGGGTTTGGCTTTTTCTGCAATTTCTCTCATGAGGAATTCCAACAGTCTTCCCAACATGTCTCCTTTTAAGCGATCCAACAGTGCCAACAGACCATCAAAAAGAGATCCCTCCAGTGAAGCCAAGCGACCGACCTCCATCATGCCCAGGCCCCTCAGAACTGCTTCTTCACCAAGAGAAACAGCTGCCTGCTGCAGCTGAAGGAAAAACTGAGGGCAAAGAAAACAAATCAAATGTGAATTTATTGTCAATATACCAAAGTGAACAATACTGTCTTTCACTAAAAAGCTAACATATTGAGCACAAATCCATGATTCCAAGCGTAAATTCCAGTTGTCTTGATGAATTACAGCAATCAATTTAACTCTTGCTCTTCACTGTTTGAACAGTTCTAAAAACAAATAAAAAAAAAACTCTTGAGGATGAGGGGATGGTTACTGTCTTCCACCAAATTTCATGAAATAGCCTAACCATACTTCAAAGAAGATGAGAGGTAGCACAATCCATCAACAAAGCTGTTTTACGTCGGCTCATCCTCATTATACCTGACTCACATCGAGCTACACAGGTTGGACCATTTGAAAGTGAAACGCTCACTATTAGAAAATATTGAAGAGCCAGAAGGGTGAGGGGAGGGGTCTTCTTCCCACACCCCTGCTCCCTGGTTGCTGCTCGGGGCGGGAGAGGCCAGGAGGATTAATTAATTGTTCTGCTGGTTCGGGGTCTGTGGTGGCTGGGGGGCTGCTGGCCCCCTGGTGTGCCCGCTGCGCTACACCCCAGCGGAGTTGAGGGAGGGAGGACGTGTGGATGTATGGGACGTGAAAGTGTGTGTGGTAATGATTGGGCCTGGATCTGGGACTTGCTGTCGCCTGGCCTGCTTGTGCTTCTCCCGATGGGGGGGCAGCGTTGCCTCTCCCTGCTGCTCGCGACTTCACCCACCTGTGGGCACGTCTTGGCTCCCAGGGCACTTGGCCAGGGGCGCTGGGGCAGGCGCTGACCCACTGTGTGGCTGTCTGGGGCGCTTGGCCCTCCTGGGTATTGGGTGGGGCCTCTGCCGGGGGGTTTGGGGGCGCTCGGGCTCCTGGGGCCCGGGTCCGGTGCACGGCCCGTGTCTGGGCGGCTGGGACCTGGCGGGGTCGGTGGGCTGTTGCCCCTGGCTCCCGGAGGGCCTCTGCCCTATGCTTATGGGGGCTCTGTCCGGGGGCTTCCTCTGCAGTCTTCTGGGTGGCTGCGTGGTTGTCCCTGTGGTGGGCTTCCTGGGTTCTGTGCTCCGTGGGGGCTGCTGGTGGCCTGGGTCTTGTGGCCCTCTCTGCCTGCTTCTGATTGCGGGGGGGGATTGTAGCCCCGTACACTTATACAGCCCAGTAGCATGCTCGCTAAGCAGTTGACGTATTATCATGTCGTCTCAGGTCATCTATATCCACACCTGTGTTGTATGCGATTGCTGCTTCTTGTGCTTGTTTTTGTTTGTTTGTGTGTTTGTTTTTTCTCTGCTTGTCTGCTTTCAGGTGCTCCTGGTGGCGCTAAGGCTGGATTCCCCTCAGAGACCATGGATTGTTGTCCGTTTTGTTTTTTTACAGGTGTAGCAGCTGGTTGTCTGGTTTTTGTTTCTATTTTTTGTTCCGTTTCCTCTTCTTTCCTCTTCTTCTTTCCTTGTCCCCCGGTCCGGTTCGGCTCTATTACATGTTATATATTGTCAACAGAAATAAATAAATGGGCATCAAGGGGAGCTTTACATTTATAAAACTTCCCATGGCAAAGCAAATCTGTTTGGCATCAAAGGTATTCAGACTACAATTCTGCTGCCATAATGCTGGACAGGACAAGGGAAAAAAAAAAAAAAAAAAAAGAAGTGGCCTGCGCCAGAATATGTGCAAAGGAAAAAGGCCATTCACATACCGCCATCACCAGGGCAAAGTCCAAAACAAGTCCAGCTGTGGCAAAGACTTGAGGACTTGCTGTAAGGCATTGCCAATCCCACACACACAAACAGATAGATATGATAGCCAGAACACACATCGTGAAACGACACACGTCAAAACAGCAGCTGCCATTATTTTCAGTTATAATCCCCCACACAGATAGTGATTGGCCACGCAACGGCATTTTATGAAAACAACAGCCCTGTGCCACCTCTCAACACTGTCCTATTTCCAAGTGTGGCCATTCCTGCAACTTTAAAAAAAGAAAAAGTATTGTTTTCAATTATACCTGCTTCATACAAGTAAATTATGGCACCTGTCTAATAGCCGCCCTCCTTTCATGGTACTTTAAGAGTTTATCATTATTATTATTAAATCCACAATTCTGTCACTAAATATTGCAAGAAATACTGCTCTACAGGTAAGTCACGAAACTTAAGTAGTGTTCATCTACATAGAAGTTTAAGCTAGTGTGGCTGAAAACCTTTTTTATGCCAAACATTTTATTCTATAATAGTTTTGACATAGTAAAAAGCGGTTATCTATTTCATTCCTGAAATTCATCTTAAATCCTACTACATGGTACAACAATGCCACCTGCTGCCATAAACTGATGGGCTCCCTGCACTGCCCCTTGACTAGTGATGTATGAAATATAGAAACATCATTCTACACTTTGTGTTGTCAAAAAAAAACTACCATATGTTAGTCAGACATCTTGGTATTTGAAGCAGCTTCCAAGGCTTAATATAATGTCAATATAATATCAAAACATACATTTAACTACAAAATACGAACTACAATTCGTAACTTGAGCATAACCCACAACCTGTGAGGTCAGTTGCTGACTGCATCACGGTGCTTCCTGCTGGGACTTCATGTAAGCCATATGAAACACCATAGCAGTATGCCAATTGCAGTGTATTTTCATCTGTGGATTATAAATTACTTTCGTAAACAGTAAAAAAAAACACACCACGTCGTCTCCCCAGTCTCTCAAGATGGTAGAAATATAGTTGACGGCATTAAGGATGGCACAATAGGGGACACCCAGTGGATAGCGCGACTCCTCTTTCATAACCTAAAAAAGAAAGGATAAATCAATCAAAAGAAGGCAGTATCAGCCTCCTCTGTCATGCAATTCTCAAAGAAATTTATATTATACATATTATGCAAAAATCACTTTTCCAGCTCTTCTAAACTAATATATTTGAATTCACCCCGAATTCCAAGAAACCAATACTGAGATTGATACTTTGATGCCTGCCTATGTATCATTAATGTACATATATACATACACAAATAATACACACATATATACATATATGTATATACATAAACATATATACACACACACACGTGTATATTTATATAAAATATACATTTTTGAGAGTCATTGTTACCTGTGTGAGTCGTATGCGGAAGTCATCAACCAGCTCTGTTTGCAGCCTCAGAAACTTGAGTTGTGCAGCAGGACAGGGCAGGGAACGATACCGCTCTATAGTACAATGGGGGGAAAAAATGTAAAATGTAACAAAAACACAGACATACACAAAGGCTTTACTTCAAAATGGTATATATTCACTCGCAACATAAATTACTCTTATGAGTTGTATGTCTTCATTCTCTTAAATTTTTGTTAACTGGTGAAGTTACAAAGTAAATCAAGGCCATTCTTTTGTTTATATCTCATGTTTAAAAGATGCATTCTCATCTATGAGCACAACATAAAAAAAAACGTGTAATCTCAATGACTTTTGATGATAACTGCAAATGATGAGTAAAACCCAATATGGGCAGATTCATGAACTTGTTCTAAGATTGTGAAATTGTTCGTATCTTTGCTCTTTGATTGATACATGCCAGTCTCTTTATAAATTGAAAAGAAATGCCAGCTGTCCCCAATTTGCATAGATAAAATGCCGATAAAAGCGCAAAATGAGAGTATGAACGGCCGTCTGCAAACACACCCAGCACACTTTTATGCTACAGTGCGCTTCATTGTGGGCAAGTGTGTGTCCATTTGATTAAATGAAATGTCCTGGTGAGTCTGAGGGTTGGTCAGTGTTATCAACCAGGGTATATCCTTGATCTCCAAATAAAACAAATCCTAATAAAAAAAACAATTGTAGAAATTTTGGCCATTTACTATTAACACCCCTAGATTCAAGTTTTGAATAGACAGAAAAATAGACAGACAAATTTTGGCAAGATACTGTATGTACCAATGAGCCATGCATTACCAGAAGCTGTTCTGTAAGATGAAGTTGTCATGTGCTCCTCCTATCCTGGGAGCAGGTAGACCACATTCATTGGGAGTCGCAAATGAGTTTGACATTTATGGAGTGATACTGACTGGGGTTTAGGTGCGAGTATGGATCTGGCGTGGGTGCTTTAATGCGTACGTGTGTGCAGTCCGCTGCACCGATGGCATTTGAAAGTGGAAAAAAAAACTTGCACATGTGGAACAGGGTTGGACTATTGTGTATGGCTTCACAGCGCTGGCTCCAAACGATTGCAAAGTTCCATGAGAACAGCTTTATGTAGCCTAAAGCGTCCAAATAAGTTCTCATCACTCTCTGCAAATAAATCTGCATGGTCATGACAGATTTGTTCTGTCTGTAGGACACGATCTGCAATATCTGGCAGCAACAGTTTCTTTCTTTTCTTTCCCATTGAAATTACAGCTTTTAATGCAAAAAAAAAAAAAACACCAAGGGAAAAGAAGGGGATTTTGAAAGCCACAATATAGTGACCCAAAAAGATTTTTGATTATTAGGAAATTAAAACAACTGTCTGTGATGTGTCCTTTATACAAAGGCTTCCAGAAGTAGAATTGCCAAATGCAGTGGTCTTACCAGTGATGACCTGTAGCAGAGTCATGAATGTCTCAGCACAATCTGGAGCCTTCAGCTCGTCCATGTCACTGATATCTTTATACTGAGAACTCCATGCACCCTCGGTTGAAAGCATAGCATCCATCTTCTCCACTGCCACTGCGAGTACATACGTGGAAATGCATTGGTATTCTTGGGATTTCACTCGAACTTCTTGACCATTTAGACAGCATGTCTAAACATGTGACTTATTATACATTTTTATAGGCCCGTATACTGTGTGAAACTCAAAGCCTGTGCAACAGAAAATTGTTTACTTGCATTTTGAGCTTTGTGGATTTTTATAAAACAAGTTTTTTCTTTACTGTAATCATTTCTATGGACTACCTCACAAACAGACCAGTTTATTGTGTCTACTGCACACAGTCTGTTCCGCTTCTTTTTCTACTCATCGTATCATCAGCGAATAAAATTCCACCCCTTATGCCAACTCAATACTTTCACACATGTCACCGATTTGTAACAAAGGCGCATCAAGGCATGTGTGAAGAGCCAATGTTTTTGTGCTTCTCCCCGTCAAGCTTGATGCAACATGAGCACTTTATATACCATCATTTTCTTGTTGAAGATGAAGATTAGGTTGTTTTCTGCAAAAACAACCTAAGAAAACTTGATTCAACTTTCTGGAGAGAATTTCAAGTAATGAATTGATGAATGAACCAACAATCGTAATGTCATAATATATAGCTTTCTCCCTAGTCAGAAATCTCATAAGTTTTTATATAGATGGGCTTGTATCTACATGTCTATTTCTTTACTTAAGTGAACTAAATAAAACATCTATGGTAAATAGAAAAGCAACGAAGCAATCCTTTGGGAGCCACGTTTTCTTTTTCTTTTATCTTCCCCAAGAGTGTGCACTGAATCAGTGGAGATGAAAACAAGTTACATTATCTTTACTGTACCTTGACCTTAGTGGAAATAAGAAAAACTCAGGGCTGAAAAAAATCTTTTAGCCCCTTCGAAAAAGCCACAAACCTGTTAATCTCTTGGTGTCGTTGGTCAAATGTGCCTTTAAGTGCATGTTTCACAAAAACCACCAACTTTGTAGGTGTTGCAACATAACAGCTAGTTGCCATTTTAAATACAGGTTATCGTGACTGAATTGCCATCAAGAAATCATCTTTGTCACACCATTGTCTTTCAGCTACCAGAAGACAAATTAAGACTGAATGCTAGTTGTCACAAGGTTTTACGCTAGAAGAAGAGAGCTTTCCAACCTTGGAATACAACTTGGAGTTGTGTAGCTGAGCAGTAAAACTGAAAGAAGCTTATTTTAAATACAAATACAATTGTAATGCACTTCATATTAAACTTTTGTAACAATAATATAATGAAAGATAACAGTAACTAATACTGGACAGAAACACTTGACAACTCACTCTTCCTTTCCACAGCAAGCCACTTCTGAAGGACTGTATCCTCAAGCAGGATATAAAGCAGACCAGGCAACACTGCAGGGTATGAATGATTGCTTCGCAGCTCCTTCTCAAACTGTAGCATCTCCTCCACCAAGTGACAGAAGAGCACATCATCATACAGCAGCCGAGAGGCATCACTTGCTACCTTCTCCTGGACCAGAGACACCATGCCTCGACACAACTCCACCTGAACACAAATGCGCATAAAATAATAAGTTTTAGCTAACAATTAGCTGACAGATGTTTGACACCCCAATGAGCTTTCTTGAAAGTGTTGAAATCTTTGAAGACATTAAAACTGAAAGTTTATTGTAGTTTCATGGCTAAATATAAAGTGGAATGTCAGTTTAGAGATGTTAAATCAATTGTTAACCAACTGCTGTTAATACAATAACTGATTAAAAAAATGTTAACCTATAAGGCAAATGTATTGTAGATTTCCTGTAGCACTTGGTTGTGTCATTTGTTGTTGACTCCTACTCTTTCTTTAGATGAGTTACATTTGTGTTTACAAGGGATCCAGACTACAGCCATTCAGTAGCATTAGACAGTGTTCCTAAATTCTATACCATGGCAGACCACTAACTTAAATATATGCACTATTTTTATTCATCATCACATATCTAACTAAAGACACGGAGAGAGAATAGGTGTCTGTGTATCGTGAGCGAGGCTGTGTCCAAAATCACTCAGCATTGTTACATACACAGTTGAGTTAAGCTACAACTGCTGCTTGATTTGACAATTTAATTGGCCACCGTCCTAGTCTCAGTTCACGTGCATTGGAGGGGAATCAGGTTATTGATTTAAATATGTCCCCGACTACCAATTCGTTTAAGTCTACATGAAACTCAACATTATCAGGTGAATCAATCTTGATTTCATTACGTATAAAGTTTTCTTATTCAACTATTTAACTTACAGATATCTGCTGATGGGCAACAGACTTTGATTACATTGTAACTTTAGTGATGATGAGCAGCTCTTTTCATCACATTGTAAAAGGCATTCCATAAAGTATCATGTATGAAAAAAAAAAAAAACTGTTGCGTAAAAGGAAGTTATTTGTTATTGATTATGCTATTCAATTTAAAATTCAAGAACCCAGATGATTACTTTCTTTCAATTTTCTAATCTAACCAAACCAGTTTTACAGTGGTAATTCACAAGCGGAACAACGGTCACTGTATTTAATTATTTTCTCTGTAGTCCGAAGAATGGCGAAATAGAAAAAATCCTATTAAGTGAAATCTTTGTCCAATTTATGTTTGCATTATAGTTCATAGATGTGGGACAGAACTCAATTAAGACACACCTCAGTCTCAATTAAGAAGGGATGGGAGAGAGGACTCGAGTTGCTCTCTCCATGCCTTAATATAGATTATAATGAAAAGGGATATAAAGCTTTTGGATGAAGAGTTGTAAAGCTTCTGTGACATACTTTGGTCTATTTTGACTAAAGCATATAATTTCATTAAGACTACCTGAAAGTATGTAAACTGGTGAAAGAAGGCATGTCTCCATTAACACAGACCTATTTAAAAAAATTGTGAGAAAATAAGACAATTAAAAGAAACTGTGTGAAAATAAAATCTGTAAACAAAAACAGAATTGAAAAAAAAGTTGGGACAAGCAAAAGGCTGGAAAACTGTTGGATCAAGCGAGGATTTCTTTTTCAGGGAAGCATATTACATCTGTACTACATCTATTACAACAGCATGACTTTGTAGTAGAAAAGTCTGGGTGCTGGATTGGCCTGCTTGCAGTTCAGGTCTTTTACTAAATGAAAACATTTGGCACTTCATAAAATGGTAAATGCAACACAGAAGACCCAGGACTGTTGAGCTGCAAGAATCCTATATCAGACAAGAGTGGGAAAACAGTCCTCCTCTAAAAGTGAACTACTCAAGACCTAAATGTTTATAGACTGTTGTTAAAAGAAAAGAGAACACTACACGATGGTAGACATTCACCTGTCCCAACATTTTTTAGATGTGTTGCAGTTTAAAGGTCATGATGAGCTAATATTTTCATGAAATAGTAATTTATGGTTATGTTATAGTAATGTAAATAAAACATACCCTGGCACTAATGGTTGCACCAGCTCGTTCCAAGACAGGTTGGATCTTTTCCTCCATGAAGGTCGAGCTGCTCCCGATCCATATCAGAACCTGGGTGAGGTACCATTCTGGCTGAAGAAAAAAAAACATGAATACATATTCAATTGAGGTTCTATAACTTGGGAGGATAAAATTTATGTTGAATGTGATTTTTTTCCATCTTTAGAAAAGTAGTACATATGAGAAGTCAGGATTTTATCTGCAGTAGATACCTGTCAGGGCAATCTCTATTTGGAGAATCATAAGGATTGCTAATAGGGCAGCTAAAGCCAATTAGAAAGAAACAATAAGAGGAGCACATTTTTGGCATCTAAAACTAAGACTGCTAAAGTTGGAAAGCATGTCAAGCAAAAGCTGTGCTCCATATTTTTTTATACCACATCACGGCTTCATCATACAGTATAACACAGTACATGTTGCCTGTGATGGACTGAGTAGTCAAAAGACTGTAGGCAAATATCTAAATAAAAGAAATGGGTTTTTGTTTATTCAAATATGGCATAAAAATAAAACAAACAAACGTACATCTAGTCTTGTAAAGATTTCCAAATTGTTGAGGAGAACACACATTTTTTTTGTCAATGTTAAGTATTTTTAACTCAACATGTTACAAGGATAAAAAGACCAAATCATCCAAGGGAGCTGACAAATCATAACATAACATGCATTTTATCATATTCGTCATTGTAATTTGTATAGCATTAATTAGTACTGTTTTTTTTTGTGCACTTCACATTAAATGAAACGATTGCTTAATTTCCTCAATAAAGACCAAATGCCACTTTCCACCTAATCACAAAGAGAAAAAGATTTCCTTTGGATAAAATAAAGCCATTCTCTCAGATTAGATGGATGTGTTGAGTATAAATTAGTGACTTGTTGATGAAATCTGGACAATTTAATGGGAAGTTTAGTCTTACAATCAAACAAATTTTGGAAGGATTACTAAACCAGGAACAGTCATTACCCTCATAACTATTGTAACCACTTTATTTCCATCATACCATTCCTCACTTCAAAGTTGAGGTAACTACAGGAGATGACTAATAATAAGTAAGTACCATAGATCAAAAATATATCACACACAGGCCTTAATGTCATGTGTGACAGAGCAGCTCCATGCCTCTGTCTGAGCGTGCACACATCCTAACCCTTCTTGACAACTGTCAAAGGTTTCCATCATTCCTCTTTTCTTCAGTGTCTTGATAATGGAACCACAGATGCGCACTTGGTAGCTTTTAAGCATGACGGCCACATCCCACAGCGTTCGGCAAAAGTCGGTGGAACTTTTTCTTTTGTTAAATAGAACGTTGTGACTTTTCTTTATTAAAAAAAAAAAAAAAAGTTTTGTTTTTATAATTTTGTTTTTTTGGCTTTTGGTTTGAATTTTTTTGGTTCGTTCTGTTGCCTGGATTGCTGGATTTTTATTTTACCAGAAGATGGGGCCTCAATTAGTAAAGAAAACACAGGTAACAAGACAGATAACCCAGATGTTGAGCTGATGACTAATGAATGTTATTCTATAGGATGAGTTAAGAGTAGTTGAATTTTGCTACACTGATCTAACTTGTGAAGAGATGAGGACTTTAATCCACTACAAGGCTCTCAGAAAATGTGGACCCTATCCTGAACACAATTACTGATTAAAAATAGACATGTTAAAATAACCAAAGATTGCTGTAGTAGGAGGAAATGGAACTAAATTATGGACTGTTTTTTAAAATATTTTTTCAACAGCATAAATACGTTTATTTCACAATTATGAGACAGGAAATCATGAGAGAGGGGATGTGACATGCTGCAAAGGACCTCCAGTCGGGATTTGAACTGCGGTCGGCTGTGTATATGGCATTAATCTTCGCTATGCCATAGCCACCCCACACTAGCTTTGTGTCCTATCTTGGCCACCCCAGTAAAAATGTCCTGGATACGCAACTGCGTAAAAGGCTCCGATGAAGATAAAGGAAAAATAAAATCCACAGTCCAACAGTGCAAACCTCACAAAATACTTTGCTTTTTGCCTATTTTACCTTTCCAGCAAGCTTGAAAAGTCCGACCTTTTTTCGGCCTAACATCTGCACTGCTACTGTCCCCAGTTGTTGACATGGTAGAGTTCTCACTGGAAGACTGTGTCGGGTCGGTGGATATTATTGGTATTTTTGTGACAAATTTGTCCATTTTGTTGGCCAAATCAACCACTATGCGAGTTTAACAGTAAATTGCCATCCAGCCTTTTTGGCGGTTTATCTGACATCACAACACAATGCGTTAATAGGTAGCGGAGTGGTCATTAGCGTGTAGGCTGCCTGACACATGTGGGTACTCGGGAATCTCCGTGGGTGCTCCAGCCGCGAAGTTGTGATTTGGTGCTATTTAAATAATACTACTTGAAATTAACTGAAATCTCCATATATATGAAAGTTTCCAGTTTTGTAGCTGGCCCTGAAATTTTACCAAGTGATGTGGAGAATAAAGCATCAAAACCAACTTACTGACATACCAAAGCCACAATTACTGTCTATTGGTAAACACAATCATGGCCATTAAAAATAAACTGGGTGAATGTGGTATAACTGGGTATGCAGTTATCAATCATAATTATTATGCAATAATAATAAGGTATTATTCTATCAAGAATTTTGCAAACAATGTTAACCTTATAAGAACTAAGGTGCCATATCATCTCGTGGCAAGAATAATAAAGATGCAAACAGTTCTTTCTGTAAATATTCAAAATTTCATATTGGCAAAAAAACTACTTAAACATTCTGTAATACAAATAAATTGGTACAGTTATTGTCGTCTTCTTCCAACAGAACTTTATGTTTAAAAAATATTTCATATTTGGAGAAAAAGAAAAAAGAAAACTTTTAACAGTTTAACAGGTTTTAACATACATTTTGTACCTTCTTGTACCTGTAAGCCTGTATCTTACCTGTAAGGCTTGCAATGAAAGATCATAGAAAACTAATAATAATAAGAATAATAATAATAATAATAATAAAATTAAATGTAAAGTTGCCAATATGTGAAAACACTATACCCAACCAAAACTTGATTAAACAGAAATGAAAATAGCACTTAAGTGGGTAATAAATCTGTCACCTGGTAAGGCAACTCCAGTTGTTTAAGTTCATATCCTGGACTGACCGGATATTAAAAGGCCTGCTAAGAAGCTGGTGTCTTGTCTGAGTAAACTATGTATTGTAAGCATGTCTGTGATCAGTGTTTGAAGGAGTCATGGCTTCAATGGATGAAGCCAATAATGTTATACATTCCATATCTGAATAGGTTTTAGATTAAAGTTGGTCAGTTTGTTTTGAGAGTGAATAACCTTTAAACTGCTAGTTGACATGTTTGACTACAACAAATGTAAATGCTGTGTGTGTTCTGTGAGTGAAAACCTTGCTTAGGGAGTTGGTCTGCCGATTTCCATAGAAATGATATCTGAACCTCCTGCTGAGTGGTAAGAGCATGATCTGAATAGGTAGACACAGGGAAGGAGCCTGCGATGGAGGCATGGCTGAAGACGCAGACTGAATAGGGGGAAGGCCTTGCGAAGAGGCTAAAGCCGTCTGTGATATGAGGTCATCACTGCCAGGGAAAGTTAAAGAAAGAAGCACGTTTCAAACCCACCCTATTTTCATCTGAAATCCTGAAGAGCACATATATCATCTTGGGGGTTATAATTGTCTGTAACAGCTCGTTGCAAACATGGCACTGGTTATATGGGTGTGTGTGTGAATAGGTGAATGTGACTTGTATAACGTATAAGCGTTTTGGAGTGGTCAACTAGACTAGAAAAGCACTATACAAGTACAGCCCATTTATCGGCCACATGGGCTACGTTGCAGTTACAAGGCATCTAAAGTTAAATTTTTGTGCCAATAATTCATGTGTATGGACAATGTCAGATTGTAAACCAAAAGCACAGTAAAAAAAAAAAAAAAAAAAAAAAAACATTTGTTAGTTATCAAATGTAACTCCCCATCAGGATAAACACATCTTTATCCGTAGCGGTAGTAGTTTCAGTGTGTAGACAACAAGTCAGACACATTTGAAACACAGTTGACGTGTTATGATAATGCTTGATGATAATGTGTCTAGCATCCCTGTGTCTAGCTGACCACTCAAAGGGCTTTTAACACTACATGCCACATTCACCCACTAACATTCATACAGCACGTCTTAGTCTATACATAGCTACATACTTCCTACTCCATTCACACATTCATACACTAATGGATGCATCTGTAGGCAACATGGAGTTGAGTGGACGCTCCGACAACCTTCCAAATAGTGGGTGACTGCTATCAGGTCAACTTAAAGATAATTAAAGTGATTGATCATCTTTGTTCCTAATGGTTACAAACGTGATCAAAAACTTTCAAAAACAATGAATAAAGACAGTCATCATTAACCTCAGTGAAGCCAAATATCCAAACATTATGGTGCCCGAAATCAATCATTGAACTTTTTTCAAGTCAAATTTCTTTCTCTTTAGAAGAAATAAAATGTGTCTTTAGAGATATTAACCTTTGAAATAAAATACATTTTACTGTGTGTAGTAAAAAAATTTAAAAAACATTTGTGTTGCTAAATATATGGAAAGTACCGTGCGTTGTATAAAAACACATTTTAGAGGACAGGATGGAACATGGAACAATTTACATTGTGATGGAACAAGGTGGCTTCTTCCCACCATCCAAAAACATGTTACTGGTGCCTCTAAATTGTCCCTAGGAGTGAGTGTGAACGTTGTTTGTCTCATTTGATCTGGGTTGCCCTTTGATGGACTGGCCTCTCGCCCAATGACAGCTGGGATAGGCTATAGACCCCCCCTGAGTTGGATTAACTGGGTGTATAAAATAGATGGATGGGTTTGTGGTTAAACTAGTCTGAGTGTGTCAACATCGACATAGGGAATACATTTACAATATGACTTTATACGCATCCGCACATATCTACATGAAAGGATACGAGGTCTGCAGGGCAAGCAGCTGCGTCACAAGCACCTCCAACTGGCTGTTGATATCCTGACAATTAACAGTGGGTGTCAGTGACTGAGTAGAGGGAGAGATGATTGGCCAGTGAAGTTGAGTCAATATTTTCTCAAAATCACTGTGAAAGAATTAAAGAGAATAATTTAGCTGAGTGTAGGACAATGATACAGACAACTTCTATCCATTGCTGAACTATGCTGTATTTAGACAAAATGTTACATAAAAGAGCTGTGTAGGTACTGGGTGGAGGTACACCTGGTCAGTCGCTCCTTGATTATATTGTGCCAGAAACAAAGTGTTTCTCGAAGATAGTCCTGAAGATGAGAACATCCCGACTGGTTCAGTCCAGAGTAAAGTACCGCCATGCTCTCCACTGCCCTTATGGCTTCCCAGACACTGTTTATCATCAGACACTGCTGGACTGCACCACTGTAACACAAAGCACATTTACTGTGATTCTACAGCAGAAAAAGGCCCTGTACACACATATGCAGGTACTTTGACAAACGCAGATCTCTCTGTGTACTTTCTGCCTATCATTGACATTAGGGATGTCACAATACCAGACATTTAGTAGTCGATACCAATACCAGTGAAATTCCACGATTATCGATACCCAATTAATGGTAAAAAACTAAAACAAAATAATAAATTCCATGTACTTCAACATACTCATTCATTAAAAACATTTGAAGATTACAAAAACAACAGTGGCACTGGCATGTCGCCTCCAAGTATTGACTAAAAAGAATACACTATTAACATTACAAGAAAAGAACAGTGGCATGTAGCATTCAAGTAATAAATAAAAATAAACCACTATTAACATCTGATCCATTTGAATTGGGATCAGGCAATATCAGAACCATGATAGTGTGATATTTTCTGACTTGTAAAATATCTGCTTAGTGCCTTATGCACATGTGCACTGTAGCTTTAGCTTACCGGCGCTCAGGTGATCTGCGCACGTCTTTTGAACACAACTTTAGTCTTTTCACGGTAAGCAGATACATTATTTGATCGATTTCAAAACCAGATAACTTGAGTTGTCACAGAGAAACAAGAAATACTTTCAGTAAGAGTACGTTCTGCTGTTTATTTTGATTATACGGTGCATTGTGTAGTGACGGGGACTTCGCAACGTATTCAGCCGTACTGAAGCTCTGTTTCCGCTGTTTCTTTTGATATGCGTTTCATATCTATGCGATGGGGAGTTCGTTCAACGGAGAACAATGGGTTGAATTTGCCCGCAAAGTGAACGTTAACATGACTTGAAACTTACTAACCTTGAATTCTGTGAATAAATCTAAGTCTGTCTTTGAGGTGCTTTGCTAAATTGGAAGTGTTTCCTCCTTTCGTCTGAAAAGCTCTTTGGCTCCGTTTGCATATAGGTTTTTGCGAATCTATTACTAATCCCTGATCATCCGCCTCAACTGCAAAGTACTTCCAGACACGAATCTTACTATTTTTCTTTTCGACGAGTCGAGGCGGAGCTGTCGCTGCAGCTGCAGTTGCCATCTTCCGTGTTCCTTTGGCATTTAAAAGCACACTAGAACACTTGTAGGTGTATAGTGCCCACATTACGTCCGGAGGAATTTCATCCCTGCTACCAATGGTACTGTAGAAAAACGAATACGTCATGTTTTTAGAATTGAGGCATCGACTTGGTACCAAAGTATCGGTTCTCGTGACACCCCTAATCCACATGCAAATATGGTTCTTGGCCCCCGAAAACAAGCATTCTTGAAAACTCAAGCCAAGGTGAAGATATTTAAAAACTAAGGTCACATTGTTGTTATGAGCACAGGGTAGCAGGGTATTTTTATTTGCCATGTCAATTGTGCGCCACTATCTCCTTGGTTTGACATCAGTATATGCGCCGATCACTCCTTTGTTGACATGGCAACAGGGGACGCAAAGAAGGTACTGTTAGTGCCAACCTTGTTAACGGGATTTTTTTTACATGTCTGCACATAAATATGCAGTTATTCTTCAACCAACACAGAGCCAGTTTAGACAGAAATGTTAACTTAAATTGGGACTGAAGGAGGAAAGAAAACATTTGTCAAAATACCTGTACTGGAAACGATTCCAATTTGGTCCTAAATTCATTAAGTGGACACAAATACTATACTCCAATCCACAAGCTGCTGTAAAAGTGAACAGGTTCCTATCAGACCGATTTGCCTTGGAGCGAGGATGTAGACAGGGTTGCTCTCTATCGCCTCCGTTGTTTTATTTAAGTATTGAACCATTAGCACAGCTTATAAGGGATGATAACAACACAATATATCATCATACACGGATGTTGTGCTCCTGTACCTAGTTGAACCTAAAATAACAATTCCACATTTAAAGGACATCATCAACACATTCGGATACTTTTCGGGCTATAAAGTTAATCTAGACAAAATGATGGCCTCGGATATAGGCAATACAATTTCTCAAACAGTCAAGGCCCAGAGTGGCTTAAAATGGTCTAAAGATGACATTAAATATCTTGGCATAAAAATTCCTCCATCATTAGAACATTGATATGATGTGAATTACAGACCCATTATATAAAATGTTAGTAAGGAGCTGGACAGATGGTCAGCCTTATCTATGGCAGGCTGCATTGAGAGCATACTACATACATTGAATATCCTACATACATTATGCATGTTTACAGTACCTGAGTTCCTGTATGTGGTGAAGGCACTGTAGGTATTTCATGTGTCTCTTTATAGAGTCTACTTGGTTACACATCTGGTCAAGATCATCCATCCATAGCTTGGCCCCCTGTAGGTGCTACAAGACAGTTCGAAACATAATAGTATAACAGAATTACTGTCATCGCATTGCACCCAATAATATTCATACATCTATCCATCTAACATCCTTTAGAAACATCCAATATCCTAGATAGCATTGTTACACGTGCACTGAAATGTTTTAGAGATGTTCTTGAAGGGTGGCCAGTACAAAGGCAAATGTCCACAGCATTTATTTCACATTTCATGCAGATTATCCACCCAGCTTCCTCATAATATTTCAGCAACATAAGCAAGTGAGGTAATCTGTAAAACTTGTGGCTCTGTTTCTGGGGCCATTACTGCCAGTGTACAGGGAGTGAGTGTGCTTACGAGTAAGAGTTGCTGCTTAATTCTTCTTTCTACTGACCTGTATGTTGTTTACCCTTCGCTCCTTGCCATTTTGGAAACATTTCGATGTATATGGTAATGATATCAACACAACAAAAAGCTTCATCTGCTACTCTGAAGATGTTGTTAAGAAAACACAGCAATTTCCACAGCATAATTTCTGTATCCCATTCTGCTTCTTGTGCACACCTTCGTACACATTTCCAGATGCGAGAGCATATCTGCAGCAGAAAGTCTTCCCCAGTGTTTATGTATAATAAAGGCTCAAGGAAACTATTATTTCTCTTTGTCAGAACACAATGTGATTCTGAAGATAAAAGACTGATACATACTACATTATTAAATCTAAAGATTCCTGCTTGGGTTTGTATCATCTGTGTTAGTGCTTTGCACAGCTTTGCAAACATAAACTGTGGCTCTCAGACACCCCCAAAGTGAAGAATTTGGATTATTTTCACAACCAAACAGCGCATAGCCCTTGGAAATGAGCTACGTGTATTTCAATACTGACTGGTTGAAATTTAGGGGGCCAACAAATTTTAAAACAAAGAGTAAAAGTTGCCAAAAATGATTAGAACCAAAGAAGCACATGTGAAAAACAAAGACAATAGCTGCACTGGACAGTCTTGATTGTTTTAAGACTTAGTTTCACTTCATCACAAAGCAAATCATTGTACACTATGAATTATGTCCTTTCCAGAACAGAACAAAGCTTTTTTTTTCTGCTTTGTTTATTTTTTTTCCTCTCCACAGCTCTCAGACTGCTCTCCAGTGACAAGAAAACTCTTTAACAAGTACATGTGTCATTGCAAAACGCCAATGCAATGAGGTCTCAGACGTATGCTTAAAATATCAGATGTAATATAAGGAGTCGAGGATGTGCAACTTAAGGAATGAGAAACCAGGCAGTGCCATGGAAAACACAAAAGTCACAACGGACAAAGATCTGCTCTGTGCCAGAGAAAAACAAAATGTGTTTAAGATCATCCAGAGCAGCTATTGTCTGTGCCTTTCATTTATACACGGTTTTATATTCTGACAGGCGGACGCTAACCCATCTGTTTTGGTTGTATACAAGGGATGGCCAGTTTAAGTAATTTTTCAGAGTCAACTAATCAAGCCAGTTGAAGTTGGTAAGTCGATTAGTTGTGACGTCATCATTAACACCAACATTAATCCCCAAATCAGTTATTCTGTTGTTTAGCTACAAAAAAACCAAATAGTCATATTTCGTTGTCTTTCTATCTGGTGTTTTTGCTCCTGAAGCACAACATTTTTGTGACAGTTTAGTAAGCGAGTCCTCATCATGCTAGTAGAACCACGAGAAACTAGCTTCATCCCGGATAACGAGCAATCCTCGTTGTTGTCCAGTTGAGTGAGATGCTGCCATTCTTCACTTCATTTTGTTGTTGTTGCCGACATCTGCTCCAATCGGTTGCTTGCTCTATCGGTGCAAACTCCGGCAGAAACAGCGCCATAAACGTTAGTTCCACGTCTCTGCGCTGTGAAACATAAGTCTCCTCCTGCCCCAAACAAAAATTAGTTGACTCATAAAAACAGTAGTCGACTATGTGTGCCGTTCCGACTAATCGATTCGTCATGTACCATCCTACTGCATACCCGACACGCAGTGCAGATAGATAAATGCATACTAACATGAACCAGACAAAACAGCATTCACTTTGTTTGGTACTTCTGGTTACATTGTAATTTTCTTAGTGTCATCTACCTGGTCCAGCGTGTTGGAGATAAGTTCCTCTCGCTGCAGCAGATCTCCCAGGGAACATCTGGCCTTTGCTGCAGCAGACAGAGCTGCTGAAACTTGAGGAGGCACCGAACTGCACACAGTCAGAACCTGAATGACACAAAAGAGACACTGCTCACATTTCATAAAGTAATGGAGAGTATCAAACGGGGATATCCCAATTGAGATTTTTTGCTCCCGATAGTCAATCTGATGCATTGATGATTTTGCTCAGAAGTTATGCAGTAGAATTATCTAATTAGTCATTAAATGGCTCTAACAATGCAGTAAGGAAAATAGCCTTTGTTCATGTCATTCCTTTAGCACTTTTTTAGATAAAAAAAAAAAAAAAAGAACCTCCTGTGAAGCATCATGGTGAATAAGATGATTAGGTACATGACTGAATACATGACCAGGGCCTAGAGGGGAATAGGAAGCAACACCGAAGGAGCTAAACACCAACTGCTGACTGACAGAAATGTCTCTCAAGACTGTAAGATCAGACATACAAATCTGTATGCATTGACTCAAAGCTACACACATGGATACTGGAATGCTTGGAACTCTACAACATCAACAGGACACTAAACCTTATCCAAGAATTCCCTGGGACTGTGGAGGACAATCCTGAAGGCCAATTCAAAGGTAACTGTACAAGTTAACATCAATTGTGGTATCTATCAAGGAGATGTTCTGTCCCCCACTGCTGTTCTACATAGGCCTGAACCCCTTCAGCCAAATCATCACAAAGAGTGGCTATGGATACAGTTTTTGAAGTGGAACAACCATCAGCCACCTTCTCTAAATGAATGACCTAAAGCTATGTGCGAGGACTGAGGGAGGCATCAATTCACTGATACACCTCACTAGGACATACAGCAAGGACGTTGGGATGTCATTCAGAATATATAAATGCCACCAAATTATATCACAGAGAGGCAAGGTGATCACAACTAAAGGGGTTGAAATACCAGAGGGTACCAGCAGCTGAGAGCAGCTCCAAACACCGTGGGGTCCCACAGGCAAATGGCAACTAAGAGGAGGAAGTCAGCCACAACCAAGTACATACAAAGAGTAATTCAGGTTCTGAAGAGACAGCTGAATTGGAGGAACAAAGTCGGAGTCATCAACACATTCCCCCGCTGGAATAATAACCTGGCCAAAGGCAGAGATAGCCGGTTGACAAACTGGTCAATTTTATTACCAGATCTAAATATTTACAGGAATTGTTATAATAATCCAAATGATAGAAATTATTAATTAATGTCACGTTTTACAACGGTTGTAAAACGTCCGCCTTGATGTTGAAGATCGAGTGAAGAACGGCGGAACGTCACCAAAGTAGCGATAAGCCACGTCTACACAACATCTGGTCCCATTGAGCGGGCTGACCATAACAAATCTACTAAACATTACTTTGAGAGTCGTGTTGAGTAGCACAAAACATTTCCATCAGCACTACACAAAGATCGTGTGGCATGCTAACGTTTAGTCACTAGCAAACATGAGCCTCGTTGGGAATGCGATTTAGTCTGAGTTTGTGCGATTTTTTTTTTTTATTGTAGGATAAATTCAAAGGTAGGATCACCTGTTCCTCGAGAGTTCGGTTTTCCTCTCTCAATTTCCCCAGCAGGTCGCCAACGCTCTTCAAAGATTTGAAGTCACTGTCAAATTCTTTCTCCAGGAAATCCACACAGTCACGTTCCTTCTCTGAATCATCATAGTCAGATTCATTACTTTGTCTATTTGGATAGACGGGGTTTCTCACATAATCCGTCACTTTACGCATCGTAGATTGGAGCATATCAGTTATCAACGTTTTCTTCTTTTTCTTCTTCCCTTTTGCCCGAATTTTTCTTCTTTTGAGTTTGGTTTATGGTGAACTAACTGGCTGCAAAAATACAATACCGCCACCTACTGAATTGGAGTGTGGAGAGAAAACTTATTATGGGTGCCCCATGCCATAGGCAGGGCACACATATTACTATTGCTCATACTTATTATGGGTGCCCCATGCCATAGGCAGGGCACACATATTACTATTGCTCATACTTATTATTTTTCCGCTTCCGTCACGTTTTTCGGCGCGCTACTCGTCCCACAGCGTTGGTCCGACTAAAATAAAAAATACATGGCTGCGTGCGCGCCGATGGGCAGAAGTGTGCTATTACTTTTCTCTCTCATTACTCGAAAGAAATAGCGGATAAATGGGAAAAAGCGGGCAAATTGTCAATGGGAAAATGAATGGAGAAGGCCAAAAAGAGGCAGTTTGGGGCTCGAAGAGCCCCAAACTGCCTCATACGGGAGGCCTCTGAACTCAGCCATACAGCGTCACACACACATCATTCAAAGTTTGTGTGTGACAGGAAAGACTCAGCTTTAACTGTGGTAAAGGGCTTGTTAATAGCTTATACGGCTTTGACACAACGGCAGTTTACGTTTTAGGTGTCCAGAGGAGGTCGTCTGATGTCAGTTACACTCTAACTGTCACTCTAAAAATCTTTAAAAAACAATTTCTCGAACAAATGCCTCTCACGTCCAAAATATCTGCCTGATCTTGATAAATTATACATCAAAACGTAGGTATTTTAGTTGTCTTTCACCCAATGTGACTGTCATTGAGCTGGGCCTCACAGATTTCTCACAAATCCCCTCTGAGCGCAGAGAGGGAACATTCCATCCCATTATAAAACGGCCGAGCCCTGAAATCAGTGTGAAAAATCATTTTAAAACTGCCATAATAAAGGAGCCACGGGGGTTAGAAGAATAAAAATGACACCGCTGGCTTCCCCCGGGCCTTCTGGCGCTCACGGTGAAAGAATTATTCGGATACGACTTCTACTTTTCGAACAGCGAGCGTTTTGTTCCAGATTTCTGCCTCAATATGAAAACCCCATGATTTTAAGGGGACAAAGTGAGGTGCAGAATTCGGCAGTTGGCAGTTGGCAGGCACAGCTGTTGCCCATAGCAACTAATGCTGACCACACCCAAGAAGGCTGCCCTGTTCTATCACAGCTGATGAGGGCAGAGCCAAGATGGCGGATGAGGGCAGAGCCAAGCAGGCTGGCCTGCTGTAACAGCATTATGCCAGCCTGTTTTATCTGTGCTCCTAATACAATATAACATGACAGCCTCTGTCTGTCAGCAGGCAGCCAAAACTGTGAAAACAGCTTCATGCCAGCTGCTCACGAGACAAATGCGCGCGACAGCGCGCACTGACCCAACAGCGTCATGCTAGCCGCTCACGAAACAAATGCGCGCGATAGCGCGCACTGACTCATATGCTTTCCATTATGATCAACACATCTATCATAACAGCGTCATTCTAGCCCTCACGAGACAAATGCGCGCGACAGCGCGCACTGACTCATATGTTTTCCATTATGATCAACACATCAGCTGTGATAACAGGTTCGTGCCACTCACGAGACAAATGCGCGCGATAGCGCGCACGGACTCATATGTTTTCCATTATGATCAGCTATCAACAGCGTCATGCTAGCCCTCACGAAACAAATGCGCGCGATAGCGCGCACTGACTCATATGTTTTCCATTATGATCAACACATCAGCTGTGATAACAGGTTCGTGCCACTCACGAGACAAATGCGCGCGACAGCGCGCACGGACTCATATGTTTTCCATTATGATCAACACTTCAGCTGTTTTAACAGCTTCATACCAGACGCTTGACGACACACGTCAGCAATTCCACTGTTTTCATTGGTTGTTGGATCGTCACTTCGCCCCTGCTTCTTCGAATATGCTTGAGTAGTCTTTCTGTCTGGCGAGCTTTGTTCAGGTAAGATCTATTTTTTGCTTGGTTTGGTTATATTGAACATTATCTGTCGTTGATCGTGGCGGAAATATGACCGTCCTCCAGTTAAATAAAGACGAGGTATTTGCTAATTTTCCTTCCGCCGATGTTTCGGTGTGGCTGCCTTGTTTAGCATGCTACACTATTAGCCCGCTGTCTGGCGTGGAATGCTGTGAAAGCTATGAATTTACGTTGTGGTTATATTGAACATTATCTGTCGTTGATCGTGGCGGAAATATGACCGTCTCCCAGTTAAATAAAGACGAGGTATTTGCTAATTTTCCTTCCGCCGATGTTTCGGTGCGACTGCTTTGTTTAGCATGCTACACTATAAACCCGCTGTTTGGCGTGGAATGCTATGAAGGCTATGAATTTACGTTGTGGTTATATTGAACATTATCTGTCGTTGATCGTGGCGGAAATATGACCGTCTTCCAGTTAAATAAAGACAAGGTATTTGCTAATTTTCCTTCCGCCGATGTTTCGGTGTGGCTGCCTTGTTTAGCATGCTACACTATTAGCCCGCTGTCTGGCGTGGAATGCTGTGAAAGCTATGAATTTACGTTGTGGTTATATTGAACATTATCTGTCGTTGATCGTGGCGGAAATATGACCGTCTCCCAGTTAAATAAAGACGAGGTATTTGCTAATTTTCCTTCCGCCGATGTTTCGGTGTGACTGCTTTGTTTAGCATGCTACACTATAAACCCGCTGTTTGGCGTGGAATGCTATGAAGGCTATGAATTTACGTTGAGTGGTTATATTGAACATTATCTGTCGTTGATCGTGGCGGAAATATGACGTCTTCGAGTTAAATAAAGACAACGTATTTGCTAATTTTCCTTCCGCCGATGTTTCTGTGTGCCTGCCTTAGCTTAGCATGCTACATTGTTAGCCCGCAGCCTGAACTTGAACGCGCTCGACGGCAAAAGCTTGTTCAAATTGAACTTGTTGGAATATGAATTTAATGAGTTTATTTCAGTATAAGGCTTGTGTTGACCAGTTATATTGAACATTATCTGTCGTTGATCGTGGCGGAAATATGACGTCTTCGAGTTAAATAAAGACAACGTATTTGCTAATTTTCCTTCCGCCGATGTTTCTGTGTGCCTGCCTTAGCTTAGCATGCTACATTGTTAGCCCGCAGCCTGAACTTGAACGCGCTCGACGGCAAAAGCTATGTGCTGGTGTCGAATGAGTCAGAATGTGAATGCATTGTGATTTGAACAGAATATGGCTTGTGTTCAGTGCTCATTTAGCTTATTTATCCATTTTTATGTCTATTTATTCATCTATTTATTCGTCTATATATTCTCAAGTCATGAGCACTTTTGAATTATAATCATGGTATTTTATTTGACAGTTGGCAATTATGTTAATTATTGTACATATCTTCCAATCAGTGAAATATGAACTTTGAGGATCATGGCTTAACTAGTAGAGTGTGATTCCTCCTGATTGCTGTACCGTGCTGGCACGGTGATGCTTTGACAATTAGTTTATCATCCTTGACCATGTTTTTGTGAGAAGAGTATCATGAGTTTGTTCAGTCGGAGAGCTACACCACCAGTGATGAGAAGCTCAGAGAAGGCAGACAGGACAGAGACGGAGAAGCTTCAGTCAGACAGAGAAAAAGATGAAACTGAGGTAAATGTTGGAGTCAAAGGTGCAGAGTTACACCTCACACTTCACTCTGTTTAACGTGAATCCTTAACTCATAACATCACCAGATTGTTCCATTTATTCATTAGAAGTTATCATGCTTTTGTTTTTCTTCTGTCAGAGAAACCAAACACCCCCCCCCCCCCCCCCAGAAAACACTGATGCAGCATCTTCGGTTGGAGAAGCAGGACCTCATTAGATGTAACGCTGCACTTACAGGTGAGACTTCTACATGTATGAAGACAGTTTCAGTGCTTTTCATCATGTGTGCTTGGTGCTAATTTCATGATTGTTGTCTCCAGCTTTTAAAACATGAGCAACCAGCATGAATCCAGACTACAGTCATCATGCAGATGCTGCAGAGACAGACAAAAAGGTCTAAAGTAAGTACTGACACTTCCCCTCACAGCTCACATACAGTAAGGATGTCTGTTTATGATTAATGCTGTTAATGATTGTGTGTCCAGCTTTCCATCTGAGGTCCTGCTGAACCGAACACCTGCCCTTCCACAGGAGGATTCAAACTGCATCGTGACGTGTCCAAGGAGAAGAACTATGAAAAAAGGTGAGTGTTTTTATCTTTACTCAATACATTGATTGTACTTTGGATATTTTTTGTGATGAATCAAAAACAAGAAAATTTATCTACATGAAACTCAACATTTGGTTTCCTCTCTTTTTGTCTTATGAAGCAGAGAAGGACTCCCATCAGCTGCAGTGACCCAAACAACCTTGAGCAAACACAGATGTGACCGAGGACTCCGATGAAGACTGGAGTTTCTATCACCATAGGACAGAGGTAAGATTTGAATGTTGTTGGGTTTAATGTCCTCATGTCTTCCTCTTACTGTGATGGTGAATGCTTACAGATATTTCTCTACACAGGGACCCCTATTATAGACTGTGACATGTTAAAGTTTATCAAAACTGACTGAATTATAATGAGCTGTTGTTGCTAAATAAACACATTTAAACTGTCAGTATGTCTGAACATTACTTTCTGTCCTCCTCCTCTGGGATCTCTGCTTCAACCCCCCCAAAAGGGGACTCGGTTGGCTAAAAGACCAGTAACTGAGCAGGTGATTGGCTGTTTAAACTCTCCTCCTTAATCAGGTAAACATAATGGCTGCCACCATTTAAAGTGTAAAGTGGTTCATTGTGTGATTAAGACATTAAAAACCTTGTTTAAGCCATCTATTAAGCCAGCCGTCTGTCCCTCATGCTGCCCAAAGCAGGCAGGTTTCACCACAGCAGGCCAGGATCTCAAATGTTAAACTATGTTTGAGCTTATCTCTGTACCTTAGTTTAGTACTGGATTTGAAATACCTAATGCTTGACTGGCAACTAGCAGGTCTCTCAGCACAGCACAGCACAGCTCTCATCTGTGTGTGTGTGTGGACGGGCAGAAGACGGGCAGCAGCTGGGCACCCATCAAAATTTCTTCAGAAATTTTCTAGTTCTTATTCTTATTCTTATTCTTATTCTTATTCTTATTTTATGTCTTATTCTAAGATATACAATAATGTAATGGCTGATTCCATCTTTCTGTTTTCCCCACCTTTCTTGCACTATCAAGCGTTTAGTGTTATAAAGATGAATATTTGTTTTGTTGATTTCCCAATAGTCCTGCTAAAGTTTATGAATGTGAACACTGATGATTGCTTTGACTTCTGCCTCACTAAATGGAATCTGAATATCAGCTGTTTTTTATTGTTTAAGCCGGTATATCAGCTTCTTTATTTCCCTTAACACCAACATAGACAGGAACACAAACTAAGTTAACTGTAAATGGTGTAATTTAAAAATCATACAATATATATGATAATAATATATGATATTATACAGATATGTTTATCAACTTTTGTGTGGATATTTTCTTTTACTCATTGCAGGCCCAGGAATATGGCCACAAGCTCAACCACATGAACTGACAAATGATCACCGGTTCTTTTCTTGATAACAATATTTTGTTCAGGAACGAATACTGCTGCACCAGTGTGTTTAGACTCTGGGTGTTTTGAAGCATCCCCAAATATCATAATTCTGTCAGAAAACTGTAGTTCAAAGTATTTCTGTGCAACAAGCAAATCTGGAATTTATTTTATTTGGTCTCTGATTAACTCTGATTAACTCTGATAAAACTCAAGTTTTTTATAAAACAACATCCCTGGAAACCTGACAATCCTTACCTGCTCTCATGTCTGACCATATGTTCTTAAAGAAAGAAACTTATTTTTTTTTAAAAACAAATGAACAAATTGAGACTAAGCTATTGATAATTTACCCCCCCCCCCCCCCATTTATTGGACCTTAAATCTACTGTATCGTCTGCATCAAGAGATTTTCCTATCTATCTGCTCAAAAAAATCATCTATTATTATATTAAACAATACTTGAATACATACACTACCTTGAGGAGTTCCATTATCTTTAGTATATGTATAAATATATATATATATTTGTTCCATGGGTTTGAGGTCAGGACTCTGTGCAGACCAGTCAAGTTCTTCCACACCAAACTCGCTCATCTGTCTTTTTATGGGCCTTGCTTTGTGCACTGGTGCACAGTCATGTTGGAACAGGAAGGTGCATCCCCAAACTGTTTCCTCAAAGTTGGGTGCATGAAATTGTCCAAAATCTCTTGGTATGCTGAAGCATTCACACTTCCTTACGCTGGAACTAAATTGCCAAGCCTAGTTCCTGAAAAACAACCCCACACCATAATCCCTTCTCCACCAAACTTTACACTTGGCACAAAGCAGTCAGATAAGTACGGTTCTCCTAGCAACCGCCAAACCTAGACTCATCCATCAGATTGCCAGATGGAGGAGCGTGATTCGTCACTCCAGTGAACAATCTCCACTGCTCTAGAGTCCAGTGGCAGGCCACCACTTTACACCACTGCATCTGATGCTTTGCATTGCACTTGGTGATGTATTGCTTGGATGCAGCTGTTCGGCCATGGAAACCCATTCCATGAAGTTTTCTACGCACTGTTCTTTTGCTAATCTGATGGCTGCATGAAGTTTCATCTCTCTCCTTGCATTCGCCTTCACCAGTGGGAGCCCGGGCAGGTTCACCGCTGCCTTCGTCTTCGCCAGTGGGAGCCCGGGCGGGCGGGCGGGCTCGCTTCTGCCCTCGTCTCTTTGTTTTTTGTTCTTGCCTTTGCTTTTTTTTGTTAATACTTCAAGTTACTTTGAAGTTCTGCATCTGGGTCCTCCCTTCTCACACCACGAACACTGACAAAAATGTTTTGATATTTGCAATGATTGTATATTATAATGAATAAACAAATGCATTTGAGAAAAACACGTCAGCAGTCACTGTTAAAAAGCCTTTTGGCTGTGGGGACAAAGGACCTCCTGAACCTCTCAGTCCTGCAGCGCAGTGAGATGAGCCTCTCACTGCAGCTTGTCCTCTGACCTGCCAGGATGCTGTGGAGGGGATGTTTATTCTTCAAAACCGACTATAACTTCCTCCATCCATTGCTCCACCACAGCAATGAGGGTCTAGTCTTCTGCCTACTACAGAACTGGCCTTTTTCACCAGTTTGTCCAGGCACCTACAGTTTTTGTTTATAGTGGAACTCCCCCAGAAGATAATGGCATAGAACAGTGCACTCATTGACAATGTGATAAAACATGCACATCATGTCACTGCAGACATTGAAGGACCTGAGCTGTCTCAGGAAGAAGAGACAGCTCTGGCCCTTCCTGTACCCTGCTTCTATGTTGGCAGACCACTCCAGTTTATTATCCAGCAACACCCCCAGGTATTTGCAGCCCTGAACAGTCTATCTCCCCTCCATCAATGCAGACTGACTGGTCCACCAACTCTTTGGTCTTTGTAGTGTTTAGGAGCAGACAGTTCTTTTTGATCCAGCCATTGAAGAACTCCACAAGGTCCCTGTACTCCCTCTCCTGTCCACCGCGCACACATGCCACAACAGCTGTATCATCAGAATACTTCTGTATGTGGCAGGACTCCTGAAGTCCTGAAGAGTTGTACCTGAAGTCCGATGTGTACAGGGTGAAAAGAAAGGGAGCCGCAGTACTGCATTCCAGTGTTCCAGAAACACATCTCTCCATCCTGACATACTGTGGTCTGACAGTCAGTCTATAATCCACGTTGTCATGGAGGGGGCCACACTCATACCGAGAAGCTTGTCTTTTAGAATACAATTCTCTTTATGAATATGATTTATAACAGCAAAACCTAATACAATTAAGTTTTCAATTCAATTCACTTTATTTATATAGCACTAAATAAAAAAGTGAATAAAAAAAATTGTCCAATTTATACATACAAAGCCAATAAAAAAAAAAAAAAATTCCTAGCTAAGGAAACCAACAGTTTGCACTGAAACTTCTCTTCAGTCCAATCTCCCGTCCTGAGCATGCATGAGGCGACTGTGGACAGAAATGAAAGCAACCTCTGGCAGAACCAGATTCAGGAAGAGTGGCCATCCGCCTTGACCAGCTGGGGTTTGAGAGGACACAAAAGAGGGGACAGCAAACACCATTCAAAGTATACCTGTTGAGACAGGGAAACACATGTTAATGACAACTATAATGCCAAATGTACATAATGTCATATGAGGACATAAAGGGGGGGGGCAGAGTAAAATAATGAAAGGTGTGACAAAGGGGAGAGCCCAGCAGTCAATGCCTAGAGCAGCTTAAGTATGGGATATTTCAGGGTCACCTGAGTAATCCCTAACTATAAGTTTCATCAAAAAGGAAGGTTTTAGGCCTAATCCTAAACTTAGAGGGGGTGTCTGCTTCCCGGACATATACTGGCAGCTGGTTCCACAAGTGATAACTGAAGGCTCTACCTCCCATTCTACTTTTAGAAACTCTAGGAACCACAAGTAAACCTGCAGTTTGGGAGCAAAGTGCTCTGCTGGGAAAATATCTAACAATGAGATTTTTAAGATATGATGGAGCTTGGTCATTAAGAGCTCTATATGTAAGGCGGAGAATCTTAAATTCCATTCTGAATTTAACAGAGAGCCAATAAAGAGAAGCTAAAACTGGAGAAATATGATCTCTCTCGCTTGTTCTCATCAAAACTCAGGCTACAGCATTTTGGATCAGCTGGAGGCTTTTCAGAGAACCTGTGGGACAGCCCAATAATAAAGTCCAATCTTGAAGTAACAAATACATGGACCAGTTTTTCTGCATCACTATGAGACAAGATATTCCTAATTTTGGCAAAGGTGAAAGAAGGCAGTTGCCCCCTGCAGTGAGATCACATGAGGCAGAGCTATCAAGATATAGGACAAGATCAGTTTTACAAAGGAAACTAGAGTGGACAGACAAGAAGTAATCTATTCAAGCAAGATCAAAGAAACAGCATGTGGAACTAACTATTTGAAATCAGCATACTCCACAACACCACATGACGCCATAACAGCCATCTCAATAAACACATAGATAGATAGATAGATAGATAGATAGATAGATAGATAGATAGATAGATAGATAGATAGATAGATAGATAGATAGATAGATAGACAGATAGACAGACAGACAGACAGACAGACAGACAGACAGACAGACAGTTTTCTAAGTCACATCTCAAAATGTTCTTTGGTCCTTAAACGTAAAAAAAGAAGTGAAAGACAAATTAGTAAAATGTAATATAATGCATACAAAAGCTACAGCACTGATTTCACTACTGTGGTTCTCACTTTATGTATAACTCTTAAAAAAAGCAAATTACACAACAGAGTTTTTATTATTGTAACTTAATTTTTAGGCAGTGTTCAAAAACAAAATTTTTGCTCCGTAAATATGCATTGAAAGGCCAAAGCCACTGAGGGTTGTAGCCTGTGGGCATTTATGAATGTAACAGTCACCCTGTAACTGTGCAGGTCAGCCTGATTATGACAGCATGAGACCATCTGCCCAACAACACTATTTCCTGAGTATGTTTACGTGTGTTTGTAAACGTGCAGTATGAGTCACATGCAGTACCAGCTTCTATCATAAATGACCCCCGGTTGGGTGAAATGTGTGTGGAAGCATAATGTTGTACCTGAGCTTATGACGTCAATAGTGTTGGCAATCGTGTCAGGTAATATACACTGTAACAATATAAATAAATACTTTAAGTCAAAAGTTTGGACACATCCACTCTAATTCAAAATGTATGAAGAAGTGTATCCAAATTTTTGACTGGTATTGTATGTACAGTATGTATAGATATAAACATATATATATGTATAGCCTACATGTAATTCTGAATTATTTTTCGCTATATTGTTTAATGGATTTATTTGTAATTTGATAAATGTTTTTTCACTTATTTTGAGATTAACTGACAATGGTTACACAATTTATTCTTTCCTTTTTAAAAAAAGTGTTGTTTTCTCCACATTGTGTGATTATTTAAACACTTTAATGACAAACCAATACCTTTGTCTTCCTATCACTGATCATGGTGAAGGCCTGAAACATTAATTTGTCAATAAAACCTAATGCATACAGAACTGGTGTTTGACACACCAGTGATGTTCCTGTGATCACCACCTCATTACAATTTTTGGTGCGCCATACTTTTCTAAAATTCATAGAGCACATGTCCCAGAAACCTTTCCTGCATGTACCTAGATGACAGTCAGTACTGTTACTTATACATTTGTGATGGGCTTATTCCAGCCTCACCATCTATTTCAAACCTTGTTGAAATGAAACCAAACTCTTTTAATTGCCCTGTTTGGAATCAGTGGAGGAAAGATGATTTTAAATACATTAAAACTGGATGTAGAGCCTTAATTTCTTAGGCTTATTTCCTGTGGAACCAACTCCCGGTTTGGCATTAGGCAAATCTTGGTTCCTCAAAATTGAACATAAAGTTTTTCCTATGGAATGAAATTCATGGTCTTTAAATGGCTTTGAATCCCTTTTAAAGAGAACCACAATCAGCAAGTATGTTTAACATGACACTACAATCAAAACTGAGCTTTGCAAAACTGGACTAATAGATGTACATAAAGTGGTTGGAGATCATTCTTCAACTACACTCAACTGGGCTTAGATGATCTGCATATGCTCTAAAGTTCCACATGCCAAATATCCAATGAAGCTGTGATACACTGATACTCTGATATTTTTTCGTTTATCAGACTATTTAACTTCCCTTGAAAATGGCGTGAGAGATCTTGCATTTATTATGGCAATTACTTCAGCCATGAAGGTTGAAAGCACTTCATGAGTAAGATGGGAAGGGCTAATCTGTTAAAGCATGGAATCAAGGATCCCAATATCCTAATCATCCTTTCCTATACTCCTTCCAAGTAGGAGGACTGGGGTGAGTTGAACAGTTAAGTGCATCTGCCCATGCAGAGATATTGTGAGATGCTGTAGTGACTTTAAAGGTAAGATATTATGCCATATTACGCCAATTTTTATGCCCTTTAACAATTTGACACAATTTTCTGTGGCCTTTTTAAGATATATAAAAGGCTTTGGTCAAAATACTTGTATGAGACTTGTTTTAACACCGCTCTGTTAAATCTGTTTTCAGGAGTGGGACAAGTGCTCAACATTGCCCTTTTGGTGAGGTCAGATGGTAAATGGTTAGTTTCTGTATGTTAGCTAAGGACACACGGTCATGCTAGCTGTTGCTGCTGTCTGCTGTAGCAACAGATGCTAGTAAATAATGCTTTTTTAACCAATTGTAGTGGATCAAGCTGGAAATGTACTCCACTTAACTCACAGTATGGCATTGGTTCCATTAGCATTTAAACATTTTGTATATATCAACATCATTAAAGGATTGTACTTGGAGACCTATATCTTTCTCAGAAACATGCTGATAATGTAATATTAACACACCGAGAACAAGGATAGTGTGGATGTATTAAAAACACAACTTATCTACACCGCTGTGGGTTACCCGAATTATAGAACGTAACTGTTCAACTAGAAAGCATTTGTTGAACAAAGCTATTCTGACTAAGTCCTAAACGAAGTCTAGTACTTAGTAGGAGCAAAATGACATGAAATAATACAAAATGAACATGGCTCATACAAAAGTAATGGTGTAACAATAAATGTTAATCTTTCAAAAAGTAACAGCAAAAATTTGGGGGTAGACCTAGTGGGTAAAAAATGCTATTATTGGTTGAAAGGACTCCTTTTCTTTTACATTCACAAGGTTTCATCTCAATCCCAGACTGTATTACACTGGAAGTGAATCAAAGTCTAGATCAAGGTCTTTTAAGTCGTTTGTAGTTGATGGGAATGCCTGCTGGACAGTTTGATGCTTGTTGATTAAGTCTGACGTTAGAGTTAGCAAGCATACCTTGGGCTGCTTTCAGCAGATTTATGGCTGTAGTTGCAGATGCCAATGACTTGAGTCTATTGTTAGTGTAGAAGTTCATATGTATGAATTGCTTCCTCTTCAGTAATCAGGCCCCTCTCTTGTGGAACGACTTGCCAGTATACGTACGGGAAGCAGACACCCTCTCTACCTCTACCATCTATTTTTTTTTCACAAAGCTTATACTTAGGGGTGGCTCAGGTGACCCTGAAACATTCCATAGTGTCATGATCTGACCTGGTTTGGAGGTGTGTTTTGAGTTTCAGGCTGGGTGAGCAGGTTTCCCTGGTTACCTGGGCAGAGTCTGGTGGCTGCCTGCTGACACACCTGTGGCGCATCAACCAAAATCAAGAGCCCTTCTTAAGGAGCAGCAGGAGCACCAGTCTTCGCCAGATTGTTTTGCCATCTCTGTGCCTCAGTTCTGCCTCGTCCTCCTGAGTCTTATGGATTTCCTGGTTCTCTTTGTATTCTTCATATCTCTCGGCCTTCTGGATTTGCCTCACCCCCTGCCTGCTCACCCACCGCTACTCTGGATTACACCCTCCTGCCGCGGTTTCCTCAGATCAGACGCTCCAGCTGCTCCGGACCCTTGTGATACCTGTCTTCTCCAGCGTTTCCCCAGGACACTGATTCAGCACCTTTTCTAGTCTCCCTTTGTGGAAAGTAAAGTCTCTCTGAATTTGAATCTGCTATTGAGTCCTATTTGTGTTTTGACAGTCACCCCATGACACAGTTATACAGCTATAAACCTAGACTGCTATGGGACCTTCTTATGATGCACCTGTCATCATTCTCTTTTTTTCTCTATGTTAATATAAAATTATTATTGTCATTAACATGTGTTTTTCTTTCTCAGCAGGTATCCCTAGTCTGGTGTTATTGTGTTTGCTGTCCCATCTTTTTTCTTTACACAGCTTTGTGCATGCTCAGTGCATGGGAGATTAGATCAAAGAGAAGTTTTGATTCCTTCACTAGACTACCAAATTGGCTCTGTATGTATGAATTGGACTAATTCGGAATTTAATTAATTGGATTTGATTGGATTATGATTGTCTTAAATTGGATTGCATCTTTAAAGTGCCCTGAGATGACATCTGCTGGGATTTTGGCGTTTAAATTAACTGAATTGAATTGAAAAAAAACTGTACCTTCTAAAAGTCTGCTAAAAGAAGTGAATGCAGCACTATATACTATACCTACTGGAATGCTCACAGAATCACAGAATAGACACACCCAGGGCTGAGACAGAACAACACTGGAACATAACACCAATACTCCATGGCTAGTGGATCTGAGAGCTGACCTCAGCAATCTCCCGGAACAAGAACTAGTGACCATCATAATGGGAGACATCCTAGAAAGAGCAAGTATAAAGGGCTGGACTGCATCAGGCATAATGATACACACCTACTGACTAAATAAACTAACTACACTCCCTGAACGCCTAGAAACACAAATGAACAAGCTGCTAATGGATGAGACCCACCCAGACTGGTTAACACGAGGTCGGACAGGACTAATCATGACAGGTCCCCAGAAGGGGGCAGTTTGATCAAACTACTAGCCAATAACCTGCTTCTGTGCAACATGGAAAGCTCCTGTTAGGCATCATAGCAGATTAAATCAGTCCATTAAATAAACAATTATCATAATTTCCTATACAGACCTAACAATCCTCTTTAGCAATCACTCAAGTCCTTCGGGGTTAAAACTTTCACATAAAAAAGTAAAACATCAATACTACTTGATGGTAGAGATCTAATCTCCCTTTGAAACGATGACTAACCTACAAATAACTGGCCAGAAGAGTCCTCCAGAAATAGACCCTGAGCACATGAGTAATAGAGGCCAGGGTTTACCACAATAAAAAGGACGACATGTGAGAGGCCTCTAAGACAGTACAGCACATTGTAGCGTGGTGTAAGATGCACAGGTACAGCATACATGGAATGCCATAACCAAGTAGCAGGAATAGTGTACAGGAACATCTGTGCCGAGTATGGGTTGGAAGTCCCAAAGTCAAAGTGGCAGATACCGCCAAAGGTAGAGTGACAGAGTCAAGATCCTGTGAGAGTACCAGATCCAGGCTGATAAACAGGTGATGGCTAACCAATCGGACATAGTGGTGGTCGATGAACTGCTAAAGATGGGAGTGGTGATAGACCAAGGAATTCCAAGTGTCAGCTACATTAAAAAGAAGCATGAGAACTCAAAAAATACCAAGGGCTGAAGGAGGAAGTTAAACAGATGTGGAAAGTGACTGCAATAGTGGTGCCAGTGGTAATCAGAGCACTTGGAACTATGATCCACAAACTAGATGAGCAGCTCCAATACGAACAACATCAGATATCTCTGTTAAGAAGAGTGCAGTTCGAAGAATAGAACCCTCAAGCTGACGATTTGGAATTCTTAAACAAAACAATTTTACAAAACTACAGCAACAGAATCAACCTAAAATTAACTCGAACGGCAGGTTGACACCAAAACTGGAACTAAGTATGGATTGGAAGAGAGGGATTTGGACTTTCGATGTAGAAAATTACTTCTGCACAGAGTTGCTAGCTGGTAGAGCTAAATTTCAGAGGAGTTTAACAAGGAGTCCACTCACTTAACAACCCATGGATCAATACAGGATATACTGACCTTGTAAACCTATCACAGGCAATCAAGAGGCACGGCAAATAAAAGTTATATAGACTGTGCAGTGAAATTGAAGACTTTTGGATGTGTCAGGATTGCCGAAGCTCTGGATTTGGCAAGAAAATGCTAGGGTTTTCAGATTCTTTTAGTTTTGATTTGTTTTTTCTAGGTCTGTTTTTTTTTTTTTTTTGTATTTTGTTTCTATTCAGTTTTCTTGTTTGTGTTATTTAGTCATTGGTTTGAATTAGGATTTATTCTGTTTGTATTTGTCTCATCTCGATTAGTCTTTTTGTTCATAGTTACTCCATGTTTTTTGTGTATTAAGTTTCTGGTCTTTTCTATGGTGTAATTATTTTGAGTTCTTTCTTTTACTCTTCTGTGACATTTGGGAATCTTAAATGGAAGCTGAAGGCAGATGTGACCTTGTTTAGGAGATACAATGAAGTGATAGAGGATTATCTCCAAAAATGAATATGTGAAAAGGTACCAGAGCAAGCAGTTTGATGGAGTTTATGACAGCAGTGCTAAGTACTACATGCCTCACCTCGCTGTAATCGGAGATGACAAAGCGAAAACCAATTTAAGAGTTGTTTTTTATGCTTCTTTACTTGAGGATGTCTGTCCTTCTCTCAACAACTGTCTTCTCACTGGGCCAAACCTAAACCCAGCTTTTCTAACTGTGTTGATAAAGTTCAGGTTGCATCCAGTAGCATTCATGCCTAACATCACGAAGGCTTTCCTACAAATACCGGTTGCAGAAGAGTGTTCTGAGAATTTTTGACTCACAGAACCTCCTGATGCTAAGGGCACAAAACAATGCACTCTCAGAATGACTCGTGTAATATTTTGTATATCATCAAGCCCATTTCTGCTGGCAGCTACAATCAGAAACCATTTGGAGAAACACCAAACAAGCCACTCACATGCTGTTAACCTTGTGAGGGACCCTCTGTACCTGGATGACTTCATTGCTAGCACAAGAGATGCTGTATGTGCTTATGCAGTCACCACACTTGCAAAGGAGATGTTAGCTGCTGCTGGCATGAATCTACGTTAGTGAAGCACTAATTTATCTGAAGTGAAAGCTAAGGAGATGATGCAAGGAGAAATTGAGTTTACTTTAGAATCTGAAGCACGCAGCTGTGTGTTGAAGGTGCTTGGTCTTGTGTAGAGGCCATAAACTGTTGATTTTGTCTTTGATTTCAAGTATGTTATGGAGATCTTTTGAAACAGGAAAAACCCAAAAAGAAGTGTCCTGCGGTCATCAGCTAAAATTTTTGGCAATGAACATGCAGTCATCACAAATTCGAATGCAGTCAGAGTCCATAATAGTCATTCAATGAATTCACAGCTCAGCACAAAGGTGGAAATAGTTTGTTGCTAATAGAGTGGTGGATATCCAGTTACTTACCACACCACAATCTTGGTCACACTGCAGTAGAAAGCTGAATCCTGCAGATCTAACCACAAGAGGTCAAACAGCTTCAAAACTGAGAGAAAAGGAACTCTGATGGTCTCGGCCTTCGTTCCTGGATACGTCAATGTAAGTGTTATTCCCCAGGTAGTGCTGTGAAGTAGAAATAAGGGCTGAGCTTAAACAACCACAGGTTCTAATCCATCTTAGAAAACCATGTGAACAGATTCAATGTTGCAGTTGGAGAACTACAGTAAACTAAAAACTCTTTTCAGAGTCACAGCCTGGATTAAACAATTCTCGTTCCAAGTCAAAGAGGTAAGGGGAGCTTACTGCAGTGGAAATAGAAGCTGAAAGACATTGGATTTGAGATAAGCAAGAGCAAACTTACCACTTCCCTGGAAAGGGAAAGGAACACCCCAATTTGAAACAGTAGGTGTGGATTTTGGAGGTCCTCTTTAGGTTAAAAATAAAAACAAAGTGGGTAAGGTTCAAATTTCATTGTACAAGGTTCATTGTTCAAATATGCTGTGACTCGTGCTCGATTCACGCTCGATAAGTGGTTTATGCTTAAACCACTTACACCTCATAGAATGAAAAGAGCATTTGGCTTACTGCTGGTCCTCCTGAAATTCATATGTTGTATCTTTCAGTAAATTGCTGTATGCAATTAATTTGGTTACTTTATAGCTAATCCTGGTCACATGGTGGCAGCAACGTTAAAGTAAAAGTTAAGTTCAACTCTTGAAAAGAAAAGGGAAAAAAGAAAGGATCAGTTGCTGTGCAATTTTCTGCAATAATGTGCAAACTTCATTAAACAGTTAAAAGAAGAATGTTCAGTAATTTCTCCGCAAATGACTTCAGCTAAGTTCCCACACCACATTCATCTTTTTTGTTTCTGTTCAAGATGAAGTGATTGTTCCACACCATGCCACAGAGTGGTTGGCCAGTTCCCTGTGCTCAACCTGTTGTCCATCATTGATAAACCCAAAAACTGCTGAGTCATCTGAGTATTTCTGAAGATGACAGGAGTCTGAGCTGTATTTAAAGTCTGCGGTGTACAGAGTGAAAGAGAAACGGTGAGCATACAGTCCCCTGTAGTACTCCTGTGCTGCTGATCATCTTCTCAGACAAAGATAATGTAAATATTATTTATGACTATGAAAATGTATCTAAGTAACTTTAAGTTGGTTTGTTTCACAAGAAGAGCTATCAGAATAAAGCCTGGAAGAGAAGTGAGTGTGCAGTTGAGTTTTGGAAAGCTAGCAAGCACTACAGCCCCATAGCTAAGTGCCTAGAGTTAATCATGGATTCGCTAGTCATACAGTTCTCATGGGATGATTGAAATTTTTTTGTAGTTTAGACCTCATAGTTTTTTGTTATTTGTTGTCCCCCAACAATACATTCTTGCAAAACAGAACGTGTTTTGCAAGGGTGTGCTGCTAAACAAAATATCATCCACCACTCGGAAAATCTCACAATCTCGTTTCAATGAGCAATCATTTATTTATCTGTATGGCCCCAAGCCTGAGTTAGGCAGGAGTGGTTTAGACCAAGACTCAATGGGTCCAACCGATAAAAAGAAAAAACAAATGAATTAAAAAAGCAAAGATAACAATTGTGAGATTGCTTTTTTCAATAATTCTCACCATCTACATGAATTTTGGTAAAAAATAACAACAAACCGTGGCACTAATTTACTCAACTTTAACCACAGTCACAATGAAGTTTGTTTCTTGTATTTCATAAAACATTCAAGAGAGCTTCGAAATTTTATTTTCCCTGGAGTAGAGCCTTTTATTTTATTTCAAAATCTAATTGATTAAGGACATGACATGTGTCTTAGGTGAGAGCATTCATAATAAAGCTAATGGTACAAAATCAGAACAAATAAAAACTTAAACTGGGATAATTTTGGAGTGGGATGGTGATCGAGCAGCGCATTCTAACAACAAGTGTTTTGTATTTTTAAGTTTTCTGATTAATTATCAGATAATCTTGTAATGTATAGACTACAAGATTATTAACGACCTTGTTAGTATAATATTGTTAAAAATCTGGGAATGATTTCTTTCAAAATGGATAAACAGATCGGTGTAGTCACTAAAACAATTTTTTATCAGTTGAGAGTTATTGCCAAGGTGAAATCTTATATCCCCCCAAAGGACCTGAGAAAAGTAATTTTGGTTTATTTCATGCTGGGACCACTTTAATTCTTTGTATTTTGACATACTGTCATGATCTGTGTATTTTTCCGTTTAGTCTGTTAGTCCCCAGTTAGTTTAGTCCTGCCATTTCCTAACCTTTCCTCAGTTCCGTCCTGCCAGTCATCAGCTCCACTCACTTCACCTGTGTTTCTTCCCTCTGCTGCTTTCACTCACTAATCACCCTCCTCTGCATTTAAATTCTGTCATTGTCAGATCCTCTGTCATAGCAATCCATGGTTTTACTTCTGTCCTTGTCCTTGTCTATGCTCCTGCAAATATTTCAGTCTAGTTTTGTTATTTCATTGTATGTTTAGTTTAGTTTTACAGTGTTCCAGCTTTGCTGTGCTTTTGATTGAGCAAAGTGATTGAGTGGGTCTGGTCTTTAAGCTCTGCAGAAGGCTGAGGAAGACCCATTAATTTGATTCAGGTGTGCTGGAGCAGGGAAACATAGAAAACATGCAGGGCGGTGTGCCTTGAGGACCAGGATTGTGAAACACTGCTGTAGCGAAACACTTGGCGGCGAACAGGCAGATCTGATTAATGGTCTTCCTGAAAGGAAAGCAAGGCAAATTGTGACAAGGTCCACCAAACTGAAGAGACATGAAATCTTCGCTGGTGACACTTATGAGAGCAAATGAATTTACAATGAGCGGCTAGACTAGACTAGAGTTTTTATATGTGTGTTGATAGGTCTGTACATTTTTATCTGCATGCCGCTGTCTTGGCCAGGACACTCTTGGAAAAGAGATTTTCTTTAATTAATTTATTTTTTTAAATCTCAATGAGGCTTTTCATGATTAAATAAAAACAGGAACCACCAGATCAGCCACAAGTGAGGATGATGAGCAATCAAGGCACCACCAGCTGCCATGCCCACCAGGAAGCAGAAACCAAGCACACAGGGAGAAAACATAGCGTAGCGCCTCTCCAGCGGTATGGCTATAATGAGAGGTGGCTAACCTGAGCTCTTTTAAATATACAGTCCCTGACAAAAGTCTTTTATGGTTGGGAATGTAGCTAGGTAGCTAGTGCTTCTTGATATTTTAGGCTATTTATATTGCCTTCCAGCCTGCAAATCTCTCGCACACCCCTATACTGGATGTAACCCCAGACCATGATTTTTTCGCCACCAAACATTTTGGGTTTGGGTTTTCGGATCCATGCGGGCCCCAGTTGGTCTCCTGCAACATTTGCAGCGGCTGTGATACAATTCAACGGAGAATTCATCTGAGAAATCCACCTTCTGCCACTTTTCCAGCGTCCATCCTTTTGGCAGGCTGTGGGCCTTGACAAATGCCACACGTTTTCTTAATTACCTTTTGTTTAGTGCTGGTTTCTGGGCACTGATTTGACCATGGAGGCCGTTTCGAGACAGAAGTTCTGGTTGACACGGGAACTTGAGGTGACCAGGCCTGGTGGAGCTCTGCTGGCCTTGGATTTTCAAAACAACAGACGGTCCTCCCAAGCAGTTGTCTTGCTGGGTCTGCTGGACCTGAACTTGTCAAAAACATCTCCAGTTTCTTTAAATCTTTTTCTTATTCTTTGCACTTTACGCTGAGACACATTGAAGGTGTCAGCCACCTCAGCAGTGGATTTGGTCTTCAGCCTCTTGATAATCAACGCTTTGGTCTCAGGGTGACTCTTAGGCATGTTGTCAGAAGTCAAGTTGCAGTTGATGTGAAGGTCTGGTGTGCTGGGGTTCTTTTTTACACACCCACTAATTGCTTGATTAATTATTGATCACAGGTGAGGCTGTAATCTAGGATTGGGTGCATCATATGACAGGCGACAAGACTTTTGTCTTTGCAAAAACTGACTCAGTGGGCTTTACCAAGCTGTGAACGTTAGAATGCTTTTCAGTAGTTTTGTTTGGCACCAAAACATTATTTCAAAAGCTGTTGGGATTAAAATGAGCCATTTCTTGTAAAAAAAAATATAGATAAATAAATAAAATTATTATATATATATTTTAGGGGCACTTAAGATCAACTTGTACCCAAGTGACAAGACTTTTGTCAGGGACTGTGTATAAATAACTAAGGGTTTCTCTGATAAACAGCTTAACTCACCTTAACTTAAATTATTTTAAACCATGAATTATTACACTCTATGGTCTATTACCATGTAATTACTATATTTTCAAAGATCTATTAAATTACTATTAAATTAAATTACTCTTAATCACTCTTTTTAAACATTTTTTAAAAATCTTTGAAGCTATTAAGCTTCAGATAACCATCAATATCACACATCAATGTATCAAATTCACTTAAATCACGAATATTCAATCAAAACACTTGATTATGTAAAAATATGAAACAATTACTAATACAATATAATTAATTATTTACATGTTTCTTTTCCATTCTCAAATGCATTCAAAATATCAGTCAAACTCAAAAGATTCCCTATCGGCCCAGATAACCTAAAGCTGGCAGTATACTGTCATAAAAAGATACTCAGTTCAGCACGTTGTAGGCCTAAACGCTGCTCGGGTACGTTGAAGCCAAAAACATCACGGCTGTTTTACCTCAAGCGCCCCCGTGACCCGACCGACAGATTAAGCGAAAATGGACGGATGGATGGAATTTCAGCAGGCCCCTCACTCACTCATTGGAGTTTCAGAATTCACTCAAACTCAAATTCACAATTTGAGTCACCGCTTAAGGTGTTGAGGAAATCCATAGTAGTCAGACTTGTCTTTCTAGCCTTTTTGGGGAATTTTTTTGACACCTTCAGTAGAGATACATGTCACACAGCAGCATACGTGAATCTCCAAAGACAGTGAATTGTTGAACCATTTTATGTCTATTAAAAACCTTTGTGCATATTTAGCCAAAAACACCCTTGCAGAAACATCTTCTGTTATTTATTTTACCAAAGAATGCCCTGACCTCAGTCTTGCCAGATAGTATAAGAGGTGAATAAGATATAGAAGATTTACTCCCACAAAAGTCATGTATAGTTGATTTTATGGATCACTATACTAGTAATAAAGTAATAATATGTGTTAATATGGAAACTCATTAAGACGTGATTTTTCTTGCAGTTGACAGATATGTTTAACATTTGGTTTTGAGGATTAGAAATTGGACTATGATACGATTTTAGAGGCAGTTCCTACAGTTTGAGCATAAAAACAATATTATAAAGATAGAATTAAGGGTCTGTACATGTAAAAAGACATCCTAAGAGAAAGCCTGAATACAATATAGCATACAAATAAACCAATGAGTGACGTCAATTTCGCATTCTCGATTGATGTTCTGCCCTTCTCTTGCTCACCCCTCTCTCTCCCTCCCTCCTGCTCTTTGATATTTACGTGTTAAAACGACATTTTTAGTGAGGGACCCTCATATGAAGCTCCTGTGGTCTTTAAATAGAAATACTTCTTTACTTTGTGCTTTGAGAAAGGAAATCCTTTACATTCTACAGGATGCCTGGACACATCAAATCAGGCAGGTAGCAGGCAAGAAAATCACTGCACAAGGAAAGCAAAAAAGATGCAGGTGGAGACTTTGAATGGATTTTAAATGCTTTTTTTTTTTTTTTTTAAATTTGGTTGTTCTTTTCTTTCTGTTTGATCTCTCCTAGTGTTTACTGTGTGGGTGGTGCTGGTTTATTTGGTATGGTGTAGCAGGCTGACCAGTGTGGGAGCAGCACCTCACTGTACCAATGCCCAGGCTGGGTGCCACGTCCTCTCCCTAGCAAACCTTTTTGACCGGGTCATTCAACACTCAGCCAGGATGCATGGCATTTCAAATGACCTTCACTCCGAGTTTGTAAGTATCCTCATGCAAATAGTCTGTGAGAAATTGTCTACTTATGTTTAATAAACCAAATTGATTTGGAGTTTAGGATGTATATGTTTGGTCAGTGTATATATGTTATTTCAATATGTACTGATGATACTTAAACATGACATAATTTCTTACAAAATAATCTAAAACATTAGATTTAAGGTACACCTATCAAAGACTAAGACGGTTAAATTGGGGTTCTCGTGTTTGGCTGGTGATCAAACTGTTCTAGAGCATGTTATGATTATTTGGGATGATAAAATTGGGTTTTCTCTTCAACTGTAGAAAGTACTCCCCAAGAGATTTAACTGGGAACGATATAATATTAAAAAGCCTGTCTGGATGATTAAGAGTTTAACAACACCACAGACTGTACTGAGTGTACACACATATACACAAATATAGCAAACCATACTTCTATTTCTTTCATCACTTCCATACTTTGGCCACAGCTGACAGTTAGATGACACCTGACCTCCGACATTTCATTCATGTTTGTTCTGTCAGGAGCTTTACTTCCTTCCCAGTAAGAATCAGATTGGCCGGGTCAGTCGCAACTGTCACACCTCCACCATCCTTACCCCAAATGGCAAAGAGAATGCTCAGAGAATGGCGGTGAATTAACCTTTTTAAAAGTTATTTCCTCTCATTGACATCAACTGTCCACTTCATATTTACAAAAGAAAGTTAGAGTTCTCCTAACCTTTGCATTTCCACTTTTTAGTTCCCTTATACAACAATGTTTAAAACATTTTTCTTTTAATTTTTCAAATACATGTATTACCCACATCACTCTTTATTAGTCTCTCTTTCATTTCACTCTGTCCTTTCACTTTTATTTTTGCATCCATTCCATTATTGGAAAAACTATTTTTTACAAAATCGTAATCCTAATTACACAAAACTGTAAAGATGATCTACACCTTTCCTGTTGTGACTGTAGAGAGAGCAGCTGACAGAGGTGATTCTTAAGCTCCTGGTGGCATGGCAAGATCCTCTGTGGCATTTTCACCAGAGCATGGCTCATCATCATGACTTCAATAAGTTCAACTCCAATAAGTCTCTTGAAATGAGTGACATGGTGCATGAGCTACGGAGAGGTGTGCAGAAAGTGGTAGAAAAGGTACACACACAAATACACACATACTGATATGTTTGTTGGAAAAAGGGAGACATTAATTGTGACAACAGTCAACATCTGTTTTGGTGGCTTATCTGGAGCCCCTGGAGCTGATTATGCAAAAAAAAAAAAAGTTGCAAAAGCTGCCTAACATATGCTGCACACCCTCGACATGACAGTGATTAAACAACAAAGTGTGTTCAGTCAGAGGCTTCTTCAGCTCTTCAGCAACAAAGAACAAACAAAACAGGAAGTTATGTCTAATAACTATTATCAAATATTTATTTTCAAAACAAAATTGCCTTTTTTTTTTATTAAGTAAAGTATACAGTTAAATTAAACAAAGATGTTCTTCTCTGTGCTCTTTGGGTCACGGAAACTGTACAGTTTAGGTTACAGGAAATGTTTTGTTTAAAATCAATGATATCTCTTTTCAATTTATACAATAAATGGGTGCAATTAAAAAAAAATATATATATATATATATTTGAACACGTCATATAAGAACATATTCTACTAAATATAATTTTCAGTTCCTGCACCTGTTACATTTTAAATTTTTTGTGTACTCAGTTAACGATGAGAAGTATTTGTTCTTGTGTCAGTGTGTTGTTTACTTTAAGAGCCTAAGTATTAGGCAGGTGGATTTCTTCTTTGGTTCTTTATTGCATTTCATTCCAAATCAAGGGCCCCAAGTATAAGGATAATCAAGACTTTGACAGTCCTTGAGGTTGACGTGTTATTTGTCTACCTATCCATTATGTTGGAGGCTGGAGTTTTATTAATCAATATGTAAATTATAGTGAAATGTCAGATATGTTGACATAAAACATGACATGAGTGAAGGTTTCTCCAGTTTAACATAGATTCCTTTATATGTTTTCCTCTCAGACCAACTGTCTTTAAGACAAATAAGTTTCTGAGGTCTTCAAGAACCAAAACAGAAGTCTAGTTACCTTTTACCAGAGATCTTATTATTACTGTGACCTTGAAGTCTTGGAAACTACACAAATCTATTGGTTATATTTGTACAAAGCTAATCTGAGTTTGTGTGTTCTTTCTGCCCTAGATGCAGATGTTAGGAATATTAAGTAATTCTGTCAGCAGCCTGAGTACTCCAGCTTTGTCGGCATCTGATACCGCTGAGTGGCGCCTCATGAAAAACTATGATCTCCTCTACTGCTTTCGTCGAGACTCCAACAAGATCCAGAACTACCTGAAGATACTTAAGTGTCGAATTGTTCCAGAGCATAGATGCTAAAAACCAAAAAGCTATGAGATTAGGTTTAACTTTTGGAGATATCAACACTGGAATGGAAATACATCAGTCAGAAAATAACACAGACAAAGCGATGTCTTTTGCTGTGTTTTCTGTGTATCAGACAATAACCGACACACGGATAATTTGTTCAGTTCTGTCATGGCTGAAGAGCCACTGGATAAACAGAAACTCTACCTATCTTGCACTTAATGCCTGATGTTATGTCATCCATCCTCATCAAACAGATGATGGAAAGGATGAAATGAGTGTAATACATGTTATAAAAGACTAATGTAAAATGCATATCTTGTTGAAATATTGTGCTATAAAAAAATAAAAAAAAATAAAAAATGTTTTGTCAAACGACAGATGGTATAATCCTGTCCATATCACTGAGAAGGTGTCTCTGCTCCACAGATGTTGTCTACTGAGTGAGTTCCGCTGTGTTATCTTATCAGCTAAGTTGGTGCCAAGATAATATATATGTATATTTGTATATATTTTTGCAAAGACTTTCCTTCTCTTAATTGGATAATTCAAACCCTTGACATTCCAGCTGAGAAGGTTTAAGCTACTATTCATAAACTATTACACAGGATAAAGTAGTGACTGGATAGTGTAGTGGTAAGATTGCTGCCTTTCAAATCCTGACCCCCTGCATGAATGGTACTACTTAGGCAAGGCTCCCTTACTCTACCTGCCTACCTGGGATATGAGTGTAAGTCGCATTGGATAAAAGCGTTCAGCAAATGCATGAACATAAACATAAAGCGCAGATTGAGTTAAGTGTGAGTTAGGTTTAAAAGCCCCTAGAACAGAAACAAAAACCCTGATCTCTCCTCACCCACGCCAACCATATGACAGCTATGCAGGAACTCAAAAACTAGCTCCCCCAGATAACTTCCATCTCCCAAAGAAGAGAACAACCTCACGGTCATAACTCTGCTCCAACTCCTACACTAGAATGTATTTCCAAAACTAATCACTCTAAAGATGATAATACGAAATTATTGAAAATATATAAACAGAGGTGCATTCTAATGGCAAATATGACCACCTAACAACGAGAATGCAGAATACACGAAAAACTAAGAATGAGGCAGCAAAATTTAACATATGTAAACTGAACGTATCGCTAAAGCAAACTGTCCAGAAGGCTTGAACTTCGGGCGCCATCAACCTGCCAAAATATGAATTAAGTACTCATGTATCCAAGCCTAAATAAGTAAGTAAAAGAAAAAAAAATTTCCCAATTTTTACTGGGCCCCCAAACAGCTGGCCAGTTACATAAAATTTTACATAAAACTGCATTTTTATGTAACGGTATAACGGTATTTTTAACTATCGTTCCCATATTTATGAAAAAAGTAAAAACGTGATAGTTGACAGGTTGGTAAGCACAGAGCACTCTAAATCAACAGTCTGCTGCTCAGAACACAGATTTTCTCCTCTGTTCCTACTGCACTTCTTCTATTCCAGTGATAGCTGAAATTTAACACAATAAAAAAGTTTAAATATATATATGCTTTTTAAAGCATTAAAATTGTTCAGAACGATTTGTATTTAATTTATTTTAATAATAATAATGATTATAGATTAATCTTTTATATCTTTTGTGTGTATCGTTTTTTGTTATTATCTGACATACGAGACGAATAAAGTTTATCATTATTATTAATTCAACACAGCTGCTCACCTCCTTCCTCATGTGGGACACTGGGGCTGTTTCGGGGGTAGGTGGAGTTGGGGGCTGACTGACAGTTGCTGCTGCTGCATTTTAATGTTTCCAAAACAAATAAAGTTATTGTTACCAGTACATTGTAAATTTAATATATTTGTGATTATAAATTGGCTAATAACTTAGTGTCATATTATTTTTTGTCAGTATTATAATCTTATTAGGGCCTCTCTGGGCCCCTCTTAATCATGGCCCCCTTTTCTGTGCCCCTGGATGTATGTATGAGCAGACAGTAACAACTTCTTTACTTGACTGTCCAAAATGATGCAGAAACAGGCTGGAGATCTGTCTTTGCTTGGATCTCACCATTGCTCCACCATCACCTCTATGTACTGAGCACCCTGGTTCAGGACTTCAGCACAGAAATTCTCCACAGTTCAAATCTGTTGACCAGGGAGGCTCGAAACTCCCCTTTGGGCAGTCACTTCGGTAGATACTGCCAAGTATTCGTAGGTTTTTTTTTGGTTTTGGCTTTCCAAGTCAATTACTTTAGCAGATAGCTTGGAGCCAGCTTCTAGGAGGCTGGAAAATGCATCCTCAAGTTCCTTGATCCCCTGCCATTTCAAACAAAGATAAATATTGGCCATGCTCCTCCACTGCAAGAGGAACCAGATCAAATGTAACCTCCAGTTGGTTGAAGGGAATAGTGAATTCCACTGTCAGCTTATCTTTGTGCCTGGCTAAAAGTTCAGCCATGACTTCCAACTTGAGGCCGGGAGGTGAATTGTCTTTTTTACTAGTTTTATTGGCCTTCTAAGTAATTTTTGTTGCCATAAGAGTGCAAAGTAGATACAACTTAAAGGGTATGCACTGAAGTGACGACTTTAGAGAGCTTTAGAGTGTAGTTTCATTGAAAATAGAGTGGAGCCGAACCACCACACGTGAACTGCATGCCATCACTGTTGGGAGGTCGGCATCCATTTTCTAAGTCTGACCAAATGGACTGTTTTAGTTGTGAAAAAAAATTCTGATTTATTTTCTAAGTGTAACTATTTTTTTTTACTTACTCTAAGGGCTCTGAAAGACACATGAAAACAACAACAACAGAAAAACCAAACTGAACCCATTTTTTCAAAGTGTTTTTTCTTTTACCTTTGTAATACTCTTCTCTGCCACAAGAGGGGAAAAAATCCAACTTTTTTGTCCATTTATGACCCATATCTGTTTGAACAGCACAAACCAGATTTTTTCAAATCCGATCCAGGTCACTATCATTGGTGGTCCTAAATCGGAAAAGTATCTGATGTTTTTTCAAAGTGACCTCAGTCTGAGCTATCACGCATTTCATCCAACTTTTATGTCATTGAAGTGAGACAGACACAATTCTGCGGTGGATGAAGCAGGACACAGATCACACGTAAACAATTGATCAAAAAAGCATGACAACACCCTTGATGGAGTAAGTCAGTGGAAAGAAAGTGAGGTTTTGGACTTTTAAATTAAAATCCTCGTAATTTTGTCAGCTCCGATTGCACAGCAACTTCAGAATTGATTCACACACGCTGACATGTGTAGCATCTATAGTAACCTCTATACACGCAGCATGCTGAGTGTGACGTCATGTCTTCTGTGCATACAGGTCACTTCCATAGACTGTTCACACTGGAGTCTGATCGTGGTCATATTTAAATTATAACGTGAACAACTATATTCAATTCAATTCAATTCAATTTTATTTATATAGCGCCAGATTACAACAATTGTCATCTCAAGGCACTTAAGTAATATAGTCCAATTCAAGCCAATTGGAATTCAATTCATTGTAATCATAATCCAATTAATTTAGAGCTAATTCAAAAAATTAATATCCTAGCTAAGGAAACCAACAGATTGCACCGAAACGTGTCTTCAGTCCAATCTCCCGTCCTGAGCGTGCCTGTGGCAACTGTGGAAAGGAACGACTCCCTTTTAACAGGAAGAAACCTCTGGCAGAACCAGACTCAGGAAGGGTGGCCATCCGCCTCGACCAGCTGGGGTTTGAGAAGACAGAAAAGAGGGAAAAGAGGGGGGGAAAAACACCATAACGCCATTCAAAGGATATCTGTTGGAACAGGGAAACATACGTTAATAACCACAATAATGTCACATGTACATAAAATCAATTTTGAAATTAAACAGGGGGAAAAAGAGAGCAAAGTGAGGAAAGGTGTGACAGATGAGGTCCCCCAGCAGTCTAAGCCTATAGCAGCTTAACTATGGGATGTTTCAGGATTACCTGAGCCATCCCTAACTGTAAGCTTTATCGAAAAGAAAAGTTTTAAGCCTAATCTTAAAAGTGGAAAGGGTGTCTGCTTCCCGGACATTTACTGGTAGCTTATTCCACAAGAGAGGGGCCTGATAACTGAAGGCTCTACCTCCCATTCTACTTTTAGAAACTCTGGGAACAACAAGTAAACCTGCAGTTTGGGAGCGAAGTGCTCTGTTAGGAAAATATCTTACAATTAAATCTTTAAGATATGATGGAGCTCGGTCATTAAGAACTTTATATGTCAGAAGAAGAATCTTAAATTCTATTCTGAATTTAACAGGGAGCCAATGAAGAGAAGCTAAAACTGGAGAAACATGATCTCTCCTGTTAGTTCTCATCAGAACTCTGGCTGCAGCATTTTGGATCAGCTGGAGGCTTTTCAGAGAATATGTGGGACAGCCCAATAATAAGGAATTACAGTAGTCCAATCTTGAAGTAACAAATGCATGAACTAGTTTCTCTGCATCACCCTGAGACAGGATGTTCCTGATTTTAGCAATATTACGAAGGTGAAAGAAGGCAGTCCTAGAAACCAGTTTTATATGTGCGTCAAATGATAAATTCTGGTCAAAAATAACTCCAAGGTTCCTCACTGTAGAACTAGAAGCCAAGGAAATACCATCTAGAGTAACTATATAACTAGACAATTTCTCCCTGAAGCGCTCAGGTCCAAAGAGAACAACTTCAGTTTTGTCTGAATTTAAAAGCAGACAGTTCTGAGTCATCCAGGTCTTTATGTCTTTAAGACAGGCTTGTAGCCTGACCAACCTGTAGGTTTCATCTGGTTTCATAGATAAGTACAGCTGAGTATCATCAGCATAACAATGGAAATTTATGCCATGCTGTCTGATAATGTTACCTAATGGAAGCATGTATAAAGTAAAAAGAATCGGTCCAAGCACAGAACCCTGAGGAACTCCATGACTTACTCCAACGTGTGAGGAAGATTCCTCATTTACAAGAACAAACTGGAATCTATCAGATAAATATGACTTAAACCAGCCTAATGCAGTTCCTTTAATCCCAATAACATGTTCAAGTCTCTGTAACAGAATGCTGTGATCGATCGTATCAAATATATATATATATATATATTTGTTTTTATTTATATAAGGTGTGTCCAGAAGTCTTCGATTAGGAAAAGGGACCAAAACTCATCGAAAAAACTAATCACTGACACTAAGTCAGTATTGAAAAAAAAAAACTAAAAAAAGGTCATCATTATTACTGACACTTTGTTTTCATTGCTATTCAGACCACCCCTGTACCCTATCTATGTCCATATTTACCCCGTCATAACAATCTCATGGACTCATGCCTACCTCACAATTGCGGAGCAACAGGTTGAAATTACTGCCCTCCCTGATCCATCACTCGACTTTTCATTCCAGAGTGAAAGTCAATAATCTTCATTCGTAAAGATTCTAACCAAAATATCTTCTCTTGTTAGATATTTATTATTATTTATACTTATTTATTTTTTTAAATTTTCGCCTTGACATCTTTGATATTAACACTTCCGCATACCTGCATCAGCTAAAAGCTATCACAATGAGAAGATGTTTTCTATGGTATTTTGTTGTGTTTCTTCCATGTTTTCTCCCTGTGTATGTGTGGTTTCTGCCTACTGGTAGGCGTGGAGACTGGTGGTGCCTTGATTGCTCATCATGTTGCTGATCCTGCTGCTCCTAATATAAGCAATATAAGTCTTTTCTCATCGCCAGTTTGTTTTTTCTCTTAAGTGGTAAAACACTCGGCAAGTTTTAATGTCCCTCAAGTTTTGTTAAGTTTTTGTTGTGGACTTTATCGCAATTTATCTTATTTACTTTTCAGGAAGACTATAACTGGATCTGCCAGTTCATCGACAAGCAACTATGAGAAGGACTGCTATTCTGCACCACCACCGCCATTACCACTACAGGTTTTTACACCACAGGGTGTATTACAAGTTTCTAACCAACAGTTTCTAACCAACAACTTACAACCGGTACTTACCTTCTGGAAAACACATCCACGACTAGAATTCCTGAGCTCAATGTCAACAGGTACCTCTTCTCGCAGAGACTCAAGCCACCCTCCTGGAGGAATTCCTCCTGTCCTCTTCCTGTTCAGTTTTTCTGGAAATAAGTAACTTACCGTTTTACATACCTGTCTTTACTGGATCCTTTCTGTGAACAAACCTTAACATACTCACCAATTTACTTGAAAATTTTGAATTGGAAGACATTGAATTAAAATAGAATTAAAATAATACATATCCGCAAACTAGCGGTAGTGAGCGGAAACAAGATTTGATGAGTTGATACTTTCATCCTGTGGTGGCTTGTCACAATGGTGGCACTTAATGGGTTGATATTACATCCAAAGATGTTAAACTACAGCAGAAGTGGATTGAGTTTATTTGGAGATATTGCAGTGTCCCTCTCCCTAATTATAAAATTTTACTTAAAAATAGCTTGCCTCTAACTTATGAATACAGACCCTGTTCCAGCCATTTATCTGGAAGTCACCATCAGCGGTAGGGAAAGCATGTTTTCTCTTTGTCTGTCTCACATTTGCAGTTAGACGGCAGGCCACAGCATCAGATTTCTCATGTGACTTCTCCTAGGATGCAGTAAGTGCTGTGCTCGCCCCAAGAATGAGGGTACAGAGGAGAGGGTATGCGCAACAAAATGGCGTCCAATATTGGTGCCAGTTGCAAGGTGGATAAAAAGATTTCCAGGAAGTACCTAGTTTTTCCAGCAGCAGACTTGGATGGAGGATGTACCTGTCAAGGTGTAAGAGGAAAACCTTGGCATTATTGGTACTGAGGTGGGAGGGGTTTGAGGAGCAAAAATGAGGTAATTGGATCATAAATACTCAGGTCAAGACAAGAGTAGGGAGTAATTTGTCAAAAAATGCATACAAAAGCTTTCATACGTTTCAATAAGACCTGAAAGGCTTAGAGTGAAAAAATGTTTTTGTCAGACTTAGAAAACAAATGATCAGATTTATTTTCCTTGCTTGCCTTTACTGTTTACTGTTGAGTGGCAGGTGCCCCTGCACTCTCACTCAAGAGACGCAGAGATCCTCAAGTGGCTAATGGTCTGCTCTCAAAAGTCACTTCTCATCAGTCGGTATCACATCCAGTGGCCTCCACCGTGGGCTGGTCGACGGACTGTTACATTAATAACCCTTCTTAATGCATATGCAAATTTTATACCCACCACCCAACGTTATGAAAAAAGGTGCCATAGGTCTACAGAGTTATCTGTGCAGCTAGCTGTTGAAATGGATCTTGGACACCTACAGTTGTTTAAATAATTCATCCTTAGACTAGCTTTTTGTACCTGGTGTCACCCCACATTCACTGACTGTTCTCTGACATCGACTTCTACCGTTTTACACCAACTGACCGTTCTATGACAACGGCTTCTGCCATCTCTGACAGTGCATGCTGTAACTCCTCAGATGAGTCACACTTTGGTATTTAATGATTAATCCAGTAGCTGTGTAGTAGACTTTAGATTGAGCCCTTTCAGTTAATTGCCACTGCTCACAGTGTGACCATTTGCCACTTTTGATCTCGGCCCTGCTGCCCCACACAGTTGCAGTGTGGAACTGACACTGGTAAGGGTGTAGGAATGAGTTTAACATTGGGGTGGGGCACATATCAAAAACTTGATAGATATGTCATAAATTAATGTGACCAAATCTCTCTCCAATATAGACGGGAGCACGTTCCCCCCGTTCCTATGCTGGTACATTCCTGTAACATATTGCAGCTAAAGGACACAAAGCCATCCTGTCAAAGCTTCAGTTTGTGCAGTAACAGGTGACCTTTCCGGGAAATTTCTCCACACTTAAAAATGAACAACTCTCTCCAATATACATACAGGCAATTCAGCTGAACCCCAAGCCAAAATTAAAGAAAAAGGCATGTCCTTTCTGGAAATGTACACTCTTAAAACAGATGTGTTAATATCAACACAAATGGAGTCAAAACCCAACACAACAATGTGTCTATATAAGGACAACACATTTGGTGTTATATTCGACACAATCACTGTGCTAATAATTTAACACAACTGCTGTGTTAAATTATTCAACACAATATCCGTGTAAAGGAACACAATTATTGTGTTGAATAATTTTAACACAGCAGTTGTGTTCATATCGTCTTTCCACACTCTTTAACTGCTGGATTTTTTTTAAATGTCTGTGTGCTGTAGCAGCTGCTGAAAAAGCAGTACTTGCTTCATGTGACATTGCAGGCTACTCAGATCTAACTCCTATAGCTCCTTATGACTGTTGCATTGATTGATTGGACTGATTGTTATGATCTGATCTGAAGAATGTCCCTTTTAAAAATCCATTATGTGGATGGTTCTGTGTACAGTTGCTTAGGCTGCTGCCTCCTCCACCTCATTTTTTGTGTCTCATAGTTCATTTGACAAGCCTCCTTTGTTTCTTCTTCTTGAAACTGTCTCAGGCTATTAAAGCCTGTGCAACAACTTAGGAAGTTTTCCTGTGGGTATCATCTGGCTACTCGAAATCTAATTTTGATTTGGTCCTGACAAAACTGTTTTCCCACTATGCAAGGTTGACATATGGGTTAGACCAGTGTTTCTTAATCCTGGTCCTCAAGGCACCCCATCCTACATGTTTTCCATGTTTCCCTGCTCCAGCACACCTGATTCAAATGAATGGGTCAGGTCTTTAAGGTCTGCAGAAGGCTGAGGACGACACCAACTTTTCATTAAAGCACTCATCGTTCGTTGGATCCTCTGGAGCACTGGCTATGCCCATTTTTGTTTTTTTTCCTAGTCTGTGCCCACAGACCAATTTGCCTGGTTTAAAAAGTCTGAGCTCTAAAAATATTACAATACTTTAAAAATATGCTTGGAAGCATCTACTTACAATCTAGAATATTTCATGACAATACATTAACATACATCAACACATACAGTTTCAGTGTTATGTTTATTGAGTTAAAAAAAAAAACATCCCAATACTAAAATTTTGTGTGTGGTTTGGGCCGTAGATCACAGTCTTCATGATGCTACTGGTATTGTGATGACCTCCGACTTTCCATTGTTCTGTTCTACACATGAAATATGAACAGAGCCATCCCTGCAACATAAAGAAATAATGATAAACCAACTAATCACGACAAGTAGTACACAAACTGATCCTGAAAGGACAAATACCTTTTCATCGTTAACACAGCATCTATGTTGTGGTTCTCCTCTTTGGGCGGCAGGTCTCTAAAGATAATCTGTATATTGTGCACAAAGATACACACAAGTAGGTCAACGGAGCATTCATATTCTAAATAACTGATCAGAAATATGTTTGAACTCATTTTTGCTTTTCTAGTTAAATACTGAATATACTGAACATTATATCATCCAAAAACAACACGCGCTGTTACATAAAACCCAAACAATATTTTTCCATTTAAAATTTAGCATTTTTCTTGCATTTTCGGAGAACAATTTTTGTCTAGTCTTGATTGAAGTAAGTCAGACCAGTTGATATCTGGGAATATTACATTTGTCAAACACTTCATACAGTAGGTTGTAGATTTTATCTTAAATCTAAAAAAAAATAAAAATAAAATGACACTTTCCATCTCGATCTATAACTTTTGATGAAGTGAAAACATGTTTGAGAATTTTTTGCACATGTATCAAAAATCAAAAGCTGAAAGTCCATATTTACAACATTATTCAAATAGATTAATATAGCACTCAATCTGTCAAATAGTTTTAAAAAGAGAAGACAACTTCAATGCTGGAAGTAGAGAACTACTTGTAATAGAAATAAGCATTTGACTTCAATTTGCAGCTGCCTAATGGTAGTCAAAAAGACATTAAAGTGAAAAACAAAATAATGTCTTTAAATTCTAATGTTTTATGTGCCAGGACAGTAACACAATCTTCTAGTCTTCATGAAGAGTTAAAATAAAATAAGTATAGCTTCAGATGAACTACAACTGTTGACACATTACATAAAGAGTCATTATATATTTAGCGAAACTAAAAATATAAGATTTTTCTGATATGGAAACCATTCAAGACAGTTGCCAATCTTCCAAGAAGTGCACATCCCATCAAGTTCCCCCAAAGTGACCATGTATTGCTTAGGGAAAGTTTATCACAGAACAATTAAAAAAAACGACTGTACTGGCAAAGAATTCCTAAACATTTTCCTTTTCAAATTTCTTGATCACTCAATCAATTTTAGCACTTTAGTACAAAGATGCAGATGTATAATAAATGTTTTTAAAACAAAAAAACAGTTGCAACAAAACCAATGCACATAATCCTATTTTAGATGAGATATTAAGATGATGATTAAATGGAGTCTATCCCAGCGGTCATTGAGCGAGAGGCAGGGTACAGCCTGGACAGGTCACCAGTCCATTACATGGCCACATATAGAGAAACGAGACAAACAACCACACACACACACACACGTTCACACTCATTCCTAAGAACAATTTAGAGACACCAATTAACCAAACATGCATGTTTTTGGAGGGTGGGAGGAAGCCGGAGTACCCAGAGAGAACCCACGCACACACGGAGAGTTCTTTAATTTTTTTTTTCAAATATATTTTTTATTTCCAATTTTATACAATTTTTAAATTTCAAGATTTCTTTTTTTGTTTCAGCTTTCACATTTTCAGATTCACACACTTTCTTTTCAATTCAAAACCTCTTTTTTTCTTTTGTTGTTTTTTTTCTTCACTTCTAAATGAGGTTTTTTCAGCTTTAAACTTTTGGCACTGTTCTGGCCTGAGTGGCAGAGCTTCAGAAAACAGGTGTGTGGAATCATGAGTGACCGCTAGCTGAAGGGATCCCACATTTCCTGAAGGCAACGTGGGAACTGCAACAACTTATTTGACACCTCTTATACACTGTATTAACTTGATTCCCAGTTAACATAACATGTGCCACTGACAAACTTTGGTTATTTAAGCCGTTTGAATCAATGGCTGCACACTGTAGTGTAAGAGTTGTTGCCAAATTGATCAGTATTCTCAGCCATGGTTCAGAAGTGGACATTTCCCACACCTACAAGTATCCTAAGCTTCAATCCCAGTCATCTTACTTGTATATAACTGGGAAGGGTGGGGGGGTTGTCTCTCAGTACACAGTACGCAGCAGCAGCAATAGTTTGATCCAAGTGTGTTTTTTCATACCTTAGATAGCTTTTCTGGCTGCTCTGTGACAAATCTCTGATAAATTTCCAAACAGAGGGAGGACAGTTTTCCCTCTCCACAAAGGAGGTGATGTCTGCGAGCAGGAAGGGGAGTGCCTGATGGAAGGAGAACAGTGAACGTCTCCGCTCCGTATTCATCCAGCTCCTGCAACACCATGAAGAGAAACAGAGGATGTTAGGCGTTTATACTGTTCTCTACAAGATTAATATCACCAATATAACATTCTGTAGGCTCTCTTTATTTAACTGAATAGCACTGAGTCGTCACCCCACAGAATCCACAATATCTTTGAAGGTGCCCCTTGGTATCATGCACAAAGACCGTAACCATAGATAATTTAACCATTTCAGACCTAAAGGGTGCTCTATAGCCATGGAAATAACATTCATATTATGCATCTTAATGAGTTAAATCCTTGTCTTGAAGATCTTAAAGCAGAGCATCTAATTAGACTCGTTTAGCACATATGTTTGATCATACTGAGATTTGGCCAGATGCTTATTATCCTACTGAAAAAGGCCACCGACATCTAGTTTCCCCATTCCACATACACTATATTGCCAAAAGTATTCACTCATCCATCCAAATAATTAAATTCAGGTGTTCCAATCACTTCCATGGCCACAGGTGTTTAAATTCAAGCACCTAGGCATGCAGACTGCTTCTACAGACATTTGTGAAAGAATGGGTTGCTCTCGTTTAATTCCAGCGTGGTCCCGTGATAGGATGCCACCTGTGCAACAAGTCCAGTCGTGAAATTTCCTTGCTACGAAATATTCCACAGTCAACTGTCAGTGGTGTTATAACAAAGTAGAAGCAATTGGGAACGACAGCAACTCAGCCACGAAGTGGTAGGAAACGTAAAATGACCCCATGGAATAGGTTTCCATGGCCGAGCAGCTGCATCCAAGCCATACAGCACCAAGTGCAGTGCAAAGTGTAGGACGCAGTGGTGTAAAGCACACCACCACTAGACTCAAGAGAAGTGGAGATTGTTCTCTGGAGTGACGAATCACGCTTCTCTGTCTGGTCAATCTGATGGACGATTCTGGGTTTGGTGGTTGCCAGGAGAAGGGTCCTTGACTGATTGTATTGTGCCAAGTGTATAGTTTGCTGGAGGGGGGATTATGGTGTGGGGTTGTTTTTCAGAGCCTGGCCCCTTAGCTCCAGTGAAAGGAACTCCGAATGCTTCAGAATACCAAGAGATTTTGGACAATTTCATGCTCCCAACTTTGTGGAAACAGTTTAAGGATGGCTCCTTCCTGTTCCAACATGATTGCGCACCAGTGCACAAAGCAAGGTCCATAAAGACATGGATGAGCGAGTTTGGTGTGAAAGGACTTCACTGGCCTGCACAGTCCTGACCTCAACCCAACATAACACCTTCGGGATGAATTAGAGCAGAGACTGCGAGCCAGGCCCGAACGTCCAATATCAGTGTCTGACCTCACAAATGCGCTTTTACAACAAATTGCAACTCAAGGCACTTAAATATCGTAGTCCAATTCAAGCCAATTGCAGTTTAATTCATTGTAATCATAATCCAATCAAATCCAATTAATTAATTTCAACTCCTAAGCCTTCTGGAAAGTTTGCCCAGAAGAGTTGAAGCTGTTATAGCTGCAAAGGGTGGGCCGACATCATATTAAACCCTATGGATTAACAATGGGATGTCACTTAAATTCATATGCGTGTAAAGGCAGATGGGCGAATACTTTTGGTAATATAGTGTTTCAACATGCCACTGGGCTGATACTTGACCCCAGAATGCATCTGATAGTGCAAAGAAATTTCAGATGTCCAAAAAGAAAAGCAGTGGTTTGATTCCAGGTCAGGACATGCCTCCAGCAACCTCAACACTAACATGAGGGAGAGACATAGAATTAACACCATGCCAGCTTAGAAGTCATCTAAATTAATAAAGTCCACGCCAGGTGTTGGGGGACCAGAACATACTGAAAGAATCTCAAGTCTGAAGAGCTGGACTGCACCAGACACTGACATGGCTAAAGAAACAAATAACACTCTATGAAAGCCTAGCAGCACATATTAACCAGCTGCTAATGGATGGGACCCACCCAGACTGGTTAACTAAAGGTTGGACAGTACTGATCATGAAAGATCCCCAAAAGGGAGTGGTTCCATCAGCTATGGGCCAATAACCTCCTCCGCACAATATTGAAGCTACTGTCAGGCATTATAGTGGATCAAATTATTACTGATCGAAAGAACTGTCACCCAAGACTGTAAGATCAGACATACAAATCTGTGCACTGCCTTGATTAATTACAGGAGAACCTACGATACTGGAATGCTTGGAACTTTACAACATCAACAGGACACTAAGAGCCTTCATCAAGTTAACTATGCATAAATGTGTAACTTATAAGAAGAAATTTAGTGATTTTTACTAGTCCAAGTGGAGCAAAAGATTCAACAGAACATAATCAAGGTAACAGGAAGTGATCCAATATGTCTTACCGCAAAGTGTCAGCTACCAAGTCCAAGCCATCAACACGTATATATCCTGCCAGACATCAGATACCCTGCTGGCATAATAATCTGGCCAAAGGAGAGGATAGAAGCCACTGATATCAAGACTGACTGTTTCACGCCAGTTCAAGCACCCTGAGATTGTACACTAAGCGGAAGGAGAGGTGCTTGGGGGGTGACGAGGGTCAGAGCCACAATCCAGGATGAGACAAGAAATATCCAAGAATACATAAGGAAGATGAACCTCAGTGAAGAACTGCTAAGTGAGTATCTCAGGCTGCTGAAACATAGGGGAAGACGAGGAGAAAACATCAAGGAAGGATAACCCTTTGCACAGCATGTACATTGACAGACCAAAGAAGCGGCTGATTGAGAAATCCAATCAGTGCCTAGAAAGGCTGGAATTAAAGACAACACAGAGACACTAATCATGGCAGCTCAAGAACAGACCCTGAGCACATGAGGAATAAAGGCTGAGGTCTAACACACCGGACAAGACCCTGGTGCAGGCTGTGCAAAGAGGCCACTGAGACAGTCCAACACAGTAGTGTGGTGTAAAATGCAGCCATGTACACTATACATGGAGTGCCACAACCAAGTGGTCGGAATTGTGTAAAGGAACATCCGTGCCAAGCATGGGTTGGAAGTCCCAAAGTCAAAATGGGAGACATCTCTAAAGGTAGTGGAGTATTACAGAGCTAAGATCCTGAGGGACTTCCCAATTCAACCTGAGAATAAAGTGATGGCTAACCAACCGGACATTGTGATAGAAATTAAAGAAAAAAGCAGTGGTGATAGACCAAACAATTTCAAGTGACAACAACATCAAGAAAAAGGAACACAAGCTGCTCGAAAAAAAAAAAACCAAAACTTGAAGAAAGAGGTTAAAAAGATGTGGGAATAGAAGGCAGCAGTAGTACACGCGGGAATTGGAGCACGTAGGTCCGTGACATGCAAACTGAAAGAATGGCTCCAGCACTTTTAGGAACAACTAAGATACGGCGTAGAACCCTGAAGCTCCCAAGCCTCTGGTAGAGGACCTGGGCCTGAAAGATGGGGTACTGACTTAAAAAGTTATATTTGACCAGTAGGTTTTACCCCATCTGGTAATGGCACAAAAACAGTGACAAAATATACTAAGATATTGTCTTTGGTCATCATAACAAAATAACTTTACATTCTCTGTTAAGCTGTTCTTTTTTTGCAATTTGACAAAAAAATCTTATGTCTACATCTACCGTTATATCTTCTATGTAATCAATGAAGAACAAAATAAAATTAAAAAAAAAAAAAAATCAATAAACACCTGCATTAAAAATCATAAGGCGCTTCTTAAATGCCTAAACTATGATTTGGAAAAACTCCTTCAACATCTTTTGGTCTTTAAGGCTGGAGGGTGTCTTAGCTATCATCATCAACATAGTCTTCAGTTTAATTCTCAGAATTAAGGGGTTGAGGTCTGGACTCTCACTGGGCAATGTCAAAATGCTGATATTTCTTACTGTTAGCTATTTCTGACCACTTTGGACGTATACATCAACCACTGGCTTGGAAGTCAAGTTTTTCTGCAGTCTGCTTAATGAAGGAGCTTAAGATTAACTAAATTTGACTTATTACACATAAAATATTTGCCATGGTATGTATACATTTGTGCTTATTATATTAAATACAACATATTTTCAATTGACCAGGATACCTTCAATAGTATGTCAACAGCAGAAACATCCACTGTGACAGACACCTCTTCAGAGGTAAGGCCATCTCTGCCAACAAGTAAGCCTGCTTCTATGGCTGCTCCTACAGCAATAACCTCATCAGGAGGTGCCGAGTTGAGGAGTTCCACATCAGGAAACATCTCACGGATCAAATGCTGTAGACGAGGGATCCGGGCTGAGCCACCGCAGAGAACCACCTAAAACACATACATACCTATCACAACATTCAAGCACGTAAAGTATGACTGTTAAAGTTGTTTCAGAAAACATACCTTATTAATGTCTCCAGCAGAAAGCCCTGCTTCATCCAGCAGAGACCCGATTGGTTGGATGCTTTTGTTGAAGAGTGAGGAGCAGAGTAGCTCAAATCGAGCTCTGGCAAAAAAAGAAAAGAAAAAAAGATGCCAATTTTTTATTGGCAGCTTCTGCATGTCATTTTAAGTGGTGCTTTCAGTTTTTGCAGCATTTCCTTGCATTAATTTAGCAACATTGGTCATCAAAAGTAATCACCACAAGGGGGCAATTTTACCAGATGAGGCATATGTTTGCATTTTTTTAATGAGTTTATTCGAGTATCAGATGGAGAGGAAATTCAGGTAAATTCAAGGTACAAAGGTGGCTCAGCACTACATGAATACACACAGTCAGCTAACATAATAGAATCAGCTCAAAAAAGTAAACTACCAGCTTACATACCAGCCCAAAAGAAAGTTGCAAATTCTGCACCAGATTTCAATATTGTTGCCAATTTCTCCAGATTTACTACTAGGGCTTCATTCTTCTTCATTTCACATCTTTGCTGATGAATGCAATTTCTTTGTCCGAGTAAAGAGTATAGAAGGTCATTTTCATCTGCTAGAAGCTTTGGCAACAGCAATTTCTGTGTTATTATTACTTATGATCAGCTCTATGTTCTATTGGTGGCAGTCGAATAGACAACCACACTGCAATGTGAATTCAACCACACACTAAGATGTGGGTGTACATGGCAGCACTGGAACTACAGCTGTTCAATCAATATTCTACAAAAAGTGCTTTAAGTGTTTTATTTTGTCCAATCTTATCACATTGTTAGACAAAGGGAATGTCAAATATCAGATTAGAGATAATATCAAATATTACTTTATTATCAAGCTTTATAATAAAATAAAAAAAAAAGGGAGGACAAATTCACTAAAGGAAACTGGCACTGGCTGCTCACTCCCATGGTCCCGTTGCATGGCTAGTTCAAATATGTAAAAATAAAAATAACATTTTTTAAAAAACGAGCATTGCTACAAAAGTTGCAGCCATTAGGAATTGAGGGACAAAATATCTTCCATCATTAAGGATGGTCGAGTGTCAGAAATACGAAAAGAGATTGTAAAGGAAATACTGAGGCTCCTTTCTTTGAGACTGTCAAAATTATAACAGCTCACATCATGGCTGTTGCCTAGGTAGTTCTGGGTCATTTACTTTAGTTCGGAACTTTCTTATGCAAAAAACAGACTATTTGACCAGATCCCTGGTTTGTTTGCTTCAGGCAACACTGGATACAGTTTCCTCCTCTTCTTCATCTTTTGGCTCCTGAGGCACACCTGGGGTCTGGTTAAATAGTCTATTTTGCTTAGGAACCTTCCTAACTAAGTGAAATGATCTGGAAGTATCAAAGCAGTAGCCAGGATCAGAATTTTGAAAGTTTGAATTTACATCATGAGGGACAGTTAGCAGTCTATCAACAACATATCTTTCACTAATAATAATTTTTCTTTCCTTCTTTAATTATGAGCCTTGATAATAAAATAAAACTCTGCATAATCTCCATTATAAAAGATGTCTATTGCAGTCTTATCAGATTTTTACACAAAGTATCTCACACACTTTTCAGAGAATTCTTTTGAACAGTTATAGTTTCACTACATGTTTTTTTTTTTAATCTTATTTTTTTTCCCAAATAGCAACTTTATAAATGATATGCAACGTTCAGTTCAATAATTTATGGAAGGCCCCTTGAAGGCTGAAATATCACATGTAAACCAATGGTTCCAAACTCTGAACATGGCTCAGCAACCCCATCAATTCACACTTTTTCTTTCTTTTTTCTTTTTTTTTTAAATCATGATCTAATGCACATCACAATTTCTTGCATGGATGTCATTACTTACTTTTTTTTTTTTTTAATCTTTTTATGATCTTCATATCAACTTGCCAGCTCACCTTGAGACTTTGCATTCAAAGTCAACGCCATCATGCAGGGAATCCACAAAGCAGTTGGCTGTTCCCAAGGAGGACAGCGTGTGCTTGGCCATGTCTGCACTGTTCATCAGCTTCAGCATTGCTCGGGCATTGTTGCTCACATCATGTTTAAAGATCCTATAAAACAAACACAGAAATATAGTATTAGGATTTCTGGGAGAACTACAAACAAATTCTGTAGAACCTATTTGTGCTGTTGTGGAATCTACGGGGGGTGCTGCAGGAGTATTGGGTACCGGAGTTGCTTTTGCAAGCTTGTCGGTGTAGCCAAAGCAAGAGCTGTGTCCAGCTGAACTTATTTAGACTCCGCCAAGGCGACCACTCGTCACCAACCCTGTCTGTGATTTTCATGGATAGGATATCAAGGCATAGTTGGGTAGAGCAGCGTTTCTCTATCCTGGTCTTCAAGGCACCCCGCCCTGCATGTTTTCCATATTTCCCTGCTCCAGCACACCTGATTCAACTGAATGGGTCATCCTCAGCCTTCTACAGAGCTTAAAGACCTGACCCATTCATTCTTAAGAATTCCTTAAGAATCATGTGACTGGTGATTTGAAATTTTTTTGCAACCTGCTGACAAAGCACCATTAGTAGTTAAGTGACCTGTAGCAATCTCTTTCTTTACCTTAAGTAGCCAATTCTATGCTCATTTATCTTCTTGGAAAACATCTTTTAGTTTTACACATTAAGCCGCATCATGGATTAAAAAGTGTGGATTAAAAAGTAAAGTGTGACACGGCACTGTGTGGTCTCAGTCACCTTTTTCAGTCACCCTCTGGGACAGGGAATTGCTTCATGTGGTGAAATTCATCTACTGCAATCACTCAACAGTGAAAAGTTGTAATTGTACAAAGTTAAATATGAACACTTTGAGCAGATGAAGTGACATAATGATGTCAAAGTAGATTTTTTTTCCTCCAACTGGAACACTGGCCCAACGTTCACGTGGCACAGTGAGAAGCCTCCAAAAGCTTGCGGCTGGCAACTTCAGCTATGGCCCCATCACAGAAACCTTTCTCAAAGGCAGGCTAGATTAGGCTCATCTATACTATTGGGTCAAAAGTGGGCCTGCGGGTGTGTGCCAGACCCAATAGCGTTTCCACTATCACTTCTGGGGCTTACGATGGACTCGATTAGGGCTTCCTTGGGGCTTGTGGCCAGGGCTTTTGGGTCAACAAATAACTTTTGGATCTGACCACTCGCTTCTTCCCCATTTCTTTAGGCTTCAACACTGTACAAAAAAAAATAAAACATTGTATTTGAGAACTCTATGCATTAATCAGCAGAGCGACCGCTTGAGATTACCACAAGATTCAGTTGGTGAGTTTTTTTCTCCCCATTAATTTATTTTGATTGCTAAATGGTGAAATGATTTTTTTGAAAGTCTGTGTGTGAAGCAAAATAACACATTCAAAAATCAAGCTGCAATTTGTGGCATCTGGTTTTATATCAATCCATTGTTCTTCAAATCATGTTCCCACTATGTTCTTGTTTGGCTCTGTACATGCAGAGTTTTCTAAAAGCATTTTAAAAAAAAAAAGTGTACTCAAAGATCCTTAGATCCGAGGAAATAATTTCATATCAGAAGAGGTCTACATTTTGTATAAAGCAGTGAAAAAGTTTCAACATGTATCAGTCATAGTGGCTACCGTTTAAACTCTGAGGCAAGGTGCTGGGCCAAGGCTTGAGTAAAAATCTCTCCTCCAATGCTGTGGTCAGTGCATGTGCTGAGAACCTGAGACATCCCTCCATTTATCCGCAGGACTGTTACACTGAGGGAGGTTCCGCCGAGCTTATACACCAAGACATGGCTGTGAAACAAATGAACATACACAGACACATTAACACATCAGATACTGAATAATACAATATTGGTAAATTGGTAAATCTTTTACCAATATTGTATCTATCTATATATATCTATATATATATATATATATATATCTATATATATATATATCTATATATATCTATATATATATATATCTATATATATATATATATATATATCTATATATATATATATCTATATATATATATATATATATCTATCTATATATATATATATATATATATATATATATATATATATGCCTGTTTGTCTGTTTCTGCATACGCATTTAATTGATTTGATTTATTTTTATATATATATATATATATATATATATATATATTAGAGTGGGACAAACCTGCCGTAAAATAGTCTGCCGTTATGCGAATCAAGTTTGCTTGACTAATGGATTATATACATTAAAGCCCATAATTATGCTGACATTATTCTGTCTGACTTATATTATGCACTAATTGAAGGTTAATTTGACTCTGTGTCATGGCTTGATGACATTGATGCATGCCAGATTTTTCCAATTTTCTGCATTTTGCACAATATTGCCATTAACGAGAGTTTCCCACTACCTGAGCCAGCCCAGGCAGACAACATGCCATAAAACCCTCCTCATGGACCACCCCTCAGAGTGCCATCATGATCAGGCAACAACTGATTGCACGGCTTTAGTTGCAGTCATCGAGCGCCTGGCCATGGCGAGACGATTTTTCTTAAGCTATTTTCATATTAAACCATTTCTTCTTTATTTTGGTGACATTACGAACTACAGGTGACACAGAATTAACAGCACTCGTAAATGCTTCCCATTTCTTCGCTTTAGCAGGTCCCGTAATTCCATTGCTGACAGTGCTAAAAGATTTTCCTTTTTGGATCTCTGAAAGCAGAACTTCAATCTCAGAGCCCATAAAGTTGTTCTTTTTGTGCTTTGATGCCATTCTCGTGACTCAATACTCAACACTTCCTGGCATGGGAGAGAGGAAGCATAGCCTTATATGGTATTATTTATAGTAGTATTTTTGGAGGATGCAAATTTACTATCCGCGTGCACATGCATTTAAATACGCATGGGTGGCATTAGTCATTTACAGAGTTTTCCGAAGTTAAGAGCGTTTGTTGAATCTGGCATGGCGTGTTCATACGAGACCTTACGAAAAAAGTGAGAGAAATTTAGAATAAGAATACGAAAATGTTCTTGCATGAGGCCTATTGTTTAATCACTGTCATGTAGTGATGTCCATTAGCAACTTGAGTAGCATTCTTCTTGTACAATAAGTTTTAGTGGCTTCAGAGTAGTTCACAGTTTGTTCAGTATCTGTGAGTTACTGATTCTGATACTGCTGCCCCACCACACTGCATAGCAAATTCAGTCTCTTGTCAATCACTGATAGAACCAACAACTGCAACTGAGTATTTTGTAGATGACAGGACTGCTTCTGGAATTAGAGAGATTAACACAGTGAAGAGAGATGGAGACAGTACAGTCCCCTGTAGTCTTACCTGTGTTCTTGACCACCTTCTCAGAAACACAACCCAAAAAATTAAAAAACTGTAGTCTGTTTTGTCAGTGTCTCTGCAAATGATTGCAGAGACATTCTCCTGTATTTTCTGGAGGTACTCATGCATTATTCCAGTGTGAATTGTATGTTAAAAGTACAAATAAATAAATAAATAAATATAAAAATCAAGAATCAACAAGCATGAGCCCAACAGTGCTGACTGCTTTCCCAGATTCAAGTGGACAGACTGAAGCAGATGAACGATGGCATCTTCCAACTCCAATCCCAGGACTATAGATTCCACAATAGTGCAGTACAATAGCCTGCTGCAGTGGCAGTGGACATGTCTTTATTTGCATCTTGAGATGAGATGCATGTTCAGTTAGAGGCATATGGGAGCATCTAATTGAACTTTCCAAAGACCAAGTAATGACTGGATCAAGATCCCCAAACCCTGATGAGTTTAAAAGGAGATGGTAAGAAATGTAATCTTTTGATGGGGACCCCTGACAAGAACACAGCAGAATTCTGAAATTTATAGTCTCACAGTTAAGTTCTCACAGCCTCATCTGCTTCTACTTACTTTATCTAAAGTGAGATGCTTGCAGAGCTTCCCCGGTTTCAATAACCGAGGGATGCGGACACCAGTCCAAAGTCGTCTTTGGAGCCAGGGAGTCAGCATAGGGCTTTCAAGTAGGGCTATCACGATTAGTAGACTAGTCACGATTATGGTGACTATTAAATTCGTCGACGACGACTAATTTAATAGTCGATGCGCCGGTTTTTTTTTTTTTTTCAAACTTTGTTTTTCTCTCAAAACTCGTGCGGCAACTTCCACTGCTGCCTTTCTGTCCTTGACACACAAGCGCAGTAGTGGTAACTGGGGGTCAGCTGTAATGTCACAGGAAGCTAAATCAGACGGGCTCTGGTATCTGGCTACCCGGCAACAGAGTTCAAAAGTGTGGGAGCATTTTAAGAAAACTAAAGACAAATGTGTGCAATGCATATCTGTAATTTGCCTTCCACATCAGCACAACCACGATGCACGAGCACCTGAAAAGGAAGCATGTTGTTGTGGCTGATTGTGAAGAGGGACTGTCATCTTGGTAAGATAACTGGCTAGTTAGCTGCTAAAATTAGCGTAAACAGAGAGTTAACTTGCTACTTACTCATATTGATAGCTGTAAACGTTAATATTAGCGATGACGATTTGATTAATTAGCCTTAGCACACATATTTCATGTGTTTTCTGTAACGTTATAACAGTGACGTGTTTGAATAGGAATGCTAATGTTTTCTAACGTTATGTTTCAGTGCTAAAAAAGTATGTTCATCTGGACAGCTTTGTTACAAAGCTAGCTACATGCACACCTCAGCAAGCAAATGTCCTGACTGAGTCCATACTGAACATGTTGTTGTTATATTTGAGTCAGTGAGAACAAAACTTTTTGTGAATAATCCTTAGTTTCAGGTGTCTACCTCATTTAATTTAAATGCAGCTATGTTTGATGCCAGAGACAAATGAAGGAAAGAAAAACCTAAAAAAAAATGTAAAAAACCTTCAGTATTTATTTTTGTGTGTTTGCTATGGTTAAATAATTGTTTTTTGCAACAAGCTGCATATTTCATCAAAGGGTTAATGAACTATGATATTAATTGTCTTTTTTTTTAGTTAGCATATACCTAAAACACTCCAAGCTGAAAGCCAATTATGGTTATATAAGAGCAGCTGCATCCTGGTGCGATAAGCTCTACCTTTTACATCCAATATATGTATGATCTGATTAGTCGATTAATCGAAAAAATAAAAAAAAAATAAAGAAAATCGGTGATTAGTCGACTATTAAAATAATCGTTTGTGGCAGCCCTACTCTCAAGTGATGGATCTCAAGGCATGGGTGTCTCAAGCAGATCTCCTCATTGAGGTTTCCCTCAAGAGACCCAGAGGGAGACTGGGGAACCAGTGAGACAGCAATACCCAGCAGTTCAATTATTTTTCTTTTTTAAGGCAGCTTTGTCAGCATTCACTTACTCTCAGTCCAGCTCAGACAGTCAGTGCCAGCAATGAATGTCATAGCTACTATCCAGAATGAAAAAACAAACAAGAGAGCACATCATGATGAGCCCTCTGGGATGAACTGTGTTCTGCTACTTAACAGAGGGTGATGAGAGGGAAGAGGAACCATCTGGAGGACTAAGCGCCTGAATGAGATCCATCTTCAGCATATTGAGAAAGTGACTGATATCAAAGGATACTACAAGTGGAAAGAAAAACTCAGTGGTAATACCATACCTCTTTCCAGTGGAGCAGTCCTGTCCAATATCATAGGCCAATAAAGCCGCTGCGGGTTCATGGATCATCCTCAATACATGGAACCCTGCAGCTTCAGCTGCCTGTCTGCATAAAAGACATGTAAGAATCTAAGATTTTTCACGATCACACAGCAATACTGTACAGAAGAAATCTAAAAAAATAAAAAATAAAAAACAGCTTACCTCACAGCCTGCCTCTGCGCGAGGGCAAACTCAAAAGGGACAGTAATGACGGTGTCAGAGATATCAGAATCCAGAGCTGACTGAGCCGTTTCTGTGAAAATGGGAATGATCAATCAACTCGCTGCTTATTTGCAAAGTGTGCATTTGTTTTATAATGACTACCTTTCATTTTGTTGAAGATCAGTTTTGCAACATCCTCTGGTGCCACGTACTCCGGGTGATCTCCAACTGTAATCTCATAATATGGCTTCTCTTCTCTGCTGACAACCTGTCCACAGCAATCACAATTTAGACTGGTTAAATGCTTTCTCAGTTTAAAAAAAAGAAAAGAAAAAAAGAAAAAGCTCCATTTTATCCACATTTACTTCTCAAGTGCACGTGGGGTTTTTAATCTGGTTCAATCTAGTAATTTGTCAATAGTAAATCAACACAGCAGAAATTGTTAGTGAACTTACTGGTGCTTTTGTAATTTAAAATTCTATCTGCTGCAATGTCTTTCAATCGTAAAACAAATGCAGGTTATGACCTAAGTTTGTCATTTTGTTAAATTTAAAATCCACTGTATTCTGTCTAAATGGGTCTAATAATATGCTGCTACTAAATCAGATGAGAATAGCTGTGCGATATGAGCAGAATCTGAAAAATGAGCACAGAGAGAACAATAAAGATCATTGAAGGAAACAAAATCAACAGACTCACCTGGCACTTGGTCTCCTTTTTATGAGCTTGTGTCTCTGGCTCATCAAATCTAACCAATTGAGACAGAAAAAAAAAAATTCCATTGAAAAACATACTCATTTATATAGTTGCATCATGTTCGGGTGTCAATGAGGTGACAAGGCTAAATATGTCAAATAATTCATCCAGCTCAGCTCAAGTTCTTTATGTAACAAATGACTGCATTCTTTCCAATTTGTTAACCTAGAAACAGTTCTAAAGGCATTATGTACTTAAAAGACATTTTATTAAGAATGGAATCACCTTTGACAAAATGTATAATTTCCACTTTAACAGGTTGAGCATGTCCTCTGAAGCCTTTTTACTCAACACTTGGATGCATCATTAATCTTAATTAAGGATGCTGTGGTCAGGGTAACAAGATCAGCCACAGCTCACATTTGAAAGAAATCAGAAAGGTGTTTACCATTCCTAAGGCTTCACACGAGACTGACGTAGACTACAACAACTTGCAGACAAATATTGATGAGAATTGATGAAAATATTCATCTACCAGTTTTTATCCATCTACGCTTTAATCATGAGACAAACTCACAATTAAATGGGCTCTCATGATTTGAGGATACCAGCGAGTAATAATACCAAGGGGAGTAACTAAAACCTGAGACAATTTTTGTTTATTAAATCTATTTATTTATTTTATTCATACTTTTTTTTTTTTTACTTACTTGCTTACTTTAAAGAACTGAGAAAATATTTTCCAATTGTGAGATTGCACTCAAAATCTGAGGCAGGTGCGTAAAGGCGCAAGCACAATGCCACCAGAGTATTTAATCTGAAGCAGAAATTGTTGCGACACCCTCTTTGACATTTTCCCCCCCACTCTGTACTCCAGTTATGCATGAAGAGAATCTTTTAAGTGCACGTTGATTTAGGACTCTATGCATCTGTGTGATAAAAGGGTGGTTTCATATTCATATCTTTGATGTGAAAGGCTAAAACAACAAAATCATAGCTAAGATCTCCACCACCACCAAGGCCAGTTATTCAACTTTCATTCAACTGTTAGGTCAGATGTTTCAGGGTCATCTGAGCCATCCCCAACTGTAAGCTTTTTCTAAAAGGACAATTTTAAAGTAGGAAAAGTAGAAAAGAATTACCTGAATTTAACAAAATCATCATGTCAACTGAATATAACACAACAGGGCTACATTACTATCATACTATAGCTGGACATTTGTGAACCAATCAAGTCACCTTTTCCCCAGTACTTGTTTCACTTTAACAACTGTGTTGGCAGCATTGCGGACCCGTCCTTGCTTTGCAGCTATTCCTACAATCTGCAAAACAAAGAAAAGAAAATTGAGTGTCAACATGCCAGAGCTCTCAGAATATGAAATATCAGATATACAAATACTATAGAGGGAGTAAAACAAGGTAAAACTTTATAACTATAATAGGTATAACATTAACTAACTGTGCTCCTGAAAATAACAAAGTTCTTGCTTGTTGTCCAAACTTTACTTCCTTTACTTGACAAATTTATTATGAAATATATTTCCATAAAAATCCATCAAGGGGGTGGTTAAGCATGTCTCAACAAATGAGCATCTACTTTTCTCAAAATAGCAGGCAATTAAAGCAGACACAACATTTCTTAATAGTAGCCTTACAGAGACAGATGCAATGTTGAAGCATGTAACAAAAAAGGGGTTGTAGCAATATGCAGTATGAACCATTAAAGCATGTAAATCATTTAAAAATAGACACATAAAATGAAAATACAAACAGAGAAGTTCCATCTATAGAAAACATATAGAAGGTTAATTGGTGACTTTCAAATGACTGTAGGAGAGAGCGTGAGTGTGCATTGTTGTTTGTCTCATTTGTCTGTGTTAGCCCTGTGATGAACTTGCCTTTCACCCGATGGTGGCTGGGATAGGCTAGAGCCCCCCTGCGACCCTGAACTGGATTAAGCGGGTATAGAAATCAAATGAATAAATAGAAAACACTATCGCTTGACAACTCTGGTGATCGCTTGACAGCTCTGCCCATCGCTTCATCCGAGTGTTCAAGACATACAGCTGCAGGTCTGATAACACAACTATAGTCAATCATCAACCTTTGGCCTAAGGTTGCCTGGTAGCAGGTACACTTATGTACTACCTTATGCTAAAAGATGGTGTTTGTAATGGACAATCCATGACTAGTACAGAAGTCCAAAAACAATACACCACTCTGGTTCAGATCAGGGAGGCCGTTCCTCCTAATAATGCCTCTCTGGGCCACTCCAACATTGAATTTGGATTGAAATCCCCCAGAAGAACAATGGAATGTCCAGGTGGCACCACCTCCAGGACACCACCCAAAGACTCACCTCAGCTGAAGGCACAATTTCACATGATACATTCACTGTTGACAAGAACTATGTTCAATCCCAATCGAGCTACACTCACTTCATGTTTATCAGTTAAAACAGCCTTATTTGGTTAAAAACTAATACAAAATACAAACCAACACTCATGAAAATGCTCATTTTAACGCATACATGCATAAAACTGCTGACTGGCCTCCAGACAAAATGCTTCACTAAGTTATCCTGTGTTTGTTATCCTACTTTTGGATTACAAAACTTTGTCCTTTTCTAAATCATTAGGATACTAAGAAATTCAATTCATGGTGTGTATTGACTATGAACTCAAACAATTTAATCATCAGAATTTTCCTGTGAGAAATATAAACTTTACCTGCTCAGTATCTCTGTAGCCCACTACAGCTGGAGTCACACGGTCTCCTGCATCATTAGCCACCACCTCAGCCCGTCCATCCTGAATAATACACAGAACATTACAATCTGGTTACTTCTTCTCGAGCTGGGCAGTAAATAAAAGAAAAACAACAAGAAGAATGTCAACAGATTAGCTTGTTAATCAATACTGCTCATACACTCACATTGTCTAATAAAGTGAGAAATTAGATTGAAAATACTTTTAGGATCAACTGCATATGATATGCACCAAGGACTGAATATGCACCAATGTTACGTGAAAGCATTATAATATTGTAAAGTGCTCCATAGAAAATAAGCTCCTTAAAGAAAAGTTGAAAGGCGATACACAAAGGCCATGTGCCATTTTTACAAGGTGCTCTTGTCTACAATACCTGAGAAACTTTACCTATTAAAAAAATGATACTGGCAAAGGTCATATATCTGTTTGGCACATTTAATTTGGATATTTGTTTGATTATGGGAACTCAAATAGTGTGTCAAACTACATTCTAAAAAAACTGCAAAGAAAGGTGTGTGTTTGTGTGTGTGAGAGAGTGTGTGTTAGTGTGTGACACCTACGTAATTTAGCAATTTATATCAGTAGAAATAATACATAGAGATTATAAAAGATTTGGGATTCACATAAAAATTATGATTCCTTGGTTTTTTCACAATTGTGATTAACATGCATCCAGGGTGATCCGATCACAAGTGGATAGCACTAAATACAGGTGTGAATACAGTGAGCAATATGCCATATCACAGTGGTCATCAAATACATTTCTTCAAGGAACAGACTCTTTCTCGGCAGACACTGTGAGGGCCAGATGCTCTCATAATATAAGATAAAATTAAATTAAATAAAATCCCAGATAATACATCATTATTTTATATATTATTTGTTTCCTTACAAATGTGTTATTCTTTTAGCTTTTGTCGATGTTAACAGACTCATATTATCTGTACTGCAGCAGGCCTCTAGGGGGCCATTGCAATAAATTACTGGGCGCTCACACCAAAAGCGTCTTGCTTTAAATCTATGGACAGCGGCCAGCTGCCATTCATTTTCAATGTACGCTGGCGACGATGAGTAAAAGGCAGAAAGAGAGGAAAACAATGGAGAAGTTCATTACTGCAGTCTCTGGTTTCTCAGAGCTGTATGATACAAGCCTGTTTGTCTACAGAGACAATAAAAAATTATCCAGTCGGAAAAAGCGCTCGAACCAAACATCATCGAAGCGTAGTGACTGCAGGCAACTCGTTGGGAGTAACCTGAGCTGTCGAGCTGTCCATCACTATCACATGCAGTGTCGTAGTTTGTCGAGAACATTGACAGGAGAAAGGCCTCCTAAATGTATTTCAAGCATGAAAAACGGCACTTGAAAGGTGATGCAGAAAACCACGGCTTTCATGAAGAATGGACTGATAAGTATGTATTCATAGTGCCAACTTTTAGAAATGTTCTAGCTTTGTGCCTCATTTGCAATTAAACTGTTGCGAAGGAATATAATCCGAGGCATCACCACAACACAAAGCATACAAGCTTCAAGGAGTCATATTCTGAACAGTAAGAGGGACATCAGAGGAAAAAATGCTGCTTTGAAATCTCAATATTACCATGACAGCGGAAACATTAACCGAAATCCAATTGAACAAGAGAGGACAACAAGTGCTTCTCTGCAGGCTGCCTGGGTCCTCTCCAAGCATAACAAGCCATTTACCAATGCTGAGATTTTTAGTGAATGCATGCTGGCTGTTCTGGAGGAACACTAACAAATCTATGGATAGAATAATGGCGTCTGTTAAAAACATTCCTCTGGCTGCTAAAACTGTTGTTTGCCATGTCCATGTTTTGGCTGACGATGTCAAGCAACTTGTAATTGATGGCAAAGACTTTAAAGAGGAGCTGTTGGCCTTGATTCCAATGGAGGGCATTACTATGAAGGTAAATATGTGCTAAAATGAATAAGCTTGTAAAATACAATGCGAGAACTTGCTCAACTAAAATCTAAACTTGTGCTTAACTTTTCTCTTGTAAAGAAAATTCACACGTGTGAACTGAATTGGAGTCGCACATAAAACAGAAAATGTGAGAACCTGTAGAAAAGCACTTGAGTTGATTTTTCAGCTGTAGAAGATTTTGGAGGGTTAACCCCCTCATGACAACAAACCCTTACAAAGAGAGGTTCATAGTATACAAAACTGAATAGGCACTCTAGTCAACCTAGTCGTCACAGATGATGAATTTCTCTGCCAGATTTGATGACTTTGCCATTTCCAGGGATGTCATTGGATTTGTGTGCGACCCCTTGTGATGTGATGAACCTGCGTTATCTTGTGAAGGCGCTGTTGTAGTACTTACATACTGAATTACCGGCAGTAGGGGTAGCAAGTTATAAGTAAATAAGGTACACAAAGAAACATACCAGAAGTTTATGCCTGATTATTGTGTATTCACCCTCAACGTAAAGACATGACATCGTTCACCATCGGCCAAGGTGGAGAATTCTTCACTAAAGGTGAGAAAGGTGATACCGCTGGATGAGGTGACTCTTCAAAGTGAACTGATTGACAACCAGGCTGCTGGTGACTTGAAGGCTTCTCTCCATGGTGCTGAAAGCTTGAGTGCCTTTTGGGTGGCTTGTCCCCAAGAGTATGACACAATGAATATGGAGAGAAAATCGACTCAAAACATCTGTGCGTGCGTAGCACTTGACTTCTGTGTGCATACTATCTGATTTGTGTGTACTAATTGATTTGTGTGTGTGTAACTTACTCGAAGTTACGGACAAAACGATAATTAGGCATTCAAAAAGTCTCCTACACACACAAATCATTAAATACACACGCACAAAGCTATAGATCAGCACAAAGGGTTTTGAGACTCTTTTCACACCTCCGGGAAGCCTCACAGATTCGTTCACGCATGGTGTATTTAAGTACTGGTGGAAAGCTGGGTCATCTGAATTTTCATCTGAGTCAAGCGTTATTTCCCTCGATACTTAGTTCCCTCTAAACTTTGTGGATCTGTGTAAAAGAGAATATCTTAGCACCCCATGGTTATAACACATTTACTTTGTAATATTCTAAAATGCCTTATATGGACAGATACGCATTTATGAGCCTTACAAATGTAATTAGATGTTTTAAAGCAACGACCGCTTGGTGGTGGACTTGCTCTTTGGCTGGGAAAAATTGACAGTCAAATCGGGAAGCAAGATGACGGTAATGGCGGGGCATCACAGTGGACTACCCTCTGAAGTAAGTAAGTTAAATCTGCTCGCTTTACTATCCGATTATAATGAGACAGCCAGTATTTCAGATCATTTCAGATAACGTTTTTTGTGTCTGGTACTTTGATGCGCCGTCCTCCACAAATTTCTCTGTTAGCAGAAGTTAATGTCTATGTGAGCTAAACTATTTTAGCAGTTGGTGGTTAAATTCTTGTACTTAGCGTCACATGTCAGTACAGTTTGAGACAACATTTCCTCGATCCATGAAAGTTATCTCTGACTTTATCACCAGGCTAATCTATTTGTATGATGCCGACTAGCATGTCGGGCTTGTCTGCCCCGACCCGTCCAGATTCTAAATCTCTAAACCTGCTAGCCAATTCAACAGGGCTTTTTTTATTAGCCTGACTGATAAACTAATCAAAGGTTAGTTCAGTCCCAATATCTGAAGTAGACAATAACTCCTAACAGAGAAATGTGTGGAGGACGGCGCATCAAAGTACCAGTATGTGTTCATCATGTGCATGAAGCTGCGTTCTCAAAAATGATCATGAAATAAAGAATCAAGAAGCTTTAGTGTCATTCTCCTACACATAGAGCATGTAGTTGAACAAAATGTCGGTCCATGTGGACTCCTAGTGCGATACATAAAATGACACAAAGTGCAACAACAATTAGTGCAAATATTTCCAAGACAGAGCCTCCTGAATGGAGGGAGCTCCCTATGAAAAACACATGAGAGGAGCAGACTCTCAAACCAGTCTATGGAGGATGCTTCCACATAAGCCTGACAGCTGTCAAGCATGATGTTGAATAGTGTCGGAAGGGAAATTTCTCCCATTGATCACACTTGAGTATTTTGGTCATGTGATTTTCTTGGTATTATTTATTTGTTGGAACACATACTACTTTAATTTGATGTAAAGAGTAACATTTCTAATAACTGAGGCCTGTCGCTTTTATTTGTCATTCTTATGTATTTGCTGATATGCAAGACTTGCACTTACCATGCTCCTCTCTGTTGAGGGTCGTTATTGAAACACCGCAATTGTATGGGGGGAAAATAGCCCAATCAAGGACATTTGTGAAAAACTATAGATAAAATGAGCATGTGAAACGATAAAAGAAATGTTAAATCAGTCATATATTTGTACACATTAGGCTATTCCTTTAGTCAGTAATATTCTGGGGACTGGATGGAACGCTCCAGATGTGGCTCACGGGCTGCCAGTTGACGTTCACTACCATATGGAGAAAAGAAAATCTACGTGTACTCATCTTCAACTGTGCTCAAGAGAGAGATTCTTATGATAAGATGCTTTATCTACACAAAAGCTGGCCAAAAGATTTAACAGAACCTGAAGACATTTTAGTTAGTGAGAGACAGGTGGTACTTTATATGTCTTTGTCACCAGACGACTGCAGCCCAGCAGATGTACTGTATCAGTGTCTAGAGGAAATAAACACAAGATTAGAGAGAATTTTCTACACTTAAATCAAGACAAAACAGATCATTCTGTTTGGTACCAAAGAGAAGAGGGTCAGCACTGGTAAATATCTTGAGACTCGGGGCCCTTACAATCATTGACCAAGTTCGTAACCTTGGAGTGTTGATAGACTCAGATCTGACTTTCAGCAGCCATGTCAAAGCTGTCACCAAGGCAGCTTTTTAACAACTCAGAAATATCAACAAAATTAAAGGACTCAGGTCAGCTGGTCCAGTCCAGAGCGCAGACTAAACACGGAGAAGCATTTAACTGTTATGCTGCAAACAAGCTCCAGGTCCTTTCAAACATACATTTAAGGCCTTTTGAAACTCCAGCAAATCATTTTCTGCTAAATATTCACATTTTCCTGCATTGTTTGTCATCTTTCTGATCTTTTTCCCCTTTTAGTTTAGCATTTTTCTTCTCTTTCCTGTACCTTTATGCCTTCATCTAGCTTCAGGTGGCTTAAACATTCACATTTGTCTGCATTATGAACAGAATTCATCTCACATCTCCTTCTTTAAACGTTCAGTTTTTTTCTGCTAGGTCTTGTAACTTTTTTTTTTTAAGACATTTAATCAATTCTGCCTTTTTTCCAGTAAGTTCAAGTCATTCCAATGTTCAAATGTTCAATCTTCAAATTCTTTCAACCCAGATTTCAGCAACTGGTTTTCTGCTAAATTTTCCCTATTTTCAACTTTTTGAGCATGGTCAACTAATCCATTCAACTTAAAAAGCATTCTCACAGCTGTTTCGCAGGAACAGCTTTTTTTCTAGTTTTAATTTCATTTACATTATTTCATTTCTTTCTCTTTATATTCTTTTATGTATTTTTAATGCTTCTTCCACTCCCTGCTGCAATGCTTTTATTTTATGTAAAGCACTTTGAAATTGTTTTGTACATAAAATGTGCTATACAAATAAATGTGACTTTGACTTTGTTACAACAACAACAACCAAGGACTGGCTCCTTCCATTTCCTAAATTGCACATCCCAAAGTGCTGACTTTTTAGGCTTCCCCCACAGAATGGAGAAAGAGGTGTTGAGGTAACAAGATTTTGATAAAACGAGACATCCTTACCTTCACTTGTCATTTAAGATAGATTTCATTAATGAATAGCAAAGTGGCATCACTTGATCACTGTTTAATTATATCTTATTGCTTTATTCTATGATCTCTGCCAGATGAGAATGAAGATGCTCTTGACAACTTGTTAGCATTTTTATTCCATTCAAAGCTGGGAATAATGAGTCATGCTCCTTCACAAACCACACATACAGAAAGACCTTCCTCCAAGAATACACCTGTCTATCCATGCTCATAGTTCCTCTGACAAGGTCCTCAATTCAATATCATCTCTCCTCCAGGTAAACTTCAGAAATTTGGACTTTTGTTTTGTTGTGCTGAAATTTCTTTCAGGGCTACATGCAGAAAAACGGAGGAGGGAGGAGACGAGGAGGCACAAATTAGGGAATTGATGGGAGCGTTAAGCGTTTCTATAACATCGGTAACAGCGTCAATAAATGTTCTCCACACTAGGCCTTAAATTGGTTACGAACTGATGTTCCAATGAACCAGCCAGGAAGACCGTATGTAATATTTTCTCAAGTTATTGCACTGGTGACATCCTACCATATCCCAAGTGGGATTTAAATGGACATTATGAGGCTAATATAATTTGAATTATCGTTCTATTATGCAGCTCGCCGCCAGGTTACCGGCCAACGCCATTTGTGTGGCTATACGATTTTAAGACTAGATTGAAGACTACGCTGTCGATAATAAGGGACGTAAATATCCAGTCAAGTTGCAAACTGAGTGGAACTCACCTTAAATATCGCTACACAGGCACATGTATACCCAAAGTGAACCCCGATCGCAGCCATATTGTAAAATATCGACTCAGTGGCAGCTTATCCACGCGGCGACTGCTCTGCAAAGAGTATCAACTTCCGGTAGAACTTTTTTTTTTTTCTTTATTAACAAATATATGAACTACGGAGCACCTTAAGGGACATGAGGATATTGTTTTTCTTTTCGCGTTCCCTCACTTCTGATTTACAGCTTCCGATTCACGACTTAAAGGCTTTATGTAAAGTCGTTTTAGCATGTAGCTTATCATATACTAGGTCCTGTATGAAAACCACAATAGTAAGACTGGTCAGATATGGACTGAATTATTCTACAGAGGATATAGGTTATTTAAAACATACTTTATGCAGGAATAAGATTTTCGCATAAGTCAGTTTAAAAAATGCCTGTGCACTGGCAAAGTGACAGAAAAGTTTATGAGATCAAGAACACTATTGAGGCTGAAAAAAATATTTCAGGAAATACCTAAAAATTAAGATTTGGAACACTATCAACTAATATGCAGATGTCTGAAGAGAAGGGTCAAGATGACACAAATGTAGTTCCAGCGGGGACCATAGCTGACCCTCTTTCTGCCAAAAACAATGTTCAAATTCTTGATGGTCACATCATGCCAGAGAATAGAGAAACAAGTCACAATGCAGATGTAATAGATACTGAAGACAATGCTCAAACAAGGGATGGAGAACAAAATGCAGAATATGGCTAATGTGAAAAAACAATTTATTTGCAAGGAGAAATTATATAGATGGATGAAGTTGAATGTGATACAGAGGAGAGAAAGAAGAGACTGTTGAGTCAGTTGAGATGAAATGACTGAATACATCGAGGTTAATAGCAATGAGCAATGATTCTAAATTTTATGTTTGTAAGCAGCAAAATGATCCCAGTGAGCCATATGCTTGGTGTAGTCTCTGAAAGATTGGTTTCATCATGTTTGTGTAGGCCATCATAGTATAGAAGAGTTTATATCGCCTTGGTACTGTTATGTTTATGCATTTAGCAGATGCTTTTATCCAAAGCGACTTACAGATAGGCAGGTAGGGTAAGGAGGTCTTGTCTAAGACAGTACCTTTCATGCAGGGGAATTGAACTCAGATCTTCCACACGAAAAGTGGCAATTATACCACTACACTATCCAGTAGCGTATCATGTAGCGTAAATGCCCAGACAGAAGACAGATCAAGAAAGAAATGGCATTTTATCCAAAGCGACTTACAGGTAGGCATGTAGGGTAAGGGGGTCTTGCCTAAGGAGCCCTACTGGAGTGATGCAGGGGATTTGAACTCAGGTCTCCCACATGGAGGGTAGCAATCATACCACTACACTGTCCATTGACAGTATAAAGAGGTTATCCTATAGAAATCAAGTGCTATCTTGCCTCTAAGTTTCTGTAAGTCTGAAAAGAAAGGAGTGTTCTGCAGTTAAATCAGGTCACTGGAAAGGATACAGAATGTTAGGGGAAGGGTAGACTGACTATATGAGCCAGAAACAAAGCAATGAAAACAAATACTGCATCCTTTTTTTTTTACACTAACAGAATGGAATGCAGTCTTACAAAATGTATTAATTGTCATTAGGACTCTGACAGGGCTTAAATGTTTTATTGGCAGCGAAGGGAAGTGTGCAAATTCACCTGCCGTACTAACTACCATCTTTCAACTGCAAAAGATACTGATACAGTGAAAGGTTGTATGGAAAACTGAGAAATGGTACATTTGACAAATTTATCAAATAAAACTCACAGTTCTGTACACTGAAATAAGTTTATTTTATTAGATAGTATAAACCAGGATTTCAAGAGATTTAATAGATAATGGATTAAGACACCAGGAAACAAGCTTGGACAAATAAAGGACAATTTCTTTCTTAATATGACAGTTGCAGGTAATCATATTCATAGACAAATCTGAAGATTTACAATGCTCTTACTAAGTAATGTAACTGAATGTATCCAGGCAAATGCACACTTGGACAGAATAAACTGTTATTAATGGGATGTGTTGTCTGGACATAGATGGGAGGTCATATGACTGCAATAATTTTTTCATTCTGATCGATATCTGATCGTGAATTTCCCAACCATCAGGATGTGTTCCCCCAGCTATAATGGATAAATTCAGACATAAGAGAATGACAATTTCAGGATTAATAACTGGAGAGGTAACAAGTAAGATGTATATATCGTAAAACTTGTGTGTGAATCTCGTGGAAATGGTGTCTGATCGCAAATTTCACAGCTATTAGGATGCTTAAATGGACAAAAGAAAGGATTACAATCTCTACACTTATTTATTGTGAGGGAGGAAGTGATGTTTTAAGACAAAACGTAAGATAGCTTAAAACTCGTGAAAAAAATTAAATTCAAGATTTTATTTTAAAATTATAATTCTCACAACATATCAGCTGAAGGGAAAAAAGCAACATATGGTTTGGAACAAGGCTATGTTTAGCTAGGAGAAATTTTATTTTTTTGAGTACACATTTATTGTGAACAGTATTGTGAACATTACATTTTGTCACACTGCTAAAGACAGCAGTTTGTTGACAATATAAAATGAAGAAAGTCCGGTTCCTTTTTTTTTAACAGCTGTAGAAAACTTTTGGCTTTCACACTTTCCAGGGTAGCGCCCTGGTAAGAACGCAATACGTCGGGAACGACTTTTCAGCGAGCGCGAGCTGGACGGGGAACGGATCTCAACGGGGAAACATACCTTGACACATGACCGGAAATAAGGGAAAATTATATTTCTGAATACCATAACTTGAGCTTTAGCTGACAACTGTGATTATGTTCGTCGTACTGGTAATTGCAAGAGCGACTTGTGAAGTCAATACAATGCCATAACATTTTATACCAGTGCTGTGTCAAGGATTGTTTACCCGTCGAGGTCCATTCCCCTCCAGTTCCGCCCCGTCCTCACGGCTAAAGAAGCGCGTGCCCAATGTACTGCGCTAACGCCACAAAGTTACTACAGATAGTGTCGAGGCCCAAAAATGATTGTTTCAGCGAGTTTTTAAGTATTGTTTTTCAAGGTGAATGTTTGAAAACGTGAAAAAACAACAACTTACTTTTATATTATCAATAAATTGCTGTTTTAAGCAGTAACACATAATGGAATGCACACTGAACTTTTATAGTGTTTTAGGAGTTTCCATTTTGAATACAGACATAGGGAGAAAAAATAAGTGATAACTTTGTGACAAATCAATTGCCTTTTTTTCTTCAGCTTATATGTTGTAAGAGTTGGAATTCTACAAGAGAATGTTGTTGTTCTCCTATCATCTTACAGAATACGCTAGGCTACATAACCTTTCATCCAAAAAAGAAGAAGAGAAAGTGAAATTAAAGATGGGTTTAGCAAATCGTTTCAGTACTTATTTAAGGAGCTAAGTTTTTGTTTTTTCTTTTATACTGATCAGGGTGAGGCTCTTCCTTTGTTGAATGCTTTTGGTACAATAAACTAAGCCCTCCGATCCTACTTGCATGCGTTTTCAACGGCTGACCATAGAGAAGCCCTTTCATCTTTTTCCATTGGTGTTTACACTTCCGCCCTCTCCTGCAAAACTTTGAGAATTTATGCCCGCACAATAATAGACATGCATGGATTTTGTGTCTGCTCTCGTGAGGTGATTTTATAAGACGCTTTCCGGCGACGAAGTCATACATGACCTTATGTCTAGACAGCATACTTCTCAGTAGTTTCTTGTTTAATGTGTGTAGGGAGAAGTTGTTTATTCTTGAAAAGCAGCTTGCTTTAACCGGGGAGAACAGAGCAGGTGCATCGCCTCAACCCAGAGGTGCTGGATTTGTGTCCGTTGTAGACTAATATTTTCATATATATTATATTGTATATATATTTTACTAACCATACTAACTAACAAAGTCCAGTTCGTTTCCATCTTTGTCACAGAGAATTGAGAAACTTTTCCAAATGTCAGACTTGCCTTGCTTTATCTTTGTGCTGTAAAGACCTTCTTCAAGCTTCAATTACACATCATTTATTGACATCCTGTCTCTATCCTACATCCCGATCTTCTCGCCCGCAGCAAAGCTCACGCGATATTTGAGTTGCAATCCCAATGCAGCCCATACCATACAACCATAGACATAAACAATTCTAACTCTTTATAATGTCTATGCATACAACCACAAACTTAATCTTGTAATGCTCTATTTCAAACAGAATGTCAGTCAGGGCGTTGATCGCATTTAGCAGTTTTTTTCGATTTTTCAATCACTATGTTCTTTTCCTGTTTAGTGTAATGAAATTCTACTGATATGAACTCTGTTGACCCTTTGAGTTCTCCAGTTGTATTGGAGTTTATCGGGCTTTCTAGCTTGTCATTTTTGTACTTATGTTAGCCTGTAGGTCATGCAGCAAGAGGTCATCAGTTTAGCTATTTTTGGCAGCGGGACTGGTGGTACAGTTGTAGAGCAAAACCGTGCTTTTGTAAGGTGTTCAATCACAATGATCATGCTGTTTGGTGTTGCAGGCGCTTTTCATTTGCTTTAATTCAGTTAAATTCAATTCAGTTGGATTTATATAGTGCCAAATCACAACAAATCTATCTATCTATCTATCTATCTATACCAAAGCCCTCTGGAATACTGGAAAACATAATATATTAAGATTAGTGTCTTTTGGTGACATATGTGTTGTTAATGAAAATAACAACAACAATAACCACACTGTTATGTTATAATTAGCACAATTATCAGTATCAACAAATAACCCCAATATTTGTAACCCCAACTTTGCAATAAACGTCTTCACTGTATTATTAACTAAAATATCAGATTATCAGTAATCTTATAAAAGTGGTAACTGGGTCTTGCTGACATTCCACCTCTCTGTCCACAGTGAACCAAACATGTTTGCTCGTATTTTACCTAGTAACAACATGATACAAAATAATCATTGGCGAGCGTCATATAGTGGGCGGTCTTCATGCGCTATATTAATTTGATCTGCCTCATTGTTTCACTTTAGTTTAGCTCCCTTGGTAGAACGAGGGCAGTCGCTTCTTCTTAACGCATTTTCACTCTCGCGAACAGGAAAAGAAAGTTGATTCAACATGAAGCCGATTCTGTGTCTTGTAGCTCTTTTTGCAACTCTCCTCAGTTCAGTGGACTCCAAGGAAAGTAAGTACCTTATTTTTTATCTAGGCTTCCTGTTAAGTCGATCATTTCAACGACGAATATCATACGTCCTTCATCCTTCATTGCTACATTAAATATTTTCAGTCGAAGAAAACTATTTGTCATTACTATTACTAAAATCGAAGCAATGCTACATTTGATTACAAAGCGCATTTTATTTAAAGAAAAAGTCAACAAAACAGGAAAAACGCAGTTTACTTAAAAATAATAGTCAACAAAACAGAAAAAAACGCATTTTACTTAAAGAAACAGTAGGTCAATAAAGCAAAAATTAAAAGAGTGTTTGAGAATATTAGGGTTAAAAGCAAATAAAGACGAATACACATCTGATGATGGGATTCCCCTCAGTCTTGAGTTAGTTTCGATTTTCAGTATTGCCATACTTGCTGCGACACTACACCCCATTGACTTCATTTTTCACCCCATTTTTCACTCAAGTTAATGATACATTGTCAGAATGACCCTTTGTTAAATCCAGGTTTATTTTTAGGGAAAAAACTATATGTAAAATTCTAATAAGCAGATTATCTGAGACCAATAAAGACAATTACCTAATTTAAGGTAGCCTATTTTTCCAGCTCCTGTTGTGCAAGCATATGTGATATACAGTCAGGACAGATATGATGTTCAATTTAACAACTGTGGAAATTAACAGACTGGCACGATGCCAACATAATGTAACATTGCAATGGGTGCTAATACAAACTAATATTGTATTGAGTGCAGTTTTAAACATTAATGTGTAATAACCTATTGAGCCAAGGAAATAAAAACATTTTACAAAATCCATGCTCCTCTGATAGACTGTGCTGTGACAGTGCCATCAAAAAGCTATTATGCACATAAATGTTGACGTTTCTTGCTTAATTCAGTGCATTATTAAGATAAAGGGAAAAATTATGTGGTTTGTGGTATCCATCCATCCATTGTATATACCTGCTTAATCCGTAGGTTGGGTCACAGGGCAAGGTGAAGCCAATCCCATCAGACTGTGGGATGGGTTTCCCCTCGGTCTTGAGTTAGTTTCGATTTTCAGTATTGCAATACTTGCTGCGACACTACACCCCATTGGCTTCAATATGACGTGAATTGATTAAATCTTGATGTTTAATTTTTTTTCCTTTTATTTTTTAAAATTGAAAGACAAAAGCATTTCTCCCATTGCCCCATTTTTCACTCAAGTTAATGATACATCGGGCGTCGTCAGTCCATCACAGGGCCACAGAGACGAACTAGACAAACAACCACACACACGGTCACACTCACTCCTAGGGACAATTTTAGAGTCAATTACCCTAACATGTATGTTTTTGGACAGTGGGGGTAGTGTAACTCCACACAGAAATGACCCAACTGGGAGTTGTGGCTTGTGCTAATTTTATCTAATTGTTTTTTTCTATATTGCCTTTAGCTCCACCCAAGGTTCAGGTGTACAGCCGTGACCCAGGAGAGTTTGGAAAGCAGAACACACTGATCTGTCATGTGAGCAACTTCCATCCCCCTGACATTACTATCGAGCTAACGGAGGATGGAAACGTTCTCCCTGATGCCAAGCAGACAGACCTTGCCTTCAAGCAGGACTGGCACTTCCATCTGACCAAGAGTGTTGCCTTTACACCAGTGGATGGACACAAGTACAACTGCCGGGTGACTCATGGGAAGACTACTAAAGAATATGCTTGGGGTGAGTTGTGGCTACTTAAAATATCTGTGTCTAATATTAAAGATTTCTTAAAGATTAAAGATTAAATATTAAAAAAAAGAAATCGTAAGCGTTTAAAGAAAAAATAACAAGACGGAAGAAATTGACATTATGATAAACTTTAAGAATGCATTTACCTTGACAAAGGTATGTTTTCAAAAAGTAAATAGAATTTTAGGCTTGTTTCCAAATGATGATGTTTTATAAATGTGAATATAAACAGTTTATGTCAATATATGAATTATTTAAACCATGTCTAAATACAAATTATACAAAATTAAGAGAAAATAGAATCCTAAAAGTGAGAATAGGTTGAATAAGTTATTTTGTTTCTACTGCAATACACAACTTTTCCGGTCTTGTTGTCTTTGTGCAAGTCTTAGGCATCAGTTTTATCATGACAATATATTTACTGAACAAAAATACAAAATGTTATATCTCAGTTTAAGGCTTCATACTGTTTTTAATAAGGTTTAAGATGATTTATTTGAAGAAATTTTTCATAGCATTTTTTATTTACATTTGTATACAACAATAGCAGTGCAACCTGATAGCCATTAGGCCCTACAAAACGTAATTATATTGTTCATGATGATACTAAAAACAGATACAATTAAATGACAAATTCAAATCTCTACAATAAAATCTTTGTTTTCTGACAACTATTGTTTGTATTTTTACAGAGTCAAATATGTAACTGTCATGGAGGCCTGCCTTGGTGAGTTTACTGATTTGACTGCTGCTACTGAAACTACTCCATGGGTGTGATCAAGTTGTCTTGATTGCTTATGAGATGTGATGTGATGAGAACTGGTGAAGTTTTCTTCATGCTAGTGAAAGTGCAATGCTTTTATTATCTCTTGGCACAGAACCATGAAAGAGGACTGTGTCGTCCCACAATTGCTTTCCTAACGGCTGCAACATTCAATGCAATGCTAGTTTCATGTTGTCATACCGACTAAAAAATGCATTTAAATGTAAGAAAAATTATATGGGTATGAACAACAAGTGATATTTATTTAATTAGAAAAAGTAATAATTTTTAAACTGCTGAATTTTGTTATTTTGTAGAGTAGTTGTCTTTTATAAGCTCTTATTTTTTCATACTGCATATACACAGCACCGCAGGGAGTTGGACAGCCCTTGCAGCTTGTTTTTGTTCTTCTTTTTTAGTCATTATGAGTGACCCCTTTCATTTTTCCTTCTAAGCTTGCCATTTTTCATTAAAGTCTAGTAAAATTGTTTTAGAACATTTACAAACTGATTTATTTGACTATCCAACCGTACACTTTGTCTCTCCACCAGAATGTAGAATTTGATGATTGTCAAAGAAGATGGGGATGTATGATGCTATAATGTATTTTTTTTTCTTTTTTAAAGAGTGCTCCCAGATGCATCAGCTACTGCTGAGTCTACTCATGTCTTCAATCAACCACAACATAATTTCTCATGACAGTTTCTTCTCTTACTTTCTAAAAAAAAAAAAAAATTATTAAGGTGATGGTTTATTTTCATCTATTTGTGTGACTCAATGCAATCACTGAATTGAATGCAACTCATGTAGTCATTTGTCAATTTAGTGTGTTACTCAAATTGCTTGACTTGAATTGTCTGCTGAAAGGCATGAAATGCCAAAATGATCTTTTATTGAGCAAAGTGTTTGTTTAGCTTTAACAATTTCAGCAGTTTTTCATACAAATCAGAGGGAATTATATATATTTTACCAGACTGTATTGGGTTTTCTTTCTAATTTTCCAGTTTTTTTTATTATTATTATTATTAAAGTTGTCATTTTTCAATATTCTCTACTAAATAAAATTCTCTCAAAAATGTTTTGACATCTAATTTTTTCTTTTTTTTTTTACCAACCTTTACAATTTAAGATTTTATATTTGAGGGATATTGGTACAAAATACTTGGTTTGGCAACGTCTGGACTTAGTAACACAGAGGGGCTCCACTTTCTTTAAAACAGTGATGAACACTTACATCAGACACAGACATAGCCTCATGTTATTCTATCAACTGGTCTCCTGTTTTGGTAAAGGAACTACATAAGATTCTAACATTTCTAAGGGTTTTATTGTGAAAACTCCCAACAGATTCTTAAGAATTGCTCAGGCTAAAGAGACTGACCAGTGATCAAGCTAAGACATGTATTTACAAAGGGGTGAGTTCTATGCAAATTGCTTCAACTTAATTGAGTGGGAAAAAAAACCATGAAATCTGTACATTTAATTTTTTGGTCCTAAAGTACATCTTTGGCACCATCCACACTATCACAGACTTTTTCTTCTCTCATCCTATCATCCACATGAAAATTATGTTTTTAAATCAGAAATCCAGATTTTTAAAAATAAGTTTCCAAAGTAAACTTTTTAAAATCTTTTTAAAGTTTATAGTGTATCTAGTGGATTCACGATAAACAGTGTCATGTGACATCTTGGTTTACTTTGCAAAAAAAAATCACTGTTTTGTGTAATGAGCTTGCATTTAAAACCTTAACAAAAATGCCACCTACATACCAGTATTTCTGAAATTTTCTTGGACTTTCATGACCTTGTACCATAATGTTACTTTGAGCAACAATTCTTCTTTAGCGTCTGATTCCACTAACAAATTGCATGCATTTGTTTTTTTAATTTTGCCATTGCACAAAATGCAGTTTTCGTTCAGACTAAATTTGAGATAAGCCTATTGCAATTGTAATGCAGATTAAAAATTCAAATTTAAACTGCCAGTGATAAGTCTGATTATAGTGTCTTAATATTGTAACAAATCAAATATCTCAGTGTCTATATTATCTTGTCTAGAGTATCTAGATTAAGCCAATTAATTAATTGGTATCTTAATTTGAATGGTGAAGAAAAAAAAAAACAAATTTGTCTGGCTATGACATAAAATGATAGCTCACCAAGAAGCCTAGAGTCAGAAAATAAACAATATATAGTGATAATGATTCAAAATTAGAATAGCAACTATTAGATAGAATAACAAAAAAAACAAGCTCCCTTGGAGATGAGTCTTAAAAGAAGAATGCTGAACAAGTTGATTAGTAAAAAACAACAGTGACCATCCTCTTCGTAACATCATGATGAAACAACAGAATGTAATTACTGTAAAAATTACTGCAACAAAATAATTTCTCTTTGGGATATATATAAAAAAGTAATTTAATAGAATTTCATTGAATTTCAAATACACTTCAATTTGGTATAACACTGATTTCCAGTTGCACAACTGCAACATCCAATTTTCTTCATGGCAGCACAATCAGTCAATTATAACTTATCATTCAAAACAATAATCCGTAAGCTTGGAGTTGGGGAAGAAAGGTTCCCTCATTACCTATAATTAAAAATAAATAAATACAACCAATAACCCACTGCAACTTTCAAGACTAATAGAAGAAATAATAAAAATGACAAATTCCAGAAGATATCTAAATTTTGAAGCATATACTAAGAATAATGAACTCTCTAAACTAATGCCCAGCTGAGTCTGTGTCTAATCCAGTGAGCCACCGGCATACAGATTGTAGTCTTTAGCCTTTCCAATGCTAATGCCAACATCCATCCATCCATTTTTTTTATACCTGCTTAATCTGTCAGTCGGGTCGCGGGGGGGCTATCCCAGCGGTCATCGGGCGAGAGGTGGGGTACACCCTGGACAGGTCGCCAGTCCATATAAAGAACCACACAGAGACAAAAAACAACCACACACACGCTCCTAAGGACAATTTTAGAGTCACCAATTAACCTAAGATGCATGTTTTTGGACAGTCGGAGGAACCCAGAGTACCTGGAGAGAACCCACTTATATACAGGGAGAACATGCAAACTCCACACAGAAAGGCCCCAGGTGACAGTTGAACCTGGAACCCTCTTGCGATGAGGTGATGGTGCTAACCACCACACCACCATGCTGCCCTCTCAGTTCCACCAACTGCCCTAATTTGGGTACCGGTTATAGACGAGAAGTCTTCCACAGCACAGGACTTCTTCCATCTGAAGGCTCATATTGAAGAGCCTCTGAAAAGGGACTGCAAGCTGTCCTGCAGAAGCCTTGGACACACTCCATCTGGGCCTACAGCCTGACTGAAGTCTCCTGAGCTCAACTCTCACCTCCTCTATAGTTAGAGACAAGGAAAGCTGCTGAGGTTGTAGCGGAGGGATGGAGGCAAAACTGATGTTGGTGTCAGTCACCAGAGATGGGGGTGGGGGTGAAGTTACTGTGAGATGATATTTTTGAAAGAGCAGTTGGAGAGGTGTAGGTGCAGCTGGGCAGAGGAGGCCAGACGGTGGAAGCTGATGGAGAGGTGGAGGAACAGCTGGGTAGAGGAGGTCTGGCGGTGGGAGTTGCTCCAGAGGTGGAGGTGCAGTTGGGCAGAGGAGGTCTGGCGGTGCGAGCCACTGCAGAGGTGGACTATTAAAACTATTAAATGTGGTTTGCTGTATATTAGATATCTCCTTTCAAAGTCTCTGTTAGTGAATGATTTGATCTGTGATCATCATTTTGATATATTTTGTCTTACAGAAACCTGGCTGCAGCAGGAGGATCATGTTAGCATTAATCAATCAACTCCCTCTGACTATTTAAATGATCACGTTCCCCGAACCACAGGCAGAGGAGGAATTGCAGCTATTTTCAGATCACGGTTACTCATCAGTCCTAGAGCCAAAATTAGTTTTTCACACCCAGTGGAAATCACAAAAACCTCTTGCCTTTGTTGTTGTGTATCGTCCACCTGGCCCTTATTCTGAGTTTCTGTCTGAATTCTCAGAGTTTTTATCCCAGTTAGTGCTGAGTACAGATAAAGTAGTGGGTCACTGTAATTTCCATGTAGATGTTGAAAATGACAGCCTAAGTATTAAGTTTAATCCTAAATTAGACTCTATTGGACTTTCTCAAAGTGTTCACAGACCTATTCACCGCCTTAATCATGCCCTTGATCTTGTGCTGACAAGTTAACAGTTAACAGTATTCCCTCATAACCCTGTCTTGTCTATTCAATTTTTTGAATACTTTCGAGTTTACATTACTTGACTATACAGCTTCTGAGAAGAAATTTACATATAGAAGGTGTCTATCAGAGAATGCTGTGGCAAGATTTAAAGACTTAATTCCATTATCATTTTCTTCACTGCCATTTGCAAATATGACGACTACCCAAATTTTATACCAGAAATACTTGACTCTCTCGTTGACAGCACTACAGTTTCAATGCGTACAACACTGGACAATGTTGCCCTTTTGAAAGCAAGGTAATCAGTCAGAAGAGGTTGGCTCCTTGGTATAATTCACAGCTGTGTGCTTCAAAGCAGACTGCAAGAAAGCTGGAGAGACAGTGGCGTTCCTCTAATTTACAAGAGTCTCAATTATTCTGAAAAGATAGTTTAAAAACGTATAAGAAAGCCCTTTGTAAAGCTAGAACTGATTATTTTTCATCATTGAAGAAGAGAGCAAGAATAATCCCAGGTTGTCTTTTCAGCACTGTTGCCAGGCTGACAAAGAGTCCGAGCTCTGTTGAGCCATGTATTCCTTTAACTCTCAGCAGTGATGATTTCATGAGATTCTTTATCAATACATTTTTTTTCTATTAGAGTGAAGATTAATGGAATCCTTCCCACTATTATCACTGATGTATCATCAAGTACAGCAGCTTTAGAAGTATCTTTAGAACCTGATTTGTATTTAGACAATAAATAGTCTCTTCTAAACCATCAACTTGTATTTTAGACCCAATCCCAACCAGACTGTTCAAGGAGGTTTTCCCCTTAATTGACACTTCCATATTGGATTTGATCAATCTGACTTTGTTGATAGGATATGTACCTCAGACCTTTAAGGTTGCTGTAATTAAACCTTTATTTAAAAAACTACTCTTAATTCAGAAGTGTTGGCTAATTATCAACCTATATCCAATCTCCCTTTTTTGTCTAAAGCTCTTGGAAAAATAGTTGCAGCTGAGCTTTGTGATCATTTACGTAGAAATAATCTGTTTGAAAAGTTTCAGTCAGGATTCAGAGTGCATCATAGCACAGAAACAGCACTGGTGAAAGTTACCAATGATCTCGTCTCCGTTTCTGATAGCAGACTTGTGTCTGTACTTGTCCTGTTGGATCTCAGTGCTGCATTTGATAAGGTTGATCACAGTATTCCGTCACAGAGACTTGAACATGTTATTGGGGTTAAAGGAACTGCATTAGGCTGGTTTAAGTCTGATAGATTTCAGTTTGTTCTTGTAAATGAAGAATCCTCCTCGCACATCTTTCCTCAGGAACATCCTGTCTCAGAGTGATGCAGAAAAATTAGTCCATGCATTTGTTGCTTCAAAACTGGACTACTGAATTTTTTTGTTATTGGGCTGTCCCACAAATTCTCTGAAAAGTCTTCAGCTGATCCAAAATGCTGCAGCCAGAGTTCTGATGAGAACTAACAGGAGAGATCATATTTCTCCAGTTTTAGCTTCTCTTCATTGGCTCCCTGTTAAACTGAGAATAGAATTTAAGATTTTTCTCCTCACATATAAAGCTCTTAATGACCAAGCTCCATCATATCTTAAAGATCTCATTGCAAGATATTTTCCTAACAGAGCACGTCCAAACTGCAGGTTCACTTGTGGTTCCCAGAGTTTCTAAAAGTAGAATGGGAGGCAGAGCCTTCAGTTATCAGGCCCCTCTCTTGTGGAATAAGCTGCCAGTAAATGTCTGGGAAGCAGACACCCTTTCCACCTTTTAGACTAGGCTTAAAACGTTCTTTTTTATAAAGCTTATAGTTAGGGATGGCTGAAACAACCCATAATTAAGCTGCTAAAGGCCTAGACTGCAGGGGGGCCTTATCAGTCACACCTTTCCTCACTTTTCTTTCCCTGGCTGAAATTATGGAAATAAGGTATGTACAAGCTGAAGTCTTTACTTAAACTCGGAGAGAATTAGATGGCCTGATTACCATGGAAATGGTAAAGCGATCTGGCGAAGACTGGTGCTCCTGCTGCTCCTTAAGTATGGTTCTTGATGACTGTAGATGATAAACAGGCGTGACAGCAGGCAGCAACCAGACTCCGTCCTGGTAACCAGGGAAACCAGCTCACCCAGCCTGAAACTCAGAAACACCTCCACAGCCAAGTCAGATCATAACCCTGAGTGGTTCTGCCACAGATTTCTTCCTGTTAAAAGGGAGTCGTTCCTCTCCACAGTCACCTCAGGCATGCTCAGGACGGGAGATTGGACTGAAGAGAAGTTTCGGTGCAATCTATTGGTTTCCTTAGCTAAGAAATTGATTTTGAATTCGCTTTGTATGAATGAATTGGATTATTTTGAAATTAATTGATTGGATTTGATTGGATTATGATTACAATGAATTGAACTCCAATTGGCTTGAATTGGACTATATTATTAAAGTGCTTTGAGACGACATTTGTTGTAATTTGACGATATATAAATAAAACTGGACTGAATTGACAGAACAGAGATTGCCACACTTGACACTGTTGAGTTCTTTTAGAAAGATAGTTGCAGAACCAGCCTGCTTCTTTTGAGAGTCCCATTTTTTAAAAAAAGTCTTTGTTTCATTATTAGATGGTCCACTGAGTCCATCTAACACTTTTGACAGAAAAAAACAAAAACACAATGCTGCTTTCTATCAACAGCAGAAACTATGTCATTTACCACTTTTAATGCTGCTGTGATAGTGCCATGTTTTTTCCTAAACCTTGACTGATGTTTTGCAGTACATGAATCTAAGTAATCCTTTAGTTGATCATTAATCACAACCTTTAAAATCTGAGATAAAACAGGCAATTTTGAAAATTGCCTTTAGTCATTTAGATCAGAAGAGTCTCCCCTTCTAAAAATAGGAAATACAAAAGCAGATTTCAATATCTTAGGAATTTCATTATTTAATAAATTGAGATTGAAAATGTAAGGAAGGGTTCTACTATAAAGTCAGCAGCAACTTTAAAAAAAATATGGGTCAACAAGATCTTGACCATGTCCTTTTTGGTGTCGAGGAGTTTAAGCGCTTCATGTACTTCGCCAACCATAATGGGCTGAAAGATGAAAGTACACTGGTCGGTTGTAGCAGGAACTTGGCTGTGAAATACAGTTGTAAGGACAAGAATTTCTTGTATAACCAGAATGTATGAAGTGCTCACTGAAACAATCATGTTTATCTACAACAATAGATATCTCATTTCCAATGTAACTAGGAAAGGACTGAGATTTAATCACTCACTGATTGATAAATAATATTCGGACTTGGCCTTTTCTTTTAACCCCTTAACAGTTGGGCAATTTTTGCCTGCAACTCCTAAAAAAAAAAAAAGCATACCAAAAGTAAATTGAAAGCTGTTCTTGAACCACTTGGAGTAGAGGCCTGGTTGGCGGTGGATTGTGGCTCTGTACACTTATACACTCATAACTAAGCACAGTTATCATGTAGGACCTGTGCCATGTGCACACACACACAATCATTAGCCCAGTAGCACGCTCGCTAAGCAGTTGTTGTGTTATCCTGTGGTTTGAGGTCACCTATATCCACAGTTGTGTTGTATGCAATTGCCGCTTCTTCTGCTTGTTTTTGTTTGTTTTTCCTCTTCTTGCCTGCTTTCAGGTGCTCCTGGTGGCGCTAAGGCTGGATTCCCCACAGAGGCCGTGGTTTGTCTTCTGTTTTGTTTTTACAGGTGTAGCAGCTGGTTGTCTGTTTTTTTCTTTCTATTTTTGTTCTTTTTTGCTCTTCCTCTTCCCTGTCCCCCGATCTGGTTCGGCACTATTACATGTTAAATATTGTAACAAAAATAAATAAATAAGCAGTTGATGGGCACCCAGGAGAGCTTTACAGTCATAAAGCTTCCCTTGGCAAAGCAAATCTGTTTGGCATAAAAGGTATTCAGATTACAATGCTGCTGCCATAATGCTGGATAGGACAAGGGGGAAAAAATAAAAAAGTGACTTTAGCATGGGGCTGTGGACTGAAAAATCAATAATAATATTATTATATTATTATTATTATTGTTAGCTTTTTATATAGCTTGTTATATCTTCATTTGTAAGTCGCTTTGGATAAAAGCGTCTGCTAAATACATAAACATAAACATAAGTAAAATAACAATTAAATATAAATGATACTCACTTGTCGACAGCAACGTTTCCCTCTACAGATGCTTCCTCCAGTCATTATTACTGTCCCCTCTGACGTCAGGAGCATCACTGTCCCATCGCAAACAAACCTCCGAGGCGTCCTCCTTACTGTATTTTGTTTTTGAAATAACCTAAAAATAAATTAATAAACTGCAGAATCTGAAATTACGTACAATGCATAATTTGCAACTCAAGAAGCTAAACTACTTCTCTGTGACGCTTTTTACGCATTACATTTACCATATGGAAGGAGAGACCACCTCTCAACCTGCATATTGTGGTTTTCAGAATTTCATTAGCTGTTCATTGTGTCACTCCCAAGTAAAATCCACCACAACTGGTAGGAGCCTCACACATAAGAATAGGTGCAGATACTTTTGACGCATCAGTGACAGGGTAAACAGTCATCTATTAGAGATGGGAGACCAAGGTTAGTGATAATAACTGGAATCTCAGCTAAAGGACATCATTACTAAGGACTGACAAAGGGCTGGAGCTCACTAATTATTATTTTTTATTATTATTATTTTTCTCACCAGCAAAAGCTGTAAATGAATAAATGAGCTCCATTCCTCCTTTAATCTTTGAAAGGTTAGCGATAATTAAGCCCACTATTCCTTTTCTTTTTTTTCCCTTGCAGATTCCTTTTGTGTAACTGTTTTTATGTTAATGCTAGACTCAGGAGCTCATGATAGTAACCTTTACCATTTTGTGTCAACAACCTACAGGAGAAAATTTGCCATGGTGGATTTAAGATTGTGCCACTAAGGCACTTTGATGAGCACCAACCTAACAGAGTACCTAAACTACCTACACTAGCTCAAATTATGAAAATAACTCTTAATGTGATTGGCCTTGAAGACTGTATATGCTCATGTCATATTATGCTGATGTAGCATAAACTCCTAAATAGTATGAATCAGGTTCATACTCTTTACATACAGCATGAGTGTAATGGTCCACTTACAGTTATTTGAATATAATAAAAATGTGTTATTCCATTTTATTAATAAATATTGTAATATGTAGATATTTAGATACAATTGTTGAAGGTAATCTACTGTTAAAAATTAAATATGCAAGAACCATTACACTTGTGCTCCTTTTGAAGAGATGATATTTCTAAGATTTTATTTTCTCTTCATTAGCTACCTATAAATCCAGCATTCAAAATTATTCTTCTCATAAATATAGTTCTCAATCACCAAGCGCCATTGTATCTTAAATATCTCATACCTCAATATTTTTCCAACAGAGCAGAGATTCCAAAAGTAGATTCAGAAGTTTTTAAATACCATACCTCCTTCGACCTATAGCTCCCAGTAAGAGTTCCAGAGGCAGACACCTTCTCAAACCTGAAGACTAGGCTTCCATTCAATTTTTTTTTTTTGTAAATCTTATGGTTATGGCTGGCTGGGCTGTTTCTCTTTCTTCTTTCCCATAACAAAGATTTGTACTGTAAAGTAGGTTCAACTTTTTCAGAGTATCTTTAGGTGATATGGCTTATCTTACCCTTACAATATAGATCTGATGAAGTGGTACGATGATTTTGGTTATCAACTCGGTAAGACAACCCAAGCTACCCAACTCCGAATGTGTACATGTTCATATATGTGAGAAGTTTATATCAAACAACTAATCACAAATAGAAATGTAACAATTGTAAAATTGTGAGTACAGATACAAATGTTGAACACAATAATTTGGCGGACTTTTTTTTTATCCTTTAATTTCAGTGAAACAATAAAATATGGATAATAAAAAAAGAAATGGAACAGTTACTTTTTCAGCCCTTCATTACACCTTCTTTGAATGAGCACAAATTCTTTCATAAAAAATGTACCTTTTTTTTTTTTATAACCTTTGATGAGAAAAATTCCTTTCTAAGAATAAATTTCAAAACCCCTTCGAGCCTGTTCAACTGTTGTCTAATAATGATTTTTCAGTACTTTATTGGCCATACAAAATGTTCTTCTAAAAGATGTATTGCATGCTATGGAATTAGACTGCCTCCTATTGGATATGTTTAGATCCTGCAGCTGCAGGCTAATCCTGTCAGTTTCAGTGCAAAGTCAATGCAACGTTAGATAAACATCAGCTACAGCCATCAGTTTATGTTATATTTTATGTAAATAGGCCTCTTGCAGTCAAAAGCTATATCACGGCTCTGTGTACAATCATATATCATATTTGTCGCAGACTGAATAGCAACACAACTGCCGCAGGCAAAGCAGAGCAGAAAGCCAAACATATGAAACTATTTATTTATAAGCTGATCATTATCACTGCCACAGCATTATGCAAGCAAGTTACAAGTTGTTTTATTTAAATTTTTTTATAAAAATTATAAGATGGATGCTGATATCTTTATATCTCAGCGGGAACAAAGTAGCTAGAGATATTAGTCTGTCTTAAGCTACATAAGCATTCCTTACGGCTGATATATATCTCTTAAAAGCTGTTTTCACACATTAACACTGGAGATATTGTGGACAATTTCATCCTTTGTTTTTTTTGCAGATGCTGTCCACACAAGCACATCACAGTGAGAAGCTTTCTTCTGGAGAAACACTGTCCTGGCTAGAATGTCAGATAGGGGGAAGAATAGGTGTCTAAAGGCCTCAGGAGGAGGCACGTGATACAGCACATGATGCAGAAATTATGCTGCAGAAATCACTGTTTTTTGTTCAGATATTTATTTTTTGTTTGAGAATAGCAGGTGAGGTTCCTTTTTGTGTTGATATGAGGACTGCATGTATCTTTACATATCCACAATGGCAGAGAGTGATAGGAAATCAGCACTCAGTAAAGAGGAGAAACTCTCACCAGCACACAGATGCTCACTGGGGTGGCTGTAGCTCAGGAGGAAGAGCTGGTGCCCACCAATCGGAAGGTCAGTGATTTGACTCTGGCTACCCCGGGTCACTTGTCAAAGCATTCTTGGGCAAGACACTGAACCCCACATTAACTACCGATGTATCAATGTGTGTGAATATAGTAGGAAGCACGTACCTGTATAGACTAAGACGTGCTGTATGGGAGAATGTGGCATGTAGTGCTACAAATGCTTTTAGTGGTCAGCTAGACAAGAAAAGTGCTATACAAGTACAGTCCATTTACTTGCACAGTGGCTGCAAATGTTCTGGCATATTTGCCAACATGATCATAAATTGTCCCACTTGTTGATACTCTGGAAAATTTATGATGGTTTGTGGAGAAAATCTCCACAGAAAGTCCAGACACTTATGGACACTTATATTTTCACATGCCATCACTCCAGAACATCTCTTTAACATTTCAGGACTTTAGTGCATGTGTGAAAATGGCTAAGGAGACTTCTCAGTAGGTGCGTTTCCATCAGCCTGTTTAGATGCGCATCGAGAAGTATGGCATCGGAAAATTATGATGGAAACACCATAATTCGAATTAAAATCCCCTGATTCGCACAAATGAAAATACGTTTGCTAGAGCCGGGTTTTGGTTGACTTGAAAGGAATGGAAACAGCTGTGTTCGCATCAAGTCTGACGTAGTGCACTTTCACCCCGATCTCTTGGGCAATTAAGATAAATAAATAACACCTCTTGCCGCCTTCTCCTCATGATCGCCCCTCTAATTGCCAGGACTAACTGGGCTGACAACTCCAACACCACTTGCCCGATTCTTAATAAAAGTTCAAGTCCTCTCTCCATGGTGATACACCCCGGCTTGGTCAAACGTTTACAGGCTGGTTGTCATGCCAACCCGTGGGAAACTCGTGCGAGTTAGAAGATTTCACTAAAGTCCGTACTTTTGATGGAACCACACGATTTTAATTTCTTTTAATGCGCATTCCCCAGTGATTCTAATCACTTTTGGATGGAAACATGACTAGTGAGAGTCAAACAGCGTAATTTTTGCACAAGATAAAAACATATTTGCAATGTGAAAGTTGTTGCTCATGTGTACTTTAATAGAACTCCAAGAGAATTATCTACCATCTCAAGCTCTGTAAAAAATGTCTTCTCACAACATGCCCAGCTCTTAACAGAAAACAGTGTTAACCAGTAGCTGCTGAACACGATGCACTCTGTAATAAGTGATCAAAACACTAGATATGTAATTTTGGTAATGACCAAAGCAGAGGTCCAAGGACAGCTTCCATTTGACAAATGTCCCAAAGCATAAATAAATGTTCCACCATGTCTGCTAAAGAAATAGGCAACTGTTTGTTGAGATATTCAAATATCTACTTGTTGAATTACAGTTAGGTCTAGAATTATTTCAGCACTGATACTATTCACAAGTTACTCTGTTAGCCTAGACACACTTAGATTAATTATTCAATCAATGTGATATTAATGTATTGACTATTCGCTTGAATTTGACTATATTCAAATAAATCAAAGGAATCTGAATGTGAGTTTTTTTTCTGTAGGTGCCACAGTGAGACTTTGCAAAATAGCTAAAAAATGCCCTTGGGATTTTTGTTTCAGCTATTTTTGAACTGTTCAAGAGGTTAGAAGTTTGTGGGCTTAGACACATTATTACACTAAACTATGCTAACCCTCCCTTGTTTTTTTGTTTTTTTAACTGTTCTTTCATATGAATATGTGATTTCCAGTGTAAATATGTGGACATAGGCAAAATCCTTAAGAATATCCAGTGTAAACACATAATGTACACAGAAGACTGAATATATAGTGTAGGTAGAGATTGAGGGAGGTTTGGTATAACTTCAGTATTCAGAAATTCAGTTACATTTGTACAATTCTAAAGTGACTTTGTTTTTTTTGTTGTCAGACCACAAGGGTTTCACAAGAATGCATTTTGTGAAAAAGTCTTTCAATGTGATTCCACAGTCAGACTACACTTTTGAACTTTAGACTAAATAACTTAATGGAGATGTAGGAGAGTGGTTTATAGCAGGAGGGTTAGCACTTGTAGAGGACAGTGAGAGCAGCAAAGTGGCAGTCCATGGTGAAGATCAGGTCAAGTGCTCCTCACAGATAGAAGTCAAAGGTTAGATCAGACTTTCCCATCTTCTGTCTATATAAGGCATCAAATTTTTCATTCATAGAGACTGTGAAGATGTCCTTCCACAGACCAACACGACCTGCAGGGACAGGAGCGACTATCAGAATTCTCACCAACACATTTACTCACTACACTTTTTACACATTAAAAACATCCCATCTCATTTAACATTTTACAACTGCCAACCGAGTGAATGGATCTTGCCACAGCAGTTATTTATGGATGCAAATCCCTATCTTTAATCAATAGCATATGTTTAAGATTCCTTGTTTCATGCTTAAATTTTGCTCTTCTCTCTCTTAAAAATCTGCCCTCACACCCAAAGTCTCTCTGTTCGTGAGCAAATCTGGTTTGCTCACATTTAAGACCTCCTCCGTGCACTCAGATTGTGTCTGTGCCCTTGCGATTTTTCTTACAAATGACGGCAAAAACAGCACCATTTGTAATTAAATTCTTACTTGAGCTGCTTGGCTGTCTTGATCCATATTGTCAGATCCGCTGCAGCTGGACTCCTGCATCTATTCCAAACATGGGTAAGGACAGAAAAGGCGTAATTTCCTCCTTAGTTTACACAACATGATCACTTTTGTCTTTGGGTCTATTGGGTATTTATTTTCATTCAAAGAAAATTTCAAACAATTTTAACATCTCTAAAATTCCCTGAAGTGTTAATTGATCATAATGATAATAAAACCCCTAGATGAAAGGATCTAAATCCAGATCATTCTCAACTTCTAGTGGGGACGCTAAAGTAAAACGATCGTACCCTTAAGGAGACAGTGAGATCAGCGTTAAAGCTGGCTTTCTATTGGCTAAGATTTTGTTCCGTTGCAATTTGCAAGCGAGGAGAAAAAAAACGGTTTGCGAGGAGCAAAAAAAACTGCACGAAGAAAAATCATGAGAGCACAGATACAATCTGAGTGTGAGAGGAAGGTCTCAAACGGGAGCAGAGCAGATGTGCTCATGAACAGAAGAGGTTTTGAGTATGAGGACAGTCTTTAAAGAGTGAGCAGAGCAAAATCTGAGCATGAAAACAAGGAATCCTTCCATTGAATCGAAGACATATGCTCTTGATTAAAGATAGGGATTTACCCCCATAGTTACTCCACTCACCTGCTATAGCATGTATGACACAGATGATATGGCCAGCTCTGTAAAATCTATAGTAAACAAGACTTTAATGCACTAAATGACTAATTACCAAGAAAACAGAAAGAAATCACAAGTTAAATAGGAATAGCAACATGAAATTTAACAATAGAAAGATATATATGCAAGTAGGAAACAAATGTAAGTGGCATGGACATAAAACTACTTTTTAAAACTAAGGTTAATTTTAAAAAGTCAACAGGTTGAATCCCTTTATCACTGGTGCATATGTGACATTTAGCCACAAAATGGTGCTATAATCATCTTAAACGTTGTTTGAAAAGTCCAGACCTATGAATCTGTCTACTACTACAGTTGACTGAAAATAAAGTAATGAGATGACAGCTCTGTCTGACATGAGACTTATAACCTTGTCTGATATGACACCCATTATTTATGGCTGGACCCCAAAGGGGTGGGCAAGACACTGAACCCCACATTGCTCCCCCAGTGTATCATTGGGGGTATGAATGTGTGTGAATACTTAGAAAGCACGTAGTTATATCCTAAGACGTGCTGTATGAATGTGTGTGAGTGGGGTGAATGCGGCATGTAGTGAAGCGCTTTGAGTGGTCAGCTAGACTAGAAAAGCGCTATACAAGTACAAGTCCATTTACCAAAGATCCTATTTTACCTACGTTGTTTAACAACCAATAGCCATGATATTCTAAACAACAAAGAAAGCTTTCTGAAGCTGGTGATCCTTGCTATTAAGAAGCTTGACATGCTAACTTTGACATTCTTGGACAACCTGTGTTTGTGTTTAAATGATAAAACATTACAGCTCAGCGAGGTCAAAGGTGAACAACATTTATGAACTGGTCTTGAGAAACTTCGGTCACTGTCTCTCTGTCAAATCCTTGTCTTATCATTATGTCTATATGTTTTGTTGGTGTAAGAAACACGAAGACGGGGAACAGCTGAACTAGCTGCTGATACTCTGATGAGGAGACATGTTGTATAATATTTGAAAGAAAGAGCTTCATTGTCCTACTTTAAACATTAACTTATTTCACTAAAGGTCTGTGTACTCAAAGTCTGTTGCCCCTTCTGTTGTTCAGGGGAAAAAGATTAAACGAAACGAAAACATTTTAAAAAAAAAATTCTATTTCTTTAAACCACCAACCCACAAAATTCTGATGTTGGTATGATTTCTGGTCGTTTACAGCAATGTATCGCTGTTATAAATAGTAAATTGCGATAAATATTATATAAATATTGGACCTCAATCAGCATAAGGTGAAGTAACTAACAACTCAAAAACTCAGAAAAACACAACACTGGCATTTTGTTTTTGACCTCCTAGGTTTGAAAATTTTATACACAACAAGACATTTGGATTTTTACTGCAAACTTATGTCACTTGTCAAGTTCACCCCGTTTCCCCTCCAAAGCCTGACCTCTTAGGCCCACCCACTTACACCCAACCTCCTATAGTGATGGAAACATTCTGTTGTCAGCTGTACTGAACAGCATGTATCTCATTACTGGTAATGTTCCAGTAAAAGTCAGTAAAACATTGTGTATTTGTAGCAACCACTTCTTATCAATCTGTTTTACCAACTTGGGCCAGTTCATTGCTGGACTTGCAAAGAAACTATGCAACAAAGAGAGATTAGTTCTAACTCTTTGTGCCAGAACTTCATGCAAGGGAAATCTATGTTTTGAGAAAAAAAATTAATCGGGATTTTTAAAAATGTTTTGCTTATACAGTGGCCAACATTAACAACTTAGGTAATGAGGATTACTTACACTAACTTCTAAGGAGCTCTTACTTTTTGAAATATTGCCATTATCGTTGCATCAATACTTTTAGTTGAAGGGTTCTGGAATTCGGACAAACTACAGCGGTGTGAATAAGGTTGCTCACTCTCCACTGGTCTCAGCAGAGGTGTGACAGAAGGGCCACAGAGCTTAAACCAACAGATATATTGACCAAAGCCTGTCTCATACATTTCAGTAAGACCTAAGGGAACTGTGTCAACTTGTTGAAAAGGATATTATATGTCTCCTTTCTGACTTTTTTATTGTTTTTCTTTTTACTCTTTAGCATTTGCAAACTCTACAGCTGCATTTGATGTACAAACGTCCATGCAGTTATGACTGTTACTGTCTGAAAGACTAATTGACGATTGTCATGCCATTACTTTGATAAATTATTGCTTTGTAAACAATAAGTTATGTTTCGTAAGTTGGACAACCTGTAGCTGTGTTATTCACACAGTTTCAAATTGTGTAGAGGTATATTACGAGGCTCTCTTCATTGCAGCAATGCTGCTTCACTAGTGCCCAGTCTTCTCAATCTACACTACATTGAATGACATTGTCAGTATATTAATGTTGCACATGTAGTTTATTGGCATGTTCCAGAATTATGTCAGTCTCCAAATACAATCATTCAATGATGTTCATATATATGCCAAATATTTGCTTTTCTAAGTGTAATACTATGCACATCTTCTGATTAGTCTATTACAGTTCATAATAAAACATAACTTAATTGCACCGATAGCTAAATTACAACACTAGAGTGCTATACAATTCCCAATCCAAGTGAGGAAAATTAACTGAGGATCTGGATCAGAAACAATTTCTTAGGGTATGCCATGTAACCTGTAAACATGCTCGACTAAAGGTTTAGTGGCTGAGGGAAGTAATTTAATGCGCTGTCTTAGAAAATCTTTTCGATTATGGATCGTATGTTTTTCCCTTGTGAAGGTGGCAACCCGGTGACAATGTCTAAAGTTGTATGCGACCATGGACTGCATGAGTTTGCCAAAGGTTGTAATTTACCTGAGGGGGGTTAGGAATTATTCTTGTTCTGGGAACAGACTGAAGAAACAGTGATATATTCCCTAACATCCCCCTCAAGGGATTCTCATGACAAATCAGACAGGTTTATTGACCCCATTGAAGTACCTGTCCATTCCTCCAATGCCAGTTTGACAGCCATTACAGTCTCGATTGCTCACAACATAATTTTGTTCGGTGGATGTGAGACGACGTGAGAAAAAGGCGCAAGGAGGGTGTTTTTGATCTGCTTCAGTTCGTTGAGAAAGAACGGCACCAACCCCAACTTCTGTAGCATCCACTTCCACAATAAACTGTTTTGCAGGGTCGGATTGGGTTACAATGGGAGCTGTGATGAAACGGTTCTTTAACTGCTCCACCTCCTCAGTCCAAACTAATGAAACTTTAAAAGATGTCAACCTATTCAGGGGTGAAGCGATGGTGCTAAAGCCCTTGACAAAATGCCTGTAAAAGTTAGAAAAGCCCAGGAAACTCTGAAGCGATTTGCGATTTCTGGGAGTTGACCACTCTGCAACTGCTTTAACTTGAGGGGTACGTAATCCAACAAGGTCAGGTCTGCCTTGATCTAACCTTGTCGGATTACACCTTGTTGGATTACAGAAAGCATACAGTTTCCACATGAAACTCACATTTCTCTGCTTTAACAAAGTTTGTTCTCATGAAGATGCCGAAAGTCTGTGGACATGTGCCTCATGTACAGTCTTGTTTCAAGAAAAGAAAAAATAAATAAATATCATCAAGATACATAAAAACAAAATGGTTCAAAGTCTCCTAACACATAATTAATAAAGACTTTAAAAACTGCTGGTACATTGGTTTCTCCAAAAGGCATGACGAAGCACTCCAAATGGCCATGGTATGTATTTAAACCCATCTTCCATTAATCTCCCTCACAAATGCGAACAAGATGGTAGGCGTTCCTGAGGTCTAACTTGGTGAAAATCTGGACACCATCCAGGGTCTCAAAAGATAGATAGAGCCCTTTCTTTACTGAAGACTTCACCTAAATCATGATAGACAGCTGGTACCACAGACAAATCGGGATCCACAGAAATCTTAGAACCAGAAACAGAGTGATGAGGACTAGCTGAACGCAAACAGGAGGAATGACAAAACTCAGTCAGAGCAAGAATTCTCCCAGCTTGCCAGTGTATGTGGAGACTGAGGGTCTTAAGCCAAGGAAACCACAACACCAGGGAGTACTAGAAGTAGAAGGAATAGCTCAACTTCCTTTGATGATTACCAGAGAGGATCAGTGACAGGGGATCAGTGGAATGAGTTATATTTGCGATAACCTGTGCATCTTGATCTTTAACTGTCTGAGAATAGGGAAAGATAGGAAGACCATATTTAACAGCTAGCTCCTCATCAATAAAATTTGCTTCAGCACCAGAATCAACAAGAGTGGAAAGAGAAAGGGAATTCGAGAGGTAGTTGAGAGGGAGAATCACGAGCAAAGGGAGCGCAGTTAGGAGCTGACTGACGGGAAGAAATCTCAAGCATGCACAGAACTCAAAATCCAATTCACCACGTGCTTCTCTGTCTACAAGCACGTTTAGTGTGACTATCAACAGAGTTATCCCGGGGTCTTAATCCGACTGCGAGTAACCCGATCCGGTCCAATTTTTAGTCAAACTAAGGTGTATACATGAACTTAATCTTATTGTAATTTAACAATTAATCCGATTCTTTACAGTGCTATGTAACCCCACTGAGTGAGGAGGGACAACAAAGGCTCAAATTCTTCAGGATTGGTGTGGCCTGCCAGTGGCCCCTATCCCCCTCTTGCAGCAACACAAAGTCTGCATGGACCGCTCTGCAGCTGACCACGCTAAGATGAGCGTACAGCTAAGAGTCCATAAAGAGAGGCAGCCTAGAGTTAATTTGAGCACTAACTCCACCAAGACCTGTAGAAGTGACCAGAATTCTTCTCGCAAGCACAAAAGATTTGCAACAAAGACTGGACCTTAACTGGACACAGGACAACCTTCAGCCTCCTTTCTCCAAGGACTTAACTGTTACCAAGACCTACCATTTTCACCCAGAATGGGAGGAAGATTATTTTTTTTGTTTATTCTCATTCAAAGCCTGTTTGTTTGATCTGCAATGCAATGGTGGCGTTGGCAAAGAAAGGGAATCTGGAGCGGCATTTTAAATGGTACACGGGAGCTACGAGAGGGATTTCCCTGCAAAAACGCCTTCACGCTCCACAAAAGTGCGGGATTTGAAAGCACAGCTTGCAGCACGGCAGTCAATTTTCACCAAACCGAAGACCCAGGGTAAGGCTGCAACTATTGCTTCCTATCGCGTCAGTCACGACCTTGCTAAATACAAGAAGCCATTCAAAGACGGCTTGTGAAGGAAGCTTTTCTCAAGGCAGCAGATAGCCTTTTTGATGACTTTAAAAATAAAACAGAGCTCATGAAGGACATTAAAGAAGTGCAACTCTCCCGCAATACTATTACAAGGAGATGTGAGGGAATGGCTGTGGATGTGGAGGAGCAACTGAGGAAGGATATTCACGCGTGAGTGCGTTTGGTGGATGTGGCACAATTGTGTGTTTTCATCAGGATGGTTTTTGAAGACATGGAAAAGCGCCAGGGAAGAGCTACTCACCATTTTGCCATTAAAAGGACACACTAGAGGTGAGGATATTTTCAATGCTTTCATGGGATTTGCTAGCGAGACAAAACTGCCACTCTTCAAGCTGATCTCCATCACAACTGATGGGGGTGCCTGCTATGTTGGGCCGCACCAGTGGGTTCATTGCACGGTGCAAAGACAGTGAATCTAGCTAGCTAATGACTGTTTTATCTCTTTATTTTTTTTGTTCAGCAGAAGCCAATGGTTTAGGAAATGAAGATGACTTACACAAACTTCTTAGTAGGTATATGCGTCACCATTACTTTGTTAATTAAATGCTTTCTGGTTGAACAGGTACATTCTGTAATTCAGACAACCTGCAGCTGTGTGGATAAGGTATGTTTTCAACATGACACAGGTCCTCTCCTCACTGTCTTTGCTACACTGAATGGTTTGTACCACTCTTGGTGTGTTAACATTACAATATTGGCATGTTTTTGAAAAGATGTAGGTCTCCAAGTACAATTGTTTACAAAATGTTTAAACACAGTAATATATGGCACTCTTGCATTACTATGAGTTCTGCAGTGTACATCTATGGCTTGCTTCACCACAGTTGATCACAAAATGTTGTTAACTAGCATCTGCTGCTAACTTACAACTACACTGCTACACTATTTCTCTCTCAGATCAATAGAGTAACTGTCGATATCTATATTTCGAGCTGGACTATTTTTGGCATGACTGGAGGAATAGCTTGATAATGTTTGCGTTTACTGCATTTAATGGCATAATTGATGCCCAAGTTTTCTTGGAAATTTTCTTGGAAATTTCTGAAACACAAGAGCTACAAAAAATCCTCTTGGAAGTATCCTGTGACTCTAACAAGAAGTTCAACAATTTGATATTTTTGCCATTTCCAGATGCTGCATTTTTCCATACATCCATGGGATCTAATGGGATCAACATCATACTGGCTTCAGCTAAACTACGTGGTAGTTGCAATGTTAGAGTGAGGGGTTTGAGTTTTCACTCAAGTTCACACAGCAATCTTGAACTGGTGGACATGTTTTTTTTTTTCCTGACCAGCAACACAGTCTGGAAAAGGTTTGAATTAATTTGCCATACTTTACAAACGGCAGTTTTATTAACAAGACCAATACCAATGCTGGCTTTCCAGGTAGCCTCCTGCTGTAAACTTAAATACGGTTCGTCTTGCTGCTCACTTTGATATTCAGGATGGGATTCTGGCTCGAACGTGTAAAGCAGAATCTCATGTGTTGTCATGCTTGAAAACATCTCAGTCTTTTCTTGGTCATGTGCTGTCGCAGTTTCCTAGTCAGTAGCTGAAGTAGTCTGCATTACACAAATCACGGTCACCCTCTTCCCCGTCCCCTTGGTAATCCCCCAGGAGTTTGCCCAGTCAGAAGACACTTACGCCAGATCTTCTAATTCTCAGGAAAATGTTTCCCCCAAGGGAAAATTATTATGTCACATCCACTTTAAGACATATTTTAGTGGAATTGATATAAACAAAGACCTTTTCATCCATAGTTACATTTGTTGGGAGCAGTCCGTGCCAAGATATTCATGTCTGCCTTTGTTTCCTCTTCCACTCACCCCTGCAGATGGACAGTGCCTCTGAGCTGCAACACTGCTCGATCAGCTGATTGCAGTTCTCCACCATGCTCTCCCTCTGAGCTTTGTCACAGGTGACACCCAAGAACCTGGCTAACTGTTCCACCATTGACCCAAGGTCCTAGAGAAAAGAGAAAGAAAAGTAAAGAGAAGTAAACTGTGAAATACTCAAAAGCAATAATCACCAACATGCATATGAGAGAATTGTGGCTCTCTCTATCTGAATTTAGACGAAGACCAAATAAACCATGAGAAACTGCAGATATAACAACATTAATATTAATAGTTTAGTTCAGGTGAGTTGGAAATGTTTGGCTGAGGGCCCAGTCCAGGAGATCCAATAACTCCTATCTCCAGCAGAGCTACTCCCACATTCCAAGAGAGGCAGGATATATTGAATCCATTGAATCCTTATGGATGCAGCTCAAAATAAGCTGGTTAATGCTTGTCAAGATAGCAACACCCAAACCAGATGGACACCTGGTCAGGAAACACTGGACAAGTTCTCTACTTACTCTCTAAAGGATACTGGAGGCTGCATGGGAGTTCGCCCTCCAGTTGTATGCAATATCTGGCCTGTTTTATGGGTCATTCGGTCCCTGTTGGTTTGTATTGCTGGCAGTCTGTCAGTCGCATTTCCAGTGTATGTTGGACTTGCCCAGGGCTGCCGTTTTTCACTGATTCTGTTCATAACTTTTATGGAAATACTTTTTAGGTGCAGCCAAGAGCCAGAGGTTTCCTGTTCAGTCAGCTTAGGATTTTATATTTTGTAGATAATGTGGTCATGTTGGCTTCATTGATCAGACACTGCCAGCAGACACAGGATCGGTTTGCAGCCAAATGTGAGGCAACCAGGATTATTTGTAGCACCTTCAATAGCCATGGTCCTCAGTTGGAAAAGGGTGCCCAGTCCAGGTTGGAGTTGAGTCATGGTCTCACATGGGAAAGTTTAAGGACCTCTGGGTCTTGTTTACAAGTGGGAGTAGAAAGGTGTGGGAGATGGACAAGGGGCAGTGTCTGTAGTGATGTGGATGTTGTACTGGTCTGTCATGGTGAAGAGAGAGCTGTGTCGGAAGGAGAAGCTGTTGATTTACCAGTCAATATGTGTTTCAACCCTCACCTATGGTCAGGAGCTGTGGGTAGTGACGGAAAGAATGAGATTGCAAACACAAGCTGCAAAAATGAGTTTCCTCTAAAGGGTGGCTAGGCTCACCCTTAGGGAAGACGGCGAGGAGCGCAGTCATCTATGAGGAGCTCAGAGTAGAGTAACTGCTCCTCTGCATCAAAATTTCAAAATTTTTGAAATGTATTAATTGGATTTGATTGGATTATGATTACAGTGAATTGAACTCCAATTTCACACCAGGATTGTCTGGGGGACTTGGTTCGATTGGAGGGATAGTGCTGAAAAATTTCACACCTTTATTTGGTTTGGTTCATTTTCACACAGCACTTTTGAAAGTGGACCAATGTTACGCAGTAACAACAGCTGCTTTTTTGGGACAGGAAAAAAGTATAAGGAAGAAGAAAACCCAGCTTTTCGATTAGTCAGGGTCAAAAACAGAAATCCATCCCCTTGCTAGCTTGTTCACAACAAAAGCAAACAATGGAGCAACACCAAATTTATGCAGTCATAGGGTTTCTGTTTTTACTTTGTTGTTCGGACCTAACTGCTTTTTCAAAAGAAGGTACCCAGTATTCATAGCAGGCAAGGCAGTGAGCTATCCAGCATGTTGTCTGTACATGAGACGAATGCAGCAGCACCAAAAAAGACGGGGGAGAGCGAGAGACTATGATGTGCTGCTTGGGTTACACAGATGTCATCGTAGTACATTACTTTCTCTCTTTGGATTATTGAAAGAATTTGCCACTGTGAGTGAACCGCACCAGGGTTTACTTGCAAGCAAACCAAGATCCACATTTTCAGACCAGTTTGCTTGTTTGTTCCAAACCAGAGATTGAATGAGCTCTCACACTTGCCCAAACGAAACAGACTATCTGAGGAAACAAACTCTGGTCTATTTAAAGCAGACCAAACAGCTCTGCTGTGAAAGCACCCTCAGATACAGACATACAGTTTGTGCTTCTATGTGTGATCAAGACAGGTTCATGTTGAAATTGCAACGCAAAAATGTTTGAAATACAGATGGTAATGGAATCTCTTCTTGGAACTCTCAGAACTCATTGAGCTGTAATTTAGGAGAAAAAAATTCACCACAATGGTACGAGTTCTGAGTCTGTACTATAAAAACAAATTCCAATATCAGAATGCTATAACATGCGCACTGAAAAAACTTGATATGAGCTATAAACAGGTATAAGCATATTCACCTCCAAGTTCAGCATTAAAACAGACAGGCACGTAAACACAATGTATGATCTGTCAGAGACAGCCGCGACAGCTAGCATGACACTGTGTACTTGGCCAACCTACAAACATACAGAAACTAACCCTTCACTGATGTCTTGTTGCAGCCTTGTTGGTTAAACCTCTCCAGTAGCTCATTCAGTGGGTTTACATGATAAGATTAATTCGATTATAGCTGGGTTATGCTCCTTATCTGAGCAAGGGTAATTATCCTTGGCTATATGGCAGTGAATGAATCAAATCACTGGCAAGTCATACCTCAGGACGATAGGTGGCGCTGTACCCGTTTTAACTATCGCTAATAGAGCCACTTCTGGTTGACGTCTTCACCACCACCAACAACAAAACTAAGGCATTCGAGAAAGATGGCGAACGAAGAGCATGATGAAACTACGTCCCTCTACATTTCGTTTATGATGAGCATGGTTATGGCACAAACGCGATGCACAATGGCGCATTCTCCATCGCATTGTTTATTTCTTTCCGACGGTGGCGACAACAACAGTAATATTGTCTCCTTCGACACTCATGTAACCCCACTGATTGACTCTGGTTCAAACAGACATAAGCTCCACACAGTGATAGCCACTTATGAGTCATTCACAATCGCATGCTATGCGAGCCTGCCACACAATTCATCAGTATAAGGGAGTCAAAACAAATTAAAACAAAAAGAAAAAACAGAAGCAAAGTTCAATTGCAGATTAACAGGTGTAGGCCACAGCAGAATTAGCTCCAGGCTCCAGGGAGAGACAAAGAGCTTGAGCTCAACCAGCTAGGCCAGCAGTGATCCACTATCATCCAAGAGAGGGCCTACACTGAAACATGCTGCAGCAATGTCCAAGGTTATGCAACCAGGAAGAGGGCGGAAAGTACAGCTGAGAGCACACACACTCACACCATTTTCAGCCGCAACCTGCTTATATTGGCTGCTGCATTTGAGTGACAGACTGGTAAGTGTCACGCAATTAAAGTTTGGACAAAGAACTAGTCTGACTCTTGTCCACACAAGAATGTTTTTGTCAAATCCGCATAAATACTTTATCGGCCTCGTGTCTGGACGGATCCGGCTTTTTCGAGGTGTGAAACTGGTATCTTTTGAAAATGGGTCCCAGAGTGGGAAAATCCTAAAACGGCAGATAGCCCGAAGTCGTGTGGACGGCGATTGCGGATTTTTTCAGAAACGATGAGGTATAAGCCCCGCCTCTCTAACCATTAACCTCAGCCGCCGTTGCTAGACGCGTCATAACCATAGACATATAAAGAATAAAACTTTAACAAGTCCATTATACTTGTATTTTTCCCGAAATTTATTATGTCTATGGTCATAACAACAACAATGGCAGACTACAGGCTTGTACAACCTTTATATATAGACATTAAAAAGATTCTTTATAATGTCTGTCTTTATACGCATGCTCCATGGCTTCTATTCCGGTTTTAGTGTATTGGTGTGGCGGCGTCACAGCTCCATATACAGGCCTGGCATATGTACTATAGCGTTTTGGGGTCGATATTTCTGGAAACGACGCCGTGTTTATGAAGACTTTTTTCAAAACGACAGCATATTGGGTGAGGCTGCGTACTTGTGTGAACAGGCTCTGAAAGTCTGGGAAGACTTTGCAGTTTACACCTAGGTGTGAAATACACCTCATTGGCAAGGAAGCCTGATAGTCTACTGTATCCCTGACTCAGCTGTGACATCACCCAGGTTATTCCTCAATTTGACCTATTTTCGACAAATAGAAAAAGGAGATGTTGGAGTGCTACATTTATATAACAACAGATGTCAAAATACTGTAAAGAAAAGGAAATTATATAAAGACAATATGAGTGGGGACAAACTGTACCAAGCCACACTGGAAACCACGAGTTTCCCTGTCTCTTAACTAAATTCAACAAAGAAATTAAAGCAGAAAAAAGAATGGGGTACCAAGTTGTGACGGCTGCACCTACAGCCGCACAGCTAAATAGTCGGTAACCCCATACACCGACACTTTCAGTTATGTTCTGTGTATTCCTTGATATCATTTTGTTTACATATGTTTAAACTAAGTTGAAATCATTATTTCTGTTTGTAAGCGTGCACACTTAGATCTAATTGTATTTTCAACTTTGTTAAATTTGTGTTATGTTAAACCTGTTTTCTTTTCTTCTATCGGTGCTGGGGGGAGCCATATGAGAGCTGGGGGGGGCAAAAGTGAGCACAAGCTGCAGGCAAAGCTACATGCACAGGAAGTGCAATGAGCCTGTACCAAGGCAGCTTCATCAGGGGGACACATGGTGTAGTTTACATCATTTAGATGTTAAGATGTATTCCTTTAGATTTAAGTAGATTTAAGTAATTTGTTTATTTAGTTATTTTGTTAATTCTTTGTTTGAGTAATTATTAAATTAACTGTTAGGTTCTGTTTCTTTATTTGTTAGTATGTGTTACCCCCTCTTGTGTTCAAAAGTGGTCTGATCAGCCAGTATTTAAGTTCTCCTTTGTTTCCTGTTTGAGAGGTCAGTTTGGTTCTTTGTCAAGTTAGTATGGTTTCTGTGTTAAGTTACTTATCATTTGAATAGTTGGTTTGAAGTTATTATGATTTTACTTTGTTTTGTTCATTTGACCTCTTTTAAGGGCCCTGATATTATGTTCTTTGGGTAAATAAAACCTGTTTCTTTTTTAATCTATCTGCGTCCTCGTGCTTGACCAGCTCGGTCTCTCACACAAGTGTTACTGTAGAATTATTTGAAATCATGGGTAAACAACAATGAACACCGTCAAACAAAGGCCTACACGATTTACACCAGCCATACATTATGAAGCTGTCTGGAATACCAATTACCAACCAAAACCTTGTGCTTTACGCAAAATACATTTTATTCAAATGTTTGTGTGTGAACTCAGGAGTGGAAACAACATTTTTTATAAATAAAAATAGGTATGCATACTGTCAATGAAACTCACATTTTAATGACATTAGTGGTACTATTAGGAATTACTATTAGAAATCATCCACTCCGTCAATGACACGTGTAGCAACATGTTCCTCTTTAGGACCCTGGGGAGTGACAGTCATCCCTTTGGTGTGTTAATTTACAATGAAACTCGGAATTTGAAGTAAAGAACAATGTGACACCAAAGTTGTGTGCTCCCAGCTCATCCCAGCCCAACAAACATACAAAAAAAGCATGTAACTACTGTTTACGAGCCAGCGACACTAACAAACTGGCCAAAATCATTAAGAAAGCTGGCACTGCACTTGGTCTCAGGTTGGAGTCTTTATACCGTGGTGGAAAGGAGGACACAGAATAAGCTGTTGTCCATCATGGATAATAAACAGCACCCTCTCAGTCACACAGTGGTCAGACAGCAGAGCACCTTCTCACACAGGCTGTTTCAGCTCTGTTGTCGAAGGGACAGATACAGGGAATCATTCCTGTCAAATGCCATCACACGGTTTAATAAAAGCTGAAATCATTGGTCATTATTTCTCTATATGCACTTTAACATCTGTTAAACATACTGCTTATTGTACATATAACTGCTGATGGTACACTTTAAAACTGCACAACTGCACATTTTGTTGTATATATGTACTACGATATTTATTTATTTATTTTTTACACAGGAGGGTTCCAGATTCGATCCCCACCTGGAGCCTTTGTGTGTAGAGTTTGGATGTTCTCCCCATGTATGCGTGGGTTCTCTCTGAGTACTCCGGCTTCCACCCACTGTCCAAAAACATGCATGTTAGGTTAATTGGTGACTCTAAAATTGTCCTTTTGAGTGAGCGTGTGTGGTTGTTTGTCTCGTTTGCCTCTGTGTGGCCCTGTGATGGACTGGTGACCTGTACAGGGTGTACTCCGCCTCCTGCCCGATGACCGCTGGGATAGGCTCCAGCCCCCGTGCGACCCGACCGACAGATAAAGCGGGTATAGAAAATGGATGGATATTTTTTACTTGAATCTTATTTTGTAATTTCTATTTCAAAAGGTTGAATGTTATACTTTTATTTATACTACTACTTAATAGTAGATGCTTTTTTATTTATCTAGGTTGGTTATGCTTTCTACGTTTATTTCATCGTCTCATGTGCATATGTTGCTACTGCAAAGAATTTTCCCTGTTTGGGATACATAAAGAATTTATGTTCTATTCTAAAATTAATCCAACTTTCCGAGCCAGATCCGACTTCACATGGGGTTCAGATAAAAAAATCTCACTTGGATCCAGGAAATTCCGACATCCGTGTACAACCGAAACACATTAGTTGTAGCACACAACGCTGGGCTGTCAAAGAACGCTGCAATGTAAATTGGTCATGTCCCCAGCGCCATCTGCATCCATGGTTTAGAGCCATGCATTGTGGAATATAGACCGTTTACATTACACTTTGTTTCAGAGTTCTGGAAAAATTACTGAAAATTAGGAACAATGTTCTAAGGGAAGTTTTCCGCAACTATTGTTTCTCATTTTAATGTTCAGTTAGATGGGATAGGGCCCCTTCCATAGCAATCATTTTTAGGAATGCATGAAGCCACAAAGTCCCTCTTTCAGTCAGATCTACGACCTTCCAATTTGCTGCTTTCAGTCTTTTAGCTATCATACAATCAGTTGTATGAACTTATGTATGCTTATGAACTTTGGACAGAGCTCCTTCAACACTAGTTCAAAACACAATGCCGGGTTGCAATGAAGGGTCGTATAGCTAGTGGAGTATAGATAGATACAGTGTTTGGTGTTTCTTTTCCTTTGTTGCTGTAGCTTGTCAACCACTGCATACTTGAGCTTTTTAACTGTACTCACGTCGCTGGGTATTTATTGTTGTTTTATACCATGTAAAGCCAAGCTGTTCGAGTCTACCAGTTAAAGAGACACACAGAGACACAAGTGTTGAAGTTGTGCTCACATACGAAACTTCTGAGTGGGGACAATGGGGGCAGATGAGTTTTACTGGTGTACAGAAACCACACGGGCCTTGTCTTTCACAATTCCCCTCCATTCTTTCCTTACTTACTCACAAACATCTCTCAGACCTGTCTGTGAGGGACATGCAGTGTGACTTCACACCCATTATCCTAGCTGAATCTAGCAGGAATTAATCAATCCTTGAATACGATTATGAATACTTTCTTGTAGGATAAAGAAGCCTCCAACTGTCTAAAATATATCAGGATTACATAAGGTTATTGAAAGTACTACTAACTTTAAATGAGCCTAGCTGAGGGTGCTGCCCATCTAAAACGGGGTCTAATACACCATTCAGATTCCTACCCACAATTATGTTAGAATCTGGCAAAGCAGACATGACCCTAAAATAAATATTTAGGACAAGGCATTACAAAATGAAGATGCGCGATATTTTCCTTATTCTCAGACACTGAGACACAAATCTCAAGTGAATCATGGCTTTATACATTTCAATCCATATTCTTAGTTAGGGCTTTGTTCATTACCACCCACAGTCTCATTTATTAGTATTGTAAAACAAGGAGATGTATTATTGTTTTACTTAACTGTTGAAGTATTCTGAGATGATGTGACAATAACAACCATGAAAAATCCCTCTGCAAACACAACTGACTTAACAAATTAAAACCATTTTTAAATAATGGAATTACCTCTAACACCACCTGTAGTGTCTCATCTTAAATTAACCATCTGTGGAAATGTGTTTAAACCTTAATAGGACTATATCATTATAGATTTGTTTTTACCTTGTCACTTGATCGAACAGGGATTTTGCGGACAAGCTTTTGAAGCTTGAGCAAGCGACTATACTCAGCCACCAGCCAGCTCACTTCTCCTTGGTCAAACATCTTCACCTCTGGTCTGGAGAAATCCAATTTGCTCGCGCCGTCATCTTCCGTCTGTTTGCAAGCAAGAGGTTGTTTATCCTTTAGCTTAAGGTTACTGTGCACTCTCTCCCGGTGTGACTTGAAGGTACTTTTTTTTAATTTTTAAATTTTTTTTTAAAACACTATTTTTTAGCCACAGATAGTTCCCTCAGCGTCCCACATGCACATAAAGTGCACCTTAGGGTGAGGTTCTTATACATTTCTGTGACAAATTCAAAATAGTGCGAGTATAACCACTTAGAAAACGTTCAATTATCAGTTGCTGTTGCCATATTGCCGTCTTCTTCTGTTTATTTATTAAAAAAAAAAAGTCTTCTTCTCCTCTTTATTTACGGCTGTTGCACCTGGGTTGTTTTTTTCGAAACCTCGCCTGCGCAACAGCTTGGATTGTGACGCGTTACCGGACTCAGTAACTGTAATATTACCAAAATATAGTTAGTAACACGTTATATTACCCCGTTACTGCCTAAGCTTTTTTTTTTATTTTTTAAAAACGCATTACCCCCAACACCGCTCATCAATGATGGGGATAATGTCATGCTGGACCGGAGTCATGGCTACTACTACCAAGGTCAGGCACAGCTTCACAGTACTGCGACTTGGATGTGTGGAACCGCAATGACATTTTTGTTGAAAGGGTTTTACCTGATCTTGAGTTTTGAGATGATGTGATTACTAAAGTTGAATGCTTTTTCAGAGACGATGTACTTCCAGAAATACTGGGACAGCAAGTTACAAACTTACATGTGTAATGTGATGAAAGGATATTAACTTACGTCCAGGCACTCGTTATATTAATACCGTTGTTGTCAGGAAGCTCAAGACTCAAATGCAGGGTCGGTTCAGATGCAAAGAGATGATGTTTATTAAATAAACCGAGCATAGCAAGGCAAGGCAGGATGAGGATCTCCAAGCTGAGCAAAGTAACAGGCTGTGAAACTCCCAGAGCACTCTCCACAATAACTATGGCTGGGGAGATTGCTGCTATGAAAGTTATCAAACATAAACCGCTCCAGTCTGGGAGGGAAACATATTTAAATATGACAAAACAAAGACACGCTCTCCTAAAGGGGCGGATTTAACAAAGGATGCTCTCTTAAAAACCGAGGCACTATGAAACTTTAACTATAAACTTAAAGCACTCCTTTAATGGAGGCGTGACAGATCTAACAAGAACAAAAAACAGAAAATGCTCCACTAGAGGAGGAACTATGAATATTAACCTTGAACGAACGCAAAAGCTCCGCTAACGGAGATGAGTATGAAAGGTTACAACAGAAAACATTCCAAGGCCGTAAAACTTACCGTGATAAATAAATAAACTATGGCTAGGAATAAATTACAAGCAAGATAACTCTGCAGGATGATCGCTCACTGCAGGCTCGAGGATTCTATGGCTGTGAAATCTATGAAAAGTATGGATCAAGAGGCTAGTCATGAGACTCATGGAAAGAGACAACATACTGGCACAAGACAAGGGAGACGCAGACTATTTGAACACATGAGGGACCAAGGGGAACAGGTGGAAACACTTGGGAATCAGGGAAGACGCTTGACACGGGAGGAAGGGCAAGATACCTGAAACGAGAGGGAAGTTAATTTTTCAAAATAAAACAGGAAATGACGAGTCAAGACATGGAACAGAACGTAAATCGTGACAGTTGTATGAGACAAGATGACATTTTGAATATTGTTATGACCTGAGTGTGGTCTTTGTGAGTTCTGGTCGGTGGCGGTCCTACCTTGTTGTGCGCCCTGGGCGAACACCCACCTTTACATTCTAGTCATTATAGTCACATTAGATATCAGAATAGGTTCATATCTTGGAAGAGCACCTATTGTCATCGAGTTGTATATTGAGTAGTAGTAGTATTGAGTAGAGTATTTGGAAGCTGTGTACTGGAAAGATTAAATGTCATTGAGAAGAAAGAAAAATACATGGTGGTTTATTTACAAATTAGATTTTTCAACAATTGTTATAATACCTACAAGAACATGGTGTGCAAGTGCAATAATAAATTGGAATCCATTTCATTATATATAATACATATTGCCAGTAGAATTGGACTAATGGCGAAAAATATGTACATATATTACAAACATATTTACAGAATGATGTGTGACAGGGCTGAGATACTACTACTACTCCACCCTGTCCTCCTACTCATCATCATCATCAGAGATCAGGTACCGGACACTACTACTATACTCCTCCCCTTCCCCCCTCCTGTGAGCCAAGCAGGTGCTCCAGACCAACATGTGTGAGGGCTCAGGTACTGAACTGATTGATTCTCCCTTCCCCCCACCCCTACCTCCTCTCCTCCTTACTCCAATGGGATGACAGACTCCAAAAGATTAGACAAGACCCAGAAAATAACCCCAATCTTGTCAAACAATGCTAGTGCCTCACCTGGTTTTGTTGCCATGTGCTTTATGTGCAGAGCCCTGCTTTGCAGTATCTGATATTTTCTTCTAACTAAACCTATGATTCTCCCACCATGAATACGCAAATTAGCTATTTTTCTAGTTTCTGCTACCTCATACACTGTTTTATCCCCTTGGTAAATGCAGGTATCTGTAGTGAAGCACAGTAAAATTCCACACTATCGGAAATATTGAACCCACGGTCTGCTAGGACAATATCTCCAGGTAATAGGTTTTTTAGTAGGTCACTCTCTATTTTGATCTGTTTATCACTGGCTCTCCCTCCCCAGGCACAAGATATGTAAGTGACATAGCCCTAGGGTGCAACACCAATCAGAAATTTTACAGTATGGTGATGCTTGTAGTTGGACCATGTTTGTTCTTGGACTAGTAAATTAGAGGGCCTCTCAATAAAAACTTTGACAGTCAATTGTCACAGCAACTTTACATCCAAATGCCTGTATGAATGCCATTGGCATTGTAGCTTGAAGTGCATGTTGCTCTGGGCATTTAAATTTGAAATTCTAACCTTTCATGAAGTATGTCAATGACTTTATCCCAAACTCTAGAAGCACTGGGCAGAGATCTTGAACCTGAAAGCTAAATCTTTCAGTGGGAGATTTAGTCAGCCTCAGCAAAACTAAAATGAACTGTTCAGTTGTAGACAGCACAGACATAGGGCCACAGGTGATGTAGGCCTCGCACAGCTCAAAAATCTGAATTCAAACTAAGACGTTGGGGAGCCCTGTGTAGAACTTTGTCTTGTCTTCACTTTTTTCAAAGGACTCCTCGTTGAACTGTGTGTAAAGTGCCTTGGTCTGAAGATCTCCCAGTTCTGTTGTGTTCTGTCTCAGAACATCCTCCATCTTCTTGATGTCAGCCATTGTTAGCTCGGTCTGGCATCCAGCATCTGCATAGCCTGCAATATAGCAGTGGGGAGCATTATTAGTTAATTCATGAATATGAATTATGTGAATTGATGTGAAGTTATCTTTTCGACAACCTTTTTACAAACATGCAAGTTCTCTGGTCCAATTATACAGGGTTTCCACAAAGTCTCTTTACAATTTAAAAAATGTATTACAAAAGCAGTTGAGATATGTTTATCAGATTTGATACAATACAAAGTCCAACTCTGACAGGCATTCGAGCCAAATACTATATAGAGGTGTATTAAATGAGACAAAAAAATTAACCACAAATATGTCTATTCATTTGCTTTTGTAATACATTTGTTAAATTGTAAAGAGACTTTATGGTCACCCTGTATTATTATTAAGTTCTTATTTTTATACAGTATCTAACTCCTAACCCATATTATGTGCATCCCTGACAGACAGGCCACATACTAACCCTTATCGTTAATATGTGGCCTGTCTGTCAGGGGGGAGGAAGGCTATTAGGGTCTATTTTGAAAACCTAATTTGAGGTTTGCGTGGATTTTCTGACAATCACATTTGTAATATTTAATAATAATGCTGGTTACACATCTTAGTACAATAAATTACCTTCATCACTGATGTTCTCTGATTGTGGGTTGTCAGTTGGCTGGTTCGGTTCGGAGTTCTCATCTGTCTGCTTCAGATCCGGGTTCATTCCCGGGCTCTCAGCTGTCTGCTCCAGATCCAACATAGCCTCTGCACATTCCGACGGTCTTTGTTGGTCTTCCTTGAGCTTCAGCCTCTGTTCTCGTTGAAAAGATTACTCTGATTTCGGCGTAGTTCTTTTGGTGACCGATGTTAACAGTCGGAGCCCATTCTACCGACTCAACGTTACCCAAAGCGCTAGGGCATCCTAAAAAGTCCCAATGAAGCCCATATTAGACTACCGGTAACTTCATAATCATTACTAAGTAAGCATTTAACGACAAACTAATGCGATATAAACACCCACAAAAACCAAGTTAGCAAGCTAACATACCTCTGACGAAGTGGTTGCTACAGACACAGGCATTAGCAGTCTCTGCTCTTCCCGACCGCAGACGTAGATTTAAAATCCACTTTTAACGGCGTTGTTCTGTGAGCTTTTTAAATTTCTCACCTTTGTGAACAACTATCTTTGGTACTAAAAAAAACCTTCTCCTTTTCTTGATTAGAACGATTAGAGCAACTGTAAACCACACAAAACATAGGCATTTTTTCAGACGACAGATCCTCAGTTCACTTTGTCCTGAATTTCCCGCTCTCTCTATGCAGTAATGTGACGTCACATGAAAGCAACCTATTGCGCGCATCCTTTACTTTCCAAGAGTGCTTCAGGAATGCATTACAGTAGTCAAAAAACTTTTCCAAATGGAAACATGGACATTAACCTGGAAAGAGGAAACGGGTCGGATGAACCTGCTCGAGGATGAAAGGATACGAGCCATTCGCAAGGATGGTGTGTGTTGTAAGTAGCTAACAAGCTAATAACGATGCTAAATGAGCTGTAAGGAGTTCATACTACCTATTTGAGTGTTGAAAAGAAAGCTACTGAATATTTTGCAAGTTTATTGAGTTACAGGAGCTTCTTGTGAGTGTCAAAGTTTTTTTTTTAATAATTAAGTGGACATTGTTGAGTTTCAAAGATGGCAGATGAGCAGTTGATTGATGCAGCATGTGACACACCACATATGATGTGGGTGACCAACAGAGGGAGGCCAAGTATAAGCAAAAGGCACTTGCAGAGAAGCTCCACAGGCTAATTGGCCAAAGAAGGACAAAAATGGCTCAGATTACAACTAAAATGAAAGGAATAGACAACATGAAAAAAAATAAAGAGCATGTTGATAAAGTGGAATCAGAAATGCTACAAGGTTTCTATAAGCTGCACGAAGAGTTCATTTTGCTCAATTACAATGTTGTGCAGATGCTACCAGAAGATGAAGCTAGTACAGATAAGTGTAATTGGAATGAGCCAAGAGCAGCTGTTATTAAAGGATTTTTGCTTAGGACTGAAAAATTCAAGATTCAAGAACACAACAATGTTCAAGAAGAGGATGGGGTTGCTTCACATGACAGTGTCTCAGTAGTAGCTGATAATTCTCATCTAAGGTATAAGAGCAAAGCTGTTTCCAGCACTCTGCGTTCTTCATTTGTATCAAGCACTAGTTCAGTGGCACGCATGAAAGAAGAGGCAAACAGAGTAGCTCTTTTGGCACAAGTAGAATCGCTAAAAAAGAAGAAAGCAATACAGCTCCAGGAAGCAAAACTTACTAAAAGTTGAGATAGAGCAGTTAGAGATAGAAACTGTAATAGCCACTTCTACCGCCAAGCTGAAGGTGTTTCAGAGTTATGAAAGTCCTCGTGATGCAATGAATAAATATGTGAAATCCAGGCTGTCAAGCAAAGATGTACTCTGTTCAGTGTCCAGTGGAAGTAGGTTGTAGACGATTTGTTGCAAAGTCTGTTGTCTCATTGTTGAGGGAGTTGGGTGTAAGTGGACAGAGTGTGAGGAATATAGTGAAGGAAGTGTCAGATGAGGCAGTAAAGTCCAGTCAGTGGATTTGGAGTAGAAGAAGCAATAGTAGCTGGGGGGGCAGCAGGGGAGCACTTAGAGTAAACATACTCTTGGAAGAAGAAAGGAAGAAATTCTGGATATTTAAGTGGAGGGTGTGGCCCATGTGAGCCTTTTGAAACCAGGTGGCCATTTTTGGTGAGTTGGCCTGTATGGCCTTGTTTGTTTTTTTGTCTTGTCCTGCGTCTACTTTTGGCACCCTCTTTACTTTCATTACCCCCTACCCAAACCAGGGTTTGAATCCCATTCCTACTTATCATGACCGCTTCTATTTCTACCCCTACCTGAACCAGGCTTTGTATCCCGACCACGCCATGACTGGTGTGCAGTTGGTGAGAGGCTGGGGTAGCTTGTGGTTGTGGAAAAAAAAGATGGCTGTTGTGGTGTGAGGAGCAGTGATGACTGGCATTAGGGGAGTGACTTTGGGACGCCAGTGATCACTGTCTAGCCTCCTGGAGGTGCTGTGGGCCCAACTAGATGAAACACTGATGAAAGGAGGTTCACACCTGATGACCCAAATGACATGTTGGTCAGCACTGCTCACTGGTCTATATAGGGATTATAGGAAATGATTCACCGAGTCTGGTCCATTTTTTTCTTTTGCACAAGTTTCTTGTGTTTACCTTGAATGTTCCACCGGAACACTGTCCAGCGTTTCCTGAGCCTAATCTGTACGTGCAGTTCATGTTCGAACAACACGTAATGATGAGGAGGATGAAGATAATCAAATTGCTGACACGAATGCTGTCAGATCACAGATAATTCGTCTTGTGCATATTTGTGTCATCAGGATCGCACAGATGGAGCCCTACCTGCAGATCCTCAGGATCCCACGTCAAGAGGTAAAAGGATTTACGAAGTGATGCATCATCAAAATCTGATTACTGAGATGTTGGTTAAGCAGCAAACCCTGTCTCTGTTACCCAAGAGAGACATCCCTGTGTTTTCATGTGATCAGCTCACATATAGATCTTTCCTCAGAGCCTTTGATAATGCTATTGACAGCAAGACGCAAAATTACAAAAACAAACTCTTCTTTCTGGTGCAGTACACACGCCACAAGATCTGGTGAGAATCTGTGAGCACATGCCTCCAGAGAAAGGCTACAGAGAAGCCAGGCTAATGCTTCATAAACAATATGGCGATTATTTGAAATTAGCCATGGCTTACATTGAAAAAGCTTTGAAATGGCCACAGATAAAGACAGATGATGGTAAGGGCTTAAATGTTTATGCTGTCTTCCTGATTGGTTGTCAAAACACAATGCAGAATATTGACTATATGGATGAAATGGAGAACCCAACGAACATGAGAGTCATACTGTCCAAACTGCCTAATAAGATGAGAGAGAGATGGTGTAGTGTGGCATTTGAAATAGAAGAGAGCAGAAAAAGAAGAGCGAAGGTTTGTGGACTTGGTGAATTACATCGAGAGACAAGCAAAGATTGCCATAGATATGTCAGAACCCGGCAGGACACAGATGCAGGATCTTTCAGTATAAGACAGTTTATTAAATAAACCTCTTATGGGTCTCCTGACAGAGAAAACAAGGGGCTATTAAATCCTGATACACTATCCTCAATAATTAGGCTTGAGGCTAGTGTAACTATAAATCTTAATGAAAATCAAACTCACTCCACGCCAGGAGGAAAACGAAAGACTATAAAAGATTATCTTTAAAGTCTGCGCACTCGTCTAACGAGGCGGAACAAACAAATTACGCTCTCCCGAAAACGGAGGCACAATGAAACTTTACAGAAAACAAAACACTCTCCGTCTAATGGAGGCTCTATGAAATTACAAATCACTAAACGCAACCGCTCCTTTAACGGAGGTGCTATGAAACATAAACAAAAGATCACTCCCAAATGGAGGAAACCAAAACAGACTATGAACTTTAAACGAATCTAAACTATGGTTCAAAACTTTACAAACAAAAGATCTCCCTGAAGGAGGAACGCTCAACTTCAAAGGACAAGGTAATCGTGACTATGGAACACTGGAAATGGCTAGGATGACGAACTCTCATAAGATTGTGGCGACACACTGGCACAAGACAAGGGAAATGCAGACTATTTGAATACACGGGGAGCTTGTGTTTGTTTTTGTTTGTTTGTGTGTTTGTTTTTTGTGTGCTTGTCTGCTGTCAGGTGCTCCTGGTGGCGCTAAGGCTGGATTCCCCACAGAGATTGTCGTCCGTTTTGTTTTTACAGGTGTAGCAGCTGGTTGTCTGGTTTTTCTTTCTATTTTTGTTTTGTTTCTTCTTCTTTGCTCTTCCTCTTTCCCTGTCCCCCGGTCCGGTTCAGCACTATTACATGTTAAATATTGTAACAAAAATAAATAAATGAGCAGTTGATTGGGCATCAAGGGGAGCTTTACATTCATAAAGCTTCCCTTGGCAAAGCAAATCTGTTTGGCATAAAAGGTATTCAGATTACAATTCTGCTGCCATAATGCTGGACAGGTCATGGAAAAAAAAAAAAAGATGGACGCAGGAATACCTTACGTTACTACAAGAGCGACAGAAATGGCAGACTCACAAGACCTTGTGCTCATTGTTGACAGTTCAGCCCCAAGGAATGCCTGGGTGACTGGAAGAATCCAGGACACCTTCCTAGACTCAAGAGGAATTGTGCAATCAAGTTCAAGTTCAAACCAAGTCTAGTCTGGTAAAATAGACCTACAAATAAACTGAATGAGTCAAGAAAAAGACTGCTGACTGATAAAAAGAAAACCTGATTGATCATTGAGTTATGTACAGTAGATGTTGAAATGATAGGTATATGGTTCTTTTTTAAGTTGTAATTGTTAAGCATCCTGCCGATACAATTAGGGGCCGGAGTGTTAGAGACATAAATAAGGGTTATATAGATTTAATTTTGTACAAACATTTTGTCTTTACATTTTGTTATTAAGTATTGTGAAATTACGACTTTCATTTTTAAAGCATTACTTCATATATATCCGCTTATTATGAAAAGAACTCTGATACGAAGGAAGGATCTCAGAATCAAAATCAAAATCACGGATCAAAACAGTTTTTTGACCGTGCTTGCCATGTTTATTGGAAATTGTATGAAGAAAATGTAGAAAGAGAATTGTTTATTTAAATTTTTTGTATTTTTGCTTGTTGCCTGTTAAAGATGACATTTTTATAGATAAAGATTATTTTGTTATTCACGGTTTTGCATGCATCCTTTACTTTCCAAGAGTACTTCAGGAAGGACACAGATATTGGATCTGCTGCCATAACTGTAAGCAAAAGAGATAAAGATGTAGCCCATCTTCCAGGTCAGTCTACCTAAGAGATCCAACATTTCACTTCATGGCCGAGAAACTAGGGAGGTGTCGGAGGCGACGTGGGATTTGAGTTATGCCATTTCAGAAGTGGAGATGCGAATAGAGCCAAGGTGACTGCAGTTACTTTTTAAAAGATTTTTTAGTTACTCGTAGTCCTGATTTAGTGATGTTAGAGAGACAGGAGAGTGGATAGAGAGAGTAAGGCATGACATGCAGCAAAGTGCCACTGGGATTTGAAACTAGGCCAGCTGCGATAAGATCTTCAGTCTCTGTACAACCAGCCTCAACAAGTTGTACTTCAAGGCACCTCAGGTAACAGGTTTCTGAGTGGCCTACTTCCTCCAACAAGAAGTAGATGAAACAGCTTTTGGGTTTTAACAACTTCTACAAAAGGTCCATTCAAAATTAGAGTTCAGTTGTTACTAAAGCTGTACCTTTCAGATGGACAACTGAGACTGAGTTTGTATTAAAGAATTTAAAGTAATGTGCTTACTACTGCACTCATCCTAATGCAACAGAAGACAAACTGGCAGTTCATCTTGGAAGTGAATGTATTGAACGGAGTGAAGGGGAATTTTTTTTTTTTTAAACAATTAAACTTTTCTCCCAGGCTCTTGCAACATGAGGCATGATGCCCTATGCTAACTATGTCAATGAAGGAGGGAAACAGAAATCCTTCACCCACATGTGTTGTTGCAGACCTTACCTGGGAAATTGATTAATTCCTGAACTAGTTTCATCACAGATTCTCCAATGGGGCCATTTCAATCATCTGACCTGCTGAGTCACTTGAGGACTAAAACTAATCTTAAACCTTTACTGATGCCATGGTTCATTGATCAAAATATGTGGACCACCAAAAGCACCTTGAAGAAACTGTGAAAAAGTCAGGAGAGCAAAACATACATACAAAGTGACTGTATAGTGTAGTGGTAATAGCTAATCCTAACCCGCAAGAAAGGTACTACCTTCAGTAGTGTTCCTTAGGCACGACCCCCTTACGCTACTTGCCTACCTGGGATATGAGTGTAAGTCACTTTGGTTAAAAGTGTCAGCCAAATAAATAAACAAATAGATAATCTGTATAATTCTGGCTTTTATTTGGCTGACACTTTTATCCAAAGTAAAATTGAATGTGAGAATAAAACGATAACTCTCTGATAGGAGTTTTCTGGAAATATCAGGCAGAAATCAGTGAAGCAGGACAACTGTTGCTCATTCATCTGGATTATCGTTTTATTCTCACATTCATTTTTACTTTTTCACTGCAATTCTGTTATTTTGTCTGCATTACAGCATTAGGATGAACCATTTTAGATAACATTCACATTAAATGTCTACTTTTACATATTTCTACAAAATAGACTTATCAAAATTAGTTTTACACCAAAGAAACATTTTCCCTTTTAATCATGTCATCAGTCTATCGTCAACCATGTATGCGCTTCACCCTTACACACATCCTCTTTATCCTCTCCTTAAAAGAGTGTTCTCTTTATATAACTGCACATAAAGTACGCAAAGTACATTAAGCGCTCACTTAATATAACATAATGAATCTCTCTTGCAGTTAAACTATTTCACATTTACTCTATATGAACACAAACTTAAAAAATAAACATGGCTGGCTCATAGCTTGCCGCTTTAACTGTGAACTCGAACTCTATCATTGTTTCCAATTTTAGCTGTGCGCTCTCCATCAAGAATACAGCCGTAGCTGGTATTTGACTTCACATTAGCATTCATTTCAACATTCCGAGCAATGTACCACACACACATACACACAACTAATTTACACACATACAATAATAACCCACAAATGCCCAGGAGCCGAAAGAAACAAAAGAAAGTAACCGTTTGGCTACGGCGTCGGACGCCATTTTCTCCAATGCAATCATCACGTACAGCGACACTTTACTTTATTTACACACTTAGCGATCTTTTAGCTTAAGGACCACACATCACCAGTGTTATAATTGGCTTTGTTCTTAGACATTATGTATTCATATTCTGTATTTTCCTATGTTCCTAGCTGGTACTTTTCCACTCTGCTCATGCTGCACAATTGATGACCTTAAAATGGTCCAAGACCTTAGAATGACATAAACAAATGGGTCAGACAAAACATCTCTATTAGGGCAGATAGGTCTGGTACATTGGATCCACGCCTAAAACAGCACTCACACATACACACACATTGTTTATCACATCCAAAGAACACAACAAGGACAGCGGCTGGCCTGATCATGGCACTAAAAACTGGCCAATTATACTCTGACAAGTTTGAATACAACTTCTGTGAGATAAAGCTGAATATAAATATTAAATGTTTCCGGATATCGGGGCTAGGCCTGACGGATTTCCTGCGGGAGCTCTGTTACTCCGAGTCCAGCGCTGCAATATACTTTACTTGTGACCACTAATAAATACTTTATTCAATAAACGATTTCTCCAGCTTGTTCTTGGGCTTCCAATGAAAGAATCGGGTTAACAATCAGGGTTTCATATTAGCTTATAAACATCTTTAGTCACAGAAAAGATGAGTAACCAACCTGGAAATATCAGGCAGAAATCAGCGAAGCAGGACAACTGTTGCTCATTCTCCATTCATCTGGATTATGAGCCTCACTCGCGAAGCATTTCAAAGAGCCCAGGTGACGCTGCTGGTAAATTAGTGTCCATTTCATGCAACAGCATGTTATTGTGTGTTTCTCTGGATGACTTCTTATTCTGAATTCTGAATTGGACAGACTATAATAAAATAATACAATAGCAATAAACTAAAAAGTGACTCTCAGAGGAAATTAAACAATAATATCTCAACAAAAACACTTATTTTGTGGGTATCACATACCTTTAGCTACCTCAACCTGTTACTAAATTACTGCCACAAGCTCAATGTTCACTTTCTTGCCTGTAATTTCCAGAAATCTGGAAGATGTTGTTTATTACTTGAAGTCATGCAACTCTTCCCTTGATCATAACCCCACTAAACCATTCAAATCTGTATGTAATTGGTTTATATATTACTTACAAAATTGCATCAATAACTCTCTATAGACTGGCATTTTCCCTTCTTCTCTCAGTATGTGACATACTCACACCTCTACAGAAGAAGACAAACCTTGATTAATTACTAACTATATACCTGCATTCAATCTTCCCGTTCTTAGTAAAATATATGAGGAAATTGTCTACAAACAACTGGATGAATATTTTTAGAATAACAACATACTCCCCACTCAAGTTTCAGAGCCAACTGTGGGACAGTTTAATTAATCATTGATCTGATCAATAGTAACTCACAAAAAGCCTCAGTTTTACATCTCCTGGATCCCATTGGCTATGAGAAGAATTTATTTTTCTATAATTTTAGTTTTGGCCTCTTGTCACAATGCTGTAAAGAATATCCAGTTTTCTTGAATTATATTGTCATAATGGCCTTATAATCTGAATACTAATGTTGATAATGACATTTTGATTTAAAGGCTTTCATGATTCAGTTGGTCTAACAGATTCAGTTAGTCTAACAGGTCAGGTTCTTAACTGGTTTGCATCTATCCTCGATAGAGGAGTTTCATGTTTCAATAGATGGTTTTAAATAAACAGAAAGATACTTCACATGCTTGCTCTTGCTAACATCAATTAAGAATCATGATATATCTTACCATTCACATGCTAATGATACTGTTATTCTTGTGTTTTTCATCAGATGATCTGACTTCTATTCACAACTTGCTAAACCGTATTAATTATATCAAATGCTGAATGTCAAGAAACTTTGTTTTTAGCTTAATGGATACAAAACAAAAGATTTGTGTTGTTGGTCCAAATAGTCAGAGGCAGAAAATCTGTCTGTTCAAATCTGTTTTAACAGTGTTTAAAACACAGTGACCAATTTAGAGATTATTGTAAAATATAGCTAAAGTTGAATTTTTTAAAATTTCATCTCAAACTGAAAAATCAATTCATCCATTTATATCAAGCAGGTTGGACTACTGCAATGCTTTGTTTGCAAGGTTATCCAAACAATCAGTAGGATGGCTTCATTCAACTAGTTTAGAAAGCAGCAGCTTCAGTTCTTACACAACCACGGAAAACTGAGCATATCACAAGCGTTAACCCCTCCACTGACTAGCTGTTAATTACAGAATCACCTTTAAAATTCTCTTACTATTCCATTAAGTACCTAATAATTTGAAACCCTAGTGCATCTCTGACTTGCTCTCTGCGTATAACTCTCTCAGGTCATCAAATGCAGGTCTTTTAGTTGTTTCCAGAATTTAATTGGACCCCGAAATAATCCAGATCTGCTAATGATGCTTTCAGTTACTGTGATCCAGTTCTCTGGATCAAATTACTTGCTGATCTGAGGTTCATTACAATTATATATACACTCAAAACTAAACTAAAACCATTCATATTCTCACAAGTCTAGAACGAATAACTAATTGTTAGATTTTTTGTACGTGAATCTGTATTGTATTGTCCTGTGCTATTTTTCTCTTTTGTGTTGTTCATTTGTGTGTGTAGTTCTGTCAGACTTTATTCAGCACATTGGATTTACATATAATAAATTGTGCAATATAAATCAAATTGCAACTGTAGCCCTCCACTCCAGTTTTGCTGTTGAATCACTGTGTCAGTGTATTCTCATTTTGGTTGTAACAGGACGCCTTTCTGATCCAGTGCAGGGATTTCCTCAGCCTTGTTCTGTCCTTGCATGTCCACATTGCTATGGATTTTGTCAGTAGATTGCCAGTTATACTCACCATGGTATTTAAAGGCTTCTCACTTCATATCCTTATCCAAGCTACTCATAACCCCCCAAAAAATCACTGAGTTAGTCATGAATCATGTTTTACATCCTCATGGGATACCATTTGATATAATGTCTGACAGTTTTCTTAAGTTCACACCTCAAATGTGGAAGTCCTCTTTGGCTGAAATTAAATGAAAAAATACTTAATTTATCCCAAAAGAAAATTATATAGTTGCAGTATGTTTTTAACTAAAATTTTTAAAGCAATCAATACTAAATCTTTCATTATAAACACTTTTTGTTGCTAGCAGGAAGGACCACCTGTATCTTTCTTTTTTGCATCAGAGCTGAGGAAGCCTCAAACTGATTACACCATGTTATGAAGAGGATGGTCAGTGTTGTTCTTGATATCAACCAATTTGTGCAGCATTCTTCTTTTAACGATCAGTACCAGGGGCTCCAAAGCAGTCCCCTTTATGGATATGTAACTATGAGAGACATCCTTACAGAGTCAATGTTGAAATATTGATTTTAAAGGCTATGAAATAAAATGCAATAGACTGCATGTTTATATACCATGTATAATGTCTCAAATACAGCTCCTGTATTTGCATCACTTATTGCAATTTTTGCATATAGACAATAAATAACCCCCAAAACATGGAACGATACAGCCTTTCAAAAGAGTCCAAACCTTGTAAAAGCATAGATCAAGATCATCTAAAGAGTGACCTTTAGCAAAGTTGTCATGTTTCGGTCATGTTCTGCATTTTTTTTGTCATCTTCTGTGTTTGAAATTTATGTCTAGTCTTTCGCCATGTCTTCACATTTTTCCTCAGTTCCCTCTGGTCTGGTCATCAGCTTCATTCCCTTCACCTGTGTTCATTCTCAACAGCTGCACTGAATCACTAATTACCCTCCTCTGTATTTAGTCTCCAGGTTTGTTCATGTCCTTTGTCAGATCCTTACAATCACTGATGTCGTTTTGTCTGGTTCTGTCAAGTTTTGTCAGGTTTTTTGGGTTATGATCCAAGTTATTTTTATAGTTGTAGTTTTTTTTTTTTTGGTCAGCTATTAAGGTTTGTGAATTCCAGCTCAGCCACACTTTTTGTTACAGCTCTGTGGAATAAATCCAGTTTTTTTAATTTATATCTGCATCCAGGTCCTATCACGTCATCACCGCTCCACTTGACAAAAGTAAAGAGTGAATATTGATTTGACAAGAATAGATGGTGAAAAATTTAGTTAGGATACATGTCTGCCACATTGTACAAAAATAGCTATGAGGAAAATCAAAACTTATGAAGTCTGGAGTTACAATAGAAGACGTCTGTGAAAAAAGATATACTGTAAAGGTGTGAGGATTAGATTAAATGTAACTCAGTTTTTTGGTAATTTTCTTGCAACACTATCAGAGGCCTGTTGTTCGAAACCTAGATAAGGGATTAAGCCTAGATATGTTGGTTATCCTGGCTGAATTTAGCCTGCAGTCGTTTGTTCAAAAGCTGGATAATTTTATCCTGGTCAAGTTACCATGGTGATTTATTCTCTGCAGCAAGCCTACTCCAGTCCAGCCTAAATGCCAGGCTTAGTTGATTCTGTTGTCTTATCTTTGGAATCTGCTACTGCGAGGATCAGAAATTGATGTGTTCTAGGCTACGCATTGGCCTCGTTTTTATACAAACAATACATAATTCAATTCATAATTCATAATTGGAGTCTATTCTTGTGTTCGTCATTGTAGATAAACACACGTCATATTGTTTGCCAGCTCAAATCTTATTTTATTGCAGTTATTAGAGTAATTAGAAATGGATGCACTTGCAAAGGTGCTTGCAATTAAGTCAACGATTAGGGTAATAGCCTACAGTACTATATTGTCCCATGAACATGTATCCTTTCCTTCGCAAGGGCGTGTCCTATTTTGGAGGACATTGTGGATGATGAGGTAGCAATTGTTCGGTGGGCATTTCGACCTCAGAGAGTGGTTAGAGACAGGCCAGAACCACTGGCGTTCAGTGACGAGTATCTATTAGAAATATACAGATTTTCAGGAGAGGGCATCCGCTACCTGTGTGGAATACTGGGTCCTAAAATCCAGCGGCGCATAGCCCAGAGCTGCGCAATGACGGTTCCACAGATGGTCTGTGTTGCGCTCCGTTTTTTTGCAAGCGTCTCGTTTCTCTACTCCATCGAGGATGCTGAGAATTGTAAAAAAGGAGCTGTGTGCCGGGCCATCCGCCACGTGTATTTGGTACTTAAATCAGTCGTGCACATTTTTGTAACATCCCCTGGCGACAGACAACTGTGTTACATCCAGGAGGTTTTTTACAAAATCGCAATTCATATGAAATACACACACAAAGAAAAATGTGTAGGTAAAATGGAATGACCCCGGGGGAGACCCAGGACACGTTGGAGAGACTATGTCTCTCGGCTGGCCTGGGAACGCCTCGGGGTCCCCCCGGAAGAGCTGGAGGAAGTGGCCGGGGACAGAGACGTCTGGGTTTCTCTGCTCAAGCTGCTGCCCCCGCGACCCGACCCCCGGATAAGCGGCAGATGATGGATGGATGGATGGGTTGCACATTATGTTTTTCACAAAGGTTTATTTTTATAATTGCTTTCCATAATATCATTGGTGCACTGGACTGCACCCATGCTGCCCCTCCCCAGCCTGGCTCGGAGTTTGAACAACCAATTAAACCAGGATGGCTTTCCAACTTATCCTGGATGTCTTTATTCTAATTTTGAACAACAGGCCCCAGGATAAAACATTCTCTTCCGATCACAGTATCCATGATCCATATCCAATATCATCCCCAATGGGCAAATTTAAGTTAAATTAACTTTTAAAAGTAAATGCATCTTTGGAGTTTGTATCTCTTAAACTCTTAGGCTACAAAAAAAGATGCATAAAGAGTTTAAGGTATTGTTTAATGGTTAGATACCCGCTACCATTTGTCCTATGTAGATGAAAGTTATTATGTTACTTCTTGCTGAAGTCCACCATCAGTTTTTAAATTTTTCTGACATTTTGCATGAGGTTGATCTCCTGCCACCAGTTCTCCAGATAGGTATTGGTAATGGCAAAGGCAACAGTACAAAGAAAGTTCAGAAGTGTACATTTAAAAAAACAAAGACAAAATAAAAAAGACAACATATGTATATAAATATATATGTAGATAACCCCCAATAAGAAACTGAAGTACAAGCACATGTAGAAAACTGAATTAAAACTTAACAGTACATGTACAGTACACACCGCACCATGCACCGACAATTAACCAAATTAACCGAGTGTGAATAGCAGGTTTTAAGTTTAGCTTTAAATGTAGAGTATGTCTATCATAAATATGCCTTAAAAAGTGTTAAACTTTTATTACCCAAAACAGTCTTAACAGATTAACCAGTAATCATATGATTATAAGATTTGAAGTTTCATATTGTCAACATCATTATATAAGCAATAAAAAATAAAACAAACACATTTTTATAGCAATTTTCTTAACAATGTTACAAAGTGCTACAAAAAAGGGATACTATCAACATACAAAAAAGTCACAGGAGACTGAGATATTACCTTGTACATGTCTTCATATTTCAAGAAGAGGACATTAGAGTCCATACGATGTTCCCAAAATTCTTGAACATGTTCAAACCAGGAACCATATCCCACTGTGTAAAAAAGGAAGGAAATCCCTCAGCAAGAGAGCTGGACAAGACAAAATGGTACTCTAGTTATTTGAAGTGAAGCCTTAGTCTTCCAGTAAATGATAAACTTACATTTGTCATTCATGAAGCGTCGGCAGAACTCTTGAAAGGTTCCTCGATAGCTCATGGTCCTTAAAGAGCGATGGAACTGGTAATAAGAGACCACCAGATCCTTAGGGTTTCTGGCCATATAGATAACCTGGAGAAGAGTCACAACAACATTCCATGTAGTTGGTAACTAAACAGCTTTGTGCTGTTCAGTCCTTTTGGGTTTCTTTATTGTACTGAGGTGGAAAGTGCAAAGTTAGCACAACCACTGTGACAAAAGTTACATTACTTATATAAACCCAAATTGATTGACATTGCAAAGTCCTGAACCAAGGCTTTTAAATGTCGCATGACATAGTTATTCATGTTTTCTGTCTTTTTATCTGCAGTGTTAAAATGATGTATTTTCAAGTGAAGTACTAGATTTATGTAGAAGGAGCTTGTTTTATCTCAGTTGTGTTCCTTTTTTCTACACCCCTTTCACATAGTTGATTTTCTTTTATGGTGAAATTCTCCATGCAGTGTGCACCCACGGGAGCTAGAGCCTGCATTTTATCCACAAGAAGCATTTAAAAAATGTGCACTTCCAGTACTTTTTAAAGCACTGTACTTTGTTTTTGCGAGACAGCGGTATCAGAAAATGTGTTTTTGGTTGTTAGTGAAGTTGACCCATTTCATCTTCCCCAAAGGGCCAGCAATCTTTCATCAGTGGAGGAAATTTGTTTTTATTAGCCAGGGTGCCGGTGTGAAAAAGGTTTAGATTTGCTCACTACACTTCACAGACAATTGTTTAGTAAACTAAGCCCAAAACTAAGCTCCCTTTGTAGGGAGGCTTTGTAGGGAGGCACAAACAAAAGGCGCAGCAATGCCAGATCTCAAAAATGCCAAACTGTGAATTAACAAGACTATGAAAAATAAACAAGACTATGAAAAAATACTTAGATCAAAGACTGAGGCAAAACTAGACTTAACTTCGACGTGACTGTGGCATGAAGGATTAGTGAGGAATCTGCGATGAGTAAAAGGAAACCAGGAGACTAAATGCTGTGGAGGGAGTGATTAGTGAATGACGTGCAGCTGATAACAATGAAACAGGTAACGTGAGTGAAGCTGATGGCAGGGGACAGAGACACATGACAAGAACTGAATCTAAGAACATAACAGAAAACCTGAAAACATAAGAAATGACCTGAAAACAAGAGTTAACAAAACATGAGCTGTGACAGAGCCCGTGAACCAGCCCGGGCACCCACCGGCAAAGAGCGGTGGAGAATCCACCCAAGTTCCCACTGGCAACGGCATGAGCTCGCCCGAGCTTCCATGGGTGTGGGCGAGGACAATGATGAGCTCGTCCGAGCTTCCTTGGGTGTGGGCGAGGACAACGATGAGCCCACCTGGGCTTCCATAGTTGCGGGAGAGGGCCTTGATGAGCCCACCTGGGCTTCCGTGAGCGACGGTGAGGATGACAGTGCGCCCACCCGACCCACCCCTGGCGATGCCCATAGCCCCCTCCTCAAGGAACGGGTCGTGGTCGCAGGAACTGTGGTCGCAGGAACTATGGTCGTGGTCGCAGGAACTGTGGTCGTGGTCGCAGGAACTGTGGTCGTGGTCGCAGGAACTGTGGTCGTGGGCTGGGGATGGACCTCGGCGGCAGCGGGCGGCTGCGGCAGGACGACCTCGGCGGAGACCGGCAGAGACGTGGAACTCGACTGGCGGACCGGCAGAGACGTGGAACCCGGCTGGAGGGCCGGCAGAGACATGGCTGCAGCCGTCCGATTCATAGCTTCAACCGTCTGGGTCATGGCTGCGAGTCGGGTCTGAAGATCCTCCAAGACTGCTGGGTCCATGCTGGCAGAATCCTTCTGTCAGGGTCGGTGGTGAAGGTAGGACCCAGATGCAGTTCTTTCAAAAGTAACAAGGTTTATTCACAAAAAGGGGAGCAAGAACAAAAGGCGCGGCAAAGTCGGATCTCAAAAATACCAAACTGTGAATTAACAAGACTATGAAAAATAAACAAGACTATGAAAAAAATACTTAGAACAAAGACTATGAGGCAAAACCAGACTTAACTTCGGCGTGACTGTGGCATGAAGGGTTAGTGAGGAATCTGCATTGAGTGAAAGGAAACCAGAAGACTAAATGCTGTGGAGGGAGTGATTAGAGAATGACGTGCAGCTGATGACAATGAAACAGGTGATGTGAGTGAAGCTGATGGCAGGGGAGAAAAATGACAAGACCTGAATCTAAGAACGTAACAGAAAACCTGAAAACAATACAAATGACCTGAAAACAAGAGTTAACAAAACATGAGCTGTGACAGAGCTTGTGTTGGTATTAGACACATGAATGGATTTTAGAACAACCATCAGGGTTACACTGAGTAAAAAGGCAACTAAGGGGCTAACAGTACTTCGTGTTCATAGATTTATACAAAAAACAACTTAAAGTATTCATTCGTTGATTTTTCAACCACTCAGAAACACAGAGTTACCCCCAAAAGCAACTGCAAAATCACAGGTATATTTACTAAACAGAGACATCCTGCTCTAATCCTTGTTGTGGAGGTCCATTATGCTGCTTACTTTGATTTGGGGATGGATCCTGGCTCAAAAACTAAGGGCTGGATCTAATTCATTGTAATGCTTGAGAATGTAGCTTGTTTCTCATAGTTTTTTCTTGTTGTATTCTGTTGTAGCCTCCTGGCCAGCAACTGTAATTGTGTGCTTTGACAAGTCACCATCATTCCCTTCCCTGCACCCTTGGCAAACCTCCAGGTATACAACCATTCAAAAGACAAGCGGAACCTCCAATTCTCAGGAAGAAACTTCCCGCAAGAAAAAGCTCTCCCTCATTCTGAACTTATTACAAACTATTTGGACTTACAATTTCTGCAAAGCTAATGTAGTGGCACTCAAGATTAAGAATTAAATGACTATGCCATGATCATTCCATGTCCATTTTGAATATCATAAAATTGAGATTTGTGATATGCAACATCTATCTAAATATTAAGACAGTAAATTCAGCTGAAAACTTTGAGATTAACTTCTTGCTACAGTAAAGGGTTATTACACAGTTATTACATATGACTGAAACCAGAGACAGAGCACTGACCTTGGCCTCTCCATTGTGCATGGCTGTAGGGAGAAATCGGTAGGGAAGGTGGCTTTTTATCAAGCGAGGTGATGTCAGCTCCTGTTGAAGCACAAACGAAGTCAGTCTACATTATACCAAACTCTGACTAATCCTGAATGAACAACCTTCTACTGGTAATCCACATTTTTGTTTATTAAATTTCAGTAAAATTTATAACAACCTTGTGTTGCATTTGGAATCAAACATAACTTTTAGCTCAATATCAACACATTATGTACTTGCTAGTGATGGGAATGATTCCAAATCAAATAGCAGAATCTAGATTACACTCTGAGATTTTTACTGGAGTCAATTAGAGGTTGCTACCATAACCAAAAAAGGTTGACATTCAACGGTGGAGTTTTCTTCTCATACTTTCACACCCACCACTAGCTATACCCATGGCAGTGCAGCTGTTCAACATTTCACTATGTTGTAGAAAATCATAATCTAAATGCCTGAGATGATTCAGGCTTCCATTTGTCCAAACCTGGCTATGGTACTTAATAAATGCTAATCCAATGTTAGTAACATCTTTGTACCTGGATGATGTCCAGCCCAGGTTGCGGGTATTCTAAAACAGGCAGCTGTTCATCGATGTTCATAAGGCCAATCTCATCAGGGTCTGCTCCCTGACTCACTAGATAAACTACTTCCTGAAGTAGACTGGTGCCTGCATGAAAAGAACATAGAGCCACAGGACAATTAGGAAATAAAATTGCAGAAAAAGAACACAGTAAGTCATTGCTGGGTACACAGATGATATACTTAGTATAGAAAGACACAATTCAAGTCAAACGTTCCTATTAAGGGAGTGTCAACAATTCCCTTCACTGAATATTGGGCACATTGTTTGTACAAGCATACCCTGTATGTCACCATGCGGTATGTCCAGCAGTACAGAGCACCACACCCAGTCTACATTTGGTCTCCATGCCAACGTAGGGGTTTTAAATCCCACACACAGACACAACTTTCTTTTTCAGTTTGTTCAGTGTCTTCAAGTCACAGGCTCTTATGCTGCTGCCCAGACAGATGACTGCAAAGCAGATCACAAAAGATATATACAGCATCTTGGTGAAAACACTTAAGGACCTAAGCTTCCTTAGAAGTACAGTCTGCTCTGTCCCTTCATGTGGACAGCATAAGTGGGAGATTGGGCTCACTGAAGCAAATACTTGATGGCATCTGAAACACCATCCCCAGAATGATAAGCAAACTGTAGTGGGTCGTGAAAGGTGTTCACTTGTTCACTTCTGCTGCCTTGATCCAGTTTAGTATCTCGTTATTTCTTCACCTTTAGACGGACAGGCCTTTAGTCTGGAGGCAGACTGATAAGGATGATGAGGTCAAAGTATATCCTGATATGGGAGGATACGTTGGGGACAGTGTGTCAAGATCCATGACTGATGTGCAGGGTCAAACTGTTGAAGCTGTCTGTACAGAGAGTGTAAGTCTGTGTAGCTGGAGCTATATGAGGAGTGTTGTCCTGAGTGAACCTATTGAAAATTTATCAGCTTATTGATTCCGTACAGATTTCCACTAGTCTGACTCCCCTTTTAAAGATGACATACTATGAAAAATTAAGTTAACTCCACCTCTTCTGCAAAGCCTTGACCTCTGAGTCTCGCCTGCTGGAATTCACCTTGCTAGACCGATTAAGCCAGCTTCTCCTGGAAATGTTCTGTCAGCTGTACTGAGCTCAGTGAATAAACTATATATGAGCATGGTTCCAGCAAGAGTTAGCTAAAGAGTCTGTATGTGCAGCAACTACTTTTCATCAGACTGTTTTAACAAACTTGGTTCAGTTCAACGCTAGAATGAAGAAACTGAGCCACAAAGAGGGATTAGTTTGAACTTCAAATGAGGGAAATGCAAGTATCTGAGAAATAATTCCTCACGGTTTGCTTATCAATTTATTTTATTATTTAGCTGTAGCTAACAGCTTATGTTATGAAGATGACATAAACCAACTTCTAAGAAGTTTGGTTTTATTTTTCAAAAATATAAATTTTATTGTTACACCGTTACTTTGTTAATCTAATGCTTTTTTTACATTCTGTAAATTCAGACAGCCTGCAACTGTAAATTCAAACAACCTCACACCTGTCCTCTTCTCACTGTTGATACATTGAATGCTGTGTACCACTCTTGGTGTGTTTGCATTACATTACTGGCAAGTTTCTGAAAAAGATGTAGGTCTCCAAGTACAATAGTTAAATCATGTTAATATAAACAAAATTACACTGTGTACATCTCCAGCTTGTTTCACTACAGTCGATCACACTTCCTCCCTCTTCCCTCCTTGACTACTTACAAGATATTCAAACTGGGTTTTCTGACAATTTCCTCAAGCTCAATAGAAATATAACAGAATTTAATCTCATTGGTGTCACGACTAAAGTTTTTTTCATGTTTTAGGGTTCTGTTAAGTCATTAGTTTTGCCATGTTTTCCCTCAGTCACTCTTGGTCATCAGCTTCATTCACTTCACCTGTGCTTTCCCCCTCGGCAGCACTCCATCACCAATCACCTCCCTTCAGTATTTAGTTTCCAGGTTTCCCCATGCACTCTGCCAGATCATTCTGTCAGGAATGGTGATGTCGGGTGCGTGGCATGGAGAAGTTGGACCCAGATGCAGATATTTCAAAAGTAAAAACTTGATTTATTTAGACAAAACAAAAAGCCAGAATACACAAAAACCTAAACTATGAAATAAATACTTGGGAAAAACAAAACCTGACTGTGACTATGAATAACAAACATGGGAACAAACTTGACATGACAAAACTGACACACATGAAAGACGGTGAGGATCTGGCAGAGTGCATGGGGGAACCTGGAAACTAAATACTGAAAGGAGGTGATCAGTGATGCAGCTGAGGGGGAAAGCACAGTTGAAGTGAGTTAACTTAATGACAGGGCAAGGGGAAAGCAAAGGAAAACATGACAAAACTGATGACTAAATCAAGAACTAAAAACATAACAAAACCAACAGATGTGACAATTGGTACCAAATCTACACTCTCCAAATCTGAGAGTTTTTCATTATTTATAACTAGGTAACAATATTGATAATAATAATTGATAACAATAATTACCTATTGTCCATCCCTCCGCTCAGGTCAAGCGTCTGGGTGTCATCCTTTACTGCATACATGAAAAACATCACCTGGTCTGCTTACTTCCGCCTCTGTAATATCAACTGCCTTCGGCTATCACTCACCCTCAACAGCACTGCCATACTAGTTATAGACCAATACTCTTGTCACCTCTCATCAACATTACTCTACTACTCTTTTATATAGTTTACCCATAATATTCCTCCATAAACTTCAACTGGTCAAAAACTCTGCTGCCTGTATCATCTCCAGAATCTCCTACACACAACATATCACCCCTGTCCTTAAACAGCTTGGTTCCAAGTCTGCCTCCGTATCAATTTTAAAACCTTGCTACGAACTTTCAAAGTCCTTCATAATCACGAACTACAATCATGATTTATGATTGTATGAATTGGATTCTAATTGGCTTGCATCTCTGAAGTGCCTTGGGATGACATTTGTTGTATTTGGTGCTACATAAATAAAATTAAATAGAATGGAATTGAACGTCTTCAAATATACACTCAGTCCCATATGCTCAGGTCCACCTCTGCCTCCCTCCTCTCCACTCCTCTGGCACATCTGTCCACCACGGGACTCAGATCTTTCAGCCACTCTGCCCAATGACATTAGAATGCACTCCATCTGGACATTCGTAAATCAACATATCTGCCCATGTTCAAGTCATGTCTCAAAATCCACCTGGTGTACCTCACATGATCCTTATCTCCTCCCTACAACTACAGCACTTTCAACCCATTTTGTGTATTTTTATTCTGGGGTTTTATGGAATTTTTTCTTGACTGTTTTCATCATGTTTTATTTTTATCTTTAACAATGTTATTATCATGTAATGCCATCTTAAGAGCAAAATTAAATTAATCATTATTATCATTAGTAGTAGTATAACATTGTTCACTAGCATCTGCTACTTACTTATAGCTACAACACTAAACTATTTCCTTTTCCGATCAATAGAGTAACTGTCTGTAGCTATATTTAAAGGTAGTGTGTTTTTGGTAAGACTGGAGAAATAGCCTCAAAATGTTTGAAGAAGTAGGGGGGTTTAGAGGATAAGAGAAGCCATCGCTACTAGGAACTGTGGAAGTGCCTGGCTGGGGACCATATGAGACGGATAAGGAATAGCGCTCAGCTGGCCCCCTCAGGAGCATGAACAGAAGGAGAATCCGACTGGCAAAAACTGGAGGAGCACCCTTGCGGACCCCCTCAGACACATGAAGAAGAGAATGCCTGCAGGCTCCAGTGTGGTCCTGCATGCAGGTGCTGACTGCGGGGTCACAGACACTGGCACTGGCTGTGGCTCAGGTGGGATGCATTGCAGAGGAGGTGAAGCAAAACCACTTAGAACCTCGCCTCCTTCTGGAACATCTCCCAGAGGGCTGTGCCAGGGCCAGGGCCAGCTCCTGCTGTGATTTTAGGAACTTTTCCCTCTCTGTCTTGACTGCCAGCCAGCGGAAATACTCAAAGAGAAATCGTCTCACCCCCTGTGACAACCTTTGGCTGTGCCTTTGGAGCAGAATAGTCCACTGAGTCCACTCTGTCACTGTCAGAGTTCTTGCTGAAAAACTGAAAAGAGAAAAAGGACGCAAACGCAGGACGTCAGATGACGGGGGGCGAAGACAGGCACAGATGATCAAGGCGGTTTTATTAAAACAACTAAGGGCTCTGCTGAGGCAGGATAATAAAAACTAAAAACAAACAGTTACTGAACTAACCACCTTTCAACTTTCAACCAACTAATCAACTAAGAGAAACAAAGGGGGACTGGCTGATGGACAGACTAATAGACTGACAGTTACTGTAGGGAAATTATGACAGCAACATACAACAATGATCTGGCAACTGACTGAGGTAACCAGAGAGGTATGAGTCCTGGAAGGGTTGATGAGTCGAGTGACAAGAGATGAGTGATTACTAGGAAACAAAATCAAGACATGTAGAGGTAATGACAAGGAACAAGAACACAGAAGAATCTAATAATGACAACTTAAAATTAAAACAGTATACAAGGAAGAAACCTCACGCAAAATATCAAACAAGAACCCTGAACAAAGACTAAACCAAGGCATGGAGAAAAAAAGTAAACCAGAGCAATGAATATGAGACCAAAAGACAGGATACCACTACACAAAAAACTCAGAAACCATGGACCAAGACACAAACAGTTCATTAGTTTATTGCTTTAAAAGTGAAAAATATGCAGTCTTTAAATTGTTTAGAATAAAAAAAGTTCCCATCATACATAAAACAACATTTTGAACATAGGCATATTGTATGAATTGAAAAAATATTCAGAAGTTCAACATTTCCTTCCCGCTTGCTGCATTTTAAGGGACAGATTATATATTTAAATATGTACACTCTTACCTGGAAGGCTGAAAGACTTGTGAATACACTTAGCACCTCCCTGCAGACTGTATCAATTTGTAAATCAATAAGATGGTGAATATCACTGATATAACATTAGAAATGAATACATCTGACAATATACATTTGTATTATGTTAAATGAATGTGCTGCAGGAGCATTCTTGCAACATGTGAAAAAGTTTCAATTACAACACTGGCTCTTTGCATCAAAGAAAAAAAATAAGTTCACAAAAAGAGTTTTAACTGTCCAGTCATTTTAATCAGTTTTGAGTATGCAGGCATTTTTTATGTAAGTTGGTGGTTATGAAAGGCTGTATACTAAAACAAGTAAATATTTTATAGTTCAGTAATTTTGATAAAGAAAAAAATTACATCTTTTTCAAGTCATTAAAAGTCACCAGAAACAAGCTGTACAGTAATCAGTCTCTGTTTTCTTCTTCAGGCACATGTCTCATAAAGATGCTTCTCTGTGAAAGTCAAACAACAGTTTCATTCTGTGAGAGAGAGAGGAGAGGAAACAAACTCAGAGATGGTGCTTCGACATGTGCTGATCTCTTATTGTGAAACCTGCTCTGGAGCAGGTTAGGTTTGCAGTACACGTTGCCATGGTGACACACTGAGTAAAAAGTTAGCCAACTTGGTGATACTGAAAGCCCAGAGTTACCTCGTTAAGGCAGCTGGGGGTTGGCTTTTATTTGTTTTAGCCGGTGAGCGCTGACTCAAATAGTTTGACATAAAAGGTATCAACAGCCCTCCAGCCACAGGCCATGATGTTGTCCATCAGGTAGAGTGTAGCATCCTGACCATCGACCACAGCGTTCTTCACTTCCTGAATATAACTCCTCACCACGAACAACATACAGTCGAGCAGCTCGTTCTGGACCGTCTTCAACGTCCCCTTAAACACAGTTTCTCACCGCCAGCCAGTGACCGTCATCCAGCTGCGTAGCAATGTTCTGCCATCCTAATATGGCTTAGCTTCACGGAGTTATCCATGTGTGCTCTGGTGTTGTGTTTCCCTATTTTCTCAGGAAGATGTTTCATATTCCTTACTCGTGTAACTGTCCAGGCGGGATGTGTCCCAGTCTTTTTAAAAAGCATGGCTGCATCTAGCTAGCCAAGCCTCTCTGGTGTACCAGTTAGGAGAGAAATCTCTCAGGTACCTCTTGCCCTTCTAGCTTGCCGGCTGTTTAATAGCGAGGTCAGGTGGATCTGGGTCCAACTTTTTTTTTACCAGAAGCTTCTCCATCAAAGTTCTCCTCTCAAATGGGGCTTGAAGGAGAGATCTTAGGGAGTTAGGACTCGGTCTTATCAGGGTTCTCATTTTGCTTGCTGTCATATAGAAAAATGGCGCCTGTTGAGAGTCTAACTACCTTTAGTTGAGTGGAATTATTTTGACAGTGCTTTTTGGATAAGGTTGTATCATACCTTTGACAATACGATTATGCTATTGGCTAAACTGCTACAAAATGCTGCTTCCTCGGGCTATTTCTCCATCGCTGAATTTGAGACTACAGATAGTGGACGTGCAGAAAAAACAGATTTTACACAGTAGTTTGTATTTTTTAAATTATATTTGACACATGCTACTGGGTATATAAATATTTTAAACACAAAAATTTGAAATTTTGACATTTTTGTAAAATTCTTATGAATGATGCTTTCTGTTGGGAGGGCGGCACCATAGCGTTCTCTATTGGCCAGCCGCTGCCCCCTGGCCCCCCGAGTGGCCCCCTGGCCCCCCGTTTCGACGCCATTGGTTACTCCTCTGCCTCCTATAATGGCACATGTAACAAATGTAGTCTTTCTGTAGTCAAATGTAGTCTTGCCTCCCCTTGGCAGAACCCGAGCAGCCGGGACCCCAGGCTGGCTGTGTGGGTGTCAAGAAGCGGAGGCATAGCCCTATAGTCAAGCATGTGGTTCACCATGAACCCGTCTATGTTTCAAACAGATTTCCCCCACTCAGCGACACACCCGCTGAGGACAAACCTCAGGTAAACGGCAGCTCTATAGTCAGAAACATGGCATTAGAGACAGCAGCGACCACAGTCAAATATATTCCAGGGGCCAGAGCAGGCAACATTGAATCCTATTTGAAACTGCTGGCTGGGGATAAAAGTAAATACAGTAAAATAGTTATTCACATCGACGGTAATGACACCCATTGTTTGTTTACCAAAACAATGTCGGACTCAGTATTTTCACTAGACCACTGCTAAATCTGACCAGTGATGACATGTTTAGCTACATGTCATTCTTCAACCGCTGGTTGTCTAGTTTTTGTCCAACAAGCAAAGTGTGCTATATAGATAATTGTCAATCTTTCTACAGAAAGCCTGATCTGATTAGGAGAGACGGCATCCATCCCACTTAGGAAGGGGCAGCCAAAAATATGGACAAATTTATTAGTCATTCAAAAACATGACAACCTAGGGTTGAGACCAGGATGCAGAGTTATATAGTTATAGTTATAGTTATCTTATGCACTTCTCTGCAGCTTCCCACCTGCTGCTACCCCCCCAAAACCGGATATGGACTGTGTCTGCACCCAAATTAAATAAATCAATAAACACAAGAGGAGCAAAGCCAGAAAACCTAAAAAAATTAAGACAACAAATTGAACTGAGCAAAAACTATTAAATGTGGTTTTCTGAATATTTTAGATCTCTCCTTTCCAAGTCTCTGTTAGTGAAAGACTTGATTTGTGATCATGATATTGATATATTTTGTCTTACAGAAACCTGGCTAAAGCAGGAGGATCATGTTAGCATTAATCAATCAACTCCCTCTGACTATCTCAATTTTCCCATTCCTCAAACCACAGGTAAATGAGGATCAACTCTGTTCACCCAGGTCAAGCAAAGCTTGGGACAGGCCTGCTTTCCCTTTCTGAGTCATCAAATGGTTCGCTAAACATCTTTGAGGCCAACCAATAGCCCTTTTGGCCACACTGTGTCTGTCAGCTGCTTCAGGTGACCCCTGGGATATCCTGGCCTGAAAGACCTCCTTCTTCAGCTTGACAGCTTCCCTCACCACCAGTGTCTACCAACGGGGACTCTGGTTGCTAATATGACAGGCATTAATGACCTGCTGACCACAGCTCCTGGAAGCCGCATCAGCAGTGGAGATCCTGAACTTGTACTTGATCCATTCAGATTTAATTTCCCTAACCTCCTCTGGCAGGTCAGAAAAACTCCCCCAGAGGTGTATGTTGAAGAACTCATGAACACTCCACCATTTCAACCTCAGTCAACCTCACTCCTTGTTTGGCCTTACCTTTTCTGTCGAGCAGTAATCCCCACGGAGAGATCTACTGTCCACTGACCCTCCACTAGCAGCCATTCAGAGATTTTGTACACTCTTCCCTTTCATACCCTTTTATCTTTCGCCTTTGGCGTGTTACAACATAACTTCAAATTTAAGCTACTAACCCAATTATATCACCTATTACAGTAAAGATGTAATTATATAATGTAATTATTGTACTTTATATGTAATTATTAGATGCTATTACAGTAGAGAAATTCTACTGTATTAGGATGAAGCAAAACCACATTTTTTTATGTCTTGGATTTAATTTTAATAACACTTGACACAAGGCATCTTGACCATGCTGATCTTTAATATGAAATACAGCTGGAGAGCTTGAAGTATAGTAATGGAGAACAACAACACATTTTTGGTGATGAGGCTACATTATTAAGAATGTTAGCTTAAATTTGAAGTTATGTTGTAACATGCCAATGGCGAAAGATAAAAGGGTATGAAAATTGGTCCAGAAATGACAGACACATGACTGAGCTAACATTTAAAGTGCAGGGTTTGCATGGATGCATATATGTTTAAGTATGGTGATTGTGGAGTATTGTTGCTCCATACTACTGTGCAAATTCTGTCAGATGATACAGCGTAAGAGAGTGTGAGAGCCAAATCCCAGAGTCTAACAGAGCATGCCACTTTCTTTTTTGATTTTTGCCCCGCAAACATACATTTGTGTTGTGTCCTCCAATTTCAGAATATTGAGAGAACTAAGTGTAAACTTGAATATCTTGAACATTAATTAGACAGCAAACAACTGTTTAACTTGTAAGATGGATCATCGTCAGAGCATATGTCTAAATAGTAATATGATCATTATTATACTAGGCCTCAAAATTCATTCTCCAGATTAAAGTTATAGGAAATGTCAATAATGAAGGTTCTCTCATTGCAAGGTGTCAGTTTGATGATCACTGTATAAGTGTTAGTTTACTTTCCTTCAAAGATCCTCACTCCTGAATGTACCTTACTGAGATTCTTCATCCAGACGATCAATAATCACTTTCCTATTCTTTGCATGCACTGACAGAAAGTTCTGGCAACTCACCAGCCATTTCATGGCCAGACCCGAACCAGAGGGGCACAACACAAGGCAATCATCAGCCTGCTCTTGCACTGCAGATTGCCAGTCTGCAAGTGTATGTAAACATCAACCTCCACAAATACATATGTCATTGAGATTGATGCAGAAAACAAGATTGCATGTAAAGGCTGATTAAATACATTACTATTCATTTGGTGGCATTACATAACATAACTCTGCTGCACATGCTGATACAGAAATATTTCGATCCATGCACCATTATTAAATAACTATAGACTAAGACATGGCCACTTTAAATATGGGAACACAACAACTTAAATCATGTTTGCAACATGTAGCCTTAGCAAAATAAACTGTTTCACTGTTGTCATGTACATTTGACCACCAGTAGTTTTCATATTGTAAAAACTTCCATAATAACAACAAGGTGAACCTCTTGAGACCACTGAAACAGATATGAGCACCACACAGGGAAGACAAACACAGCCAAAACCGTAAAAAAAATGATAGAGAGAGATTCGTTTACCTGATTTGGGGTAAGTGACAATCCATATGTCGCTGCTTCTGAGGGAGAAGTCAGCTATCTCTTCCATTTTTCCTCTACAGAAGGGCGGAAGCCGCACTCCATCAAACTCGAAATATTTGCTCTCGAACTCAATCGGTGTGCTCGGCGTGTCTGCCTCGCTCTCGGCCATCCTCGAAACTATCCACCCGTGCGAGAATAAAAAGAATTTAAAAAAATGCGGTATCCCACACAAACGGTTTTCCTTTCAATAAAGCCAAAGATGAATATGGGGGCGGTGGTGGTGGAACTGACTTAAAACGCCGTTGCCACTTTAGCTAGGATGCTAAGGCTCACACTGGATGCTGCTCAACAGTCGGAGTTGGCCTATACAGCAAATCATTCGATGGAGAAGTGATGCAATGCGCGCACACGGATACAAGCATCAGGACCACTCTCAAAATTGCAAGCGCCTGCAGAGGAAGGATGCGTCCTGATACAGTCTATTACATATGCTTACACGCACTATTGAAAAGTACAGAACTGCTAATGATGATTCAGTGTTGCATATATCCCAGTCAGTTCAGTTATCTTGTCTGTATTATTTTAAAGCAATTCATTATTTACTATACTAACTTAATCAAATGTACTGAAAAGGATATAAGAGAGTTATCTACTAGTGTAATACTCAATTATATATTATAGATTATGCTACAACAAGGTGAGAAAGAAATTCAGGATTTTTTAAATCATTATTTTCTTTTTTAAATGTTTTTTATTATTTTTTTTTAGAAAGATTGGTCAGAGTTCAGGGCAGGAGAAAAACACAACTTCTGATGTCATTCAACAGAGCTTGGTTAAGAGTTCAGCAACCTGAGGCTGTGGGCCACCCACAGCTAATCATTCTCTGATGGAGAAAGAGAAGATCTGCCAAGAAGAATAGTATAAATGGCACAAATCACAAATAAGATTGTACAGACTAAGGCCTACACAAAGACAAATTTGTAAATGCTGCTAAGAGCAAGAATATTAAGTCTAAATACTTTTGTAAATGAGAGACATCAGTTGATTTAAATTTTTTTTTTTTCTAAAAACAGTGTAAATTCAGATTAAATACATTTCAAATCAGATCTGAGGTAACCTGTGCATGGTGTATGATTACAATTGCATTCAATGAAAGAAATACTTTATTAATCCTAGCAAGAAATTATAATGTTGCAGTAAGGTTTTTCGCCATTGTTCTTTATTGTCATGATCCATGGTTATTTGTGTTTTGATTTTCTTGTCCTTTAGGTTTCTGGTCTTTTCATGGTTTGATTATTTATTAGTTCATTGTTTTACTCTGTTTTGTGTTCTTATTTGGCATTTTGGCTTATGGTTTGGTTGTGTTCTTATTGTTTTTTTTTCAAGATTTCTTAAATTTGTATTACTGTAGCCTTTAGCTGTATTTTTATAGTCACTCTGATGGTTTGTCTTTGTTACTTTGTCCAATGTGTGTATCTAAGACATACGGTATTACATAGATATTAGAATAACCTGCAGAAGTCAAAATTTTTTAAAAATAAAGCCCCTGTAAATCCGAATTTGCCATGGGTTAAGACTAATAACTGTACTAGATGAGAGTTGAACTTTTAGCTTTCTGAAATATGTTTCATGTGAAGATGGCTCATGTCGGCTGAGGGGCTCTGGAGTTAAACAACTGTACATATAAAGTTTTGGCTGCCCACAGTGCAGACCACTTCACTGTACAAATTTGACGTATTAAATAAACTGGGTGCATACTGTAGCTATATACACTGCTAAAAAAATAAAGGGAACACCTAAACAACACAATGTAACTCCAAGTCAATCACACATCGGTGAAATCAACCTGTCCAGTTAGGAAGCAACACTGATTGTGAATCAATCTCAGCTCTGTTGTGCAAATGAAACAGACAAAAGGTGGAAATGAGAGGCAATTAGCAAGACAATCCCTATAAAGGAGTGGTTCTGCAGGTGGTGACCACAGACCATTTCTCCGTTCTCATCCTTTCTGGCAGATGTTTTGGTCACTTTTGCATTTTGTCAGCGCTCTCACCCCTAGGGGTAGCATGAGGCGGTGTCTACAACCCACAGAAGTTGCTCAGGTAGTGCAACTCATCCAGGATGGCACATCAAAGTGAGTTGTGGCAAGAAGTCTTTCTGTGTCTCTCAGCACAGTGTCCAGAGCATGGAGGAGATACCAGGAGACAGGTCAATACATCAGGAGACGTGGAGGGGGCCGTAGGAGATCAACAACCCAGCAGCAGGACCACTACCTCCTCCTTTGTGCAAGGAGGAACAGGAGGAGCACTGCCAGAGCCCAGAAAAATTAACTTCAGCAGACCACTAACATGCATGTTAATGCTCAAACTGTCAGAAACAGACTCCATTACGGTGGTATGAGGGCCTGATGTCCACAAGTGGGACTTGTGTTTACCGCCCAACACTGTGCAGGGTGATTGACATTTGCCAGAGAACACCAAGATTGGAAGATTCTGCTGCCTGCAACATCCTCCACCATGACCGGTTTGGCGGAGGGTCAGTAATGGTGTGTGGAGGCATTTCTTTGTGGAGGCCACACACACTACTGAGCCTCATTTTGACTTGTCTTGAGAAATTTCCACTGAAGTTGGATCAGCCTGCAACGTGATTTTCCACTTCTATTTTGAGTAGGATTCCAAATCCAGACCTTGATAATTTTATGCTATTTTGTTCTCAACACATTCCACTATGCGATGAATAACGATTTTCAACTGGAATATTTAATTAATTGTGATCTAGGAAGTGTTATTTTAGTATCTTGTTTGATGGATTGGCGACCTGTCCAGGGTGTACCCTGCCACTAGCCCAATGACAGCTGGGATAGACTCCAAGCTCTCCAGCGACCCTGAATTAGAATAAGCAGGTATCGAAAATGGTTGGATGTAGCTCACTGTGTAGAAATACAAGTGATTTTTCTGATTTATGGCAATTGCTACTGCAACACTGACATTTCTTTGTACAATTTAAGGTTCAACGTTACTGTATTATGAATAAAGACAAGTTCTTTGGATTCTTCCTTCATTTCTCCTGTACTGAATTTAGCAGCTGAATTTCGATAACGCATCTCCACACGGAGAAAAATTAGTCCATCAACTTTTACAGTGTGCAACCGATTGCGAAAGAGCCGTACATGTTTGCGCATGCGCGACCCATATAAACAACTCTCCTTTTTGTGACTTGTAAAGCTTGAATAGTTAACTACACTTCATATGCCCTCTAATGTGCGTTTAGTGGAAAGGAAACAGGTTATCGTTAGAGGACCAACTCGCGGCACAATATATAACAGTTTGACTTCACGCTAGCTGCTGTAGTTTAAGTGTCTGTTTAAGATAAACGCATAATTGAAGTCTAACCATTTGTTGACTTTCGGAGTTGTAATAGTTCTGACAGTACACGAACGCATCTTGGGCATTTTATAGAGCTAGTTCTCGTGTGAATTTTACATTTCCTAGTCTAGCGGTAGTGACAACTGTATAATTCTTCCTCAACGACCTGTCCGAGTCCCAGCTGGGGTATGTACCACTATGTTCGGCCTAAACGATGGCTGGAATCTGTCTTTTGCCGGCTGTGGGTTTCTGGGGATTTACCACATAGGAGTTGCCAGTTGCCTGCTGGAGAAAGCCCCCTACCTTATCAAAGGGGCGACAAAGCTGTATGGGGCCTCTGCCGGTGCTCTGACTGCGTCAGTGCTCGCAAGCCAGGCTTGCATAGGTAAAACAAACCGCTTTTTACAATTTGATGCACTGCACAATTTTTAAGATAATTTACACTAAATTCTAGGATAATGTACTCATTACAAACAAAATCAACACATAAACTGGAGTTATGAGACACTGTTAGATACGTAAGAAAGTATTTAAAGCCGGCTGGTTGTTCATGTTAAAGTAAATGCTGTTATGGAGTTACTGTATTTAGTCATATGATATGGTGACATACTTGTGCTTGAGTCAGAGGGACTCTTTAGCTTTCCCTTGCGTGAATAAGCATAATCATCAGAACTGTCTGTGTTCAGATCGACCTATGTACACTGACTGATAGAGAAGCAACAGTGACCTCAACAATAGGAAGAGGGACTACTCGGGTCACAATTGGCCACTGTTAGCTTTACAAAATATTTATCCAGTCACACAATCAATCAATGGGTTTTTGTTTCAGGTAACCTTCCAGGCAGAGATGTAGCTTCAAAGTGCTAATCTTTGCTTTGCCTTTTCCAGCTAAATGCTGTGAAGATGTGCTTGAGGTGGCAAAAGAAGCCAGGAAGAGAAATCTGGGCCCACTTCATCCAACTTTCAACCTGGTAAAGGTGTTGAGGTCTGGTCTGAATCGTGACCTGCCTTCTGATGCACATGTCCTGGCCTCGGGGAGACTGTGTGTCTCTCTTACCAGAGTCTCAGATGGGGAGAACGTGTTAGTGTCTGACTTTAGTTCCAAAGAGGAGCTCATACAGGTGGTTGGAGTTGTTGGTTGTCTTGCAAGCCACCAGAAATGCTCTAATGCTTTGATTTTCAGTGGTTTAACCCTGTGCTGTGTTCACAGGCGCTGATCTGTAGCTCATTTATTCCGGTATACTGCGGGCTGATTCCTCCATCCTTCAGAGGAGTGGTAGGTGTTTGGCTGAATCAGTACCAATAAAAGTTTGGATTTTTTATTTTTTTTGCTGTTAGTTCATTTATGATCATATCTGGTTTCTTTATATAGTGTCATTGCACATTAAAAACATAAATATGATAATATAATAATACAAGCTGCAAGTCCTAGTTTCTGATGACATCATCAAGTAATCAAACCAACATCCTATCATTTGTTTCCAGGAAATACCCTATCATACCCGAGTCTTTCAGTTTGGGTTCAGATCACATTTTATAGTACAGTGCATTGTTGTGAAATCAGATGATGATTAACCATCAGACACAATGTTTAAAAAAAGTTTTTTAAAAAATTCAGCCCTGAAAGTTTTCTCCGATAACACTAAAACACTTTACTTTACTTTAACTTTAAAAAAGTAAAGATGTAAACAAATTACCGTAATGTGTTTGATGACAACCAAATTATTGATGAAGATTTATGGAATGATCATACTACAGTCTTATGTAGCACAGACAAGATCCAAGGACAAACACCCTCTTTGTAGACATCTTGGTGCACTTCACCCTTAAAAGAGCCTGTTGTCTTTTGTCCTGGTGTCAGATTTCAGCTTCAAAACACTATAAGGAACACATGACAAGTCATCCACTATCAGATTCAGTTCAACAGTTTGCATATTACAAATATGTGTTTATAAACGTTGTGTAAAGATATACTGCCAGCAGGTATTATGTATGGATATTTTTACTTTCAGCTTCAAAAACGGTCTTGCAAGTTCAGTCCACTTTTGTGTCTCTCACAAACTTTATACCATACTCTGCATTCACGTGAGGAATGAAAAGTCATGGACAAATTTGTCAAGGTTTTAGGAAAATGTTTGCAACTTCTGTTGCTCATCTCTGTATTCAAGCTGTATTAGTGTCTTCAGTCTCCTCAGTTAATACCAGGTAGAATAACTTAATGATGATAGGATAAGGTCTCGATATTTAGGTATTATTGTCTGCAAGGACTGCTTGTGCCTCTTTAGGCTCAGAAGTTTTGTTTCTTTTGGCTTTGCTGTATTGCTGCAATTTAAATTTGAGCCAATCTCATATCTCTGACAGGACTGACTTTTGTACTATCAAACGACTGCGAAATAATTCTAATGTTTAAACTATGTAAAATGGGTCCATATGCCACACATCCTATGTCAGACTTGGGTATATAAATGACTAAAGAGCATGTGTGCTCAGTTAAACATCCTAACCTGCATCCCCTGAATAACGTAATAACTGCTTTCAATTCAATTCAATTCAGTTTTATTTATATAGTACCAAATCACAACAATTGTCATCTCAAGGGATTTCAGTAATACTGTCCAATTCAAGCCAATGCTTTGTAAACGTGTGATACAGAAAACGACAGTAAAAGACTGTTTAGTGGTTAAAAAAAAAGACTAGAAAAGCACTATAAAACAAAATGCAGTCTGTCTACCATATCCTTTTGTATCACTGAGATTTCTCATAGATATTGTCCAGTTAACTGCTGCAGTCGTCTCTGTCAAAGCTTTAAAGAAAGTTTTGAAATTTAAGTTTTAGATGAAAGTATGTACATGCATTATTTGTGTGTCTTTTTATTCCTTTTTTTGTCTTTAGCGTTATGTGGATGGTGGGATTAGTGATAACCTGCCACAGTCAGAGCTGAAGAACACCATCACTATCTCTCCTTTTTCTGGTGAAAGCGACATCTGTCCTCGAGACAATTCCACCAGCTTCCATGAGCTCCGCTTGACTAACACCAGCATCCAGATGAACATGGGCAACATGTACCGCCTTAGCAAGGCTTTGTTTCCACCAGAACCTAAGGTAGGTAACAGACAAGCTTTTTAGGGACATTCTGCTTTTTTATATAGCATGGAATGTGCATCTGATAACATGGGAAAATATGACATCACTTTTAACACAGTGATAATTCTGAATCCTGACTTGGTATTAATATTTTCTTTGTACACATTACAAGATGATTTCAAGTTCCACGAACCACTCCCATTATTAAGTTATGATGTCAGCATTTTCAGGGCCACAGTCCCCTGCTTTGAATATGCCAGTGCTGTGTCCTGAGTTGCTTGAATAGGTCTTAGCGAAAAAGTACTTGTCTGTTGTCATTCTACCAATTTCCATGTGATGAGGAAGAGAATACAAAGTGGTTGCAGTTGATAAGGTAAGATATAATTCTTAGATAAAGACACATTTCAAGAAACGTTTCTGGGGATAAGAAAAGCAAAAATAAAAATGGCTTTAGTAGTACAAGTAAAAGCAATCACATTATTCAAACTAAGTTTTTTCACAACAGCCATTTTGACATGACATGGATAAAAACAGTTGTGATGAACATCATATCATGAATCTTGCCTTAAGCTTGGACATAACATGGGATGAACATCAACCCATCAAATGTCTTGATAAGGAGAGTCTACTTTGAAAGTTAAGCACAGATATTTATACTATTACAGTGACATGTCGATATACTTGTGCCACAATGTAATTAAAGCAAACTATCAGATTTGCAAGGGATGTGTTACGTTTGGGAGGGGGCGAGGAAGGAGGACCCCAGACACAGACACTGAGGAAGAGACAGGAGGCAAAATAAAAGAAAACTATTTATCTAAAACAGAAGGCGCGGTAAAGTCGTAAATCCACAAAAACCAAACTGGAAGAGAACAATACAAAATACAGACAAAACCAGAAAGGACTAAATTAACCAGGGAAAACAAAAATCCAAACACTGAGAAAACTTGGATAAATTAGACTGACATAGGCACAAGGAACAGTACACGAGAAGAGACAGCTGATGACTGGCAGGAGGGAACTGAGGAAAAAAGTGAGGAAATGGCAAAACTGAGACCAGACATGGAAAAAAAACATAAAATACATAGATCGTGACAGGATGCGTATACATACACAATATCAATTGTCTATGGTGCAAATGATGAAAAATGAATAAACTTTTGACATTGTATTTGACGCAGACATCTGGCATGGATTGACTTTAGCTCAATTTCAGGAATTTGATAAAGCTATATAGTAATGTTGCTTTGTACCTGAGGTGTTTCTAGGCTCAAAATCCAACCATCCCAGAAAAAAACAGCCAGGCTTTGTTAAGGATGCCAGTGCTTACTCCTATAGCAATTGAGATTCTCAACAGTCTTTTATTGCCACAATTAATTTACGGTAATGTTTCTCTGTACAATCGTTCAAATTATTAGCAATCTCTGTCAGAATCCTGCAAAAGCCCTATTTATTTCAATCAAGTGTGTTGGAGCAGACAAATCTAAAACATCAAAGGTACGAGTTAAAAAAAAACATGACTAAGAAACTGTACTACAAATTACCTCAAATGTATATTAGCACCTTTTGATAGATTTAATTAATTGTTACAGAATTCAGTAGCATAAAACTACAATGTTAAGCAAATAAATATCAACATAAACTGCAAATTAACTCCTAACCTTAATTTGTGGTATCATCTTAGACAATCTGGCAACAATTTCCTCTCCCAGACACATTCCACATAAGTATATCGCACATTTTTCTCAGCTCAAATCAACAAGACTGCCAAATGATATCACTTGTTTTTGCAATAGGCCAATTGCAGGTGTTGTACCTCACGAACTGACCCTCAGCTTGCACCTAAATTGAAAGCAATTTAATACTCCCCCTAACACCTTAAATCAATTCCAGTACAGTGTTTAAATAAGCTACAAACTTTCTAGAGCTAGCTAACAATTTAGCCAAATTTTACTAAATCTCTAAAACATTGTTTATCATGGTTAACCAATATGTGCAGTCAATTTTGATTAGCTACAAAGCTATTAACTGATTGAATCAATTGTTTTATTGCACGACAGCCCTGCTCAGAACGTATCATTTGTAGATGTCAATAACCTAGCTCACTGCTAACCTCCAAATCATCTCAACCTTGTAAATCATCTTTTTCATGGGTGTTTGGACTCTGTGGGGGCTTCCACCCCATCCTCGTGACAATGTACCTGTACACTATTCCAGCCACTTGGTTATGGCGTTCCATGTATTCCATACTTGCCTGCATCTTACGATCTTCTACTGTGTTGGACTCTCTTGGAGGCCTCTATGCACTGGTTACACTTGGGGTCCTGTCTGGTGTTGTTGATCAGTTGTGCTTGTTCACAGCAATTGCTCATGCGCTGCCATGATGAATGTCTCTATGCTGTATTTTAGACTAGCCTTTTCTAGCTATTGATAGGACTTGTCAGTATCAGCCACTTCTTCAATCTGTCCTGTATAATTCAGTTCAGTTAATTTATATAGCGCCAAATCACAACAAATGCTATCTCAAGCCATTTCAATAATACAGTCCAATTCCTTGTAATCATAATCCAATCAAATCTAATTAATTGAATTAAAAATTAGTCCAATTCATATATATATATATATGAAGCCAATTCAAAAAAAGGAAACGAACCTGTTCAATGAACATGTTCTTATAAACTCATTCGTGCACAACACTGATTATCAATACCACCAAAGTGGAAAAGGAATTCGATAAAGTGTGATCAAAGTACTAATTACAAAAGTAGAAGCTAGGAAAAATGCATTATCCTTTTGGAAAAATATATTAAAATTAATTGAATGGCAAACTGTCACAAAGTATCATTAAATCTAAAAATAAAAAAAGTTTTCTTAACTGTGCATTGGTAGAACTAAGTTACAGAGCGTAACTACACTGGATACTGTAAAAAATACGTGATTATATTTAAAGTCATTAGAAACTAGGAAAACCGCCAAGAAGGCACCATCCACATTGGGTTTCTGTTTCATCCAGCATTGTTTGTGTCTCAGGGATTTGTGCTATAAATACTATAAAAGATATTTTGAAATGGGTTAAAGAGGATAGATAAGGCTCTTGGTGGCACAAGTTCTGTTAATCGAAGGAATATTTTAAAAGTATATTTCAGCTCTACACTTCTGTTTCTTTTTTTCTTCCTCTGGCCTTCTATGTGTCAAATTAAAACAACACCTTAAAACAGCTGCAATTCTTCTGTCAATTTTCATCCATAATGTCCCTGCACATGAAAAACTATCAATTCCTGATCAATTATAATATGTCCACATTAGATGAACAGAGAAAATTATCAAGTTTTCTGGCACTTGTGGTTGTGGCAAAGTGAGGAAGCAGACTAGCTGTAGAAAGTTTTCAGCAGGTTGTCAGTGTACTCTGTACAATGAGCTTTGACAGACAAGATGGCATTTGCCTCGAGCAATAAGGGTTATTGTTAATTGGATATTACAAAACCAGATGAGTTTGAACTTTTCAGATATTTAAACATTATCCCTGTAAAATGTCCTCTTACATTATAATTTTTCACAAATATAGTATATACTGTATATATTTGCTGGAGAGGGAATGTTATTTTGGAAAGTCCTGCCTGCGTGTTATCATATGTCTTTTAGGTCACATGTTCATTGACATGTCCCATAATATGAAAATAGCTTGAATTAGGAAAAAAAATTTGAATTGAAATTTCAGGGTTTTTTTTATCTTAAAGAAGTAATATCTAAGTTGTTAATCATTAATATAACTTGTGCAACAAATAAAATAGCTGACCTAACTGTAGTTGAGTATGACAAAGGAAATAATAAGCAATGGCAACCTTAATGGTTGAAGTTCTAGTTACACAAAATACAGGGACTGATGAATGTTATATATGGACATCTACCCCCTATATTGTGTTCCTCTCTACAGGTATTGGCAGAGATGTGTCAGAGCGGTTATAAGGATGCGCTACGCTTCCTTGAGGAGAACAGTGAGTACTCTACTGTTGTGACGTAGCAAGATATTCTATATTAATTTATTAAGGAGCTCAAAAGCGTTATCGGTTATCTGACTATCAGAAGATTGGTGGTTTGATCCCTGGCTTCCCCAGAACACATGTTCAAGTGTGCTCGGGGAAAAACGCTGAATTCCACGTTGCCCATGCATTCACTGGTGTGTGTGTTTGATAAAGTAAAAAAATATATTGTTTAAAAAATACTGTATAGGTTAAGAAGTGTTGTAGTGTTTGTAAATGGCTACAGCTTGTAGTGTAAAAGTGCTTTGAGGTGTTAACTAGACTAGAATAGTGAAATAACTTCAGTCCACATTCCATTGAATCTTGAAAGCCTGTGTTTCTTGCCATGGTTTTTGTTGCCAGATCTGCTGATGCAAGTGTGTCCTACCTTCGGCCCCTCTGTGCCAGAGACCTCCATCAGCTGTTGCAAATCTACTGAAACAACCAGAGAGTGGGTACTTCGGAGACTCAGGCTACTGCATAAGCATCACTGGTGGCTGGATGAACAGATAATTCTGCCTACCCCAATAAAAAAAGGTGTGACGTCTTCCCAGAGTGTTTTAAAAATGGTGATGGTTTTAAAAAAGCTGTGTTGTTGACTGATCATGTTTGTTGTGCCCATCAGTGTTCTGCAAGGCCTGCCAAGACAAAACAGGCCTGTACGCCAAGGTGTCCAGGATGTTGCCAATGAGAGTGGCTTCTTATATGCTCATGCCATACACTCTTCCTGTTCAGTCAGCTTATTCAGTGGCCCAGAGGTAAGGTGTATGTCTCATTAATGACTATGTTTGTATGTATGGCTGTACAATAATTTTACATTTTACAGCTCTCGTTGCAAATTGCGCTTTAATGTTGGCGTGTTCAACTGCATTGTCGACTGGCACAGTCGGTTGGCCAGTTCCCTCTGGAGTGCCCCGGTTGCTAGGAACCCCAGTGTGTTCATCACCTGTGGGTACAAGCAACGCGTGGCTCCTCGCTGTGTTGTGCTCCAATCCCGGCCACAGCTCTGCGCACAGTTCAAGGAGGCTCATCAGCCGCTTGCCGCTCTGAACACACGCTCTCTTCGAATTGTACCATTTGCAAATTCTTCTAATACCGCGAAAGTAGCCATTGTTTTTAATGGTATGCATTGCACCACTATGCACACTTTTTTTATATCCACTCGTGTAATTGCAGACACATGGGTGTGTTACTTGTTTATCAGTGTTAATTGTTCATGTGTCTCAAATGTGCACATCACTCATTCTAAGGACTAATTGTTTTCATATTTATTTATTATAACAGTTTCCCAACGTCACCTCTAAGTATTGCCAAAGAATCAACAACTGTAGAAAAGTACGTAACCTCAGCCACGAAGTTGGTGTGAGGCACAGCATATTTCAATGGTCATGTCACTCTCGATACATCTGATCGTTGACTTGAAAAAGAGCATACGCCACGTACACACCCTTTATACATGAGGCCCCAGGTCTTTGATATTGATGGGAAATACTAGATCACTGGCTAACAAATGAGGATGAGCTTAGATTCAGAAGGAATATTGAGAATGCATGTTTCACTGAAACATGGCTGCAGGAGGATATTCAGGCACTCAAATGCATCTCGCACCGGCTTTAAAACAGTACAAGCCAACAGAGACATTACTGGCAAAAGCAAAGGTGGAGGTATCACAGTGCTTGTTAACAACAGATGGTTTAATCCTGGACATGTCACTGTGAAGGAGAGGATCTGTACCCAGGATATTAAACTGTTAGCTGTAAGTTTAAGTCTCATCTACGAAGAGAGTTCACCTGTGTTATTCTGGTATTGGTTTATACCTGCAGTCACTGTCAATACAGTCTATAATGTCATCAGCTCAGTCGTTGCCAGGCTACAAACAAAACATCCCAATGCATTTATGGTGATTTCTGTAGATTTCAAACAAGTCTCCCTCTGTTCCACACTTCCAACCTTTTAACAGTTTGTCAATTGCTTCACCAGAGAAAACAAAAAGCTGGATTTAGTCTATGCTATTGTCAAGGATGCATACAGCTCCTTTGCCCGTTGTCCACTGGGAAAATCAGACTAACCAAAATCAAATCAATCACAATCTGATTCTCCTCACCTCCAACTACATCCATTGTTATGCAGCAAACTGTCACTGTGCGAACTTTTAAAAAGTTCTCAGGAGGCTGAAGATGAACTGCGGGAATGCTTTGAGTCCACTGACTGGAATGCATTCTATGCATATATCAATGCCGTGACTTCTTCGTGGAGAGTATTATTCCCACAAGAACGGTAGCAAAATAATGTGAGGGGTGTGTGGTCATATGAAAAAAAATCACAGGCTTTAATAAAAGAGGATCGGACTGATGGAAGCGTGGACAGAGCTAATGAGCTGAACCTGTATTTCAATAGGTTCAGCTCCAATCAACATTGCATGCTCTTCCCCTACCTCCAGCAACAGACCTCATACCTTACATGTACAATGTCACCCTCCACCTCAGTCATGGCTCTTAACACAGCCTCACCAACATCTCCGCCCATATCAGGACTCACTAAAAATCTCCTCTTCCTCTTCCTCTTCCTCCCCCTCCAGCCTCTTTGTTCCAAAGCTGTCAGGTGAAGAATCAACTGGAAAGAACAAGGACAAGGCTGCAGGTTCAGATGGTGTCAGCCCCAGGGTTTTAAAGACCTGTGGGATTCTACAGCACCTCTTCAACCTCAGTCTGAGTCAGGAGAAAGTTCCAGTTATGTGGAAGACATCCTGCCTTGTTCCTGTACCTAAAAAAAAATAGCTCAGATGTTTCTACCTACAGACCAGTCCCCTAAAATCCCTGGTCATAAAAGTCCTGGAGAGACTGTTATTTGCTCACCAAAATGAGCAAGTGATAACCTTTCAGGACCCACTTCAGTTTACTTATCATCCTGGGGTTGGTGTTAAAGATGCCATCGTCTACCTGCTTCAGCGATCCCACACTCATCTGGGCAAAACAAGCAGCATGTTCTTTGATTTGTCTAGTTCTTCCACAATTACAATTCAGTCAGCACTGTTATGTAAAAAATCTCCAGAAAATACAGGTCGAGACCTCCAAAACCACCTGCATTATTGATTACCTGACAAACAGTCCACAGATTTTGAGACTGAATGGTTGTGTCTGAGAGGGTAGTCAGCAGCACAGGAGCACCACAGGGGACTGTGCTCTCACCATTTGTCTTCACTCTGTACACCTCAGACTTAAATTACAACTTGGATTCCTGTCATCTACAGAAATACTGATGTCTGCAGTTGTTGGGTGTATCAGTGATGAACAAGGTTTTAAGTACAGGGAACTGATCAATCACTTTGTGGCATGGTGTGGGAACAATCAACTCATATTAAGCACAAACAAAATAAAATAGATTAGAAGATCTAGATCTAGAAGATTGTAGAAGGAGCAAGCTAAATGCTGTCTCCATCTAAGGTGAAGAGTGGAGAGGTGGAGGTGGTTGAGGAATACAGACAGCAGACTGGACTGGAATTGCGATATCCACTGGTTTATTAGATCACGAATAACAAAATAGCACTAAATTAAATTAAAAAGGACAACCTGAGAGCCCTGAGAACCGTTCCTACATACAGGATTCTGAGCTATAAGCTATGAGTTTCTGTTCATGTTGTCAGCATCAGTTATTTAATCTATTGGTGGTGATCTCTGATCACTGCTACACATCAACCTTTCAAAACTGTGTCACTACCTTTTTAATTTTAACTATCTATAAAGACGACATATTCATAACAATAATTTATGCTGCACAAATATAATTCCCATTCGGAATTAATAAAGTATGGCTGAACTGAGATTATTGAATTGGCAAACTTTACTCAAGTTATGGAGTGGACTGCTTTCTTTGATATTTTCCTGTGAAACATTGTCAATTTACACTTCCAGTTGCTATAAAATGCATCTCTAGGGAATTAATTATAAAGTAGCTGACATGTGTTGCAGAACGTTTGAAAAAACTATGAAAGGATGAAATGATGCAATAAAGATGTGTCTATGGGGACCGGATTTTGTTGTAAATGCAGGAGCATACTTGGTAATATACTGCCTGCCGTGGCATGGTGTGTGGAAAATTACTGGGAGAGGATGTGCGCATGGGGACAGGGGTGTGTGTTTTAAAAGGGATTTCACCGACATATGTACACATACAAGCTTGTGTTAGACACTTTATCAGTCCATGCTATGTTTTGTAATTTATGCAAACATTCCACACAAATACATTAGGTTAGATTTGAAATAAGCACATTCAAAAATCATCAAGAGACATGCTTGACGACTTTACTTATACACTCTCATAAACTACAAACTACGTCATATAGCACACAACAACTTTCTATGAGACCTGTAAGAGCAGCAATTCAGATCTGTAGGTGGCAGGAATCTTTACAGTTGCCTTGGCTTCTGGGGCCGATTTTGCCCATACCTTCTGGGAAAATGACTACACTGTTCTTGATTGTGGGTGTTACAAAACATTAGAGTGCTTAGATCAACATATAAAATCACAAGTAGAAAAATATACGTAATATTTTGAATAATTCTCCACCAAAAATACAAATGCTATGGTTTTAAAAAAATGGTAAATGGACTTGTACTTGTATAGCGCTTTTCTAGTCTAACTGACCACTCAAAGCGCTTCTAACACTACATGCCACATTCACCCACTCACACACACAGCACGTCTTAGGATACTACACATAACTATGTGCTTTCAAATTATTCATACACACATTCATACCCCAATGGATACATCGGGAGGCAACGTGGGGTTCAGTGTCTTGCCCAAGGACGCTTCGATATGAAGCCAGAGTCGAAGCACCGACCTTCTGATTGCTGGGTGACTGCTCTTCCTCCTGAGCTACAGCCTCCTGAGCTACAGCTGCCCAAAAATGTTCACATAAGTGCTTTTATTCACAAAAGGCTATCTCTAAAATGTAACAAATACAATCATAATAACTAATAACTGCATGAGCCAACGATTTGTAATCTATTACAGAAAATCAACTATTGTCAATTTGGATTTTCTTTTGCTCTGCAAAACTTAAACGGCCATTTAATGAAAGACAGGCTCTTACGGCAAACTATCCTATGTGAGAGACACTCCCCAGGGAGCAGTCCACACTGTACTGGATCTGTCCACATGTCGCCAGATTCGCTTAGCAGTCACATCTGTCATGCGCCTTTGCACCAGCTTTGCACTGGACATGGGTGGAGTGTGCTGATTATCAGTCGTTAAGGTACATGTGGAACTGATTCGGTACAGATATGCAGACCAGAAATGAAGTTTATATGAAAATTATGTTGTATGCTTGCAGTTGTCTTCTTTGTTAACTAATGAATTATTTATTTTCCCTCCACTTTGTACTTTATTTTGTTTGGCATGTTCTTTGGCAAACCAGGGAGAAGAACGCATCCACTGACACAAATTTTGTCCATAAAACAAACCAGAATTTATAAGTGTAAAGAGATTTCCAAGAAACGGAGAGAAGATATATTCTTTGAACTGAATTGTTAATATATTGTTTTTATGAAAAATAAATACATTTTTTATTATCAGATGTGGGTTTAAATAGATTGATTTAAGAAATGTTTGAACATCTTGGCAACCCTTTATCAACCAACAACGTAGAGATGGTTACTCGGTATTACTATTATTTAGGAGTTTAGATCAGTTGATTTTTGTAAAGTTGACTTTACAAATTAAGTAATGGGGGGTCAGAGACAGAAGCTGGCAGGCTAATGTCTGTCCTGCTCCACTGTACATTCTGTATCAGACTGGGTGGGAGAGATCTTGACTGCATTTTATAATTACAGGTTTAAACACTGGTATACAAAAAGTGAGGGAGCAAAAACATGAGTCTGTATCCCCCACTTTGAATAATGGGGGTGCAGTTGCTCCACTCTCTCCATTGCTCACATGCCTATGTATATGCCTACAAAATGTGATTGAGATTAATAGTTTAATTAGATTATTGCTTACTCTTGACTATAACCTTATTTGGATTAAGGTGATCAGAAAAAGTCGTTAACATGGGAGTGTCTTCCTTGGGGTAAGGTCTTAATCGGGTTACTATTGGAATATTGCTTTGCCGCTACACATAACATCTGATAACATCTGACCTTCATGCAGATTATGTCAGCACTTCCAAAGGAATAAAAGTCTGATTTATGATCAAACTTCTGTTGTATATAATTTATGCTCTTCCAAAGGTTTGTGGAGTGGATACCAGAGGTGCCTGCTGATGTGCGCTGGCTGTTTGGTGTGGCAGGTGATGTCTATAGACAGGCCTGGAAAGCAAAACCAGCCAGCTTCACCAGGTAATAAATGACAGATGATTTTCAAATACTAGTGGTTTATTCTTAGGATTACACACGAAAAGAATATATTTTTTTCTCTCACAGGTCTACATCATAAGGAACAGTTCAAATGAAAATTTTATACATTACTATATTATAACTGTCAAACATTATATACCTTACAGCTCTTGACATATACATATTAACCAACGATGTACAAGTCAGTTGTATATGAAAATGCATAAAATATCATTATTTACTACATGAGTCAGAGATGTTGGTACAGTTTTGTTGATCTAGGGCATTGTCAGCTTGGAGCTTTCATTGCAACAGGTTTTATGGTGATGATGCTCAATTTTGTAGATGTCTTTGAAAGAATCCATTTGCAACTAAATCCATTTTAGTTGCCTATTGCTGCTCTGCATGAACAACATGAACCTATGATATGATAGCACATTTTGTCATTGACTATGCAGTGAGCCATGCCTGAGGAAATGCATGAGTGTGATGCCACTACCTTCAGAGAGTGAAAACCCCAAGCAGAATGACATCTTGCCTGCTTTTTCATCAATTGACCTTCATGGCAACTACTGGGAGATCCCAAAATCGACCTCCACATCCCATCACCACCCTCCTCTCATTGCACCCTCCTCCCCACAAAAAGTTTGCTTCTACGTCAGCTCGCAGGATGACCTTAGTGATGTCCTGTCTGGATGAGGTTCAGGTGGATTGATACCACCTATCAATATTATATATTTAGCTGTTCATCAAATTGATTCTGAACACGACAGAATGCACCTAGTGATGCACTGCCTGGCCCAAAAAAATCACGTATTTGTATGTTTTTAGACTGTCTTCAGTTATAGCACACATTCAGTATACTATTGTTTCTAAAAGCTTATGCAATGTTGCAACATTCCTCTCCATCCACAGCTCCATTCATTTATTGCCACCATCTTGTGATTGTTTATGATGGAAGAGTTACGTTTGTAAAGTAACATCCCAAAGAGTCTTAATGAGATTATGGTGTGGATTTTGTAGTGGCCAATCCATGTGTGAAAATGTCCCATGTTCCCTGAACCCCTTTCTCAAAATTTTGAGCATGAGTAATCCTAACATTGTCATCTTGAAAAAAAGTTTGACATTGCTTAATCCTTACCTACTGAAGTAACCCCAGATCATTTTGGTTATTTAAGTGTGTGTGGGTGTGTTTTATTTTTGCCAGGCAGTGTATGTCCAGAAACTATCTGGAACACATTTTCACAGGTTACATCTATATATATATATATATATATATGTTATAGATGTATTTCAGAAGCTGTTTTGATCTGCAGCACAGAGAAGTTTTACTTAATCGAAGTCTATCTTTCAGTAATTGTAACATTTCGAACATTGCGTATCCTTACCAGGATTGGAACTTAGTAGCTCTGAGTACTTTTTGTCAACATTAAGTTAGCTGATTATTAAAAACCACATGAAAACACGCTTCTATGAATTTTTGTTTAAAACACAGATAAGTGTGGAGTGTGCTCCTGCTCTGCTTTGTGCAAGTTTGCTTTAGAGAACTACAAAGAAATATTTTACTATTGCCATTATTTATATAAAACAGATAACAACAATCTCACCTACGTTGGCATGATATTGCATTTTCACTGCATGATTAGTGTAGACAAAAGATTGACAATAATGTTATTATAGTAATATCTATAGAAAATGTAAAAAAAATTCTATTTGTTAGCCCATGTTTATGTGAATTTTGCAGGAGACGGTCAAACTCATAGTTACGGGCACATTCATTCATTAAATGGCTCAGTGGTGAGTGTGGTCATCTAATAACATCTAATAACCTGAAGGTTGGCGGTTCGATTCTCACTCTCACTGCTCAAAGATTGGTGAACTGACAGCTGTTGCAGTCCATGTCACCTGTCTCCATGAGTGTGTGACCCTGTGCATGTTCAACAGATGTCAACCTGGATGGGTTAAATGCAGAGGACAAATTTCATGTATCTTCAAGACAAATAAAGTCTTAACTTAAATTTTTTTTAAAAAGTCAATTTTAAAAAAGTAGCCCCGAAACATCTCTTCGATCCAATCCCCCGTCATGAGGCAACTGTCGTAAGAAAAAACTTCCTTTTAAGAGGAAGAAACCTCTGGCAGAACCAGACTCGGGAAGGGTGACCATCTGCCTCGAACAGCTGGGGTTTGAGAGAGGACAACAAACAGCTTAAACCAGACCAGGTGTTCAACGAAGCTGGATTCAGTAATGCTTGCTTATTTCGACCATTCTGGCTCATTTAAAAGAGAGTTCCGCTGAACTAGCCTGCTCCTGGGCAGGCTAACGTTCGAGCTTAGCTCAGCTGTGTCTCAAAGAATGTCCGACCGGCTGAAACTGACTCCCGAAAGAAAGTTCCACCTGTTAGAATTCCGCACTCCTGCAACTCATGTCTAGTATAAAAAGCTAAAAAAAAATTGTGGTTATCATATATCAATAAACCAGTGCAACTAAAGAAAGGCAACTATACAAGTACTGAACATGTAATTAACTGAAAAAGAACATGATATTAATTTAAACTAATTGATACCTTATTACATCTCCATCCCACATTTCACAAACACCCAACCTACACCCACCCAGGACTGTGAGGCAACGGTGCTGCAATGTTTCTCATCTTTCTGAATTTTTTCCCTTTTTGTTTTGCATGTTGCTTCAATTTTCTGCCTTCAGAATTTATTACTTTTCAGACCTTTTGAAACTTGAGCAAATGACTTTCTACAAAATTTTCAATTTTTATGCCTAATTTTTTATGCCAAATTTTTCTTAACCCATACTGGCTCCAGGTCCTAAAAATTCAAGGTAAAAATCAAGGTTTCTTTATTAGTCTCCATTGGAGAAATTTGTCTTGGACAAAAGAGCAGTGTTGCAGTGCAATACAAAAAAGAAAACACTAAAACATATGTATAGACACACACTCAAAAACTCATAATAAATATACTCAAAACAATTTGACACAATGTGCAAAACACATTCAGAAAAATACACCCATACACCACTACTTCGGCCTCAGCTTCCTTTCCTTTTCTTCCTCCCCTAGCTGCTCATTAATGATCTTAATGGACAGGGGGATAAATGAGTATTTGAGGTGATTATGTTTACAGAGTGGAACCCTGTACCTTCTTCCTGACTTTAATAATGTGTATTCTGGACTGAGCACATGTGATGTGTCAGTGAGGATGTTTTTGGCCTGCTTGATAGCAGCCTGCTCAAAAAGGTCTTGTGGAGAGGAAAGGGCAGGTGGGCCCATGATCTTCCAAGCTGTCTTCACCAGGGAGTTGATCTGAGATCTGTATTTGACTGTGAGGTTACAAAACCAGCAGTTTATGCCATACCTTATTATGTACTCTATTGTTGCTCTGTAGAAAATAGCCATAATATTTCTACAGACGCCAAACAGTCCAAGTCGACTCGAGGCGCTGATGAACCCTGGTACAGACCTTTTCCACCTGTGTGTGCCAGCTGAAGTCAGTATCGATGTGCACACTGATCCGATATTTAAATGTCACCTGTTTGATGGAGTTATCGTGTATGCTCACAGGACTCGGATCACCAACTGAATATGGTTCCAGCAATAGTGACATGGTTCTCCCTCTGTTGTTTTTAACACTTCACCTTTTACTGCTGAGACTTCTGCATTTTTTCAACTCTTTAATTAATTATTCACTTTGTCCAATAGCTTGAAATCATTCCACTGTTGTATTTTAACATTCAAATGAATTCAACCCTTCATTAAATTTTTTTTGCTTTTCTTTTGCTACTTTGGCATTTTCAGGTGTCTTCATTACTTCCATCTTGTCCATTTCATTCCAGCCCATTGTTCAAATCAGCTGCTTTGTATTAAACCATTTCTTTCTTCTCTGCATGCTGCTCTGTTTCCCATTTAACATCAGTATTTTGGTTATCCATTTAACCTTTGACCTTTTTCATGGGAACTGTTCATTTGTGTTAAAGTGCTCTTCAACTGTCACTTCTGGAGTCTTTTAAAATTAAATTTAAGGTTCAAATTAAGCTGTTTCCGTTCCATTTCACCCTTTTAAAATTACTCAAATTTCAAGATGTTTTACTGTTTTTCTGTCTGCTTGAAATTTTGTTGGTTTTAACCTTTCAACTTCTTCAACTCAGACTTCTGCAGTTTTTTCCAATAGGTTATTATTGCACTATTTTATTTTCACCTTTAAACTGCTTCAACCAGGATTTCAGCAGCTGGCTTTCTGCTAAACTTTCACTATTTTTAGTTTTTGAAAGTAGTAGTTCTTTCCTTTTTACACTGATGGACACTGCTTTGAACTGTTTCCTACCACTTAAGCCATGTCACACTGACGGACACAGTGTCACATTAGCTGCTTTGAATTAAACCATTTCTTTCTTTTTTTCTTCTCTGTGTGTTTCTCTGTTTCCCATTTCAGATCAGTGTTCAGGTGATCCATTAAACGTTTGACCTTTTTCATGAGAACTGTTCATCTTTGTGTGTGTTTAAATGGTTCAGGTTCCAATTAAGCTGGCATACACATTCCATTGTCATTCTTTCAACGTGTTTTCAAAATATTACTACTACATTACAGATCAGCTGAAACACTCAGTGTATTTAAGTCCAGGTTGAAGACACCTACATCTATTTTCAGCTGCATTTGAATAAGCTTGAGTTTCAAAACGGAATCATGTTTTAACTATTGATTTTATCTTTCATATATATAATTTTTTCTGATTTTATCTATTGTTCTTATTTCCTTCTTTTGTTTAAATTTTAAATCATGCTTTTTATTTCTTCTGTTTTAATGTCTCTGTAAAGCACTTTGAATCACCTTGTTGTTGAATTGTGCTATACAAATAAACTTGCCTTGCCTTGCCTTACATAGAATGTTGTGCCATTGTGCTTGTGCCCAAGAAATCAGCCACCATCCATTTCAACGATTACCGTCCTGTCGCCCTCACCCGTCATCATGAAGTGCTTCGAGAGGATCCCCAGATAACCATTTTACAAAGGATGCTGTCACGTTAGCACTTCACACGGCCCTGACTCACCTGCAGCATCCCAACACCTATGTCAGGATATTATTTGTGGACTTCAGTTCAGCCTTTAACACTGATTCATGCTGGTAATGAAGCTCCACAACCTGGTCAGCATCACTGTGCTTCTGGGGGCAACAGGCTTCAGGTGGTGCGGATAGGGGACTCAACATCTTCCCCAATGATCCTGAACATGGCCATGAAGTTTGCGGGTGACACCCGACAGAAAGAGAAAGCCACAGAGAACTCTAAAAAATGCCAGCAAAATGACGAGGGGGCAGGATAGTGTTGACCCCTCTGACACTGGGGAGTCTAGCTGGTCGGAGTGTTCACAGACTGATGCATCAAACACCGTTTATACGTCTGAAGGAATATTGAGTTTCCTTAGAACCCATAAAGGGGAAAGAGGTGTTGACTTTGAAAAGAAATTCCCTGATCTCCCACAGTTTGTTAATGATGCGACTTTATGGATGAGGGAGGGTGTCATTCCCAAGCCAGAATTTTATCGGCTTCGAGCAAAGGTTAGCCAGATTTGAAAACAACTGCACGGTAAAGATGCTTCTAAGTGACATTTAGGTTTATCGGTTGACCGTGGTTCATAACATCTCCACTAGGCTTGTTTCAACATTGTGAGGAACTTCACTATTGGAACTATTAACTTAAATGGTGCAAGGGACATTAAAAAGAGAATGATGCTTTATGAGTTTCTGAAATTGAGGCGTATCGATGTATGTTTTGTGCAGGAAACACATAGTGATGGGGTCAATGAGATTGACTGGAAAAGGGATGGTTTTAAATACCTTGGGGTTTTTTTGGGTCATGACGCTTTTCCTAAGAAGAACTGGGAGGGCACTGTGGATCGGGTCAAGGGTCGTCTGGAGAGGTGGAAATGGATTCTTCCCCGTTTGTCCTATAGGGGGCGAACCTTGGTGATCAACAACTTGGTCGCTTCTTCGCTGTGGCACAGGTTAGCCTGTGATGAACCGCCTGCTGGACTCTTGGCCCAAATCCAAAGACTCATGGTTGACTTTTTCTGGGACAAGCTACATTGGGTCCCTCAGAGTGTGCTTTTCCTGCCCAAGGATGAGGGCGGGCAGGGCCTCGTCAATTTGATAAGCAGGAAGGCCACCTTCCGCCTACAGTTCATCCAGAAGCTTTTGCTGGGGCCAGAAAGTATGGTTTGCCGCCCCCTGTCGCTGGCTATTCTGTGGGAGGTGGACACGCTGAGAATGGATTGTGCCTTGTTCCTAGTGGATCATAAGAGACTTGCTTTAAGTGGACTGTCACCCTTCTACCAGAGTTGCTTCAAGGTCCGGGGCCTGATCAAGCACCGCTGGCTGAATCCAGTGGTTTCTCTACATTGGTTGCTTGAAGAACCGGTCATCTTGGGGGCTCGTTTTGATTTGTGTGGGGATGACACCCCAGGACTGAAGAAGGTATTGTGTGCGTGTAACTGCTTTCAATTGCGACATGTCTTTGAAAAAGCTGGGAACAGTTTACAGGATGCAGAGGCTTTTGCCTCTTCTTTGGGACTGAGGTCTGTGAGGTATGCTCATAGGCTTTTAGAAAAAATGGCTGCACTTTTGAATGGTGGGGAGAGGGCCCTCTTAGAGGAGTACTGTTCAGGTAACCTTCAGCCAAAAGATGAAGATCCTTTTCCTGACATTATTTTTAGTCCTGGTTTCCGTGAGTCCAGCTACACTAGTCCACTGCTGGACCTAGGGATCTGTGGCAACCTTAACCTGCGTTCAGCTGATGGGAAAGTAATGTACAAAATGATGGTGAAGATTCTGAATGAGAAACAACTAAAAGATAGACCTGATATGGTTTGGAGAGAAAAATTGCAAATTGATGGAAAGATTAAGCCAGCTTGGAGGGTTCTATACAAACCACCATTGACAAAACTGACAGGAGATCTTCAGTGGAGGATTTTGCATGGGGCCATAGCTGTTAATGCACTTACTGCTGCGATCAATCCAGGAGCAAGTGATAAATGTCCTCCGTGTGTATTCTATCTATCTGTCTCTCTATCTATATATATGTGTATTCTATCTATCTGTCTCTCTCTATATATATGTGTGTGTATTCTATCCATCTGTCTCTCTCTATATATATATATGTGTATCTATCTATCTGTCTGTAGCATAGAAAGATACTTTATTCATCCCTCACTGGGGGAAATTCAAAATTAGTCAAGTAAGTCAAAATTATTATTTTTTTTAACGTTTGTTTATGACAAAAATAATAATATTAGCAATAATAATAATACATTCTTATTAAATAATTCAATTATAGAATACAGACACAGAAAATATTCCATATGCACACTCTGTAAGAACGTGCTTCCCGCCGTTGAAGATCAAAAGACTGCTCCTAGCGCGTGATATATGTACAGTCACAGCAGGGGACATTTTCATTCTTCTCAACGCTGGAGTTTAACGACCTTGTCAGGTAAGCATTGTTTTTTAAAACTATTAGTTACACACACACACACACATATATATATATATATATATATATATATACTATTTCAACAATTTTCCACAGGGTTTGATCTGATTCAGATCAAAGGAATTCCCGGTTACTTTAACTAACTTTAAACTTCAGCTATAGTGACAAAATGAAACCTGTCCTAATAAGGTATGTTATGATGTTAATGATTAATACAAAATGAACTGTCCGAGAGTGTGAATTAACTATTTCTGACACTAGGTGGCAAGGTTTCCATTATGACAGGAATTTTGACGTACTCACTTCTTCAGTTGCAACCGGCTGATAAATTTAACTAGACAGGTCGGTACAACATAGAGGGAACGAAAAATAATTTTTTTTAAAACACCAAAGTGAACAGTGTTAGAGTGAATATATGTCGGTATTGCCACATTAGGGAAGCCTTTAACCATTCGGTATAATTTCTTGTCAGGCAATTTCAATTGGAATTGTAATAAAGTGCTCAGTGCAGCAATGTATGATGGGAAATGAAGGCGATCATTTCCGTCCAAATTTCAGAAGAATGTTTTACCAGGTGCTCATGGGAAATACACAATTCATTAACAAAATAAACCGTTTTATACATTTTCAGACATTTCTAAATATTATAGAAGGTTATATTCTTGTTTTTCACAGCATATATGAGTTTAATAAATAAAAAGAATGTCAAGTAGTTGGGAAATGCAGTTGGGTTATTTACCTAGCTATCTATGATAAATCTATGATTGTCTATGATAAACAAAAAGCCCTAAGACACTAATGGTGTTGTATTTTTGTCTTATCATTTTTAGAATGTCACTCAGAACTGTACTGGAAGCTGGGAGACCTGGACCATACAAAAATCACCCCACAATACAGATTCATGTATTAAAAATGGTTGACCAGTCACGTGTCCTCACCTGGGACTTTCAAGAGAACACAACTGTGCCAAAGATGGTTAAATATAATAAAGTGGCTGTAATTACAGATGGGGAAAAGGTGACTAAAATCACCTTGTTTGAGGAATTTTCCTCCAAATTAAAAGAGGGAAAAAATTACGCAATGCGTAATTACAGTGTGCGGGGACAGTCACCCCCCTATTACATTTTGGTGACCAAAGAGACAAGCTTTTTTAAAAGCTCGCCTGTTGTGTGTAGGGACGGGCCAATGGAGGAGGCAAAAGCTCCACCGTCCCTACACACAAATATAAAGAATGTGAAGGGGACAAAGGGCCTCCTCACGCTGGAGGGCAACATTGTCCAGGTATTTAGATTTTTTCTTCATCAGAATAACACACTAATACACTCAAGTAATTAACGTTCTCAGTTAGTTTGTATTCTTTGCTTATCCTGTTGTAATTCAGAGACAACAGACTTTCTGTAGCTTTATTGTTTAATGACCAGTATTTTAAATGTTTTATTACAGAAAAGCTGTTGCAATTAGATAATTAGGTCTAATTAGATCACTAAGTAATTGAAATTGTTCTTATTTAGCTCTCAGCTGTGAAGAAGGTCCGCAGTGGGAGAGAGGAGGTCCCGCTGCGTGAGGTGAAGCTGCAGCAGGTAAGACCAGAGAATGTGATGACTGGAGAGGAAGGACAACCTCTGTAGTTTCTAGATAAGATAAGATAAGATATGTTTCCAAGTGACTATTCAGTGATTATCTCAGTAGTCAATGATTGTGTGATAACTGTCTCTTTCTGTGGCGCTGGTTGTTCATATGTTTACTCTGGTCATTTGTAGGCTGCACATTACAGAGTAATCTCTGGTGCCTTTATAGTTCTGACATATCATACTGTGTTTTGTACAGGATAAAGCTTCTGTCTCCCTCACGCTGTGGCGTGAAGCTGCAGTTGTGGAAATGGAGCTTGGCAGCCACTGCAGGATCAGCCACATGAAGTGCAACATGGATGCAAGAGGGGACTTACAGCAAAGTAGAGGTAAAGACCAAGACATCCTAATTGGAATCAAAATTTGCTTTATTTGCCAAGTACGTAGACACATACAAGGAATTCTTTGCCGGCAGTTGTTTTCTCTCTGGTTTAAAAATGTAAAAGGCCATATGAAGTTTGGAAGTCTGTAGCGATTGACTCTGCAGAAAAGTCAATCGATGCGCCTCAGCATCTGCTGTCTCTCTGTCATTTTATATGGCCGACCACTTTGTGGCTGAGTTGCTGTTGTTCCCAATCGCTTCCACTTTGTTATAATACCACTGACAGCTGACTGTGGAATATTTAGTAGTGAGGAAATGTAACGACGGGACTTGTTGCACAGGTGTTATCCTATCACGGTACCATGCTGGAATTCACTGAGCTCCTGAGAGCGACCCATTCTTTCACAGATGTTTGTAGAAGCAGTCTGCATGCCTAGGTGCTTGAATTTGAATTTATACAGCTGTGGCCATAGAAGTGATGGGAACCTTGATATAATTGGATGAGTGAGTGAATACTTTTGGCAATATAGTGTATATTATACAGACATTAAATGATCTGACACAGTTGACAAAGAGATTAAAGAAATAAACGAGGAGTAAGAAAGGGGTTAATATCAAGCTGCAAGGAATCATGTGACGTAAGTGCTGTTTGTTTCAGCAGGTGCTGATTGTTACTGATGAGGCAGCTGGAGTGGAGGTGATGGGTGTCCTGGAAAGCAGCACAAGCGGAGTGCTGGAGCTCCTCCTTTCCAACAGCAAGGTATTCCATGTTTCCCAGGACTTGTGGGAGCCATTTGACGCTGCCCTTGGAAAGGGTAAAGTTTTTGTCAACATTAAATTTATTGGTAAAAAAATAATTGAAATAGAGGCAGAGGACAGACCCTGTCCTTCTGCACAATAAAATGTGTCTTTTATGTATATAGTTTACAAATAGTTCTGTTGTTGATATTGTTTTTGGTTCTATGTTCTGCTTATTATTAAGTGAAGTTTTTTTGTAAATCAAATAAAAATCAACTTAAATTCAGCATTTGGCTCAGTTGTATTGCTGTGGTAATATAGTCTGTGAAGATAAAAACTCCCAGACAAGGTTCAGTTCTTGTAATACTACTGACAGGAATTTCAGATGTGAGATGGTGACAGAGGGAGGACACCTTGAAGAAACTCTGGACAGAGTCCGACATCAGATTGATTGATTAATCTATTCAATAAAGATATATTTCTGTACTCCGTTTTAATGTAACATGTAACAGTATAGATGTACATGTTCATTTAGTCATTTCAGTTAAGTTTTATTTACAAAGCACCAAATCTCACTATTAGAAAATATTGAAGAGCCAGAAGGGTGAGGGTCTTCTTCCCACACCCCTGCTTCCTGGTTGCTGCTCGGGGCGGGAGGGGCCAAGAGGATTAATTAATTGTTCTGCTGGTTCGGGGTCTGTGGTGGCTGGGGGGCTGCTGGCCCCCTGGTGTGCCCGCTGCACTACACCCCAGCAGAGTTGAGGGAGGGAGGACGTGTGGATGTATGGGACGTGAAAGTGTGTGTGGAAATGATTGGGCCTGGATCTGGGACTTGCTGTCGCCTGGCCTGCCTGTGCTTCTCCCGATGGGGGGGCGGCGTTGCCTCTCCCCGCTGCTCGCGACTTCACCCACCTGTGGGCACGTCTTGGCAGCGCTGGGGCAGGCGCTGACCCACTGTGTGGCTGTCTGGGGCGCTTGGCCCTCCTGGGTATTGGGTGGGGCCTCTGCCGGGGGGTTTGGGGGCGCTCGGGCTCCCGGGGCCCGGGTCCAGTGCACGGCCCATGTCTGGGCGGCTGGGACCTGGCGGGGTCGGTGGGCTGTTGCCCCTGGCTCTCTGAGGGCCTCTGCCCTATGCTTATGGGGGCTCTGTCCGGGGGCTTCCTCTGCAGTCTTCTGGGTGGATGCGTGGTTGTCCCTGCGGTGGGCTTCCTGGGTTCTGTGCTCCGTGGGGGCTGCTGGTGGCCTGGGTCTTGTGGCCCTCTCTGCCTGCTTCTGATTGCTGGGGGGGGCTGTGGATTGTGGCCCTGTACACTTATACACTCATAACTAAGCACGGTTACCATGTAGGTCCTGTGCCATGGGTGTTGCATGTTCTCACACACACACACACACATTTATTAGCCCAGTAGCATGCTCGCTAAGCAGTTGATGTATTATCATGTCGTCTCAGGTCATCTATATCCACAGCTGTGTTGTATGCGATTGCCGCTTCTTGTGCTTGTTTTTGTTTGTTTGTGTGTTTGTTTTTTCTCTGCTTGTCTGCTTTCAGGTGCTCCTGGTGGCGCTAAGGCTGGATTCCCCTCAGAGGCCATGGATTGTTGTCTGTTTTGTTTTTACAGGTGTAGCAGCTGGTTGTCTGGTTTTTGTTTCTATTTTTGTTCTGTTTCCTCTTCTTTCCTCTTCTTCTTTCCTTGTCCCCCGGTCCGGTTCAGTTCTATTACATGTTATATATTGTAAACAAAAATAAATAAATGGGCATCAAGGGGAGCTTTACATTTATAAAACTTCCCTTGGCAAAGCAAATCTGTTTGGCATCAAAGGTATTCAGACTACAATTCTGCTGCCATAATGCTGAACAGGACAAGAAAAAAAAAAAAAAAGAAATAAAAAAAAAAAAAAAAAAAAAAACAAAGCACCAAATCACAACAGTCATCTCCAGGCACTTCAAAGATCCAGTCCAATTCAAGGTGATACAATCATAACCCAATCCAATTAAATCCAATTTATTCAATTCCAAATTGGTTCAGTTGACACAGAACCAATTAAAAGAAGCAGCTTTATTTAGATTTAAAAAGTTCTCTTCTAAATACTCAATGACACTTTACATAAAAACAACTGAAAATCAGCAAAACAATATCAAATAGTACACTAAAAACACAGACTGAGGTTAAACATTAAAAGTAATTGTAAAAAGGTGTGTTTCGTCAGAAATTTGAAGGTACGCAAGTCAGTACAGTCACGGATGTGTTTGGGGAGAGAGTTCCCGAGGGAAGGGGCAGCTGCAGAGAAGGCTCTGTCGCCCCAGGTTCCGTGTTTGGTTCTGAATGGAAGAGTAAGGAGGTTAGGATCAGATGAACGGAGGCTGCGGGATGGATAGTGGCGATGGGGCAAGTCAGTGAGGTAGGACGGGGCCTGGTTATGGAGGGCTTTGTGTGTGAGGAGAAGGATTTTGAACTGAATATGCTGTAGAACTGGGAGCCAGTGGAGACTCTTGAAGACAGGAGTGATGTGACGAGTGATGAAATTAAAGGCTAAGACTCTTAAATAACAGTACAACAGCTACAAGAGGTACAGGTTATACATAACAGTGCTAAATTGACAGGATTTAAAGTGGAAAACACTTTTAAAGATGAAAGTTGTAATAATACTAAACCTGACACTTGATTTCATTGAAAGATAAATCAAAAATTTGTACTTTTAACAAAATTTGAAATTCTATATGTGCTCAACTTCAAATATTTCACAAAAATGTGCACAGTCGTCACTTGACGGACCTTTCCGAATGCCCTTGAACGTCTCTGAACTTCAAGTGCATCTTGAAGGAAATATCACTCTTCTTCGTTGAGTTTCCTCATATAAGGAGCTGTCTAACTCGGTCTATCTCAATTGAATATATATGAACTGTGAAACTGTTGTTGTTTAAATAACTTACATAAGTAGTTTGAAGATGCAGCCGAATGAAAATAAAGTAAGAAGCAGCAAAATATCTTCTTCTGTGAGCCACATGTAACATGTACGATTTTGGCTAGCTACAGTTAGCGCCGTTAGCGTTTGCATCGATGCTAACGTTCAAAAGTAGCTTTTTAGTGTCTAATAACGGCTCCCATTGTTCGGACCATGACTTAATAGCAAAGAATATCATTTAAATTCGTCACTTCGTTAATTTGAACAAGTAGTTTAAGCCTCTGTTCAGTTAATAAAGGGAAACCAATAATAATATTCAAAGTAATGTCTGCTTCGAGTGTCTCAGTCAGTTAAAGCCAAACCTGTCAGGTCTCTTCATGGAGGTGTCTGTGTCATTGAAAGTTATTGTGAATTAAAATAATACACACAGACCCGGTAAAGCTGACGAAGCAGCTGTATTTGATAGTGAGTTTGGCTCAAGACACTTGAACTGGACTTTATGAAACTAACCACATCATGTTAATACAATTGTCCCCAAACTACGTTCCGCTGGGCACGACGGCTGGGCAAGGACTGCCAAATAATTTTCTATGTCCCTCCGAAGTATGTCCGTAATGTATTATGGTACTCCCGCACTATACTTTAAACACCGTCAATTGTATTTCTCCCTGTTCATTCTCTATGGCGACTCCTAACAGGTACATATGTCTGACTCTTGGCGCAGCCTTTTTTTTTTTTTTAAGAATGTTTCTGCATTATTTGACTCATAAATGAAATTAGTAATCAATCATCCTATTTGCATTTTAATTTTCTTCTTCAAGAGCGCTCTTTCACTTATCTTTCACTTAATTAAAATGAAAAAGAAATAGACATTTGAGATTTAATTTTCAAAATATGCCCCAGCAAATAGATACCAAAATTCAATTTGAAATGTCAAATTTGAAAATTAAAATGCATTTGCAGAAATGCTTTTTCATTTTAAGAATGTGACCGCATTATTGGACTCATAAATAAAATTAGTAATCAATCATTCCATTTGCATTTGCATTTTCTTCTTCAAGACTGCACATTATTGCTTTTGAGCGACGCAGCAGAGTGAGCTACCCATCTTGTTCGGTAGGGGGCGGTGTGTACATCTGCATTGCATTACATTGCAAATGTGCCGGGAAATTGATTGAATTGCAGTGTCTTTAGAGGACGCATCACAGATCATGGCGCTCCCTCAAATTGTGCAAACACTGTTAGAATTAGTTGAGCAGGTAGAATCTAATGAGTTGTGGAGCAGTACAACAGTCATCCCAGTGTTTATTTTATTACAAATTTTAAAACGAGGCAATTTAAATTATCCATCCATCCATCATCTGCCGCTTATCCGGGGGTCGGGTCGCGGGGGCAGCAGCTTGAGCAGAGAAACCCAGACGTCTCTGTCCCCGGCCACTTCCTCCAGCTCTTCCGGGGGGACCCCGAGGCGTTCCCAGGCCAGCCGAGAGACATAGTCTCTCCAACGTGTCCTGGGTCTCCCCCGGGGTCTCCTCCCAGTGGGACTTGCCCGGAACACCTCCCCAGGGAGGCGCCCAGGGGGCATCCTAACCAGATGCCCGAGCCACCTCATCTGACTCCTCTCAATGCGGAGGAGCAGCGGTTCTACTCCGAGCCCCTCCCGGATGACTGAGCTTCTCACCCTATCTCTAAGGGAGAGCCCAGACACCCTGCGGAGGAAACCCATTTCGGACGCTTGTATTCGCGATCTTGTTCTTTCGGTCACTACCCACAACTCGTGACCATAGGTGAGGATGGGAACGTAGATTGACCAGTAAGTAGAGAGCTTCGCCTTCTGGCTCAGCTCCCTCTTCACAACGACGGGTCGGTGCAGAGCCCGCAACACTGCAGACGCCGCACCGATCCGCCCGTCAACCTCCCGCTCCATTTGTTCCTCACTCGTGAACAAGACCCCGAGATACTTGAACTCCTCCACTTGGGGAAGGATCTCATTCCCGACCTGGAGAGAGCATTCCACCCTTTTCCGGCTGAGAACCATAGTCTCGGATTTGGAGGTGCTGATTCTCATCCCAGCCGCTTCACACTCGGCTGCGAATCGCTCCAGTGAGAGCTGAAGGTCACGGCCTGACGACGCTAACAGAACCACATCATCTGCAAAAAGCAGAAACCCGATTCTGAGGTCGCCAAATCGGACACCCTCAACGCCCTGGCTCCGCCTAGAAATTCTGTCCATAAAAGTTAGGAACAGAATCGGTGACAAAGGGCAGCCCTGACGGAGTCCAACTCTCACCGGAAACGTATCCGACTTACTGCCGGCAATGCGGACCAAACTCTGGCACCGGTCATACAGAGACCGAACGGCCCCTATCAAGGGGTCCGGCACTCCATATTCCCGGAGCACCCCCCACAGGACTCCACGAGGGACACGGTCGAACGCTTTCTCCAAGTCCACAAAACACATGTAGACTGGTTGGGCGAACTCCCATGCACCCTCCAGGATCCTGCCGAGGGTATAGAGCTGGTCCACTGTATAACGGCCAGGACGAAAGCCACACTGCACCTCCTGAATCCGAGGCTCGATTATCCGATGGATCCTCCTCTCCAATACCCCCGAATAGACCTTACTAGGAGTGTGATACCCCTATAGTTGGAACACACCCTCCGGTCCCCCTTTTTAAAGAGGGGGACCACCACCCCAATCTGCCAGTCCAGAGGCACTGTCCCCGATGTCCACGCGATGCTGCAGAGGCGTGTCAGCCAAGACAGCCCTACAACATCCAGAGCCTTGAGAAACTCAGGACGGACCTCATCCACCCCCGGGGCCTTGCCACCGAGGAGCTTTTTGACCACCTCAGCAACCTCAGCCCCAGAAATGGGAGGCCCCGTCTCCGAGCTCTCCGACTCTGCCTCTTCCGAGCACGTGTTGGTAGGATTGAGGAGTTCCTCGAAGTACTCCCCCCACCGACTCACAACATCCCTAGTTGAGGTCAGCAAAGCCCCGTCCCCACTGTAAACAGTGTTGACTGTGAGCCGCTTGCCCCCCCTGAGACGCCGGATGGTGGACCAGAATCTCTTCGAGGCCGTCCGGAAATCGTTCTCCATGGTCTCACCGAACTCCTCCCAGGCCCGAGTTTTTGCCTCGGCTCGTCTGGCCTGTCGGTACCTATCAGCTGCTTCTAGTGTCCCACTGGCCAAAAAGGTCCGATAGGACTCCTTCTTCAGCTTGACGGCTTCCCTCACCACTGGTGTCCACCAGCAGGTTCGAGGGTTGCCGCCACGACAGGCACCGACCACCTTACGGCCACAACTCCAGTCCAGGACATACGGCCGCAAGTCTGATGATACAACCACAAAGTCGATCATCGAACTGCGGCCAAGGGTGTCCTGGTGCCAAGTGCACATATGGACACCCTTATGTCTGAACATGGTGTTCGTTATGGACAGTCCATGACCGGCACAGAAGTCCAACAACATAACACCACTCTGGTTCAGATCGGGGGGGGCGTTCCTCCCAATCACACCCCTCCAGGTCTCACTGTCATTGCCCACCTGAGCATTGAAGTCCCCCAGCAGAACGAGGGAGTCTCCGGTAGGAGCATTCTCCAGTGCCTCCCCCAGAGACTCCAAAAAGGGTGGGTACTCTGAACTGCTGTTTGGCGCATAGGCACAAACAACAGTCAGGACTCGTCCCCCCACCCAAAGGCGGAGGGAGGCTACCCTCTCGTTCACTGGGGTAAACCCCAATGTACTGGCACACAGCCGGGGGGCAATAAGTATGCCCACACCTGCTCTGCGCCTCTCACCACGGGCAACTCCAGAGTGAAAGAGAGTCCAACCCCTCTCAAGAGGACTGGTTCCAGAGCCCAAGCCGTGTGTCGAGATGAGTCCGACTATATCTAGCCGGAACCGCTCAGCCTCGCGCACCAGCTCCGGCTCCTTCCCCAACAGAGAGGTGACATTCCACGTCCCAAGAGCTAGCTTCAGTAGCCGAGGATCAGACGGCCAAGGCCTCTGCCTTCGGCTGCTACCCAGCTCACATCGCACCCGACCCCCTTGGCCCCTCCCACGGGTGGTGAGCCCGTCGGAAGGGGGACCCACGTCATCATTTCGGGCTATGCCCGACCGAGCCCCATGGGCACAGGCCCGGCCACCAGGCGCCCGCTGCCGGGCCCCACCCCCGGGCCTTGCTCCGGGGGGAGGCCCCGGTGTCCCATATCCGGGCAAGGGATCACGAGGTCCAAATTTTTTGTTAATCATAAGGAGTCTTTTGAGCTGTTCTTTGTCTGGTCCCTCATCTAGGATCTGTTTGCCTTGGGTGACCCTACCAGGGGCTTAAAGCCCCGGGCAACATAGCTCCCAGACTCATTGGGGCACGCAAACTCCCCCACCACGATAAGGTGACAGCTCAGGGGGATTTAAATTATATTCATTGAAAAAAAAGTGTAAAACGAACATAATTAAACATTCCAGTAGTAATAAGATGTGTGAGATGACATTAATGTGGTACGTTTTAATTTTGCGACAGCGATGACGTAATTACCAGCGCCGAGAGTAGTGTCCGAAAGATTTTTCAGTTGAGCTCACGATATAGTGCACTACATTTATTTCCCTGTATAGGGAGTAGGGCATGAGTGAGTGATTTCGGACACAGTCTGTGTGTCTTTTCTCACACTGAGATACGAAAGTGATCCCTGCTTTGGCTGGTAATACAGAGTTATAGTAAAGTTAAACAGGCTGTAGATCTGAGTTAATATCTTCTGTTTTTAAAGATAATTGAACTATGATTAGATTAACTTAATTTTGGGATACATCGGAGTTAATGAAAGGAGTGAATTTCCTCCTGAACAGACATTTAATGAACACAAAAATATTCTGTCCACACTTACTGAAGCTTTTAGAAAATATCTTCACTTTGTTGGTAGATTGTCTGACACCACTGTTGTGTTCAGCTACTGTCACCTGGAAATACTGAATGAATGTGTTGACTGGTGATGATTATACTGCATTATCAATAGGGGTGGGCGATATGGCAAAAATATCATATTGCAATTTAAAAAAAAAAAATAAAATCACGATTTCGATTTTATCATAGTCTTAAATTAAAAAGTGAAAAACAGACAGTGTTGCAGAAGTATTTTTCGGCTGGGCAGCTTGTACCGCGGGTCAACTACTTGAAGCAGACGTTCGAACCACCTACTTTTCTACCGTCTTGAACGGTACCTTATCTTTTGCAAGATAAAAGGTAACTGCGTCTGTTACTGCTTTCTATCGCTTGCTTGACTTGTCATACGGAGTGCCTTTGTGCTTCTGGTGTGTCGGTGCATCAGCATAGAACTGCAATTTATGGAATGTGCCCGAGACGATCAGACGATCTCTGCAGTTTGACAGATCGTTACGGATTGTCTTCGCGTTGCAATCGTTCACGATTTAATATCGTCATAATGCCCACCCCTAGTTATCAATGTATGTTTTTACAGACCATTTTAGTTCAAACTTTCCATTCAGACTGAAATATTTAAACTGTTTCCAGTTAAAGCGGGTCTCCCATGTCAGCAGAAAGTATTTTCTTATTTCTGGATATCCCCATTTTACTGTACTGTTCCTGTGGGATGTGTCATGATGAGATTAACTGGATTATAGCTACAGTTGGGTTCTGGTCCTTATCTGGGGGTAATTATCCTTGGCGGTGAATGAATCGAATCATTGGCACAAAGCATGTCATACCCCGGTACGATAGGTGGCGCTGTACCCGTTTCAACTATCGCTAATAGAGCCACTTCCTGTTGACGTCTTCACCACCAACAACAACAAACTCAGGCATTCAGAAAGATGGCGAACGCAGAGCGAGATGAAGCTGCGTCCCTCTACATTGTCCTCAGCTGGAAGAATTTAACTGACAACTTTCTTTAGACTGACTGAACTGTGACCCCTGCTACTGCTCTGACTGGTGAGGACCAAAATTTACTTTCTTGATGGATGCGTTCCTCCACACACACACACAAAATCATACACCACAGGGACCAGAGAATAAGAAGGGGAGGTTAGGGGATGTAATCTGGCCAGCCTATAGTCAGCTAAGAAATTAACTAGTCCAGTGTCAAATGACCTACCGAGCTATGACTTTTATGGGCAAGCGACACCAATAAATAGATGAATAAAAAAAAGAAAAAGGTCTCGGACCACCGGGCAAAAATCCAGTGTGGGCGGTCCGTTGCTGGTGGTGAGGACATAAGACAGGAAGCAGGAATATTTGCAGAAAAAGGCAGAAGTTACTCCAAATCTTCACCCCTCATCCTTTACACTTCTGAGTTTATTTGATAAAAAATACAACTTAAACACCTTTTCAAGGTTTGGGAACTTTGAAATGATATCTCAACATGAAGCTGCTTCACTGAAATACTTCTGATGAACATAGGTGTCTAATGGATGTTCTGTTTGTGTCTTCCAGGTGTTCTGAGGACCATCATCTCCCTTTTTCCATCACTATCAGGTGCTCTCTCTTTCCTCCCATCATCCAGTTCTAATTTGGAAAGGCTTTGTCTTTCTTCTATCTACTCTGTCTGATTTACCAGTGTTTCTTCAAACCTGGTTAAACCAGTAACGAGTGTTTCCAGTTGTCCACAAACCTGGTTAAACCAGTTACCAGGGTTTCCAGTTTTCTACAAATCTGGTTAAACCAGTAACCAGTGTTTCCAGTTTTCTACAAACCTGGTTAAACCAGTAACCAGTGTTTCCAGTTGTCCACAAACCTGGTTAAACCAGAAACCAGTGTTTCCAGTTTTCTACAAACCTGGTTAAACCAGAAACCAGTGTTTCCAGTTTTCTACAAACCTGGTTAAACCAGTAACCAGTATTTCCAGTTGTCCACAAACCTGGTTAAACCAGAAACCAGTGTTTCCAGTTTTCTACAAACCTGGTTAAACCAGTAACCAGTGTTTTCAGTTTTCTACAAACCTGGTTAAACCAGTAACCAGTGTTTCCAGTTTTCTACAAACCTGGTTAAACCAGTAACCAGTGTTTCCAGTTGTCCACAAACCTGGTTAAATCAGAAACCAGTTTTTCCAGTTTTCTACAAACCTGGTTAAACCAGTAACCAGTGTTTCCAGTTTTCTACAAACCTGGTTAAACCAGTAACCAGTGTTTCCAGTTGTCCACAAACCTGGTTAAACCAGAAACCAGTGTTTCCAGTTTTCTACAAACCTGGTTAAACCAGTAACCAGTGTTTTCAGTTTTCTACAAACCTGGTTAAACCAGTAACCAGTGTTTCCAGTTTTTTCAAAAACCTAGTTTATCAGTAACCAGTGTTCTCAGAATTTTTTTTACCAGAGTCCTGTTTTACCAGAGTCCTGTTTTACCAGAGTCCAGTTTCACCAGAAACTGGTTTTACCAGAGTCCTGTTTTACCAGACTCCAGTTTCACCAGAAACTGATTTTACCAGAGTCCAGTTTCACCAGAAACTGATTTTACCAGAGTCCAGTTTTACCAGAAACTGATTTTACCAGAGTCCAGTTTTACCAGAGTCCAGTTTCACCAGAAACTGATTTTACCAGAGTCCAGTTTTACTGGAAACCAGTCTTTTCAGAAACCAGCTGTTGAAGAGAACAGTTTTGCAGATCAACCTTTATCAAGTGTAAAAGGGCTTGATTTGGGTTTTACCACTTTACTTGACTTCTGACTGTCTGATAAGAGAGCATCTGAGCTCTCCTTTTCTGTCATATTTCCCTCTCTCTCACCACATATTGAGATCTCTGAATTTGATCAGAAACATTTCTCGAGTCATAGATTACTCCTCCACTCTTGGCATAAAGTTGAAAACATTATATTGGCCAATAAATAAATTTGAAGTTTGCTTCTTAAAGACAGCATTTTTCAGTAAACTGATTCACTTGGACCTAAACTTGAAAAGCTGATATTCCACCAGATTGGTTTGCTTAGAGATTAACCAATATTTTGTTCTCCAAATACAGAAGTATTTGAATACAGTTTAAAGCAGTGTCCATCAGTGTGAAAAGGTAGAAAAAGTGTCTATACAAGTAAGTTTGGTAAACTGAAGGCTTGAAGAATAAATATTTTACCAGTGTTCAACAAGACTTTATACACTTAATACATTTCTCAGAGTTCTTTAAAAGTGAGTACGATCTGCTGCATATTACATATTAAACAACACAGAACTGTAGATATTTTTACTTTTCTGTTCTACAAGAACAATTTACACTTAACATGTGAGCTAACTCACAGATAGTGATTGTGGATCTGACAGACCGTATATTCTGGTGTAATTTACTTTCTGATTGTATATTTTCAGAGTAGATCTTTACAGTTCCATTTCAGTGTTACAGTTTTCGCAGTGTCATACTTGATATTTGGAATAAAATATCCAAGAACCACTGACTGTAAAAAGTTGCAACTCTCCTAATTGTATATTTCTTTGGTATTTTAAACCAAATGTAACGAAAAGTTTGGTCTATTTACATCTTCATATAACTAACGTCTTGTCCTACCCTGAGTTTGTTGGTGACATCACTACAAATAAAGTTTTGAGGCTTTGAAGCACAGTAACAACGCCAAGGAATGGTCAACGTTCTCAGGCTCAGAAGCTCAGGTGGCAGAAGGAGAAAGAATCTCGGAGTGAACAAGCAGAAGGTATCAGCTGTCAGAGCAGCACCCTGGTGTCACAGAAGGTATCTTATGCTGAGGTTGTAAAGAGAGATCATCACAGTGATGATGTGTGTGTTGGAGAGTCTTCTGATGGACAGCAGGGAAACAGCAGAGGTCAGACTGCAGTTTCTGATAGGAACACTGTCATGAATGCTTTCCAGCATGATAAAGAGCAACAGGTAAAGCAGAGTGTGCCTCAGGTGTCTTATGCTGACATGGTAAAGAGAAGACGTGATGCAGCTGGAGCGTCTCATCAACACAGTGTGAATGTGGAACCTCAGCCATCAGTGACACATGTCTGTGCCTCACGCAGTCAGGCTTCATTAAAATATGGAAAATACAGGAACAGTCAGTGTGTGGCCAACAGTTTGGTGTTTCTGTCGTTTCATCATGAGAATGAAAAGATTAGCAGAGCAGATCTTGACCTAGTTCTAGATAAAGGTGATGCTGTGTACAGACAGGCCAGAGAAAGGTTTCCTAACAGTGTCCATTTGGCATCTGATGAACTTCCAGATGAAGTTAGTGCACGCAGGTCAAAGTATCAGGTGGACTTGACTCAGCTGTCTGTGTATGGAACATTTGGAGGTGGAGAGAGGCTTCTCAGCCTTGAACATGGACTGAGCTTTTTGTCATCAGATGTACAGTATGGGCTGCTGATCATGGCAGGGTTATGTGTCGCAGTTTTCAGATGCAGATCTGGTCAGTACGGATACTTTGACCCACACTCCAGGAACAAAGATGGACTGCCACTGTCACCCAGGCTGTTGAACTTTGGTACTGCTGTGATGCTGAAATTCACACATCTGAGAGGCATGATTGACAGGATCAAGTTGTGCTACACAATGTTTGACATCCAGTCATCTTGTATATATGAACTCAAGCCTCTGTCATTTTACAGTGTGAACACATCCAACCAGAGAAATGCTGTTTCAGACACAGACTGCAGACACACAGCTGTTGATGCACCTCCTCTGTTAGATGAAGCTGTCAATGAATCACACACACACACACACTGCCACTGATCAGTCTGAGAACATTTCACCAGAAACTGACACAAATGCTGTTCAACGAGAAGTTGAAATTACCCTCCTAACACTGGCTTCTCCTGCACATGAGTTTAACTTGACAGCAGAAGTGATGAACCCTGTTGTAGATGATCTTTCTGATGATGTAATGGAAGGTGTGTTCACTGATATCAGTTTAACATCTGCTGTTACACAACAAAACATCACATTTCCTCCTACTAGTGCTGAAAAAGAAGCGACAACTGAATCCAGTTTCCTTGCATCACATGATGCTACCTGTGAATCAAACGTTTCACCCTCAATAAGAAACAATGCGTCCACTGAGCTCTCTGATACTGTACTGATGGGAATCTCCTGTAAACTGTCAAAGGTTGGAAAACAACACAGACAAAAAATGAAGCGGAGACTAATGATGAAAGAAAAACCTCGACTACATCAAGAGAATCAAAAAAGAAAGGAAAGGGAAAAGTATGCTTCAGATGAAACTTTTAGAGCAAAGAAAAGATCTTACTCAAACGTGACATATCAAAATAATCTTGATATGAGACAGAAGAAAACCCTGCACAATATTAATAAGTATAAACACAACTCTGAATTAAGGGAAAAACATAAATCATACATGAGAGATTCTTACAGGAAAAATCTGAAAGTCAGAGAAAAAGAGAGAGAGCATGAGGAGTTCCTACAGGGAAAATGCTGAATTTAGACAGAAACGAAAACAGTATCTGAAGCAGTATGTTTCTAATAATTATAGAACAAACAAAGTGTTTCGAGATAGAAAAAAGATGAACATCAGAAACCGTTACACACAAAGTGTAGCTTTTAGACAGAAGCAGATGATCTACATCAGAAACCGTTACAGTCAAAGTGAAGCTTTTAGACAGAAGCAGATGATCTACATCAGAAACCGATACAGTGAAAGGGAAGCTTTTAGACAGAAACGGAGATCTTATATCACTCATCGTTATGCAAATGACAGAGTATTCAGGCTCAGACACAGACAGCTGATGAAAGTACTAATGAGAAACAGATACAGGAACAGTCTGTCATTCAGGATGATGGATAACATCAGACGTGCTATGAGCATTAAAAGAAAATACAGACGGATTAACAGAAACACTGAAACAGAGACCAGAGAAGCACAGAGTCTGCAACATGAGACAGTTGAGAACAGATTGATCAATGAAGCCATATCTGTGTTCAGATCTAATATTAAGGCTGGTCCCACTTATGTCTGCACTGTGTGTCATAAGGCCTTGTTTCCTAACCAGGTACGAACCTGCACAAGGTCAATTTATGGCAAAAATCCTAATGTGGTTACACAGTGTCTGACAGGAAATTATGTTCATGTTTGTGATGAAGCCTGCAGAAATGAACCATGCACAGTTCCTGATGAGAGAAGGATTTGTCACAAGTGCCACGCTCATCTAAAAAAAGAATGCATGCCAAGCCTCGCAGCAGCTAATAAGCTCCAGTTGTCTGAAATTCCCAGCGAACTGTCAGATCTGAATATTCTGGAAAGACATTTGATTGCTAAGTGCATACCGTTTGCAAAGATCATTCCTCTTCCAAGAGGCAGACAAAGACTGATCAGGGGAAATGTTGTGTGTGTGCCATCTGAGGTCCAAGAAACAGTCAATGCATTACCCAGAATGAGGAGTGAGTCTCAGGTGATGAGAGTGAAACTGAAAAGACGTTTGTCTTACAGAGGGCATCAGCTTTTTCAGACAGTAACCTGGTCTAAACTAGTCTCTGCATTACTGAAACTGAAGCAGGTTCATCCAGAGTATCAGGACGTTACTATCAGAGATGAAGCGGAACTCTGTGACCCAACACTTCCTGATGATGATGATGATGAGGATAGTGATGTCAGCATGGGGCAGGATGACTATGATGATGCAGATTTGATGCAAATTGACATGTGTGAGAGAAATGCACTGTGTGAGGCAGAAAATTAGCCTGAAAATGATCAGAACTGTGAATGTGAACAACCACAGCAGCAGAGAGATGATGGAGATGAAGGTGATCTGCCAAATGGAGGGTTTGCTTTAGAATCATGCCTTCAGCCTCTTGACATATCAGAAGAGATCCTCTGTTACAGTGATAACACTTATTGTGTGGCACCTGCGCAAAGAAATAGTCCAGTTAGCTTCTTCAGGACTCCAAATTTGGAATCCATGTCATTCCCTGTCCAATTTCCTATGGGTGAGAACACATTGGACCAAATGAGACACATTAAAGTCAGTCCAAGTGGATATTTCAAGTCAAGGCTTTTTAATGTGGATGATCGTTTTGCCAGAGACCCAAACTACTTGTTCTTTGCACAGTTTGTGATAGAGATACACTTGGCTAATAACAGCATGATGATACAGCTGAGAAAAGGTAAAACTATGACCAGAGATGGACGCATGATAACCTCGGGCATGTTACAAGACAAACGAGAGGTTGAGAGACTGGTGAGAAATAAAGATGCAGTCAGATTCATGCAGCCACTGAGAGGGACTCCAGTATACTGGGAGAAAACCACTAAAGATCTGTTTGCCATGATCAGACAGTTGGGAACTCCGACGTTCTTCTGCACATTTTCAGCTGCTGAGTTCAGATGGCCTGAAGTGATTGAAGCAATAAAGAGACAGCAAGGAGAACGGGTTGATTTTGAATCACTTGACTGGACTGTAAAGTGTGAGATTCTGCGATCCAACCCTGTCACCTGCATGCGTTTGTTTGATAAGCGTGTTGAGGCACTATTCAGAGATCTGCTGCTCTCAGATGCTCAGCCACTGGGGAAAGTGATTGACTTTTTCTACAGAGTTGAGTTTCAGCACAGAGCAAGTCCACATATTCATGCAATGCTTTGGGTTGATGGAGCACCTGAACTGGATGTTTGTGATGATCAGACTGTGTGTGATTTTGTAGACAGATACATCTCAGCACAGCTGCCTGACCCAGAAACACAACTGTTCCAGAAAGTCTCTGAAGTTCAGAAGCACAGTAAGAACCACACTAAGAGCTGCTTCAAGAGTGTGAACTCTGGTTGTCAGTTTGGTTTTCCCAAGCCACCCTGCACAAACACAATGATCACCAGATCCGGTGAGGATGATAACACTGGAACTGCAAAGAGCAAACTCAGACCTCTGCTGCAGCTGCTGAATGAACCTGAAATTGCTTCCTTGAGTCTAGAGCAGGTCCTCTCTCGATGCAACTTGACGCTGGCAGAGTATGAACGGTGCCTTCAGAGTATGAACAGAAAGACTGCAATCTACCTGAAGCGTGATCCCAAAGACAGCTGGATAAACGGGTACAACCCACATCTGCTTAAAGCCTGGGACAGTAACATCGATGTGTCCTTTATACTGAATGCTTACTCGTGTATACAGTATCTGACCAAATACATCACAAAGAAGGAAAGTGGTCTGTCAGAGTACCTGAAAACTGTCATGGAGCATTCCAACATGGACAGAGTTAATGAGTGTGATGAGATGAGAGCTGTCATGCAGGCTTACTCAAAAAAGAGAGAGATCAGTGCTCAGGAGTGTGTGACTCATGCATGTGGAATAAAGCTGAAAAAGTGTTCACGCAGTGTTGTGTTCGTTCCTACTGATGACAATCCAGTGAAAATGAGCCGCCCCATGTCATTCTTGGAGGACACCCCGTCAGAGTCTTGTAATATGTGGATGACGAGTTTGAGTGACAAATACAAAGCCAGACCTGAGACACCAGAGTATGAGGAGATGTGCTTGGCTGATTTTGCTGCTACCTGCAGGTTTGTCAGTGCAGACCACTCAAAGCGTGATGGTGTTTTACCACCTCTGAATGAGCTGGGATTTGTCTAAAGGAGGAAAAATGATAAGCCCTCTGTCATCAGATATTACCACTGTTCAAAGGAGAAACACCCTGAGCAATTTTATGCCAGATTACCGAGACTGTACCTTCCTCACCGATCTGAGTATGAAATAAGAAGTGCTGATCTTCCAACCTACGAGTCTTTTTACAGCTCTGGCTGGGTCCAGCTACCAGGTTCAAACCGTCCTGAGAGTGTGAAAAGTATTGTCAAAGCAAACAGAGACAAATATGAGAAAAACACTGAGGAGATTGAGAATGCACTTGTAGAGTTTGAGGAGAGCAGAGACCATGTGATTGATGAATGGTGTAATCTTGCTCCTGAATCTGAAGTTTTGAGGTTGCAGTGTGATGATGAACTGCAGGAAAGAGAGCCAGACGATGAACAGGAAAATGTGCCCGACTATTGTCCTCAGTCTGCTGCTGTAACAGAAATGAGAGCCACCAGAGAACCCCCCGCTATGGATCCAGCTGTGCTACGACAGATGTATCAGAACCTGAACCAGAAGCAGGCCTGTGTGTTCTATGCGATCAGAGACTGGTGCAATAAACTTGTGTGTGGCCTAAATCCAGAGCAGTTTTTCTTCTATGTTAACGGTGGTGCAGGAACAGGAAAGTCACACCTGATCAAATGCATTTACTCAGAGGCATCTAAGATACAGAGCAAACTGCAGCTCTACTCAGAGGAGTTTGACATATCAAACCCAACTGTTTTACTCTCTTCTTTCACTGGAACTGCAGCCTTCAACATCTGTGGCACAACACTTCACTCTCTCCTGAAGCTTCCACGCAGTCTGAAACCACCAATCCAAGGACTTGGTAACCAACTGGATGAACTCAGATCTGAACTGTTTAATGCTCAAATCATCATAATCGATGAGATCTCGATGGTTTCAAAGCCTCTTTTTGCTTATGTGGACGCACGACTGAAACAGATCAAAGGCAATCAGAGAGCGTTTGGTGGAATGTCAGTTTTAGCTGTTGGAGATTTTTATCAGCTGCCACCTCTGCGACAGTCTAAACCGCTCTGTGTACACGATCCAGCAGATATTGACCTGTGGCAGGAACATTTCCAGATGATCACTCTGACTGAGATCATGAGGCAGAAAGATGATGTTGCTTTTGCAGACGTGCTGAATAGGATTCGGGTGAAACAAAAGGCAGATGAGCTGTCTCAGGCTGACAGAGATTTGTTGTCACAGGCCATCACTGAACCAGCGCGTTGTCCCACTGAGGTTCTGCACATTTTCCCCACAAATAAGTTGGTTGATGAACACAACTCAGCAACACTGGCTTTGTTCCATTCCAATATTATAACGATAGATGCAGATGACTTCCAGAAAGATCCCCGAACAGGCAGAATGGCACGAAAAGACACGCCATGTAAGGGAGGTCGAAATGATTTAGCAGACACTCTGAAAGTTGCTGAAGGCGCTCGTGTCATGCTCACCAGAAACTTTGATGTTCAGAATGGTCTGGTTAACGGTGCTTTTGCCACACTGATGAGCGTAGTGACTTCTGAGGATGATCAACACATCACTAAGCTGGGCCTGAGGATGGATAATCAGAGAAACCAGAGTGGAGCTCCAGAATCTGCCAATCATCGAGAGAGCAGAGGAGAAGCTGAAACAGAACGGAGTGGTACGTAGACAGTTTCCTGTCAGGCTGGCGTTCGCGTGCACTGTCCATAAAACCCAGGGCCTCACAACACATGCAGCTGTGGTGTCACTGCAGAAAATCTTTGAAGCAGGTATGGCTTATGTATCTCTCAGCAGAGTGACGTCTCTCAGTGGTCTTTATTTACTAGATTTGGATGAAAAGAAAATATACGCCAATCCTGAAGTGACTGCAGCGCTCGAGACCATGAGACACGCCCATGTGGATCACATGATGCCTCTTCTTCAGGTGAGAGACACAGTAAACAGGCCCGACACTCTGACCCTTGTTCATCACAACACAGAGGGACTGCCATCTCACATCGGTGACATCAAGAGACATCATGAGCTGTGTCTAGCAGATGTTCTGTGTCTGACAGAGACTCACCTGCAAGGCTCTTTTGTTGCAGACAGTCTTCAGCTGGACGGCTACAACATGTTCAAACGCAACAGACACACGTCCTACACTAACTATCCTCAGATGGCCAGCAAAGGAGGTGGTGGAGTTGCTGTTTATGTGAGAAACCACATCCAGGTGCGTGAAAGACAGTATTTGCATAATGTGACTGATCTTGAGTTTGTGGCTTTGAAGGTTGAGGCTCCATTCTGTGCAGTGATTGCAGCTGTGTACAGACCTCCTGACTACAGTCTTGAGACCGTTCCTGGAAAACCTGGTAAGCCTTTTGGATGCACTTGAGGTGTTGGACTGTCACCCTGTTATTGTGTGTGGAGACTTCAATGAGAATCATTTGCACGGGTCAACAAAGCCAATTCGAGAGCTGTTTCAGTCTAAGGGATATGTACAGCTGATCACCTCTGCCACCACAGACAAGAACACACTGCTTGATCTCATTTTAATTTCCCAGCCACAGCGATGTCTCCAGTCAGGTGTCATGAGAACGTATTACAGCTATCACAACCCGGTGTTCTGTGTCCTGTCCACCAGTGAACCATGAAGAGGTCGGTGAGTCTTAGAAATCATGAAAAATATAAAAAACGATTGTCTGAAGTTTGAATTTTTGGTGAAAAGATAATGTTATAGAAAGTATAAAGTATAAAGAAAAGAATAGTTTTATCACAAAATCTGAAGAGCTGAATTATGCTATTGATATTTAACAGAATCAGATACTGTCATTTTTCTCAATATGGAACGTTTCTCCTCATAACAGAGTATTTACAGCTGATATAATAGTTATAATATAAATGTTACTATAAATGAAATGATGATGATATATATTAAATGATATATTATATATTTATATATATCACCTTGTTGTGGCCTGTGCATTTATCTGGGTGGGTTGGGTCAGGGTTGATAAATGCATAGGCCACAACTGTCTGATCAGCTCTATAAAAGCTGCTACATTTACCAGAACATAGAAGAAACATCAGAAAACATGAGCTGCATCTAGAGCTCATGTTTTCTGATGACACCAGCTGATACCCCACTGGGGTGGGGGTAAAGTGGGTTGAGGGTGGGGTGGGCGGTCAAAGAACTATAACTATGTTTTATAACTAAAACTGTTTAGATGTTTAGCTTTATTCCTCCAGACAGGAGACATGTTCTCCTGTATCCTCCATGACAACAACCTCCATGACAACATCCTCCATGACAACATCCTCCAGCACCAGCTCCAGCACAACAACACACTTCAACATCATATTCATGAACTGTCAGTCCAAACCAGAGCCATCACAGAGCAACTTCCACATCCTGCCATCCCAGCCTTTCTTCAAAGCAGAGGATAAAATGGCCCCTGTTAACCCTCACCCGACCACCTGGCTGACCCTGAGAAAAACCACACATCATGCTGCCTCAGACCACCAGCAACAGTGAACTCAGCACTGCTGCATCACACAGAGACATGTCCTCCTCCTGCCAGAGACCAGGGTTCTTCTCAGCTGACAGAAGGTAGAGTGGAGATCTTCTCTTTGGAAAGACAAAATATTAACTGAAATACTCTGAGTATGCTGTTTATTCGTCTGTTAATATCATGATTATGAATCTCTTCATTCATATTACAGATCACAGTATCTAATTCACAGTTCCCTTGTCTTTCTTTAGGCCTTCCTGTCCTGTGAATCCTTCATAGCTGAGACCCTCACAGATGAACAGAAAGTTATCATCAACACTTCTGAAACATTCACATGTTAAACCTCACTGAAAGGAGATGGTTTGTGCTCTGCAGCACTGTTCAAGGTATATACTTATCATGCATCATGTGACCTTTCACCTTGTGTTTTTAAAGACTAAAGTTCATGACAATATTTGTCTTGTGTTGTTTCCTCAGGATCAGTTCCACCTTCATGGCTGCATGTCATCATCTTCCTCTCCAGCAGAGACAAACTGCTGTTGACTCTTTGGTTGGTGGTCAGATGTCTTTCCCCCGTCTTCACACACATCCATAAAGGACGTGAAGGGGACCAAGGGCCTCCTCACGATGAAGGGGAACATTGTGCAAGTATGTTGATTCTGTTCATCACAGTAACACACTGATGCACTAACTTTGATCAACATTCCCAGTAATTACAATGTGTGCACTGATCTTCTGTAGTTTTATTGTTGAATCAAAGCAGAATTATAAATGTTTTACTTAATAAAAGCTGTCACTATGACATGTTTTGTTTTAACCACATTAATAAGTGCTTTACTGTGTTATTTAGCTGTCATCTGTGAGGATGATTTGCATCAGGAGAGAGGAGGTCCCACTGCGTCAGCTAAAGCTGCAGCAGGTCCTCTGTGCAGCATCAGGCCTTCATAATGAGGCTCAAAGGTAAAAACACTCCTGGTTTCCTCTTGAAGGACTGTACCCATCTTTCCAGTGCTGCAGCGAACACTGAGCAGGTACATGGAGGCAGCAGTTCAGCAGCCAGTGAAAATGAAAAAGGTCACATGGTGAGAACACTTTACATCTTCACACTGACTCTGTGCTTCTTTGACTCTTTAGTTCGCACCATCACATTCAGCAAACAGCAACCACATAAAACTGAACTGTGGACAAAATGGAGGACTCTGAGTAACAACACTCATTTATCCTGTCCATCTGTGTAAATGTGTTTATTTCATGTTTCAGAATAACGCACGAGTGTGTTTCCTCATATCTGGTCACTGTTCAGTAGAAAGTTTTACTCCTTCAGATGTCGTGTGCAACTGTACTTGTGAGCACACCAGAGAGAACTGATTCAGTCGTACCTGTAGCAGGAATAAGACAGGAGTCATTATGGAGAGCAATGTGTAATAATTGGTCACCTGATTATATTGTTGATCATGTTGCTATTTAAAAGTTGATCTTTTCTCAACTCTCCACCATATTCTAAACATTAAAAAAAATCTTCTCAATACTAAACAACTTTGAAAATGAAAATGGATGAAAACATAAACTGTTGAAGTCTGACACATGATTGTGTGAATCCTGTCTTAGTGTGGGGTATTAACTGGTATGTTGCTATCAGAAAGGCTTCCCACATTGTGCAGTTAGACCAGGCTAATACAAACCCCACATATATATATATATAAATATATATAAAAATATACAAAACAAATTCCAGTGTAAAGACATTAGTCATATATATAGACTTGAAAACTGAACCTCTTGGTGTTCACAGATGTTTTCAGAATGACCACCAGATCACACAGGCCACATGTAATGATGTGAGTGTTCCTGTGTTTGTCATTTTAGTAAAAAGGTGACTCAGATCTTTGTGAAACACTATAACATGATTAATGCACAGATTGAATCAGACTTTTAGTCAATCTGACCTGGAGTTGGACATATGAACCAGTGTGAACATCAGCCCTGGACTGAGCACCATGTGAAAAGCTTTTAGAGATACGGCTGAACAAAACTGTGAGTCATTGAAATTGTTGTATCTTTGTTTATCAGTGTTCAATAAAACACTGATAAAAAAAACATTTATTTGTGTATTTGGACAATAAGTAATAATGTAAATGATACAGGATGTTGGGGACTGTTCAGCCCTGCCTTTCAATATGATCACAGAAACCAATAATGGGAATTTAGTTTTTGTACTTATTCATTTTTCTATGTTCTTTGTATTATTTGGTTTTTCTTATTTAATATATCCAACAGTTTTAGGGTGAGACGTAAAGATATAATCTAGGAACGTGTTCACATAGAAGTACTTACAATCCAAATAACAACTTTTTATTTTATATATTTAAGTTTGTCCTTTTATATTTTCCACACGAAGAAGATCATTCCATTACTTTGACTGTTGGATACCAAACTTTACCAAATGACAGAGCTTATCCCCTCAACCCACAAACTTCTGTTTTTGTTGAAACTCACATGTTGTCTCATTCACCAAAGCTGCCGGTTTCACCATGTGTGTCTGTACATGTGAGGTTATCACTGACAGTAAGATACTGTGATCCATTCAGCAGTTTTAAATCCGAAATGAGTCATCTTACCTGTTTCACTTTATACTTATGTATGTGACTGTTTTATTTTCATGGATATTTTCTATTTTTAATATCTGTTAAAGCAGAGCATGTTTAGTTCATGTTTCAGAACAGTGTATTAGTCTTCTTTTGTTCTCCATCATTTTTCCAGTATTTTGGTTATCACTGAGAAAATGACATAGTCAAACTAAATAAACTTCTTCAGTGATCACATATAAATGTACACATGAAGTAAGTGGATAGGATGGATTTAGTAGTAATTATAGCAGGAATAAGACAGGACTCACACTCACGTTGTGTTGACTCATTATGGAGAGCATTCCTCACATTTGGGAATGCTCTCCATCATGGCTCCCTGCATTGATGATCAGGTTATTATTTAAGAAGTAAAAAAATTCTCAACTTTCCACCATATGGAAACTAATAATAGCAAAAAAGTTTATAGAACATTTTATTTGGCCATTCTAAAGACCCCAAAAAATTGCAAATGGATGAAGAAACACACTTTTGAAATGGAATTGAGTGAATCCTGTCTTAGTGTGGGGTATCAGCTGGTATTTTGCTTTGGGAATTATTTTCTATTATAATTAATGTTCATAGTAGTAGTTTTGTAAGTTTTCTTTTTTTGTAAAAAGATTAACATAAGAATATACATTTGATTAAAAATATTATTGTTGAAATATAACATAACATATCACATAATAATGGACATTTGAAATCCATAACAGACCCTTTTGTTTGTGAGGTTTTGTAATAATCTAAAAATATATCTTCTGATTAAATAGAAAGGCTGTATTGTTAATATTTTATTAAATATTTTCTTATGCTTTAAAAAACAATTATTGTGTCGCCTTCATAAAAACTGAACAATCATTAATCTTACAGGTTTTGGACTTTTGACTTATTATCTGCTTGAAACCCTTTTGTTGTTTTTAACCCTTCAGCTTTTCTTTGCTGACAGTTACTCCAGCCAACATGGCGGCCCTATTGTAAAAGCTTTATGCCAGCCTGTGTTATGTGTGCTCCTAATACAATGTAACATGACGTTTTCTGTCTCTCAGCACAAACTTCCATTATAAAGAAGCTGCACTTCTCTCCTTTAAACTGACAGTGAGGGATGTGTTAAAACTGCCATAAAACCTGTATTCTACACAGGACCTTGATGGAAATAGCTTAACTGTCTGCAGCATACCTTTCTGCTATTAACAGGTTAAATTGTCTTTCACTATGACTTAGAAATCTATTAAAGCAGCTGATTGTTCTGAAGAAGCACAACCTGTCCTCTGTGTATCTGGCTTAGGACGTCCTTCTGTGTGCTTTCCCTCATACTGGCTTGGTAAAACCTTACTGCTTTAGGCATCATGACTGTCATAGTTCATATCATGTTTCTTCTCTTTTCTGTACTCTTCTGCTTTCATAAAGCTCCATCTCCTTTCCAAAACACATTTCAGGCCTTCTGAAACTACAGCAAATCGTTTTCTGTTAAATGTTCACATTTTTCTTCAGTGTCTCTCTTTGTTCTGAATTTATTCACTTTTTTGTTTAACATTTTCTTCTCTTTCCTGTATTTTTCTGCCTTCATTTAGCTCAAGATGGCTTAAACATTCACATTTTTCTGCATTGTTTCTCATATTTCTGATTTTTTTTCCCTTTTAGTTTAGCATTTTTCTTCTCTTTCCTGTACTTTTCCAACTTTATCTAGCTCCAGGTGACTTAAATATTCACATGTTTCTCTTCTTTTTTAATTAACTTCTTGTTTTGCATTTTTCTTCTCTTTCCTTTAATTTTCTGCCTTCATACAACTCCAGGTCCTTTCAAAAACACCTTTCAAGTGCTTTGAAACTTCAGCTAATAACTTTCTGCTAAATTTTCAGCTTTTTTAGCATGGTCAGCTATCCCCATTCAGCGAATAAGCATTCTCACTGCTGTTTCGCAGGAACAGCTTTTTTCTAGTTTTTCTTTATTCTTAGTTCTTCCGTACATTTATTTATGCTTAACTAGTTCTGCTTACTTTAACAGATTTCAACCATGTTGGTATCAAAACGTTCAGCCCCTTCAGGAGATTATTGCTATGACTTTTGGTGTTTATAAATGTTATACTTTTTAAAAACTATTCAACTTTAATTCAACTTCTGTCCTTATTCAAATGAATGGAAACTGACTTCAAATCTTCAAAAACTTCCTCCTCTTTCCAACCTAACTAGTTGAGCATACATTCAGCTAGAGACACCATTCAAACTTTAAAATGTTCACAAGACAGTCAGCTATTACCAAATGATTCAGCTTTTTCAAATATTAAGCCAATTTTGAAATATGACAGTTTCAAAAACATGAACATTTTTGCTCCTTCTTGATTTTTATGCATGAAAATAGGGCAGTTTGGGGCTTGTTGAGAATGGCTTGTGTTGAGTGCTCTGTCGTGTTCAGTGCTAAATAACAATGTTGAAATTGTCAGAATGTGACTTTTACACAATACGTAGCTTGTGTTTTGTACTAAATGCTGTAAACCAATGCTGCCTTAGCTTTGTAAGCTACACTGCGAGCTCTCAGAGACATACATCAAATGTTCTCAACTGCTAAAGGGCTGGCTGAGGTGGAATCAAAGCTTTGCTAATTTACTTTTTTCCCTGATTAATCTAATTTAAATGAAGTAAGTTGTATTTTGAAATGAGCTTGCAGATTTTAGGAAAGCCATTTTAAGTGGCCTCATGATGATGTTATGTTATATCTGATTAATTAGAAAATGAACTGGCTTCGGCTCTGAAGCTATTTTAGTCTCTTCCTGTGTGGTGAACAGTTCAGGTTTTACTTTCCTCACTGACCTGTATAACGTCTGTCTTCACATTATCCATGTTCCCTCTGCTGATGAACATCTTTTTCTTTTCTTTTTATAGACTGATTTCAGTGTTGTGACGGAGCTTGTCAGATACCCTGTAAGTTGGCAACTATTGGTGAATTTTGTGTTTCCATCAATTATTATTCCTCATTCTCACTTATAGACGCTGGTGTTTGTCCTTTCATGATTTCGATTGCCCAACTGTGGTCCTGCGTCGTGGGCTCGGGCTTGTCCTGCATTAGGCGGCTACCCGTTGAACGCCGTCTGCACTCTACAGGCTCAGGCTACTTTGTGTAGCCTCTTATGGTGCGGCCCGGCTGCATGTCGTAGCGCCAGGGCAGCTGTATTGCCGTTCACCAGTCGCTTGGAAATCTGCTGTGGCCTGACGGGAATGATTTGATTTGTTGAACAACAGAAATCAACTTAGCAGTTGATATTAATATTGTTGATTATTTTGTACGTTCAAGTAATTGGACGTTGATTTATGACTTTTGATCTTTTAACTTTCTTTTGTAATTGGCACAGGGCACGGCCAGCTCCTGGTGGTGGTGGTGGATTTCCAGGGTGGTGGTCTTCTGTTGGTGTGTAGTATAATTTCTCGTCTTTCGTGCTTTTTTTTTGCTTTTTAGATTACTGCCCTGCCTGTCTCTCAACTCTGGGAGTTGAGCCAGAGAAAACTATGTCCCTCTTTCTTTGTATATGTGTGAGTAGCTGCTCGGCTTTTAATAATGATCCTTTTATTTTTATATTGTGGAATAAACTTGTTCCTTCCATGAGTTGTCTCGAGCCTCCTCTGTGGTGAACTTGTGTGCTTAAAGTGTAAACCCAGTTTGGGATGGTGGCAATAGCTTTGCTTCACCTTTTTGTCTGATCTCACTAATCCACATTTATCCCCATACTGGTACCGCCATAGTTTCTTGTTGTTAGATTGTTGTGCTCTTCCCTCCTCTCGTCTTTCTTTTCTTTTGTCTATTTTTCTCTGCAGGATGCCGAGAAAGGGAAGGAGAGCCCAGGCCGCCAAGGACCGCTGGAGGAAGTTCAACGTGCCAGACTCTGCATTTCCGGAGGTATATTTTTCTCAAATTAATTTATATGAATATATTAGACTTGATGAAAATAAATCCCTTTCTGTTTGTGCTTATCAGTCATTTGTAAAATATCCTGAGACTTCAGATTATAGATTGCCCTCACATTTTAGGTTAAATATGCAATTTGACTTAGTTTTAAAACAATATTTTTAATCACAGACCTTGCAGTGCACTGTAGAACCAACAGCTTTGCTTTGCACACATTTAGCTTACACTACTTTCATTCCTTATCTGTGCTGGAATGTAATTTTTACTGTGTCATTTCTCAATCTGTGCTGGATAATTGAAGTTATTCTTTGACCTTCAGGGCAGAGCGGTGCCAGGGACTGAGCTGGTTGCTAGCGCACGTATGTAATCTTTGTTTTTATTTCCACGTTCAGGTTCATCCATGTTGTATGACTGAAGTAAATAGTTACTTTCACTCCGTGTTACACAATTTGTTGACATATAACTAATTATTTTATCAGTAAAGGTTATTGTTTGTTGTGTTTTTCTCTTCATGGCAGATGGGACGGGGTGGCGTCACAAGGTGCGCAGGTGGCCGACCAGTCCTTTCAGCGAGAAGAGCCACAAGCATCCTGATAAGAAGGTATTTATACATATCTAAAGAACACATTTAATATAAGCGCTTATGATTGGTTACTTTCATTCCAGGTGACCTCTCTAGAAGTATTTACTGCCTCCCACTGACTGATGCCTTGGAAAGGCTCCTGCTTCTTCAGCCCTGTGTCCTTGTCCCGTCACCATGCCGGAGGGGCGCTTCTCCTTTGGTGTGATGTTCACTCCGGGGGCGTGTGCCAACCAGCTGAGGAAAGAGGTACTGTCCTGTGCTCTTCCTCAGGTTCCTGACGCAGTATGTGTCCTGGCTCCCAGCAACAACCTGATGGCCAGCAGGACTGTGGAGGAGGCGGGCGCAGCTTTTGGCCGTCACCTGGCCACCGTCTGCACCCGCTGGCCTAAGGTAAGCTCTTCAGGTTTACTTTGACATGAAGCATTGAGTTTCTCCGTTTACATCCTGGCATCATTCCTAATGACCCGTCATTGTTTTTTAAAGGTGTTCGTTGCTGACTTCGTCCTGCGGCTGACGGTGGATGAGGGCTACCAGAAACTCATTCGCCAGGAGTTTCACCGTGTGGCAGCCAGTTACGGTATGTTTTCATAAAATGAATGCATGTTCAGATGGATTTAGGAGGAGTTCTGCTTTATTAAGAAAAAACAAAGAACTTCTTATTTTTATCATATCCATTTTCCTGTTTTGAAATATGAACGAATTCTACATGTTTATCTTTATTGAAACATGTTTTCTCTGTTTGCCTTTAGGCCTTAAAGACTGCCACATGGCGGATGAGTTCCCTCTCAACCGTTTGGAGCTGTGTAAGTTTTTTGAAAATTAAAAAGACTAAAAGACTATTAGCATTTAACAGCTAAATGTGGGACGTGTACAACCCTGTTTAATCTCCTTTTTCTGTCCTGTTCTCCTTGTTTCTATAGGTCCACCTCAGTGACGACGCAGGGATGCCCATCCTTGTGCAGTTGCTGTGGCGGGCTACCTACGAGGCTCTGGAACCACCAGCAGTGAAGCCCCTCGTGCTTCACAGGGTCTCCCCACCATCACCCAGGATGCATCCTCGCATCATTAAAAGGTGAGGTGCCTGCCCCACGTCCACCTCCTTCGGAGTGGACGGTTGTGGGATCAGGTGCCAAGGTAAGAACTTGGACATTGTAGTCATGTTTTTAATGTTTTTATGTTAGATAAATGATGCTCTAATCATTCATCTTTTTTAATGTGGCATCATTTCAGTGGAACCAGGGGAAGCCGAGTTGTCTCTGCTTCACCCGACAGGAGGATGGTTCTGCATCATCTTAGTGATATTTTCTTTCATCACTTTAATCATGTAACTGCATCTGACGTTTATCTAACCTGATCTCTGTTTTCCTCCTTCCAGGTGGATACCAGTTCTGTGGTCTCAGGGGGGGAGTCCTTCTTTCCCCTGAATCCTCAGAAGTTCTCTGCTGAGATCCTGGAAGTCATGGAGCAGCTGGTTCCATCAGCCCTTGGTGCTGGTGTTCCTGCAGGCAAATGGGTACGCTGCTGCCTCCTTGTACATAATGGACGTTGTAATGCTGTGAAATTAGGTTCAGTCCTTAATCCTCAGATTAATGACAAAGTGTGACATCTTCATTAAGAGCCTGTTTCCCTGATGTTTGATCATGTCGTACATTTGCTCTCATTCGGCAGCGCCTGTGGAACATCGGAGGAAGCCCAGCCACAGGTTTGTAATGTCTTTGATCCCTTTGTGTTGCAGTTTGGTCAGACGAGTAACAGTCAAACTGACATGGATTTACTTTCATTCAAGGCTTTGTTCTTGGTTTTCAGGTGTCACCAACACCTACTGTTCCTGTGTCTGCTGGTGTGGAGGAAGGTGTGCGGATGGAGAACGTTGGTGCTGTCTGTGTTCAGAACATCCACTGAATTTTGTGTTTTCTTTTGTTTGGGGACCTCGGTTTCCTGAAGAAGTTCAGTTTGCTCTGCGCCTTCTTGCAGATGGTCTCAGTGTTGCATACGCTGAATCTTTACTAACTTATGTCATGTGTTGGCAGAGAGCTGAACGTCACACCAGACTGTTCAGGGGACACGAGACCAGACCCACCGTCTCTTCAGCTGATGAGGTAAACTTTATTCCTCCACTGAGTAAACGCAGGATATTTATAGTACAAACATGTTAATGGTGACATGTTGCTGATATCACTAAGTTATCACGAGTGTTAAGTTCTGTTTGGAATATCCAGGTTTTCATTTATAACCAAACATTGTGTCAGAATCCCTCCTGCTCCCCTCCTCCCCCTGAAAACGTATTTTCTTTTTACACTCCAGCTTTAGCTGAGTCAGCACAGCAGGCTTCAGTTTCTGATCCCTCTTTTTTTTTTTGTCCTTTTACTGTGTTTAACTGAAAAATGTGCATCTTCATGTGTAGTAATTGTTTCCTGTGTTATCTAACATCCTTTCTTCAAACAGATGGTTCACCCAGCGGCGGCAGCTCCTCCTCCTGCGGCGGCACCTCCCTCGGTGACGGCGGCTCCTTCTCCTCCAGTGGTGGCGGCTCTTCCCTTTGCGGCAGCGGCTCCCCCAGAAGGATCGGTGATGGAGGAAGCACCCTCCTGTTCCCATGTTGCTGCAGAACAGGTGTGTTTTTTTTATTTTCAAATTACACGATGAGCTTTATTTCACTGTGGGATCATGTGATTTTTCTTCAGGCGTCTCCACCTCCAAGACACTTCTGGGCAGACCATGAAGCCCCCCCCGCAGGACATACAGAGACTGAAGCCCAAAGCTCTGTAGAAGACCCAGTGCCAGAGACCAGCACTGGTGAAAATCTGGAATTCAACGTTGGAGACGTACCGAGTCTGACTGCAGAGGCAACAGGAGACGTGTCCAAGTTAAATAAACAACGGCGTCGCAAAGCAATTCGGAAAGTAAGTACACGCCAAACCCAGAAGCAAGAAACATCTGTCTTAAAACGCAAGATGAGAAGCGTGACAAACAACATTATGCCAGCCGTTTAGGATTATGGCGATGAGATCGAAATATGGTAAGGATTCTCGATTTCATAAGCAACAGCTGTCATCTTCCAAAAGCCGTTATCAACAGCTCCAGGAAAAAAAATCATGCTAAATGACCAGATGGAACTACAACAACCATCTGCAGGTGGAAGTGATGAACAGCCACAACCCACAGAGGCAGAAAAGGATGATTTACGTCCTGGTTTGGCCCTGGATTCTTGTATGGAGCCCTCTGACATAGCACAAGAAATTTAGTCCTACGGTCAAGGCATATTCAGCATCGCACAGGCCCAAGGAAACAAACCTGTTGGCTTCTTTTCAACACCCAAACTAGAAGCCAAAACCTTCCCTGTCCAATTTCCTACTGGGGGGGACACCATATGTGAGGCCAGATGTAAGGCTCTTCTCTGCAGACACTCGCTTTGCAGTTGATCAAAGTTATTTATTCTTTGCTCAGTTTGCCACAGAGACACACATAGCCACAAACAGCATGTCCATCCAGATGCGGAAAAGTAAACCCATTACCAGAGATGGACGTGTTGTCTCAAACAGGATGCTTCAGGACAAAGACTAAGTGGAAAAACTCATCAGTGACAGAGACGCAACTCGCTTCATGAGACCACTGAAAGGGACCTCGGCTTACTGGGAGAAAGCACTTAAAGATCTCCATGCCATGGTCAGACAGTTGGGCAAACCAACTTTCTTTCTCACATTTTCAGCTGCTGAAATTAGATGGCCTGAGGTTATAGAGACCATAAAGGCTCAACAAGGAGAACAGGTGGACTTTTCACAGCTGGATACAGGGTAAAGTTTCAGGCCAGAAGAAGTCCTCACATCCACATGTTGGCGTGGATCAAAGATGCCCCCAAATTTGGAGAACACCTGGAGGATCACGTGTCCAAATTTATCGACCGCTATATCACGTGCTGGATGCCTGACCCAGACACTGACCCTGAGCTTCATAAGAATGTGTCTGAGGTCCAAGTCCACAGCAGGAACCACTCCAAGTCATGCAAGAGAGGTAATGTAATCTGCAGATTTGGGTTCCCAAAATGCTTCAGTTGTTTCTTATTGTATCCTGTGTTTAACACAGGAAAATAACATTGGTTGGTTCATTATTCATACTTCATAACTCTACAGATATCCATCTGAATTTTGAGACTCATAACCATCATGTTATGTTATATGTTATGTTGTTTTTGATGTCTTTATATCCTAAGTTTATGCTACATCTTTACCCTTTATATCTTAACAAGTTATGGTGTTTTAGAATCCTCTGAACAAATGTTTATGAGACGGGGGGATGTAGGAGTCGAATTCCTCCTTGCAGGTCGCCTTACAAAATACGCCCAGGCAGACGTCACAACAGTTTCAGGCATACCATTGGCTGAAAGTGTAGCGTAGGCCTACGTCATGCCCTGCCTCCGCGAATCAAACTCCGGAAACCTTGAGGAAAAGTCAGTTATTGAACGGAATATTGACAGTTCTTGAATAGAATATGGACGGAATATTGAAAGAGAATATTGAAGGTCCAGATCAGTAGAGAAGATGAAGAGCAGAGAGCTCTAATTGATGGAATGAGAGTCTGGCGGAGAGTCTTTGAAAATGTCAGGAGAGGAAGATGAGATGGAAGAAGAAGGTCCGAACAAAGACAGAAAGGGAAGAATGTAGTGGAAAGATACGTTTTGCGTTTTTGTTCGTCCGTCATCCTGTCTCCTCTCTATAGCACGTTTTAAACTCTGCTGCTGCAGCTTCCTCACCTATTTTTGATCACCAAAAGGAGCCAGCGTTAAGCTTGTCAACCTTTTTGTCAATCTTTGGGGAATTTAAGTTCACCTCATCAGAGTTGGTCAGCAACCAAAACCAACTCGACCCTTCGGTAGTTTTATCATTATTTGCGGTGAATTCCGACACACTACCCCGTTCGTCTTCAAGTTACCAGAAGGAAGCCATTCTCCGGCGCAGGAAAGTGACCGGTCCAGTCCCTGAAAGTCAACCACAACGAAGGCCGCGAGACGCGGAACTGAGAGAGACCCAGTTGGACCTGTGGTTCGCAGCTGAACCGTAAGATCTGCCCTGTTCTTACATTTAAGACGGTATGCGGTGGGTGTCGAGAGAATTTGCTGTTAAAATGATAAATTAACCCAAGCGGTTAGTCTTTGAATTCAAATAATAACAAACCTAGACTATTTGAATGATTCTTTTCAATTCACTAAGTGTTTCTTATATAATCATCCATATTCAAAGCATTTCTCCTGTTGTCTTAAGGTTCATGTCTTTGGTCATGTCATTTTAATAAATGGTTCATTTATACATATATAAAATCAACCGGCTTTTGTGTTTTTGTGTTCTTTACGTACGTGTGAGTCCAACAAAACGAGAATTCACAAGTAGCGACTATATGAGACTGGAATTTATTAGTTATTAATCAATAATTGATTATTAATTTAACATACCAGAATCGTAAGATTCTGTCTTTTTCCTTCGATTGAAGGTGGTGCCCTAAAACGAGGTTAAATCAGGCTTATTCAGATAGTGAGAACTTTCGGATAAATCCTTATATCTTATCAGCTACGTGTGTCCGCTATAAATATATATTGTTGGTGCCTTGTGTGCTGGCAATATATAATTTGGCTACATAACACTTTAAACCAGCACAAGCTGTGAGCACAATCTGTAAGAGCAGTTATTGTTTGTGTCAAAGATGCAGTGAAAGTTAAAATACCTTAAGGAGTTTAAGTTTAAATACCAAGATTCTGGTCACCTTGCTTCTTTCTGGTACCAAGAAAATCACACCCATCTGCCCATTTTGCCCTCGAGGACTGTTGATCTGTTACCCTAAAAACTAAATCTTGAAAGTCCTGGAGAGGTACTTATTGGCCCACCCTAGATAACAATCTTTCAGGATTCACTGCAGTTTCCTTACCATTCTTGGGTTGGAGTTCATGATGATATAGCACTGGATGATGTTCTCTGATTCCTCCCGTGGGTTTAACACAATTTAGCCAACACTACTATTTTAAAAGCTCCAAAAATAGTGATGGATCCCTCCAAAACTGCATAGATCATTTATTGATAGATAACAGACAATTCTACTTGTAACAATCTCTTTTAGGGCCACTTGCTTACACTCTACACAACAAAGCACATATAATTGTATTTGTCATGCTAATTTTCTCATTTAAATGTTTTGTTTCTCTGGACCAGCTCAGCCAGGTCACATTATGAAAATAGTCTCCATGATCTATGTATCCAGGATCAGCAGGTAAAAACAAAGAATAGTTAGGTAGACAGTAAGGGGAATGTAACTTTATTTTTGAGTTTCAGGGCACTACAAATTATTTAAAAACTAAAACTTTTTTCATGCAGTATTAATTCATGAAAAAAGAAATCCAGTTTCTTGTAATGTTTTTTTTTCCACCATTTTTAAAAAATAGCTTATACATTAATAGCTTGGACATTACTGTGGTTTCAGGCACTATAGGGATTTGAAAATTACTTTGGAATCATTTCACTGGATTGACAAAAAGTAACAGGAAGCTCACAAGATTAACTGTAAAGCAAATGGAAAAATTACAATAAAACATTGACAAAAAAGTGGTGGATGTCTCTCAATAAAAGGCAAAATGTTGAGTTGATCATACTATCTGTGTGACAGGGCAGTCCTCAGGGTTGTCCAAGAACAGTGTCTGGAACATGTGGTTGTAGAAGTCAGGATGGTAGAAGCAAGCCCGCGTGCAGTCTGGGCTGAAGTTCAACTCCAGGATCTGAGGCTGCATGACCCGCTCACCTGACCCAGGATCAGAATTCATGTACATTTGTTAAAAAATAAAATAAAATTAAAAAAAAGTTAATAAATTACTCTCTAGAATGGAGCTGCATTAGAGGGAGCCTGTTGCAGTACTTCTGCAGCTTCTCTCCATTTGTTTATCTTTTTATTTATTTGTGAAACTTTTAAACTAATTTAAAAGACTGTATTGCAATCATTAATTGTTCTTCAAATGGTACCCTTGTGAGGATTAATAAGTTATTTAGAATTTACCACAATGCTACATAGATGAGGTGCGACTAAGTACTAATAGTGATTTTTTAATTTGATTTATGATTGCCTAATGACTTCTTCATGAGTTTGTGAATCAGTATTTTTTTGATTACTTGATCTGAAAAATATTTACCATTGATTACAACTTCACAAATTCTTTCTGAGATACAGTAGCCTATGTATGTTTTACTAAACCAGAATTATCAGCTCTTCACGCAGATAGTTTTGTGATATTTCATCTGTTCTGTCAACAAAATACCTGAATGATTCTCCAAGACTGGTAGTTCCAGTTATTTGCCAGGGGTCTGACATTGAAAAACTGGCAAGTGAAATTAATCTCACCAATTATCTCATTATAACAGATGCTACTTTGGCACCCATCATTCACCTAAACACTGTTGAAAACAAGTGCATCGTCTCAAGGCAGGAAAACTATGATCCCATATTAATACATTTGAACTTTAGAACAAATGCTTACCATTTTGCCCCTTACTCCACTTCAGCATGAGATCTACAGCATAGATTGCCCGGGATGGATGATACGGACAGATTCCATAAGGCGGCGGTCGAGAAGAAGCTGCTTGGAAGAGTTCCTTGAAAACTTCAAACAACTTTGCCTGAGAGAGTGTTTAGGGTAGATAGGTAAAATAAATCTGATTAATACAAGCATTCAACACACCCTAAGTTCATGTTTTGAGTTAGTTTCGGGACATATTTGATGATTTTCAGGGTAGTTAAGATGAGCTCATTCTGATAACACAGCTTTATAGATTAACAAATTATTATTTGCATCTCTAAAGGTCATTAACGCAGTGGTAATTTTGCAACCTGAAAGTATGGACATAGTGGTCTTTGCACGTGGCCCTGTTGCAAATATATTTATGGTTGTTTCCCTTCTAATGCACAATATTCAAGAAGAGGAAGAGCACTGAAATTATTCATAATTTATTTACCAAACTATTTTATCCATCCAGCCATTATCTTTCACTTATATTCTACTTATAAGTCGGGTTGCAGAAGCAATAGGTCCAAGAGGGAAACCCAGACATCCCTCTCCCCAGCGACATTCTTTAGTTCCTCCTGGGAAATCTTGAGGTGTTCCCTAGCTGGATGGGATATAAAACCCCTCCAGGTAGTTCTGGGTCTGCCCTGGGAACTCTCAATAGAACATGCCAAAAAAAACTCCAAAGGGAGGCAACCAGGAGGCATTCTAATCAGATGTCTGTACCACCTCAGCTGACATCATCCAGATGGTCGAGCCCCTCACCCTATCTCTAAACCTGAGCCAAGCCACCCTCTGAAGGAAACTAATTTTAATTGCTTGTATCTGCAACCTCAGTCTTTCAGTCGCTGCCATGATCTCGTCAGCATAGGAGAGGGTTGAAACGTAATTGAGAGCTTTGCCTTCCAGCTCTTCACTATAACGGACTGACATTACCTACTCCCCTCCCCCATAGAATCCCTTACCCTGATTTACTGCAGTAAAATAGCATTAACTTTAGCGCCTATCATGGCTGTTGTTGTTGCTGCGACAAGAAGGTCCTGCTAAATACTGGCATGAGTATAAAGTATTTGAAGGCAGAGATTCCTTGTGTCAAATTGATATTTGGAAAGAGGAAGATGTTAGAGAATACTTGCACTGTTACTCTTTGTTAACTGGGGGAAGTCAAAGATGACCTGAAATATTTGTCAAAAAATGGTAAAAAAAATACTCTGCTTTTTGCAGCTCCTTATATTTTGTTGTTTGTTTTATTTATGTCAGTTTTTTTGCCACACTATAGATTTCAATCAATAGCTCTGAGTGTTTTTGAACTGGTTGATGCCATGTAGATAAGCATAGTTTTGACATGTCACCCACAAAACTCCATAGGAGTTATTTCTGATTTGCAACCACACAGAAATTTGCCCAGGATTGTAAATACAGGCCTTAATGTGTACTATGATAGAATAGACAAATAACTAAAGAATCCTAGATCCTGCAATAGCCTTATTCCATTAAAGCAGCTTTGGTGCTGGTTTGGAGCCAGTACCTAAATGAGAAAAGGTTTTCTATTTTTGTGCAGTTTCACCTAACTTTTCCTGTAAAGAACAACTGCCTATTATACAGGAATACACAGCATTCTTACATTAATTTTACACTGTAAGAATACTGTTCCATATACAGTTTAAATTTTCTGCAGTAGTATTTATATAATGTAACTTGACTTCTGCCGTTTAACTTCAGGGAGTAACCAACTTTTTGAAAATAGCATTTTAATGCTTAAACCTAACAAACCAACCTAAAAAAGGACAAGTATTAGCCAGTGAAAGGATGTAAAGGTCAGCTTATGCCTTTGCTTTTGGCAGCCAAAAAATAGAAAAATAAATAAATGATTGGACGACACTACTGAATGTGAAACACAAAAGAGGGGACTTGAAATTGGGTGTACTTGATGCTGACTGAAAAATGAGTATACTCCACATATCCACGTAGTGTATACCCCACATACCCATGTACTGTATACCCTGAACTACACCACCAGGTTTCCAGGGACAATAACACTTTGAGTGAAGATACACTGTCTTTCTGCACTGTGGTCCTCTAAGGAAATTCTGAATACATTAGATAGACATTAAAATGATATATTGGAAGATATGTTTAAAGAAATGCTTTGGCTCTCAAACCAGTTGTTAGACAGTTCTAAGTAGAACTTGCTCTGAACTGGGTCTTGCACCTACCCGACATCAGCACATGACACATAATAAAAAGTTAAAATGTAATAACTACAAGTAGAGCCATTTTACTGCAGCTGAAACATAAAACTTAAAGTTTATAACTGTTGCTGGCTTAGGTGACCGTCAGCCATCCCTTTAGTTTTCTGTTACTAGTTTAGGAACTCCTCTGTTCTCTCTGTATGGTGTTTGCACATTGGGATAGGCTCAAGCCCCCTTTACCCTGAATTGGACAAAGCACGAAAGAAAGATTGACCGATATTCAAATTCAAAGTTTTTGAAATTGGATGTATTAAAAATGTCCACATTTGATTCTATTAGTCCATACTTACTTCCACCTCTTTCCATGGATACTGTGGATACTGCTTCTCAAACATGGGGATAAACTCATCGTAGTGCACCTATATAAAGTGATTCAAATTCAAATGTTATTACTTGACTTAAAACCATTACCGAAAGCAGCAGGAACTAAAAATCTCCAGAGCTGTTTCCAAAAAAACATTCAATTTCACTTTAGCAAAGTAAGAAATAAAAGACAATAAGGACCAGCCCATGTCACAGGCCAATTACAAAAATGGAAAAGTATGAGAAAATGTTGTGACAGTTTCCCATCACATGGTAAAGCACAGTAGGATTGGACTTGACATGCTTTTTTAATGCCTTGTTTATCATTACATACATTATCCCTTTACTGTGGGTGGGCTCAACTGTTTATCAGCACAGTTTGTGAAACTGTGGCAACACAAACAAGACACAACTTTGCTGTGTTTATCCATTACCTTGCACCGATTTAGCAGATGCTTTAAATCAAATAACAAGTGAGGACTATAGAAGAATACATAGTACTTACTGCACTTTATGAGTTTGCAACAGTCTTAGTCAAGAAGGGCTTAAACGCCTTTTAGAAGAGCTCAAAAATGACTAACCACTACGGACTCAACTCTGTCAGTGAAGAAACAACGATTTATCTCCAAATTCATCTTAAGTGTGTCGATGTGTGTGTACTACTGTAGACATGTTGTTAATGTTCACAAGTGATTCTCTTCTTTGAACAAACAGTGCTTTGTAGTGCTTTCATGTCACCATATAGCCAGTATAGCCACGGTGCACCTGGAACCTCGGCTGAGGTAGTACCAAAAATGTATCAGGTAGTATCAGTTACATGGTACCATCTACAATGGGTAACAGAAAAATAAGTAAGCTGAGCCATATCGTACCCTACAGTACCATATATAATGGGAAAGCAGCACAAATGGCAACAATATAAGAAAAAGCTACCTGTTTAAGCTCCACCCCCTCTGTGTAGTTCATGACAGTGAAGTGCTTTTGGTAATCGTCAAAATGATCCAATGAGAAAGGTCTAAAAAGAGATACAGATCAAGTCCAGGCAGAAAAATTTATTTATTCTCTGACATAAACATGAAACATCTTGATATCACTGCAAATAAAATAGTTCGCACAATTTCATGTTGTTTAAATATGGCAACATCTGTGCTGCTGAGGAATGACATGTTGGTCAGTTAATTACTGTGGTCCAGAGCTTGCCTCAAAACTTCTGGGAACTGATCTGTGGATACGCTGACCGTTGACCTATTTTTTAACCAATTTAAAAGTATAAAACTTACTAAGTGAGCAGGGAGGCACAGAAATCAGCGCTTACTTTGAGCCAATATAAAGCTCCATCAATTTGATTTAGACTATTACAGTAGTTAAAGTCTATCAATAAATAAAGACGAGTAAATAGAGCCCTGTTGAGAGTAAAAGGTATTTTTTTATTTTGTTTTTTATTTTGTAAATACAACAGTAATTTTGTGATGAAATACTTTGTAACTGTGGTTGTTTACATGCAATATTAACTGAAAATCTGTAGAAAGAACCATAAACTAAACTTTTAGTTTAGTTTATAATCTGAGGTGTCATGTCTGAGGTGTCATGTCACGCCTTCAGCGTGGAGAAACTTATGTCGCCCTATGTTGTATAATTTACAAGACACAGTAACTATTATAACTTTTTAAAAAGACAACAAATATAGGGACAAAGTCAATAATTCACAAAAAGTTATAAAGTTCAACCTTTTAAATACTACTTATCGTTGTTTGCAGTTTTTCAATATAATAACATGAAATATTTTAGGAAACACTTAAGTTTTCCAGAAAACCCTTAAGTTTTAGAGGGCTTTTTTAAACAAAAAAAATGGTCCAAATGGATTAATGCATCTATGTATTACTTACCTATTAGCAAAGCGAAGCCAGAATATGTTATAGGCATAGAGATGCAGAGGTTGCACAGAACGTAACATCAGCATGTAGCGAATGTCAAACTTCACCATTCCCACTTCCTCCCTGTTGAATAGCACTGGATCTTCAATGTACTTACAAACCACCTAAAAAAAAGAGAAAAGTTTCTAAATATAGGCATCTTTTTCTAGACCTGATATAAATTTGAAATTGATCAATTTTGACAGAATGCAAAATGAACAGTATCCCAACTTCATTATACCTCTCAGCCACAAGTAGCAAATCCTGACTAAGGACTTCCACAGGAAAGGACTTACGTGATGTTGCCAAAACCTTCTTGAGGCCCACTTTAAGTTACTTTAATTGATTCTTCAAACTCCTCAGACAACTGTGAGATGGAAATCTATATATATATATTTTGCTGTTATAAAGTCAACTTGTTCTGTTTGTGATCATCTCAACCTGAATAACATATCGGATAAATGTTTTTTTTTTTCTTCTAGAATTTGGCTTTTTTTGGAGGCCCAGCAGCAAAGCTGCGAAGGCACCCATTGTGTTAGTAGCTTTTCTTCTTCTTCTTCTTCTTCTTCTTATTATTATTCTACTTTCCGCTGCAATTGAAGTCTATGGCAGGCCCTAGAACACTATGGTAAAAAGTTTTGAAATTTGTCATGTATTCAGGACATTCCCATGGTTAACTTCAAGAATTTTCATGACCAAAATGTGAACTCTCTAGCGCCACCTACATGTCAAAGTTTGAAGTGCATTCAGCTGTATAACTTTGGACTCATTGGTAAAAATTTCACAAATGAGGTACCGTTGGAATCCTTGGATCAAGACGAGTCCTATGACTATGACTTAGAATTAGATTTTCCGCCATTTTGAATTTTATCAAAAACATTCAAAAAGCTTTTCAGGTCACGCAGATTGTCTGATTCCACGGGACTTGACACATAGAATCTTCAGACCAAGCCTCACAAAAGTTTACATGTGCAATTTTTAATTTAGCTTCCATTTGCCCGTAGTAGCTAATCAAACTCGGTGCCAACACACCAAACAGGAAGTGAGGCCATATCTTTGCGATACATTGATGTATTGATGCCAAACTTGGTCATGGACTTACAAAACCTTTTTAGCAGCCGCCCCCATCGCTGCTTGCTGCTATTTTTGTCCTTGATCTAGCCTCTGTGCCCCCACGGGGGTCACACTGTGGAACTGACACTAATAAAACTCCTCAAACATCGTTCAGCTGAAGGACACAAAGCCACCTTGTCAACATTTCAGCTTATGCAGCAACAGGTGACTTTCTGGGAAATCTCATCACACCTGATAGTAAAAAACTCTCAAAAAATATCTCTATCCCCTCTGGGTGTCTCTGATACTTCCAAACCATTAATTACTGAAGAAGGAATGGCAGCTAACTTCTGTTATACTTTTCAACCAAACTTAATCCTGTTGCTGCTGAAAAGCTTCCTGTGACATCACAGGTTAGTCTGATTTGACTCTTCAAGTTCCTGGTGCTGCTGCATGGATTATTTTGAAGAAGAAAAAATACAGGTACAATATAGTCCTACTTGATATACATCAATGAATAGTTGTACAGTTCTGTATCCTGCTATGTTTCTTCCTATTGTAATGTAATTCCTACCATCTGAGGATGATGAGGGGCAGGGCCATGATTGTACACTTGCTCTCTCTGAAGTTGGTCCTCACAGACCTGATCTGATGGATGTGCCTCTTGAAACTTCAGACCTCATTCTTTTGTGGACGGTTCTGTTTCCAGTTGATAAGACTACTGCCTGCTCTACCTGTCTGAAAAGTTTGCTTATTATCATTATATAAATGTCACGGCCAGAGAGGCCATTTCATATCAAAACTTCTCAAGGAGAAGTTGGGAGACAAAGAGAACTGTGTTTTAAGAAGGAATGTTGTCTCCCCACTGATTGTTATCCTTATAGCTCCCCAAATAAGGAGATGCCTCCAAACTCAGGAGATATACGAGACCTGGCCACATGAAAGCACATACAGGATTGTATGTATGTGTCACCAAATAAAAGAGCAAGGGAGGCAACCAGTCGTTGGAGAACTCTTGCTAAGCTGCAGAGTAAGTAAAATACTGAGGCCTCTGAGGGATTTCTTGGTTTCATGCCGTTGTCTGTGAGTGAATTTTTCTAACACTACCTCATCCACGCCCTTGTATGCTGCTAAGGTTTTCAACTTTATGATCATGATTTTGCTAGTTAATTAGTTTCACAGATGATAGGATTTTGTAGGGGACCTCCCAAAAGTCATTCATCTGTGGATTAAACTGAAAATCCAAGGCTGCCTTTCCAGGTAGCCATACTCCCAGCTCCATTCAGTAAAACCCACCTGGCACTGCAATCTCACTCTTTTTCCTGCCAGACCTCTGAGGACAGAGATCCCACAGCGTCTCCCCCTGCAGCCCCTCCTATTTCTCCATGCTGCTATCTACAATTAGGGAGAACAAAAGGTTTGATAACCTCAGTTGAATTTGCTCTCAAAACCTTCAGGGTTGACACGGTCTGTCAGTGGCCCTGATCACTTTCTGTCTCTCTCTTTCAACGTTCACAGTTGAAAAACCTAAGTTGAGTGTACAGCTGAGAGTCCACAGAGAGATGACCCAGATTTAGGGCACTTACACACCAGGATAGTCTGGGGGACTCTGTTCAGTTGGGCAAGTAATGTAAAGAATCTCCCACATTCATTTCATTCACACTTCATTTTTGAAAAAAGTACTGACCAGGAAAGAAAAAAGCATGAAAAAAAGAAAACTTGGCTCATCTATTTACCAGGACCAAAACCAGAAATATTTCCCCTTCAGCTGGCTTGATCTAATTTGCTGACGTTTTGTCCTTGTTTTTCAATTCTTCACACAATGTATACGTGAATCCAACGAGACAGAAGGCAATACCCGGATGCTGAACCTTCCAAACAGGCAGATAAAGGACCGACTGGACCCAGTTCAGACTTGCCATATAAACAGGCCAGTGTGATTTATCCACAAGTTCTTTAAACATACACATACACATGCACATAGTCAGTGGGGTTACATGAGTGCCATCAGACGGATTAATGGCTAAATTACAATAAGACTGAGTTATTCAGTTCATGTAGACACCTTAATGTGGCAAAAAAACGGATCGGATCAGGTTACTCGCGATCGGATTAAGACTCAGCGATAACTTGTTCCAAACGTACACCAAACGTGCATGTAGACTGCAGAAGCACGCTGTGGATTGGATGAGCGTTCTGCGCATGCTCGAGATTTTTCCCGGGATCGTCACCCGGAAGTTGAACGAGACAATATTACTGTTGTTGTCGTCGCTGTCGGAAAGAAATAAACAACGCAATGAAGACTGGGCCGTTGTGCATAGAGTTTGTGCAATAACCTTGCTCATCACAAATGAAATGTAGAGGGACATAGCTTCATCTTGCTCTTTGTTCGCCATCTTTCCCGTACCTCAGTTTGTTGTTGTTGTTGGTGGTGAAGACGTCAACCGGAGGTGACTCTATTAACGATAGTTAAAATGGGTACAGCGTCACCTACCATACCGGAGTATGACATGCTTTGTGCCAGTGATTCGATTCATTCACCACCATATATCCAAAGATAATTACCCTTACTCAGATAAGCAGCATAATCTGACTATAGTTATAATCGAGTTAATCTCATCATGTAGACACACATACACCCACTGCAAGATTAAACCTTTGTGTTAATTCCAGTGACTCTGAGCCACATTGGGAGAATTTTCTTTACAACTGGGTCCTTTGAGCCAAATCTCAACATCTTTTCTGCCGTCCAGGGTTGCAGCTGAAACTGTGCACGGGGGAGTCCAGGGCTTCTAACGAAAGACCTCCAGCTGAATTTCTGTTATTTAGAGGCCAGCTTCCACTGGAAGGGGGAAAAGTGGCAAGATCGTATTTTTGAATCAGTGACCAGACTCACTGGATTCATAGTAAGAAAGATTTTTGAGTTACTAAAAATAGTGTGTATAGTGTGTAAAATAGTGTGTATTTAACTAAGACCTGTAAAACCAGTGAAGTTAAATATTAATGTGTAATATTCAACTAAGATTTGCAAGACCAGTGAAGTCCAATATAAATGTCTGTTACTTAACTAAGACCTGTAAAAAGTCAGTGCAGTTAAATACAAGGGTGTGAATAACTTTTAACTAAGATCTGTAACAAAACCGTGAAGTTAAAATGTTAATGAGTCCATAGTCTGTGTGAGAAGACTACAGGAATAAATTCCCGTGTGCACATTAAAAAGTGAGATGAGAAATCAAGACAAATGTTTTTTTGTTTGTTTGTATGTATATGAATGTTATGTGTGTATAAACTGTGTTGGGTGGTAGTTATTGAGTAGTGTCTCAGTGAAACAACAGACAGGGACAACCTTGTGGTGACAACAAAAGCAGCATTTTAATGCTTGGACCAGTTGCTTGAGTGTTCTCCACACAAACTGGTTGGCTATTTAAGGGATAGAAAATTGGGAATAATTATTTAATAGAAAACAGGGAATTAAGTGGGAATGTTAAATACATGCTTTAACGGGACCCAGATAATATTAAATACTTAGAAAGATGGGAAAAGAAGTCTGGCTTTGAAGGAAATCTCAGTGAAGAAGAATACACAAAATTAGTGAAACCAATGCCTTTCTGAACGGCTGTTTACGACAGATAAGCAGCTTTGTGACCAAGCATATGGTAGATCATCGTACTAACAAGTTATGTAATTTAATAGATTGGTTTAGACATGCAGAGCAGCATTTTAAGAACAAAAAAAAAAAAGAAGAAGAAGGGGACTGCATTCTTTTTTGTACGCTGTGTCCAGACAAGAGATCAAGAGCAATATAAGTGTATATATTAGGACCCCCCAATCTGGGTGGTTAGAGTTAAGCAACAGACTAGAAACCAAAGTTGAAAGGGTGTTTTTAGTAGTAATTAATGGTGTGAAGGCCCTGCCTATAGGCGTACTGTTTAGGTTGTCATGTGTTTGTGACGTAATGGTCTGTTTTTCCGAGGTGATCAGCTGCTTCTATCAACCTGATCGGGAGCACCTGGGTCCGGTGTTCCAGCAGAGGGCTGGTGGCTGCCTGGCGGGGGTTGCTCGGTTCCCTCGCCAGCATCCGCACCTTTGTCATAGTGCACCTCATATTTGCATTACTTTAGGTTGTGTTACTTTATTTAAATAAATATATTTTTCTATCGGCTTTGCACTGCATCTCTCCCGTTTTTGTCATCTCCTTCGAGCCAGGTCATGACAAAATGGGGGCTCCTCCGTTTGTTTTGCGCAATTTAGTTGAATGTGTGTAGATCTGGTTGACATGAGCTTGTGGTTTGGTTAGCCTGGCTGCAGTTGTGTTTTTTCACTACGGCCTTTGTAGTCTGTGCCGGTGGTGCACACGTGGAAAGTTGCTGTGGAGCGTATTTGGCGTGCCTGGTGCTTTTGTTTGTGTTTGCCTTGAGGGTAAAACATTTATTTCTCATTTATGAGTGTTTGTAGTAATTAGGTACACGTGGGCCGACTGATCAGGGAGAGTATCGGTAAGATATCACTACTTTTGAGGATTTGTGCGTTAGTAATTTTGGAGCAGTTTAAAAACATGCTGCCTGGTCAGATTGCGACCTATATTAACGTACAGTAGCCTCTGCTGTAGAAGCGGCTGTGTAAGCAGATGAGTATGTGCTGCTTCATAAGGGCGGTGTGGGAGAGCACATGCCCAGCCGCAATGATGCTGGCTGGTGCTGTAGCGGCTGACCAAACGCGTTCCAGAAAGCCTGGCTTGTTTAGATTTGAGTCGTACTCACAGAGCAATTATGACAGCAGTAGAAGCTATAATTACTTTCATGAGAAGGGGCATTGGAAGATGGATTGTTCTGTGTTGCGGTCTAAACATAGAGGGAGCGATCCTAATGTTAAGCCGCCGGCGGCTGCTGCTCTGGTAGTTACTGGCTGTGTGTCTGAAGTGTGTCCCAGATGTTCTGGAGGCATACACTCGTTTCATCAGAAGTGGTTTTGTTTCGCTTGTGTGTAGCGATGTTAAAGTCCTAGTTACAATCTTGAGGGACACGGGGGCATATGATTCCTATGTGATCCGAGTCTGTCCTGCCTTTGTCCGTGGAGATGGACAGTGGGGACCGTATCCTCAGTCAGGGGGATGGGGTTGACTGTTTTACCTGTGCCTTTGCGTAGGTTGGTTCTTGATTATGAGCAATTGCAGGGGGTGCCTATCGAGGGGGTTCATTTTATTTTGGGCAATGGCTTGGCTGGCGGCTGCATCTGGGCTGATGCTCCTCTCACACCTGGGCTAACACTCCTCCCGCACCTATTGTTACTCTCTGTCTGGTTATTACTACGTCTGACGGGAGGTTCTTTCAGCCTTTGTGGCTACACGCGCAATGAGTAAGGCTGAGCCTGGGTTATCCGATGAAGAGCTTGGTGAGTCACTAGCACAAAGCATGTCACACCCCAGTACGACAGGTGACACTGTACCCATCTCAACTATCGCTAATAGAGCCACTTCCAGTTGAGCTCTTCACCACCACCACCAACAACAACAACAACAAACTCAGGCACAACACAACAACAACAACTCAGTGGGTCTACATGATGAGATTAACTCGATTATAGCTATAGTTGGGTTATGCTCCTTATCTGAGCAAGGGTAATTATCCTTTGTTACATGGCGGTGAATGTATCGAATCACTGGCACAAAGCATGCAATACCACAGTATATAGGTGGCGCTGTACCCATTTCAACTATCGCTAATAGAGCCACTTCCGGTTGACCACCAACAACAACAAAACTAAGGCATTCGAGAAAGATGGCGAACGAAGGGCAAGATGAAGCTACGTCCCTCTACATTTGTGATGAACATGGTTATGGAACAAACACGATGCACAACGGCGCATTCTCCATTACATGAGCTGAATAACTCTTATTGTAATTTAGCCATTAATCCGATCCGATTGCCCGCATGTAACCGCACTGTGTGTAGGGCAGGGATGTCAAAGTTAAATACACAGAGGGCCAAAAAAACCAAATTTGCTAAAAGCCGCGGCCGGACTGGTTGAATGTTTATTAAAACACATTAAACAAGAACTAACACAGTGTACCGTGTATTATTTGATGATTAAATGAATAATCCAAATTTTTTTTGTTCTGTCAGTAATTTCAAGGGAAAACATTTTCAACAGGCAGACAGCAAAAAAGTAAATGTCCTTCAAACACAAAAGATGTTCCTTAATATCAAGATAAATACAAAAATGAAATGGCATGTATTATGAACTGAAAATGAAATATTGTGCTGCTCTATGATCCTACCAATTACTGCTATCAAATAGTAAAATGAGAAAATAAAGAAATAAATTAAACCAGTTGTATTCTTATGGCTCTCATCTGCAAATGCTTATTAACTGAAAAATAAATAAAATATATGGCACAAAGACAAAACAATACTTCCTTCAAAGAAAAATCACTTCTTGTACAAATTTAACTGAATTAAAAACTAAAAATACGCTAATTCTCTGGGATGCTCACTTGTCTGAGACTGTGCCTGATACTTGGTGGTGTCTCATCTTTTGTACAACTTCATGAATGTTCGGGGTCAGGCTCTGAGCTGAGGAAATCCTCAGGACTGAGTGAAGGTATCATCAGTAAGACGGCTCCTGTGTGATGTTTTGTTTAGCTTCATCAAAGAGAACAGTTGTTCACACAGGTATGTGCTGCCAAACATAGAGAGCTTGGATGCGCAGTTTAGGCATTGGGGATGTTTTTCACTTGGTTGTGCCAACTAAATTTCGCCCTCTGGTCCTTAAAGTGACACACGACGAGAGTGGGCATTTTGGTGTTAGGAGAATCTAAACATCTTAAAACATTTATTTTGGCTGCATGTAAAAAAAAGAGATTGCTGTATATATCAAAACATGTCACGTGTGTCAGTTAACGGGTAAGCCGAATCAGTGTGTTAAGTCTTTTCCTCTGCAACCGATCCCTGCCATAAGCCAACCTTTTGAGTATTTGATAGTGGACTGTGTCGGCCTGTTGTCGTACGCTAAATAGTATTTATTGACAGTTATGTGCCAAAGTACCAGGTATCCAGCTGCGTACCTGCTAAGGTCCCTTACAAGTAAAGCCGTGGTGAGGGCACTGACTATTTCAGTTTTTGGCATCCCGAAGGTTATCCAAAGTGACCAAGGGTCAAATTTTTCTTCTCACGTTTGGTGAAGTGTTGAATTCTTTGCGCATAAAACACAAAACGTCTGTTTACCACACGAAAAGTCAGGGTGTGTTGGAGAGATTTCATCGGACTCTCAAGTCTCTCCTGTGAGCTTATTGCACTGAGCTGGATTGAGACGAGTAGTTGGGGCGAGTAGTCGTATTTCAATGGACACAACTTACTCTGTTTGTCCATTCTGGTCACAAAAACGATCCATATGCCTTTGCAAAGCCACCAGCTTCTCCAAGATGTTATCCATATTGCGGTTAATAACCACAGTTTGAGCACCAATAGCTCTGCCCACTGCTTCAATCATGTCAGGTACCTTGGGGCCTTTGACCGCTGTCTCTGACTTCCAAATTTTGCGATACATCAGGGCAATGTCTAATCCAAACAGCAGATAGCCCGTTATCATGGTTCCGAATATGTATAGATCCTCTATGTCCTCAATGGAAAGAACGGCCAGGAACACGACCCTCCACTGCTCCCAGGAGCCTCTCATGTAGCCAGCGGCAAACGTTCCATCAGGAAAAGTGGGTTCCCCTGGGCCCGAGCTTTTCATAGAAAAGATTCTGTCAATTGCGTTGAGAGACCAGTTGACCAATTCCATGATTTTAGTTTTGAGAGCAATGCGGAGAGAGGCACCAAAAGTTTGAGACAGGACAGGACAAGACAAAGAAGAGAAGCAAAGAAGATAAGAGAGACGGAAGATACAGGAGAGCAGAAAAATGCGACCGCATTCGTTGAGAGCCGGAAGACAATAAAATGTCAGGAGAGTAATGAGCTGTGTGGCTGGAAGGAGATCTGTGGGCTGGCTTTACCGTAGCCGAATTTGGTCTAATTACTCAATAGATTTAGCTTATCTAGTCTAAAATAGTTCAAATAATCTGCACATAGGTACGTATATAAGATCTTAGTTCATTTGTTTCATTCTGAAATTGAGGATCTATATACAATTAGGATGTTTACCTATAGATTATGTAGAAAATGAGGCTTTTGTTGGCACAGGTCCACGGATAGGGTTCAGTCACTTGCTATGACATATTTGTGATATAATTTCATTTTTCGGGACACTAAGTAGTCCTGAGGTGAGGAAATATGTAGTATCTGATACAGGGACAGTGTGTGCCCCAGATAAGATGCACATAGTCAAACATAGACATTTTTAGAAAAACATTCCTCAGTTAGTACGTCTAGCAGAGGCTCACCAGATATGTATACATTATATTCTGGCTATGTACCTGTTGACGGGGACGCGCAGCATCTTCAGGGTTACCAAATATGGGAAGGTTTTACCCTACTTAATGGAAGAAGCACCAACAGTGAGACAGAGATTGCAATGAACTTTTGGGCTTTGAAGATCTCTCCAGATTTGATGCATCATTCTGTAATTCTGGTTAGGACTTGGTTGGTAATAAAAGGTTGCTGTGTTCGACCAAGTATGTGTCAGTAGAGTTCAGTATGAGTTCTTTCTGTACCATCTACACATAGGCTGTTTGAAGGTGACCATGCCTCATACACCACATATAGCAAGCTAAGCCCAAAGTATTTATTGCATTGATTGTGTGTATTACCGTCATATGGCACAAGTACGGGTTTTTGCACAAAACGTGCTTTTACTACTTACCTTCAAGCAGTTTCACACTATCCATGGAACTGACTTGCAACAAAGTATAATTATTTTCTAGAACCTTGAAGATGCCAAGATTAATTTTCTAAATGATTTCCGTTTCTCAGACTCCGTCATTTGACGTTGCTCTCAATTTGCAGTTAGTTCCCAAGTTTAATGAAAAGGATCCGGACATTTTTTTTGTGTTGTTTGAGCGTTTGGCAGAGGCTCGAAATTGGTCTGACATGGAACGTACTCTGTTGCTTCAGTGTGTAATTACTGACAAGGCTCAAGAGGTTTTCTCAGCATTAAGTGTTAGAGATAGTGGTAGCTATCATTTGGTTACAGCAGCAGTACTCAAAGCGTACGAGTTAGTACCAGAAGCTTATCGTCAACGACGACGACCACTGCCACTCTGCATACCCGTTTACTTCTGCTTTCTGTTGCAGGTACGGGGAGTGGTTAGAGGGTAGAGTGGGAGGGTCATAATTATACCTGTTCATGTGGGCTGGGCTCTCCAGAGGGCATAAAAGACAGACTTCTGCATAACTTCTCTCTCTCTCAGCAGGCTCCAGACCCGCCATGGTTGCTTCTTTGTTTGGTTTGTTGCACCATACAACACGCATCTCACTATATATAGCCACACACCGCTGACATGACTGACTCCTATCTTACCTACATGCCACCTTCATTTGCAAATAAGTTAATTCAATTATATTAAATAAAATGACTTTCTGAGCTCTATCTGTGTGTGTGCCTCCCTCCTTGTTGCCACCTTAGAGCCAGGTGGTGACAATGAAGATATATTGTCTATACTATATAATATATGTATGCTAGAAATGGTATTTCTAGTGTATCAAATTATTACATTTCCTGGAGCATTTTTGCGTAGAGTGAGGCACATTTTTCAAGGAATTTGGGGGAAAGTAAATTACAAAAATGTTATATGAATTGATACATTTTGATGCTTGTCAGTTATCTTAGTGTGAACATGGAAATCTGATTAGATTGTGTATATATATTTGTCGATACCTTTGGTGTACTCTCCCTCTGCCTGATTATGTAGGCAAGGTTGTTAGTAATGTGTATGTCCAGTCCACGTGCCAAATTCCAGGGCTTACAGATCCAGTGGTTATCTTCTCCCCTAAAGCATACAGAAAACGTTTATGCAGCCTGTACAATCTTAAACTCAAGATACCTCTCTGGGCCTGAGGCAAGAGAACATTGAGTTTAAAGGTTAATGCAACACCACTTGTCGATAGTGTCACAATAACTCTGAATTCTCAAACTAATTCAATTTGGTTTAGTGTTTACTGATCAGATCATTTTTTACACTTTCAAATATTACATAGTAACCTATTCGCAATAATTTTTTTTTAAAAAGTTGCCCCTAACCTGTTTTGCCTCTGCTGATAATGCTTGATGAACTGTGGCAGCTCAGTCTGCAAGTTGAAGGTCTCTGGAAGCCAGTCCGGGGATGTACCGCCTTTCATTCTGCGAGCCACAGAAGCTAGACAGTCCTTGACTGTGACAATGTTCTCACAGGGAAACTGGTTAATCATGACATGAGGTCGCTCCTCGCTCAATGTCCTGCCAGAGAAACCAGAAATGTTTTCAAATGAAAATTCACATCTTTGTCATCAATGAAGCAATTGAAACTTGTTTTTCAAATCAGATGTGTGGTCAGATCAGCTATTAGCATACCGAGAGCTGTATGTGTGCAGGAGGAACAAGTAGTTCTCTTCTTTTTATATGTACTACCTGTAAAACTGTATCTATCTAATTCTTAATTACTAATTTACTCATCCCCCATGCCCCGTGGCTTTTAACTCTACTTGGGGGAATCTATAACATCAACATTCCCGATTGTTCTCTTCTGTACCATGTGCACCATGCACCTAAATCTATACATTCTACTCTACACTGGACTTTAAATCTTTTTGTGTTGTACTGTATTTTCGATCAGCATCTATTACATGCCTTTTTACTCTGAGTTTTGTGGATACTGCTGGAACTTGTGAATTTCCCCCTGGAGATTAATAAAATACCTACCTACCTACCCACCCTGTAAATTTCAGGTAAACATCGGCTACCGCTATTGGTTTACGTTATCCTTTTTGCAGATAGGTCAATTGTAGTCAATAACGTGAATATAAGTCAATACCAATGTTAGACCAATATATCTGTGCATCTCTCATAATTACTTTGACTCTAATATTAAAAGATTAGTGTCACCACACCTCATACATGAGGAGAGCATACAACATTCTTTCAACATTTGTTTTAGTATCTTACTATGCAACACCCCTCTATGCGCTGTCCCCAGATGATCCTTGACATTATGTATGTCCTGACTGGCAGACAGAGGTGAAATCTGCTCCCTAGATGAAGGACTTCCGAAGAAAGCCTAACATGACCTTCTCTCTTTAATCAAATGCCTCTGGCAGCAGGTGCGGCTAACGGGCAAGCCAAACTGTTCACAGAGCAAGTTAATCACTCGGTTGCCGCATGCTACCTTGTGCTGCACAACTATTCTGAGTCTTAGTAGCTGGGCTGTCACCAAACACCAGCTGTTGCAGCTTGCCACCATACTAGCTGATCACTTATTCACTTTTCCACTGGAAAAAATCACCGAGCATGAACCTTCCCTCACCATGGAAATGGACAAGCTTTGTGTCTGGAGCTGCTTGACACTGTTGCTCCACTAACCGACCCCGAACAGCCTGAGTCCGGCTTGTTGGAGCTTGGTGGTGTCACAGGAGTCAAATCTGATTATGGGGACTAGTCCATCAGCCTCGGGTCTGAATAAGAAGAGGTTGGTGAGCCCTTTGTTTTTCCACCAGCTGCAAAGCCAACGGCTACTTGGTCCCAGAGGAATTTAATCTCCACCAAAAATCTCAAGGGAGGGTCAGTGTTGGACTGGGTTAACATTGAGGGATATGGTTTCTGACACCTGCCTCTCCTGGTATCTCACCTCCACCCTACACAGAGGTCAACCATGACTTTGTCAGGCCATGCCTTTCCATCAAAAGTTTTCAATCATCCCTGACTGAAAAAAGCTATAAAGCGGTGGCTATGTTGGTGAGAGCTCTTTGCATACCAGGCAGAATTACAGGGGATATGTCAACCATACTGACATCAGATTTGTGGGACAAGCTGTGTGTGGTGAAAGACCTCTGCCTGCATTACCACAGATGTGCTGTCCAGGCCTCCAGGAGAGCCATGATCCTGACGGTTGACCAAGAGACAGTAAGGTGGCTGAATTTAACTAGTCTATCTCACAAAGTGAAGACTCCACCTCTCAACGTGCCCGTGGAACTGAAAGTCTTATTCGGTTGAGCCGTGGCCACGACTCAGAAACACTGCAAGGTGAAGAAGAGGGAAAGTGAAGCACTACAACTGTGCCTGCCCAGAAAGGTGCCACCTCCTCCCGCCACTGCACCCCATCAGACGTGTCCCCAAGCAATAGCTCGCCCAGCCTACCACATCCCCAAGCGACAATCTCAATTGCAGTCAAGTAACCACGAGAACGGAACACCTCTGAAGTACAAAGGTATGTGAGCTAAGAAACTCTTTGTCCCTAATGTAAGGCCAGGAAACTATTCCATCCCTGCTGTCACCGTGGGTGCCAATAAGAATAGACGTGCTACCTAGGGCCCTTTCACCCAGGCAGGGAGAAGAAGATCGGCCACACACCAGTCCCCTCTCCTCCAAGAAACGTTCTGTTCCTGTCCGGTTAATGAGGGCACAATTCCAGGCCCAAGACGTGCAGAGGTTGTGTCAACAGTCACAGAAAACAGCAGGGATAAGAGGAGGAAGACAATCCTCTGTATAAAGCCTATTTTGTAGGAGGAAATGATCACACTGCAAAACAATTCAGTCAGTACGACCTGAGCGGTTTTTACTGGAGTCCCAAAGAAGGACTGGGGTTGCAGCCAATACTAGATCTGCATTCTCTGTACAGATACTTGAGACAGTACATGTTCAGAATGCCAACACATCTCTAACAGGTGAACTTAATGTGACCTTCTGTAAACGTTTGAATGCACATGTCCAACTGTTCAATGTTTCAATACTTTTTGCACAAGTTGCTGTTCTCTAATTAGGAGCGTAACGGCAAAATTCACAACAGGTGTTTGATCCATGAATCAACCAATACATTTCCAGGTTCAATTAGAATTGGTATTTAAACAGTCCTCCTCATCATGTTGTTCACATTTTGACATCATGAGACCAAGACGATACCAAACAAATTGATCAACAGAATCTCGCCTTTGCGAGGCTTCAAACAGGATGTTCTCAGACGAATATGGCCACTGAGCTTAGAGTGTCACAGAGGGTCATCAGCAGGTTGCAACAGAGATACAGAGAGACTGGAAGAGTCACAGAAAGGCATAGAAGTGGACGTCCTTTGGCCACATCCCACTCTGATGACCGCTTCATTGTGAACAATGTTGCGGAACCCGATGAGGAATGCCACTCAGGGTACCTGACCACACCACATGGGCCAGGAAGCATTCATTCTGGATGAGGGACCAATGGGACTGTCAGCCACTGTTGTCACCAGACGAGCTATTGGTAGTGGTGGTGTTACAGTGTGGGCAGGTGTGTCTAGTCAGTACAGAACTGCCCTACACTTTGTGAATGGTAGAGTGAAAGTCCATACTACCTGAATAACATCATTAATCTAGTCATCATTCATCTTCACGGACAACAATGCTCAAGCTCATCAAGGTCGCATCATTAGGGAACGGCTGCTGGAAACTGGGATACCTCAAATGGAGTACCCTACCATTTGTCCAGGCCTGAATACCACAGAAAACTCTGTACCCAGAACCTTGATGACCTGAGGGCCGCCCTTCAAGAAGGGTGGGATGCCATGCCTGAGTAGATGATAAGTTGACTTGTGAACAGCATAAGACGTCGTTGTCAAGTTGCAATTGATGCTCAAGAGCACATGACATGTTATTGAGACATTGAAAATTTTTGTTATGGTATATCCACCACTGTTGTTGGTTTTTGTTTTTGTTTGAGATGAGGAAATCACCAGTGTATGCTTCTACTTAAATACCCTACCCTACCCTATAATGTCACTGTAGCGTGAACCTTTAACATTTTCCATAAATTTCACCCAAAAGCCAAATATCCTAACTTTCTGTGAGTTGTGTATATACATATAACATGTCATCTGTTCAGTTTGGCACACAGACTGATTGTGTGGAGAAGCTCAGTGCCTGTTTTTTTTAATCCTGGAGCACGCCACTGAGGGCCCTCCAGTACGCTTTTCCCATTAGAGCTGATCATGCCTAATGGGAGGTGTGCTACACTCTGATTCTGATTGCTCTCTGTTGGCTGGGGAAACACTGGCTGGCAGAGATCTCTCAGCTACTGTACAGCCAGGTGTGCTGGCTCCGCAGGGATCTCTTGTCACAGGCTTGCGTAGAGATTTACAACCTTCACCTGGAGCACATGGCTCCATGGACCTGGCCTGTGAGTGGTTAAATCTGGCTGGTACTGGGCTTCAGCAGAATGTCATTGACACTATCCAAAGTGCCAAAGCCCTCTCTATGCATTGCATTGATGTGAATTTGATGCATGGTGGCTCTCCAAAGCCCTTTGCCTGTCATTCTGACGTTTCTACAAGAGTTGTCGGGAAAAGGCTTTGTTTTCTCCACTGTCAAAGGTTGTGTCCGAAATCACTCACTCATTCCCTACTCCCTACATAGGGAAATAAATGTAGTGGACTATATAGTGAGCTCAACAGAAAAATCTTTCGGACACTACTCTTGGTGCCAGTAATTAATTCATCACTGTCGCACAATTAAAACGTACAACATTAATGTTGTCTCACACAATACTTATGCGTTTACTACTGCATTTTTGTTAAATTAGAGGCTTTTTATTACTGTCCTGTAATTTTTATTTTGTATTTTGTTTACTATTTAAGCATATTTTCATATTTTATTCTCTTGGCTCATTAGTAACAGCAAGTTACAGTGTAACCTACTGGAATGTTAAATTATATGCCGTTTGTTTTATACTTTTTTTTCAATGAAAGTAGGATGCCATTTAAATCGCCTTGTTTTGAAATGTGTAATAAAATAAACAATGGAATAAACTGGCTTCATGACTGTTGTACTGCTTTACAACCCATGAATTTGTTGCGCTCCTGTCATCCAACGGCTGACTACGTTTCGTTACCGAAAAAACCCCAACAACTTTTACTCACTCCCAACCGGCTGCAGAGGCGAAACATTGCATGATGGGATCTCTTGCTCCAGTTAGTGACCATTGGATGTTCAATGCATTTAGCGGTGAATTGTGGGATACATTCAGTGCACTACATTGTGAACATTAATAATCACTAAACATAGTGCACTACATAGTGGTTAGGGAGTGATTTCGGACACAGCCAAAGTGTACTTCGCTGCTATATTGGCTTGTCATATTGGTTTTCGGTACAAAACAGTAGGCCAGCGTCCACTTATCAAGGGGCATGACGCATCTGTCAAGTGACGAAGAGCTTGATCACCCCATAGGATTTACCTATGGTGCTTGAAGCACAGTCAAACCCACCCTTCGAGGCTGCTGCAGCGCATTGAGCTTAAAATGTTTTCCTTCAAAGCGGCTGTGTTGCTTGTACTGGTTTTTGTCAAGCGTGTAAGTGACAGTGTATTATAAGTTAACCTGACAAAATTCATCTCCTTTGAAAAGTTATAGCTGATTTCTAATCTTTTTACAATACTCACAACTAACATGCTGTTTAAAATGAAAAAATGTGCATACTAAATAATTCTGTACAACTACCCCCACAGATCGGTGGGGGTATCTGTTTTTGTGCTTGGAGATTTTTCAGCAGTTAAAAAGCCCCTGAGACATGAACATTCCATTCTGGTTGCCCTGACAGATGTAGAGAAAACAATCCTCTTAAATTGGAAAGACAAAAATGAAGTCTCAATATCCCTATGGCACCATATTCTCTCTGAACATATCTCTAAAGAAAGGCAAATAGAATTAAAATAAAAAATAAAAAAAAATCACTAATCAATGCTACTTACTCCTCTGTGAAAAAAAAAAATCCAACAAAATCTCAACTAAACTCTCCTCACCCCCCACTGTCAGTACCTCAAAATCCCCAACCCCTTAGTAAAATAACTGTTAAAGGTCACCCGCTAAATTTTAAAATATCTTTAAACAGTCTTAAGCACTTATTGCCTAACAAGAATGGATCTCATACTTAGCTTGCTATTACAATACGATTCTGGAACGAAGATGGCGCCGTTGTTTGTGGCTGGCCGTCAACCTCTGCTACCTTTTCTGTGTATTGTCCTGTTTTTAAATCGCTTTTATCTCGTGAAGTGGCATCTTTACTGGTGTATGATCGCCTGAGGCTCTTGGGGATCCGCGATTTTGTGGACAATTTGCGATCCAGGACTTTGGCAATCGGGCAAGACCACCGCCTCCTGTTATGGCGTCTGTACCCTCTCACCTATGGCGTCTACCTTACTTACCACGCAACAGCCGTCACAGAAGACGAGGAAAGAGAGGGAGTAATATGCCGGCTCAATTGGCTTCGTACTCCACGTACAACACTCGCCAAATGCTGTTTGGTCTCTCCAGTGATTACGCCGGATACGACATCCGAGGCTCCATGGATTACTCCTACCGATGGTTGCTGCCGGCCGTACCAGACTCCGGGTACCCACGTCCCTGTCGCCGGCCTGTGAGGATCCGCAGGTGGGGCCGATCGCGGGAGAATCTCCGTCCAGTTCATTGTGCCTACCAACAGACGGATCGCCGTTTGGTTCGCATGGCTCTCATCAACACCAGATCCGTTGCAAATAAGACATTTATCCTAAATTACTTTTTTACTTCATATTCCTTGGATTTCCTCCTGTTGACTGAAACCTGGCTTAAACCAGCACAGGATAACAGTGCGTTCTCTGAGCTTCTTCCATCCAACTGTTCTTTGTTCAGCTCCCCGAGTGTGTCGGGGCAGGAGGGGGACTTGCTGCTGTGTTCAATACCAATTTTAAATGTCGGCTTCTTCCCACAGGTACATACTCCTCGTTTGAACTGCAATTGCTTGCGGTAGAGTTTGCAAGTCCTGTGTTGTGTGGAGTTGTCTATCGCCCTCCGAAATATAATAAGGACTTTATTAATGAGTTCTCTGAGTTTCTGGCTGACATTCTCCCAAAATATGACAAGATCCTGATCTGTGGTGATTTCAATGTTCATGTTTGTTGCCCATCTGACCAATTCGCCACAGACTTCAAAAGCCTTTTGGCAACTTTTAATTTGATTCAATTCGTGGATAAACCAACACACCATCTGGGACACACATTGGACCTTGTTATTACTTCTGGACTTTCAGTTTCCTTTAAAGACATTTCTGAGACTGCAATCTCAGATCATCTCCCTATTGTTTTTGAATGGATAGCCCCCCAACCAGTGAACAAACCTCTTGCTCCATCCCATCAGCGGCATATCATCACTCCCTCCACAGCCGATGAATTTACTGCTGCTTTCAATGACTCACACTTTTTTCCCTTGAATGGCTTGGCTTCCCCTATCTGTCCTGATCATTTTCTCTCCTCCTTTCACTCCACCTGTACTGCAAATCTGGACTCTACTGCCCCTTTTAGGCAAAAATCTGTCAAGCCAAGAACAGACCCCTGGTTGAACGACACCACCCACGCTATCAGGCAGCGTTGCAGGCAGGCGGAACGCAGATTGAAGAAGGACAAACTGCATGTGTCTCTGGAAATGTTAAGGGACTGTCTCACTGATTATCAGAGAGCCATACATGAAACAAAATCTCAGTACCTCTCTAATATTATTTCTAGCAGCAGTCATTGTCAATTGCAATCTGTTGGTTTCCTTAGCTAGGATATTAATTTTTGAATTGGCTCTATATGAATTAATTGGATTATGATTACAATGAATTGCATTCCAATTGGCTTGAATTGGACTATATTACTTAAGTGCCTTGAGATGACAATTGTTGTAATCTGGCGCTGTATAAATAAAATTGAATTGAATTGTCCTAAGGTGTTATTCGATACAATTAATGCTGTTATTAACCCATGTACTTCTGCTGTGACTGATGTATCGATAGCCACTTGTGAGAATTTTCTTCTTTATTTTGTTGACAAAGTTGATTCTGTCAGAACAAACACTAATGTTATTTTGAGTACAAATAAGGATCTGCCTGTTGTCCCAACTCATTCTGCTGTGTTTGATCAGTTTGAGCTGGTTTCCCTCTCTTGTCTCTGTGATGTAGTGAAATCTCTGAAACGTACAAATTGCCTATTAGATATTGTCCCTTCCAAAGTGTTGAAAATCGTTTTTAATACTGTGGGGCCCAGTCACCTGGTTCTTATTAACTCCTGCCTTAGATTAGGAACTGTCCCAGCTGCCTTTAAATATGCTGTGGTCAGGCCCCTTCTTAAAAGGCCTAATCTTGACCCCTCAATGTTATCAAATTTTAGACCTGTTTCCAATCTACCCTTTGATTGTTTTTATACAAATACAGTCCTTTCTTGAGGATAACTTTGTTCTTGAGAAGTTCCAATCTGGATTTAGGTCTCGTCACAGCACTGAATCTGCACTGTTAAAGGTGCACAATGATATTGCTCTGTCTGTGGATGCCAAGTGCCCTGTTGCCTTAGTGCTGCTTGATGTCAATGCAGCCTTTGATACGTTGGACCATGCAGTCCTCCTATTACGTCTAAGTAATTATGTTGGCATTCATAGCACTGCATTGAAGTGGTTTACATCTTACTTATCCAGTAGAACCTTCTCCATTATGGTTGGTGACCTGTCCTCTTCCATTGCTCATTATACATGTTACCACGGGTCAATTATAGCCAGGCACAACCTTTCTTTTCACTATTATGCAGACGATTTACAAATCTATCTGCCAGTGAAGCCAAATAGTAACAGTGCACAATGTTCTTTGTTTGATTGTATTGCTGACATTAAGCAATGGTTGGCCCAAAATTTTCTACGTTTAAATGATGACAAAACTGAATGTATTATGTTTGGGGATACTGTGACGGCTGACTTTAGCACCTTGTTTTCAAAGCTCAGTTCAACCGTCAGAAATCTGGGAGTGACCTTTGACAGTCATCTGAAGTTTGACAAACAAATTAACAATGTTGTCAGGACTAGTTTTTTCCAGTTGCGTCTCCTGGCCAAAGTTAAAATGTTTTTAAGCCGTCACGATCTTGAGAAAGCCATCCATGCCCTAATAAGTTCAAGGTTAGACTACTGCAATGGACTTTATGTCGGCGTCTCCCAGACTTCTCTCAGTCGCCTTCAACTTGTGCAAAATGCTGCTGCCCGTCTTTTAACCAACACTAACAGACGTATGCATATCACTCCTGTTCTTAACTCCCTTCATTGGCTTCCTGTCCTTTATAGAATTGATTTTAAACTTTTAATGTTTGTTTTTAAAGCTCTTAACGGCCTCACCCCATCGTATTTATCTGAGCTTTTAACTGTCCGTAATCCTGGTAGAGCTCTGAGGTCAACAAATCAACTTTTGTTGGAAGTGCCCAGGTCAAAATACAAGCACTGGGGTGACCGAGCCTTTCCATTGCTGCCCCCAGGCTCTGGAATATGCTCCCCCCCGAGATGCGTCTTACTTCTGACCTGGACCTCTTTAAATCTAGACTAAAAACATACTTATTTCAGATGGCTTTTAATACCCAGTAGTATGGTGACACTTTTATATTATCTTATTCAATTTTGCTGTATTTTATTGCGTTTACTGTTATTTTATTGTTTTGTACTTATTCTTTTCTTTATTTATTATCTGCTGTAAAGCACTTTGGTACACCGAAATGGATTGTTGTAAAGGGCTGTATAAAGAAATTACATTTACATTTACAAATTGAATTACTCATTAGGATGGTAATATTTACTATTCATATTCTGATTATTACCATTTTCATTAGTTGTATTTTCATTTACATGCATTCATTAGTAATGTTATTATTGCTTAGATTGTTTGTTTATAAAAGTATGGAAGCGAATCTTGACCATAATTCAAATTAAAATGCATTTGCAGAAATGCTTTTTCAATTTAAGAATGTGGCTGCATTATTTGACTCATAAATGAAATTAGTAATCAATCATCCTATTTGCATTTAATTTTCTTCTTCAAGAGTGCTCAATCTTTCACTTAATTAAAATGAAAAAGAAATAGACATTTGAGATTTAATTTTCAAAATATGCCCCAGCAAATAGATACCAAAATTCAATTTGAAATGTCAAATTTGAAAATTAAAATGCATTTGCAGAAATGCTTTTTCATTTTAAGAATGTGGCTGCATTATTGGACTCATAAATAAAATTAGTAATCAATCATTCCATTTGCATTTTTCTTTTTTTTTTCTTTACTGCTTTTTCATTTTCATGGTCTGCCCGCAAAGTCCTGCCCATGATTCGAAATGAAAAAGCATTCTGAGCGGCGCAGCAGAGTGACGTCAGCTCTTCTTCAGCTCCCTGCTGACCGAGCTACCCATCTTGTTCGGTAGGGGGCGGTGTGCACATCTGCATTGCGTTACATCTTTAGAGGACGCATCACAGATCATGGCGCTCCCTCAAATTGTGCAAACACTGAATTAGCTGAGCAGGTAGAATCTAATAATATATCTGAGTCTGATGCCCGTGGCCGAGTAGAACAAGTCAGGGAGCTTGGCTGCATACTCTGCCGTCACAGATTTACACATTAATGAGGTTGCCATAGTAAACCTCTGTTCAGTCCTGGAACGGCTGGATGCTGTGAAGCCTCAAATGGGATGAGGATGACCAACCATCAACATCCGTTCGAGTCCATTGAAAGCTATTTATTAAATGGTTTAAAAATAAAGGAAATAGCGGAGCTGTTCGGCGTAGGCCACCAGACAATCCGTCAGAGGATGCGAAGCAAAGGATTAATGTAACAGACTCCTTATTACTATTATTTGTAAAGGGACCGTGTTCACAACTAATCTTAATTGTTGCCATTTGATGCTTTGTGCCAAAGTTATAACCTGATCATTGTTGATGTGACTGTCACTAAAACTTTTATAACGTAGATCAGCGGCTCCCAAACTAAAGGATCAGCGGCACTCCCTTCTATGTCCCAACCGGGTTGACGCACCCTCAATCCCCCAGACATTAAGAAACAGGGCGGGCGGTTACGTCCGCTGTTCATTCATGGAACGGGGATTTACATCCACTGGGCATCAAGCTGTTTTTTTTCTGCACAAAAAGGCTACGGTCACACTGCAGTTGCAAGTGACCTGAATCCGATTTTTTCACTCATATGTGACCCATATCCGATTTGCTTTTGGCAGTGTGAACAGCACAAGTCGCATTGAATCTGACATTTTCAAATCAGAATCAGGCCACTTTTAAATGTGGTACTGAATCGGATACGTATCTGATTTTTTTTAATGCAACCGCAGTCTGAACAGCCAGGTCGCATTTAATGCGACTTTAACGTCATTCTGACCCGCGCAGCACTGCTCCCGTCGATCGCCCCAGCACTCTGGGGGAAACCCCACCTCTGCCTGAAGCCTTGCAGCACCTCCTAGAGATCGTCTCCCAGGGGTAGTTTAATATAGTCAGGCATGAGGACATGGTGCACAGCTTTGCAGAGGTCATGCACAATAGCGCAAATGGAGGACAGGTCTTTTATTACTTAGATTATTATTAGTGTTGTTGTTCGTGTTGCTCTGCTCAGACTCATGGGAGACTCATGGGAGCTTGTTTCCTGCCGTTTCCATAGCGATAACCAGAGAAATGTATATGATACTTTTTTTTCAGCGTGAGAAATACCATGTATGGCGTGTGAGAACTTGTTGAAATGTGAGACTTGAGAGCCCTGATTTTTAGCATTAAGCCATACAGTCCTGCAGTACCGGGTGCCGTTGCCATACTCGCTTTTGTAAACACCATTTTGGCTTGGTCTATGGTCTATGATCAACTGCGCATGCTGGTCACTTCAGGAACATGAGCTGTTCACACAGCAATCCGTAGACAGGCCACATTTAAAGAGGTATTGTGAACAGCCAAACGAAAAAAAAATCTGATTTGAGCAGTAAATCAGAATTGTGCATTAAGACCTGCAGTGTGAACGTAGCCAAAGTGATTAAAAAAATAATATTTTTTTGTGTTAATTTGTAACTTGTGCTGCTAGAGTGGATTCTCCTTGTATTTTTGACACTTTTAAAAATCTATATGATGAAATGCAATGTAACACAAGAATTGTTTACAAGCGGAAGCAGCACCTGCTACTTTTCAGCAACTTGAAGCTTTTCAAATGTCAACAAAAGCCCAAAAGAAGACTCAAAATCCAAAAACAATTTGAAGAGGAAATGCAGTGGATAAACAAAATGGATGAATTTGTAGCGCTTATGTGCTACAAAGACAATGTGAACAAAGAGACAATAGCAGCAACGTCAAAAGCAAAGGTGGAAGTATCATAGCGCTTCTAAACAACAGATCGTGTAATCCAGGATATGTTACTGTGAAAGAGACATTCTGTGCCTGAGACATTGAACTGCTAGCTGTGAGTATACGAGTTCACCTGTTTTATTCTGGTAGTGGCGCATATATAACCTGGCACCAATGCTGACACCAGCAACTGAGACATCATCAGCTCAGTCATTGCCAGACCAGACTACAAATACAACATCCCAACACATTCACTGTGATTTCTGGAGATGTCAACCAAGTCTCCCAATTAGCTACCATTTCAACCTTTCAATAGTTTGTCGACTGGTCCATTAGAGAAAACAAAAAGTTAAAACTTATTCTATAAAAATGTAAAAAAAAAAAAAAAGCATTCTGTAGATCTTTCCTGCTCACATTAAGAAAATCGGACCACAAACTGGTTCTAGTAATCTCCAACGATACACCCATTGTTAAGTGACAACCTGTCACAGTCCAGTCTTTGAAAAAGTGGTCTCAGGAGGCTGAAAATTACCAGTGGGGATTCTTTGCATCCAAAGACCGGATTACACTCTGTGAGCCACACAGAGATTAAATAAATGCCATGACTGAGTGTGTGACAGGCTACAAAAACTTTTGTGTGGAGAGTATTATACCCACAAGGACAGTGAGGTACTTACAACTAAACTTTGGATCATGAGTGACCAAAAAAAGCTGTTGAACATCAAAAGGAAAGCCTTCACGGAGCGAGATAGTGGGTTAATGAGGACTGTTTAAAACAGCTGAAAAGTAAGATAACAGTAAGCAAGGAGGTGTACAGGGAAAAAAAAAAACTAGAAAGCAAGCTTCAGCAGAATAGCGTCAGAGATGTGTGGTCAAGGATGGAAAACACCACAGACATTAAGGTGAAAGAAGATCAAACTGCAAGCCTAAACCATGGTATGGCCTGGTACGATATGTGGCTCTGTACCCATTTCAACTAGTGGAAATAGAGCCACTTCCAGTTGAGCTCTTCACCACCAACAATAACAACAACAACAAACTCAAACATTCGAGAAAGATGGCGAACGAAGAGCAAGATGAAGCTACGTCTCTCTACATTTCGTATTTGATGAGCATGGTTATTGCTCAAACATGATGCACAACGGCGCTCTTGGTCGCAATGATTATGGAGGACAGACGCCACCGCCAATGGATACACAAGAGTTTAATACGGACCAACAGATTGTTATTGTCTCCTTCGACTTCCGACAACTCCGAGAAAAAATCTCGAGCATACGCAGAATGCAAAGTCCAATTCCCAGTCCAATTCACCGTCTACAAGCACGTTTAGTGTGACTATCAATCGCATTATCTCAGGGTCTTAATCTGTCTGCGAGGAACCCGATCCGGTCCAATTTTTAGTCAAACTGTGTATATATGAACTATATGAAGTCAGTCTTATTGTAATCTAGCCATTAATTAATAATTATAATTAGCCATTAATTAGTAAGTTCCAGGGTTGTGGAAGACATTCTCCCTTTTTCTAGTACCTTAATAAATCTCATGCATCTTCCCTAATTCTGACTACAGACCAGTTACCCTAACATCCCACATCATACAAGTCCTGGAGATACTGTGTTGACTCACCTTGGTAAGCAAGTAAACACCTTTTAGGACTCACAACAGTTTGCCTATTGTCCTGGGGTTGCTGTTGAAGATGCCATTATCTACTTGTTTAAGGAAGCCCCATCTCATCTGGCCAAATCAGGCAGCACATTTTGCAAGACTGAAGGGTTGTGTGTCTGACAAGATGGTCAGCAGCTCAACAAAAAAAACCACATGGGACTGTACTCTCACAGTTTCTCTTCGCTCTGGACACCCTTAGACATCCGGTATGGAGGTGGCTGTAAGTTCAGGAGGAAGTGATACCGGGGAAGCCACATGTTGAAGCGTCCTTGGGCAAGACACTGAACCCCACGTTGCCTACTGTATACTGGACTAAGATGAATGTGATGAATGTGGTATGAAAGTGGTCAGCTCAAAAAGCGCTGTACAAATACAGTCCATTTACAACTCAAGAGCTCATCTCTAGAGATGTTTATGTTTATGTATTTAGCAGACGCTTTTATCCAAAGCGACTTACAAATGAAGATATAACAAGCTATATAAAAAGCTAACAATAAACTACATAGAAGGAAACCACTAGTCTGACTCTGTCAGAGGTGACAGAGTAGAGATAGGGTGCAGGCATAGAAGGAAGTGCAGAAAGATAAAGTGCAGAGATAGAGAGGGTAGGTAAGTACAAGGTAAGTGCTAGGGTAGGAAATGCTCTCTGAAGAGCTGGGTTTTCAAGAGTTTCTTGAAGATAGACAGGGGCGCCCCTGTGTTCAATGAACAGAGGGGTGACGTGTGCTCTTTTAGGCTGATCGAAGAACAGACGCGCCGCCACGTTCTGGACCATCTGTAGAGGTTTCACAGCACAGGCTAGGAGACCAGTTAGGAGAGCATTGCAGTAGTGAAGGCGGGAGATGACCATGGCCTGCACCAGGAGCTGGGTGGCATATTGGGTTAAGTATGGTCTGATCTTTCTTATGTTTAGCAATGCAAAGCGGAATGAATGAGCAACCGAGGTAACCGAAACAGGTCTTTGAAACAGAGGTCTTTGAAGGTTAGTTGGTCATCAATCATGACACCCAAGTTTCAAGCTGCCTTTGATGGAGCAAGAGATAGGGATTCAGTTTGGATGCAGATGCTGTGGCGTATAGTTGGTTTGGCTGGGAAGACAAGCTGTTCAGTTTTTGAGAGGTTAAGTTGGAGGTGATGGGCTTTCATCCATGTTGATATGTCAGAGAGACAGTCAGAGATTCATGCTGAGACCGTGTGGTTGTCAGGTGGGAATGACAGATAGAGCTGGGTATCATCAGAATAACATTGGTATGAGAAGCCATGTGATCGGATGATCTGTCCCAGTGAGGTGGTAGATATGGCAAAGAGAAGAGGTCCCAGTACTGAATCTTGGGGGACCCCTGTGGTGAGGTGGTGCGCTCCAGATGTGTGACCAAGCCAGGATACTTTGAAGGACCGACCAGTGACGTATGATTCAAACCAGGAGTGTGCTCTCCCTGTGATGCCCATGCTAGAGAGTATGGACAAAAGGATACTGTGGTTGACAGTGTCAAATGCAGCCGATAAGTTTAGCGGGATAAGTACAGAGGACTTAGCTGTTGCTCTGGCTTCTTTGAAGGCTTTTGTCACAGCCAACAGAGCCGTTTCGGTGGAGTGTCCACTTTTAAACCCAGATTGGTTTGGATCAAGGAGGTTGTTATGTGAGAGGTAATCAGTGACCTGCTTAAAGACCGTCCTTTCAACGGTGTTAGACAGAAACGGGAGGAGAGAGACCAGCCGACAATTCTCCACATGAGTTGGAGGGAGGGAAGGTTTCTTGAGCAGCGGTGTAACCTTAGCTTGCTTGAATGTGGTAGGAAATGTGCCTGATGTCATTGAAGCATTAATCACGTGTGTGACTGCTGCAGTTACAGTAGGAGCAATGGATTGGAAAAGATTAGTGAGAACGGGGTCCAGCGGGCATGTAGTAGGACGGCTACATGTGAGAAGTTCAGACACACTGCTCTGAGCGAGAGGGTTGAATGAGGAAAATGATGCAGTAGGACTTCTGCATGCAGATTTTGTGGTACATGGTTCGATAAACTGTTTGCTTATTGCTGCCATTTTGTCAGTAAAAAATGAGGCAAAGGTGTCTTCTGTTAGATTGGTAGCAGGTGGCGGAGGCGGAGGATTAAGTCGAGTTTTGAAGGTGGAAAAAAGTTTCCGGGTGTCAGTAGTACTATGAATCTTGTTAATGTAGAAAGACTTTTTTGCATCAGTAACACTGGATGTGAATGATGACAGTAGCGCCTTGAGTTTAGCTAGATTTGCAGGATCTTTTGACTTGTGCCATTTCCTTTCGGCAGCTCTGAGATTGGTGTGCAATGCTCGGAGAGTATCATTAAGCCAGGGGTGAGACTGGGAGGATCGAGCGGGTTTGGTGGATAGAGGACACAGACTATTCAGAGATAAGCTCAGTGTAGAGCAAAGGGACTCTGTGGCATCATTAACCTCAAGGGAGGAGAATGTGCTGGAGGTTGGAAGAGCGGAGGCAACAACGGAGAAGCGGGTGGGCGACAGGTTGCGGAGAAAGGAACCCATAGGGGTAGAGACAGATGGTCTTCTCTGGAGACTCACTCTGAACTGAATGAAACAGTGGTCAGAAAAATGCAGAGGTGTGACAGACTCTGTGGTACACTTTCTTGTGAAAATGAGATCTAGCTCTTTACCAGCTTTATGAGTCGGAGGACTACTGAGCAGTTGTAGCTCAAACGAGTGCATTAGTGTCAGAAAATCTGAAGAGTTAGGACTGTCAAGGTGGATATTCATGTCACCAAGGACAATTATGGGACAGTCATGCTCCGGGATAGAAGAGAGTAAGGTGTCTAGTTCATCTGGAAAGTCACAGAGTTGTCCTGATGGGCGATATACGACAACCGTATAAATTTTGACCGGTGTAGTTACCAAGATGGCATGGTATTCAAAGGTATTGTATTTAGCATTAGGTAGGAGTTGGTTGTATTTCCATTTGTTGGAAATGAGCATGCCTGTTCCACCACCTCTCCCAGATGTGCGAGAGGTGTGGAAGAATGAGTGGTTGGTTGAAAGTGCAGCCGGGGTAGCTTTGTTTTCAGGCTTAATCCAGGTTTCAGTGAGAGCAAGGATGTCAAGAGATACTGAGATGACTATGCAGTTGTTGGATGTATCAGTGATGGACAAGAGGCTGAGTAACGGGAACTAGTCACTCACTGTGTGGCATGGTGTGGGAACAATCACCTTATCTTGAACACTGATTTTAGGAGGACCAGGGGTAAGGCAAGGCTGTCTCCATCCAAGGTGAAGAATTGAAGGTGGTTGAGGAATACATATACCTGGGAATCTAAATGGAAAGCAGGCCGGACTTGAAATAAAACATAAAGAACTTGTACTAAAGAACTGTACTTCTTGAGGAAACTAAGGTTGTTCAATGTCCGCACCAAAATGTTGCATATTTTCTACAAGTCTGTGGTGGATAGGGCAATATGTTTTGCAGCCATTTGTTGGGCCAGCAGCATCAGAGCAAATGACTCAAAAAAGTGAACTAACTGATAAGGAAGACTGACTCTTCACTTGAGACTGCTCTGGAGCCCTGAACCTGATTGTCAAAAGACAAATGCTGCACAAGATATTCAACATGAAAAGCAGCACTGCCCAACCTATTCACAACATTGTGTTAAGTGTGATCGAGGTGAGAATTCTTCAGCTCCACTGTAACAGAGAGAAATGCAGGAGGTTTTTCCTGCCAGCAGCAGTACTCTTCATAATAAAAGCTTATGATGATTGCTTTAAAAAGTACTGTAACATTATGATATTCCTTTGGAAAAAATCATTTTTTTAATTAATTCAATTTATTTAATCTATATTGCTGGTAGCTATTGCCACTGCTGTTGCTATCAGTATACATATCTAATGAATTTTGTGATTCCACATAAAAGCAGATACACATTTTTAGAATTATTAAGATTAGCTGTGTAATGTAGTATATGTTACGAATATAGGATATAATTGTGACAGAGTGCCTGTCCCAAAAATTTCAGGTTTCAAGGACCGCCTTCATTCATCATTGTAATACTGCCAAAATTAAGTAGAAAAACTTGTGGATGCATTCAATACTTCAATATTGGACTACTGTAATTCTTTATTATTGGTCTGTCTGAAAATAAATATCTCAAAAAGCATGCAGCTGATCCAAAATGCTGAGGCCAGAGTTTTGATGAGAATGAGCAAGAAAAATCATATTTCTCCAATTCTGGCTTCTCTTCATTGGCTGGCTCTGTGTTAAATGCAGGATAGAATTTAAAACAGTTCTCCTCACATATAAAGCTCCTGTTGATCAAGCTCTGTACCTTAAATATGTCATAGTTCGATATTTTCCCAACGGTACTTCACTCTCAGACTGCAGATTTTACTTGTGGTTTCTACAAGCAGAATGGGAGAGTAGACTTTAGTTATTGGGTTGCTCTCTTATTGAGCCATCTGCTCTAGTTAGTGATAGCTCAGGTGACAATGAAACATCCCTTAGTTAATCCAGGGGATCTCCCATTATGCACTAACACCTCTTCTCATACTACTCTCACAGTCTGTACTCTCCATATATGTATAACATTTTATTTTTCCCATTAACTTGTGGTTCTCTTTTTCAGCAGGTAGCAATGGCCTGGTGATATGGTGCTTTTGACCCCTCTTTCCTGTCCTCTCAACCCCAACCAGTTAAGGCCGCCCTTACTCAGCCTGGTCCTGCAAGAAGCCTCTTGTTAAAGAGGGAGTTTCCCTCCCCTTTAGATTTTAATTCATTTGAATTTATTGGATTATAATTGGATTCCATTTAATCTGATTATAAATGGCTTGAACGGGACTGTATCTTTAAAGTGCTATGATATTATATTTGTTTCGATTTGGCACTTTATAAAAAAAGTCCTATCCTAGCACTTACCTTGTACTTCCCTACCCCCTCTATCTTTGCACTTTATCTTTCTGCACTTCCTTCTATGCCAAATTATTTCAATGTGTTGTTGATCATGCTTCTATGCTACCACAGAGCTACTTTTTCCATAATTCAAGTAGTCAGAAAAATCTCATCACTTTTTATTTAGAAAGTGCTTAAGATCATTTCTAAAATGGCATGCACAAAATGCTCTTTTTTCACTTCTTGAGATTTTTTAAAAAGAAAATCTTTTTAAACATTTTTCTATGTTCAATTGAATGTTGTGCTGCTGACATTATTTCTGCTCAAAACTTTGGCACTTCTGTAAAACTGTTATGATATATAACCATGGCGACAGGAAAGTTGTCTGCATGTGCGAGCGGCTGACTGAGCTTTCCAACAACTCAAGTAATGCCAGGAATAAGACTGCAAATCCAGATGAGTGAAAGAAGAGTTGTAACGGATGCAGAGCAGGAACAAAATGGATAAAAAGAAGGAGGAAGTTTAAACCATTTCATCCCTTCATCAATGGCAGATAAAATGCAAAGGAAGATACAGCAGAAATATCAGGAAGGTAATAATATTTTCCACCCAACGGTGGCTGCAGGAACCACTCTAAAACCTCTCGACTCACCTTTAAGATTATATGGGCAGAAAAAGACTGCAGACATAGAGGGAACAGTGAAGGAGAAGAAAAAACAGTTATTTTTAACATGGTGAGGACAGATGGTGTCATCCTGGACATGTCACTGAAAAAGAGCACTCCAGATGTTGAACTGTTGGCTGCGAGTTCCCGTTCATGTTGTCGACTGAAATAGTTCACCTGTGTTACTTGTATATTCTGTGTGAGTATTTATAAGCCAAATTGCCAAAGTACAAAGACAACACCCAAATCCATTCATGGCGATTTCAGAAGAACTCTACCATACCTCTCTCTGTGCCACACCTCAACTTTCTAAATGTTTAACAGATTATTTATTTTTTTAAATTTAATTTTCTCATTCAACTAATTACAATAGCATATCTAAAACAATAACTTAGACTGCAGCAATATAATTGCCCTTCCAGGATTAATAAAGTATTATTGAAATTAATTATTGTATTGAATTGAAATGAGTTGAACTGAACTGCCTTGAAACATAGTTTTACTCCTTCACCTGGGCTTTAGTTTTTGCTGTAAAGTTCAGATACAGCCATTTCTGTGAAGTCACTTTGTGAAGGGAACTTATACATTATACAAGGCATTAAGGAATCTTAGTTGGCAAACCCAGGGGTTCTCTTGCACCACGTAAGGCCTTAGATTAGAGGGCAAAATTTTCATATTAAATATAATTATTACTGTTACTAGTTACGTCATAAAATAAAAAATGTGACCAGATCTCCTCTAAGCAGCAGAAATGTACACAGTTACACTAAATAAAAAGAAAAACTCCCAAAAACGCGGTTTCAAACCTGTAGTCTTTGATGTGGTTATAACTCCAAATGATATCAGCCTCCTCCTTGTCTTCTGTCAGCTGAAAACGTGGATGTGTCAGATTATTTGTTACTTGTGACATTTCTGAGAAGACTCTGAAAAGAAAAACATAAGAAAAATTCTAAAATCTTCAGACAACACTGAAAATAATTTAAATATATCATTGTATAAACCCAAAACACTTGATTGTCTCCCATGGCAAATTGGTCTCAAGGGAGGGGTCAGATTAAGAGCAAAGACCTCGAACCAACAATTAAAGTCACCTCGCCCAGAAAAGCGAAACCAGGACACCCAGGCCTGGGGGGACAGCTTGCCGACAAGCACCTGATGGCCGAGCCTTGGCCTCTGGGGCGCAGCCCAAAGAAGGGTCAGGTAGCCACCTCTACATGGGCCCGCCACAAACAGGGAGGAGAATATATATATATATATATATCTCTAGCAATAATATACAGAGGTTATACTTACTTGAAAATTTTATCCTTTGCAAAAATGTAGGGTTGGATTTCCAAAGGAAGCTCTTCCTTGTTCTCACATGCAATAATCTGAAAATATTGAGATAGAGAACAGCACATTATTGATTGAGAAATTGAAACGTGCTCACACATAGACAAACATACATGTATATACACATATATCAGAATACTTTACTGATCCCCAGGGGGAAATGTCTTTTGTTACCGCTGCCTCCATTTAAAGAGCATGAAAAGGAATAATAATAATATAACTAATTAAGCATATAAAAGACAAATATATATATATTTAGCAAATATAAATAAAAAGTAAGTAATGCTCTTATGTAAATATTTAGTTATTTCACATATCCACCATAGAAGGTGTCAAATTTTAAGGAAGGAGTTGTGGAGTCCAATTGGAAGTCATTCCTTCCTGTGGTGCTCTGTGGTGCGTTTTCAGTCTTAAACTAAATGTGCTCCTGTGTTTAACCAATGTGTCATGGAGTGGGTGGGAGACATCGTCCAAGATGTCGTGCAGCTTCGACAGCATCCTCCTCTCTGACACTGCCATCAGAGAGTCTAGCTCCACTCCCACCACATCACTGGCCTTGCGGATCAGTTTGTTGAGTCTGTTGGCATCCGCTACCCTCAGCCTGCTGCCCCAGCATGCAACAGCAAAGAGGATTGCACTAGCCACCACAGACTCATAAAAGATCCTGCGCATAGTCCGGCAGATGTTGAAGGACCTCAGTGTTCTTTGTCCAGTCCAGTTTATTGTCAGTGTGTACTCCCAGATATTTGTAGTCCTGTACAATGTCCACATTGTTCCTCTGGCTGGAGACAGTGGTCACTGGTGCCTTGATCCTCCTCAGTTCCACAACCGGTTCCTTCGTCTTTGCCTCGTTGAGCTGCAGATTCTTCTGCTTACACCATGTGACAAAGTTGTCCACAACAGACATCCAACTATGGCAGAGTGATGCAAGCACATGTACTGTGGTCTGCCAGTCAAGTATTTCACAATCCAGGACATGAGGGGAGCATCTACCTGCATCGCAGTGAGCTTGTCACCCAGGAGAGCTGGACAGATGGTGTTCAATGCACTGGAGAAGTCAAAGAACATGACCCTCACAATACTCGCTGGCTTATCCAGGTGAGCATATATCTGGTTGAGCGGGTAAGATGAGAAGTATAAACTACGCTTTAGTCTCCCTGACTTTCACCTTTGAGGGTAACACTTTCACCTTTAGTTACCCTCAAATTGTTCTCATCTCCTCCTGGTTACCAGCTTTGAAGGCCCTTTTCTTGTCGTTGAGGATGGCTTTGATGTCCTTTGTCAGCCCACAACTTGTTGTTTGGGTTACAATAAACAGTCCTGGTTGGGAAAGTGGAGTCCACACAGGAGATGTAGTCTGTTATGCACTCTGTAAGCCCATCCTCTCTGTGCGGCTCACAGAATGCCTGCCAGTCTGTCACCTCAAAGCAGCCCTATAGTGTCTCATGACTCTCCTCTGACCATCTCCTCACTGCCTTTGTGGTCACAGGCTGACTCTTCACCAGAGGAAGATAACAGGGGCTGAGGAGCACCAGGTTGTGGTCTGACCTACCCAGAGGGGGGAATAGGGAGCAGCTGTATGCCTTATTAACATTAGCATACAATAAGTCCAGTGTTCTCTGGTAAGACAGTCCACAAACTCAGTGAGGTTACATGACACTGTAAAGAATCGGATTAAAGGCTAAATTACAATAGGACAGTTATTACTGTGGAGAACAGGGACATTGGTCCAGAGATTGTCCAAAGAAAAAACAAGATAATTACAAAGGAGGAAGAGGAGACAGAGGAAGGTATAACTCCTAACTAGACATCAAAAACCTCTGACTCCTCTAATCCTACAGATGAGATGGTTGTTGATGTCCACGCAGCTTGGGACGTTTTGAATGCACTCAAAGAGAAACCCTATGTAGTGTTAAAAATAAATGGTAAACCTACCGAGTTTCTATGTGACAGTGGTGCATGCAAAACAGTTCTTAAAACACATGTCCCAGGTTTAAAACAGTCTCAAAATAGCATTTGGGTTAAATCAGCAGATGGACAAACACACAAAGAATATTCTTTTTAAAGCTTTGACTGTTGCAGATGAAGAAGCTAAACTCACTATTTCAGCCTCTGTAGTGATTTCACCAAAATGCCCTGTTAACCTGTTGGGAAGAGACTTGATGACCCGGCTGGGCATCGCCATCGTCCCAATTAAAAACGGAATGAAAGCTTGCAGAGTCAGAGATGTTGACGTTTATGCATCCTGCACAGATGACAACAGTGTGTATTGTTCGTATGATTTGAGCCCAAAGTTTGATCCTCACCTTCCTAGCAGAATGCTACGAGAAGCACGTGAACAACTACTAAATCCAGAGACAGAAATGACGCATAGTCAATTACATGTAACCATGAATGTTTTGACTGATCCCCATGACACATACGTCAAAGAATTTGCCAAAATGTCTCCTGTTGTAGTGGGATTGCTTCACATGTACACTGACCGAAGGTCATTTGCTGCTGTGACTGTACTCCTCCCTGTGGATCGAGCATCCGGCTACAAGTTATCAGCTACCCCTCATATCTCTCTGTTCAGGCCTGAGAACATAACTTGGACAGATGCTGGCCTGAGAACAAAAATGGCAACAGTTGCAAATGATTATGAGAGCAGTGATGAAAACTGGAATTACAGTCCCAGCTGTGACATGTGGAGACAACCTTTCGGTGGTGCAGCAACGTGCGAAGCACAAGTGCACCCCCTCCCATGACAAACTGACGTTTTTCTAACTGCCAAAGAAGAAGCTGAATTGGCAGAGATCCCAGAAAAACTGTGGTCAAAGGGTCCTTCTGATGTTGGACTTTTAACATCCATACCTCCAGTACAAATTAAACCTCGATCAGACTGGAGGCCCAGAGTAAAACAATACCCTCTGAAACATGAGGCAGTGAAGGGCATCTCACCAGTGGTAACAGACCTTAACAAAGGGGAAATAATCAGACCATGCCCAGATTCCCCATGTAATACACCAATCTTTCCAGTGCAAAAAGCAAATGGTAAAGACTGGCGTATGATTCAAGATCTACGTGCTGTAAATGAAGCAGTTGAAACAAGAGCTCCAAATGTACCTGATCCACACACATTGTTGAACTCTCTAAAGCCTGATAAAAAGTTCTTTACTGTAGTTGACCTCAGTAACGCCTTTTTCTCAGTCCCAATTCACCCAGACTCTCAGTTCTGGTTTGCATTCACATATGAGGGTCAAGGATACACCTACACCAGATTGCCACAAGGGTTTGCTGACAGCCCCACCGTCTTTACCCAAGCAATAATGGCCCGTTTGGCAGATTTTCACATGCCCGAGCGAAGCCAGTTGCTTGTGTATGTGGATGACATTTTGGTGGCATCAGAAACAGAGGAAGCATGCAGAGAAGACTCTCTTGCTCTGTTGCAGCACCTCTACAAAACTGGAAACAAAGTATCAAAAGATAAGCTCCAGTGGGTGAGAAAAGAGGTGAACTATTTGGGCCACACACTGTCAGCCGCAGGCAGACAGATACAAACAGCTAGAAAACAAACTATAGCTGACGTGCCTAAACCAGAGACAAAGAAACAAATTATGTCCTTCCTAGGACTTTGTAACTACTGCAGAGCGTGGATTCCACATTATGCAGAAAAAACTCACACTTTGCAGAATCTCATTTACGGTGTCCCCATGACAATGTCTGATAAAATCAAGTGGACCCCTGAAACTGAGACAGCATTTGTAGTTTTAAAACAAGCCTTGATGGAAACCACAACTCTCGTGTTACCAGACTACAGTAAAACCTTTGTTCAGACAGTGGACTGCAAAAATGGCTACATGACTTCAGTGTTGTTGCAGAACCATGGTGGCAGATTGAAACCTGTAGCTTTCTACTCAAAGAAGTTGGACCCAGTGGCCCAAGCTTTAACTGAGTGTGTCCAAGCTGTTTGTGCAGCTGCTCTTGCAGTCAACCAATCAGCAGATGTCGTGTTGTTTCATAAAATGGAACTTTTGGTCCCACATGCTGTGGACGTGCTGTTGTTGCAAAGCAAAATTAATTTCCTTTCACCAGCCAGACATCTATCATACACAGCCACACTGCTGTCTCAGCCCCACCTGGTGGTGAAAAGATGTACCGTCTTAAACCCTGCAACATTGATTCCATTACCTGAAGATGGTACACCACACAACTGTCTGGAAACAACAGAACATTTGCAGTTACCAAGACCAGACCTCAGTGATACACCTCTCACTGTAGGAGAAAAATGGTTTGTTGATGGGTCATGTTCCAAAGACCCACAAGGTAACAATCGAAGTGGCTATGCAATAGTCCAACTGCCCTCCAGAGTGGTAGAGGCAGCCAAACTCCCTAGCCAAATGTCAGCACAAGCTGCTGAGCTTATTGCACTGACTAGAGCATGCAAATTAGCAGAAGGACATGAGGTAACAATCTACACTGACAGCCAATATGCTTTCTCAACCTTGTTTTATTTTGCAAAACAATGGGAACGCAGAGGCATGACAACATCCACAGGTAAACCTGCAACACATGTCTCCCTTCTGACTGATCTCCTTCAAGCTATACAGTTGCCAGCCAAATTAGCAGTGTGCAAGTGTGCTGCACACACTACAGGCAAAGATGAAGTCTCCAATGGCAACAGATTTGCAGACCAAGTAGCAAAAGAAGCAGCTACAGGAAAACATGGACATGACAAATGTTTATCACACACCGATGATAAACAACTTATTGACCAAACTGTACTAACAGATATGCAACAGAATGCATCAGTACAAGAAAAACAGATGTGGACCACAAAAGGTGCCACACAAAACTCTGATGGGATTTTTCAAGTGAATGAAAAACCAGTTCTGCCTAAATCCCTTTTCAAAGCAGCAGCAATTGTGACACATGGGCCTTGCCATGTGTCAACAGGAGGGATGAGTGCTATCATACAACAACACTTTACAACGTACGGATTAAATTCCTACTTAAAAATTTTTTGTAAAGCATGTCTTGTGTGTGTGAAGCATAACCCCCAAGGAAACATGAGACCAAAAAGAGGCTCTTTTCCAAAACCCTCTTACCCGTTTCAAACAATGCACGTGGACTTCATTGAACTTGCACAAAGTGGACCTCACAAGTACTGTTTAGTGATGGTCGATGCTTTTTCCAAATGGGTTGAGATAGTTCCATCAAAGCTAGCTGATGCACTAGCAGTAGCTAAGGCTATTTGCAAAACTATCATCCCAGCCCACGGCATCCCACAAACCATTTACAGTGACAATGGACCACACTTCGTGAATAAAGTAGTTCAGAAAATGGCAGAGCATTTGGGAATGGATTTGAAAAATCATTGTGCCTACCACCCTCAAAGTGCAGGCCTTGTGGAAAGAACAAACGGCACTATCAAAAGCAGATTGAAAAAGTGCATGGAAACTACTGGCCGTCCATGGCCAGAATGCTTGGACCTGGTGAAACTCTATATGAGAATCACTCCCACATCAGAAGGATTAACTCCGTTTGAGATAGTCCATGGGAGACCATATAGGTTACCAGTGTTTTCATCAGACTTACAGAAAGCAGATGAAGAACAGACTCTGGCAGATTATATGATCAGGACACTAAACCAGAAAGACGTGTCCAATGCAAATTTACTGCCTTCTGATTCCTCTCTTCCACAGGTTGACCGTCCCATCAAAGCAGGTGACTGGGTGTACATCAAAGTCATCAAAAGGAAGAACTGGGCCAGCCCACGGTGGGAAGGACCATACCAAGTGCTCCTGACCACACCTACTGCAGTGAAGATTGCTGAAAGGCCCAGCTGGATCCACCTCAGCCACTGTAAGTTACAGAGAGTGTTGGACCCCTAATTTCAGAGTGGTGGGGAAGCCTGACTACAAAGGGACCTCATTATTTAGAGTGAGGTGTCTCAACGTCAGTGAAGAAACCAACTGATCCTCACTCTGATAGGCCGAGGGTGCAATGGGAACACAAAAGGTGTTACTCAGCTGCGCTGCGGCTGTAGCGTGTGTATTGTCTGTATTCATCCTAGGTGTCCAAAGTGATCCCAAACCAAACCGGGAAAAGAGATGGACCCATGATGTGGACTACAAGGACTGGACATGGGACCCGAAACACCCATTCGACACAAATACATGGTACAGGTATGTGAAATCCACAGTGGGACAACCTGACGGAGCTGAGGGATGTTATGTGTGTTCCAAGCTTCCCCCTTCCTCTATGTAGACCCATCTTGCAGCCAAGTGTGTGAATGAAACTGAAGCGAAATGTATGGCCTCAATGGCAGGTATTGGGATCAATGACATGCAGTACATTGTTCTGGGCTAAAATGAACATCACAATCAGAGGGAAACCCACACCACAAGTAGCATATCTCCACATTCCCAAAGGGCAGAACTTCACTTGCTTCACTCAAGGAAATGAGACGCATCTGTGCAAAAGCAAGGGCTGCCCACAGGGAGGAGCCTGGATGGGAGCTCTAAACATCACTTCTGAGTGCCAAGACGGGATTGCCACAGCAACTGGAGAAGGCTCCCCAACCAACATGTCCGCACCATCGAACGGGACGTACCTCATCCAGAACGGCTGGTGGTTATGCGGACATAATGTATATCCGATGTTGCCCATCAACTGGACGGGAGTCTGTGCACCGGTGTGGGTCACCGACCACACCTATAAGATCTACCGTGGCCAACTACCCTCCCTTCATAAGCGACAACAGAGAAGTGTCGCAATCTTCAAACCACACAATCCTATCTGGGGCTCAGATGTCCCATTCGAACATAAGGTTTGGAGCACAGGCTCAAAAGTTATACATTCCCTTTTCCCTTGGGATGGTATTGGAAAACATGCACTGTATATTGAGGCTTGATCCGTGAGGAATTTGACCAAATAATTTCACTGACATGTCATTAAGGTGCCTGGGATCTGTGTGAACTGGTGGAAAAGGAGTATAATTGTTCTTATTTAATATCCTGGTGAGACACGGGGTGAAAGTAGACTTTATGGACATACAATCTCTCAAATGTCTATTTTCTTTTTATCTGTCAACTCACAATATTTAATATCCACAATATAAGAAAATGTGCATTGAAAAGGGATCTGAAATCTTTCTGTAAATATCTTATCAGCTCTGCTTACTCAAGCTTTTCCAATCCAGTTCAACACAACGATCAATCTAGTTTGCACCAATCATAATCTTTATGTTTGTATGTTTTACGCTAGTTTCGCTGGCTACTCTCTCTCTGTGTGCTGGGACCAGGATAACCTGAACCGCTAGCAGGCCTCCAAGGAGCTCCCACCACCACCAGGCTAACAGGCCTCAGCTCCCACTACCACCAGTCTAGCAGGCCTCCAACGAACTCCCACCACCATCATCTGGCTATCAGGCCTTCAGGGAGTTACCACCAAGGAAGCTACCATTCATCCTTCCACAATGCCTCCCAAAAAAAGCCACTTAGTAAGCCAATGACTTAGTATCACTCAAAGTTCTTCATGAACTGCTTGACCAACAAAAACCTTTCTACAAAGACCTGTTGGAACAGCAGGAAAAGTAATTCAAATAATTTGCTCAGATGATCCTGGACTCCACCAACAAATGACTGGACAGTCTGAGCAGTGATGTTGGCAGGATTACACAGAGTCTGGAATTTTCTCAAGCTGAACTTGAGGATTTAAAAATTGGATATAAAACCTCTCTGGGCTGTCATAAAACAGCGAGTAAAGATTTGGATAATATGCAATCTTCTCTAAGTAATCTGTCAGCTAAATGTGATTATTTAGAAAACCAAACCAGACACAACAACCTACTATTTCATGGCATCCCTGATTCCAAAACTGAAACATGGCATGAATCTGAGGTCAAGGTAAATAAAAAATAATTGGAGATCATCTAAAGATGGACCCCTCTCATATTGAGTTAGAAAGAGCCCACAGGGCCGGTAAGTTTGATGCTGAAGGTGGACCAAGATCTGTGGTGGAGAAACTTCTTCGGTTTAAAGACAAAGAGGACATTCTAAAAAGAACCAAATATCTGAATGGTTCTAAGTTCTATATTAATGAGGACTTTTCAGAAAAGGTCCGGCCTAGAAGGCAAGAACTTCTCCCCCAGCTTAGGGAGGCACGCAACCAAGGTAACGTGGCCTACCTGAAATATGACCAGCTAGTTGTGCATCCCCCTCGCACTGCTCCAGGCCCATCCTAACTAAGCTGAATATTTAATTATTTTATGGTCATGAACACTTCACTCCGACCCCTATCTATAAGTACTAGCTGCTCTCATGAAGATAACAGTATCTTCTTCCCCTCTCAGATGCTGACCCTGATGCTAACTGCAATGTTTTTAAACAAGGCCCTTTACCCTGTTCTTATTTTTCTGAGGACTCCTTTAAGTCTCTCTGTGTTGATAAAAAGATTGCTAATGACAATTGTTTTTCCTTGTTTCACCTTAATATTCGTAATTTACCTAAACATTTTGACAATTTCATTGATTATCTTGGTTTGCTGCCAATTGAGTTTTCAGTTATAGGCTTGACCGAAACATGGCTGAAAAGCCAAACAAGTTTCTGTTTCCCATGACTAATTATAATCACTATCCCTGTTTCAGACTTGTGCATTGTGGAGGAGCTGTGTCTCTCTTTATGAAGGAGAACATCAAATCCTCCCTTCGAAATGATCTTGTTATGATGGTGGGAGATGAAGCAGAGACTGTTTTTATAGAGCTTGTTGAGCCTTCCTCTAACAAGGCCTTTATTATTGACTGCATTTATAGACCACCTAATTCCAATATCAATCGTTTTATTGACAGCTTTTATTCTACCCTCAGTAAGATCACCACTGAAAAAAAACCCTGCTATATTACAGGTGACTTTAATATTAATCCCCTAAATAATCAGTCATCTCAATTTATTAACCATCTCAATGCCACGTCCTTCTTCTCCCTCATAATAAGCTATTAGAAACACTGCCTCAAACGAAACACTGATTTACAATATATTTACTCATTTCTATTGTGCTGCGGGGTTACCCGGCATTTCATTCTGTGACTTATCTGACCACCTTCCTGTGTTTTATCTTGAGCCCACAAATGGGCTCAAATTCATCTACTACACCTGGTGACATTTTCCTTCGTAAATCTAATAATAGTAATATGAGTAGGTCCATTAATGAATTATCCATTGTTAGCTGGTCTGCAGTTGTATCTAAAAATTAAACTCAAATGGCTTATGACATCTTCCATGCTATATATTTTAAGACCTTTGCTGATGCCTTTCCACTTCAAAGAATTAAAAGGAAATTAACTAATCCAAGTAAATCCTGGTTAACCAATGGGCTAGAAGCCAAGAAGCATAAACTCTAACGTGACTATCTCACCAATCCCACGCCATTATTTCTGAATCGGTATACAATTCATAGAAATAAATTGAATCACTTGATGAGAATATCAAAATCACTGAAATAAATTCACTGAATCTCAGAATAATATGAAAAACACATGGAGGACTATCAATGAACTTATTCATAAAAAAATTACAGGATTGTACAAAGGGAGTTTTAAGGAGTTAATAAAGCTCCATCAGATTCCCTCGATATAGCTAGTGAATTCAATAATTTATTTGGCCCTATTGGTCCTTCACTCGCAGACAAGATACCACAGACCCCGCTATCCACTGGAGGGATTAAGTGCCCCCCTTCTTCTTTTACATTTTGCCCCATCACTGAGATTGAACTCATTGACGTTGTTAACAAAATGAAACTATCTGCACCAGGTCATGATGAATTGAAATCCTCAATACTTAAAACAAACCTTCCATATATCATCTAACCTCTCCTTCATGTTTTTAATCTCTCCCTTGAAATTGGTATATTTCCTGCTCAGTTTAAATGGGCTGTTAGAAAATTTATATAGTCATATAGTTATACTATGAGAAAAGCTGCAAGCAAAATAGTTTTTGACTGTCTAAGTCGTTTTCCCATAACACTGAATGGCTAGTGCCATAACATTGTGTGGCTAGCAATGTCCTTTTCCCATAACATTGTGTGGCCAGCAAACAGAAACAATATAAATAGCAATAGTACCATTTTGTTAGTCAGACAACTCTGAGCCAGCTTCCTGACAGGTTGTGCGGACTTGTCTCTTTCTTGCAAGAAATAAATGTTTTGTGTTAATCGTATCCAGCGACTCTGAGCCTAATTTTGAGAGAATTTTTCTGACATGGGCTAAAGTCATTCCTCTCTTCAAATCTGATGATCCCTCGTTATTCTCTAATTATAGACCGATTTCCATCCTACTAAGTATTAGAAAACTAGTTTTTAATCGTTTGTCTAGATACCTTAATGACAATAACATTTTATACTACCATCAGTATGGGTTCAGAGAGAATCATTCCACCTCTATGGCCCTCACTCGACTTGGCTACCGATAATAACATTACTCAGGCTACAGATACTAAAGTATTTCTAGATCCATCGAAAGCATTCGATACGGTCAATCATGACATTTTATTACAGAAACAATACCTCACTGCTTTAAAGTTGTTTTCATGTGGTTTGCCCCAAGGATCAATTTTGGGCCCTTTACTGTTTTTTATTTATGTAAATGACCTATATATGTCAACAACTAAAGCATAATTTATTTTGTTTGCAGATGACTCCAATATTTTTTTATCTGGTAAGAATGGACCTAAATTAATATCAGAAATGAACACAGAATTGTGCAAAGTTGACTTTGACTGGTTTAAAGCAAACAAATTGTCACTTAATATAATGTTTATATTGACAATAATATCTTGGAAAGGGTCACGGTAACAAAATTCTTAGATACTTCAATTGGTGAAAGTCTTACTTGGAAAAATCATATTCTGTCTATTTCTAATAATATTGCAAAGAAAATTGGAGTAATCAGAAGAATACACCATCTATTGCCTGGTAAAAATCTTGATTAATCTATATTGTACTATGATCTATCCTTTCATTTCATATTGTAATATTAATTGGGCAAGTACTTTCAAGAGCTCCCTCAACCGGAACGAAAAACGATTCATCAAAATGATAACATTTTCTAACAGATTCACAAGATCCACACCCCTGTTTCAATCAAGTATTCTTCCTATTTTTGCCTTAAATATGTTTCAAATATGTATTTTTGTTTATCAATCCATTCACGAGTTACTTCCTGTCTGTTTCCAGACTGTATTTCTGTTAAATTTCCAGATTCATAATTTCAACACTAGGTCAGCAAATAATCTCCATCCCATTTTTTTCAAGTCTACTTTTTCTCAGTTCTCAATTAGATTTAGAGGTCCTCAATTTTGGAATTCATTACCAATTCACCTCAGAAATTGTACAAGCATAAATTAATTAAAGAAACAATGAATTAACTTTCTATTGGCCCACTTGAGCAGTGCATAACCCACATATTTTCTTTACATCACCACACAATATTGCTTTTCTTTCTCTCTTTTCTAATTGTTGTATGTTGTTGTTCACATTACTGTAAATTAAGTTTACGCTGAATGTTTATCTTTAACACTTGACAAGCCCTTAGGGTTTTTTTTGGTATCTGCTGCACATTTGCTTTATCTACTGGATACTTTGTATGTTTTTTTCTTGTTGTTTTACTTTTTTATTATGCTGTTTTATATATCTTTCATGTGCTAATAAATAAATAAAATTTTTTAAAAACTACCCACTTAATCGGGGTAACAGGGGGCTGGAGCCTATCCCAGTGGGCGAGAGGCGGAGTACCTGGACAGGTCACCAGTCCATCACAGGGCCACACAGACAAACAACCACACACACGCTCACTCCTAAGGACAATTTCAGAGACACCAATTAACCTAACATGCATGTTTTTGGACAGTGGAAGGAAGCCAGAGTACCTGGAGAGAACCCACGCATACACTGGGAGAACATCCAAACTCCACACAGAAAGGCCCAAGCTGGGAGTTGAACCTGGAACCCTCTAACTGTGAGGCGACAGTGCTAACCAATGTATACGTAAATTAAAGAGATGATCCTTACCTCATAATATGAGTCCGGGGGCTCTGTAATGATGCTGCTAACCCTTTCGAGATTATCTGGTATCCAGGGTAGTAGACGACATCGTCTCACCAGTGAGTTCGTCTCTCCATATGCATAATCACGGGATACTTCATCTGTGGAAATCGTCAAGATTCAAGATTCAAAATTCAATAATGTCTGCAGTCCGTGTCTGCCCATATAGTCTTAAAGGTAAGTAGAGAAGTGTTAGTGATGTTCCTGCTGCCATGTCAAAAATAATACTGCTTTCCTGATATCACTGCTGAGTGCTTGTCAGCACTCCAAGCTCATCCATTTTATCTGCCAGCAATCATGCACTTTCCAAGATGATTGGGGATGAAATGGTTTAAAGTTCCTGCTCTTTTTTAAAAATTTTGTTCCTCCTCTGTCATCAAGACATCTCCTATTCAATTGATCTGGATTTAGAGTCTTATTCCAGGCATTACTTGGGCTTTGAAAATCTCAATCAACTGATCCAACACATTAGCAATTTTAGTTTATCTTTATTTTATTTTAGCTATCTGCAGAAATCCTCCCAGCAGCACAGCACCTTAAGCAATATAGAAAATTGTTTTAGAATATCTGTGTTTTCACAGAAAGAAAATGCATTACTTTTTTTTTAAGATTTAAAGAAAGAAATAAGATGTCCAGAGGTACTGCAACAGGTTGCCACTAGTGTGGTGCCATTTTAGAACCGTGATAATGAAACCAGATGGAACATGCATGTTAAAGATAATCAAGGTCACAACAGCAGCAATAGTAGAAATAAAATTCCAAGCTACCAGGACACAGCAACAGCAGCATTAGTAGCCAAGGGACCAGGCTTAGCTTAGCTGTAGGTCAGCTATAAGAAGAATTGAACTGAAATAAACCAGCATTTCCCTCTGGCCCTGTATTGACTTTTATGTGATTATCTGTGGTTTCACAGCATTGAGTCTCACTGGTTATGCTGTTCACAATCTTGAAGCAGCTCATCAACAGGTCGTCAGGAAAATCAAAATAATGGTCCGTTTCTTGCATATGAATATTGAATATCATCCAACGATCTTAGTCAGTTTTACTGCCTGTGGGTTCTGCTATTTAAAAAAAAAAAATCATAGGTCATATCTACTCGGTCCAACTGCTACAATATCAATAGCTGTTAGTTTGTTTTCTTGTGCAAGTTTCACATAGTTGTTATGCTTTTAATACTGTCTGGTATCCAGCCTGATTCCAGTCCTTTCACTGCATGTAATACAATAGCTGATTTTAGGAGCATGACTGGTGTACATATTCTACATATAAAGGTTTGCAGCTTGCTTCCAAAAATAAGCTTGCTGCAAATCTAGTGGTTGTTATTTTTGAGACTTGCCAAGACTGTCAAAGGAAGGGCAGTGGTGTGGAAAAAAGTTAGATACAGTGCTACCTCCCAAGGATCAGAGTTTATACAAGTTTCCAAGCACAGTTTGGTATATATAAATGAAATGATGAATACTCACAATTATGTAAGTGGATACACAATTAGTCGGATAATCTATTAAGATTTAGTCTCACATAAAAAGTCAAAATGTACCTGGCATTTTTTTTTTCATCTACATTATCTATAACTTGACTTATTGAGCGTATTGAAAACCAGCTGAATAAAACATCCTTCTCCTGACATCTTGATTTACCAAAACCATAATTGTCAATAAACTTGACAGTTTACTTGATATAAAGAGGAATCGTCGTGGATGTTGAGCAGGGGAAAGACAGAGGAACAGGTGGAGGAAACTCAGTCCAGGTCTTTCTCGATACTGATTGGGTCGGTTAGATTGCTACCAAACAAAATGGATGAGCTTGGAGCTCTCAGAAAGACAGAGAAATCAGTTTTATGTGTCTCAATCAGACATGGTTGCAGGAGCGTATTCTGGACTCCCAACACCCCTCTACAAAACTTTAAGGCAATATGAGCTCATAGAGACATTAAGAGCAGCAGCAAAAACAAAGATGGAGGTATCACAGTGCTTGCTAACAACAGATGACGTAATCCTGGATATGTCACTGTGATGGAGAAGACCTCTACCAGTGACACTGAACTGCCAGCTGTGACCACATTATCTACTGAGAGACTTTATCTATGTTATTCTAGGAACAGTGTATATATTACCTGGTGCCACTGCATGTGACATCATGAGCTAAATTGTTCCCATGCTCCAAACAAAACATCCCAATGCATTTATGGTGATTTCAAGAGATTTCAACCAAGTCTCCGTTTCTGCTACACCCCCAACCAACAGTTTGTCAAATGCTCCACTAAAGGCAATAAAAAGTAAGATTTATTCTAAATATTAAAGATGCAAACAGCTCCTCTCCCTATACTCCATAAGTAAAATCAGACCACAATCAGGTTGTCCTCACTTCCAACTGTTCTTCTTAAGCGACAACTTGTCATCAGACAGACTCTAAAAATGGTCTAAGGAGGCTTAAGATGATCTGTGGGGATGCTTTGAGTGAAAAAACAAAATGCCCTCGGTGAGCAACATGGTGACAATATCAATGCCATGAGTGTTTGACAAAATTAACACTTTAACTTCTTTGTGGAGAATATTTTTCCAGTGACCTTAAAAAGATGCTAAACATCAAAGAGAAAGTCTTCACAAAGGGGGGCAGGTTGTTATTGACAACTGTTCCAAACAGCTGAAAACAAATATAAAAGAAGATAACAGAGAGCCAGTTGGTGTACAAAAAAAAAAATAGAAAGCAAGCACCAGCAAAACAATGTGATGTGTCATCAGGAATGAAAAAAATCCAGGCTTTAAGGTGAAAGAGGATGAAACTGATGGAAGCCTGGACAGAGCTAATGATCTGAACATGCATTTCAATAAGTTCAGATCAGATCAACACTAACACCCTCCTTGTCACACTTCCATAATGTCACTCTCACTAGATATCTAATTATAGTGTACACTCTATAATAGTGTGAAGTAAATAGATACTGTCTACTTACTAAGTAACTTGTTTCAATGTTATTTTTAAGATTAAAAAATTTTTAAATTTTATGGATTATCAAAAATAAACACACAATAATAGAATAAAATAGACTTTATTGTCATTGCAAACCAGGGTACAATGGCATTGTGGGTGATCCACATACGCTTGTGCACCGAATAAACTAAATTAAATTACATAAAATAAAATAAAAGGGGTAAGGTATGAAAGAATTATACAAATTTTCCAGATGCGTATACATACACTACTCACAAAAAAGTTGACTCTAAAATGCATGATAACCTTTACAGGTGAACGTAATGTGACCTTCTGTAAACTTTTGAATGCACATGCTCAGCTGTTCAAGTTGCTGTTCTCAAACAAGGAGCTTAATGGCAAAATTCCCAACAGATGTTTGATCTATGAATCAACCAATACATTTACTGGTTCAATTAGAATTGGTATTTAAATAAATAATACTCATCATGCTGTTCACATTTTGACAACATGAGACCAAAACGACGCCAAACAATTCATAGTACCTCGCACTTGCGAGGCTTCAAACAGGATGTTCTCAGATGAACATGGCCACTGAGCTTAAGTGTCACAGAGTGTTACCAGCAGCTTGCACCAGAGATACAGAGAGACTGGAAAAGTCACAGAAAGGCAGAAGTGGACGTCCTTTGGCCACATCCCACACTGATGAACGCTTCATTGTGAACAGTGCCCTGCAGAACTGGATGATGAATGTCACTCAACTCCAGGCACACTTAAGGGAGGCGAGAGGCACCCAAGTGTTGCATCAGACCATTCAAAACTGTTTACGTCTTCAGTGGTCTGTGGTGCTAGACTACCTGCAAGGGTACCTAACCACACCACCAGGCACAGGTGTCATCGTCTAGCATGGGCCAGGGAGCATTTACGCTGGACGATGGATCAGTGTTAATTGTTATTGTTAATCCCTATGGATTATGCATATTCCCTATGGATTAACAATAGGATGTCACTTAAATTCATAAGCATGTAAAGGCAGATGAGAGAATACTTTTGGCAGTCTAGTGTATTCACATATGGACCTGTATCACATCTGTACACACACACAAGAATAAAAAACTGTGTGGGGCTGTGGGTGAGAGTGGGCATGTCATTGATTATTTGTAGTCGGTATGGCCCAGTGGAAGAAGCTGTTTGTCAGTCTGCTGGTGTGACACTTGATTGACCTGAAGTGCCGTCCAGAGCGCAGCCAGTCAAACTAGTGATGGGCAGGGTGGGAGGGGTTTCCTGCGATGGCCCTAGTTTTCCTGAAGCAGCAGGATCTGGACAAGTCATCCAGGGAGGGCATAGGGCAACTGACTTTCTGTCCTCAGCTTTGGAGCCAATGTGCCACACACCCAGACAGTATGTATATGCACTTTTCACAGAGTGATAGAAGGCCAGCAGCAGCTTCTTGCCCAGGTTGTTCTTCCTGAAGATGTGCAGGATGTGCAGCCACTCCTAAGCCTTCTTCACCAGGGCCTTGTTGTGGTGAGTCCAGGAGAGATCGCCAGAGATGTGGGTGCCCAGAAACCTGAAGATGCTGACAGTTTCCACACGTTCTCCATTTATGAAAAGGGGACTGTGGTCTTGCCTGTGCTTCCTGAAGTCCATGATAAGTTTTATGGACAGTCAGAATCAGGTTAAATCAGGCTGCACCAGAAGGACAGTTCCTCTACCTCAGCCCTGTATGCCGACTCATCCCTAACTGAGATGAGTTCGACCACAGTGGTATTATCAGCATATTTGATGATGCTGTTGGTTGGGTGGGTTGGAGTACAGTCATAGGTATACAGGGCGTACAGTAGAGGTATTGGCACACAGCCCTGGGGGGAGCCAGTTCAAGTGTAATTGGGGAGGAGAGGTGGGGGCTGAATCTGTATCTAGATACAGGTGGGGGGTGGGATCTGCAGGTCAAGCAATATGGTGGTTAAGATGTCCGGAATCACTGTATTGAACGCTGAGCTGCAGTCCACAAAGAGCATCCTCACGTAGCTCTGCCAGTTGTCCAGATGACTCAGCGCTTTGTGCAGGGTCATGGCGACGCATCCTTTGTTCGCTCTATATGCGAACTGGTGAGATGAAATAGAGCTTTTTAAAAATGCAGTAGGATTTGGCCCAAACCACAATGATGAGGGGAGAAGACTTGGGTGTGATCTAATTGTTGCAGAGCAGAGGAAAGTTTTTTTTTAAGAGAAGGCAGGGCTTTGGTAGAAATTAAAAGAATGAAAATTGATTTTCCTGTGGGACATTCAGGTTTATTCAACTTTATTGAACTTTCTTCATCTCCAGTGTCTTTTTGCTTTCAATGTTTTAAGATTTGATGCTTTGATTCCAGTAACTCTGAAGGTGAAAAGAGTTGATAAGTCAAATTCTGGACCAGACCAGGACTATGTTTACCCAACAATCTTAACCGAGCCTCACCAACATCTCAACACACATCAGTACATCATTGAGACTCCTTTTAAGTTAGCAAGTGAACATCTTTCAGGACCCACGACAGTTATCCTGGGGTTAGTGCTGAAGATGCCATCATCTACCTGCTTCAGTGAGCCCTCTTTCATCTGGACAAAGCAGGCAGCACGATGAGGATTTCTCCAGTTCTTTAAATTAAATCAGCCAGCATTGTTATGCAAAAAGCTCCAGAAATGTCTGATGGATACCTCCACAGGTATTGACTACCTGTTAAAAAGACCGCAACTTTATAAGACCGAAGGGTTGTATGTGTCTCACAATGCGGTCAGCAGCTAAGAAAAACCTCTTAACCTGTGAGAGTAAAAAGCTTTACTCTCACAGTTTCTCCTCTCTCCTCACACGTCATACTTTTAGTACAACTCAAGAACCCTGCCATCTCCAGAACTACTCAAGATGAATCTGCAGTGAGGGAACAATCCCCTCATCTTGAACACAAAACAAAATTGAGTAGTGAGGATTTTAGGAGGACCAGGATAAAGCCAAACACTGTCTCCAACCTAGGAAAAGAGGTGGATGTGGTAAAGGAATACAGATGCCTGGAAGTTTAACTGGATAGAAGACTTGACTGGAAATACAACACTGTGGCTGTTTATAAGAAGGTTTAACAGCTTCTTAAGGAAGCTTAGGTCCTTTAATGTCTGCACCAAGATGTTGCATATCACATACAAGTATGTGTTGGAGAGTGCAGTCTGCTGCGCAGTCATCTGCTTAGGTGGCAGCAACAGAGCCAGAGACTCAAGGGAACCTCACAAACTGATAATAAAGGTTGGCTTTGCACAGGGGACTGCTCTGGAGCCCCTGGATCTGATTGTATCAAAGAAGAATCAAAGAAGAATTACGCACAAGTTAATGAACATAAAGAACAACACTGCCAACACTTTGCACAATACAATGTTGAAATACCAGAGTGTGATCAGATAGAGGCTTCTTAAGATATGCTTACAGATGGTTATTCCTGTCAGCAGCAATAACAATACCTGATGAAGTTTATAATGACTTTTGGGGTAAAAAAAAATACTGCCACAATATAATTTCCCTTTGGGGTGCATTAGTATTAGTACATTTAATTTAATCTTATTTTTGTTTTATTTGATATCATGTTGCTCTGCCACATTTGTTACTGATCCGAAGGACAACCACATGGATGTAACAAATCAAAGCAAAGCTAAAAGAGGCATTGTGATAGGAGAAACACACTAGTAGATCTACCCATAGTGTGGTCATTTTAGTAAGACAATATGTCAGCTTGGTTCATGTTTCTTTGTTTCACCTCTTGAGAAGAGTGTGGTTAAATTTAAATATTAATCTTTTCATAGACCTTTCGTTTTCCTCCTAGAGTGGAGAGACTGTTTCTTTTGATTAAGTTTTATACCGGCCTCTGACGCTTCTATAGTTATAGTGATCAGAGCCTTAGTAATTTTCATAAGTGTTTATTTCTCTGTCCGGAGACTTGATAAGAAAGTTTATATAATAAACTGTCTTACTTTGAAATTGATCATGCACCTGTGTCCTGTGTCCTGCCGGTATCTGACATGAACAAGGTTAAAAACTGGGTTTTCTTTGAAAGGATATTCTAATAGTGGTGCTCTAAAGCCCAGCTGAAAAAGACAAAGAGCATACGAAAACTACTAAAATCATTATAGCTCTTTTCAGACTTTTCAGATTATGGATATTCAACATTAACCGTGTCATTCATCTGTTACAGAATTCAGGCATTCCATCTTTGGTCACATTTGATGGTCTTTTCAACCCTCAATGTCATTGGGCAAGAGGCAGGGTACACCCTGGACAGGTCACCTGTCCATCACGGGGCCCCACATTATGCCGTCAGAATAGTTTCATATTGAGTGTGCAACTATCAACTGAACGTGTCAGTCGTGCGCCTGTGCAGCAAACTGTCCCTGAAGTGTAATGTAGTTTCCTCATTGACTTATAATTGTCCCCTGTTCATGCGTGATCACTGCTGCACGCCTGTAATCACATGACGCGTAGTGACTACGCGTAACATTCATGCGTTTTTTTGGCTAACGCACGCATTAACGCTTCCATGAAGATAATAGAACATTTTTCTCACATGCTCACCCTTATGCAGAGCTGATGTGCACAAACTCTGTCACGCGTGATATCAGGTGATATCGATGTCAAAACATCCATAGAGATGCCCAGCAACGTGTATGTGGACGCATGATTATTTTGTTATGTGTGTGTTGTTACGTGCCGATTGTATTTCACACGTGACAAAAATGTTCAATTATCTTCATGCGAGCGTTAATGAGTGCGTTCGCCAGAAAAAGCATGAATGTTACACGTAGTCACTACGCGGCGTGTGATTACAGGCATGCAGCAGTGCTCACGCATGAATGTGCGCGTGAGCAGGGACCATTATAAGTCAATGAGGAAACTATATTACTCGTCAGGCGTGGTTTGCTGCATAGGTGTCAAAGCACACGCGAGTGACACGTTCAGTTAATAGTTGCGCACGATTCTGATGGCATATGCGTGACAAGAAACCGCGTACGTATGAAGCAGCGCATGCACGTCTGTCTATCACTGTTTGACACATGTTGTTATGCAGTGATCACACGTGCGTTCGCAGATTCTGATGCTACGCAACGAAAGTTGATCTTTTATGATCTGTTATGCCAGTGCACTATACTAAAAAAAAAAGGTTAACACCAAAACGCCTTAACCGTGTCGCAGACACCTGCATAAAGACTGAAAAACGTGCGTACAGACACATGCCACGTTAGAACGCAACGGATGACTGTATATTTCATCATCATCATCTGCCGCTTATCCGGGGGTCGGGTCACGGGGGCAGCAGCTTGAGCAGAGAAACCCAGACGTCTCTGTCCCCGGCCACTTCCTCCAGCTCTTCCGGGGGGACCCCGAGGCGTTCCCAGGCCAGCCGAGAGACATAGTCTCTCCAGCGTGTCCTGGGTCTTCCCCGGGGTCTCCTCCCAGTGGGACGTGCCCGGAACACCTCCCCAGGGAGGCGCCCAGGGGGCATCCTAACCAGATGCCCGAGCCACCTCATCTGACTCCTCTCAATGCGGAGGAGCAGCGGTTCTACTCCGAGCCCCTCCCGGATGACTGAGCTTCTCACCCTATCTCTAAGGGAGAGCCCAGACACCCTGCGGAGGAAACCCATTTCGGCCGCTTGTATTCGCGATCTTGTTCTTTCGGTCACTACCCACAACTCGTGACCATAGGTGAGGATGGGAACGTAGATTGACCAGTAAGTAGAGAGCTTCGCCTTCTGGCTCAGCTCCCTCTTCACAACGACGGGTCGGTGCAGAGCCCGCAACACTGCAGACGCCGCACCGATCCGCCCGTCAATCTCCCGCTCCATTCGTCCCTCACTCGTGAACAAGACCCCGAGATACTTGAACTCCTCCACTTGGGGAAGGATCTCATTCCCGACCCGGAGAGAGCATTCCACCCTTTTCCGGCTGAGAACCATAGTCTCGGATTTGGAGGTGCTGATTCTCATCCCAGCCGCTTCACACTCGGCTGCGAATCGCTCCAGTGAGAGCTGAAGGTCACGGCCTGACGACGCTAACAGAACCACATCATCTGCAAAAAGCAGAGACCCGATTCTGAGGTCGCCAAATCGGACACCCTCAACGCCCTGGCTGCGCCTAGAAATTCTGTCCATAAAAGTTAGGAACAGAATCGGTGACAAAGGGCAGCCCTGACGGAGTCCAACTCTCACCGGAAACGTATCCGACTTACTGCCGGCAATGCGGACCAAACTCTGGCACCGGTCATACAGAGACCGAACGGACCCTATCAAGGGGTCCGGCACTCCATATTCCCGGAGCACCCCCCACAGGACTCCACGAGGGACACGGTCGAACGCTTTCTCCAAGTCCACAAAACACATGTAGACTGGTTGGGCGAACTCCCATGCACCCTCCAGGATCCTGCCGAGGGTATAGAGCTGGTCCACTGTTCCACGGCCAGGACGAAAGCCACACTGCATCTCCTGAATCCGAGGCTCGATTATCCGACGGATCCTCCTCTCCAATACCCCCGAATAGACCTTACCAGGGAGGCTGAGGAGTGTGATACCTCTATAGTTGGAACACACCCTCCGGTCCCCCTTTTTAAAGAGGGGGACCACCACCCCAATCTGCCAGTCCAGAGGCACTGTCCCCGATGTCCACGCGATGCTGCAGAGGCGTGTCAGCCAAGACAGCCCTACAACATCCAGAGCCTTGAGAAACTCAGGACGGACCTCATCCACCCCCGGGGCCTTGCCACCGAGGAGCTTTTTGACCACCTCGGCAACCTCAGCCCCAGAAATGGGAGGCCCCGTCTCCGAGCTCTCCGACTCTGCCTCTTCCAAGCACGTGTTGGTAGGATTGAGGAGTTCCTCGAAGTACTCCCCCCACCGACTCACAACATCCCTAGTTGAGGTCAGCAAAGCCCCGTCCCCACTGTAAACAGTGTTGACTGTGAGCCGCTTCCCCCCCCTGAGACGCCGGATGGTGGACCAGAATCTCTTCGAGGCCGTCCGGAAATCGTTCTCCATGGTCTCACCGAACTCCTCCCAGGCCCGAGTTTTTGCCTCAGCAACCGCCGAAGCCGCAGCCCGTCTGGCCCGTCGGTACCTATCAGCTGCTTCCAGGGTCCCACTGGCCAAAAAGGCCCGATAGGACTCCTTCTTCAGCTTGACGGCTTCCCTCACCACTGGTGTCCACCAGCAGGTTCGAGGGTTGCCGCCACGACAGGCACCGACCACCTTACGGCCACAACTCCGATCAGCTGCCTCGGCAATGGAGTCACGGAACATGGCCCATTCGACTGTATATTTGTATGTACAAATAACCCAGACAACAAAAAAACGATAAAATTATTTCAGCTACTTAAAAATAAAAATATCCTGACAACTACAATTGGTATGTTCTGCACTGTAGTACAAATAAACATATTGTCACGACAATTAAAACGAACACTAGAATTTTATTATTATTATTGTTATAATTAAGTGATGTGTAGTTATGGTGTGTATGGCTGCTTATGTATTCTGTTTGTATATCACAAAGTACCGATTGTGGTGCTGCAATATGATAATTAAGGAATAACGAAATGATGATAATTATATAGAATTCTAAGACAATCCTGAATGCTCACTAAATAAAACAGGAGCAGCTGTACAGTCATTTCTTTAAAAATGACTGATATTGAAGTAAATACAAAATTAGGCTTCTGACTTGTTATGCCGAGAAGTGCCTGACTGCTAAGAACTGCATGTCCATCGCGTCACACAACTAATAAAAAAAAAAAAAAAAAAAAAAAAAAAAAAAAAAAAAAAAAAAAAAAAAAAAAACAGTATCAAGGTTACTACGTTTCTGCCCTTGTTTTCCCATTTAGGCTACATCTAATAATATATATACAATTAGCCTCTCATCGGCCGGGAGTGTGTTGCAGCTATTTAGGTGCACAAACCTAACGCACCTCTCCAGCAGTACTCAATGAAATGATTACCTGTGGAGGCGTGGTTAACTTACAAATGTTTATCTTTGATTTTGTGTCTTATGTGAGAAAGCATAAAAAAAAAAAAAACAGAAACAGAGCTCTTTCTCTGTCGTCATTGAACAAATGAGTCATGTCATGCAAAAGCCTATATGTCTGTATCTCGTATTGGATCGATTCCACCATCTACTGAATGAAAATGAAACGCAGAACAAGTATGTGACGCATTCCTGTATGCGGAGTGGTGCGCACGGTGCAGATCAACTTCCGGTCGCATAGCATCAGAATCTGCGACCACACGTGTGTGTGAACGCGTAACAACATTTGTCAACTTCATACTTCATACGTACGCAGGTTTTTGTAAATAACTAAAAAACATTGAGCTACTTAACTTATTTGAATTTCCCCCACCGGGGAATGAATAAATTATTTTTCCATTCTATTATATTCTACATGTCTGAAAGAGGCTTTTGTGTATGGATTAGTGTTTGCTTTCACCTCCTTCCTGCAGGTCATGCAGAGGCCAGAGTACAGTGTAGGCCAGCTGGCCATTGATGAAAAAGAAGGGAACCATGCCACAGCTAGGCTGGTCAGAGTGCTGTACTTGGGAGCCAAACTCATCCATGATGTACCACACTGGAATCTTTTCCTCTGCTGACTGCATATGAAAAAAAGCAGAAGGAGAGGAATTAAGTGCATTACATTTGCTCTAAGTTAGCAAGAAAAAGTAAAGTAAAAAGTAAGACCTCAGTTACAAAGTGCTTCAAAAGAAGATCATTTAGTATATCAGTAATATCATCGAAGGAAAATCATGAGGAGTAGAAGTCCACTCAGGGGGTGGTGTAACATACCCCCTGTGAAAGGCGATAAGTCTGGTTGTACTTCCACATGTGCTCCAATATCGCCTCCACTGTGCCTGGACATGGGGTCTCATCATGAAAGTCCACTCCCATGAGGGCAGCCATTCTGGGTAAAAGTCTGGGGATCTGCTCGAGCTGCTGACGGGCATGCTCCACACGGTATGTCCAAGCATGATCAACCAGGAAAACACTGCATGAACATGGAAGAGGAGTGCACAATAAAGTCTAATTTTAGAATTTTTTTTAGAATTTTACATTCCAGATTTTAAAAAAGAAAAAAGAAATACAATAATCCTCTATCTTTAATATAGCTAAGTATTTATGAACCTGATAGCGTAAAATAGGTCAATTCCCTTGGTAGGTAAAATGGACGGCATCTTGCCACTAAAAACTCCAGCTGTAATGAGCCGTAGGTATCGACGACCGAAACATAGACTGCACACCAGTCTATGTTGACACAAACTCAGAGCCCGCCACTGTGGGTCTTACTGGAGTTCTAACTGTTGCCCTCCACAGTAAACGGTGATAGTTTCTAGCTGAGGAGCTGTGTCGAGCACATTGACTGACTGGAGCCACGTTTCAGTGAAAATAAACACAGCAATTACACATTCAGGCTGTGTAGTCAGTTGGAGTCTGAGGTAGTCTAGTTTATTGTTCAGAGAGTGTATGTTGGCCAGTAGTACTTAGGGGAGAACTGGTCAGCTAGGGTTAGCCTTCAGTCCACAACATACACCTGGCTGCTAGCCCCGCTTCTGCGTCCTCTTGTGATGCTCCTCTCTTCGACAGCTCAGGTGACACAGGTGACACCAAGGATGGCATTTGTCTGTGCAGTGATCCCAGACCACATAGCTTCTCCGATAGTGGTGTCGGCATTCATTTCTCATTGTTGAGCAAAAAAAAAAATTACCCAATACTACTCCAATAAACCCTATTTTGAAATATACAGATATATATTTTTATAAATACAGTTATACATGATTTGAGGAAGATCAATGCAGCAGCAATTCCAGCAGACTCCAAGTGGTACACAGTGATTGATCTTTGTTCTGCTTATTTTTCTATCCTGGTACACAAGAATACACAGGATATGTTTGCATTTACATACAAACATGAGCAATATATTTTTAACCAGACTTCCAATGAGTTTGGTTGATTTGGCAACATTATATGCCACACCAGTTATAGTTTACTCTACCAGGGCCATATCACCTACATTGATGATATTGTTCTGGCGAGTCCCACGTGACAAGACTGTTTGTAGGACAGCTTAGTTCTTCTGAACTACCTTGCTGAAGGAGGACATAAAGCCTTCCTAGCAAAGATTAAATTTTATCAGTCAAGTGTGCATTATCTGGAATGTGTTTTGGAAGAAGGATGTCGGCATTTGTCACCAGAAAGAGCGAAAGCCATCATGAACTCAGATGCTGTCAGTCTTGGACCTTGTGAACTATTGCAGAGCGCGGCTGGTAGAATATGTTGTGTATGTTTTGCATGCAGCAACACTGAAAGAGAAACTTGATGCTGTGTAATGGGATGAGGACATGAGACATACCTTTCATCATCAACTATCATTTGTGCACTCCTCCCACACTCGGCCTCTCAGATTATAAACTGTCCTTTCCCCTCTATGTTACGAAGGATGGATTTCTTGTTTCGGCTGTTTTGGTGCAGATGTGTGGGGGTGCTATGAATGGATATAATATCGACTTAAATATGTGCCTGGAATAAAGCCAACTCTAGGCATACCTCTCAGTTAGGGCAACAACTCCCAGCACTCCAAAGCTGCATGGACAATGTCTCCACTCTCCTCCAGACAGATAAATGGACATCCAGGCTCCTGAAAAGGCTTGGATCAAGCCAGCCAAGTCATGCAACCTCTCAATCCAAAAGGGCCCAGGCCAAATAGGACATAGGTGGCATGCAGTGCACACTTCAAAATATGCCTAAAATAATGGACAACTTTGCACAACCTCTACATAACATAGTGATCAACATCGTGTGTGTTCAGCTGCAACATAGAATGTCTACCCATAGCAATAACTACCCACACAATTACTGATTTTTTTAAATTACTAATAATTGTTTTTCGTTAATTTTTCTGCAAAATAATTTCCTAATTTCCACTTTATTGATAGTTAGTTACATGCCTTTTGGCTGTAGACGCTAATTAAGTTGATTTCATCAGGGGTAACTGAATGGTTTTGAAAGGACCACTGTTTTCTGTTCATGAGAAGTTGGGTCGCAGAGGCAACAGGTTCAGGAGAGAAACCCAGACATTCCTCCCTTCAGCGACATTTCAACTTCTCCTGGGGGATCCCAAGGCGTTCCCAGGCAAGAAGGGATACGTAATCCTTCCAGCAAGTTTCGGATGTGCCTCCTCCCAGTTGGACATGCCCGGAAAACCTCTAAAGGGAGATGGCCAGGAGGCATTCTAACAAGAAGCCTGAACCATCTCAGCTGCCTCTTTTCAATGCAGAGGAGCAGCAGCTCTACTACAAACTATCAGAGGTTTCTAACTGTTCACAGGGAGTTTTCTCTTTCCACAGGCACCTTGTGCATGCTCAGGATGGTGGATTGGATCGGAGAGAAGTTTCAGCACAATCTGGTAGTTTCCTTAGCGCGACAATTATTTTATTATTGGATCTGTATGAAATGGACCATTTTGAAATTAATCAATTTGATTTGATGGGACCATGATTGTAGTAGAATGAATCGGATTCCGATTGGCTTCAACTGGAATGTATCTTTAAAGTGCGTTGAGATGACATTGTTGCAATTTGCCGCTATATCAATAAAACTGAATTGAATTGAGGGCTGCACAGTGGTTAGCACCTTTGCCTGTTTTGTTTGTTTCTATGTGGCCCTGTGATGGATTGGCAGCCTGTTCAGGATGTACCCCGCCTTTTGCCCAATGATAGCTCCAGCCCTTCACAATCCTGAATGGGATTAAGTGGGTATAGAAAATGGATGAAAGGATGAATTGAATTGAATTTAAATCATCAACAAAAAAATAAAATAACAAAATAAAACAGTACTCAACTAAAAACTATTGCATTGAAGTTTTATGGGGTTTTTTTTCCCCTCAGGCAGTCATCCGAATATATTTAATTGGAACAGCAATCCATGACTGCTTCTTTTTCACCCACTGACTTTGTTTTCTTCTCTTTAGGTGGTAGTGATGGTTCATGTGTGACTTTCCTGTACATAAATACCATTTGCTTCAACAGGTTTCTTACATTTCAGTCACAAACATTGACTCCTGTTTTTGTTTTTCATGTCTTTCTTCAGCCACTATCTTTAAACTGTAGAAATCATTTGTAAATTACACTTTTGCATGCATTTGTTTTAGAAATACAAAATACAAAGTGATTCCATCATTTACTTCATACGATTGAGTGATCATGCTTAATCTATTCCATCTGAAAAAAAAAAGCCAAAATTCATAACGATTGTATTAAATATTTTCAAGGTTTTATAAAGCCAGAATGTTCACTTATACAATTAAATCGTTTTGTGTCATGCTGTTGTCATTTTTTCTTTTTGGAAAAAAAAATAAAAATAACAACCTCAATGAGGTCCATCGAGTGTGGGGATTCCATTATTTTTACCAGGGATTTTACTATCCATTATAACCCCAACTTTAAAATAGTTGTATTCTACAGTGCTGACTAGAATCTTATTCGAACATCCATTTTTAAGGTTTAAAAAAAAAATACAAACAAAGGACATCAGTGTCAAACACACAATTGTTTCTGTCCTTTGCCAAAGACAAATATAATCTATTATCCTAAAATAAGACTATCTGGCTTTGGGTTACACAGAGTAAGGTATTCAGTTCTACAAGAACACAAGTAAAAAAAATACTATTCAACAGGACCTTCTTACCAACATGCATTGCTTCAGGACCATCAAACATCACATCAATTCAGCATTGCATAGCACCACATTAACTGAATACACCTTCGCTCTCTTCCTCTCTCTTTCTTAAAACATCTCTGCAGCAGCAAATATACGCACACAAATATACACACTTCCTTTTTCTGTGATGTTGGTTGAAGGTCCGTCACATTGTTTAAGACATAACGCCCGGATGTGCACAGATCACATTTTTGGGCTCATGACTAATGAATATATAAACATTTTTATAAACAACAGAATGAATTTAAGTATGAAAGATTTTCCTGAGTACTAAATATAACTCACAAATGTTCAAAATGAAGGCAGCCAAAAGGCAAAATGAGCTAGGGCAATTGAACCACATTCGACAATCTCATGGAATGGAAAAAACACTAGGGGCACCACTTTTGGCAACTTTTGGCATTTAGTGCCCTTACCTGTTCGGTTCAGAGACTTGCAGCCCACTCTCCCGGGTAACCACAGCTTTGCAACTGATCACAGTTCCAGGATTGTCCATCTTACTCTCCTCATTTTCTCCATTTTCCTCTTCCTGTTGGACCTGCATTATTCCAAAAACCTCCCCCGCATCATATATCTACGACAGAGAGAATGGTATCATGAGCATCCTTGTGCCATTACCAGATAGGATAGAACAATTTGTGTACCTCATCTTTGTACTCAATCCAATGTGCCAGATGAACACTTGAACGCAGTATATATCAAATACACTTGGTAGCACTAGTGTTAACATAATACTATAATGTTCCTGTGATTCTAGATAGTTTGCTCACTGTCAATTTTATGCACATCTTTGTAACAACGCTGAAGTTGGCTTCCGATTCACAGCTTGACTAGGTCCAGTATGAAAACCACAACAGTAAGACAGAACAAACCTGGATTGAATTATACTAAAGAGGGGATAGATTATTTATAACACAATTTGTGATTTGAAAAATTTTCCTTGTAAAAAAACAAAAACAAAAAACACTACATAGGAAAACGAAAAACATTCATGCATTTGACTTTATAATTACATACAAGATTATTCATTGCATGGTGGTTTTGTTCATCTTCATCTCTCTCTTACTTTTCATCAAGCCATTTTTCTTACTACTCTCAGAGCCTTTATTGTTGCTTATATTAGATATGTCATAATTCAACTATTAGCATATCCTATTTTGCACTGTTGAGAAATGTCTTCATTTTAAAGTTGTGCTTTCATAATCTAGAAAAGCTGTGTACATACACATACATGTCTGTAATTTTGATCTTACATTTTATCACTCTACTCTGGAGCTACTAGAATACTACACATTTCTAATTGGTGATATTAAACATAGTATCTATGTTACAACATCTTAAAAGGAAGTGTCATTCTCAACAATAACCACTTGAAAATATGACGTAATACTCAACCCCCCCAGGACAACTTCAACATTCCAGAAAGATAGAATCGTGAATGTAATACTTGAAACTAATTTGGTTTTATGTCATATTTGTCTGGCCAGGTATAGGGCTACTTCCAGCCCTATACAGAGCCTTATAGCCCAGGAAAATTTGATGGATTATATTCAAATCAATGTCTTTACTTTTGAAGAGCTGAAATAGCACACAAAGGCAAAATACTAAGGGTTAGTACAAGAGTAGTTTAGATGACAAGAGTAGTGAACTGGAATATAACCAAGAAATTCGTTAAAAAAATTGGTCAGAAAAGGCAAAACAAAAAAGGAAAAAAATAATTGAAATATATCATGAATAAAGACAGACAAACATAAATATGGGGTAATTTCATAGAATTTTTGCACTGAACAGAAATTATATAGTTGGATTTAGATTGCCTTTTTTAGCCAAAAATTGTTAATCATTTACTTTAATCTTGATAGGTGTGATAAGTCGATGGACTGAGAAATAATACATTTGACCCAAATGTTAATTAAAACTTCGAGCAAATCAAAGTACTTTGGAATCAGTTTACTTTGTTAGCAGGGATAATCTAGGACACTGAAAGGTTTACCAAATTATGGATTATGGAGGGAGCGGGAAAAAAACACTTGGACCAAAAAGGAAAATATTTTTTTATCTTCCATCCATCCATTTTCTATACCCGCTTAATTCGTCGGTCGGGTCGTGAAGGAGGCTGGAGCGAGAGGCGGGGTACACCCTGGTCAGGTCGCCAGTCCATCACAGGGCCACACGGAGACAAACAACCACACACACACACACACACCTAAGGACAATTTTAGAGACACCAATTCAATTCAATTCAGTTTTATTTATATAGTGCCAAATTACAACAATTGTCATCCCAAGGCACTTAAATAATATAGTCCAATTCAAGCCAATTGGAATTCAATTCATTGTAATCATAATCCAATGAAATGGAAAGTGTTAAATATGGTGTTAAAACGGTTTGGTCAGCTATACTAGAAATGCACTGTACAAGCAGGCTAATGTCTATTTACTGCTTTTTAGATAAAAGAACATGAGAACAAAATCAAATGGTGAAGAATCTTGTAAGTAATACCAAAGTAAAATGTTCTATGTTGTGTGACGCATTAGATCCTCATGCAAATAAAGACATTGAGAGACGAGGACTTCTGCAATTAATTTATTTTTTAAACAAGAAAAGGTTTCACAAAATGTCACAGTTTTTTAATAATCTATACCCTCTGTAGAATAGTCCAATCTCTAACTTTTTTCATACAGGACTTAATGTACAGTGATCAGGGTCTCTGGAGGTTTCAACAAGTCAAATTTAAGACTTTAATTATGATTATTTTATTTTTTTTTCTTTATTAAACCTTTATTTCATCAGGCAAGCAATTTAAGAACAAGTTTTTATTTACAAATACGGCCTGAGGCCAAAGAGTAAAGGCTCTTTGAAGGGAAAAGGGAGAGGGGGTCCTACAACATAAAACAAATTACAATAACAGACAACAATTAAAAGTAAACACAATACAATAAAACATTAAACGATGAGGCACAGCAAGTAGGCATGTTCAACAGGTGCAGGAGTCGGCTATTATGTCTGATACATTTTGTTTGAAATCAGTGAAAGAGGTGAAGATAGTGAGCTTAAGAGTGTTTTGTAAATTGTTCCAGTCATTGGCTGCAGCAAAATGGAAGGCGCTACGTCCGAAGCTGGTACAGACTTTAGGGACAGCAAGTTTGACAAATTTGCTAGACCGTAGGTTGAAAACAGAGTGAGAGATGTGCAGAAGGGAAGAAAGAGGGTGTTAAGCCAAGTATGGATTTGTAGAGAAATTGAAACCAGTGATGGAGACGTCTGGTGTGGGGGGGGGGGTGTCCAGTTCACTAATTTATACAGGTCGCAGTGGTGGGTTGTGAAAGGAGCACCTGAAGCAAAACGGATGGCTGAATGGTGGAGAGTGTCCAGTTTACTGAGGATGAATTGTGGTGCCATCCTGTAGATGGTGTCGCCATAGTCAAATATGGGCAGGATGGTCATTTTGACAAGTATGTGTTTGGCAGTACGGGTGAAAGAAGCCTTGTTCCGATACAGGAAGCTCAGACGAGCTTTGACTTTTGACTGCAGGTGCTTTATATGGGTAGTGAAGGAAAGTGACGAGTCCAACCAGAGGCCAAGGTATTTGTAGCAGGTCACAAACTCAAGTTCAGACCCAGCACAGAGGATTTTTGGAGCAGTGCTGGGGTCATTTTTCTGGTCGAAAATGATGCATTTAGTTTTCTTAGTATTAGGAAGGAGAAGGAGGCTATGAAAATACTGCTCAATCGAGGTGAGACTGAGCTTTAGTGTGGATGCCGCAGAGTGGAGAGAAGGGCCCTCAGAATATAGGATGGTATCATCTGTGTATAGGTGAATTTTGGATTTGCCAGCGTTCTTGTCTATGTCATTGATGTAAATGGAGAATAGCATTGGGCCTAGTATGGATACTTGGGGCACTCCTTTAGTGATGGTGAGAGGGTCAGATATAATGTTTTTAGTCTAGACTCTGTTTTTTTAAGTAGCTGGCAAACCATTCACAGGAGTGCAGTGACAGGCCAATGCCATGGAGCCTCTGCAGGAGTATGGAGTGGTTGACAGAATCAAACACTTTAGTGAGATCAATGAAAGCAGTGATACAGAACTTCTTGGAGTCTAATGAGGTGACAATATCATCCAGAACCTTCAGAGTAGCTGTGGTGCACCCATGGCCTGGCCGGAACCCAGACTGCACATCGGACAGGATGTTATTTGAGGCCATGAAGTGGCTTAGCTGTTTATGCGCCAATTTTTCTAAGACCTTTGCCAAACACGGCAAGATGGAAATAGGTCTGTAGCAATTGGGATCAGAGCCAGAGTGGGATGACTTGTGCAGATTTCCAGTCTTGAGGGAAAACAGACAGCCCCAGAGACATATTGAACAGCCTTGAGATGGGGACAGCAATGAAAGGAGCAGCAACCTATAGAAACATAGAATTGAGTTTATCAGAGCCAGCTGACTTGTTAAAATCCAGGTTGGTGAGCTCCTTTAAAACCTCAGAGATTAAGATGGGTCTGAAGGAAAAGATGTCAGCTATAGAGTTCATTGGTGGATGTGATGGACCAGCAGTAAAGGGCTTAACAGTAGAGACATGAGCCGAGCCAACAAAGTGTTGATTGAAAAGTGAGGCCATGCGAGACTTCTTGGTGACAACAGAGTCACCCAAAGTCATTATACTGGGGAATTGGGGAGTAGTGACTTTGGTCTCCATGGATTTGAAAGTTTTCCAAAACTTCTTAGCATCAGAGCCACAGGATGCAAATTTGTCCAGGAAATGAGTGATTTTGGCTTTTCTGACAGCCTGAGTGCATTTGTTTCTACATTGCCGAAAGGCAAGCCAATCAGCAGGAGTTTGGGAAGAACGGGCTTTTTTCCATAAGATGTATTTCTGGCAAATTAGTGTAGCCAAATCACGACAAAACCAGGGACTGAAGCGGTCCTTGATCCTGGATTTTCTGAGTGGGACATGTTTATTGATAATCTGGTTAAAAGGTTGACTTGAGGTAAGACCAGGCTGCCTCCATAGTAGTGAAGGAGTTAATTCTGTCCCACTTCACTGCAGCATTATCATGGAGAAAGGCTTCCAAGTTGAAATTCTTCAGGGAGCGTTGAAAAACAGTCCGAGGTGGGCGTTTAATTGGGGGGCCAGTGCGTATGCAGGCTAACACAGTGATCACTCAAGTCTTGACTAAAGACACCAGATTTGTAATTAGAGAGGGCATTAGTGAGGATGACATCTGTGAGTGTAGCAGATGAAGAAGATTTCAGATTATGTCTGGTGGGTTCAGATATAATTTGGAAGAGATTTAGGGCATCAAACTGTTGAGTGACTGTATCTGGGGGGGTTAAGCATGTCCCAATTAAGATCACCCAGGAGAATGAACTCTGAGGAGATATGCGGTGCCAGGAGTTCACTGAGTAGAGTAAGAGAACAGAGTGGAGCAGAGGCTGCAGATGTTAATGTGTAGGAAGCCCATAGACCTACGATCAGAGAAATCATTAAACGATAGCTTATGAACAGACTGATTAACAATAACCGGGCCTGGATTGGGATGAATGTTACCTGAGATAAAAAAAGTATGAGAATAATTAAAATATGCTTAAAAACAAAGTTAGAATGCATTTTTAAAATATATCCAGATTCTTTCATAGAGAATTTGGAAGGTATTGAAAATGGAGAGTCAATGAGTTGTTGCAGTAATATAAAGGAGTGCAGTGGGGAGTTTAACACAAACAGACTGGGAATTCCAATATTTTTAGATATCCAAAAAGTGTGATAATCCCTAGTCAATAGTCCTTTTCTTTACAGCTCTTTCACATTGGAATACAAAATGCTTCACCTAACTAAAAACACCAGAAGCCTCTATTGTTTAACTTTTTTTTTTTTTTGCTGCCGGTGATCCCCCTGCTTCATCAAAACACCGCAACGGAGCAATAACAGAAAAAAAGATGTCGTATGCCAACACACCGGGGCGCACGCACAACACACTAACTAGTTGTGCTCGATAAATTCTGATCGGGGTGCACAGGTACTTTAGTTCCATTTTGTTGTTATGTTATAGTGTCCTCAAAAATCGAAATAATTAAAAGCAAGACTGAAGTTTATGCATTTGTTTTAAATAAAAGGAACGTTAATACATTTTTAAGACCTTTCAAAATCTTATTTAAGACATTTTAAGATCATTTTAGACTATTTATGGCCTTAAATTCAAATGATTATATTTTAGACATTTTAAGACTTATTAATACCCCACGGATACCCTGAGTGTTGAGCAGTCCCGGTGCCAGAAAATAGTAACTGGCCAGGCAATTCATTGTTGTGGGCATAAACTATATATTAAATTAACTGAGACTTTTTTCATGAGAGAACAAATTCCTTTTTCCTTGGGCTATGTTGAAATAGACCGTGTATAGAATACTATAAAACAGTATTTCCTTTGACAGATTTAAAAAAAATTAAAAAAATTTTTAAAAAAACTTACGCACACTTAAAATTTGATTCTGATATTAGTTGTTACCTGACAAATTTGACAGGACATTTAATTTCCGAATAGTAAAGTTAGTCTTGTAATCTCAACCAACAATTACAACCTAGCACACATTAATAGAATAGATTTGTTTCATTCAAGACCTTAGGGTGTTTATCAGTGAAAACAAGCAGTGAACTGGCCCTTTTCACAAATCCCAAATAAGCCTATTGATAATTCTATACCCTTAGTAGAATAATTTAGTTCAAAATTGACTACTTAACCTAACTATTGTGTTTATCATACAGGACATATTCTGGTTTGATCTGCATGCAGAAAAAAAGCAGATATATGCATATGCCTTGCCTCCGATTCGGCACTTAAGGGGAAAGTTAAGGGGAAATTAACTTATCGTGCAGTGCGACTGTTTGTCCACCGATTGACTGTTTTTTGTGTAACTTCTTGCTGTGAAAACCTTTTAGACATTTTAGGCAAGACATCAGCTTTGCCTGACACGTACTACTGTATCTGTGTAACTTTTATTCTATTTATGAAAATGCTAAAGGAGAGATTTCACCGTTTTTGTTTTATACAAAGACCACATTAGACTAGGTACACATCCAAAACCACTGTATCCAGACTTCTCAAATCTGGACTAGATTATCATACAAAGGCTACACATTCTTTAAAACTCTTAGATTCAAAACAGTCTCAGATTTTTTAAACTTCTATATTTGTGAAAATGCAATAAAGACACATTTCAGCGTTTTTTCAGCATATTGGCCACACCATTGCCGAATCGGAGGATGGCGAATCGGAAGCCAAATTCAACGTCGTATCTACGGGTTAACTGGCAAGCGTAGCACCAATAGAAATGTCATGTAGTCCAAGTGAAGAGGCTACGGGGAAAGAATGACGCAAATAAAGCAGTTTTTCGGCAAGCAGTGTTTTTGGCACTACACCGCCACACAAACAGACCTCGTTGGTGATTTTGTGATGTAGGTTCCTCCAATACATCTGGGGAATCCCCGAGGACTGAAGGGCTCCGGCGTGAAGCGCCACGAAGGTCTGGAACTCCGCATCTTCGGCCTCACTCAAAATTTCCGGGTTTGTTGACATAGCTATGTCAAAATATTACTCATGTGTTAGCCACATCAGAAAAGACACGCTCAGTTAGCTGCTGCTGTAGTATTCTTCTTCTTCTTATTCTGTGGAGATTTACGGCAGCTGGCGTCCTAATAGTTGCACTACTGCCATCTTCTGGAGTTACTTCTCTATTCCTGCCGCTGTGTCCCCTCCTCTGCATGCTCATTGGTGCTCCATTGGGCACGTGAAGCTACGTTTACTTGTCGTCCTGATGTAAGCAGAATCATCCTTTTCTTGAATCATAACTTCTGATGTCCTTCATTGGAAAAGGATGTAAGAGAATATGTAGCAGCCTGCAGAGTGTGTTTGTGCCGTTTGCAAACCCGACCAGTTATGATGAGACCTTGTTCACTTATAGCCTTGGATTTTGTTACAGGCTTGCCTCCTTAACAGGATAAAACAACCATGCTTTCCATTGTAAATTATCTAAGTCTGCACATTTTATCACTCTAGAGTAACTACAGAAATTGCCAACCTTCAAGTGGAGTGCACTTTCAGATTACATGGAATTCTCATCAAAATAGTTTGACCACAGTTCACTTCTTCAGTATGGAATGTGGCTCTTTCATCCTTCTGCTGCAGCTCCCTGTAGCTTGTTTAAAATTTTTGTTACTCAAAATGTGCTTTGCAACCATCAATGTGTGACACCCACCAGCACGCTGTAATGACTGCACTTTGACAAATCCCACACTGATCGCACTGGTTGTGTTTTGAGTTCCAGGTGGGGCTGAGCAAGTGTAGTGTCTGATACTTAACAGACATTCAAAAGAGCGTCGGGGACAGTGTGTCCCAGGTAAGAGATGCATATAGTCAAACATGAGCATTTTGAGACTATCTTCAATCTCAGTATGCAAATAATATAACTTGCCATACACATTCATTTTGAACACGGTACCGTCTTTATGTGTCAACATATCCTGTCCTTGTTTAAATGTGACTGTTGCTCCAAAAGCGGTGGCTGATTTCACCGAAAAAAATGTCTTGAGGGTAAGATGTTATGAACAATGTGTCTCTCAGTGTTGCTCTGCATCGTTGTCCAGTATTGTCTATCAGGAACACCTCTGCATTTCCCTTTCGTTGAGCCACACCCCTACACAGGGTGCCATCTGCCAGCTTTACACAGTGCGTCTCCAGCTTGAAATTGTCATCAAAACTTTTAAACTTGGCTATATCAGTAATGATGTGGGAAGTAGCTCCAGTGTCAACCATCAAACCCTTTTCTATGATGCTGTGCACTGGCTGCTGTTGGACCCCGATGTCTGCGTCCTTGATCTTGAAGGCGTAATCCGCTACTGCTGCTCCAGATCCGTTGCCGCTCTCATCTGCGACCTTCCTTGCTCCATCTTGTTTATCTTTACTTCTACAAGTGGCATCATTGTGGGTGTCACTCTTACTGCACCGCGTCTTTCGCTGACATGTTTTTGCTCGGTGACCCTTTATGCCACACTTGAAGCATAATGTCAACATCTTCATTTCTCCTGTCTCATGCACTTGACTTGGTGGGTCTCGCCACAGTGTTCATCACATCAGCGCTGGACGCCGCTGCAGTTAGCTTTTCAGTGGCTTCAAAAATACATAGCTTTGTTTTGAACTCTGCAAATGTTATATTGTCGTCATTATGAGCTAAATGTATTACAAATGGCTTAAAACTTTCAGGCAGCCCTTTCAAAACCATAGCAATCAGCAGCCCATCTCCTAAAGTTTCACCTGCGTTCCGCAGCGCTGTAATGGTGGTCTCCGCCCTAATGACATAGTCTATAACCGTCTCGCTGCTCGTCTTCTGAAGCGATGTCAGCATGGTGTATAGGTTGATAATGCGGGGTTTTCCCCTCCGGCATAATAATCCCGTAATATTTTCAGTGCGTTTCTTCCACTGTCTGGCACATCTCTCATAATTAATGAGAGGCTTTTATCATCCAAAAACTGAATCATCTCGGCATAGGCGTCAGCGTTCTTCTTAACGTCTGCCGCCCTCTCTTCTTGGCTGTTGGGTTCTCCCAGCACCGTATTCTTTAATCCTAATAAATGCAAACGTCCCAGCACTTTAGTCTCCCACAGTTCATACTTGGTCTCATCTCCGTCGAACATGAGCCGAGGCAGCCTGCTTGCTCTTCGCCATTCCATGATGCTATCTGTTAGTCGTTAGCACGCTGTTCGCGATTAAACATCCAAAACTTTTCTTCGAGTTGCTCCTGGGCCCATAACCTGTTGAGCTTCGCAGCTTTTACCGGGGGCTCACACCAAAAGCGTCGTGAGCGTCGTGAGCGTCATGAGCTTCAAGAGTTGAGAAAGGCTCAACTTTATGCAAATGAGCAGTGACGCTACGTGACGACAGCCAATTACGGCCGATCTGGATTCCGAAGGCAGAAAAAAGGCGGGAAAAAAAGGCGAAAAAAAGGTGGAAAAAAGCGGAAAACGGCAGAGCGCAAACACAAAGAAGGCTGCCAAGAGTACGATCCATGGTGAAAGAAGAAACCGATGTATGGATGGATTATTATATATATATGCTAGTTGCTATACATATAAGCCCCGCCCCTTTGGCCGCTTCCGGCTTCTCTGGCCGCTTCCGGCGGCAGAAGAAGTACAAGCGGCGGGTTGTGAGCGTCATGAGCGGCTGTGGTCGGTTCCTCTCGCTGAACTCGGAGAATAAGCCGACGGAGGCAAAGATATTATTTAGCTTCTTTTAGCATATTTGTTTGACACTAGCACACACCCATTTCTTGTGTCATGAAGGAATGAACTTGCAACTTACGCCATATAGAAAAAATAAAAAAATAAAACTGGGCGTGGCTTAAACAAAACGTGATGACACAGCATGAGCTTCTGGTCTTTACGCTTAAGACCCACTGTAGTGAAAACAAGATATTACATCTACATAAACAGCAGTACAATCACATCACCACACATTAACACAGTCTTATGTTGTGTGTCTCATAACAACTGAGTACACTAAATAAAAGAATGTTTCTTAACATCTGTTTTACCAAATAGGTGAAGGTTTTACCCTACTTAATAGGAGAACCACCCACAGTGCGGGAGAGATTGCATTGGACTTATAGGCTTTGAAGATCTCTCCAGATTTGATGCATCATTCTGGAATTCTGAAACTGACCTGGTTGGCAAAAAAAGTTTTCTGCGTTCAACCAAGTCTGTGTCAACAGAGTTCTTCCTGTACCATCTACACATCGGCTGGTTGACGATTGCGGGAAAAAATCTCGAGCATGCGCAGAACGCTCGATCCTACTGTCGTCTCCAGGCACGTTAAGTGGGCAATCGGATCGAGTTATCCCAGGGTCTTAATTCGATCGCAAGTAACCCGATCCAATTTCTTGTTGAATTAAGCTTGTTACATGAGGTGAATAACTAAATTTTATTGTAATTTAGCCATTAATCCGATCTGATCCGAGTGTTTCAGGTTGAAGACCCTTGAACAAGACTAATAAAAACAGGAGTTCCTGATTAAAAACAAATAATCCCAGAACACAAACCATAATTCCAACCAAAATGCCAGCAATTTAAAACAGTACTATGCTGAGAATACGCTGATGTTGACTTCCGATTTACAGCTTCTAATTTGTTAAAGGGATTGTCACAGTCTGCTCTTTCAGTCTATGTTTTATCGGTCACAGTTTGTTTAATCATGGTTTCAGTTATGTTCTAGTCCTGTTTTTCCCCTGCCACCTCGGTTCACTCAAGTCACCTGGCTCATTGTTCACCCGTTTTGTAAATAAACCTTTTGATTTTGGAAAAGAACTGCATCTGGGTCCTACCTCTCCGAACCGTGACAGGGATGGGCATGAAGGGCCATTTCACTGCATTTTGATCACCCTAAACTTGGTCCTGTATGGAAACTACAATAGTTACACTGCTCAAATCTGGATGGAATTATTCTAAAGAGGCTGTAGATTAATTAATACCTTGTTTAGGATTTGTGAAAATGCAGAACAGGGCCATTTTACTGCTTTTTTTGTATTCTGATCACTCTAAACTAGGTCCTGTATGAAACTACAGCCCTTTAGACTGTCTGAATGTGATTACCTGCCATTGTAATAAGATTCAAAATTGTCTATTCAGCTCAAGTTTATTTCCATTTGCCATTTTACTAGTCACGTCAAGAAAATAAATAAATAAATCACCTTCACTTGCATTGGTCAGATAACTTAAAGGTTCTCTGAGAAACCAACAATGCTTCAAGAAAATAGACACCTGGTTGCATCGGAACAGGGAAGTAATTACAAAGAAAAGCTGAGCCATATACAAAATTATTTTTTGAAAAAGATAATAAAACCTGGTGTTATGTTTCAGGGAACTTGATTATTGTCAAATCTGGAAAATTTCAGATCCACACATCACATTTTGCCTTGGATGATTTAAACTTTTCGTTCTAAAATTACAGACGGCTATTGTCAGCACTTGGTAGAATATCTAAAGAAAATTAAAAAGGTCTAAAACATGAGAAAAGGTAACTTGAAGGGACAGAGACATAATTTGGAGACAGTTATTCTGCAGTACCTTGCACAGGCAGAACACAAGTCTGGGATGGATGTAAGCAGCATAAAATGGCCATCCACAGCCTGTTCAAGACCCATAACCAGACCATTAACATGTGAGAATCTGCAATGCCATGTCACAAACTTCTGTCGGTGTGTTTCCAAAACTCACCCAAACCACCAGTCAGTGTTTTACTATGCACTTTGCATTTCATGTCAGTCTACAACCAAAACTGTGGGTCTTGTTGCTGAAATGCTTTCATCTGATCAAACGACATCTACAATCCTGCACTGGTTAACTTGCTTGCATCGCAACTGCAACAAGATATTTCAAAAAGACTTGAAACCCCAAAAAGTTGAAACTGATTTAATCTGGGCCATGATACATGCAGTAGTTCAGGTGTTTAACTAACTGAGTCTTCAGGAATATCTGAAGCTTCCAGTTGTGCCAGGGGAAAGAGAGTTCAGTTGACAGTTAGACATCTCTGTGCTGCTCACATGCTGAAGCTGGTAAGCATGACGTTGTCAAAAATGCAAAGCAAAAAGAATACAAAACATTTTTTTCCAATCCCATTTTGCCCTCCTTCAAAATGTCACATTTGATCAGATTGTTACTATTACAAAGGATGTGGTATATGTATTTTTATCAAGAAATGACACAAAGGGGTAAAATAAACATCTCTCAGTATTGAAGCATGCCATTCAGACACAGAAAACAGACAAAATCAAAGTGGAGAATACAGATGAGGACCGAAGCCCAGGGGACTTTGGTGACTGGCAAAAATCTCTCAAAATCATCCCCATTCTTTGCTCCTATCGAAAGAGTTGTCAGGCAGGCGCAGCAAGAACCTGAGAAGGAGAACCACTCAGATGCAATTGGCCCACTAAGTCCTTTTTACTGTGAATCACATCAATGTGATTATGCTGGTACTGTTCCTCTTTGGACAGGTCTTATGTTGACAGCTCTTGGAAAAACTCGAGACAGTAATGCTGTTGTTGAGAACTGGTTCCGCACTACAAAAACAGTCACTTTCAAAGCAAAATCCCATAGAAGAGCAGGCGATTTTCTCCAGGTTCAGCATGAGTTTGTGGTGGGAAGACTGAAGAGAATTACACTTATGAAAAAAAAAGGTGCCTCCATTGGACTCTAACCCTGAAGACACGCAGAACATTTAGGGTCCTCTTATGGAAGTTTTCAGTCGCTTCCTTCCTAATACCTCTGATGAGCAATGAAATCGAGAACTGAATTAACACCATTCAGCGGCAATAGTATGAAAAGATACAAACAAAAGGAACCCAGAGCATTTATACCTGAGGAGGGGGCTTTGTTCTTTAGGTGTGTAACCACACCTCCAGGAGGGGCTGGATGCAGTCTTGATGATAATTAAGAAACAGGAGGTTAAAACAATTATCTTGTCGGAGTGTTAATTAAGAGGTATATAGTTTAAAATAATTAGCATGTCTGGGTAATACAAATGGTTAATGTGGATTAGAGAGTTTGTTAGTCCTGAGACATAAAATTTACCATCACAGTCCACAGGAGCATCCCCTGACACAAGAGGAGCAATGAAGAGAGTGTACATCTCGTAAGAGAAAATCAAAGTACTACAGTTCTCCAATTTGGAGTACCCCTCCAACAAAAAAAAAAAGGCAGACTATCTGCCCAAAAACAAAAGCAAGGAAATATTTAACACTCTGCACCACAAATACAACAGGGATGCTGTCCACAGTGGGGGGAACGTCGAACATCAGACAAGCAGTAACAATGACTAACACTTGTACAGTTGACAACCTCCTCTACACAATGCATTTGGCGATTAAAAGACCAGGCATTGAAAACGAACTTCAGCAAAATTCAAGTATAGACTTGTGGATATCCATCTTGCTTCAGGTCCATGAGCTTTTTGAGAAAAAGGAGTGGGATCAGGGAAAATTATTGGGGAATGCATCGGCCTTACCTGACCCCTGGATAAGCGGTAGATGATGGATGGATGGAAATAAATACAAAATGATTCATTTGGCCAATATACGTCACTGTACCCGGGTACTTAGAATACGTAACTTAAATAAAATCACTTCCACTGCAAAGTGGAATCTTTCCCACAAAAGAAAATTGGTTGTTCATTCATGTCATTTCAAGTTCAATTCAGTCCAGTCAAACGTTTTAATGTCTCCTTTTCAGTTAGTTTAGTCTCAGTTCAGTTATGTAGGGACCCCCTTTTATTTACTGGTTTGTCAAATCTTATCTGGAATCCAATTAAAGCTCTCCTGTTGCATCCCAATCCACGGAGTGGCTCCACTTGAAGCTGTAGTAGCGGCCGGACTGCCGTTCTCCTGCTGAAACCACTGCGAGTCGCCGTTGTCTCCTCTCAGAAGTCAACCAAAAAAATTTTTTTTTTAAAAACCAACCTGCATAGTATACAATTTAACCTTAGTTAAAGTCCATATTGATTATTTAAACTATGCAGCATTAGTAGTTCTTGGCAGCTCATTTTTATATCTTTCATCTTTAATTTTCTCACACAGTCATGTCACAAATACACGTCTTTAAGACAATAAAACTCAAAAAGCTATTGTTTCTGCTAGCAGTATCTCATAAACTACAGCGATAAGCATTTTTTACGATTTTTTAAATCATTCACGTCCGTGAAATGAGCTTGAGCTAACAAGGTTGAAGCTAGCCCTGAAAACATAACACACTTGCCGGAGAATAGTCATCAAAACACATTAGTTAGTCATCGTCCGTGACCCGTCAGTGAGTGCAATGCACCATCTTGTGGCGGAACATACGCTACTACATACAATATCACAACGCTTCATATCAATATATGTTAAATTTATGGGGGCTACAAATTCATTGTCACACATTCTATTTGGAGTCAGCTGATCATATCTATTATGCAATGGGACTTCAGGTGGTGAGGTGAGTGCTGGAAGTTTAGGTTTCGTGCTTGTCCTCTGCGACGGACAACATGAGACCAGGTCCTGGCTGGGGTTGATGACTTTGGTTTGGCACAAACACTGTTCCAGTAGGAGATGTCAGTCGGACGGTCCGGTTTGGGAGCCTCAACAGATATTCCAGTGTCATTTGGACACATCCAGGGAAGTGTGTCAGCCAGGTCTGCATCGTGAGGCTCCACATCAGCTGTTATCCCGTGTAGAAAGATCTGAGTTAGTCCTTTAGCACATGAAGGCTCCACAGCCTGCACAGGAGCTATAATAGAGTTAATAAATTCCTTGTTCGCATGAATGTCTTGCAGCGTTTCAATCCTCTTCTCGAGCTGTGTTATCTTCACAGAGAGTCGCTCACACTCTGTGCAGCTCGCTGATACTGCAGGGTGAGGAAACATTGTTCTGTCCGATTCTCTTTGAAAACAGGATGGCTAATATACACTTAAAAGAAAAGGAATAAAATAATAAAAATAATACAATTATATCCCAGACTTGTGGAAAGAAGTAAAATGATTTAAAAGCAGTAAGCAGCAGGAGGAAGCAGAGACACGTCTGCACTCTTCAGAAGCAGGAAGTAAACAATGGCAACCGAGGTAGAGGAGCTGTATTTGCATCAATATTGAAGAACAAATGCTTATATGGCAAATGTTGAAGCGCAGGCAACAGAGAAGACGTTTGCGGAGGTGGTCTAATTTACAACACTGGTCCACCACTGAGGGACCTAGATGAACAAATGCACTTTCAATACTTTCGAATGTCAACAGGCCGATTTGACGAGCTTCTTCACCATATACAGCCATTAAGACTGGAAAAAGCAACTGCCGGAAATTACGTTCTGAGTGGACCAATCACAACCCTTGCGGTCCGCGTCAACTCGACGCGTAGTTAGGAGTTTTTGGAGGTGCACATCAGGCTACGGCATTGGGGTCCACGACTTGATGCAGAAGCATAAACTAGGCTTAAGGGTTAAGTGAAACAAAATTTTGTTTTGTATTTCTGCCAATTTAGCAACAGAAGAAGAAAAAGAAAAATTATCTATATATTATAAGATTATCTAATGCTCTATCCAAACATTCCACTTTCAACTCCCCCATCTCTTATGATTTCCAGTGTGATGGTGGGCTGAGTGGCAGCTACTTCTTAGTCTTTGGGAAGAGAGTCCCAAATTCTGATATATTTTATGTTAAACTCAAATGAAAATAGTACTTGAAAGCTTGGTCTGAAGATGTCAAATTTAGAGAGTGTGGTTAGAGATGAAATGCTGCATGATAAAAGCCTCTTTAATAATGAAGACCATGACTATGCCACACTGATGGAGAATGCTAGCTTAAACAAGTCTGACAGGAGTAACTTATCGTCAATGAACACCCACGAGAAAACTCGTTAATACCTCCGATAACTTAGTTTTTGCAAGCTATCGAAGCTTTGGGGAAGCACGTGGATTAATGTCTGGAAGAGCATGGCGCCGACATGAAACAGTACAGTGTGTTGTTATCAACAATAGTTAAAACGCTGCAGTTAAAGATAAGAGCTAAAGGAATGTAAAGAGAGAATTTCAAAGTTTTGAAGAACAAGTGGTGGTGCGCAAGAAAAATATTGACAGCCTAAATGAAAAGGTGAGGGAGCAAGAAAGATACAAAAGGCACTGGGGTCTCCGTATCAAAGGGAGAAAAAAAAAGAAGTTGAATGAAAACACACTCAGGAAGTGGTGGAGCTGCTCTGTAAGATTGCACCAGATCAAGCTGCGAAAATTAATGATATGGTGGACGTACACAGAGTGGGGAAGATGGCAGAGAACAGATAACATCAAATTATCGGCCTCTTTGCCACTAGAACCATGAGAGACGACATCTGGAAATGCCCCAAAACCTCGCCGGTCTACAAGGAGGAAGGGATCCGGTTTGCAGAAGATATGACAAAGGAATACTTGATGCAAAGGCAAGCACTATGGCCCAGAATTGAGCAGGTGATACAGAAGGGAAAGCAGCAGGCGTCAGAGGACCGTACGGATACATCAATGGCAAACGCATCACGAAAGAGATGGAGAGTTGAGGATGATCACATGCAGTTCAGAGATGTTCTGATAATGGCCAGTGGCGTATCCAGGACATTTTTACTGGGGTGGCCAAGATGGGACACAAAGCAAGTGTGGGGTGGCCATGGGATAGTGAAGTTTAATGCCATATACACAGCCAAGCACGGTTCGAATCCCAGCTGGAGGTCCTTTGCTGCATGTCACATCCCCTCTCTAATTCAATCACTTAATTGATCAATCTATCAATCAATCAATCATTCAGTCAATCAATTAATTTTTAAATAAAAGCCTAAATTCTTTCTATTTATAGTATCTACAAATCTCTTTTAATAACACAATTAACATGTATTGCATCTCAAACATTTGTGGCATTTGAATTCAGTTTACTCTGTCTCTACCTATTTAATCATCTAAAAATATGTGAACTGTGAAGATGAACTAATTTATACAAACAAAAGGTCTTTTATCTCAAAGAGAAGAAAAGCCTTTAAACAGCCCTCAAATCAGAGAGAAAATAAATAAACCACAGCTTGTTCTCTACTTAAATCTAGTCTGTCACACTATATTTCACACACTGGTTGGTCAAAAATTTAACAATAGCTATATTGAACACACACATCTGCAAAAACACCCTCAGTCCAGAAACGTTTATATTTAATGGCGGTATCCAAATAACAATAAAAAAAAAAACAAGCGACTGTTGAAAATGCTTAACTCATACCTGCCAATACTGGGCTATGAAAAAGAGGGAGATTTTCTGGGATAGCGGTTGGAATACTCCACCAGCCCCCCACCCCACCTGAAAAAAAGGCCTGACACAGTTTATAAAATGCATTTGACTTTAAATTCGGGGATAGCGCCAAATCACAAATTGCGGAGTTAGTGTTGTGTAGTTCGTCTTTTAGCTGCTACTTTATGCAATATAAAATATTCCTACACATTCACAGGAAACTACAACATAACCAAACATTAAATAACCATATCTCTCAATTGACAGATTTTATCCATATTTATCCAGCGGCAGGTGACGCTGTCTGTAAAGGCCCCAGTATGGTTCCCGCCACCGCCGGACTTTCGCAGGGGCTTACCAGGGCTCTAGCCCAGGGCCCTGCCGCTTTGGGGGCCCCAGATGCTGTTTGGTATTTTTGTGAATGGTAAATGGACTGTACTTGTATAGCACTTTTCTAGTCTAGCTGACCACTCAAAGCGCTTCTAACACTACATGCCAGATTCACCCATTCACACACACTCATACAGCACGTCTTAAGTCTATACATAACTACGTGCTTTCTAACCATTCATACACACATTCATACATCGATGGATGCATCGGTAGGCAACGTGGGGTTCAGTGTCTTGCCCAAGGACGCTTCCACATGTCGCCCGAAGAAGCCGGAGTCGAACCACCATGGGCGACTCTTCCTCCTGAGCTACAGCCACCCAATTAATAGGGTTAATGTTAATCACTGGCTACGAGGATTTGGACGTTGATGGCGGACAATAGAAAATATATCAGCAGAGCGCTGAAAAGAAAGAAAAAGATGACCGCGACAAAGAAGTGATGAAGAAAATGCCCAAGCTGACAGGCTTTTTTAAACCTCTTAGCGGAGATGGAACAGAACCATCATTCCTCTCCGCTCCTTAAAATGTTAGTTTTGCTAACACCGGCACGGGTGGCAACACCCATTCCGAAATCCCGCCATTCCGACATCCCGCTATTCTGACATCCCACCATTCCGACATCCCACCATTCCGACATCCCGCTATTCCGACATCCCACCATTCCGACATGCAAACGTCCCACCATTCCGACAAGGCTTTCCATATAAGGAAATGTGCGTTACTCAACAGGTGAGTCCCTTCTTTCTGTTCTTGCAATTTATATGTTTAACACGTGTTTACAGGTAAGCGTTATTAAAAACACAAAGTCTCGGCAACTGGAGGAGGAGAAGCAGACCGTGGTGGTTTTCAATCACACACTCCAATGCCATTTGTTTCAACTTCCGAAAATTTAATCCAGGAAAAAAAGGCTTACAAACATGGACCGAAATAGCTCCATAATACGCACAATAATCCAAAAGAAACGAAAGTTAACTAAAAGAAAGCAAATAAACAGCATGAAGTGGTCAAAATTGGTTTTACGCATGCCTATGTGCGTCTGGCACATGTGTCTTCGGGCTCTCCCACGTTGGTTTGCGGATGAAAGCTATATGTTCAGCTGTAATGCCATGTAAAAACAATCTCTACATGACATTTACTCCCAGGTGTGACCAGCTAGGTCCTTAAGATATAAACAGGCTGTATAAAGCCTTGCGCAACGGCTGTGTGTTTGTGCCAAATGCGCAAAGCCCATCTGCGCTTCCCAAAATTGGAGCGAGTACTCATAAATCACGTGAATAACATGAATAAATGTTTTTACTGCATTTTGTTGTGTTTTATACGTTCTATGCTGTCATTTCTCTCCTCTCCTATTGGCAAGGCAAGGCAGAGTGCTCGCAACTGTGTCCTGTGCAGTAGCCGTGATATCTGTAATTGCAATTATTACTTTTGCATATGATGACAGCGTGAAAAAGACGCATGGGCTCTGTGGAGAGCTCCGCTCCAGCTGGCTGCTTTGAACAACACTGTATTTCTGCTTAATCAGTTTCAGTCTCGCCAGAGTTACATTAATATCTGTATTTTTATATTTGAAATTTCAGGGGATTTTGATAATAGATTATTAAAGTTTGTTTGCGAGGCTGTGGCCTCTGCATGTGCAGAGTTTGTGCGCCAAACTTTAGGGCGTATTTGCGCCTGCATATCATTAGTGCAAAATGTTTTGGGTAAAACATAGGCTATTAAAAGGAACTGTCGGAATATGACCATACATGAGAAGTAGCCCGGGCTAAGTCTGAAGTCTCTTCTAAAAGTTTCCATCTTTTATACAATTTGGGGCCTGAGGCTGCTCCTCCCCAGGCCCCTCCTTTCATATGGCGTATTTTCCCCATCCTTCCACCATTATGTCTTATTTACTAATTTTATCCGAGGCTGGGTCTGTTGTCCTGTCTTTTTTAAAAACCCATTTATTCATATAATAGTCCCTCCTACTCCTGACTTTTCCCCTACATCCAGATCTCCTTTGATCATCTTTGGCTGCAATTAGCGTGGAGACCATGTCTGTTAATTAGCTCCAGTGATCATCATTTCGACTGTCATAAGCGTGGGGGCCATACATTATAGTCCTAACTACAAGACAGAGATTGTGTCTGGCTTTGTAAGGTCCTTTCTGGACATGGCACCCCATTGTCGCACATGCATTCATTAATGATAGACTCAGAGCTACACATTGGCGTTTTATAACCATGATAAAGCAGGGGCCCGCACATTGGCTCAAGCCCAGGGGCCCACATCCTCCTAAATCCGGCCCTGGTTGCCGCAATGGCTCACGATGGCTCGATGACATTACAATGTCGTGCCGGACATATATAGTGGCGCAAGTCGATGCGCCAGCAGTTGCAATCTTCACCGTCACAGAGGTGTCGCTGCTACGTGAAGGTTACCGACTACTCTACAACGACGAAAGTTGAGAACAAAACAATGCCCCCGTCAAGAGCAGGAAGAGTAGCACTGTCATCAATGATCAGCTACATAATAGAGCCTACAGAAATGATAATTTCAATAGGCATGATGATGCCCATCTCACCTCCAAATTCCTGAGCATTCTCACTTCTACTTACATATCAGCTGTTGAGCCTGCAGAAGTTGAAATTTCAATAGGTGTATTATCACCATTATAATCTGATATAGTACTTAGAATATTGTTATAGGACTTTTAAGTGTATTGTGTTACCTTTTCTTTTTAAGTAGCTCAAATTTTTTTAAAAAAATTATAAATATTTACAATGATTGTATATTCAACAGCAACAACAATAATAATAATAATACTGCTACTACTACTACTAATAATAATCAATGACTAAATAAATACATTTTAGAAGAACATCTCCGCAGTCACTGTTAAAAAGCCTTTTGGCTGTGGGGACAAAGGACCTCCTAAACCTCTAAGTCACATCTGCACAGTCTGCAGAGATGAGCCTCTCACTGCAGCTGCTCCTCTGTCCTGCCAGGATGCTGTGGAGAGGATGTTTATTATTCTCCAAAACAGAATGTAATTTCTTCCTCATCCATTGCTCCACCACAGCACTGAGAGGGTCTAGCCTTCTGCCTACAACAGAACTGGCCTTTTTCACCAGTTTATCCAGGCGCCTACAGTTTTTGTCTGTAGTGCAACTCCCCCAGCAGACAACAGCATAGAACAGCGCACTCTCAATGATAGTGCGATGAAACGTGCATATCATATCACTACAGATATTGAAGGACCTGAGCCATCTCAGGAAGAAGAGACGATTCTGGCCCCTCCTGTACACTGTTTCTTTGTTGGCAGACCACTCCAGTTTATTATCCAGCACCACCCCCAGGTATTTGCAGGTCTGAACTGTCTCTATCTCCCCTCCATCAATGCAGACTGACTGGTATGGAGTTTTAGATCTCCTGAAGTCCACCACCAGCTCTTTTGTTTTGGTAGTGTTCAGGAGCAAACAGTTATTTTTGTTTCAGCCATAGAAGGACTCCACAAGGTCCCTGTACTCCTTCTCCTGTCCACCACGCACACATGCCCCAACAGCCGTATCATCAGAATACTTCGGTGGAAACTGCCAAAGAGGTGGAGGTACAGCTGGACAGAAGAAGCCTGTTGGTGAGAGTTGCTGCAGAGGTGGAGGTGCAGTCAGGCGGAGGAGGAGGCTTGGCAAAGCGAGTCGCCATTGAGGTGGAAGTACAGCTGGACAGTGGACGCAGTAGAGAGGAAGCAACTGTGGGGGTGGAGGGAGAAGCAGCAGAGGTGGAAAAAGCCACACTATCAAACCTGTTGTAATCACATGATACAATAACATCTTTCCATACAAATTAGAATCAAAGACAAAGGTTTATTCTATTTTTTTATTTGTCTTAATTCATCATTTATTTATTTTTAAAAAAAAAAAATTTTTGAGACGAGCCTCGTGGCCTTGTGCTGCTAACTTTTTCCTTAGCAGTGCCACAGCATCGTGCTTGTGTTGTTTAGACATCAGATCTTTAGTTGGTTATTGATCACTGTTACCTTGCATGCATGCTTTGACTAAGGGCCCAGATTCTTGATATTATTTTGTAATATCTTTCTTTGCTCATAGCAGTTTTGGAATGTTAGCTAAATTGTTCAGGATCCTTCTTGTTTTTCCTTGACATGAATTAGGCCTTGAACGTGTACGTGTATGCAAGGAATAAATGAATAAATGTTTTAATATTTCTTAATGGTATTGTGTGTATGTGGCCCCCAACCCAATCTCTGTGTAGAATCTTAGTTAATTTTGGCCCAAAACCATATGTGGTTTGAGCAGTGTCAAGGACCTGCTAACCCATAAGTACCATCACAACACATAACAATAATTAACTAAGCTACAACAATTCATAAAATATTGAAACTCAAAAAGTGCTTAAGGTAATTAACATTACCATCAGGATCGTCCACTGTTCGCAGCAAATAGGAGCGAAAAACCCGATGGCTGATATCCGGGAAAATTATCCTATGGCCTTGGCGACCGACCACTTAATTACCTTTCAGTGCCTAAGGTCCCGCTCCGAAACAGCCGATTCATACCAATGGCAATGGACATATGTATGATTGGCTACGATTAGTAATTGGTTTACTTAAAATCATTAAACTAAAGAGGAACATCACAGAACATCATCGTGGCCTTGTGCTTCTAACTTTTTCCTTAGCAGTGCCACAGCATCGTGCTTGTGTTGTTTAGACATCAGATCTTTGGTTGGTTATTGATCACTGTTACCTTGCATGCATGCTTTGACCTAAGGGCCCAGATTCTTGATATTATTTTGTAATATCTTTCTTTTCTCATAGCAGTTTTGGAATGTTAGCTAAATTGTTCAGGATCCTTCTTGTTTTTCCTTGACATGAATTAGGCCTTGAATGTGTACGTGTATGCAAGGAATAAATGAATAAATGTTTTAATATTTCTTAATGGTATTGTGTGTATGTGGCCCCCAACCCAATCTCTGTGTAGAATCTTAGTTAATTTTGGCCCAAAACCATATGTGGTTTGAGCAGTGTCAAGGACCTGCTAACCCATAAGTACCATCACAACACATAACAATAATTAACTAAGCTACAACAATTCATAAAATATTGAAACTCAAAAAGTGCTTAAGGTAATTAACATTACCATCAGGATCGTCCACTGTTCGCAGCAAATAGGAGCGAAAAACCCGATGGCTGATATCCGGGAAAATTATCCTATGGCCTTGGCGACCGACCACTTAATTACCTTTCAGTGCCTAAGGTCCCGCTCCGAAACAGCCGATTCATACCAATGGCAATGGACATATGTATGATTGGCTACGATTAGTAATTGGTTTACTTAAAATCATTAAACTAAAGAGGAACATCACAGAACATCATCGTGGCCTTGTGCTTCTAACTTTTTCCTTAGCAGTGCCACAGCATCGTGCTTGTGTTGTTTAGACATCAGATCTTTGGTTGGTTATTGATCACTGTTACCTTGCATGCATGCTTTGACCTAAGGGCCCAGATTCTTGATATTATTTTGTAATATCTTTCTTTTCTCATAGCAGTTTTGGAATGTTAGCTAAATTGTTCAGGATCCTTCTTGTTTTTCCTTGACATGAATTAGGCCTTGAATGTGTACGTGTATGCATTTGGGTTTCACATGGAGTAACACTAGAGAACTGCGACTACATCCTTTTAAAAGACAGCAGATACCACTAAAAGTGTTCTGATTGGAGATAGATCATCAGTGCATCACATAAGTACAGTAGCACTGATTCAGGCTGAATCAAAGTTATCAAAGTAACATATGGAGCAGAATTGAATAAAATGAACCTGTGGTGTAAATTGTAATAAAAACAACTTACAAAGCATGTCTTGAAGAAGTCTGTGTTCTCATCTCCAAGGATCACAGGAAGGCCACGGAGGACTGCTGTTCGCTTCCCAGTCATATCTGTACTCTGAAAAATCATGTCAAACACACATCACTCCTGTGATAAAGAGCAATCAATTAATAGCTCTGCACACACAATGGGGTTGTGTATTTTGTTCCCCACATGATAAAAAAAAAAAAAAAACGTACCTCTGGTCTGACTTGTTCCAGATACTTCTGAAGTTTCTGGCCAACACTTCCCCCCCTTGCTCTTGAATATCTCAAAGAAGCGAGGGATGTATTTGTCAAGTTCTTTGACGAATTCTGTATCCAGGTTTTTGCTTGACAAGCGACAGAACTCTGCCAGAATCTGAAGGAAAAGTATGACAAATTAATATTTAAGATACAGTATAAGCTAATTCTGTAAGTTAATAAAAGATGTGACAAACAATGAATTATATGAGAACTAAAAAACTTAATGCATAAAAGATAGGAAGAGTTTTAAATTACCTGACCCTCTGTAAAGAGTGCTGGCCACCTTTCCATTATGTCCTTCACTGGAGGCTCCAAGTTCACCAACTCTTGTCTTCTCAAGGCAAAAGTAGAGTCCATGTTTTTGGTTATCAGAGCAGCAATTGGATGCCGTTTCCTCATCTCCTCTACAAATTCCTTTCGTTTGGACTCTATACTGATCTCATTTTCACCATCAGGAAAATTGGGTAGAAAATTGATTTCAAACCGTTTGGGTCTTTTGATGCTTGTGTGAGGAGCTTGGCCTTTTCTTTTCCTTTCATTTACGGCCACATCTGTACATCCAGCTCGACGCAGTTTAGTCCGGTAGTTGCCCATTTTGAACTTAAGACTATTTTTCCATCCGTTACATCCATTGGCAGAACCTGGTTCAATGAGGCATGGATGTTTTTGAATCAGTGCAGTTGCAACATCATTGAATTCTTGATCGCTGGGATATGCCTTGAAGCTGTAAATTGCCTCGGCAAGCTTTTCAAGTATCTCGTGCTTCATGTCCCTGGGTACTTGTATGTCTTGTCTCTCATATACAGAAGATTTCCCTGGCGTAATCTGTACTCGATGTCCACAGGAAAATAAGGAATTTCGAAAGTGTCTGGCCATGGGGTCCGAGCAAAAGATGACCGACTTTCAGGGGAGGAAATAGAGAGGATCTCTGTGTCATCCGTGCTGGCTGTGGGGGTTGGAACCAGAGTGATTATCTTAAGGGTGGGTTTGTCGGGCAGGTCAGTAATGTCAGTGAGGTTGACGAGGGCATTATTGAAATCGGGATCCTCATACTGGATGGAGAATTTATACTGGAGCCCCAGTTTCTCCTCAAGTTGTTCAACAAGAGAGTCAAGTGTGTGTGGTTTCGTAGAGAGTGTAACTCTCCTTATGTCATTGTCATTGACAATTATCCTCAGTGTAGTCCTCATCTCTATTGTTGGTTGCGATTTTACAGAGGATAAAATAAACAAAAAAAACAAAAAAAAAAATCAGTTAAGTTACTTCATGACACTTGACATCAAAATCTTCAGCATCCAATCAGCACAAAATATAGTGTCTAAGGGTAACAAACGTTCTGCCCCTGATTCTGTAGGCTGCTAGAGGAAAGGGGTCATTCAGATCAGAGAGCATGTTGACTGACATTGATGATACATGACTGCATAGCTCATAAGAACGCAGATGCTCATTATACCATGATGTCATGTGTTTGCACAGAAACAAAACATCACTGTTAATGACAAGGATGTTGTGAATTTGCCTAAAATCAGGTAGGCATGAACAAGCACCAACAGACACAATCATATCTGAACTGTATTTGATGCCATCAACGCTCACAGATGATGCTACAAGGACAGTGTTCTCAGATGCGTACCTCTGTTTCAACAAGTTCTGAATATTCTCAGGTAAAGATGAAACCAAAGAAAGTGACACCTGGTCCATTTGGATGGATGGCTTGAAAAATGAGGAAGAGTCCACACGGTACGCCATCATTCTTTGATGTCGGACAGCCAGAGTTTGTGAGACGTTTTTGGAGTTTTTTGTGTTGCGAATGACTTGTTTGAAGAATTCATGCTTTCCTTCAAAGCGCATTGTCCACATATCTCTGAGTGGCCCATACATCCTCATCAACTGTGGATAATGTTCCACAAAGTGGTGCTTTGGGCGCAATGTGAAGTGAGGAAATACTGTTAAAAGTAAACCTCCGTGCTCTGAGATCTTTGCATCAAGGAAATCAAGAGAATCTTCTTCTCTTGAACCTTCAAAAGCATTAAAATTTCCCATGTCGGATCATTCTCTAGGACATCAAAACCAATCATGAGTGGGAGAAGTCTTGTGAGGGTCCAGTTTTCGTGGCCAACCGCCAATCGTACCACTAGAGGCAAATGTGGCAGGGACAATCTGGGGCTGATCAGTTCTGTCTGTGAATTTGTAAGGAAAATGTTTGATGACTTTGTTCAAGGACTCAAGGGTGATGTTCTTCTTGGAGATCAAGTCATTAATGCACAGAGACATCTCAACAGGGATGATACCTTCCAAGAGGTCATGCATTATGTCAGGTGGAAACCCACTGAAAGTGTGGAAATGTTCCAAATTGTCGCTTAAAACACAAGTATCTTTCACGCCATACTCTTTCACCAGATTTGGATTCTCTAAAACTTCAGAAACTTGCCTGTCATGATCCTGGCTGGTTCTACACTCAAACGCTCCTGATCGGACCTCTCTTTTTTCTGGATGTCACTCTTCTTTGCCATGCAAAATCGACAGGGGTGCTGCACTGTGAAACTCTCCTGGAAACCAGCAAAAGAATGAGCACCTAGGTTATCAGCTGACACATAGAGCACAGTTCCTTTCACACACTCGCCTAACTGCTCAACATAGACACCGTGTTTTTCAAGAGTGACCAGGTCTTGAAGAAGTAGGTGAAGGACAGCTGCATAGCCATGTTGTTTGATTGCACTTGCTCTGCATAATATTGCTAGCTGGATAGCATGAAGACAGGAGCGATGTTTTGAGGGAAGATTGGCAAGAACCCAATAAATACCACACAGTTTGTGTTTCTTTTTGGAAGTGCCCAGAGGATTGGCTATCTCAAACTCATCAATGTAAAGGCCAAGCACAATCCTTAAGGTCTCAGTCTTAAAAAATCATTCCCACAATAGTGAGTGCCATCTCTGTAAGTGTTGTATCCATCAACAGTGCACTCATGTGTAAGAATTTTATCTAGAACATCAGTTCTGTTTAATAGTTTTTGTAACATTTTCAGAATTGGCACATAAGAGAGTGATTGTAAGTCTTTTTTGAGCTTGTATTCAACTGGCATGACCGTAGGAAATTCTCTCTGAAAATACGATGCTCTTCTACTGGCTGTGGAGAGTGACTGGCCAGCATCAGTCATTTTCAAGAACAAGTTATTCTCTTTGACAGCATTTATAATCTTTCTCACGACTGAATCGTCACTGACACCATGTTCATTGAGAATTTGCTGAACGGCATTACGCAAAAGGGGCTCTGAGAGAAGAACAAGCTGATTTAGTTGCTGAATTATCTCCTGTACTGCCATGTCAGATAAATGCAAGACTGCCTGCAGTTTAAGAAAGAGTGAAGCTAAATTATGCTCAAGTTGATGCTGTAAATGATCCAAATTTTCCATTTGAGCTTCTGCCATTTTGTCTTGGTCTGTCAGATCACTAGAAAAATCCTCAGCTTCTTGCACACGCCTGGATCTGAATCAGGAGGTGTGCTGCGCATAGCAATGTCAGGCTTCAACCACTTCTGATTGGGAAGCTGATGGTCTTTGCATTTATGAGCATCAAATGTTGAGAAGACATTGCTCTCAAAAATGCAGTTTTCATATGGACACTTCACAGTTTCCTTATTTTTAAGATGTTGGCGCAAATGGGATAAAAAAATTTGTTCTGTGCAGGGTTCTTTAAAATTGCAAAGAGGACAATTGAAAATCACAGGGATTTCATCAGCTCCACTAGTCTGTCCATCATGTACTTCGTGGGAGTGATTTCTTGTTAAATGCACTTTAAGGGCATTAAATGATTTAAATGAACACAGACAATCTGTGTGGAGGCATGGAATTGGAGTAGTTCTTGCATAGCTTCCATGTTTTAAGCGGTAGTGCTTGAATAGTTGAGCCCTCTTTTCAGCCCTCTTTTCATTTTTGGCTTTCATGAAAATTGTTGATAGTTGCATCTCTACTCTCTTTCATTTATATATATTTTTGTTTTCTACTGTTATGAGAAATAAGAACTCAATTTCCCATGATTTGATCGCCTGGATTACTATTTTTTCAATGAAAAAGTTTCCAAACTTGACAAGCAAGAGAGGATTGATGACTGATGAGATCTTGAATTTCTTAAGAGTGACACAGGAGAGAGTGATGCTGTAGTGTCGCAAGATTGTGTGAGACTATCGGTAGATTCTGTCACAGTTTAGTCATCCAACCATCAGTAATTTTCCATCGATCCTGCTTCTGCCCCACTCAGCCTGTCAGTCACACACACCTCATCAGTTAACTCCACTCACCTGTGCACACAGCTGCCTCTCATCACATGCAAATAGCCCAGCATATAGTCACCAGCTCCACACTCTATTCTTTGCCATGCAAGTCTTTCCAGCGTTCTCCTGCCAGCTTTACCGGTACCGACCTCACCTGTCCCTGACCAAGAACTTTGCCTCTCCTCTCCTGATTCCTGTTTGCCGGTTTCTAAACCGTCCGTCTGTCTGCCAGAGTTTCAGTAAAGCCTTGAACTTTTTACCACTGTCTTCTGACTCCTTTGTACTGCAATTGGCTCCATACACCACCCGTTACAGTACAATCTGGCCAGACATGGACCCAGCAGGACCGACCTCACCACAGGATCGGTTTGAGAGGATTGAGCACGCGCTCATGCAACAGCAGCAGAGAATGGAAGAGGCTGATGCATACGCCAGACGAGCTACAGAGGCCAACACCAATGCCTTTGCAGCCCTCTCTGCCCAGTTGCAACAGCTGATGTCCACTCGCCCTCCTGCAGTTCCAGTCCCCACACTGGAGACTCCTGCTCCAGCTCTGCCACAGCCCAGAATGATCTCCGAGCCCAGAGTGGGAACCCCTGAGCGATATGATGGAAACCCTGAACTCTGCAGTTCATTCCTGACCTCCTGCTCCTTACTCTTCGGCCTGCAGCCATACACGTTCGCCACTGAGGATGCCAGGGTGGCATACGTAATTAGCAACCTGACCGGCAGAGCCCTCCTCTGGGGAACAGCAGAGTGGGAGAGGCGGACTTCCGCTTGTGCATCATTCCAGGCCTTCTCTGAGGAACTACGCAAGGTGTTCGGGTTGGGCACTTCCGGATCTGATGCCGCCCGTGATCTGCTCTCCCTGCGCCAAGGGAACCAGTCAGTGGCTGACTTCTCCATCGACTTCCGGACCAGGGCCCGTTGAAGCGACTGGAACACTGCGGCTCTGCGCGATGCTTTTCTGCATGGTTTGGCAGACTACATCAAAGATGAACTGGTTTCCTATCCTCTACCTTCCACACTGGACAGTCTCATTGAACTTACTGTTCGGCTGAACCTCCGCATACAGTCCCGGAGAAGGGAGAGGAGACAGAACACTCCTGGTCATCTCGACCCAGCCCGCTGGCCAGGTTACTCATCTGCTTCCGGTTCCTCTTTACCCGCTATGGATATTGGCGTAGAGTCTGAGCCCATGCAGGTGGGCCGCACCAAGCTTACACCCGAAGAGCGAGAGCGCCGCCGTAAGGGGAATCTGTGTATGTACTGTGAGGAAGTCCTGGTGAGTCACACGGCAGCAAAGTCTTCCTCCTCAAGCTTGCGCCCGCTCTTCCAAGTCAAGCTCCTCCTTCCTGGTGGTGCACACACCCTGCCCACTTTTATAGACTCTGGTGCAGATGCCAACATTATGGCTGAGAGCTTAGCTATACAACTCGGACTTAAGAAGATTCCACTTGACACCCCAATTCCTGCCAAAGCCCTTGATGGCCATCTTCTGGAGACTGTCACTCACCAGACTTCTCCTGTCCACATGCTACTTTCCGGTAACCACCATGAGACCATCCAGTTTCACCTCCTGTCATCTTCCAACATTCCACTGATCTTAGGCTACCCTTGGCTACGTCGACACAGCCCCCACATCGACTGGGCCACAGGGGGCATCCTCGGTTGGAAGAACTCCTGCCACCAGGTCTGCCTTAAAGAGGCCTCTGTACCCCAGCAGACAACGCACTCCAGTTCCTGACCTGACTTGTCCAGAGTTCCTGCCGAGTATCATGACTTCCGGGAGGTGTTCAGTAAAACTAAGGCGACTTCATTGCCCCCTCATCGGCCTTATGACTGTTCCATTGACCTGATGCCTGGCACTTCACCTCCCAAGGGGCGTCTGTACTCCCTGTCTGGTCCTGAACGGGAGTTCATGGAGTCTTACATCAATGACTCCCTTGCTGCCGGTATTATCCGACCCTCGTCGTCTCCTGCTGGGGCAGGATTTTTCTTTGTCGAGAAGAAGGACAAGACCCTGCGCCCCTGCATTGATTACAGGGGACTTAATGACATCACCATAAAGAACCGGTACCCTCTTCCCCTCATCTCCTCAGCCTTTGAGTTACTTCAAGGAGCCAGGATCTTCACCAAGCTCGACCTCCGTAATGCCTACCACCTTGTCCGCATCCGAGAGGGGGATGAATGGAAGACTGCTTTTAACACGCCCACCGGACATTATGAATATTTGGTGATGCCATTTGGCCTCACCAATGCCCCGGCAGTTTTCCAGGCCTTGGTCAACGACCTCCTCAGAGACATGATCGACAAATATGTTTTCGTCTATTTGGACGACATCCTCATTTTTTCTAAGTCCCGCGAAGAACATATCCACCATGTCCAGACGGTCCTCCAACACTTGCTGGAGAACTCCCTTTTCGTGAAGGCCGAAAAGTGTGAGTTTCACTCACAGACTGTGTCATTCCTGGGCTACATTGTGACTCAAGGTCACCTGGAGATGGATCCTGCCAAAGTGGACGCAGTTAGGTGCTGGCCAGTCCCTGAAACCCGTAAGAAGCTGCAGCAGTTCCTGGGCTTTTGCCAATTTTTACAGGCGCTTCATCCGGAACTACAGCTCCATCGCTGCCCCTCTCACAGCCCTGACATCCTCCAAGACTTCCTTCCGATGGTCCCATTCTGCAGATACCGCCTTTCAGACCCTGAGGGACCGCTTCAGTTCTGCACCCATCCTCCAAGTTCCTGATGCCGAACGGCAGTTCATCGTAGAGGTGGATGCATCTGACATGGGTGTAGGGGCTGTGCTGTCCCAGCGAGCAGCCAGTGACCAGAAGATCCACCCATGTGCCTTTTTCTCTCGGCGTCTTTCCCCAGCCGAGAGAAATTATGACATTGGTAACCGGGAACTCCTTGCTGTTAAACTGGCCCTGGAGGAGTGGCGGCACTGGCTCGAGGGAACCAAGCAGCCCTTCCTGGTGTGGACGGACCACAAGAACCTGGAGTACATTCGAACCACAATGAGACTCAATTCTCGACAGGCACGATGGGCCCTCTTCTTCACTAGGTTCAATTTCACCCTCTCCTACAGACCCGGCTCCCGCAACGTCAAACCAACGTTTCTGGTGGGCCACGTTACAGGAGGACACCCGGGAGTATGTCAAAGCCTGCCAGATCTGCAATCGGAATAAAACATTGCGTCAAGCACCATCCGGCCTCCTGCAGCCTCTCCCAGTGCCACATCGCCCCTGGTCCCACATTTCAGTGGACTTCGTGACAGGCCTGCCACCATCGAATGAGAAGACGGCTATTCTTACCATTGTGGACCGCTTCTCTAAGATGGCACACTTTGTGTCCTTGCCTAAGCTCCCGTCAGCTAAAGAGACAGCCCAGCTGCTCCTCAACCACGTCTTCCGCCTTCATGGGATTCCGGTTGATGTGGTCTTGGACAGAGGGCCCCAGTTTTCATCAGTGTTCTGGCGGGAGTTCTGCAGCCTCTTGGGAGCCACGGCCAGTTTGTCATCCGGGTACCACCCGCAATCTAATGGCCAGACTGAGAGGAAGAACCAAGAAATGGAGACGGCCCTCCGGTGTATGGTGTCACAGAACTCATCCTCTTGGTCCCAGCATCTGTTGTGGGTGGAATATGCCCACAACACCCTTACCAGCTCCGCCAACGGTTTGTCTCCTTTCCAGTGTGCCTACGGTTACCAGCCTCCTCTCTTCCCAGCCCTGGAAGGGGAGGCCTCTTGCCTTTCAGTTCAAGCCTTCATCCGTCGCTGTCGTCGGACCTGGAGCCATGCTAGGGCCTCCCTCCTGAAGGCGGCAGACCGGTACTCCTCAGCAGCCAACCGTCATCGCTCTCAAACTCCACAATACCAGGTGGGCCAGAAGGTTTGGCTCTCCACCCGTGACCTTCCTCTGCGTGTGGAATCCAACAAGCTTGCTCCCAAGTTTGTTGGGCCCTTCACTATCGAGAAGGTCATCAATCCTGTGGCAGTCCGGCTCAAACTCCCTCGGTCTATGCGGGTGCACCCGACATTCCATGTGTCCAAGGTCAAACCGGTCAACGAGAGCCCGCTGGTGCCTGCTGCTCCACCCCCACCCCCCCTCGTCTCATTGAAGGGGGACTCACATATGAAGTGCGCCGCATCATTTGCTCTCGCCGACGTGGAAGGGGCTGCCAGTACCTCGTCGACTAGGAGGGCTACGGTCCGGAGGAAAGATCCTGGGTTCCTGCTCAACACATTTTGGACCGGGGTCTCATCCAAGTCTTTCACCAGCAACATCCGGACCAGCCCTCCCCCAGCAACATCGGCAGGGGCCCTCGCCATAGGACGCCTGCTGCTGGCCCTTCCACTGCCCCGGACCAGTGGGAGGACTCCCTGTCGGAGGAGGAGGCAGTGGACCCACCGGCGAACTCGCCTTCCTCACAACCTGAGGATGGGGAGTTCTCGGGTTCTCCCGAGTTTTAGCCCGCCTTCATGTTCCCCCTCCTCCCACCCTGGTTCCTTGGACTTGTTTTGGGGACGTCAGGGGCCGTCCCTTGAAGGGGGGGGTTCTGTCACAGTTTAGTCATCCAACCATCAGTAATTTTCCATCGATCCTGCTTCTGCCCCACTCAGCCTGTCAGTCACACACACCTCATCAGTTAACTCCACTCACCTGTGCACATAGCTGCCTCTCATCACATGCAATCAGCCCAGCATATAGTCACCAGCTCCACACTCTATTCTTTGCCATGCAAGTCTTTCCAGCGTTCTCCTGCCAGCTTTACCGGTACCGACCTCGCCTGTCCCTGACCAAGAACTTTGCCTCTCCTCTCCTGATTCCTGTTTGCCGGTTTCTAAACCGTTTGTCTGTCTGCTAGAGTTTCAGTAAAGCCTTGAACTTTTTACCACTGTCTTCTGACTCCTTTGTACTGCAATTGGGTCCATACACCACCCGTTACAGATTCAAACAAGGCGCGCCTCAAATAGAGCAAACAATATAGTAAGATTATAATTACGCCAATAACTACTGTTTAAATAAACATATTATCGGGTGAAACAAAAACAAAACACTGGAGTACAGTGAAGAAAGCCTGGAGAGCCTCACGGATTTCATCGACGAGTGTTTTGACAGGATCGTCATGGGGAAAACTAACCAAACCCCATCTGCTAGTAGCAAGGCTTCAACCTCAAAGAGAAGTCGTAATGAAGAGTCACCCGGAGCGACATCTCCAGCTGGTAATGATTCGACGGACATTTTAACATCGATCGATAACAAATTATCCAGCTTCGACGCCCGTATGTCTCTGTTAGAAATTCTACACAGAGAGTTCCAGGCATTACGGGAGTCGTTGGAGTTCAGCCAGCAACAGGTGCAGACGCTGGCTGCAGAAAACGCAGCCCTCAGAGGATCGGTGAAGTCACTCACCGAAGGAATGAGCCGGATCTCTGATGAGAACAAGAGGATAAAAGAATCAATTATTGATCTCCAGGCTCGTAGTATGAGGGACAATCTGGTGTTTTCTGGAATCCCGGAGCAGGCAGACGAGGATCCTGAACTCGCAGTGAAAAACTTCATCCAAAATCAACTGAAACTTCCAGTAGATGTAGTGAAAAACATTACTTTTCACCGAGTCCACCGCCTGGGAGGGAAGAGACCTGATGCCCGCCGACCGAGACCGATTGTGGCCAAGTTCGAGCATTTCCAACAGAAGGTCCAGGTGAGGGGCCACGGCAGGGAGCTGAGAGGAACAGACTTCAGCGTCAACGACCAGTTTCCCAAAGAAATCCTGGAAAGACGCAGGGTTCTGTTCCCCATCCGGAGAATGTTCATGGAAGGAGGCTCCCGAGCTGTCATCGCGGTGGATAAGTTATTCATCAACGGGCAGCTGTACCGCGACCAGGAAACCACTCCTTGGCTCTTCTAAACTCCAGGTGATCTGTATTCGTTAACTTGTATGAAATCATTTCACTGTAGATGACATATAAGCAAGATGAAATAATCTATCCAATTCACAGTTATCTATCAAGGCAAAATATATAGCTCACTTCCAGTCTCACCAGCACAGGATGTATGCAGTTCATATTTGTTTATTTGGGTATGTTTTTTTGTTTTTGTTTTTGTTTTTTCTATCTCACACTTCCACTATTTTGCACAGTTTTTCTATTCTGTCTTTCTTCCCCAACCCGCTGCGTTTCCACCTTAATAAGTAATGTTAACAAGCATGGCGCACATAGAGTTTTGAGCAGAGGTTTATCTCATGGAATGTGCATGGAGCTGGGTCCAGGGAGAAGAGATTAAAAATCTCCAATAAATTGAAGGATTTACAGGCGGACATTGTTTTATTACAGGAGATTCATTTATCAAAGACTGTAGCTGATGTTCTCACAGCACAGTTTCCTCATGTGTACTCAGCCTGTTACAACTCCAGACAAAGAGGTGTAGCCATTCTGATAAATAGAAGAGTAAATTTCACCGTAAACAACACAGTTATAGATCCAGAAGGTAGATTTCTAATAGTTAATTTATCTATTCAAAATATGAATTTATGCATTGCAAATATATATGGTCCAAATGTGGATGACCCCTCATTTTTTCACTCCTTTTTCTGATCACTCAGATAACACACTTATCATAGGAGGGGACTTTAACATGGTATTAGACTCAGGAGTAGACAGACTCAGTACTTCAGGAAGTCAGCGGAACTGGCAGTCCACGAATATTGTTAAACAGTATATGAAAGATTTTGGTCTTTGTGATGCTTGGCGCTCCCACCACCCCACTCTTAGAGAATACACCTTCTTCTCACCGGTACACCACTCATATTCAAGAATAGATTATTTCTTAGGTAGCAGTTCCTTGATGACGGATATTTCAGACGCCAAAATCCACCCCATCACTATCAGTGATCACGCTCCAGTTTCTATCACACTAAAGAATAACAGAGTTACACCACCAGCTAGGAATTGGAGATTTAATACATCATTACTAAAAGACCCTGATTTTATTAATTATTTCAAAAAGGAATGGTCTGTATATTTAGAAAATAATGACCTGCCAGGAATGTCAGCTTGTACTCTTTGGGAAGCCGGAAAAGCAGTTATGAGAGGCAAAATAATCTCTTTTTCATCAAAATAAGAAAAGAGGGAAAGTTCAAGGATATCAGATTTAGAACTCAGGATTAAATCATTAGAAATTTTCTACAGTACCTCCAAAGAGGAACACACACTTAATGAACTAAGAAAAGCTAAACTTGAATTAAACAAAATTATTGATAAACAAACACAGTTTCTGATACAAAGACTTCGCTTGGAGAACTTTGAGCACGGCAATAAATCTGGAAGGTTCCTAGCTAAACTAAAGAGAAACAAAGAGAAAACAACAATCACTTCTGTTAAAGACTCAAAAGGAAATGTCACCCATGACCCCGATGTAATCAACAATGCTTTTAGGGACTTCTATAAAACCTTATATTCATCACAAAATGATCCATCAGACAGTAACATAGATCAGTTTCTTAGTAATAACAACCTTCCAAAATTACAAACCGAACTGGATTCACCTCTTTCAATTGGAGAACTCCATGAAGCCCTTCAACATATGCCTAGTGGCCCCGGGACCAGATGGTTTTCCAGCTGAGTTCTACAAAGAATTTTGGACTGTTTTGGCACCTGCATTTCACAAAATGGTATTACAAGTTAAGCAGAATGGCAGATTATCCCCACACATGAACTCTGCTAACATTATCTTGCTACAGAAACCAGGAAAAGACCCCATACTTCCATCCAGCTACCGCCCAATATCTCTAATAAATGCAGACCTCAAAATAATTTGTAAAGCCCTTGCCAAAAGAATGGAAAAAATAACTCCACTTATAATACATCCTGACCAGACAGGTTTTATAAAGGGTAGACACTCATCCACTAACACTCGCAGGCTAATTAATCTCATAGACTATTCTACCATCAACAACCTGGAAACCACAATAGTCTCTCTAGATGCAGAAAAAGCATTTGATTGAGTGAACTGGAAATTTATATTCGCAGCATTAAACAAATTTGGGTTTGGGTCACATTTCATTAACTGGATAAGGATATTATATAGCTCCCCAAATGCGTGTGTCAGGACAAATGATCAAACCTCTCCAAGCTTCAGTCTGCAGAGAGGTACAAGACAGGGTTGCCCACTTTCTCCCTCACTTTTTGCTATTTTCATTGAACCTTTAGTAGCTGCTATCAGACAAGATAGAAATATTAAAGGCATCCAACCCCAAAATATTGAGCATAAAATAAGTCTTTATGCTGATGATGTTTTACTTTTCCTTCAGAACTCTCAAACGTCACTCACTCACACAATCACACTCATAAATAAATTCTCAGCACTTTCTGACTACTCTATCAATTGGTCTAAGACCACAGTTCTGCCCATTAACTGCAGAGTCCAGAATATACCTGCGATCACTTTACAGTCAGGAAATATTAAATATTTAGGCATAAACATTTCCTCCAGGCTCTCAGAGCTAACAAAGCTAAATTATGTGCAATTATTAAAGAGAGTAGAGAACGATCTCTCTCGTTGGAAGTCCTTACCTATATCACTTATGGGGAGAGTTACAACCATTAAAATGATGATACTACCAAAAGTTAATTATTTGTTCTCAATGATCCCCATAAAACCATCTGCTACTTGGTTTAAGTCACTAGATTCATGCATCTCCAAATTTCTGTGGAAAAACAAACCACCACGTATTAGTTTAAAAACCCTACAGAAGACCAAGGACAGTGGTGGATAAGATTTACCTAATTTTCAGCACTATTCCTTAGCCAATAGGTTACAGTATATATCAAAATGGTTTAAACCTAGCCCAATAGATGAACCATGGATAAATATAGAACAAGCATTGTGTGATAATCTGGAAATCTCTGACCTGCCACTTATTAGTCAAAACGTAAAAAATCACAAATGTTTCAAAAGCATTAACATCAGCACCTCTCTGTTCAGCCTGGTGGGAACTTCTTAAAATAACAAAGTCCTCACTTGTCCCGTGTAAGCTTACACCCATCTGGAACAATCCTGACATCCTGCAAAACAAAAAAATGCTAAACTTTACTCTGTGGAAGATCAAAGGAATCAAACATCTGGAACATATAATCCAAAATGGATATTTTATTTCATTTGATGAGCTCATATCACAACATGAGATAGGCAGCAATAAATTCCTAGAATATCAACAACTTAAGTCTATAATAACAAAGAAATATATCCTCCACCAACCAGACTTACAACTCCCGATTAGGGTAGTAGAATTTCTAAGTCTGTTTGAAGTCTGTGCGGACCTATTAACATGGCTAAAGTGTAGCATTCCTGCATGCCCCACACTGTGCATACTGGGTGACTTAGACAACATCAATGTGGAATTTAGCTTAGCACACATGATCCTCACAGTGTTATGTATCGCAAAGAAAACTAATCTCATGAACTGGAAAGCGAAGAACAATCTGTGTATTAACCAGTTTAGAAATTTTCTTTTAGATTATATTAGCATGGAAACAATGTCTGCCTCCTCAAAACATCAATTGGCTGAATTTAATTCTCTCTGGTCCCCTCTGATTAGCTTGATCACATAGTGTTGGTGGTGGGTTGCTGTCCCGTCGTTCTGGGCGGTTGGGTGTGTGCTGGGGGGGGCTGTGTGGCTTCGGGCGTCTGGTGGTCTCTCGGGTCGTGGGGACCGGGTTGGTCATTGCTGGGGCGGACTGTGTGTCGGGCTTGGAGGGCAGTTTTGGGGGCTTGCAGGGAGCTGCTGGCTCTGTACAGGGTGACCGGGCCAATCTGGCGTGGGTGGTGGTGCTGGGCCTGGGCCCTGGTGGCTGGCCAGTGCCTTGCGCCCGGGGCGGGTCCCTGCCTGTGCCTGGGGGGTCTGGGTTGCCCTGGACATGCCAGAGTATGGGTGGGTTGGTGCAGGTCCTGGTGCCGGGCTTGTTGCTCTGGGACCTCCAAGGTGTACGCAGGTGGTTGTTGGGGGGGCGTGGGCGGGGGGGGGGGGGGGGGGGGGGTGCTTTTCCCCTGTTGGGGGGGGCCTGGGTGATGGTGGGTCTCAGGCCCGGGCTGATGTGACTGGTGTGACCGGGTGATTTGTTTGTTTGTTTTTTGTTGTTGTTTGTTTGTTTTTTGTAGAGGTCCTCCGGGGTGGGGTTGGGTTGAGTGGGGTGGTGTGGGATGGGTTCCTTCTGGGGGTACAGTAGCTCCCGGAATATGGTGACTGCAGGCCCCGAGCCTGGTGGACATCAGGCCCTCCTGCCCTTTGTTAGGTCCCAGGTAGCGGGGATGCCTATTGCAGCCAGTCTCTGGCTGCCCTCTCCGGGGTGGGAGGGGCAAGGAGGATGAATTAATTATTTTGCTGGTTTATATATTGTAAACATAAACAATAAACATTTATAAAACTTCCCATGGCAAAGCAAATCTGTTTGGCATAAAAGGCATTCAGACTACAATTCTGCTGCCATAATGCTGAACAGGACAAGGGAAAAAAAACTAAAAACTAAAAACTAAAAGAAAATAACTGACTCTGTGCGTTACTAAATATCCACCACAATATAAAAGAACAACACTAAACCTTTAGGAATCAAAGAATAAGCTTTATTCTCGTTCTACACAAGTTCTACACAATTTCTACACAATTTCGGATTTTGATATAAAATGAATTCCTTCACTCAAACCAAGTTAAAACTGCTTTGTCCTTCATATATATGTCTGAATAGGTTTCAACAAAAAAGAAAGTATTACTTTGCAGTATACAAAAGAACAACACTAAACCTATAGGAATCCGACTGGTGTATCTGGACAGTGCATGGCCAGCCTGGACTGAAGTAGCTGTTCCAGCCTCATACCTCCAAGGCCTTTTCGGAGAGAGAGGACTGTCAGGTCCGTTTCCTGAATACCAGCGCTGGGATCATTTTTGAAATACTATAGTCTGAGACGATAGGACTGCTTTTTAGTTTTTATTTGAATAAAAGAGGGTTTCCCGGTTGTGTCATTAGTGAGACAGAGATTTCACGGGTAAGTGAAACTTTTGAAGCACTCCAAAGAAGTGTGAAGTACTCCGAAGAAGTGTGAGTACAGATTAAGGTCCTCATTGGAGACGTCCTTTGAGTGAAGGAATATATTTCCCCATTCCAAGTCCGAGAATGGGAAACAGTAGGTTTCAGACTTTTGACCCTCCCGGGGGACCTAAGCATGATGAAATGAAAAACAAATATGGTCCAGAGTGTGTAAAATGGATGAGATATTGGATAGAAAATTGGGGTTTTCCACCTGAAGGTTCTTTTAGTATGTTAGAAATAAGAAAATTAGAAGAAATATGAGAAAGAGATGAAGCAAAAAAAAGAAAATTAAGTTTAAATAAGAAGTAAGAAAGGTATAGAATGTTGGAAAAAATAAAGTGTATTAAGAGAAAGAAAGAAAAATGTTAAACAAATGCCATGACGGAATGATGATAATTTAGTATGTGGACGAAAAGATAATTCAGCTCTGATTAAGACTGAATCTTCTTTTAAACCACCACCATATTCCACTGATAACACTTCTTCTCCTTCTGCACCTCTTTACCCCACCCTGAGCGCTCTCGCTGTGCTGGATCCAGACCTGGACTCCTGCCCCCTACGACGCCTGCAACAACAACAGCCAGCCCTGCCACAAGCCTCTGGCTCTCGGGAAGAAGGGACTTCTTCCATCCTCCCTCGGGAAGAAATTCCATCATCCTCACAACATCAGTTACATAGGTCTGATGATGAGGAAAAGGAAGACGTTTGGTTCTCTAGCGTACCTGCCCAAGAACTTTTAAGGCAAGTCACAAAAATCCTTTCCCCACAATCTGGACTTCGGATATCTAAACGTGAGAAAAAACAAAACCAGATTCAAACCATGCCTATAGTTAAAGTTGCAGGTCCCACTGGACCATTACTGGTTTATCGACCCTGGACTGAGACTGACATCATGGAAGCATCACAATGCTTACCAGATCCAGAGAATTCTGGACCCCGTTTCGCTGACGAGTTGCGAGATTTCTGCGCACAATTCCGCCCGACCGGGGTTGAATTGCGTCGCATATTGGCAAAAAAGTTCAAACCGACCGACCTCTGCAAAATAGAGCTGGCCTCTATTTTGCAGAGGCCACAACTGGATATGCGACCTACCAACAGTGAACGAGGACATAATGATAACGCTCAATATGAAGCAGCCATCCAAAGACTGTGTCAAGCCATCACCACTTAATTTCCAACCAAAATCAATATGCCCCACATTTACACCTGCACACAGAAACCCGGTGAAGGGACTGATGATTTTGTACACCGCATCCTTGAGGAAGTCAGCAAGCACAGCGGTCATCAGAGACCAACGGATTTGGGTAATGAACCAGGACTATGGGAGAGTATTGCATGCGATGCAATAATTAAAGGCCTCATGCCAGATGTCGCCACTGAAGTAAAGAACATTTACGTGGGATGGTGTGAGGGTCCTCGTTTGGCTGACATTCGCCGATATGCTCGCCATGCTCAGAACCAAGTTGAGACGCGTAAGACAACCAAAAGGGACAAGTGTGAAAAGGAGCTGCATTTGGCAGCCATGACCATGTATTACGCAGTTGGTGTAAACAGAGGACGAGGCCGAAGTCGAAGACGTGGACGTGTGGGAGAGGAGGTCGAAATGGGCCACGCCAGAGCTATGATCCGAATATTTGTTTTTACTGTGGCCAGACTGGACACTGGAAGAAGGACTGTCCACAGCTGAAAAGTGATGAAATTTGGCAAAAGGCTGACTGAGGGTGGGAGGCAGGTTCTGGACGTCACGCGCCAGTGGAGCCTCCACTAATGGGTGATAGCACAACACACACATTTTTCCTGCTCTGTGTAGTGAAGAAACGCTTGCCGACTGTGATTCACGTAGTAAAGTTTTGCATGCTATTTCCGTCCTAGAGCAAAGATAATGTCTCAGAAAATAGGAACTTATGTTCATTTAACATCTGAAGCCTACAAAGCTTTTCCAACTTTTCAGCTTATTGTTAAGGGGAAAAGGGTAACATTTATGGTTGACTCTGGGGCTACATCATCAGTAGTGATGTCACGGGAGTTTGATTGTCCTCCAAAGTTAAGTGGAAACCACGTTTACTCTATGTCTGCATCAGGCCAGGTTGTGAAGGAGAAAATGACAACGCCCATTGCGTGTGTCACTCCCGATGGGCTCTCCTTCAAACACTTATTTTTGTTATCGGAGTTGTGTCCCATTAACCTGATGGGCCATGATCTCATGTGTAAATTAGGCATTATTTTAACTTCTACACCAGAGGGTGTTAAGGTAATGTTACAGCCTGACAAAGTTTTCACAGCAGTGCAGTTTGATTCATCGGCACTTACATATGCTTATGAGTGGAAACTTCCCAGCTCTCCTTTTTCACAACAACTAGTGGAAGAAGCAAAAGCGTTAGTTGCACCCCTTTCTGATTTCATGCAACCTACTGATTTGCACTGCACATCACACATTTCTTTGGGGCCTGACAATGACTATGAGAAGAAGTGAAAAAATATGTGCGCCTACTTTATTGGCTGTGTCGCGTACTCCAGAGCAATTAGATTTTTTTAACGTTTGTGGTACTCGCCCTCACATTTCCTTGGCCAAACCTACACACTGGCATTGACAAGGTGTGGGAGAGTTTGTTGCTACATGTCAGAAAGAAACGGATTGGACCGTTTCACCTGCTGATCCAAATTTGATGTTTTCTGAACGATTGTCAGCATACAAAAAAACATTTTTGAGTACAATGCATTGTCAAAGAACTGTGGAATTAATTCCTACCACAGAATCACATTTTGAAGCATGTTTTTTATCTGAAACAGATTTTTCTTCGATACCCATGTTGGCTGAAGTGCCCAATGATCTTTGGGCTAATAGCAAATATGATGTGGGGTTGATAAAAGGCTGTGAACCAGTAATTGTCACCCCTAAATCAGACTTTTGTCCATGTAAAAAAAAATACCCTTTGAAGCCTGAAGTAATTAAAGGGATTAAACCTGTTTTTCAATCTTTTCAGAAAACAGGCGTTATTGTTCCTTGTGAAAATTCACCTGTGCTTACTCCATTGTTTCCTGTTAAAAAGATTAAAGATGCTGGCCAGCCAGATGAATGGCGTTTTGTACAGGACCTCCAAGCGGTGAAAGCTGCAGTTCAGCCACGTGCTCCTACTGTGCCCAACCCACACACTATTTTGTCTCAAATTCCATCAGATGCACAGTTTTTCTCAGTGGTTGACATGTCTAATGCATTTTTCTCTGCGCCAGTGGACATTGATAGCCCATTTTGGTTTGCTTTTTAGTTTGAAGGGAGATCTTGGACTTTTACCCGGTTATGCCAGGGGTACTGTGAAAGTCCCACTATTTACAATGCTGCCCTCAAAGCTAGTCTGGATTAACTTCAATTAACAACAGGCTCTGCTCTTTTGCAGTATGTGGATGACATCCTTTTATGTAGTCCATCTAAACAACAGTGTGAAAAAGACAGTGAATCTGTTGAAACATCTTCATTCTTATGGCCATAAAGCCAGCCTTTCTAAGTTACAGTTTGTACAGGACGAAGTCACCTTTTTGGGTCATGTGATTTCTAAGGATGGGCGCTCACTTTCTCCTGCAGTTCAGAACATTCCTAAACCGGTTACTAAAAAACAGCTTATGTCATTCTTAGGTATAACATCTTACTGCAGGAACTTTATTCCTAACTACTCTTTTCTCGAAGCTCCCTTAGGTGCTCTTATCCATGGTAAAGGCCTCCAGTCAGCTGATCGTGTTCCATGGACTCCTGAGGCTGAATCAGCCTTTAGTCAGCTTAAGCTGGCTCTTCAAACAGCACCAACACTTGGCATTCCAGATCCTCATAAACCTTTCATACAGGCAGTTGATGAGAAGCATGGTTGTATGACATCTGTTCTTATGCAGGAACATGGGGCAGGCAAAGGCCAATGGCTTATTTCTCAGCAAAACTGGACTCTGTGCCTGCAGGCCTGCCTGGTTGTCTTCGTGCTGTTGCAGCTGCAGAGAAAGCTGTCCTGGCCTCCCGAGATATTGTGGGCTACGCTAATTTGACTGTTTTGGTTCCTCATGCTGTTGCCATTATTCTTCTCGAGCAGAAAACTTCACATCTTTCAACTGCTCGTTGGCTCAGATACACCTCTGTGCTCCTTGATATGCCAAATGTCACTGTTAAACGTTGTACTGTTCTGAATCCTGCTACTTTGCTTCTGACTCCTGAGGATGGGGAGCCTCATGACTGTGAAGCTGTTTTGGAACAAGTTTGTACACCCCGACCTGATCTTTTAGAGACTCCTCTTCCAAACTCTGACATGATTCTTTTTGTAGATGGATCAGCTTTGCGTGATCCAGCCACAGGTACTAACTGTGTTTGGTTTGCAGTATGTTCTTCACATGACACTTTGTTGTCTGGTTCTCTTCCTAAACATTTCTCTGCTCAAACTACTGAGCTTATTGCACTTACTGAAGCTTGTAAGTTGGCAGCTGGTAATTCTGTCACTATTTACACAGATTCCAGATATGCTTTTGGTGTTGTTCATGACTTTGGTGCGCTGTGGAAACACAGGCATTTCCTTAAATCAGATGGTAAAACTATTCTGAACTCCAAGCAGGTTTCTGATCTTCTTGATGCGGTCCTTTTGCCTACAGCAATCTCGGTCTGTAAGTGTGTGGCTCACACTAACTCAGACGATCCTGTTGCTTGTGGCAATACCAGAGCTGATGCTGCAGCTAAGCAAGCAGCTAAATCTTTTCCTGTTTTCGCTTCCCTCTCTTTGCAGGCAGAAGACTCCCTCACAGATCTCCATGCTTTGCAAACTTTTGCCTCTGCAGATGAAAAACGCATTTGGTCCTCTGTGGGTGCAACTCATACGGATGGTGTTTGGATGGGACCTGATGGTAAACCCTGTCTACCTAAACATTTTTTTCCTCATTTTGCAAAATTGACAAAAGGGGGGATGCTGAATGCACTCACTGCTCAGTAGTTCAAAAAAGGGTTCAGTTCATATGCACAAAAATACTGTCAGTCATGTATGGTTTGTGCCACACATAATGTAGGAAAGGCATTACACACATCACAAGCTGCACACCCTCCACCAGAGAGACCTTTTGAACATTTGATGATGGATTTTGTTGAACTCACACCAGCTGAAGGAAAGAAATATGCACTAGTAATAGTGGACGTGTTTAGTAAATGGGTTGAAGTTTTCCCTGCAAAACATGCAAACAGTAATGCAGTGACTAAAGCACTGCTAAACAGAAATCATTCCTAGATGGGGCATTCCAGAGAAGATCAGCAGTGATAATGGCACACATTTTGTAAACACTGCATTGACTGAGGTTGGTAAATTCCTGGGAATAAGCTTGCGCACACATTGTGCTTATCATCCACAGAGTGGAGGTGCTGTGGAAAGAGAAAATGGTACATTAAAGTCCAAGTTAGCCAAATGTTGTGAAGAAACAGGTCTGCCATGGACAAAAGCATTACCTATTGTGCTTACCTACATGAGAATGAGAATCAGAGCTCGAGTGAATCTCAGCCCATTTGAAATTTTATTTGGCAGACCTCCTAACCTGGGATTGGGTCCTGTAACCAAACCCCTCCCTTCCACAACTGTTTGTGATGATGCTATGTTGTCTTACTGTCGAAACCTTTCCACTGTTCTATCTCAAGTTTCACAGACAGTAAAAGCAGCCCTTCCAGCCACAGAAAACACACCTCTGCACCCACTCCAACCAGATGACAGGTGGTGAAGGAACTTCGCAGGAAACATTGGAAGTCCAAACGTTGGCAAGGCCCGTTCCAGGTGCTACTGGTCACTCACACAGCTGTTAAAGTTGCAGAGAGAGCAACCTGCATTCATGCCAGTCACTGTAAGAAGGTACCAGAACCAGTAGATGACTTCCACCCTGACATACATCAGCCTAACCAACACGCCCGGAAGGACAAAGATAAGAGTCAGCAGTAAAAGCTGTACTCCACCGGTGTGTTAAGTGCTAGTAACCTCTGACACCGAAGATTGAAACATCCTTACTGAGACCTGCGATGAAGATCATCATACACATGGTGTGAACCATGGCAGAAACTGTTTGTTGTTTGTATTTTCTTATTTGTAACCAGCATGTGCACATTGTATCTTGATTTCACAGGAAGCAATAATACAGGGCTGCTGTATTTTTCCCTGTGTGCGAGGCCTCATTGTATGTATCTCACCAAATGATTCAAATGACTCAATGAAATTTTTTGCTTTCAAAATCTTTCCTCTAGTGACGCTGACTTAGAGAGGGATGAAGATAATCATGTTTAATTGTTCATGTTTTGATCGTTTATCATTGGACCCTTTATCACTATGATGCCTGCATTTTAAACTCACGTTGTGTGCAAATGCAGGCTGATGTTTTACAGATAAAGTTATTATTTTCCTTGTTTCTTTTGGGTTGATTAATATAATGGTATTATCATAATCAAAAGGGAGGAATGTAATGGAAAATAATTATTATATGCATTGTATTGAGTGTTACTGTGTATAACCTGCAAATGACTGAGCTGTAAGGTACCACCCTGCCCTGTTTTCTTAAATTCCTCTTTACAATGGTGGGCTTGTTATAATGAGATAGCTGCACTTTAGGGGGGACAGGGTTAGGCTGGTATTTACGAGTGTGTCTGGGTAACCTCAACTAATGGTTAGGGAGGAAAGTTAGAAGCACAATCAACTATACCCAAAAACAGATGACGTGATGAGCGGACAATATAACTGTGTTTTTGCTTCAGTGGTCAGAGCAACTCTGTATTCTGTACTGTGTTGTTCTCTCTTGCAAGATATTATTATTAAAGCCTCTTATCTCCTCAGAAGAAAATAACTGACTCCCCAAATGCAAGTGTCAGGACAAATGATCAAACTTCTCCAGGCTTCAGTCTGCAGAGAGGTACAAGACAGGGTTGCCCACTTTCGCCCTCACTTTTTGCTATTTTCATCGAACCTTTAGCAGCTGCTATCAGACAAGATAGAAATATTAAAGGCATCCAACCCCAAAATATTGAGCATAAAATAAGTCTTTATGCTGATGATGTATTACTTTTCCTTCAGAACTCACAGACGTCTCTCACTCACATGATCACACTCATAAATAAATTCTCAGCACTTTCTGACTACTCTATCAATTGGTCTAAGACCACAGTTCTGCCCATTAACTGTAGGGTCCAGAATATACCTGCGATCACTTTACAGTCAGGAAATATTAGATATTTAGGCATAAACATTTCCTCCAGGCTCTCAGAGCTAACAAAGCTAAATTATGTGCAATTATTAAAGAGAGTAGAGAACGATCTCTCTCGTTGGAAGTCCTTACCTATATCACTTATGGGGAGAGTTACAACCATTAAAATGATGATACTACCAAAAGTTAACTATTTGTTCTCAATGATCCCCATAAAACCATCTGCTACTTGGTTTAAGTCTCTAGATTCATGCATCTCCAAATTTCTGTGGAAAAACAAACCACCACGTATTAGTTTAAAAACCCTACAGAAGACCAAGGACAGTGGTGGATTAGATTTACCTAATTTTCAGCACTATTCCTTAGCCAATAGGTTACAGTATATATCAAAATGGTTTAAACCTAGCCCAATAGATGAACCATGGATAAATATAGAACAAGCATTGTGTGATAATCTGGAAATCTCTGACCTGCCACTTATTAATCAAAACGTAAAAAATCACAAATGTTTCAAAAGCATTAACATCAGCACCTCTCTGACAGCCTGGTGGGAATTTCTTAAAATAACAAAGTCTTCACTTGTCCCGTGTAAGCTTACACCCTGGAACAATCCTGACATCCTGCAAAACAAAAAAAATGCTAAACTTTACTCTGTGGAAGATCAAAGGAATCAAACATCTGGAACATATAATCCAAAATGGACATTTTATTTCATTTGATGAGCTCATATCACAACATGAGATAGGCAGCAATAAATTCCTAGAATATCAACAACTTAAGTCTATAATAACAAAGAAATATATCCTCCACCAACCAGACTTACAACTCCCGATTAGGGTAGTAGAATTTCTAAGCATCTGCACCCCAAACCTACTATCAAAAATATATAAATTATTGTCTAAGATAGATGACACAATGTCTCTACCGTCCTCAAAATGGGAGGCAGATTTATCCATCAGTTCTAGTCATAGCTTCTGGCCACAAATATGTTTGAACACCTTCAGAATGACTCGAAATCCTAATTTACAGCTCATACAATACATAATTCTTCATAGAACACACTATACAGGACAAAGGATGTTCAGGATGGGTCTAACACACTCAAACATCTGCTCACATTGCACAGATAACACACCTGATGATTATGCACATGCTTTGTGGTTTTGTGCGCCTGTCCAGAAGTTCTGGCTTGAAGTCTGTACGGACCTATCAACATGGCTAAAGTGTAGCATTCCTGCATGCACTGGGTGACTTAGACAACATCAACGTGGAATTTAGCTTAGCACACATGATCCTCACAGTGTTATGTATCGCAAAGAAAACTATTCTCATGAACTGGAAAGCGAAGAACAATCTGTGTATTAACCAGTTTAGAAATGTTCTTTTAGATTATATTAGCATGGAAACAATGTCTGCCTCCTCAAAACATCAATTGGCTGAATTTAATTCTCTCTGGTCCCCTCTGATTAGCTTGATCACATAGTGGTGGTGGTGGGTTGCTGTCCCGTTGCTCTGGGCGGTTGGGTGTGTGCTGGGGGGGGCTGTGTGGCTTCGGGCGTCTGGTGGTCTCTCGGGTCGTGGGGGGAGTGTGTGTCGGGCTTGGAGGGCAGTCTTGGGGGATTGCGGGTGGGGCTGTCTTGCGGTGTGGGGCGGGGTCCCTTAGGGGCCTTGGGGTGGTGGCTGCTGGCTCTGTACCGGGTGACCGGGCCGCTCTGGCGTGGGTGGTGGTGCTGGGGTGGGCCCTGGTGGCTGGCCGCTGCCTTGCGCCCGGGGCGGGGCCCTGCCTGTGCCTGGGGGGTCTGGGTTGCCCTGGACATGCCACAGTATGGGTGGGTTGGTGCAGGTCCTGGCTTGTTGCTCTAGGACCTCCAAGGTGTCCGCAGTTGGGGGCCTTGGGCGGCCTGGGTGATGGTGGGTCTCAGGCCCGGGCTGCTGCGACTGGTGTGACCAGGTGATTTGTTTGTTTGTTTTTTGTAGAGGTCCTCCGGGGTGGGGTTGGGTTGAGTGGAGTGGGGCAGGATAGGTTCCTTCTGGGGGTACAGTAGCTCCCGGAATATGGTGACTGCAGGCCCCGAGCCTGGTGGACATCAGGCCCTCCTGCCCTGTGTTGGGTCCCAGGTAGCGGGGATTTCTATTGCAGCCAGTCTCTGGCTGCCCTCTCTGGGGGAGAGTAGCTCCCCCAGTGTATATCCCCATACCCCTCTCTCTTCTGGCTCCTGTACACAGCACACACTCACACATGAAGGGTTTTGGGGGCATGTGTGTTCGGTGGGGTTTAGTGGATGGGGCCACGTAGGTGGTCCCCTTTGGTTGCACTCTGCAGTTCCCCGCCCCTGTTTTAATTACACCTTAGACATTACTACTTATCAAACACACTCACACACACACATTAGGTCTTGGGGGGTGGTTACACTGAGTGGCATCTGGTGGGCGGGGCTCTTTGGGTATGTAGGCTGCCCAGAGGGCTGCGCTCCCATTCTACAGGTTTGGCTGCCCCTCAATTTTAATTGCTCACTATTATAAAATATTGAAGAGCCAGAAGGGTGAGGGGAGGGGTCTTCTTCCCACACCCCTGCTTCCTGGTTGCTGCTCGGGGCGGGAGGGGCCAGGAGGATTAATTAATTGTTCTGCTGGTTCGGGGTCTGTGGTGGCTGGGGGGCTACTGGCCCCCTGGTGTGCCCGCTGCACTACACCCCAGCGGAGTCGAGGGAGGGAGGACGTGTGGATGTGTGGATGTATGGGACGTTAAAGTGTGTGTGGTAATGATTGGGCCTGGATCTGCGACTTGCTGTTGCCTGGCCTGCCTGTGCTTCTCCCGATGGGGGGGCGGCGTTGCCTCTCCCCGCTGCTCGCGACTTCACCCACCTGTGGGCACGTCTTGACTCCCAGGGCACTTGGCCAGGGGCGCTGGGGCAGGCGCTGACCCACTGTGTGGCTGTCTGGGGCGCTTGGCCCTCCTGGGTATTGGGTGGGGCCTCTGCCGGGGGGTTTGGGGGAGCTCGGGCTCCTGGGGCCCGGGTCCAGTGCACGGTCCATGTCTGGGCGGCTGGGGCCTGGCGGGGTCGGTGGGCTGTTGCCCCTGGCTCCCGGAGGGCCTCTGCCCTATGCTTATGGGGGATCTGTCCGGGGGCTTCGTCTGCAGTCTTCTGGGTGGATGCGTGGTTGCCCCGTGGGCTTCCTGGGTTCTGTGCTCTGTGGGGGCTGCTGGTGGCCTGGGTCTTGTGGCCCTCTCTGCCTGTTTCTGATTGCTTGGGGGGGCTGTGGATTGTGGCCCTGTACGCTTATACACTCATAACTAAGCACGGTTATCATGTAGGTCCTGTGCCATGGGTGTTGCATGTTCTCACACACACACACACATTCATTAGTCCAGTAGCATGGTCGCTAAGCAGTTGATGTATTATCATGTCGTCTCAGGTTATCTATATCCACAGCTGTGTTGTATGCGATTGACGCTTCTTGTGCTTGTTTGTTTGTGTGTTTGTTTTTTCTCTGCTTGTCTGCTTTCAGGTGCTCCTGGTGGCGCTAAGGCTAGATTCCCAACAGAGGCCGTGGATTGTCATCAGTTTTGTTTTTACAGGTGTAGCAGCTGGTTGTCTGGTTTTTGTTTCTATTTTTGTTCTGTTTCCTCTTCTTTCCTCTTCTTCTTTCCTTGTCCCCCGGTCCGGTTCAGTTCTATTACATGTCATATATTGTAAACAGAAAAAAATAAATGGGCATCAAGGGGAGCTTTACATTTATAAAACTTCCCTTGGCAAAGCAAATCTGTTTGGCATCAAAGGTATTCAGACTACAATTCTGCTGCCATAATGCTGAACAGGACAAGGGGAAAAAAAAAAAAAAAGATAACGACGAGGAAACACAGAAACAGAAGTCTTTCAAAGGATTCTTGCCTTCGGATAAGTCCTTCTGCGACATTAATGTGGCATTCCAAAAAAACAAAGCCTTTAAGATCCTTCTTGGCTCTGAGAAGCACCTGAAGTCTAATTTCGTTATTAAACGGTAGTAAACAAAAAATCTAAAATCTTTCACTGTACTTTCTGGTTTTCTCACGTTTCTCTGAAACTGCTTTCAAAAACTGATTTTAACTGTCATCTTTGCATTTTAAGGCATTAGACGTTGCTGAAGAGGGATAATAGAAGTCTTGTGGTTAAGATAGTTGCTGAGTTTCCTACAAGGTCATGTTTTTCTAATATATGCATAATTCTGTAATTAAAAACTGTAACTTTCAACAGCAAATTATGACAGTGACACTCCTCACTAGTAGATGCCGAGCTTGTCCCAGAAGTCACATACATGGTCCCTGGTTCCCACTTGTGCATGTGACCGCACCGTCAGGTTCATGCTGAGCCAGCCACTGGTGTCTGAGTAGCGCGGCCAAACGGGGAGACGCTGCTCTCGGCAGAAAGTGGTCTGATGCACCCTGGAAGAGGGGTCACCAGTGTGGGCAAAGGCCCCCCAGTAGCACAGCATCCGATTAGACAGCAGCTTCTCCGGTAGGGACAGGGTGTAGTTAGCCACAGATGCCGAGTCAAAAAGAAAGGGCAGCTCAGCACCGTGGCAGACATGCTGGTAGCAGAAAGTTATACCTGACCAGATGCGGTGGTCTGAGGCCACATGATCAAACACGTACAACCACACCTGACTGCCTGCTGCAGTGCCAGCACGCGCTGACCTCCTGGAGGGACACAGAAACACATAATCGGTGACGATCTGGGGAGAGAAATAAAGAAGAAAAATGCTAATTAGACTATTCAAACTTGCTTAGTTTCTTTAGCATGAAGTTAATGTTTTTAAACACTAGTGACTTGACTTTGTCGTGGGACAGAAACACAGGTCAAACTGCAATGACATTTTCTACAAACAATGGACGGCCAACAGAGTTTACCTTTAGCACCACCAAAAGGTTCTCCTCTGTGGTTTTGTGTGAAAGGTGTCAACTATAGAAAAGAATATCATGAAATTTGGTGAGAATGCCAGAAAAATAATTTTGTATCTCCTGGTATATCCATGATGTCTGATTAACAAGGTGCTTCATTCACACCTTCATGGCTTTACTCAGCTCAAAGGAAACAATGCTGTTGCATGAGCTCTTTTCTTTGTCATTTGCCAACAACTGCTACTTTCTGTACCTTCATGTCAGCCTTTCTTTAGTCAGCAGCAATATCATGAATAAGCAGACCACCTAGAGATGAGGACTGACTGATGTGATTGCATTCTGATCCTAATGCTTGTATCTGTATAAAAAATTTAATTAGATTTAATTAATTTAATTAAGATCCCACAACTTTCAGTAGCTCCATAAGCAAGTTGTGCAAACTAACTAGCGGACTAGACTTTTACAAAGAGATTAGCAAAACAGCAAAGCTGCTATTCCCTCCTGGCTAAAAGGAAGCAAAGAAAAAAAAAGGTAGACCGCCTTCTCCTGTTTGTTACCTGGAAACCAGTGTGTCTTTTTCAGGAGCTACAACCTGCCCCCACACAGCTACACTCAAATACAGACGGGCTGATTTGGAGAGAGTAAATGAACATGCATGCACAAACACACACTCTTGACACACACTCTTGCTCCCTCTTCAAATCTTTACACTTGTGTCTGCTTTAAACAGACATAAGTACTGATGTATTAATCCCCAACTAGTAAATACTGTACACTGAGCACTGATGTCATAACAAGTGGAGAAGAAATGTTATGCAACGCATGCTCTCTATAAAACAAGATATAGAGCTCTTGAAATACTTTTCCTCTGACTGACTTCCTGATGTCTGTTGTTATTTTTAACATTCTTTACCTAATGCCATAGAGCTATGCTTCTAGAATAATGTACCATGTGGATAACCTCCCATGGAAAATGTCTACAACCCCAATTCGAACTAATTTGGTGACACGTCAGTAATATGACTTGATATAAAAAGAGCACATTAGAAAGACAGAGTCACTCAGAAGTAAAAGATGAGCAGAGAGTCATCAATCAACAGAAAACTGTGTCTAGAAATTGTGAATATTTGTGAATTATTGTCATAAAATTCCAAAAGCAGAATATTCCATCATTTACAGTAGATTATGTCATCAACAAATTCTGAGAGTCTGGAGATAGCCCTACTGGATGCCTGTGGTCCTCTGGTCCTGACCTACCACTGCATTAAAAACAGGCATGATTGTGTCAGGGAGACTTGAGAATACTTCCAGAAATCATTGTCTGTGAACACAGTTCACTATGCCATCCACAAATGCAGGTTAAAGCTCTATCATGCAAAAACGAGAGGCCATATGTGAACATGATCCAGAAACATTGTCATCTTCTCTGGGACAAAGCTTGAAAATGGGCTGAGATAAAGTGGAAAACCTTTCTGTGGTTCTATGAATTGAAAATTTATATTCTTTTTGTAAATCATAGACGTCAGGCCATCCACACTAAAGAGGAAAGGGACATTCTGGCTGGTTATCAGGGCCTCTTTTTCCACCTACTCATGTACCTGAATTGTTGCCAAACAACCTATTAGCTGCAACATGTTTTTCCAGCTGTTTCTATTTAGTATAACGCACTCTGCCAACCTTATGTTGTCCCATTCCCAAAATTTTTGAGAGATATTTAACTGCTAACTAATTCAAGATGAGCTAAAATCTTTCGTAAAAAGAGCAAAATATCCCACTTTCAACTAAGTGTTCTATGTTCAATTGTGAATAAAATATTGGTTTATGAAACATGCAAATAATTGCATTATGTTTTCACTCGCATTTTACTATTACATCATACAAGTTTATTTAACTAAATACATTTAGCAGGAAATACTACATTTAAACATTTTATGGTCTCTACAGTGTTCCAGGGAAGAAGGAGCTGAATGCAACTCAATTAATATGCGCAAAAAGAAAGTTTCTCCAGAACTCTTTAAGCTCCCGGGGTCCTGCGGTCGAAATGAAAGACGCTCGGGAAAGGACCCCCTAAAAGAACCTGGTTCCAGGAAAAGCCAGCTTTCATCGTGCTTGACACACTCGAATAGATTCTGAAAGTTGTATGCTTTCATAAAAAGTTTGATACTGAATTGAGAATTCATTTTGAATCGTGAACCCCTCCCAAGAATCTTAATCCAAAGAAAATCATGTGATATATAATCAAGATTTGCTGCCCTCGTTATTGGCAAGAGAGGGCATGACAGAACCCTGCTTGTCTCTATAATAATATTAGAGCCTAATTCTTGGTAGAATTGCATTCACGTGCTAATGTATGTGCTGTGTATGTGCCTGACGGCGATGGATTTACTTACTAATATATGTAATTGAGAAACAAGGGGCCCAAAGTCCACAGTTAGCGAAGGCAAACTGATTGATTTAACTGCCTGAGGTCCAACCGTCACCCCATCCAATCAGAGACAGTAATACATGTAAAAATCATGACAAATACTTGACCAGCAGTAATTTTGACTGTGATACACATAAAAGCCATTGGTACCAAACTAATAAATCAAAAACTGGGACTTTTGAAGTGTCTTTTAGCACCAAAGACGTGTGGTTCCCAAGATTAAAAGATCATAAATAAGATCATATGTGTGTTGGCCTCCTTTTTGGAGGTTTTATAGAAAATATTTTTCTCTTTCATTTGTGCTGTCTTACATTGCATAACAATGGAAACACATCTAACTCTTTCATGCAGTGAATGCTGAGCCATTTGGAATTGATTTTCTGATGAAACCTTGCTGTTGAGGAGAACATGATTTAATAAACTAAACATTGCTGCCACACTGGCAAACAAGGTTGAAACACGTGTCCCTGTGTCAATGGCCAATTCTTGTTTACCACTTTCTTTTATTTGCGTCGCATCTGGTTAGTGAGAATGTTGCAAATTCAAAGTGCAATACAAAAAAAAAAATGCACACACACAAGAAACATCAATGTAAGAAAAGGAATAAAGCTGAGCTCTCCACATCAGCCTCCTCTGCCTCTGACTGGCTGTGCTGCTGTGCTGACCCCCCAGCTGCTATGGAGAAGTGTTCTTTATGAACATATGGGGGGGGGGGGGGGGGGGGCTCTGGCTGTGACTGCACTGTGTCCCTACTGCACAGTGAGCTGTGACTGAATACTAAAAATGTCCAGCGGTGCCACCAACTGACCCCCCCCGGTCACCACTCTGTGATCTGCATTGAAAAACTGACAGAAAAGCTGCTTAAGGCTTTCTCCTCTCGACTGTGTCATCATTCGAAAGTCCACTTAAGAGTTTTCACAGCATAGAGAACTCAAAAGTAGGATGCATATATACCATGGCAACCTGACTGAAAGAGAAAGAAAAAAATGCAATGCAACTATGGAAGTAACACATCATTTGTGTACAAAACTCATAATTAATTGATGTGCTCAGGCCTCTGTGGGAATACAACATGCAAGTTTAAGATAAAAGTCTTGTCTTTTTAGGAAACACAGCAAAGCCATATCCACTAGTAAGTGTGTGTTCAATACAACCGTCTCTCATTGCCTCAGTAAATGAAAGTACATGAATGATGTACAGACTACTCTGACTACCTCTGACTAAACAAGGCAGGCCGTGTTTTTTCAGACCTTTTATCAGATACTTATAGAAAAGGTAATTAAAGTGTGACACAGCTTGCTGAATTCAGATGACATACATCGGTGGTGATATTAGAATCTAACATTGAACAGTACTCCCTGTCTCAACTATAAATCCAGTAACCAAGGATCTCAGTCCCAGCAGAATGCTCAGCTGAAATTAACTGCATGGCCATCTGTGGTGGTCGATGCGTGAAAATAAATTTGCATTTTGCTTTGAACCTGCCCTTTACATCTGTTGTTTGTTCGTTTAAAATATGTTTTAATACAGCCACATTCCAGATGTATTTTTTCCTGTTTTGTTTAATTTTTGTTCTGATGACTAAACAAGACCATGTGTTCACCCGCGGCCTGTTTAAATGTATTTCAAGGCTTCTGCACTGCTCTTCTTATATTTTCTGGAAGATAAACCAGGCATCGGCGTATGTGGGAAGTGACGCTTGACAATGTTTGAAACGGACGTACCCATTTATATACAAAACTGGAGTATAAGTGAGTCTTAATATGCTCTCAAGAAGAGAAAAAAAACATTTCTTTCTATAGCCCCTTTAAAGATGGTAAAACACTGAAGAAATTAAGGAAATGGAAAGTTAAATGATAATTTGTGGATTTAACACTACAATTTTCACACTTACACCTATCATTCATTAGAGCATGGGCAAACCAAAAATAATGATAAGTGCAGATTTAAAACTAAAATTCTAAAATTCTAAAATTTTACTGTAACAGTTACATTATTGTAACTGTTACATTATATTACAAAGTTTTATCACCATTCTCTCTTTCTTCATTTATACAACAAGGGTGTCAGTTCACACGGTCGGTGATTCTAGTAATCGTTTGGTCATAATTCCTCAGCTGAGCCCTCCTGTCTTTGCAGATGTTCATAAGAAACAAGTCCAAGTTCCTCATCAAAGGCTGTAGACAGCACAGGACACAGCCAAGTCCTCGTTTCACACCAATCTCAGGCTAAGTTCGACATTTACAGTATCAACGCATAAAAGTCTACCTCGGACAGAGTGGTTATTGACTATAATAATATAGTGCAATCTTTAGAGAAATTGTAAAAAAAAACCATGAGCTAAATTTCTTAGTCTACAGGCCTTGGTTAGCATATTAAATGTTAAAGTTTGTGACAGTACAATAAGGAATAAACTGAACAAGTATGACTTGGTTGTAAGGGTTGCAACAACAAAGGCTCCTTACTCTAAAAAAAACTTGACAGCCCAACTTAGGTTTGCAAAATTACATCTGATCAAACCACAAGATGTCTGGAACAGTGTCCTTTGAGCAGATGAGACCAAAGTGGATATGTTTAGCTGCACAAACACTTCATACCAGCTGTCACGCACAGAAGTGAATGGGTGATGATTCAGGATTGTTTGCAGCCATGTGACCTGGGTAACTTGCAGTCACTGAGTTGAGCACAAACTATTTTGATCCAATGTGAGGCCCTCTGTCTGATGGCTAAAAGCTAGGCTTAAATAGAGTCATGCAACAGGACAATTATCCCAAACACAGCAGCAAATTTACAACAGAATGGCTGAGAAAGAAAATAAATGTTGCAATGACCCAGCTAAAGTCAGCCTAACTGCAATTCCTCAACCCAACTGAGACTTTTATATATATGGATTCCAAGAAAAAGTTTCACAATGATGTGAAAGACTGATAAAGTCAAACATAAAACATTTACTTTAAGTTGCTGCTGCTAAAGATGTTTCTATAAACTATTAAATCATGGGGTGTTTCTCGCACAATGCTCATACATCTTGGCTTCGTTTTTGTTAAATATTGTCTCAGTTTTGTTCTTCTCATTTGGTATTCTGTGTATTTCGTTTTTTAAGACCTAGTAAGGCACAGATGACTTTATTATGTCCTTATACTTCAAACCTTACATCTGAAAAAGTGTGTACTTTCTGCTTCACAACTGCAAAAGCCTTCAGGCTCTTGAAAGCATCATCTCAAAATGGCAAGTGTGCATATTTTGAGATTCGAAAATTAAAGCTCAAAGACATGCATTTTCTGATATACACTCCCCTCCCAACCCACTGTGTTTTCTCCTACGCAGTGTCAAGTCTCAAAGGCACCACAAGGGCAACACAGTACGTGTGTAACCAGCTCACTGGCGCTGCTGCTGCTGCCTCCCTCAGCCGCTAACTGAGCGGAGTGGAGACAGATAGATGCTTCAGTTTGGTGGGAAAGAGACCTCACGCCTGCAGTGCAGTGCTGGAGACACTTTTCCTAAATGTGCCTAGATTTGTTGGTAGTTGCTGAGGAGATCTGAAAAATAGCTAGATCTAATGACAAAGTAGCTAAGGCGTTAACAGTGCACACGCCCAAGGCAGCCCTGTCACAAAGACTTACCCCTTTTCACATCTTTTTTTACCTTAAATGGGGCCATAATTTGCTAAATGCATATCAAGCTCTGTTAACTAAGACTGAAACTATCTTTTGTGACAATAAACATGCAAGGAAAATGTTTGTTGAGGAAGATCAAGAGAGAAGTTTGTTATATAGTTATATAGCATTTGACCCAACCACATACATTGCTCCTGGTGGACAATAGGTGAAATGCAGTCTTAAGACAATATCCTCATTGGCTTTGTTTTTCAAACCTGGAGACTTTGTCCATTTATACAATCTATACTTACAATGCTGAAGACAGGTATTGTTCATCATAATTAACATCAAAGTTTGGCCTGCTAGCATGCTAAACCTTCCTCGATAAATAGTATTCCTCGATGAATAACCTGACCATAGACTGCTTTCTGGCCTTTCATGAAAAACGTGTATATCGCTGCAATCACGTACATCAACGTTGGCATTTGGAGATCATTGTTCTGAGCCTGTCTTACCTGAGCTAGCATATTCCTGCGGTCAGCATCCCTGTACATAGGCAGGTATTTGTGTAGGATCCGTAGAGCATGTTGTTTAAAGATGGCAGTGATATACACAGTGCTCTCCACTGCAGACACTGGCTTGTTGAAGACTCCGTACACAAAGAGCACCCCTTCTTCTGAGGTTGTACCTGTGGAGAGAAAACAATCCTAACAAATACTCTTTTAAGCTGTTTTTAGACTTGCTATGATTCAGTTGACTGTCTGAAGTCCAATTGTGTCTGGGTTTAAAAATCATTCCTATACACTGAACAATGCTTTTGCGGAATGTCAAATTGTCTTTTAACAAAGACATATGGGAGTCCAGAACTGGAATAATAATCATACAATGCCATTTTTTCTTTATTCGACATGTTTGTGTGCTGTCGTGTCTCTTACCCAGCAGCAATGCCTTCTCTTTCTGCCAGTGGCCCTTCTGAAATGCAGTGATAGCCTGCTCCTTAATTAACTCCCCATCTATGTACGGACCCCATGTTTCAAAAACCTCTAGGAACCTGAAGGGGTTCACGATCTTAGAACCTGGAATGGAGAAAAACATCACATTGAAAATTCAGTCTCATTTTGAAAATAGAGGAGGGAGGATGGTAAGTTTAAAACAAAAGGAAGAACTATATCTTTCTACAAAGCGAGACGCTAAATTCTCTTAGTGTCATTCGTTCTTCTTTAGAAAAATGACATTCCACTATCAGATTTTATATCTTCCCTCACACTGGCTTTTTCTCCCTGATTTTATTTAGCTCAGGCAACCAGAGAACTGTTGTCCAGGACAGAGTTACAGCAAAGATACCAATAATCCTGTAAACCATAAATATATTACATTATTTTTTTGCTATATGGCAGTAAAATCCCTTTAATTGCTCCTATTTTGGGAATACAGTTTGTTTTTTTTTCCCCGGTATCTCAGGATAACTTGAATTCTTTTAACATATTTTACAGATAAACATATTTAAACCTGCCTACTTATGCAACTATGTGATTAGTCATGAGTGTTGCTCTAAATTATAGGTGTGTGGCACCCTACTCGTTTTCATCTGTGCAGCCAGGATGGTCTGTGAAGGGAGAGACAGCAGGCACACAAAGTCGCTCATGGAGCAGTTGGTCTGTTTAGCAAAACTTTTTCCCAGCTTCAGGGCATCATGTCTGGGAAAGAGATGCAGAAAAACAAAATTACAGTTCAGTTTGAAGTCGACCAGAAGTGTGTCAGAGACACCCCTGCAAGGTTTGAACACATTAAGGGCTGAGGAAAGTCCATAGCCCTCACATTAATTCGTGCCCTTGACAGCTAAATGATGTTTTTTTTATTACTTTATTATAATTTGTAACTCCAGCCAAACCAAGCTGACGGCTCCTCACCTGGTTTTAAGTGGGATGGAGAACGGCAGGCTCTGCAGGACAGCTTGTTTAAACAGAGGCTTGCTGCTCTGGATCATCAGGTGAAGACTCACTGACTGAGCACCTGCACTCTCCCCGAACATTGTCACCTGACAAAGCAAAACAAAATCAAAAGCTTTGTGTTGATTAAGAATGGACATTTTCACAATGTGAGCAACTTTGGAAAGAAATTGTGGTTTGTTTGGGGGTCACTTTGTTGTTGTGAACAAAAAATTGCAAGATTTGTCATTAATTAATGAGAACTGTCAATATTTTCTTTGCTCTTGTTTAATGTGGTAATGATTAATGTTTTCTTCTTTTCTTTTTTCATATTCTTAAACTAAGTTCCATATATTGTGCTTATGTGTGTTACAATTGTAAAAGCCCACCTCACTGTATTGAGCTGAGTTAATCTTTATACCATCACAACAGTTCAAAAAGTACATTTAATGGCTACCTTATCTTGAGATATTGACCTTGGATGTGGATTTGAGTGTGTATGCTTGCTTGCCTTGCTGGGGTCACCTCCAAACGCAGCAATGTTCCGCTGAACCCAAAGAAGAGCTGCCTGCTGATCCAAAATTCCATAATTCCCTGCAGCTGAGGTGTGAGGATCTTTTCCCGACACAAGGAATCCAAATGCGCCTTCAACCATGCACCAATTCACATGATCAGCTAGACATAATCAACTCAGGCACGACACTCATTTCCTCTGTGCTGCAAATTACCATTCACATGTCACTGCTCCTGTTTTCAGTCTTGCTGGAAGGCCATTCAATATAATGACACAGACAAATTATTCAGCTTACTGTCTTACACACACACACACAAGATACACATATGTCCTCCCATTTAACAAAATACCTGCTTGTTGACTTCCCCGAGCCAATTCCACTGCTAAAGTTCTGTCTTTATTTGTGCACACATGGTACAATTTATGTCATAACTTGATATATAAATGTAAAATACACAAATAGGATCTCCATTTTCATATGTTAATACATACATATGTTAAACCTTATTACAATAGAATTATATCCATACAATATTCATATTTGAGTAAAAAAAACACCACATATTCTTACCAAGTCGATACTCCACGTTTACAACAACAGTGTGGGTGAAGTTACTGATGAAGCGTCCATCATGCATGGGCTTGGAGGCAGACCCAGCTATGAAATCCCCCCCATGGATCCATACCATGACGGGCAGGAGGCTTTGCAGAGGAGAACTGAAGTTGACATCTCGAGGTACAAAGATGTTAAGGTACAGACAGTCCTCACTGACCTTTTGGAGACATAAGGAGATGCAGGTCATTCGATTTTTGTTTCCTGAAAATTTTTGTTGAGCTACTCAACAATGCTGCTCAAGTATGGTGTCAGTTGGCAAAGTGATGCTAAGCATTCACGTGATGAAATGAAAAGTTGGATTTAATGGTTCAAAAGAAGAGTGTTCCCTCCAAGGATAGGGTGTGTGTTGAGTCTATTTAGTTTTTACTGTTCCCATGGATACAAGTTTATGTTTTAGAATTAGGGAACAAACTTTTCCACTTTTTTGCAAATAGATCATTCCCAGAGCTCGACCATCCATAAGGAGCTTGGAGTAGAGCTGATGCTCCTCCATATAAAAAAGGAGTCAGCTGAGGTGGTTCGATTATGATGTCTCTTAGAAAGTTTTCGGGCACGTCCAAGAGGGGGGAGGCCCCAGGGTAGACCTAGAATATGCTGGAGGAATTACATGTCCCATCTAAAATAAGACTCAGAAATAGAGATCAGATGTGGTTTACATGAAATACCAAGGATCCAGGACACTGTTATACTCAACTGGTAAAGGGGTGGTTGTAGTCGTCCGCAACTGGTGACCAAACTGATTTGATAAAAAGACCAAATATCAGTGTCTTTAATCTGAACTGTTGCTGACTAAATAGTTTACGTTCTTTGTCACTTAGTTGAAGCAGTTTGTTAGCATGTGAAATTAGATACAGACATAGTAATCTTGTTTAAACTGAAACTATTTAAAAAAAATTTACAATTCCTTTGTTGAGGCTAGCAAAAATCTTCAGCAGTTAGCTATGAAAAAATGCCTTACATCTCTGACTCAAACTACCTCAAAGCTGACATACACTGTATCTTTGATTCTAGTAGTCATATTTTTTAGGCTCTTCAAAAGTTTAATGACTGAACATTACGCCCACGATTATTTAAAAAAAAACTTTAACCTAAAACAACAGCTCCATATTCAGTCAGCACCAGTTCCACTGCTGTAGGGCTAACTGAAAAGACTCAAGCTTGATGGAAAATAGAAACTTTGGAAATACGGTAAAGCCGCTTTCCTTCCCATCGCAATTCCAACTCAGGTATCCAACTAATTCCAGATAACATCTGGTTTGTGAGTATATTAAATATTTAGATTTTAGTCACAGTAATTTATTGGCTCCTGCTCCAATCAGCATTGTCGTGAACATAACACTCAAAGAATCATAAATTAGTCTTAAGAATCTCAGAAAGTTGTGTTTATCAGAAACTGTGCTCGATCACAGCCTGCAGGAAATGCTGTAATACATTCCCCTCATGTTGCTGTAGCTTAGACGCTTGTCCTCTGGGAGGAAGTGGTAGTTTCTGGAAGTAACTCATTGTAGCTATGTCCAATCGGCCTGTTTTAGCGGGTGTACCCTGCTAGCCACACTTGCTTGTACATGCTAATTTTCAATGAGGGTGCTGCGCCCAGAACAAAACTGGGATCAGCTGACTTTTTCTTCAAAGAAACACACATTTATTGATTGTAATGTTCTAAATGGAGACTCTGTCACTGACATTACCAACTCACGGAGAAAAAGAGAGAAAACATTGATCAATTCTATCTGTCTGCAAAAGACCCAGCAGTTCATGTTAATCATCTGTATAATCTAGTCAAAAATATTAAATTAATCTACAACAAATATGTCAGAAAGTTGTTGTATCAGAAATTGTGGTCCAGCATAGCCTGCATGATATAACATATTGTCATCTATCAATTTTGTAGTAGCTTACAGACCCTCCAACAAATTTGAAACAGACTTACATTCAAACAAATACAATTCTTCAAATGCAATTAGAAGAAAATCTTAAATGCTACAAAACATAATTTCGCTTCGATTGCTAGTTTCCCCCCTTTCCACAACAATGTAGTAAACTTAACATTAGCGTATTTTACCGTGGGCTAATCAGGGAATGCATTAGGTCAAGCTGATACTAGAGTGCCCTCTGCTCAATTTCAAGACAAACTACTTGTATGACGCATCCAGTGCATGTTCTGAGGCACTTACAAAATGTAATTTCTGAATAAGAAAGAGTAACTGATATTTGAAAATGACCCATTTTCCAGCAAATGTTCAAGTTTTGAAGAAAATAGCAAGTATAAAAGATTTTATGTTTTCTCCATTAGTATTTAATTCCCATGAAGTCATATAAAATCATTTAAATGTTATGTAAATCATTTTTTTTCGATGCCCTGGCGGAACTCTTGGCTTTAGTAATTTCAGAATCCTGGTCAGAGTTCTGTGGAAATGGTTTCACTGGACTCAACCAATCAATCAGTCTTTATTTATATAGCAACTTTCACACAAAATATATAGCACAAAGTGCTTTACATAAGAAATAATGACAGTGAAGATTTATAAAAAAAAACAGCCATACCACCCTACCCACCCAAGTCCTCAAACCCACAAGCATACACATCGACTCTCACACAGACAAACATTCACGCATGGATTAATAGGTGCGTGAGTGCAATAGTACTCACAGAAAGCAGGAAAAGGACTGTGAAATATGTATTTGGACTTGTATATGTAAATTGTCTCACATGATCAAGTAGTCTAAGCCAAATTTAGTATTACCTGTTTACTATTACTTACTTAAAATATCTTAAAACAGCCCAGCAACAACTAAGAAATGTTCCTTACCATCTTAGGACACTCCTCTGTGATAGGTCCACTGCAGGCCTGCATGCATGCCGCTCGAGGGAAGGAGGCATCGTAAACCCCCAGCCAAGGGCTCACAGATCTGGGGGGCTTCCAGCGGTAAGCCCCAACAGGGGGATCTGCATAGGGTACTCCATAGAATAAATGGGATTTATCCACAGTAATCCCCTTGATCGGGCCATTTTTGGTAAACACCACTGGTCTAGGAGCAGCATCTGTTACCTGACTGATAGCTTTGCGTTCGGTTTTCTGTATGAACGTCAGGTCCTCTGAGTGTCTGAGCTCCTTAAGAGAGTTTATCTCAAAGTCTCTGGTGATGATGAATGGCTCGACTCTCACAAGTAGTCCGTGGTAGATATTTCTCAAAAAGCTGACAAGGTCTATTCCATCATTATTCTTCGTCACCTCTCCAGAGGAAAGCACTAAAGTTATTGTGCTCAGCAGCAGCAGATACTGCCAGCTCTCCATATTGTGCTAGAGTTCTCTTATACTTCCCAAAACCCTGCTGCTTAGATCATGATTTGACTTGAATTATGGACCAGCTGAGGTAGAGGCATTGCAGCTCCGATAAGTGCGCAGCCTCAAACTCTTCACAAGCTGTGCATGACTCCAATTTGGCTGGTTGCTTGTGGAGATTTCTCAGACAAAAGCTGTTCTGTCTGACTGCTGTCCTGCAGAAGCTGAACAGCTGGACACAGGCACCGATGCAGGATCACTAATAAGGGACAAGTTGTCTTTCCTTTGCTTCATAAAGGCTAATCACAGTCACACATAAAGTAAATGGGAAAAGGAGGTCATGCAGCAGATTTCGAGGAGGAGGAGGAAGAAAAATTGTATTTGTTTTTTTTTATGCTTTTTTTTTCTTTTACCTGTCAAGTGTATCAGTAACTGGTGTTTACTTTGTGCAGATATCTATATAGGTGGTCTTCTTTATTGCAGATTGAAGCAAACCTGTAATAAGGTACGCAGAGTCATCTACAGGCCCTCTGCACGACAACATGCAGGAAGTCAGAAAAGAGAGGTCAGCTGTTTCAGGAATAAAAAAAAGTCACACAATTATGCTTCTCTTGCTTTTATCTATCATATGTGGAATAAATCAGTGTTCATGTAGGGAATCTGCAAGTTTTAAAGTCTTAAAAAGCACTTCAGACAGGTGAGGTAGTTTGGGCATCTTACTGGGATGCCCCCTGTTTGCCTCTCTGAGAGGAGACCCCAAGACAGACCAGAATACACTGGAGGGATTTTATGTTTCACTGAATTAAGCGAGTATAGAAAATGGATGGATGGATGGATTTTATGTTCCCTCTGGCCAGGGAACACCCCAGGATCTTCCAGGAAGAGTTTGAGAATGTTGCTAGGGAGAGTGATGCCTGGGTTAACCTCCTGAACCTGCTGCTTCTGTGACCGAATGTCAGATAAGCAAAGAAAAAAATGGGATGGAAAAGCACTTAATTCATTTACACCACAAACAGGGTACAATGATTTATAAAAAAGCATCAAATTTAAAAGATCTCGAGTAACTATTGTTGTCTTTAACTTTAAAGAATGAAAAAAACAAGAAAAAACTTACTATTGTCACAGATTGTAATTTCTGTAGCATAGAGGTGTCCAAGATACATCTGACTGGTGAATCATGATCCCATGACACATGATGTTAATGGCAAGGAAGAGAAAAGAGATCGAAATAATCTAGAAAAGCATGGTAACTGACACAATTTTAAACAATGAGAAGCATTGATATTAAAGTAATGTAATGTAGTTTAATCCAGAGTGATGTAAAAAGAGAGTGGCGACAGTCCCACTAACCCTAACCCTACTCCTATAGAAAAAAGCAATGCGGAAGTCACGTGGGTCATGAAGCTGCCAATATTTTGAAACACCAGCAGTTCCAGCATGGCAACATCATTCTTGGCGTTTCGTATTTTCTCCACTAAACTGATGAAATTACAAAATATTTTGGCATAGTGAGGCATTAGCTGACTGCACTGTAACAAATTAGGTTAACAGCGTTATTTCATGCAGCCAGTTATAGTTAATCAATCATGTTAACCAGCTAGTTGTGGTTTAACTGCGGTTAACTAATGTGAGCAGGACTTCAGTCACTGTAGACATCGTCAATAAAGCCTGCTTTTATCTCAAATGTATTGTAGTTATTGGCAGTTTCTTTTCATATAAAGATTTTCTTTGATTATTAGATTTGTCCTTTGGTGGTGACTGTATCAGCACACCTGACTTTAGTTCCTGGCAGTGAACTATCTCAACTAGAAAACGTTTGTAGCTTTTGATCTGCAAGATTGTTGTGGTTCATTTAGTTCGAGTTATACATCCTTTGACAGACAATGCCTCAGGAGTGGCTCAACACGGCTGATACAGTGTGCAGAAGTGTTGAGCCATCCCTAATTTCTTTATACATTTAATTTTATGTGTGGTCCATTATGTGTAGACACAACACTGGTTCATCCCTTGAGTCTTTTTTCTGCTTGAATGATCAGAGTTAAGTGGCTTAACAAAGAAAAAAAACACATTCCTATGAAAATGGTCAGGTACAAGGACTGGCCTGAAAATGAGTTAAGAAGCAGCCAATGTCCAAAGAAAAACTTTGAAAGACCTTCAGAAAGCCTGGAGAACTATTGCTCAAGGCCACTTTAAAAGAGTACAGGAAAGTCTGGCTGCTTGGAAGGAAACAGAAAGAAACAAGGGCTTGATTTCTAGATTCACCTTCTAGAGTAATCTAGGTGTTTCCATTTTTATCAGAATCACTCATTAATTTCAGCCTGAATGTAGAAAAAGGTTGCCCTTCTAATAAGTTCATTCAATATTCTGTTAATTCCTTCAAAGCGACATATATTGCCACTTTTTTTCCAGTGTGACTTTGCACCTGTGATAATGAATTGTTTCTCTGTTGTTGTCAGGGAGGTCAGCAGATGTGGTGGTTGCAGTCAAAGTGAGCTGCATGTATGCTGCCAAGGATCAATCCTCATTTGGACTTCAGCACATTTCTACAATGTCCAAACCCTTTAATTTGATCAAATACAGTTCATTGTTGCAGATTAATCTCCCCAACTGTATAAATAGCAGTAAAAGAACTTCTGTATTAAGACTTGTTTTACATTTTCCATGATTCTAGATTGTATAATCAAATGTTTGGTTGAAAGCTGTTTGTTTTTACACAACCAACACACACTTATTTTGTCATCCAATATAGTTTTAACCAGAAAAGTTTGACTTTGCTTAATATTTAAATCAATTAATTAATTATTTACAATAATTTTCTGGCTTAACGTACAATAAACAGGATTACAGATAAATATATTCAGTTCACATGAAAAGAAAAAAATTAAATACAAAATACTTATGTCTTCTACAGAAAAGTAGAATTAATCTACAGCCACATATTTTCCTCCAAGTCATTTAAAGCTTCTTTAAAATAATTTATTTAGATCAGATTTGCCATTCAGCTCGTTTTCCATCTGACACCAGGCAGAGAGAACAGGCAGACTGATTGACATCTTCCACAGATGTCGGTGTTTGGGACAATAGGAGTAAATCCTGGAACAGATTTTTTTTTAAAAAGGGAAACTCAGGTATTTTTAAACCAATATCTTATTTCTGGCATGAAATACGTTTTATCTACTTATCGAGAATAGTTTGGTGAAAGTCGGCGTCCTTCGGAAGATATTTAGATTACTCGAGATCCACGTATATAACCCTCCCACTAGAGGAGTGTGTAGAAAGCCCTCCCCTATAAGCCCCCCGATAGCCCCCAATAACAACAACATTGCAGCTATGAACTAACTGAGCAAGCTTATAGTTAGGGAAGCCTGGAACATCCCATAGCTAAGCCCCAGGCCTAGACTACTGTCTTTTTTCTCCCTTTTATATCCTCATATGACATTATGTACATTCGGCATTGTTGTCATTAACTGGTGTTTCCCTGTCTCAACAGGTATTCTTTGAATTATGTTATGGTGTTTGGTGTTTGTTGTCCCCTCTTTGTCTGGAACCCCTGCTGGTCGAGTCTGGTTCTGCCAGAGGTTTCTTCCTGTTAAAAGGGAGTTGTTTCTCTCCACAGTCGCCTCATACATGTTCAGGAGGTGAGATTGGACCAAAGAGAAGTTTCGGTGCAATCTGTTGGTTTCCTTAGTTAGAAAACTGTTTTTGAATTGGCTCTGTATGTATTAATAGGACTAATTTTAAATTGAATTGATTGGATTTGATTGGATTATGATTACAATGAATTGAACTCCAATTGGACTGTATTACTGAAGTGCCTTTAGATGACATTTGTAATTTGTCGCTATATAAATAAAACTCAATGGAATTTAATTGACCGTATGTGGGTTAGTTCAAAGAGTGTCGGAACTCTCTCTCTATAAGGCACTAGTTTCATCCAAAACAACAGGACTTTGAACTTCTCTCACTTCCGCCGGAGTTTAGTAAATCTGAGCAGGAACACCTGACACTTATTAGCAGGCGGTCAGTCGCTGCCGGGCCTTCGCTTTGATAAATACAACGTACCTTACTTTGTTGGGATTAAAAAATAATAAGAGATAAGAAAATAATGTAAGATAACAATGATTTGCATGTTTGTTTGGTTTTTCTTCTTTTAAATAAACCGCAATGCTCCAGTTCAACGAATTAATCAGCTTTTGAATTTTTTTTACAGGAACTCCGTAAAATATTCGTTGTTGTTTTTCATTTTGGTGCCTCATTCGTTTGGTGAGTGTAGCCGCACTGACGGTGACGCACTGCTTGTAAATCAAGAGCGGAATTTAATTTATTGGATGACATTCCCGCTGGTTTTAATACAGGACGGTGCTTCGATATGTTGTTCTCAATATGTTGGACAGACAAGGAGGATGTTCTGGGAAGGTAAACATAAGGGAGAATTATTATTATCATTTTTTATATTTAAATGTTTTGGGCACTGCTTGAGTGAAGAAGAAACAATAGGCCGAATACTAATAATAGGCTTGACCTTTTCTTTTTTATATATATATATATATTTGTTTTTTTCCTTTACTTAGTCCAACTGAACTAGGGGTTTTAAAGAAAAACAAATAAACCAGAACATAATACTTAAGAGTCCCCTAGAAACACTCCACAGTAGTCTTTATGAAAGAAAGAAATCTGTCATACATACATCCATTTTCTATACCTGCTTTGTTGTTTGATCAAACCAAACGCCTACCTGTGAATGCATTTTAGACCTCCATAACGGCGCTCCGCCTAGTCAAGATTACATTCTTAAAACTGACCGGTGAATCATAGAAGTATAGAACCATGCAAAAGTCTTTAGCCACCCCTCTTTTCTTTATATATTGCCATGTAAAAGGGAAGCGGGAGCCTCGATTTGATCAAACCTGAAAACGCAAGCGGACATGCATCAAGAGTCAAAAAGAGTTTGTACTAATTTAACGAATTTAACAAAAGGTTCAGGCTCTAGGGAGGATTCATCCCTCCAAACGACCTGTTGCCTCTGATTTTCAGTCCCGTTCTTGTGTCATTTGGCATACTTCAGCCTTTTCTCCCCGTTTCTCTTCCTTGATAATAGTCTCTTTTCCTTAACAATTTTCTCTTTACAGCCACCTTTCCATGGAGACCATTTCTGATTGGGCTTATATAGATGCAGCAGTTGAAGGACCAGAGGCGTCTCTCAGGTCCTGTTAGTCATTTTTCTTATTTCAAAATGACAACTCCTTCAAATACAGTTCATCTGCTGTAGATATTTTTTAGGCCTGCCACTTCTTCTTTTTTTCCTGCACTTGTCCAGTCTCCTCTAATGTTTCACATGCCAAGTTTTCAGTAGCTTTTTGGAATCACTTTGTTGGTGCAAAAATACAATTTAATGTCTGACAAACTGTTATCTTTGGTATTTTTGTTAAGATGCAAAAAGGAAAAAAGAATGGGAAGAAATGATGCATCTTTGTGACAGGCTGCCTGTAACAAAGTGCCAAAAGATGTAATTTAGAAATAGATATTTTCAAAATTGTCTGTTATGTGAAGATGCAACACTTGTTAAACTCCTTGAGTTGGGTATCCTTTCTATGCTTGGATGATTCGTAGGGTCAGCTTTGACAAACAAAAACACATTTCTCTAACATTGGTCCGATACAAGGACTGGACAGAGTGGAAAAAGAAGCCAATGTCCAAAGACAAACTTCCAAAGATCTTCAGAAAGCCTTGAGGACTATGGATCAAAACCACTTTAAAGGATTACAAGATGGTCTGGCTGCTTGTGTGCAAAATATAAAGAAATGAGGAGTGACTCTGGACTTGCGCTCAGTACTGTATTTCAAGATATCAAAGACTTGTACTGTAGTTGAAGCTAACTTTGAAATATCTGAAAATCCATGTTTTTTTTAATTTTATTTTATTTTGGTGTGTGGCTTGTCCACATACTTGGCTGAGAAAATGAAAAAAATATTGGGTAGTTTAGTTCTGTCCATGTCTAGAGCTGAGTGGCAGGCAAAGTTTAAAATTTTTAATTTTTAAAAAAAAATTTTTTGCATGAGCCTCTAAATGGGATGCACCAGGGCTAAATTGTTTTCAATTCTTTCAGGCAAAATGGAAATTTGTGGCTCAATGGCACATCGTTAAAATCGATCATGATGATGGGTAAAGTTACCTCCCTTACAGTGTTTCCGGTTGTAGAAAACAAGCTAGTTCTCCAGTACGGGGGTTATACTCTTAGGTGGACTTTAACAATCAGCCCATGTAAGGACAATAGTGTTAATCTCTACTAAATATTTCTATCTGCTAAGGATCTGTGGCTCACAAATGTTAAATAAAATAAAACACTTTTTATTTCACCCTAAGGTACAAAGACCATTAAAATTACAGGCAGGCAGAGACCTTTGGAGTATCCAACAAATGCCACTAAGGTACTGTTAACATGTATCAAGTATTGCTTTTACAAATATGGATGTTAAAGTCTTAGACACTGTCTCTTTTGCTGACTCGTTTGACTGCCGTCATGATCCAATTGTTACTCAGGGCTTCCTGGAGTTGTTGAGTCCCAATGAGGTGTTTGCATGTGAAAATGGCACAACATTTATCCACCAGGATGAAAGCTTCTTCCTTGCAGTTGGTGAGGATCCCCTCCTTGTGGCAATACTTTTATTTGCTGCCTTATTGAGGCTTGGATGAGAAGAGTGATGACAATACTTAAAATTTAGAGAAATGCCCCTGTTCAACAAATCTGATGATTGACGCCTAAAGCTCACTGATTCTTTTAAAGATCGTAGTCTTTTTATTATCGAAAAATTTGTGTTTGATTGCCATTAAGATGGTGATGAAGCTCAATTCATCCAACTGTTGACATTGCACCAGATGTTCATGATTCTCATAGGATGAGTCTGTATCTTTAATTATCCAAGCTGTAGCTTAGTGCCAGTGCGGGAAATTTGACTTTATTATTGCTATCATTTAAAATCTCTGCATGCTGGAACACTCCAAATGTCTAACATCTATCACTCCTAGGACACACTTTGCGCTTCCCTGTCAAGCTGGAGTCCAGGAGTCCCTCCATGTTGCTGGTCTCCTGGCGGGAGAATCATTCAGATATCATTTCCACTTGCATGACGACCCTGTATCACATAGAAATGGGATCTTACAACACATTCAGCATGGACTCGACCACTCGAAACCACTACCGCTTCACCGCTCTGGAGCCCTGCAGCCACTACGTAATCTGTGTGGAGACTGCAGACACTCACTCCCTCACTTGTCTCTCAACTATTACTGGTATGGACAGGATGGACATCTGTAAAAGTTTTCATTTAAGTAAAAACATTTATATCAGCATTTCCAAGCACACAGGTTTTGTTTTATTTACCCAGGATTAAATTTATTAATTAATTAATTTTTTTTATTTTAATAAATTGACCCTTTTATGCAAGTTTGTTGTCCACATAATGACAAAATTAAAACTAAGCAAGTTTGAAATAAACAGGGAATTATCTGACAGAAATGCGTTTCACATGGAGTTATCAGAGTAAAACCTAAAAATCTACCTGGATAATTCACTTGCATGTTGTTTTTTCCTGTTATTACTGTTTATATTATTAGATAATTATTGTTATTATTTTTCTCTCTCTACCAGACCCAGACATTCCAAAGGATTTTGAAGTCACATCATGAAACAGCAGCAGCATTTCACTGGCCTAGGACTGTCCTGTGAACCTGAAGTATTCCTTGTACCTCCTCACGGCCTTCTACCTTAATGGTACAGACCACATCACAGAGGAGGTGGAATTGTGGCTCACAGACGGTAGCTTTACATTCGTCTTGTCCGATCTGCAGCCCTGCAGCAGGGTGAAGTTTGGCCTGCAGACTGTTTGCCAGGCTGGGCTGGAGTCCCGCTACAGCAAGATGAATGACGGAAACTCTCGTAAGTCCTGCAATCGTTGATCAAATACATCAACGTTTAGTTGTAGTTTGAGTTGATTCTTGATTCTGATTTTAAAAGCTTAAATGACCATAGTACAGTGACCAGTTGATAGTGTTTCTTCTGTTTCTAACATTTCATGAACACCTAAAAGAACTGTACAACATTATAGTCACACTGTGCCTTAGGATTCATCATGAAGTCCAAGCTGAATCACCCTAAATATGCTCTGTATTCCTACAGCAGGTCGTCAATTTGGTCTTTGCTCAGTCTTAAGTTTGATACATATTATGAAGCATAAACACACACATTTGTGTTCATACTTGAAAGACTCAAAAATAATTTATAGGTGATGCAAGAAAAGAAACCATTGTTGTGCATTTTATCTTAATTCTATCACTTTTTTCAACAGAAATACAAGGTTTTAAAAAATGTCTCTCTCTCTAAGTAAAATGTAAACCTGGCTTGAAAAACTTTCCAGTAAAGGGTCCGCTTTGAAGTATTTTAAAACTCAGTAACAGGTAGAAGGTAACACAGTTTACCGTATTTCTGTGTGTTTGACTGAAGTTGGAGTAAGACGGCAGCAAATCATGTTGAGACAGTTCAGGGCGTAAATGTCCATGTTGAACATGAGAGAAACAAAGTACCACTTTCTACCAAAGATGTTTAATGAGAGGATATTTCCATGAACAGTGATGTAATAGTGCTTTTTCTTGTATTGTATGCAACAGTTAAACCAACTTTATACTAAAGCTGCTGATGGACAGACTTTTTTTTTTTTTCCTCAGTCAATTCTAACATTGAAGCCTTGCATCAGACATTATTTGGCCCCGACAACTACACCCTTAGCTGGGGAATAAGGAACACTTCGTCCATCTCCATGTTCAGAGTTTACCACGAGGGGGTGCTGCAGGGCACCACACTCTTCACCAACTACACCGTGATGGGACTGTTGCCATGCAACAAGTACCAGGCCAAGGTGGAGGCGCTGTGTGGAGAGAATGGGCTCATGAATGCCAGGACAGTCACAGCACACACAGGTTAGAAAACCTGATCATCAAACAGTACACAAAGAGAGAAAATATAAACCTGATACTGGTAAGAAGCTTCTGATGACAAAACTGGTTTGACTGTAAGGAGGGCTAATGGATCATTTTAAAATACCATAACAAATGATTAAGGTTATGGTGGTCTGATGAGCCAATCAACGCCAACTGAAAGTTGGCTTAAAGATATTTTTTTGGCAAATTTGCAGTGATTTGAGATGATCGCATAAACTTAAATGCAGTGATTTGTAAAGCTCATGAACTGATAATTTATTCAAAATGGAAAACGGATCAAATGTTGAAATTGAAACATTTCACTGTTTCGTGAAGAATATTAGCCCCTTTTGAATCTGACGGAAGCAACGAGTCTCAAAAGTTGGGATGATACTGGAGCTATGATTCCCACTGAGTAGCATCCCCTTTTCTTTTCACAACAGTCTTCTGTACCCATGCTCAGTTAGGAAATTCGGATCGTAATCTTCTTCTCCTCTCTTCAAAATATAAACCAATTGTTCAGGAGCGACCAAACAGACAAAAAGATTTGTGGGATACGTTGCAGCCACGGTCTAGAAATGCGCTCTCAGCCCCATGGAGATAATAACAATGCCATGACGGAATGCATTGCAGACTACATTAACCTATTAAGACTGTTTAGAATGTGATCCTTCTGCCTGTATAGTATACTATTTGCCATTGTCGTGGATGAGTAAACATCATCTTCATCGGCAACACCATCATCGGCACATCTCAACTTTAAAATCTTCATCTTTAAATAAAATTCAAATTTAAAGCTTTGAGTTAAATTATCACCCTGTGATGCAGCCTGATTCTAAGGATTAGCAAGAGCACAACAATAAGAGAATACATCTTGCCAGGCTCTAAGCTCAGCGTTTGTGGCCAGAGCATATGATTTAGTCCTATTAGGCATCCTGTACGGGCAGCTGTTAGCAGATCGTTAGACGCGATGACAGTCAACAGTAGCAGGTCCTACTCATTTAGTTATGCTGGGTGCAGATTGAAAGATGCTTTATCAAATCACCTGCTTTAAGTAAACCTTTTATATAGAGCACTTTCCTGTTATGTCAAAAGCCATCTGGTGAGTCAGGTCAGTAAAAATAGTGCAATAAAAACTAATAATTATCTCTAAGCTGTTGTGAAAAAGTGTAAAGATGGTCCAAGTTGAGTAACTTAAATTACCTTCTCTATATTAAACTACAGCTGCTGATTTATCAGTACTTTATGGTGAAGGTTTTAGCTTTTAATTTTGTGTGGTTGTCTTTAAGTACGCTTTTTTTTTTGGTGTATCATTCATTTTTGTTACTGTATGTTGCGTATACATCCAGGACCTCATGGCGTGGCTGAACTGAAGTACCGCTCTAGTGATTCCACCGCCGCGTGGGTACCTAGTATCGTACAGACAGCCGTGGCCTATATTTACGAGCTGTCTCTGGAGAACGGCCCCACAATCCAGAGCAGCCTTGTGTCCGGGACAGAGCTGCCCCTCCCAGGGCTGGAAGAGGGGAAATCCTATGTTCTCAACGTGTGGGAAGAATGCAACGACCAGTGGGATTCTGAGCCGTCTCGTTTGTCCTTTGAAGGAGCCAATTCATCTTTTGAGATTGATGTGAGGGCTGCTGAATCTGGTCTGGACCGAGGTCAGTCTGAGGTTCCTCAGTCCAGCTAGACTGTTCATTATCTTTCATAAAAATCTTTGATAACCTAATTTCCATTTTATGGCCTCCATAGAGATAAAGTTAGATTTTGACAACATGGGTCTCGCAATTGTTGTACCCTGGTCACTGCCCCAGGTTCTACAGGACTACTTGTCAGAATCTCAAGCTAAATTGAAGCAGATCTTCACAGAAGAGGTGGGAGGAAGTTGATTGTTCAGAATTTATTATTTTAATCTTATAGAGTGTTGTGTAAAAGTTTTCTTCACTTTTTATCTAAATAATTCTGTTTTGAATTTATTTTTGTGTGGAAACAGGACGTTTCTTTGAAAAATCAAACGTCTACTTATGGATGGCTTTGATGTCTAGTTATTTATATTTATTCATAAACCATTTTCAGTTTCCTACATGTTAGCCAAACAATAATTTATTTACATAGCTGTTCATTTTTCGAACTTTAAGGGTTGTGTTTTCATGGAAGAAAGATTTCTTTGTTTGTATGTCCTTTAGCTGCAGGAGCTGTTGAAAGACTTTAATCAGCCAGTCCGCATCAACCTGGACTCCTTTGAACTTGCAAATGAGCCAGACAAAACGGAGATTCTGTTTCAGTCTTTTGATGCCTCCAAAAGCGAAGAAAATGTACCCCTGCCTGTTAATGATCTGCTGAATTATATCGACTCCCTGAATAACACCAACATCAGCATTAAGGACAGAGTCCTCTACTGGGATGGTAAGTGACACAGATGCAGTATATTCTCATAACATTTGCAGTAATACAAATATGATATTCAGAATCTTCTCTTTGGTGGGATATTATTTGCTTTGATCACTTGTTTTGTTCAGGTCCAGACACATGTGCCTCCTCCAAACAACCTTTGTGTCCTCTCAATTCTCTGTGCATTAACACTCTGGGCTCGTACTCATGTGTGTGCAAGCGTGGTTACTATGACGTCAGCTCCATCATTGATCCTCCTGGGACTTCACAACCAGCATGTAAAGGTACAAAGGCCATTACCAATATATATATTTTTTGTCTTTCATAAAACACATTGTATTTTTTTAATTAGATTAACTACGAAGGGTTTGACCGTAACATTTGTGGGGAAGGGGAACTTTGCTTTAAGGGGTGGCCGTGGCTCGGTGATGAGAGTGGGTTGTCCGATTAACCTGAAGGTTGGCAGTTCCATTCCCACTCTCACTGCTCAAAGATTGGTGAAGCTATAGCTGGAGGGGTGGCAGTCCACCTCCTTGCCCCATGCCCCCCGGGTGCAATGAATGGCTGTCCATTGCTATGTGTATATGGCATCTGTCTGCATGAGTGTGTGACCCAGTACATGTTTGTGTTCAACAGATGCCAACCTGTATGGGTTAAATGCAGAGGAGTAATTTTGTGCATCTACATGACAATAAAGATTTAAGTTAACTTTTTTTTCAGGTCTAGGTTTTTCTCCATCATATAAACCATCAACATTGTTATTTGGTTTAGAAAGACTTCCACAAAATGAGCAGGATCTTGTTTTTTTTTCATTTATTCTTTCAGATAAATCTCCAAGCAGTTTTTCTGCTTTTCTAGCATGACACCCAGTGTTTTCTAAATGTAATTTTAATGTATCAACAGATAAAGCTGCTGCTGAAAATTCTAACCCGGCAAAGGATTTAATGGGAGCTTAGAAATGACCATATTGAAGTCCTTGTAACGTATCTGATGTTTATTGTTGGATTTTACAGTTCCATAGAAGAACGTTTCACAAAATACAACTCTTGAACTCTCACCATTGTTTTCAAACAGATAAAGGTCTTTTCAGCCAGTGTCTGGATAAAATGGTGACTGGCGGAATAGCAAAAGCTTACTTGACCTCTCACTTCGAGGGAGAGGTTGAGGTGAAGTTGAACGGTGGCCAGTGCATTGTGAATGAGAGCAAGACACTTTACTACTTCCGTACCTCACAAAAATCCGCAGAGTGTGGAACCGAAAAACAGGTAAGTGACTACACTGTTTCACTGCTGTTTCTGTATCTGCAGCCCTTACTGATTGGGATGGTGGCGTTTTTTCATGATAAATTCTACTAAACTAATAAACTAAAGTAAAAGTTGCCTGTTTTTTTTTTTGTTTTTTTTTAAAAAAAAATTATTTTTTTATACCAGTTTTGTTTGCCGGCTGGGATTAAATATGTCAATGTAAATATGCGACAAAACAATATTCGCATGCCTTGATATGCACATTATCACGATACTATATCGTAGAAATGCTCTTTAACCCTGAAAAAATAATCTCGACCCAGAGCTTTTGATCATCCCACTCCACCGGTTTACAGTCATTAAACCGGTGGAGATTCAGCATGTTATCATGCTAACATTTATTATTTGTCATTAAACAAAAAGTACAGCTAAAGATTAATGCCATTAGTTGCTGATATTTGGTCATACACCATGAATTTGGACAAAATGTAGATGACAGTGGCATTAAAGGTAAGGTTAGGGCAAATATTACAATATCAAGTTCTATGGAAACCCATACAGTCCCTTTTGAGATTACAAATATGGCATCATCAAAGTCGTCAAGATACTTTATGTTGTTAAAATTTGCTGTGTGATGGATTCAGGCTATTTTTCTTTGAATAACTGACTACTCTTTCCATGTTGGGGTAATGTTGGTTTCAAACAATTGTGAAACAATCAAACACAGTGGTATGCGTTTGTTCCTCGGCTTTGTGCTGCAATTTGAGTTTGAGTTTGAAAATAAGTGAATATGTATTTGTCGTCCAGGTCAACAAAAGCCACATCCTGATCCAAAACACTCTGAGCATCAGTTGTCAGGTTGTCTGGAAGTGTGTCTACCCACGACATTATGTCCGCAACACTCAAGTCTTTGCAGATATGGAGTGGTGAGACGCATCTATTCCTGTGTTTCCATAACTGTAGTATGATGACAGATGTCAAATCCACGTACAGCACAGCAGAAGAGTTGAGTGTCTGTTCTGTTTCTTTGATTGTAGGCTCTCATCAATTTCTTTGGTGGAGTTCAACTCATCCCTACAGCTGGGTCTGACCATGACACTTTATAAGGATAAGTCTTATGCACACAGCTACACGGATACTATAGACCTTGGACTTGAGGACACCCTGTTCTTCCAGGTGGCCCTACAGACCAACAGCTCTTTTGCCTCAGAAGTGCTCCTGCAGGTGGACTCGTGCTGGGCCACTGAGAGCACCAACCCACAGGATCCCGTCCAGGCCGTTATTCTTGAGGAGAGGTATTTATTTATTTATTTTTCCCAATGTGACCATGTCAGATGCGTGGCTAGAAGCAAATGCATCCATCTCGCCATGCCACTGACTACAATTTGGATACTTTTAGAAATGTGTGAGAAAGAATTCCCTCTTGCATTTTGAACATCTCTAAAGGTTAAACAATGTGATCTAGACTGTTGTAACTAAAGGTGCAATTTAAAAGTAGCTTTAAGATGTATAATCGATTTTATTTGCGTTCAGTGATGAGGAGGATGACTATTATACTTGATCTTTTTCAGCTGTCCCGTTGACAACACGTTCCATTGGCTCTCTGTTAACGGTCTGGCACAGAGAAGCAGATCCAGATGTTCACCATGCCAAAGGGCTTACCCATCTACTTTCACTGCCGGGCCAACATATGTGTAAATGAGGAAGACTGCACAAAGGAAAATTAGGAAAAAGTCAGGTTGACATATGTGGTGGAAAAATAATGATTATCCAAGCACTGTTAAGGTGAAAAACGCTCAGGCAGGTTTTTTGAACAGCTCTTGTACAAGAGAGAGCAAAACTTCAACACAGAGCACCTGTGTAGCTCTGACTTACAGTTTCAGTGCATGTCGTATTATACCCGAACACAGGAGAAGAAAATAATTTACTTCTAATTTCTTCTTATCTCTTGATGAGCTGGACGGCCTTGTGGAGTGCACAAAACAAAATGAACAATCAAATACAGAACTGTTTGATTGGAAACATTTTCTCTCTAGTGCCTTAGAAAGAAGATTAGGTCTTATAAGTAATGCCTGGGAAATGGAGACCAAGTTTCACAAGTAACAAAATAAATATTGTACTGTAACAACTGGTTCATCTAATGCCTGGGAAAAAATATCAAGTCTTACAAGTGATTTAAGCATGATGAGACAGAAGTATAAGGCTAAATAAAAAGTTCCATTACAACATACATGCTGTAACCGACCGGTTAACATAAAAAGGTAATTTGTTACTAGCATGTGATCAGTTTGACTCCATTAACATGCAGTCTTTGTGTAGATAAACATAGATGGATAAGGACAATCGGGTTTTTTGTTTGTTTTTGTGTAAATGCAGATTACATTTTGAGGTGGTCCGTTTGGAATCTGATGTCCACAGGTCTAAATGCAAAAGGTCACCTACTCATCTTCAACATACTCAGCAACGCCAACTAAAGGCACATGTATCAGAAAAATAAGCTCAGCAATGACATAAGTAAAACCCACAGAAAAGTCAATTGATTTGTTCCGATCAAGTGAGACATTTTATAATTCGACTTGTAAAGTTGACATAATTTGTTTTCAGACTAAGATATCACACTTTCTAGATGCTTTTTCATACTAATAACCAAATATTCCACACTTCTTACTGTGGTTATAGTGACTTTTAAATTACATACATGAATTTTTTCTTTTTCTTTTCTTTAACTGACGAGGAGTACCCTGGTTATGACAAACCACCTACTTTCCAAGCTGTTCACCGCTGCTTTTAAAAATCCCCCAATTTTTTTTTTCTTCCAACATGAGAATAAATGGTTTTACCCTTATTTTGAACCAGAACTGCACCAGCAAGCAGCGGCCCAAAAGGTCACTGAGCCAGACGGACGGAAAAGGGAACCTAGGTGCTGTTGTGTCTGCTGGACCTTTGATAGTCAACATGAGGGTGAGGTCACTCCAGCCATCTTCCTGTGAGTTCATATCGACTGAGAATCTGCTCATATTCAGTTGATTCATATTAAAACTGACCTTCAGCAAATCGACCTGTTTTAGATCCATTTTAAGCGTTAACCAATTTAGCTGGAAAGTCTGTATTCTGTGCCTGAACTCGTATACGGGATTAATATGCTGTACAGTGCCGTGAGTACCGTAAAATAACTTGACTTTCTCTTTTCAGGGCCAGATCACATGACCGCAATCTCTATTGTGGTAGCGTCAATAAGCTTCTTGGGAATAACGGTGTTCTCGCTGAGTGCAGCCAAAGCAATCATGGCGTACTACGAGCAGCTACAGCTGCAATAAAGTGTTTGGAAGAGCACCTGCCAGTGTGTGAAGTTTGTGCCTTCAGTACAGACAGAAACGTAAAGGAGGAGAATATTATTTTTCTTTTTTTTTAAACTGTTTTTCACACAAAATTACCTGTAACTGGTTGACGCAACCTGAATTCACAATGTCAGTTTATTTCAAACCGAGCAATATCGTCAGAGCAAGCACTGTGGTTATGAGAGAGCTTTGTGACCTTTTTCACACCGCACTCACTTTGACATGGCTGCTATGCTTTCTCCTCCTTTCTTGTGGAGAAACTGAGAGGCCTGAAATTGAGGGAGCAGCCTCTTCCAAATAATGCAACACTGACAGTAGTTCAGCTCATTCAACCCGAAGCTCCTGGTGCAGATACGAGCAAAGCAATGACGACAGACCTGGCAGGATCAGGAGGATAACCTCACCAACCTTATTGAAAGTCTTCTGGTGGGAACCTCTGGACGGGATAGGAGCCGTCATTGGCAAGACGGTCAATTATGCAGTTCACACCACTTGAAAGAAGACCAGTTCACAATATCTGACTGTGAATAAACACATTTTACATACATTAAATATGAATTAATGGTAATGCTTTTCTGGATCGCTGAAAAACATTTGAATTGTTTGAGATATTCGAATGACAACCGTAAATATTTTCACATGTGACGTATGTACATAAATATTGTACAGTACCAGTTTTCTCATTTTTGGTTGCTGGCCCCCATTCCTCCCTCCTCAGGCCTTGTAAGCAGAGACAACACACGTGCTGTAGTGAAAACAGACAAGGACAGAGATATCTTCTCGACTATATTCGGTCTCTATATTAAGCTTTCTAAATGTAGGTAAAATCAGCAGGTGGCAGTACTGTGAATCCACAGATACCGGATGCATTGAAACTTCAAAGAAGAAGAAGACATTGCGTCACTTCCGCTGTTCAATCATGGCGTCCTCCACGAATGAAGACGGCATGAGTGAAGCACACCCAAGGAAAAATTCTAAAAAGACTAAAAATCAGGGTAAATTGTACATGAGTCGGAGACTATGAGCTGGTACCCATTTATCGGTTAATATTGAATGAGAGATTTTTTTTTCTTCTTAACTGTAATGTTGACATAACTTTCCTGAGCCATGCACAAATTAGCATACAATTAGCAAGCGAGCCTTCATGTTGTAAACAATCTTTCCCGCCCTTTCTTACAACTACGATTGATGTTCACACAAACGTTAAGCATGAGTATACATATACACATAAGCTGTGTAGTTTGACGTCGCTTTATTTGTTCTAAAATTGGAAAGTAATGAAGAACATCGGGTAAACGAGTGCAACTTCATAAAGAACCACTCGTAAACAATAGATAATCGTCCTCAAAAAAAGTAACCGTAATGCAAAACTGTTCTGTTTCCCTACTCTGCACACATTTTTAAGTGAATGTGTTATCTCTGTATGGACAACCATAAGCATAAACGTTTGAGTTGTCATTTTTTTCGTGATTGTAACGCACGTGTTTTGTAGTGGATGAATCTGAACTTCTGACTGTTCCTGATGGATGGATGGAGCCAAGGTTCACTAAAGATGACAACCCCCGCGGCCTGCTAGAGGAGAGCAGCTTTGCCACCCTGTTTCCCAAGTACAGAGAAGCTTATCTGAAGGAGTGCTAGCCTTTGGTGGAGAAGGCTTTAGGAGATGCAGTACGTACACAGAATTGGAATACATTTTCAACCTGAACATAAGTGTAAAATGTTGGCAGCACTGAAAAGTTGCTGATGGTTATGTCACCCCTGGTTCAGTGGAAGGTGCTCATTCCGCACTGACGTACTGCTTTTCTTCCCCTCACTCAAAATTGCTTTCTACCAGCAGATGTGCTTGGTGATGTTAGCCGCTGTCATCAGAATGACCCTGTTGTTTAAATTCAAAATAAGTTCTTATAATCATACATATAGTTTTAGAGTTTGCAGTTACTTGGTTAGATCGCACTAGCCTTCGGATATTGATAAGAAAAAGTGGTTATGGTAGCTTGGCTATTCTTAGCTAAGGGAAACTCTTGAATAACACTGCCTCAAAAATGTGTAAGGACAGGACCATTAAATTTCCGTTAACCACAGCCTGATTATTAGTAAAGAGTAGCAGTAATAATAACCAACAAATGCCAAAGTGCACCTGCCAGTGAGAAAGTGGTTTGCATGGATGGAATGAAAGTGGTATGCCAACACTGTAGTGGTTGAGCCTTGTCTACACTGGATATAACAGACCTGGGGCCAGATGCATAAATGTGTAAACACTTAGAGGCCACATGATCTAACAAAAAAGCAGACAATTTCAGAGTTTTTTTGTCAAGATTTCGCTTCTTATTATTCATTTTCATAGTCCGTTCTTATTTAATTTTAGGGGCGACAGGGGACTGCAGCCTTATGCCAAGGTTGTGTATAATGACTGCGAAAGACCATCTTAACCAGGTTTTACGAAGACAACATGGATTCAGAGATCGTATTGATTTATGACACGAACAAGCGGCTTATACCCTGCTGTAGGATATTAAAGGTTGTTTAAGAAAGCTGCAAATGTACCATAACTGATCTGTGCCTCTGGCCTGGCCCCTGGGATAAAGATGTATGCTGAATCTGATGTGATGTGACCTTCTGATCATCAGCCATGACAGTGAAATGACTCGTTAACTGGATATTTTATACATGCAGGAAGAATAGAGGTTGAGATATAATCGTAAGTAATTCCCTTTCAGTGTGGATGTGAACTGCTTTTAGCTTTATTTATCATTGTTTTTGGATGATTTTGTTTCTTAAGCATTTGACATCTATACTGACTTCTGTCATGCTGTTTTTTGCATTTTTGTCTCAAATCGTTCATTGCGTTGATCGTGTTTCTCTCAGCACGTCAAAGCTTCTTTGGACCTGATAGAAGGCAGCGTTACAGTCTGCACCACTAAGAAAACGTTTGACCCCTACGCCATTGTGAGAGCAAGAGACCTCATTAAGCTCCTGGCGAGGAGCGTCCCATTTGAGCAGGTAAAGGTCACTGGTCATTCTCAGGAACTGATTTTCATTCATTTATTTATTTTTTCCTTCTCCAAGCATTAGAAATTATGCTGATTTGTCTATTTACGGTGTTCATTCAAGGCTGTACAGATATTAGAGGACGATGTGGCCTGTGACATCATCAAAATTGGGACCCTGGTGAGGAACAGAGAGCGCTTTGTGAAGCGAAGGCAGCGGTTGATCGGCCCCAAGGGCTCCACCTTAAAGGTAAGTCCCGCAGCAGAGACGAGCACATTTCACACCAGCACAGGGGACAATCATTTTCTACTCTGTTGCTGATGCAGGCTGCACGTCTTTGGGATTAGAGTGCGGATTAGCTTTCTGTAAAGTAATTGCACAGTCTTTATAGAGTCAGTTATAGACTGTTTATTTCCTCTGTTTTTTCCCTGTTGGTCACATGCAGCAGTTTTAATCATCCTAATGATTACCAATAAACACAAAGTAAAGAAATTTGCATGTTGGGTAATTTGCATGCTGTTTGGAGTTTGATAGGCTCGATCCAGACCGTTCGTAATAACCTTTGAGCATGTTGTTATGGTATGAGAGAGCAAACAACAAATGGACTTGGAGCCCAGACCACATGCCAAACTGAGAGGAAAAACTCTCAATTGCAAATTTTGCTCTGAAATGCTTAAATTTCCCTAGTTTGCAGTTGGACCATGGGCATCTGGTGGGTCACCAATCTTTCTTTTAGACACAGTCTCGTGGCGAGTCTTGTGTTGATCTGGCCCAGGTTGTTAAAACATGGTTCTCAGAACATGGTGACGACACTATTGAGAACACTTGTTGTAAGTTTTCAGCAGCTAACATTAAGAACTGTTGCTTCTATGGGCCATTTTGTGCCCCCTGCATCTGAAAATGTGTCATTCAGTGAGCCGTTCACATCTGAGGGGGAAATGTGCAAAATTCTACAAGGCTATGCAACCTCTTCCCCATATATATATATATATATATATATATATATATATTATTGCTCTACCTGTATTAATATCCCAACAAAGGAATCAGACTTCTAATTGGTGTTTAGGTTATTACCAGTTGGAATTTGGAAATTCCAGTTTCAGAGCAAAATGCTTGGGCTGTGTTTTTAGTAGTGACTTCAGACACCCAAATAACGTGCTCTTAAGCACAGAAAATTGATGATTCCACAGGATATTCCCTTTAATGTTTATTTCTCCCTCATCACCTTTCTCCAGGCGTTAGAGTTGCTGACCAACTGCCATGTGATGGTGCAGGGCAACACGGTGTCTGCACTGGGGCCCAACAATGGCCTGAAAGAGGTAAGATTCTCACAGATCCTCCTTCTGTTCACAGACGTCCAGTGTCAAAACTTATCCACAGTGCTTGTTCAGGGGAAAGAAACCGTTTAATCGCAGTTAAAAATGAATTGTTAGATGTATGAGGCTGAATTGCACCCATGAAAATGTGTCTACATTTGTTAGATTCATATGTGTGCTTATTATACACGCCATCTTTTAGTGTGAAAAACCCTTTGAAAATGTTTTAAATGCCTTTGTTGAGATGCAGCAAAATTTCCCTGAGGTTAATCATGCTTTGATAAAGGTGGATAGTGGAGAGGTGAAACTATTGAGCTCTATAGGGAAATCTGGGTGGTTCCAGCAACAAATGATAGGATATTGCAAAGAATGCTATAACAAACATGGGAGCCAGTGGCTTCTTTAAATGATGTGAAATAAAGACTATTTCTTCTTGCTATTCAACTCGGTATAATACAATGTTAAGAATTCTTATTTTCACTGAGTTGGTTTCTAAATACATTCAAGCTACTAAGCTCAACAAGTGCTGCTAGCTTTGCCAGTTAGCTTCTGTTAGCTAGAGTAGCATTGTCAAACTAATTTCTTAATCTATTTGGCTGTAAATAAAAAGAGATTTGAATGTCTTTTGCTTATTTTACTTAACCTAACTGCTCTTGCCGCCTGCCTTAATTGACTAACTAGCTGGTCTAAGCTGGTCTTATTGTAGTTTGACCATATTTATGGTCAAGAAGTGCCAACATCAAATGTTATTGGCAATGTTGCTCCATGATGCATATAAGTGGAGATGGAAGCTTCTTTTATGAATAACTGTCTTTTAGAAGTGTGCAAAGCATTTTGCAACATTTTTATTCAGTTGTTTATCCATCACCTTTGTCTACACGTAAAAATATGTGTGATAAGATTGAAGACTTATTATTCAGATAAGACTTGTTAGCTTTAATTTTTGCTTGAGCTAAGATCGCTAAAATTAAAACATGTACAAATTTTGAGTTTGAGTCGAGGTTGTTATATTTTCTTGAAATTTCTTTTGTTACTTTATATATTTAACACGATTCAAATGATTATTTCATAATGAACTTTTATACATTTAACACCTGGGGTCATTGGTGGAGGTTGTTGCTAATAAATGTTTTTTTTTTGTTGTTTTTTTTAAAAAAAAAAAAAACTTTATGTTTATCAAGCCTGACTTAAAGTGAATAATCATATCAGAGCAGCATTTCATACCAAGTAAATTAAAATCATGTGTTGTCACTCTGTTGTGCAGGTACGTAAAGTGGTGTTGGACACCATGAAGAACATTCACCCCATCTACAACATCAAGGTAGGTTCACATATAACTGTTGCGGTTGAGAGGCTTTGTATTGGTCCACAGCTCTAAACCATGTTGAATAGATTTCAGTGACTGCATAAATGCCCAATGAAGATTTTCTCCATCCTTGTTCTTGATCTCCTGACTGAAACAAATTCCTCTGGGTTTGTATGCCATGGCTGGCTCAACCTGGAGCTGAGGGCACGATTCGAGGACCAGATGTAGAAATAAATCGGTTTAAACTAAGGGTTTCACGGCTTGTTTTTGACACATTTTTTGCTGATTGAATTGCAGTTGTGCATTGTGACGCAGTGATCATGTACAGCAAGGTTACTGCGATTCGGTACTGATCGTGATCACCAAAGTCTTTTGGTGCAAGCAGGACAGTCCCCAAAGTAGAACATTTTTGTTCCCGTTGTTAACCCCAACTCCCCTCTCCCGATCTTTCTCATGGTTGCACCGGTTAGACTCTGATGATCAAACGGGAGCTTTCCAAAGACCCGGAAATGCGAGCGCAGAGCTGGGAATGCTTCCTGCCCAACTTCCGCCACAAGAACCTGTCCAAGCGCAAGGAGCCCAAGAAGAAGAGCATGAAGGAGTACACACCGTTCCCACCTCCGCAGCCAGAGAGCAAGGTCAGGGGGAGCTCGCTTGAAACCAGATATCTACCTAACTGCTTTAATGTTGTCACTCATGCTGAGTCTTTTTGTCTCTATTTTGTCCTCAACATTTTTCAAGACTAATCTGCTGAGATTACTGAGTTAAATCTAATGCAGAGCTTTAAATATGTTTTTTTTTTTGTTTGTTTTTTATTAACAGGTTGACCAGGAGCTGGTAACTGGAGAATTCTTCCTACGTGAAAGTGTGAAAAAGAGGAAGAAGATGGAGGAAATTTATTTATTTATTTTTTTTGATCTCCTATGTCTCTTTGTTTTAAAAGTTTGTTTCTAGCAGCTGGTTCAGGATGATGCAGCTCAAAGTGGCATCATAAATTTAAAAAAAAGAAACCGCAATGTGACCGTAGAAGTACTGACCAAGAAGCAAGAAGAGCGAAACAAAGCTTTCATTCCTCCTAAAGAGAAGCCTTTAATGAAGAAAACTGCTAAAGGTAATGTAAAAACAAACAAAAAAACCCTCTGATCTGAGAGTGAAGCACATTGTATCTGGAACTGTGTACAGTTGTAGCATAACTAATCTCTGTCCCACCCCTGTTGACTGTTTTTTTCACAGCCCCTACAGAAGGCAAGCTGGACATCGACGCCATCAAGGACAAAGTGAAAAAAGCCAAAACAAAGAAACTGGGGGGCCCCGCTAGTGATCTCAGCTCCGCCCACCACCACCACCACCACCACCACCAACAAAAAGAAGAAGAACAAAAACAAAGGCTAACCACACGCCAAAGCTACTGTTACCATATATCATGGTATAAATTTAGACAGAGTTACAGACACTGTAAGCACAGAGAAGCACAGGCATGTCAGACATGCAGTGTGTGTGGATTAAGATGAATGATTCCATCACAATCTCTGAAATATGTTTTAATCTACTCCTTCTGTTTTTGAGAATTTCCTGTCTGTTATATTCTTTTATACGTGCCGGCACTTGCCAGGTTCAGTATTTATAGTATACCAAGAGTGTAAAAGAAAATGTACAGTAAATATTTCCTTTCCTCTGTTATCTTCCTTTGTACCTGGTCCTTTTGCGTGGACAGTATTTACTCCTCGGATTGTTTTCTATGTTCAGGAGGGAGGCTCGTTTACTTTGAAATGTGAAACCAAAGTTTTTCTATGCCCCTGATACTTCCTTTCAGAAGTTCTATAAGCAGTCCTCCATTCATGGGTTGACAGACCTGTTCATGTAACTGCAGTCGGGTGAAGGACATAATTGAAAATATGTTTACCAGGTTTTGAATTTAGGCAGATGCAGCTTAAGTTGCACAACTCACTGTCATTGTTTAAATATACAAAAACTAAACCAATATGTAGAATCACCGTATATGTACAGTAATCTCTTATCATGGAGGAATTTTGGCCTCGTTTCACAGAAACTGAAATGATGTAGTTACTCCTTGGCATTGCATCAACACGCAGCAGATTTCGCCAGAGCAACAGACTGCCAAAACCTTTTTTTATAGAGGTGCTCAAACTTTTTAATGGTGAGTCAGTGAAGTGCTTTTGATTAGTTGCACCTGGCTGCTACTCGCCCTCTTAACACCCAGGAAATCAGTGCATTTTGGTTTTCACACTAAAGTGAAGCCAACTAAAGTTTGGCCTAACATGTCGCATCCTTGATCATCTTGGCACTCACTACCAGATTCCTGCCTTGATGTGTAAAATCTTAGAATTTTAAGTGTTTTCTCCAAGAGTGTACTTCTTTTTTTTTTTTTTGGCCAATTTGGAGCAACACCACAGACATTAAGTAGGTGGGTAAGTACATCATGTTTCTGTCCACATGATGAGGACTCCTATAAAGTCTCCTCTTATTCTGACGTGGCATCGGTCAGAAATCATCCACCTAATAAAAATGTGCACCAGCTATGTGCCACCTGTGTTTGGTACTGGTTTGCACTGTTCAAAGCTACAAAATGTGTCTGTAAACATTCTACAAAGTTGCTCGACTACCAAACCCTGCTAAAGGTTCTGTATACAGGTGACTTTGTACATTTAATTACCTTGTTTATGTACAAATACCCATTTGTGTTGGCTGTAAAAGCATTTTTTTATTGCATTTGTATTTCAACCTGGTTTATTTCCAATAAAGCTATTGTATCCCAATGGTTTCATTTTTGACATTGCTCTTGTTGAGACTTCTCATGTGTGCAGACAACACAACAACACACGGTGTTTATGGAAACTTCGTATCTCAGGTAACAATGCAGAGCATCGTACAAAGTTAGCATGAGCTGTGTTGATGCACCCTACTGACATCTTTGATTTCCTTTAATATGAAGAAGAAAAAAAGCTAATTAATTTAGCTAATTGTTAGCTTTGTTGCTACCTCTATAAAGATGTTAAAAAGATTATGCAGCGTGACACGGTTGTTCACTTGTTGTTTTGAGATTGATTAATACAAAGAGCCTTTAGAACAAGCTGGAGCCCCCTTATCAATTAATTATTATTAAATATCCAGATTTGAGCAGTCTAACTATAGTAGTTTTCATACAGAAAATATTCTAGAGTGAGCAGGATGCGAAAAATGCATTTTCACAAATCCCAAATAAGGTATTTATTGGATCTACAGCCTCATTAGAATGATTATGTTCAGATTTGAGCAGTCTAACAACTGTAGTTTTCATACAGGAGCTGTTCTGGGGTCTCTAAATCTGCAGTGAAATGGCCCTTTATGCTCATCCCTTGAATTTGCAAATCGGAAGCCAACTTCTGCGTTGTCATGACAGCTGCTTGAAAATGCCAAAACATATTTTTGTCTTTGTCGTGATGTATAGGAAGCTCAGTGCGTGACATGCAAGGACTTTATTACGCTGACTGTAAAATTTAGTCTTCAAAAAAATATGTCCAACCACATCAGGAGGACCATAGTGTCTGGTGCAACGACCAATTTTTCTTATTCTAATCTGTGGCCATATAAAGACATAGGTTTTATTGTTTTATATATTTGTTTCAATTGTTATTACTTTACAAAGAGACAAATATAGAATAGTAGGAATTAACACTTGGCCAAAAGTTATCTGCTACGGGTACATTAAAGCACCACACTAAAAGTTTTTTTTTTTTTTTCTTTACCTAATTTCACTTAATTTAATCTTTGGCCAAAAAAAGAAATAAGACAAGTTGTTGTTACATGTTGTGGAAAGTAGCCTATTTAGATTCAGCGTAAAGAAGGCCAATAAAGGCCAATACAGCGTATTATCATACCGTAGAACCACCCCCTTGTGCTAAAGTGTCCTCTATTTCCCAAACTCAAATCTGGTCGCTCTACTTTGTGCACTTGTGGATTTTACAGTTTATGTACAGCAATGTTGGGAATTTCTCATTAGGTAAAATTAATGGTGTCACTCTGACAGAAGTCCATGCTCATGTTGACTCGAAACACAATCTCTATTCATAGCAGAAGACATTCGGGTAAAAGTAGCGAACTGCATATGCTACGATGAAGGTGAAGATGAGGGCAATGGGCCGGGTGACTAGAACAGACACATAGGTGTAGTCACTGGTTGTAAAAGCAGGATCCTGATCTACCCAATCTGGTGCCCAGTTGTAGCCTGGAAAAAACAAAGGGATTTCCAGAGAAATGATTAGTTCTACTTGAAAAGATCTTCACTATGATAATTTGCAAAGTGTGGCTGTGGATTTAAGAGTTATCAATCTCTTGCTTAACTGCTGTGAAACTTACTTTTCGGTGAATCTCGTTCATTGCTACCTGTAAAGACATTAAGAAAACATCAGACATGCCTTCATTTTTTAAAGCTTATCTTGTCTAGTTTGGATTCAAATAGGAAATGGATCATTTCTAAGACTAAAACCAAGCATAAATACTCACGGCAGAGACTGTTCTCACAAGTTCCTTCACATCCAGAGCAAGGTGCCCCTTGAGACTTATAAGGCTTTGTTCCTATCATATTACCACTGCAAAGAAAGCGCAACTTAAGTGACATCCTTTTCCCTTTTCAGAGTTTTTTTGCCCTGAATATTTTCTCCTTAGAGGAGGAGGTTTTGATATAATTGTAGTCACTGAATGCATGTGATAAAGGAGAATGAGAGAAATCAAGGTTTGGATACGGACTGTAAAATTTGTTCATGGTTTTCAACAAAGAATACCTCCAGTCATACACTTTAATGGATTGGATGGTTGAAGAGAGAAAGTAAGCCACTTTTTTTTCTACCTAAAACCACACCCGCAGCTATGTTTAGCAGTCATCTTAACCGCAAGGTGAGGTGTTGCAGAGGCATCCTTTATGTGGAATGTAAAATAAGAGGTGCAGGTGTTTCTTTTTTTTGCTTGTTTGTTTTTTAGATGTGTTCAACTTACGCTGTGGCATAGTTGCATACAAAAATGGCACCCTCGCGAGCATCAAAATGTGTGACACCCTTCGGGCAGAGCACGACAGCACAGCCAACCTTGTAGCTACTTGCCCACACAACCTGCACAAGACCAAAATGAAATAGTGAGATGCAGGCCAAGGTTCAAACATTCAAAGGTTCCCCTTTTTGGTACCCGTGTCACAAAGTTGAAGCAGCTTCAAACACTAAAGATCTACAGAATGCACAAACTTGTGTGTAGTGGCCGCAGACGTTTCTGCATCTGTTGCCTTCGTAGTTGTAAGCTTGTTTTTCATCCACCCAACTTTGTATGGCATTCGATGTGTCAAAAGATGATGGTGGGTAGCCTGTCCATATGTTTTCTCCTACAGAGGAATAGGTAGGGTGCACGCGACGGACGTCTTTGAGGTAGATGTTGTGGTCAAATATGCAGCGTCTCGCCCATGCTCTTGCAGTAATAGCCAAGGCCTCATCCCATGTCTAGAAAAGCAAATGCAGAAGATATTAATCCCTTCTCTTTCTTTAGGTATGTGTTTTTAGGTAACAGATATCAAAGAGTGTCTAGCTATACACGAGAACTTGTGAAAATGAAGGGGAGTGGAATTGTGTAATCTAGCTGGACACTCAAAGTGCTTCTAATACTACATGCCACATTCACCCATTCACACACGCTCAAACAGCACGTCTTAGTCAATGCTTCCTGCTCATTCACACACATTCATAATCCGATGGATGCATCGGTAGGCAAATGTGGGGTTCAGTGTCTTGTGGCCCTTCCTCCTGAGCTACAGCCACTCTCAAAGTGCTGTACAGAATACATAAAAACATTAAAATGACAAATGCCATTACACAGACACAAAAACATAGAATACTAAAATCCAAAATACTTTAAAACACACACAACCAGCCATGCAATAAAAACTAGGAAGGAGGCAGGATGGGGCAAGGCTATGGAGAGCTTTAAAAACAAATAAAAGAACTTTAAAATGAATCATGAAATGTATGGGAAGCCAGTGGAGTGAAGTTAAAATGGGGGAAATGTGCTCATATTTGCGTGTGCCAGAGAAAAGATGTGTCACAGCATTTTTTACTCTCTATAGCTGGACAATATAGGAACCACTAACCCCCACATAAAGTGTGCATTAAGTTATGGGCATGGATTGCTGTCTCAAAGTGCTTCCTAAGGGGAATTGGCTTTATTTTTGCCAACTGCCTTAATAGATAAAACTCGAGTTCACAACTGCCCTAATCTGACTATTAAATTTAAGATTAGCATCCACTTTAACCCAAAGGTTTGTAATGGTCAACTTCATATACTAGGCCAAATAACCTCAATAGAGTCTTAGCTGTGCAACTAAATGCCATGACTTCAGTCTTACTCTTGTTGAACTTTAAAAAGTTGAGAGCCATCCAGGCAGCGAATTAGCACAGTTTCCACATAAAAAGTCTGCCCACTTCAAATCAGTATTAATGCTGCTTTTGCAGATGTATTTTCCACATCACTGATTGGGACAAATGAATAAATAGATTAGAAAATAATAGAAAAAGCAAAATAATACCAAGTTTGTTTTTTGTTTTTCAATTATGACATTAAAGGCTAACATTCTGCTGCTTTTTGGCATGTTTTTGTTTGGAGTACACATTTGTTTTCACACTTCTGCCTTCAAAACAGTGAACAAATGTGCTTCCTATTCCTCATTTTTTAGAAAATTACAAATGAGTTTCAGCTTCTTTTACAATACACAGACTGTTGCTTAAAACTAAGAGAGAAATCAAAACCCCGTCTTCACTTACCATGTACAGCATGTCGCTGGCAGGTGGATTGACAGATGAACGGGCTCTGTTGTGTTCCCTCACACATTCATCAATGAAGTTCTTGTCAGTGATTTCTGGCAGTGAGACGGAGCAGAAACCCAGGTCCAGGACAACCCACACCCACAGTAGCATCTTCACTGTGCTGCCCATGGTTCTGTCAGTTACACAAACTCATAGGTTCTGTCAAGCTGTTACAGGAAATTACACACCCAACTGAAACAGGATGTGTGTTCTCCTTTTATGACGAGATATGACAAGTCTAAGACCACGGACAGCCCAGATGGTTTTATGATGTGCATAGTTGTTTGACTTAGTGATTCCAGATGTAAATGTTAACATAAAAACAGTTGCATGAAGATTAAGACCTTATTGGCATGTACATGAAATACACAAAATTACTTGTTCTTTGTTGGTCTTCACCTAGCTATTGCAAAGCTTTGAGGTGCATTTGGTTTGATTCTTTGTGGAAAAGGATTCGTAATGAAGCAGGATAATGAGGCACAACAATTACAGGCATTTGGGCCTGAGACTGAAGCACTACTAGGTCTGGGCAGAGTCAGATTTTTTTCAATAACTGTTTTTTATCCGGTTGTATAATTTCCTTTGCTTTTCTCTTTTGTTCCTCTTCTCTGTTGTTGTCACAAGTTTTGATGACTCATTGCTTAAAATGACTTTTTCTGCCTTCCTCTGTGAGATGCTGAGATATCTTGGCCCAACGCAAGAACTTGGCCTTATTTCTTCTGAGATCACTATCAGAAACCCTTGTTTTGAAACAGGATATTTCAACTGTGTAATATTATCAAAACCATGGGCATCCTATCTGGAAGTAACACTGAAAAAAATGGTCCATTAATCACTGCAATGCCCTTTTAGGCGGGTAACCAAATAGTTCTCTAGAAATTCTGTTTATGATCCAAAATAGTGTGGCCAGAACGCCTACAGGTGTTGCCAAGAAAGACCAGATTTCTAACCATAAACAAGTGATTTTATTGAAGTGACAAAATATAAACAAGACAAATGGCAAAATATATCCATGATGGTAACAGTCTCTTTATTAACAATTTTTATAATGGGACTGCCATTTGATTGTCCTTGTGTTTGAGAAGTGCTGTGTAGATACAGCTGAGTTGAGTCTTTTGTCTTTTATTAAATTCTCGGTCTCGTTATTATCTACCTGATCCTGATTTGGGTAAAACTGAATGTGGAATCAACAGTTTGTCTGACATTTTCACATGGTTCCCACCCTATGTTTTTCACTCTTCCACTCATACACTGAATATGTCTCAGAAACTTGAGGCACATCCATATTGGTAAGATATCATCTTCATTTTATTCTAAAATACCCTGTTTCAGTGTTTCTGATGCTTTTACAGTCCACTGTTTATGTTTAAAGTATTTTATCACAGTACAAAGTGACAATACAAATGCATGGTCCACATTCCATCGTTCTTACCTCGCAGAAACACTCAAGTAACACTTTCAAATGTAATTACATTCATGAATGCGTTACCTTTGTGCATGCGACTGGTGAACAACAGATGAGACTAGAGTTTATATTTTGTGAGAACACATATTTATACAAAGTGTGTTTGTGGACACTGTTAGGTTTAAGATTTAGAGAATGATGGTGGATGGAGCAGGAACCTGCTCTTTGTTTAGTTTTCTCATGAGAGCCAAGCCTCATCTGAATCTCTGTGTTTTGTCACCACCTGCAGTTTATCTGCAGAACGGCATAAGGCTCTTCCTGTTTGTGTAGCTTGTGGTTGTGGGAAAAAATGTTTGTTGTGTGTAAGGAGTGGTGATGACTGGCATTAGGGGAGTGACTCTGGGATGTCAGTGATCACTGTCTAGCCTCCTGGATGTGTCGTGGCCCCAACTAGACAAAACACAGATGAAAGGAAGTTCCCACCTGATGACCCCAATGACATCTTGGCCAGCACTGCTCACTGGTCTATATAGGGATTATAGGGAAATGTTCACTGAGTTTGGTCTATTCTTTTCTTAAGCACAAGTTTCTAGTGTTTACTTTGAACTCTCATGAGAGCCAAGCCTCATCTGAATCTCTGTGTTTTGTCATCACCTACCGTTTATCTGCAGAACTGCATCAGGCTTTTCCTGTCTGTGTATCTTCTTGCTTCTTTGAGTTTAGTTCAACTCAGTGCACAATTTGCAGCATTTTATTTGCTTATCTTTTTTAAAAACATTAGTTAAGTCTGAACCTTAGTGAAGAGTTTTTACCCAACAATCCTGTAGAGTCTAAATCATAGGAGGTCTCTTTATTCGCTCAGGAGAAAAGAAGTCCATATCCATTTACATTTCACCTATGTAATCAAACCTAAAACAACACCAATAAAAAAACACACATAAACCTATGCCTTCTTAACCTCCCTCTCTTCATTAAAGAAAATGTGTCTAATAAATATATATAGTGCAGCAGTTAACTAAATAGGACCCATCGTTAGCATATAAGTACTTTAAAAACCATCAAACTAGCTACAGATATATATATACTACTGAAGGATATTTTGCTTTCGGGGGAAATTTCAACCTAAAATGCATTATAGCCTTTACAGTGTCACATCAGTCTGTTCTAAACCATTAACATCAGCGTGGTCTGCGTGCTATATGACTTGCAAGGGTACCTGACCACACCACTAGGCACAGGTGACGATTTGCATAGGCCAGGGAGCATTTACATTGGACGAGGGACCAATGGGACTCAGTGCTGTTCTCCCACATTGAGCAGAAATGACGGCCGCCAACGATGTTGTAGACGTCAAGGAGAGCCCTAGGCACTAGCCACTGTTGTCACCAGACAAGCTTTTGATGGTGGTTGTGTTACAGTGTAGGTAGGTGTGTCTATCCAGTATAGAACTGAATATAGTCCATACTACCCGAATAACGTTATTAATCCATTGTTCCCCTGCATGAACAACACAGGCCTAATTTAATCTTCATGGATGACAATGCTTCAGCTCATCAAGGTCACATCATTAGGGAAAGGCTGCTGGAGACTGGGGTACCTCAAATTATTCATATATAACTGTGAGGAGGGCAACTGTTCTGTTGTCTTCAGGACCAAGAGTCAATGTAGATGAGGCTGGAATCAATGAGACTGGAAGCAAGAGTCTTTCATAGAGAATATTCTTTAATACGGTGTACACCGGGTCATACAGCTTGCACGCATCAGAGGTAAGACCTCAAACAAAGAATCCAAGTCCTATTAAAGGTACGTGCAAAACAGCACGTCTGTCTTTAGGTGTTATTTTCTTCATATGGTTTCTCTAAGGAAAGTCCAAACGTATTGACATGTCATATGTTTTCTCTGAACCCACTGATACCATATATCACAAGACTGACACTTCCGAGATCCTGCAGCATCAATCAGGTCCACCTTTTCCCAAAACATCCTTTCACCAACACAATAAATTTCATTATATCCATCTGATGTACATAACTTAGAGTATCAAGCAAAACATCTAATAGAATAGAAAGCATGAAAAACAAAACTTATTACCATTCTGTTTTGTATCTCAGAGAGTGTGGATTGTACACTAAAAAAAGTGTTGTATTGATTGTGTATTAGAACAGTTATTTAGTTAATTTGAAAGCAACTAAGTTAATTTGATGAAAATATTAATCAGTCTTCAGTGTGCTGATGTATTGCTGTCAGCTATGGCAGCACCATCTTGCTCACTACTGCGAAGACATTTATACAGAGTTATTGTTTAGTGGGGTAGATTACATAAGTAAAACCAGTTTAATCTTAATACCTCGCAGATTTTGTAAACAGATTTAGACAGTTAACCAGGAAATGGGTTATTTCATCTCTATAAACCTGCACTGCATATCTATAACACTGCACATAAGGTCAGTATTCCAATCTCATCAAATGCCATGTTTGTCTCCTGGATGAAGGTCACCTGCCGCAGAAACTGGTCCCAGTCTGGTTTGCAAAGTGGTAGCTCTGTCTGGAAGTGATTCCAAAACCTGAAGGGCAGACAGGAGACATTTTTGGACATTTACAAGACAGGTGCAGAGCAACTAATCAAAGCTACACAGATGTTTCTGTTAACTGTGCTGCCATCATTCAATACTGCATTCTGTTAATACTATCTATGAAGTGTGTGTGTACTTGTGGTGGTAGACATCCGGGTCTCGGCTGATGTGGTTCTGAAAGCCAATGTACAGGTCGTCCCAAAGGCGGCCGTGCAGCACCACGTACCTCATTACCCCAACCCGGTTTTTAATCTTAAAGGAGATCAAGAAACGTCAGGGTTACTTCTCTTTGAAAGAGAATTTTTAAGCAAGAGAGATTCCATGTTTCTATGATTTACTCAAAGTGGGCACCTTTTGTCAAAAGGACTTCAAACTGATGTCCTGTAAATTTGTTGTTTAACCAGCTGCCAAACCATCAGTAGATTTATATTTAAAGAAGCCTTTAGGCCTACAGTAGTTGATTTCATACCAATGCAGCTTGAATTTTTTTCCCCCATCAAGGGGAATACTCAAAAAATATTAATTGACTCTTAAAAGCACAGCAGTGTAAAACTTTAGTTGTGTAAAGTTTAATAGAACTAGGGGCTGCAAGTAATACAGGAAAATAACATTTTGATGCAAGACGTTATTACTGGATCAGTTATATGATCAGTCATGTTTTCCAAACCTTAAATAAGTAGTTTTCAATGTCTAATCTTTACTAGTAATTCGTTTCTTCAGCTTGACCATCAACTGTGTAGACTTTATTGCTTGACACTATGCTCCTGTATTTTGTAGTTATTTTGTATTTTTGTGGAAACAAATAAATAGATTAAGCATTTTTTGTGACTACCACACATTTAGTCACAAGTCTGGGTTGGGTCGACAGACTTTGTTCATTGTGCAAAAGTTGAGCTTGTGGGTAACTCAACATTTTTTCACCTTTGAAGATTGTAAACTTCAATGCTAGTACTTTTCAAATACAATCTTTAATGTTATTTTTTAAAAAAGTATTTTACCATTCCTGTTTAACCCAAATCTTTGAATATACTGTTTGACTTCAAGGTGATGAAGTGGAAATACCTGCAGTTCCAGCTAAGTGCTCCACAGTGACTCACCTCCAGGTAGGAATGCTCTCTGTTGGGCCTCGTGGTGGGGAAGGACAGGTCCAAAAAGTCCACCAGGTAATCATAGCCATCAGTTAGGGGTTCAAAGTTGTCATCTGTTTCAATCACCTATATGAAGGTCCGTTAATAGTACCGTTAAAAGGTTAAAAAAACAAAAAGTCAGGCTATAGAGTTAAAGCAGCCAAAGCGAGAAGGAAGGAAACGTGTAGAAGAGGAAACAAAGCAGAGCACTATCTTTTTAAAATATAAATGTTGTATGCTATGACCTATGACTGTTCAGAATGTTTCTGTTGAGCTGAAATTGTCACACCTGCTGAGGAGACGTAACCACCTGTACACCTGATCCTAATCACCTTGATTCCCAGCTCCTGCTAAGGATCGGGCTTCCTCCAACACAGCGCCTCTCCTTGTTCCATAAGTAGCACCCCTAGGATTGCCTGGATCCTTTCCCTTGCCTGTCTGACCTGGATTGCCTGGACCTAGCCTCAACCTGTCTGACCTGGATTAAAAAATATAACAAAAAATAATCTGTTTATTCTACTGCTGTCTCACAGTCCATCCCTGCCTCAAGCATGACAGATATTTGATAAATACATTCATGGTAGAAAAATAAGCACACCTTTGTTAAATCTAAAAGTTCAATGTATCAAGGGAATACAAATGATCATAATCTGGTCCTGGCCAAGACCAGGCATTAAACATTAAATAAACAACAACATATTATACGGTGTAGTATGCCATGTCTAAGTAAAAACACAGAAGCCGTGTGTAAAAAAAGAACTACAAACGTCCTTCCTGCTTCCACAGGAATTAAGAGGGTAAGTAGCAGCCAGGGCCAGCTAAGAAAATACACTTTATCAAATGATCATCAACAAGTGTGAGTACCCCTATAAAAGAAGAAGTTTTATCAGTTTGCAGATCTGGAGCATGCAGGTGTGTGTTAACACAGTGCCAAGGGGGAAAGAAGTTGGAGTCCATCCAAGATTATTCATGAGTGGAAAAATATTACAGACAGTTGCATATATTCCCAGGACTGGATGTCCCAGCAAGTTCACACCAAGGTCAGACTGGGCAAGGCTTAGAGAAACTCAGACTCAGCTACATCTCATCTATAGTCCTCAGTTACCATGTTAAATGTTAAAGTTCATGGCAGTACAATTAGAAAAAGACCAGACAAGTATGGCTTATTTGGATGTCTTGAAGGAGAAAGCCTCTTCTCTCTAAAAACAGAAAATGATCACCTCAAGTTACTACTGTTAAAGGGGTTCTACTACTATTGAATTGTGGGGTGGACTTAGGTTTTTTACAAACGGCTTCTGCATTTTAGCTTAGTTTTTTTTCTCACTCCATACCCTCATAAATGCTGTTCTGATCTTGAGCTAAACTTTGAGTACGATGGACGTCTTTACCGGAGTGAATGAGCTGTGCAGCAGCGACACGCGTCAATGAAGTGTAGAAAGCCCCCCCGATGGCCCCGGATAACAACAACATGGCAGCTATGAGCTAACAGTGTAATAATACGTGTTCATTCATTCATTCGGCTTAAAGTATTGGTGAAATAAAGACAGATAATGCCTTATTTAGAGGCTGTATTGTCTATGCCCTGTTCACTCTCGTTATCTAAATATCTTCCAAAGGACGTCAACTTTCACCAAACTGTTATCGGTGAGTAGATGAACATATTTTATGCCAGAAATAAGGTCCAAGTTTAAAAAAACCCACAAACTTCTCTTTTAAGCTCCTATCTTTTAATCTGTTTATATTTTACAGCAAGGAACAGATTAGATTAAGGGTATAGCGCCATAGATAGTGCCCATTATACAGCACCACAGTTTCTTGAAATACTAAAAAAGAAAAACTAAAACAAAGTATATGCCACAAAATGAGAAGTTATGCTGTTATGTAAGTTTATTCCAAGAAAGAGCAAAGAGTTAATGCAGAACAGATAACGTTGCCTGTCAAGTATATTTACCCGCACCACAAGGTTGTAGTTTTTAAAACCTGTCCAGGTGTAATAAAACTGGATCCAGGTTTGATGTTTGAATATCTCACAGCTGATGGCACTGTTCAGTTCATCCACATACAAGTCAAACTCCCAGGTGTCCTTGTAGATTTTTGCATTGGCTGGGGGGTCAGTAATAGCCTCACTGTGATTGGTCAGGGTAAAGAAAGTAGTAAAGGATATATTAAACTGAGAGTTCTTAAGATTTCCCTTCTTAGCTGCTAATTTCAGTTTATTACAATCTGGATTGTAATAGACTGAACTACATTGGTAATAATTACAGGACACTAACAAAGTTAAATGATCTTACACTAAATTAAGTACTTAAGTCGCTGCACGTCAGTGCTTTCTGACAGAGGTCATTTCTTTTCTCTAATGATTACATGAAAATATAATTGGTCTAGCAGTTTGTACGCATTTTTGTTCATCAGGGTTTTGCTTCAATTTTAAATAAAATAATGGATGCTGCAGTGTCTCCACTTTGCTTTGAGACAGTTTGCGTTTTTTAATGACAGAATGTTGAGTGAGACAAATGTAGGGGCTCGGAAGTAATTGAAAACACAGCTACAAGTATTGTTTGCCAAAGGGGGCACAATTTGTCTCCATTTCCACAACGTTTGATGTGTTCAAAACATTTTGCAAATGCCACCAGGTGTCGATTCAGGGCCACCTGTTGGGGGGAATTTTGGGCTAATAAGCTGCATTCACACTTGAAAAGTCATTAGGGTCACTTGTGTATATGGGTCATTTAGATAATTGTCATCTGTGAGTTGTTTACCTGCTTGAACAACATGCTTTGAACACAAGATTTAAGGTGCCTTCTTTGCGAATGTAGGTTTTTCCCTCAAGTATAGCACCTAAAATGCAGTACTGTCTCCCAGCCCCTCCCATTCTTACTTTGAATCTTGTGACCACAATCTTAGATGTTGGTCCAGATTTTAATAAAAGCCTGGTGGCAATACACTGAATTATGATAATATTGTAAGCAAATAAGCAAATGGTGGAAAGTTTCAAGAAAAAAAAAAAATTCTAACCTTTTTGTCACAAAATAGGGCATTTATTTGTTGCTGTGTTCCTTTTAGATCTGTCATGTTTGTTAGTTTGTTATAGTTTAAGTTCCTGGTTTAGTCTTTAGTTTTGCCATGTTTCCCTTACCCTGCTATCAAGTTCACTCACATCACCTGTCCTTAGTCTTTAGTATTTAGTCTCCAGGTTTTTCCATGTTCCATTGCCAGATCCTCACCATCATCAATGCCACAGTTGCCTATGTCTAGTCAGGTTTGGGCTTATCACGTTTGTTCTCATGTTTTCCACAGTCCTAGTCAGGTTTTTGTTTTGTCATAGTTAAGCTTTTGTATTTCAGCTCAGAACAAAAAGAAAAAATGTGCTGGTTATACATGAAAACCATAAAAGTTTAACTCTTTGATCTAATCAAAGAAGAGGAGAAATTGTTGGCGGTGAAATAAAAATGTCTTTGCAGTCTGGTACATTGAATTATAACATGCAAATATCTGATAAGATAGATGCCAGGTTTAAGGAAATATGAACGCAATGTAAATAAGTAGCGTTTATCAAATTGATCTCATGAATGGAATGAGGAGAAGTTTTGAAAAAAAAAAAAAGAGGCAAAGCAACTGCTTTTCACAACTGCCTTTCACAACAAGCAAGAGCTGGGTGTGCCTGCAACGAACATTTGCGAGATCAACAGGGAAGTGTTTCCTTTAAAATCCACAAGTTGTTGTCTCCAATTTTCTGAGTTTTGGTAATTCAGTGCAGAATACATTATTTGATTTCAGTGTAAATGTACTGAAGCACAGCACACCTGAAGAACAAAAAATATGTGTCTAAACACTCTCAGCCTAAACGGTATACCTGTGTTGACTTCAGTGAGCTTCACACACTGCTTTTATTTGTAATCACTTTTCTTAATGTACACCAGTCTGGTTCACCCTCTTGTTCATCTCGGCTGTCATTTAATCTCAGCATTTGCCTTTTACTGTGGATTTGAAAGATACCTTTCTGTGAGTTACTTCCTGATTCGTCCCCCACTGCCAAAGTGGAAAACTCCAAAGCCGAACAGGCCATCCAAAACAAAAGTGTCTTTAGTGTCTTCACCTGTTGTATTGATAAGTTTTTTCCCTCCCAATTTTGGTAATCATGAAAAATAAACAAGCATTTGTGAGCTGTTGTCAACCTGTTAGTTGGGTCTTTCAGAGCAAGGCCAAGGTCTAGCACAGCTCCTGGCTTGGGCGTCCATGTCCTAATGTCTGGTGCAACCTTGTTGATGAGCGCATTGAGGTCCTCTGCTCGGTTTTTTATATTTGTATCCTTAATGTACCTTTACAAACACACAGGTAGAAGAAACAAAGACAAATAGACACTTTCAGAAGGACATAAGAAGAATGAGCTAGTTTATAAATCATTGTTTAGGTGACAAAGTTACTCTTAAAGTCCCCCTCGGCTAAAAATTTAGTTTTTTGCATAACCATGTGGTATTTTTAATGAGATACAAGACATCACAAATGCAAAAACAGTCATCAACACTATGGTGAATGATTACCGCTTGAATCATCATCTTCATTCTCAAAAATACAAGTTCAGCGAACTCTTCTCTGCACAACAATGCTGGAACCATTCCTGATTACGTGGTAGGTGGATCTAAGGCATGCTGCAGGAGAAGTTGGTAGAAGCTAGTAGGAAAAACAAGTTGGCGTGTTTCCCCCTCGTTGTTAAGATAGCAGAGTTGTTGTGTTCTGTTTGTGACTGTGATGGCATTTAATCAGATTCTGTGAAACTGTAAGAGAAGGGATATTTGGTAAATTAATTAATTTTAATGTATTGTCTCAAAATGTTGGGGCAGTGAGTCCTCTGCTGGCTGAAGTTAGCTACCGGTGGGAATCCACTGGCCCTTTACCACTAAATTAAAAGAGAACGGTCCACCAAAAGTGAATGTTACACTCACAATGTGATGACCAAACAGTAAGAGGTGCTAAGTTTTTCTCACTGAGCACTACAATCATCGACAGGGACAAAGCAAAGCTGTCTTCTCTGGTGAGAGATAACTCACAAGCAGGACAGATACCCTCCATCCTAGCTCTCCAATTTGACACTAAAGTAATACTGCTCCAACCCTTTATTCAAAGGGCACTCTGGGATATGAGAGTATTAAATATTATATTTTTTTCTCTCTATCCTGCTCTCATTAGCAGTAACGGGGAGCAAAATGACTCAATATGAACATGTGATGTTTGAATAAAATGTTTATGAGAACAGCATTCCAGTTTGTAGGAATTTGAGTTGTGAAGGCCATTTAGCCCCCTTTTTTGGCTTTAATTTATCAGAGACTGACATTGCACAAACCCTGACCAAACCCAACTTGTCTGAGGGATGAGCCTCCACAAAATAGCCAGCAAATGGGCAGTAGATCCTTGGTTGCAGGGATTTAACCAGCAGCGATTTGTAATTGAGTAGCTTCTTCCTTTCGGTCTTAATGAATTCTGCCTTCCACGAATCTGCAAAAACAGTGAAACACCATGTGTCATGCCAGCAGTGTGGTGCTCAACAATAATCTTTTCACTTTGTTAAAATTGTTTTTATGTGTCTTCTTAGAAGTGTTCACTTATATAACACAGACAGTTAAAGTTTTTCTTGCACCAGAGAGTTCACTAAAATACCTCCTAAGGATCATTCTTAGGCGCACTTTGTTTAAATTTTCCAAATCTACATTGATTATACTATCTGATATGAATCCCATTTTGCTATTAAAAAAACTTACTTTCTTCATTTACTACTGATTCTGGCCCTGTTAATTTGAATCTAATTGAAGCCCCCTTTTAGAGCATAATATTCAGGAGTGTAGTTAGTCTTTACTGCTCTTTTAAAAACTTTCCTCTGGAAAAATAGTTTTTTAAACTGAGCTGGCTGTGTTCGTAAATCAACTGCAAAAGTCTCATTAGCGCTTTTATTGATTCACGACCATGTGCTAATTTTCTCTGTTTAGTAAATTTAAAGCATCCATATCAAACTTGCTTAAATATAGACATTTAAGCAAAGCAAATCCCCCGATCATCATTTGAGCATCATAACTTTATTTTTAGCATCCCTCCTATTCTTTGCATAACGGTTTACAGACCACCCCAGTATTCCATTTCTTATATCAGTGAATTCTCTGATTTCCTATCAATCATTCACACCACCTACAACAGGATTTGAATAACTGGTGATTTTAATCTACACGTTGACAACACCTCGGACCCAGTATCCAGAGAATTTTTAAACCTCTTAAACTGCTTGGATTTTAAACAACATGTAGCACAGCTGACCCACAAAAGAGGACCAGCTCGACCTCACTGGTACTGTTTTTAACTGGTTTGCTGTCTACCTCACAGGTCGATACGTCTTTGTAAGTATGGATACATGTTCCTCAGTAACCCACGAGATCAAGTGTGGGGTTCCCCAGGGGTCAATTTTAGGTCCAATTCTTTTTAATCTTTACATGCTTCCCCTCAGGGATGTCACCAGGAGGCACGGCTTCAGCTTTCATAGTTGATGCCTCTGCTCCTGTGTGTTTGTGTGCGTGTGTGTGTGTGTGTCTGTTTGTCTCCGTGTCTCTCTGGGTATTTATGGGGGTGGGTGGGTTGGTATGTTCTGTCATTGTTTTTTTTAGCCTCTGTGAGGTACTTTGTGTTGCTTTTAAAGTATGAAAGGTGCCATATAAATAAAATATGATTTGATTTGATAGATCTGATTGATACAGGGTGTGATTATAAATATTTTAGCCAATTCAACCAGACAAATGATTAAAAGCTGAAGGTGAACATGTGACTAAAAATAAGAAGTGTTTAATTGGCTTTCCTTCAGTCAACAGTGTTACACCAGACAAGATGTTCATAATTTCACCATTAAAAACTCTACTATTCAGTTTCCATATAGTTTAGGGATAGCCTAAATGCTGCACCACTCGATGCTGCAAACACACTGCAATTCATTTTACAATTGCAGACAGAAACGACATTCACTACTATGTAATCGAAGTGTTTGAGAGCAGTTGTGATGCATGTAAAATGTTAAAACTATACTGTACTGTGCATTGAGGTGTGAGTGTAGTAAATCTCACCACTGTATTTCCCTCCATAGAAGGTCATGGGGAATCCAGATGCTCCACCAGCAAAGTCGCTCATCATCAAGTCCACGTTCTGTGGTAATCTGCCCCCATTTGGCCTGGTGCAGTCCACAGTGTTGAGGATCATGTGACCTGCAATTGAGAGGGATTCTAAATATTTAACCATGGTATATTCATTTTTCACTCCAATTCTAAATACATCAATCTAAATATAAAAAATAATTCCACGTTTGTACCCTTATAGTCAACAATGATGCAGGTGTCCATTTCAGGATGTACACCATCCATCAGAATCATGAATCTCAGGTGTTCATCAATCTGTGGTGATATGAATAATTTATATTGTATCACAGGAACAGTTTTTATCTAAGGGTGGAATTCTTCTCAGTTATTTTGTATTATCAATATTGTACTTTGACTTGATACGAGAAACATGAGAAACTTACGTTTTGCCATACACCAAAAGAAGTGACATGGATATTGGTCAACTTGACCTGGCTTTGCTCCAAATACCTGTTACAACATAGAAGAAAGAGGTTGATGTGAATAAATGTAGCTTATCTTCATTCAAAATTAAGATATTTAACATTGATAGATTTAGTGTAATGGAACCACTAACCAAAAGACTGGTCTGGATGTATCACCGACATATATGGGGACATCTGGCCTCCTCTCTGACAAGACTTTCAGAGTTGGGTAACTGGAGGTGATACAAGACAGGTCAACCAATATTACATTGTCTTTTCTTCACTGACAACTTTTGAATTTCATCTTGTGTTAAAACTGTAGGCAACTGAATCACAAACCCTCAACAGCATAATTTGGCTGTGAAAATGAAAAATGATTAAAGAGACAGCTCTACTGTGATTGAATGCCCGTCAAATTAAATCCTAACAAAAAGAAGAAAACATTTCACAAGCCAATGAAATTAATTAGAGCGGGAAACTGCAGGCTTGAGTATCATGGGATGGTGGTTCTGCGAATGGTCTTATTTTCAGCGACCTGGCTATTCTCTGATGCTTTCACAACAGTGTCATCGGCAGGTCGTTTGGCTGCTTGTGGGTGAAGCTGTTGTTGAGTGCTGTCAAGCTGCAGCACATTACGGATATACTTTATTCAGACAGTGTTTCATCATTTTATCCCTCATGAGGCATGGCTCCAGATGAACAAATGGAGAATAATCCTTTTCTTCATTCTTTCACTACACGTCGCCTCTACATAAGTATCTAGCTCAACGATGACCATTGATTTTTTTTCAAGCATTCTTAATAGTTTCTTATTTTCTCATTTCTTGGAAATCAATGGAAAATATTGATGACTCATCTTGCACTTGTGGGAATATACTAATTTTACATCCAGTGTAAACAGTACTCCTTGTAAGTTTCATATTTCATCATGCAGCCTCAAGTCTAACTACTTTGAATCTAGATTTTTCAGTTTATATGGCAGTTGGTTAAAGCCTTCCAGCTTACTGACTTCACACCAGTGTGTGCATTTCTTTCCCTCCTCCAGTATAAGGCTACATTTATGGCATCATTTCATAACATAGTGTATGTAACAACAGTGTAAGAGTTTACCTGAGGTGGTCAGAGTGCATATGGCTGATGTAGATGAGATCTGCTGCACACAGTCTGTCTAGGCAGTCTTCTGGTGGCTCATGGAGAAGCCACCAGCCTCTGGCAAATGCAGGACCCATCAACCAAGGATCAAACATGAACCGTTTCTGTCCGAGCTGAAGCTCCATGCAGGCATGGGTGATGTACGTTATCTGAAAGGGGAGTTTAGCTTTTCCAGGTTACTGGTCACAGAAGTCACATTTTTGCCATTATGGTTCTTTTGCTATGGCAAACAGATCTGACAGCATTAACCTTTATTTAGAAAATGTTCACTTTCAAGAAGTGTTCACAAAATGTAAGAGAATTGTGGTTATTGTCATTACTGTCAAATCCAAATATACAATCCAATAAAGCAGAGGTCATCAATCTATTTCCATAGTGAATCATCTGTCATACTGGCAAAACTCTCTTTTCTTGTGTGTGTGTGTTTAATGTAGGGTCATTAACCAAAGCTATTTCTCAACCACAGTAGTATATTGTCAACTGTTGACACACTTATTAGAGATATAACGCATAGTATATGTTATCGTCACATTAATGATCACATTAATAAAAAAAAAGTCTTGTTTCTATGCAACTAAACTGCCCAATCGAGGGATAATATGATGAGCAACATTCGTGACATGTTCCAGTGAAGCAGGTGACAATAGCCTGGATTAGGACAGTCTGACCGTCTTGCCCAAACTCCAAGCTAATATCTGGGACATGTCAAATTTGTCCTTTTCCACTCACTGTCACGACAGTTCATTAGGAATCCTGCAGCTATGTGTTTGACTTCTATTTGGCCCAATATCCTGTGTTCATTGTCATTGCAAACGATTAGTGTTTGGTGTTATATTTGCATTTTACTTTCTTTTTTTTTGTTGCCTTTTTGCAGGTCCATTTATGGCCTGATATTAAAAGCTTCGCAGCCTAGGGACAGTTCATGTCCAGGTGGTTGGGGATCCCTGCTTTACTGATATAATGCACACAGAGAGCAGACATCAGTGTAACTTCAAGGTTTTGTCTAAAAAGAATGTAAAGCAAACTGTTTCCAAGCCTTATTTCTTAATCTTTAAAGGATTATAAAACACACGACTGAACATTTTCAGTCAAGTATTTACTGTTTTCAAATGTTTTTTTCTATTTTCAAACATAACAACAGTTCTTTTTCAAAGTGCAGTAAGGAAATACAGACTTTTACTTCTCCTTCCTGGAGCTCCAGAGGCTCTCTCGGGGCAGCCAGCCAGGGGTCAACCGGGCTCAGTTCCACCAGCTGAAGCCTGCCATCATCCGTGACCTCTACCTCTGTACGTGTATGTGTGTGTGAGAGAGAGAGAAAGAACTCAAATTTAGCAAGTTGGTTAAATTGCTGACATGTTTAACAAATAATACATAGTGCGTATTCATATTTGGTTTTTCATTTGTCACAGCCTGCTTAAAAAGGGTAAGACATACCCAAAAAAATTAAAGTGTTTTTACAAGAATCAAGACTTAATATACTTCTAACACAACCAGAAGCTTATTGTCGTAATAAACACATTTTTGTGTATAGTTGCTCATCTGCATTTGTACTTCTACATCATTACTTCACTAAAACATCTTTCTCACTCTGCCATATCCTTATCTGTTTTGTCTTGTAGAGGAACTAAAGAAGGTTTGCAGACAGGTGCAAATTAAATTATTTACTGTAGGGGGGACCGATGCCGAACAAGTTCAACTTGTTTACTTTTCAACACACCCTTGCTGATCCTATTCACGCCCTGACTTGTACAGTACATTTTAAATCTGAGTGAGATATTTGTGAGTTTTAAGTTCTTTTATTTCCTTGACATTTACAGTGATGTGATAAAAGACAGGATACTGTATTTTATTTCTTAGCTTGTCTGTATAAGAATAATAAAGAAAAATCTGGTCCTCTCACATCTTAATATTAGATAAATCAGATAAACAACAAAGCACGACAAATTACACCATGTAATTAATTATTCATTATGTCCACCCCATGATTAAACTACCTTTAGCAGCAAAATCTTGAATTGATCATGTCCTGTATATACGTATATATATATGTATAGAGGGTGAAGACGCCAAGAGAAACATGATTAAGCTTTACTAAATTACTTGTTTCAAAATTGACAGAGTTAGAGGCCGACCCTGGCACCCATTTAGACAGCCTGGCATATGTGGTCTACGAGGCACAATGTCTGACAGTTTTAACTATTCTTGTAGTTTTCCCTCTGTTATGGTTTGAGCTACAGGAAATGAAAGCCTCCATCTGTAGCAACCATATGCAAGCTGATAATGCGGACTATCTGGCAAAGAATGGGGAGGAAAACCAAGTATTTATACATAAGATAATTTAAAGACTATAGAAAACTGGTGTGTCAGGGCTGCATGGCATCCCCTCCTCCTGCTGGTAGATGGAAAACCAGGAAAATAAAACAAACACTAAGCAGGTCGTGGAGTAGCAGCTGTGGCTGTGACAAAGTCAACGTCCAAAATGTGCTGGATTCTGTATTTTCACGTTTGCCATGCAGGTTTTCTGTAACAAATGCTCCAGGCCTATGAAAAAACATCTGAAACACCTGGAGCACAAATTTGAGCTACAGGTAAAATCTTGTAACACAACTTACCAAGCTCGTCTTGCAAGAAGCTGTCAGGTGGGTTCACATATTTCATTGTTGACACATTTAACTTCCAATTATGTTTAGTGCATTTGACAGTCCTGTAAGAACAAAGTAGCCTGTTAGTTGTAGCTAAAAGTTTTAGTGACACAACTGGTGTTCATTCTGGCAGACTAGCCTCACCTGCCACCCAAGTCCTCGATGTCTTTGATGAATAACCCCCCTTGATGTTTGCATTGATTCTTACATGCTTTGAAGCCACCATTACTCTTGTAGATGATGTAACAATTACCATCCTCTGGGTTTTTCTTGAAATTGACTCCTTCTTTGAGCAAGTCCACTGCCTCAGCTTCCAGTGACAGCACCACCTTTGTTCCCTGAGCAGTCATTTGACCTAAATGTGAAACACAAGATCAAAGTGAAAAAAAAGTTCAGGTTCAACTCAAGTGAAGTGGCAAAGTTTAAAGTTGGTTTAACAGTGTTACAACATATATAACAACTCCAAACTCTGCCCTCTTGTAGATGGACGCACTTTCAAGCTTGGTGCACCCCAGAGGCCTGGGTGCGAGAAGGTTCTATGCATTATCTTTGCTGTCCCTCAGACTGTGCTCTGCTTGACAGAGACCTATGATGTTTCTGGGAACTGTTGAAGCCACTTTCCCAGTTTGGGCATCACAGCTCTGACTACTCAGATAACCACTTTCATCAATGTTTTCCTTTGCTCTCCATATCTTTTCAATTTCCTCATTCAGTTCTTGGTATTTTTCAAGCTTCTCATATTCCTTCTTTTTGTTGTTGCTTTAACTTGGGATGGCTAAATCTATCGCTACTGCCTTCCTCTGCAGTCTGCTGACCACCAATGTCTGGGTGGTTAACCATCACCAGTTAATCAATCTCGATCTGGAATTTCCCACAGGAACTTGTTTCTGTGATTCTTCACCAGCCTTGGAGGTGTATTCAACTTTGACTTTGGGACTTCCTGCTCATAAGTCCTGCAGAAGTTCCTGTACATTATTCACACCACTTGGTTATGGCATGGTTAGTGCCTCCATGATGTCTTTCAGACCAGCCTTTTTGCTCAGTCCTGGCATACAGAATGATGTCATCCATGTGGAGAAGCAGCTGGTGATTGCTAAAATTTGGAACCAGTATGTATAGCCACTCTTTGACATAATCTAGCTGAGGGGGTTCAGGCCTATGCAGAACAGTAGCAGAGACAGAGCATCTCCTTGACAGATACCACACTTGATGTTACCTTGTGCATTGGACTTTGAAATACCCTCAAGCATTATCTTACATAGTTCCACTGAGTTGTCTGGGTGTCCTGTTAATGTTACAGAATCTCAAGAATTGTAGGGTCCATGTGTGGGGTGTGGAGTTATAGGCTTTCTTGTAGGAAGTCCAGGCATTGCCCAGATTTTTTCTGAACAAGAATTGTTTGAACTGATAGTGTTATTGGTCAGTAGTCGGTGTTTAGCTCCTCTGCTGTTGCTTCCAATTCCCCTCTGGGCCCCACTCATGAGGCATGTGCCTATTTATCCTCTATGATGCTTCCATGTTGTCCAGAGGCTTATTGTGGAGATTTTTTATGATTAGGTCTTTCTAGAGCTTTCAAGAATCCATTGGTTCACATTCCTGGTAAATGTAGCATTGTCTCTTAACAAGAATCCATAAATGTCTGGGAAATGGAGAAACCAGTTGCTGGCCATTTGAGAGAGAAATGTTGTCCAATTCCCATTCAATTTTACAAAGACTTAGACTTAGTGTGTCACTTAGATTACATACACTTAATTGAACTAATTACTAATCATTCACATAATTTCATAATACTATCATTAGATAGGTTCAGATGTGTACTGGAAGAGAGTTTCAAGTGTGGTGGCTCTCAGTCTTTGGAAAGCCAAATCAGCTCTTGTATGGTTATTCAAATAACCAACTCACAACTGGCTCTAGCACTGGAACTGTTTTGGTTAAAAGGGATATAAGGAAATTATAAAGGAAACTGTCAGAACCAGGTCACAATTATTGGCTTCACATCAAAAGGAGGGATTACAGATGAAAACCCCATCCATCCATCCATTTCTGATATAATTCAATTATATATTCCTTTCTTGTCAAGATGAAGTCAAACTGAAAGGGGATTTCAGTGCTACAAGCTAGTTTTACCCTCTAATCTCCTTCTCTACCATTTGGTACCACCCAGTTTAGGTAAAAAATAAGTACATGTTATGCCATTACTTTTTCAAATGTTCATCATTTTACCATTTTCACCTCAACCATTTGTGAGTAAGACATTGATTCTGATTATGTTTCCTGTCACAGTCTGCTCTATAAGTTTATGTTATGTCACAGTTTGTTTAATCATGTTATGTTCTAGCCATGTTTTTCCCCTGCCACCTCGGTTCACTCAAGTCACCTGGCTCATTGTTCACAGCTGCACCTCATTCACTGATCACTCCCTCCACAGTATTTAGTCTTCTGGTTTCCTTTCAGTGACTGCAGAATCCTTACCTCACTTCATGCCTTGCCACACAGATAAGTCTCGTTTTGCATCATAGTCTTGTTTAGTCATGTTCCTTTGTTTGTTCATAGTCTCGTTTTGTTTCGTAGTTAAGTATTTTTGATCCGGCTCTGCTGCGCTTTTTGTTCTTGCTCCTTGTCCCCTTTTTGTAAATAAATCAAGTTTTACTTTAAAGAACTGCATCTGGGTCCTACCTCTCCAACGAACCGTGACATTTCCTTCTAGAAAACTAATAAATGCAAAAAAAAAATTTTTTCCCTTTGTGAAGGGTAAAAAGCATTCATTGGCTTTGGAGTAGTAATCATGAGCTGGTGTAACAGGAATTTCCTGCCTAACTAGTGTTCTACACTGTACACTTCTACACTTAAAGTGTCACTTGAGGATATATTTTGCCCCACTGGCAACAACTGTTACCGAAGTGTATCACTGTCATTTTCGACTCACAATAAAAAATCTCAAAGGAACTAATGCAACGTTTTCCACTTATATGCTAGTAGACAACTTAGACAAAGGTTTGGACTTATAAAAAATCGTTTTCCTATCGCATGACATCATCTACTTCCTACTCTTTCCGGCTGAAGACATGCCGGATTCAAATCCTCTTGGAAAGACGTAATTTTAGCTTGTTGCTAACTAAAGGAAAACACTGTCTGTAGGATTGCACCTAATTTACTTATTTAAAATTGTAGAATGATGTACAATGGCTCATTTTAGTCCTCTTAGAATACTCTTCCAAGCTAAATAAATTCACAGGTATTCAAGGCCTCTGTCTATAGGACTTTGATAGTCAGAAATACATGCACATGACACAGACTGTGACAGTGACCAATCTGATGATGAAGCCACTGGTGACCATAACCGCCTCCCATCGAGATTACTGAAATGTGAAGGCTTTCTACCTAATTCAGACATGCAACTGCCAAATCCCCCCGATGATGATCCTGGGTGCTTATCCTCAGTGAGTCAGACAGAGACTAGAAAGGTCAGTGGCACAAATAAAAAGGTGACCAGTCAGATCACTGGGTCCATGCTCCACAAAACCAAGAACCAAGACAGGAAATTAAAAAAATAAAAATAAATCAAGCCACCACCACAAGCCAACAAAAAAGATCAGATCCCTCGCTATGTCCCCAAAGAACATGATCCTGGCTTCACATCAGATGATCCAGTGGATATCTTCCTCACATTCTATCCCAAGTCCCTCAGAGATGCCACACTGGAAATGTCCGGTCGCCATGCTGAACAAAAAGGGAAAACACTCAACCTGACAGAGGATGAACTTCTGACATTCTCTGGTATTCTGTTGACCAGTGCATACAACACAGTCTTCTCTGGTCAGACCATTAGGATGTCAGCAACACTGCACATCATTTGTGTGTGGAAAGTGTGATGTGCCACTACATGTGGAGTCATTTCCTGTTTTATTTTGAAAGCACTGACCTTCTCCTCTCGTTTCAGGTATCTTGTCCTTCCTCCCGTGTCAAGCGTCTCATTATCTTCCCTGATTCCCAAGTGTTTCCACCTGTTCCCCTTGGTCCCCCATGTGTTCAAATAGTCTGCGTTTCCCTTGTATTGTGCCAGTATGTTGTCTCTCCCCATGAGCTCCATTACCAGCCATTTGTCTTGTACCTCGATCCACAGTTCCACGTGCCTGCAGTGAGCGATCCACCTGCAGTGCTACCTTGTTCTGTAAATTATTCTTATCCCTTATCCCTTTGTTTATTTATTAGCTTTGTTTTTTCCTCCGTGAGGAAAAAATGAGTGATTTTTGTTGTAACCATTCATACTTGCCTCCGTTAAAGGAGAGTTTTAAGTTTATCGGTAAAGTTTCATAGTGCCTCTGTTTTGTAAAGACTGCGTCTTTTGTTTCAATCCGCCTCGTTAGGAGAGCGTGTCTTTGTTTTGTAAAACTGTTCATAGCTTTGTTATAATTGGCTTTGATCTTAGACATTATAAATTCATATTCTGTATTTTCCTAAATAACCTATGTTCCTAGCTGGTACTTTTCCACTTTGCTCATACTACACAACAGATGACCTTAAATGGTCCAAGACCTTAGAAGGACATAAACAACTGGGTCAGACAAAATATCTCTATTAGGGCAGATAGGTCTGGTACATTAGATCCACGCCTAAAACAGCACTCACACACACACACACACACACATTGTTTATAACATCCAAAGAACACAACAAGGACAGCAGCTGGCCTGAGCAAGTCACCCAAAACTGGCCAATTATACTCTGACAAGTGTGAAAACAACTTCTGTGAGATAAAGCTGAATATAAATATAACATGTTTCCGGATATCGGGCCTCGGCCTGACGGATTTCCTGCGGGAGCTCTGGCACTCCGAGTCCAGCGCTGCAATATACTTTACTTGTGACCACTAATAAATACTTTTTTAATAAACGATTTCTCCAGCTTGTTCTTGAGCTTCCAATGAAAAAATCGTGTCCGATCGAGGACTTCCGGAGCTGGTTGGAGGGGACTCTTCTTTAGACAATTCAAGGCGCCTAAAACACAAGGTGAGCAGAAAACCTCTTGTATCAGGATATGTGAAATTTCTGCACATTGGTCATTCTAAACTAAATTGTCTGAATTAGGATGTCCTCCGATCACTAAATCAAAAGCACAAAATTTGTGTCTACAGGTTTACTAGGTGGTCACATGTAAAGTATAAACACATAGTCTCACATAGGGAGAGTCATATGTGTCCTAGTTTAGTACAATTTGGCCAAATAAAAGACATAAATTAAGGTAACATAAATTCATCTCTGTCTTCTAAACTGAATAGGAATTAGATGCCAATGGGCGGGGTCTATTAGTCCGCTATCGCGGTGTGAGTAATCTCGGTATTACTGCACGACCGGATGTGAGTAATTTCTGTGCAAGAGGCACTTGGACCTTTATCTGCCATCGGCGGTGGGTCTGTATTACGTCACTATAGACTGTGTGAGTAATTTCTGCGCACAAGGGCGCTTGGACCTTTATCTGCAATCGGCGGTGGGTCTGTATTACGTCACTATAGACTGTGTGAGTAATTTCTGCGCACAAGGGCGCTTGGACCTTTATCTGCAATCGGCGGTGGGTCTGTATTACTTCACGTTTAGTGGTTGGACTGTAAAATCCGCGATCGGCGGTGTGTCTGTTTTTTTTTTGTTTTTTTTTCTCCGCAATCGGCGGTGGTTCTGGGGTTGTTGTGCATAGATGATACACTATGGGTTTATCTCTGCATAAGGACACAGGGCTAAGTTTTATTATTTTTCATGAAAATGTGGGGTGGTTTGCTACTTGGTTGATATTTTACTGTGTTAGTGGAAGTGTATCGAGCAGTCGAGACTGATCGAGAATTCCTACACTGACACAGATCTCAAGTGGTTCTGTAAAAGGGGGGCATTGGAATACAACTTTAGCTAGGGTGTTACAGAGATTGGTGAATTAAAACGGGAGAACCCCCAGCGATCAAGCGCACAAAGTAAAAGATTCTGTGTAGAAGCTTCTTGGTCGGGTCCAACACTCGGGCATTGCGCCATTCACCCATTCTGATTAACACGTGTAAACATTTAAACATGTCACAAATCATAGTTGATAAGTGGAAAACAGGTAAACCCGGCTCAGTGGGGTCGGTATTGTTTAACACCTTGACTAGATGGATAAAAAAGGTTCCTAGAGAAGATGAAAAAGGAGGGACAGATAGATCTGTAAACTGGACGAGAGAAATGCAAGGGAAAGGAATGTTTGGAGGGTGTGAAAGTGCTCCTCCGCAACGGAGTGATTTCTTTATGTTTTCAAAACAAGCTACAGGCAGTAGGAATCAAGCAACAGCAAAGCTAAAGGAGGCAGGTTTATTCCAGAAAGCAAGGGCAGATAAAGACGAAAAAAAGAAAGAACATTTCTTGCAGACTGTCAGCATTTTTAGGAGAAGTTAAATTCTGTATTCAGACGCAGTCCTCTGCACCACTACCACAGCATGTGCCAGACACAACGTCATCTTTTCCAGGGACACATCCTACTACACTAGAAGATAAGACACATCTTCCTAGCATCACGCTCAATGACAGAAGCCTGCCATTTAGCAAAAGAAAAAACTGACCATTTATACAGATTCAGCATAAACAGCTTAGGCTGTACATGTGGACATGTGTAATTGGAAAAGACAAGGTTAGATATCCTTAGCTTTGTCATAAATGCTCTCACCCTAAGATTATCTCATCCCAACCCTGCTTCCTTCTTCCCCCATTCAGCCCTGAGAGTGAGGACAGATTCTGATTGGTCATTGGCCTGTACTTAAAAAGTACCAGAGTTACATATAGTTATTTAGTCGAAAAATTTACAATGATAATGGAAGTTTTTACTAGAGCATTTATCATCAATTCAATCATTTATTTTTAAATAAATTTGAATGGGAGAAATACCACATTGAATGGACAATCTGAAAACCGCTTTTCCATCCAAGTATCACAGTGAAGAGATAAGAAGCAATACAATGTCCAAAATAAATCCAAATGTGTAAAAAAAAAAAAAATCCAAAATAAATCCAGGAAGAACAGACTGTTTAAAACTAAACATTAGAACCAGTTTGTTGTTGAATTAGGATTTAACAGCTCTCTTAAAAAGTTAAAGTCAGACAAACAAACACAGCATTTAAATCTTTGATCCTTTAATTGAAAAACTGCCTGAACAAAAGATGTTCTACAAATTGAGACTATTATTTCCACCTGAAGCAGGTCTGAGACCGGACAGTCAGACCATATGACATATTAGAAAATATCAGGATTTAACAGCAAGGTCAGACAGATAGGTGTCAGACAGTTTACCATCTTAAAGCATTAAAAGGTTAACCTTTATTGTGTTAGAGATCACAGTAACGGGACTTTTAATTTAGCTGATCTAAATACTTCTCCTCTGCTTATTTTCACCAATTCTGAGTTAATATTCATCATCAGTATTTATATTTGATCTCATTAAACCATTTAACTATTTAACTGCAGCAGATCTATGAATTAATGGATCTGTTATCTTAACAGAGCAGCAAAGTGCTTTACAGAAAGGTTTAAAGTGAGTTAGATTATTAGGAAATTAACAAAAACACGGCAATAAAAGGCACAACGAGAGTCAGATATCACCAATGAGTTTCTTAAAGAAGAAATTTAAAGACAGCTGCGCTGCAGTAAGTCTGACTCATAACAAGTCAAGTCAAGGTTTGTTTTCATGGCACATTTAAAAACAGACACAGCAACTAGAGAGCTATACAGCTGAACAATATATTAATACTATTAGCAAATTCTAACTCTGCAGATAAATATTAATTAATCTAACAATAAACATTGAATAAATTAGTGAAATAAAAACAAAAACAGAGTTTACAGTTAAAGACATGCCTCTATACCAGACATGTGTCACTGGAAAAGGAAAGGCTTTGTGACCTCAGCAGGCACCCCGGTTAAACACTTGAATCAATTACTCGAACTATATTATGCCATACTTGAACCAAAACAAGTTGCTATAGTCAAGTGCAGAGGACATCAAAAGGGAGATGGGAGAGTAGCGAGAGGCAACAGTGCGGCAGATAAGGCAGCAAAAACAAAAGCAGGGTATATTGCATTTAACCAGATGTCTCAGAAAACATTGGAGGAAAAATCACAACGAGAATTATGTTTAGAAAACATTAAAGAACTTCACGAAGCAGCGGCACCATCTGAAAAGCCAGCATGGAACGAAAAAAATAAAAAAGGATTCCACAGGACTCTGGAGGAATCATGAAGGCAAAATAGTAGCTCCAACTGGACTACTAAATTTGCTATGTCAAGAAGCACACAGTAGAGCACACTGTACTAGCTCAAAAGTAACAGCGCTAATTTCACAACACTGGTGGCATCCACACCTAAAAGACACAATAAAATATCTTGTGCAATCTTGTGAAATTTGCAAGCTGTTCAATCTCAAAGCAGGACTAGGTAGTTTCCCAGTACCTGATGCCCCTTGGAAACAGATAGTAATTGAGTTTACTGACATGGGAGCAGCGAACAGGACTGAAGGTAAACTATTTCTTCTAGTGTGTGTAGCTCCCTTTTTTAGATGGGTAGAAGCCACACCTACTAAAACCGAAAAAGGAAAAGAAGTCATTAAATGGCTTACAAGAGAAATTATTCCAAGATTTGGGGTACCAGAAGTGATAAGATCAGACAATGGTACTCACTCACTTTTCTAATGAAGAACTAAGAGAAGTAGAAAAGATGTTTGGAATTACACATAAGCTCGGTGCAGTCTCTCACCCAGCTTTACAAGGACTAGTGAAAAGAGCAAATAGAACCATCAAAAAGGCCGAACAGAAGTCTGTGCAGACACACAGTTAACCTGGGCTGAAGCTCTACGTATTGTGTTAGCCTAAGATTTACTCCAAATGCCACCATGAATGTTGTCATGTTGTCCCACATGAGGTCATGACAGGGAGGACACACCCTGTCCATTTACAACTGCACCAACAGGCTCACCCCTTGTTGTACTACAGTATGGAAACTTGTGTGAATGTGAAACAACTGAATAACACGGTGATGAGGATATCTCAACAGGTTACATAAATACTCACCAAGGAACAGGACCAGGAATGTGAACAAACTTAACTGGTCCTCTCCTCTATGGACAGGACGCAGAAGCTGCAACACATTGTGTAAAGGTATGGTTGACCGAGAATAGACTGAGTAACTGGATCCACAAGGATCACTGTACTCAGGCTCAAGATCCTGCCGAAAGAACATTAACTGAGGTCCAGACTGACTTAGGAACCTCACCTACTGACAAAGACTAGACCATGGGGACTAAAACTCTATCAGAGACTGAACGGACCACTGACAATGAAACCAAAGGAAAACACTACTGTGGAGACTAGACTGTAGAACCGCAGTAGCAGAAACAATAATGGTTACAATAACTAATTTTCACACCTCTCCGGTGTGCAAGTCAGACATTAAAAGCTCAAGTGACAAAGAACTACAACAATAATCTGGACACACCCTCTCTTCCCACCACTCCACACCAGGTGACTAAAAGATCTCTGAAAAATGGCAACAATCCACTTCAATTGCAATTTATTGAGAAACAATATGTACAATCCAATCTGTGCTCAGTCATGACATGTTGGTCGAAAGAAAAGGATATGAATGGGATGAATAAAATGTTCTGTGAGAACAGTTTTAATCATGTGCTCTGGTCCATTCGAGAAATTACACGGGAGATGACCCAAGTTGTTTAATCTGGTGCACTTAATCAATCAATCAATCAATCAAACTTTATTTTCATAACACTTTTCATACAAGAAAATGTAACACAAAGTGCTTCACAAGATAGAAGAAAATAAAACAAAACAGTGAAATCCAAGGCCACATACAGACACACACACGCACATCTATACGCACACACACACCCACATACATCCACACATACTGGAAGAAAGAAGTAAAGATTAAGTAAAACATAATAAACTGAGGCAGAGCTGCTCTAAGTAAGGTAAAGCACAGAGCTTTGAACTGCACGATTAAAGGTCTAATTCATGTCAAGAAAAAATAAGAAGGATCCTGAACAATTTAGCTAACATTCCAAAACTGCTACAAGCAAAGAAAAATATTACAAAATAATATCAAGAATCTGGGCCCTTAGGTCAAAGCATGCATGCAAGGTAACAGTGATCAATAACCAACCAAAGATCTGATGTCTAACAACACAAGCACAATGCTGTGGCACTGCTAAGGAAAAAGTTAGCAGCACAAGGCCACATGGCTCATCTAAAAAATAAATAAATGAGGAATTAAGACAAATAGAAAAATAGAATAAACCTTTGTCTTTGATTCTAATTTGTATGGAAATATGTTATTGTATCATGTGATGTTATAAGAAACTCTGATGTCACACCGTTGGTACCACATGAAGTGTTTCTAATTCAAATGGAAAAAAAAAATAATTAAAAATTAATGCTGATCCTGAACTGTCTGTGGATGGCTCAGCATCACGAAACACAGCCACTGGTAAGAATTAAATAGAATTTAGTATAAAGTAACAAGTGAGAATTAAGCAGATCATGCTGAAATTTTATCAAAAACACTCTGAGCCGAATTAAGAGGACAGACAATATTTATCCCAAAAAGGTTAATCAGTTACTCATTGAGAAGAAATGGCTGCTTTCTTGATGTGGTGCTGCTCCCAAAATTAAATCTAACCACAAACATTTCTGTCCTGCAGCAGGACATACTGTCCTAAAACATGGTTTCTATCAATCAGTTGTTTTGTTTTTCATTTATTTTTATTTTATTTTATTTTATTTTATTTTATTTTATTTTATTTTATTTTATTTTATTGCACTGCACCACTCTGCACAATGTTATCATAAAATTTTCACTCAAAAGAAATTGTCAGTTTTTACACTATCATTACTCATCTGTTCTCAACAGGGTCATATCTTCATATTCACATCATGTTTAAATGTCTGTACTGTATTATTTTGTGTTTTGTGATGTTCCTCTTTAGTTTAATGATTTTAAGTAGACCAATTACTAATCATAGGAATTCATACATACGTCCATTGCCATTGGTGTGAATCGGCTGTTCGGAGCGGGACCGTAGGCACTGAAAGGTAATTAAGTGGTCGGTCGCCAAGGGGGAATGGGGCCATAGGAGAATTTTCCCGGATATCAGCCATCAGGTTTTTCGCTCCTATTCGCTGCGAACAGTGGACGATCCTGATGGTGATGTTAATTGCCTTAAGCACTTTTTGAGTTTCAATATTTTATGAATTGTTGTAGCTTAGTTAATTATTGTTATGTGTTGTAATGGTACTTATGGGTGAGCAGGGTCTTGCCACTGCTTAAACCACATATAGTTTTGGGCCAAAATGAACTAAGATTCTACACAGAGATTGGGTTAGGGGCCACATACACACACTCATTTTAAGACATATTGAAACAATGATTGATTTATTCCTTGCATACACGTACAGGCGTGATACTTATAGCTTTTAAGAAATGTGCTCATTGCAGAGTTATGATCAGTTGAGTAATGAAGGTTGAACTATTCTGGGAAAGAGGTTCTGTTCCCAGCATCATGATAAACACTCCTGATACAGAAAGGTTTAGCTAACGCATTACAATTATTTTACACATGCATATGCAATGAAAACTTGCTTGCTGCTGATAATCGCAAAGAAGAACAGCTTACACATAACAGCTCACATAATGAAGTTATATCAAAAGGGGGATAACAAGAATCTCCTGTCTGGTTGTGCTGCACCTCAAGGTAGTTGGCCACTTGCAGTTTGGGGACCTGCTAAGTTGGCTGCCGCTAACAGGTGTGACACAATACAGAATATAACGGTCCTACCTCATTTAGTTGACATGATTAAATCATGTCAAAAGGGGGAGTTGTTATAATTGGCTTTGATCTTAGACATTATAAATTCATATTCTGTATTTTACTAAATAACCTATGTTCCTAGCTGGTACTTTTCCACTTTGCTCATACTGCACAACAGATGACCTTAAATGGTCCAAGACCTTAGAAGGACATAAACAACTGGGTCAGACAAAATATCTCTATTAGGGCAGATAGGTCTGGTACATTAGATCCACACCTAAAACAGCACTCACACATACACACACATTGTTTATCACATCCAAAGAACACAACAAGTGTGAAAACAACTTCTGTGAGATAAAGCTGAACATAAATATAACATGTTTCCGGATATCGGGCCTCGGCCTGACGGATTTCCTGCGGGAGCTCTGGCACTCCAGCGCTGCAATATACTTTACTTGTGACCACTAATAAATACTTTTTTAATAAACGATTTCTCCAGCTTGTTCTTGAGCTTCCAATGAAAAAATGAAAAAAAAACAGCTTTTCTGTTTACCTCCCAGTGTGGAGAGATCTATGTTTTGTAACTTTCATGGCTGCGCTCCTCCTCCGCCATAGTTACTAAGGAGAGCGCTTAGGTTTTCCATTGCTCCATTTCCATCCGGGAGATCGTCCTGCCTTGCAGTGCTATTTAATGGTAAATGGACTTGTACTTGTATAGCGCTTTTCTAGTCTAACTGGCCACTCAAAGCGCTTCACTACATGCCGCATTCACCCCAATCACACACACTCATACGTAGTTAAGTATCTTAAGACGTGCTTTTCTAATAATTCATACACACATTCATACCCCAGTGATACACTGGGAGGCAACGTGGGGTTCAGTTGTCGAGGACGCTTCGACATGTAGCCTGGGGAAGCCAGAGGTGGGCGACTGCTCTTCCTCCTGAGCTACAGCCGCCACCAATTTAATAATTTTTAATAATGAAACCATCTAGGAATCCAAACGACCCTGTGTCCAGAGTCCTCGTGGTAACTGACACTGATTAAAATGATATGCCTTACAACTCCGAAAAAAACCTGGGCACAAATGGGTTAATCAAAATCTTTAGAATTTAAAAGACAAGCTTCATGTGCACTAAAATGATCTGTTGACTCAGATCAACTGATTTTCAACAGCATATTACTGTATCTCATCTCTGTAACTGCCTCCCCCAGAGGTACTTTCAACTGCGGTTTTCAGCCACCTCCCTCGCACTACTTTTAACTGCCGTTAACCTCAACTTCTCATTGCACCTACGTTTAGCTGAGACAAGCAAGAAAGCACATCGCTCCTGTAGTTGAAAGTCATGTGTGAAAAGGCTTACTGACACCATGAGTGATAGTTCAGAAACTGGCCATGACTTTTCCTTTTTTTTTTCAAGAAGCAGACTTAGTCATAAATATCAAATCCAGTGGAACCGTTTTCTAGAATAAATAATCAACCCATCAATAACACTGCACTTTCATAACACGCTCCAGCACAAGGCTTAACACAAATGGCCAAAACAGTGAAGCGGAAACATGCCTCAAAATAATGGGACAGCCGCAGACTACAGAAACCGAGAAACACATCTGAACATATATAAAACACGCGGAGCCCAGTCATGTGGACATGTGGCAACTTTCTCGCCCTCGAATATTCCTGGAAGATTTTCTGGAAATGTGAAAGGGAAAAAATGATTTTAAAAAAGTTAAAATAAAGCGGAACAGCAGAGCTGCAAAAGTGTTAAATGTATCAACATGATGCCTGTGAAACTAGGCTTACGTTACTTTATATCGCTAACTGGAAGGTGGAGGTTAATAAAAGCATGAATAAATAAAAATCTCCCTGTTCTAGTCTGAGTAGTTTGTGGGGGATGAGATGTTTATACACCTATTTTGCTGTTAGATTAATTTAGTCGCATTATTTACGATTTAGCTTTTATTATGGCTGCGAGTTTATCAGTTCTGTGAGCGTCTTCACGGGATAATTCATAAAGCCACTGTCGGTCTAAACCTCATCTGTGAGAATATTTGAAAAACAGCATTTAAACTCACCTTTAAAAGCATGTCACTCTCGCTAGAGTCCGCGGGAAGTTACTGCGTCTGTCAGAGGTATATTTAGTGATGAAAAAGAAACGTTTTTTTCGTAGTGCGAATCCCAGACTCTGTTCTACGCCACAGAGGAAACAAAAATACACGTGACGACGAAGAGAGATGGTGGCGATGTTGGTGTCAACCGGAATTCAACAGCAGCTTCCACGAAATTCGACAATTTTTTTTATTAACGTACCCTTTTGCGAGACGGAGGAAAAAAATCTAGTTATGGAGCTGGGATCCGACAAGCCTGAAATCAACATTTCCCAGCAAATTAAGGTGAAAGGTAAATCTTACAAACGGAGTTTTTGTCGGAGCTGGTTCAACCGTAAGACGTGGCTGGCAGGTTGTAGAGTAGCCAATGCACTTCTCTGTTTCCCCTGTATCCTCTTCAGAAGTGACAAATGTGATTCGATTTGGACAAACACTGGACTGACTGAGTTAAAGCACCTCTCCGAACGGATCAAGGAGAATGATGGTTCCAAAGTTCACATGGAAAACTGCGTAAAGCCAGCTGTGTTCGGAAATAATAGCATAGCAACGCAGCTAGATGATGGGCACTGCATTGCTGTAAGAAGGCACAATAAAGAGGTAGATACAAAAAAAAACGTAATATTTTATTTAAGCTCATCGATTGTGTTAATGCTTATACTAGATTAGGCAGGGAAATATGTTGGGACACCCCACCAATATTTTTTTTCACCCTCCGCCACTTGGCAGAGACGTAATTTCAGGATAAAATGAAAATGTTTATTCCATACAAATTAAATCATCCGGGGCTGGAGCAGTTAATGGAAAGAAAACCCAAAAGAAGATACACCAAAAAGGAGAAAAGAAGGTTATAAGATTGTCTTTATTAGGACTACAATTAAAATAAGGTCTAAGCTTAAGATATATTTTTTAATGATTTGAATGTATTAAAATAGTCCTCATCTGCACGTTATCTTTTAACTTATCTGGACTGTTGCTTGTTATTATTCATTTTAATTATTTTATTTCTTTTGATTTATATATAATTTTTTTACATATTTTTTATGTTTTTTCTGCTCCCTGCTGCAGTGATTTTATTTTATGTAAAGCACTTTGAATTGTTTTGTACATGAAATGTGCTTTGCAAATAAATTTGACTTTGACTTTGAAATGTGATTGGTTAAATGCTTTAATATGAAAATACACGTCTGGAATCAGCGCAACCCAAGGAAAAGCTATGAAAGGAAGCGGACAGACTATTTGGGATTATTTAATAAGTATTCATGGACAAAATATAATTAACATCAGTCTGTGATTCAGATATTTTTTAGGCCAGCAGAGAAGGCCTTGCAGGCCCTGGTGGCGCACCACTGCTACAACAAGAAGGGACACCACTAGTGCTGAGCCTCCCCACAATCCAGCACTCTGCTCCTGAAAAAGAAAAACTAACGCAAAAGAATCAACACGAATATGTCATCTTATATATTCAAACATGCCAGTAGTTAAGTGCTTTGCTCCAGTTTACCTTCAGATCTATATCCTTCAACGCATGCAATATTTCTGTCTTTTCCCAGGATTTACTCCTATTGTCCCAAACATCCCATCTGTAGAGGATGTCATTCAGTCTGTCTGTTCTTGCTGCCTGGTGTCAGATGGAAAACGAGTTGAATGGCAAAGCTGATCTAAATAAATAATTTTAAAGATGTTTTAAGTAACTTGGAGGAAAGTATGCGGCTGTAGATGCTTTGACTGATGACCTGGGATGAATTCTTCTTTTCTGTAGAAGACATAATTATGCTATATTTATAATCAGTAATAATCAGTCTTCTGGCAGCGAGGCCCAGGCAGCTCCCTGACCGCTGGGATCTCCTCTCTCAAGCAGAGGGGGAGTTACTTTACCCTCAGCCAGAACTGTGGTGGCTGCAGAGGTCCAACTTCATTGCTAAGGGCTGTGGTGGCAACAATTCAAAGTGCTAGAGCATCTTCCACTAGAGGTTTATATGCCTATAAATGGCGGGCCTTTGAGCAGTGGTGTCAGGACAGGAACATTGTTCCTTTTTTCAGTGCGTTATTGTGGATGTTTTGACATTTCTCCAGGAGCTCCTGGACAAAGGTCTCTCCTTTTCTACAATTAAAGTCTACAATTCTGCCTGTCATGTTGGTTTTGATGGAGTGACGCCAGACGCTCATCCTCTGGCCATGCACGTATTGAAAGGGGTCCGTAGACTGAGACCTGTGATTAAATCAAACATTCCCTCGTGGGATTTGACCTTAGTGCTTGAGGCCCTTTGTGGTCCTCCAATTGAGCCAGTTGAATCTGCTGATATGAAATGCCTTCCATACAAAACCACTGTACTTCTTGCTCTGACCTCTGCAAAACGAGTTGGGGACCTTCATACACTCTCTGTGCATCTCCCTTTTGAAATTAATTAATTGGATTTCTTTGGATTATGATTACAATGAATTGAACTCCAATTGGCTTGAATTGGACTATATTATTTAAGTACCTTGAGATGATATTTGTTGTAATTTGGCGCTATATAAATAAAACTTAATTGAATTGAATCTACATTGAACTGGTTTTCCTTTTTTTGTTTTGTTTCTTGTATTCCAACTTAGGCTAAATGTGTTACCTGTTTAAATAACTTTTATATACATTAAACACCCCCGACAGGTGGAAATTGAATGCTGTTACATTGTGAAATTTGTTAAAAGTTACTGCACCTCACACCTGAGTTAGCTAAGGTCATGATTCATAGTTGTAATAATGTAAAAATGTATGTCTCTATAACTTACAATTGAGATGGAGAAAGTCAAGATTAAAAGTTGGTACAATGTGAAATTTTTAAGTTTAAGTTGCTGCTCATACTTGAATTACCAATAATCAGGATTTACAGTTGTTACAATTTAGAATTCTAAGTTACTTCCCCTTTTGGACCCATCTCTCCCACTGGTAATCTTAAACACTGAATTGGTCTCACTTCCCTATTTCACTGTATCCCCGTGTGCATGTGGTTTTTAAACTAGGTTTTCTAATAAGATTAACCATGCCTTCTGCGTTATGTAAATGAGCTTGTGTGTCTTGTGGTTAGTGTAACCACTGTGAATCATTTGCCTGGTGAGAATTCTCAGGGTGGCGTTGGCGCTTCACTTAATCCCCGTATGTAGATTCTTACTTGGTGATCACCACAATCAGCCAACGTTTTCTTTCGAATGTTTTACTGCGGATGCTGACTTGTGCTGCTAAAGGATTTAAAGGAAATAAATAAATCAATAATAAGTTTCATCAACTCACCCTTCACACTGGGCTGGTTATTGACAGAAAGTCACGTTTTCCTGTTCGATGTCAGTGGTTCTTTCACTTAATTCTACTTATTCTCAATGAGTGGGGTTTCGGCTGGATTTCAGTGCTGGAATGAGGTCATATATGTTAATTATTAAAACAGGTGACTTTTGAACAGTGCTGCGATGTCCGCAGAATCATGAGATGGGAGTCTATGGATTTCAGCTCTCACTTTCTTTCCTAAAAATTGTATCAGTATACTTTATACTTTCACTGTACTTTTTCTATTTTCAATATAAAACACCTGAATAAAACTTTCCTATCAGATGCCATGAACCTGACTGTTTTCAGTTGTCCTGACTGTTGTCCTGACTGTTTTCAGTTGTCCTGACTGTTTTCAGTTGTCCTGATTGTTTTCAGTTGTCCTATCGGTTTTCCTGAGAAGGAGAGACACCATCCTGTTTCTAATAATATACAGGAAATACCATTCCTAATGTGTTTGTTCGGAGGGCCATTTTCTCTGAGTGCATGTTTGTGGGCCATTTCCTGCCATCTTTACAAATTGACCCTGTAACACTGTCACAGTTACAAATTTAAAACTTCAATTTTTTATTCTAAAAAAAGGCCTGCAAATGCTTTTTTTTCTCAAGACCACATTTACATAGTTAATGGGTCCTATTGTTTTTTTTTATCACTGACAGCCCAGAGTGCGCTTTCACTCAGTGCAGCTCTTAAAAATGATGTGCAGTTCTTACAAACTATTTATCCCCTACTTCCAGACAAAAATAACAGTATGTTGGTTATTTAATACATGCTTAAAAAATCTGTTTTATAATATTTTGATGATGTTTAATGCATGTGTGTCTTCACGTTGATTACACGAATACTACACAGAAACAGTGTACAATAAAATTGTTACTCTATCTCCACTTCAATGAGTTTATTCGAGATTAGAATATGGATAAAAATATAAACTGTACTCTCGTAGCCTACTTATGTTAAAGCTGTGACTGTTTCTTTTTAAATAAAAGTTAAGCAGAGAAACATGGTGATATTTACGTTTGTTTGTTTTGTTTTACAATAAATAAAATCCAAGTTCTTCATGTCACATGCTTTTTCAATATTTGAGTAAACATATTGATGATTCATTTGCCAGCCTGTCAGAAATTGTATCCTCTCTCTTTATAGTTTGTATTACATCCTACCATCACCTCTTATCTCTCAATTGTCTGGCATAACATAGAGAAATAAATCTGTACCATAAGACCACTGAACATTACATTTAAACATTCTGTTTAAGATTAATAGATAGTTGTCTTTGATAATCCAAAGGAGGAAATGAGGTTAAAGAATCTGACCAGCACCTTCAGTTTAAGTTGATTTAAGAACTACAAATCACTAGCACCTGAGATCAGGAAGGATGTTCATGTTCAGCATCTTTTTCAAATCAAGCTTAAGAATAATATCAGCAGTGGTCTTAAGGTTGAATTCAGGTAAAATCTAAGAGCATAAAGTAGTTTTGTGGGTATGTAGTGTACAATTTATAAGGTCTTTATGCAGAACAAAAGCATGGAGCTTTAATTTCAGCTTAATCAAATCTTTTGTGGCGCATAAACTATCGTAGTACTATATACTAAAAAACGGGGCTGAGGCAGTCACCAAGATGCCATAAACGATTCGAGAAAAATTTGATCATCTTTATTATATTCAATCCTGAGTCCCCAGGAGATCAGTATGTTTCCTTTGCATGTTCACCTGTCCGTTCCACACTGTCTACTCATAAAATCGAACAATTGTTCATGTCTGAATCTTACCACAAAGCCACCTCCGTTGAGATTATTGTGTTTTGATTTCAAATGAAGGATGGATTGAGCAGAGTCTGAAGTCTGTATGGCTGAATAAACTTTTTTAGGAAACCCACTTCTTAAACTCGGTTCGGGTCCAATATTTTGGAATGTTGCGATATTAACATTATTTTATCAGGAATATGTGTGAACTGGCTTATTGAAGCTTTGAAGAGCAGAGTCTAATGTTATCCACTTTCACCTTTGACTTATCACACTAAACATGTTTGTACAGTGCAGCATTACGCTTCTAAAATACTTCTCTCTGGTGCCGCTTCAGAGTAATTCATCAGAAAGTTGGCTTATTTTCTGCAGTTCCTGGTTGGACAGGGAAAGGCTTTGTGGAAAGATAACTCTTGACTACATTTCAGTGTGCGCGCTGCAGTCTTTTGCTGCTGAGAAAATTTGTTCCACAGCTCGCCAGTAACAGCAAATGCAGGATATGACTTCTACATCTAACTATTTGTTACACAAATCTAATGTAAATGTTTAACTGGATATGAATGAGATTTCAAAATGAAAGATGGAATCAAACATTTGTAGTTCTCAGGGTGACAGCTGAGAACCTGACCCTGCTGAAGAAGTGAGCTACCATTATCTCCAGATAAGTTTTTTTTAAGTCTGTAGTTGCCAAATCACTTGGGTGTGCCCTGGTTTATCTCATGAGAACAGACATGGTGCCTCTGTGACTAAACTGCTATTTCATGCAGGTGATGGTAATCATTTTCCAGGTGTGGAAAAAATTCTGAAGTTTATTAAATGCCAACTTTAATTTAATCATCTTATCACAGAGAAACATCTGTCTCTTGACACTTCTGATCACTTCGTGGGTAACTCAGTGTTCAGCTATTGCATAAGTTTTGTTGCTTTAGGAACATTTTGGACCCGGTTTGAAAACTTTACTTTGACTGCAGTTTATTCCTTTGCATGATGTTAGGAGGTTTTTACATCTGTTTTTTTTTTTTACTTAAATAATTCTTATTATCAACTCTAAACAACCCAAGGAGATTGACTTCAGTGCTGTTGCACAACAGTCATCATCACCCATGAAAATTCCGCTGCTGCAGCACAATGAAAGAATAAGGTTGTTTTTTTTAAAAAACAAGCTTTTATTCTCTCTGGGCTAGTTAATAGATGACTCAGTAGCAGTAGCAGTTTCCTCAGATTTACACAGGAAACTGTCTGCAGTCCTGAAAACTTAGTTGCTTGTCTTTGGCTGTGTGTGATCACCTTGATTAATAATAAATTGCAGTGAAGATCACATTGAATACAGCTAATTAAATGTTGAGTAAGTTATAAGGATGAGTAACAAGGCTCCTGAAGGTCATCGGCTGCTGGTCAACTGAAGGTAGATCAATCTATTAGCAGCAAACTAACATAATGTTTATGCATTTAGCAGATGCTTTTATCCAAAGCGACTTACAAATGAAGATACAACAAGCTATATAAAAAAAGCTAACAATAAACTACATAGAAGGAACCCACGAGTCAGACTCTGTCAGATATGACAGAGTAGAGATAGAGTGCAGGCATATAGCTGCCACTTTGTCAGTAATAAATGAGGCAAAGGTGTCTGCTGTTAGATTGGTAGCAGGTGGTGGAGGATTAAGTAGAGTTTTGAAGATGGAAAAAAGTTTCCGGGTGTCAGTAGTACTATGAATCTTGTTAAAGTAGAAAGACTTTTTTGCATCAGTAACATTGGATGCGAATGACGCCTGGAGTTTAGCTAGATCTGCAGGATCTTTTGACTTGAGCTATTTCCTTTCGGCAGCTCTGAGATTGGTGCGCAACACTCGGAGGGTATCATTAAGCCAGGGGTGAGACTGGGAGGATCGAGCGGGTTTGGTGGATAGAGGACACAGACTATCCAGAGATGAGCTCAGTGTAGAGCAAAGGGACTCAGTGGCATCATTAACCTCAAGGGAGGAGAATTTGTTGGAGGTCAGAAGAGCGGAGGCAACAACAGAGGAGAAGCGGGTGGGCGACAGGAAGGAAACTATAGGGGTAGAAGCAGAGGGTCTTCTCGGGAGACTCACTCTGAACTGAATGAAATAGTGGTCAGAAAAGTGCAGAGGTGTGACAGATAGGGCCTCTGTGGCACAGTTTCTTGAGAAAACGAGATCTAGCACTTTGCCAGTGTTAGAAAAATTATATAGTTATACTATGAGAAAAGCTGCAAGAATATGAGTTGCTGTGATGTGGGGAGGCTTCCTCCTGTCTTTTGGTTCTCATAATACTATGTAGCAAGCAAAAATGTTTTGACTGTCTGAATTCGTCTTCCCATAACATTAAATGGCTAGTAATGTCTTTTCCCATAACATTGTGTGGCCAACAAGCATAAACAATATAAATAGCAATAGCACCATTTTGTTGGTCAGACAACTCTGAGCCAGCTTCCTGACAGGTTGTGCAGACTTGTCTCTTTCTTGCAAGAAATAAATGTTTTGTGTTAATCGTATCCAGCGACTCTGAGCCTAATTTTGAGAGAATTTTTCTGACATAATGGTCCTTCGAACCGGATCCTAAATTCCTTTCCACCTCCCAGGATCAGAGCTGAAACCGTGCACGGGGGAGTCCAGGACTCCTAACTGAAGTCCTCTCAGCAGAGTTTCTGATAGAGGCCGGCTGCCACTGGCTGGAGGAAAGGTGACAGGATCTATTTTTGAATCAGTGGACAGACTTGCTGGATTCTTCATTGTTGAACTTACCAGTGGATTTATGGTAAGGAACCCTTTGTGTTACTATTGTTGGCGAGAAATAGTGTGATTATTAGGGAAAAATTATGATTATTTAACTAACAATTGTTAGAAACTAGAGGCCTTTAACTAAATTGGGGCGTTGCTATTTTCCTAAAAATATTACTATTTCGAGTGCAACTTAGTAAGGAAGCCTTTTAACTGGTAACTGTGTAGAAGTTATGTTGGATTAACTCACAAATGAAGCAGTCAGAAAAGGTCAGCCTTTTAACTGGTAACTGTGTGTAGGTTGTGTTGGATTAACCCATAAAAGAAGCAGTCAGAAAAGGTCAGCCTTTTAACTGGTAACTGTGTATAAGATTAACCCATGAAAACATAATAGCAGTCAGAAAAGGTCAGCCTTTTAACTGGTAACTGTGTGTAGGTTGTGTTGGATTAACCCATAAAAGAAGCAGTCAGAAAAGGTCAGCTTTTTAACTGGTAACTGTGTATAGGATTAACCCATGAAAACATAATAGCAGTCAGAAAAGGTGAGTCAAAGGGAAGAAGCCTTTTAACTGGTAACTGTGTAGTGGTGTGGGATTAACCAATGACAACAAAAATGCAGTCAGAAAAGGTTAGTCCATAGTCTGTGTGAGAAGACTACAGGAATAAATAACTCTGCGCCGCTCGTTAGAAACGGAATCTTTCTTAAGAGAGTTTGCGATGGAAGATCGCAAGAATTAAATCCATCTATGTTTGTTTGTTCGTACTGTTAGCCCGATTTTTTCATTGGAAGCCCAAGAATAAGCTGGAGAAATCGTTTATTAAAAAAGTATTTATTAGTGGTAAAAGTAAAGTATATTGCAGCGCTGGAGTGCCAGAGCTCCCGCAGGAAATCTGTCAGGCCAAGCCCCGTTATCCGGAAACATGTCATGTTTATATTCAGCTTTATCTCACAGAAGTTGTATTCACACTTGTATAATTGGCCAGTTTTGAGTGGCATGATCAGGCCAGCTGCTGTCCTTGTTGTGTTCTTTGGATGTGATAAACAATGTGTGTGTATGTGTGAGTGCTGTTTTAGGCGTGGATCTACTGTACCAGACCTATCTGCCCTAATAGAGATGTTTTGTCTGACCCAGTTGTTTATGTCCTTCTAAGGTCTTGGACCATTTAAGGTCATCTGTTGTGCAGTATGAGCAGAGTGGAAAAGTACCAGCTAGGAACATAGGTTATTTAGTAAAATACAGAATATGAATTTATAATGTCTAAGAACAAAGCCAATTATAACAGTACGTCTGATTATTTGTTTGTTAAATGGCCTGATTGTTGAATCGTTCGTTTGTTAAAGGGGCTGGTTGTTGAATTGTTGGTTTGTTAAATTGTTTTGTTTCTTTGCTTCTTTGCTGCAGTGTTGTTTTATTTGCTATGTATGTATAAGAGTGAAACAGCTGCTGGTGTGTGTGATGTTGCTGATGGTGACAACAGAAGAGTTGAAGTTGAAGTGAACATTGGAGTCTGGTTGTTGCTTGTGACATAACGACAGAAGTAGTGTTTCATTCAGTAGTACTCACAATAACTCCACTGAAAATTGATTAGCTGCAAGAGGACAGTATGGGAAATACCTGTTTTAAAGCTAACCGGGAGTTAAGTGGGAGTGCTAAAATCATGTTTCAGAAAAAACCCCGATAATATTAAATACTTAGACAGATGAGAAAATAAGTTTGGGTTTGAGGGAGATTTGAACATGGTAACATTGCCCAATCCTAGAGAAGGGGAAGACAAAAAGTAATGTACAAAGGAAATCTAGTTAAAAAAACAAAAAAAAAAACACCAAGGTTTAAAGCTAGACATTTGTACAAGTTTGTGTATTAAGATTTAACAGCTCTCTTAAAGAGTTAAAGTTCGGAAGATCTCAGACAAACAAACAGGAAAAACTGTCTGAGCAAAAGATGTTTTACAACCTGAGATTTTCATAATTTCCATATCAAACCTGCCATTCTTAGGCAAAGTTCTAGAAAAAGTTGCACACCAACAGCTTTCTGACTTTTTCCTGTCTAACAGTACTTTTGATACTTTCCTCTCAAAGTCTTGATTTTATTTGTTTAACTGAGAGATGAAACAACAAGACCGAGAGTGGCGAGGGTCTTTGTGCCATATTCAGGGCCAATATACCCACTCACAAGATAAAACATTTAGTTTTTTCCTTAATTCGAGCATGTGCCATTTAAAATGGAGATAAAACGATGTTAAATACTTTGTATCACCACAGAATGATTTTATTGAGGATTTTACTGAATTTCTTTAAATTGTGTGCACTGCTGTTGACTGTTTAGTCATAACAGGGGACTTGAAGGTGCACATAGATGTAGCCCATAATAAGCAAGCTAAAGAACTCACTGCTTTCCTTGAAATGTTTGGTCTAATTCAGTGTGTGACTGAACCCCCCCTGCACATGATCAGTTTTGAAAATACTCTGTGTTCTAATGATGATGATTTGTTGAGCTCTTACACATTAAGTCTTTTGACCAATACCATTGCTCCTGTCAAGGTTAGAATGGTTAAAAAGTGGGCAAAGGGCGCTATGGAGAAATGAAGAGTCGGTCAGGGCACAGAAAAAGAAGTGCCAGAGAGCCGAACAAAAATGGTGCAAGTCAAAGCTCCAGGTTCATGATGAGATTTACAGAGAAAAGCTATGTGTGTTCAACCAGACTTTGCATAGAACAAGGGAGAGTTATTTTTCTGAAGTCATAAAAAAAAAAACTAAAAAAAAAAACTGCAGTAATAACTCTCATTTCCTGCTTGCTACAGTAAACAGATTAACAAACCCTCCAGTTTAACTGCATTTAGAACTAATTTCTACATATAAGGGTAATGAAGTTGGAATATTCTTTAATGACAAAGTTCAAGGCATTAAAAATGAAATAATTTCCACCTGAAGCAGGTCTGAGACCAGACAGTCAAACCTTTCAGGTGCAGATGGTTTTCAAGCCAAACTGAAACATTTTCTAAATTTGAGATTAGCTCTTCTGCAACAATATCATAAGTGTATCAGAAACATAAGCCGGAAATGGAGAATTTAACATATTAATGGCTTCATTACTTCTGATTGACTAACTTCCCTAAAACTTAGGAACTTAGGAACTGATATCATATTTATCAGAGATTAAAGCATTTATCTCATATCTTATCAGCAGCAAAGTCTGTAAAGTGCTTTATAGAATGGGTTAAAGTGAGTATTAGGATATATAAAACAAACAAAAAATAAAAAATACACAGCGATGAAATATGCTATGTGAGTCAGATATCAAACAATAGTTTTCTGAAAGAGAATTTTAAAGACAGCTGCAATAAATCAGTCATAACAAGTCAAAGTTTGTTTTTATGGTGCATTTAAAAGCAGCCACAGTGACCAGTAAGTTGCACAAGTGGAGTATATAATAATACTATTAGCAGTTTTTAAGCCTGCAGATAAATATTAATTAAATTAAACAGAAAGGTTGTGCATGTGTGTTCAACAGGTGCCAAACTGGATGGGTCAAATGCGGAGAGTAATTTTGTGGGACTTGTAACACTTGTAACATGACAATAAACAGTAATCTTAATGTGTTTGCACAGCAATGGAATAAAGAGGGCATGCAGAGGAGCACTCTAACAACAAAAAGAAAAGTAAGAAAGGACTAAACTTTTTGTTGGAAGGGAGAGAAGCAACTATATATGTGATGAGGGGAAGCGAAAACACAGATCAAAACAGGAGCAGTGACAGAGCAGGAGGAAATACATGTCGGCTGTGTGGAAGGAGGGGGCATTGGGCGAGGGACTGCAGGAGCAAGCGTAAGATAGAGGAAGAGTTTGGGAGTCAGTTATGACTAGATAAGGAAAAAACAGGAGCTGTAACCAGGATAGAAGCAGAAAAGCCAGAAAAAGTGTTAAACTTAGAGGGAATTGAACTTATCTTATAGTAGGACATCAAGCCTGAGATTACATTGAATGTTTCCGGGACGGAGGTAACTTTTCTATGCGACATAGGTGCAACACGAACTGTAATCCATCCTGATGACATTCCGGGAGTTGAGGAATCCAAAGAAATTATTTGCGTCAAATCAGTGAATGGTAAGAGCCATCCTGAGCGTTTATCAAAGCTCTTGACAGTAACTGATACACGGACTGGAATGAGTGCTGATTGTCAAGTTGTCTTGTCCACTTTGTGTCAGTGTAACTTACTGGGAAGATATTTACTCCATTTATTGAAGCTAAGAATAGTCCCAGAAGAAAAAGGGTTAACTGTAGTTCGAATGAAGTCCGCTCAAACAATGATTCAGCATGTGGCGAGACCACCTTCATACTGGTATAGTTTGGATCTTGTGTCTACAAGCCCCTGCTCTATCACGCTCCCTCTCCTTAAGAAGGCAAAAGAACACGTCTCAGGAGAGCTCACCTTCAGGTCACCACACGAATTACACTGCACTATACATTACAAATATACTCAAGGGGAGTACAATTTTTTTTTTTAACATATGAGAAATGTTTTTTCAGAGAAAAACAGACCATGTTAAAGTTAGAACACTTATACTGGAATAAAGAGGGTTGTTGTGCAGCTAGCTGCTCACTCTCCCACAGCATGAGAAAGTTTTTAAGATCATGGAATGCACCTCATGTGTCACTCTCAAACCCACAGATGACCACTGAAGGCGTTTAGGTGTGTTTGTGACTGCATGTGAAGAAGCCTCAGATTGGGAGAAGGTGGAGCCATTTACTATGAAGTGTAGAACTTATACTGCAAAAGAGTTTGTTTAAATATGCTTCAGTATTGAGCCATGGAGCACGTCATGTCTCTACAGGAGGGATGGTAGCTATAATGAACAAGGTTTTTACAGTGTATGGTTTTATTTATAATAAATAACAATATCATAATATGATAATAAAGAATTTTTGTCTAACATGTCAAATATGTGAAAAATATGATCCATACATATGGCCTAGGACCGGGGCGAGGACAGTTCCCGAGGCCGGAGGACCCTTTTCAACACGTTTGTATGGATTTCATTGAATTAAATAAAGGTGTCTCCCTGGTGATAAGTGATGTTTTACCAAATGAGTTGAAGTATTTCCATATGCACAGGCAGATGCACTCTCAACACTGGTGAATTAAATATTACCTAGATTTGGAATTCCTGAAAAAATCTACAGTGATAATGGGACGCACTTTGTAAACAATATTATCTTCCTGATGGCAAAGAACTTAAAAAAATCTCAGAAACAACTGTGCATATCATCCACAATCAACAGGTTTGCTGGAGAGACACAATTAAATAATTAGGTCAAGACTGAAGAAACTGGGAAGAATTGGGTTTACTGTTTACCACTAGTAGTCCTAAACATGCATATTACTCTAACTAGCACAGGATTAACTCCAGTTGAGATAATGTATAATATATGACCATTTTTACTACCACAGAACTATTCACCGGACATGATGAAGAAAGAGAAGAAACCTTAGCAGGATACATGGTTAAAATGTTAACAAGTAGAGAGATCTCTTCTGTCTAGTCTGTTCCAGGTGAACCTGTGGAGGAATCTCTAAGACCTGGAGACTGGATCCTCATCAAAGTGATAGAGAAAGAGAACTGGTCCAGCCCAAGGTGGGAAGGTTCATATCAGGTACTGCTTACAGAAACCACAGCAGCTAAACTAATATATCCTGGATTCACTTATCACACTGTAAACTAGTAAGGCCACGACCTGCAGAAGTAGGGAAAGATTAGTTACCCACCACCGTTCTCTGAGGCATGAGTCTGACTACAAAGGGGAATTCTCTCAACAGGAGGGGGTTCGTCTCAACCTCAGTGAAGAAAACGACGGCTAAAACGAGAACATAGGGTGTGGCTAAAATAAGACAGGGACAGACAGACAGCAGCCGTGGCATCCATTTAGATTACCAGGATTTTGTAGGTTAAAAGGAACCAGCTGTGTATTGTTAATCATTATTCTAATTATCGTATTCCTAATTCTATGTGATTAAGCACAGATTAATAAAAAACTAAAAGATAATGCATTACAATGAATCACCCTCAGACCCTTGACACAGACTGACCACAGAGATAGGAGGTCCCTCAGGTCCAACAGACAACTTGTCAACCTATTTTTTGTTGCAGGAATAGATGGGATGGCTGACATTGACTTATGCTCAATTATTTTATGTAAAGACAACCAAAAAGCCCATGTGTAGTCTGAAAAGTACATATGTGAAATGTATGTTAATACAAAATTTCTGAAGAATCGTCAGTGTATCAGTTGGAATTTTGTTAGAATGTATACAGCATGACAAAATAACCAATCTAATTGTATTGAATGTGCTAAAGCCAGAATATAAATCTAGAAATGAAGCAATCACTCTGACCCAACTGGTTTCCAATGTGCATTACAATTGCATAATGAATCTTTTGTACCTAACACAGAGCAATGTAAAACTCTCTCTCTGTTGTTCCCAGCAGTTAAGAAAAGAGATGTACTGCCGTCAGCGTTGTCTTATAAGGGTAATTTATATATGTTTCATCCACAGGGGTACAGGTAAGAATGTGGGTACACTCATGTCAGATAATTGTCAAGAATCCATCTATTGTCACTCAGGACGCAGGTAACTACTCAGCATCTTGGTTTCGGAACCAGACTTCCATGAGAGCAGACCTCTGGTGGCTGTGTGGGAATATGAAACTGAGGTCCGTCCTTCCGCCTAACTGGAGGGCAGCTGCACAATAGCCCAACTACTGATGCCTTTCCATCTGTTCCCTGTGGGGGACTTTAAGGCCTTGGGTGAGAAGCTGCAATGTCTCAAGCGTTCAACTGTGTCTGGAGGTTCATTTGACAACAGAGTGTACCTGGATAGCTTTGGAGTTCTATGTCCCAGATGAATTTAAAGCTAGAAATCAAGTAACTTCAGACTTTGAATCTTTTCTTTTCTGGTGGGCAACAATAAATAACAATGTTTATTGGATAAATTACATCTACAAGGCACTGCTGAACAATGAAAATGTTTGGAACTTTTTCCTGTTCCTTTATTCTTAACAATACTTCCCCAGATGACAACATCACCAAGAGGGACTCGCATCACTCTCTGCAGAGCTGATAGAAAACTCAGGGATCAACGACCTCTTCACTGACATGATGGAGAAGTGGTTTGGTCTCCGTCTGTTGTAACAGCCATAGTAGTCACCTGTGCTTGATGTTGTATCACATGCTTGAGAGGACTGTCCCAAAGACTGATTGAAACCATCCTTACCAGCATAATGTATCAACAGGTAGAGGGTGATGATAACAACGAGCTACACATGGATGATGGAGACGATGATACAGATAACATTTAAAGTTTAAAGTACTTTGAATGACCCCGAGTGAATTCTCAATGATTTGTTTAATGATTATTTTTGCGTTCATATGAAAGACCAATGAACATGGGAATTGGACCTATTAAAAGGCAATTCCTAAATGTAGAGCATTGTAAAGATGATATGTTGCTTTTTCCTGCTAACATTTGTCCACAGGTTAAATGAACTGCATCAGCAGCAGAACCACTACAGGACTCAAAGTCAGGTAACTGACCAGGTTTCTGGAATTCTGGAATTCCCATCATGCCAAGATGATGGTGGAACAATCACAAATTTTTATCCACATGTGTACAAAAGGGTGGATGGCGAAGCTAAGCGCTCCACCCCAACTGAATGAAAAGCTGATTTGAAGAGTTAATTCCACCAAGTAACGTCTAACAATCTACAGCCTCCAACCACTATTATATCCTGAAGTGTCCTAAAAGAGGATTAGTTAGGGAATAAGAGGTGGTAAACACCTCTTCCTGGAAGTGAAGTGCTGGTAACCTCTCCTTCCATGATAGCTTAACAGTTCCAGACTTCGGCCAGAAGCAGACGATTGCAGAGTGGACTGAATAAACTGCATTGCATTATTATTATGATTGTTTGACTATTCTTGATTTTCATTTTATTATTTTTTTCCATTTAATATCCATTTCATATTACTATTAATTGCATTTAATCATATTTTCATTTATTATTCATTATTCTTATTTTCATTTCATTAATTTTTTGTTTGTGTATTCATTTTGTGTTTGCTAATCACACGTATGTCCATCGCCATTCATTAGAATCAACTGTTCGGAGTGTGACCTTTGATACTGAGTGAGTGATTAAGCGGTCGGTCGCCAGGGGGAGAATGGGGCCATAGGAGAATTTTCCCGTAAATGCAGCAAATGGGTTTTTCGCTCCTATGCACTGCGAACAGTGGAAAGTTTTCTATTTCAATGATTCAAAATGATTCAATGTTAATTGTACAAGATGCAGAGTTTTTCCCTTTTTTTCTTCATAGCATAAACAGGAGGGAAAGTTAGAAAAATTATATAGTTATACTATGAGAAAAGCTGCAAGAATATGAGTTGCTGTGTGGCAAACAAGCATAAACAATATAAATAGCAATAGCACCATTTTGTTGGTCAGACAACTCTGAGCCAGCTTCCTGACAGGTTGTGCGGACTTGTCTCTTTCTTGCAAGAAATAAATGTTTTGTGTTAATCGTATCCAGCGACTCTGAGCCTAATTTTGAGACAGCCAGCTTTATGGGTCGGAGGACTGCTGAGCAGTTGTAGCTCAAACGTGTGCATTAGTGTCAGAAAATCAGAAGAATTGGGACTCTCAATGTGTTCATGTCACCAAGGACAATTATGGGACAGTCATGCTCCGGGATAGAAGAGAGCAAGGTGTCTAGTTCATTTAGAAAGTCATCGACTTGTCCTGGTGGACGATATACGACAATCATATAGATTTTGACCGGTGCAGTTACCAAGATGGCGTGGTATTCAAAGGTATTGTATTTAGCATTCGTTAGCAGTTGTAGATGAATGTTTCTTCTTACTTTTGCAGAAGTCCAGCAGGGTTTTGATGCGAGGCACTGGTTGTACGACCTGCTCAGTCCAATTTACAGCTCAGTAAAAAACGCCAAACGCTTACAACCAAAGCATAACAATGACAGTGCTGTCTAAGACTGGCACCTAATGGAAGCATGAAGAAAGTAAAAAGAATTGGTCCAAACACGGAATCTCGTGGAACTCTATGACATTACATTATCTGTACCCTCACCTCCATCACAAGAAGGCAGTCAGCCTCATGACCCCATCCACCCTGATAACATAAGTTCTGCTGTTATCTTATCCACACCAACCTCTCCCTTTGGTTAAACACGTTAGAATAGAAGTTATTAAGTACAGTACACACACACACATATATATATAGGCCAGAGCGACATGGATGAGGCAAGTAGGACAGGTTTGCCTTGTTCAGTGGCCTTGCTCGGTGGACACGTGCAGGTAGAGACGCTAGTCTTTACCCAAGAATCCCAGTTCCGATTCCTTCAGTGTGCTGTAGTGAATTTTTTAAAGCTCTAACCTTAGTAAGAGGACTGCCCACCGAGAGTTAACTAACAAGTGTTTTCAGAGAGGGGAGTGACCGCACCGTTCACAGCCCCTGAATACTCTGATTGCTTTGCGATGGCCCAATCGAGGCTACTAGGCAACAGGTAATGATACATATATTGATAATACAGTACATGCTTTTATGCCATGACATACAGCAATGCAGTCTTAACTAGACCAGATGGCATGTGTCTAATGATAGAACATTAATTTCAGTCTTTTAAGACTTGAGACTTGACTTGGACTTGGAAAAAATTATTGTGAACATGTCTGGTTCAAAGACATAGATGGGGGATTTCCACACCAGGAAGAAACAGACTCCTCCTCTATTCACCACAACCTTTGTACTTTTAAGACAATTTGAGGACCTGTCCCATAACTTATCTGGAGGACATTAAAATAACAGATAGCAAAAAGCTTTCTATGAACAAACAAAGGAACCCTTTTTATGTGAACATGACGTGGACGGTGGTTGGAATGCTCACGTCACTAATAACTGGCCAATTACATTCAGTTTCGTTTAAGTTCTTTACACAACCAACTTCTGTACGGGGCTGGCCTAGCCTAAGAAGATAAATATGAACTATTTCCAGATATCGGAGCTCAGGCTGACGGATTCCCCATATCTTTTTTTCCTCTATCATATACATTCATACATCAGTGGAATCGGTAGGTAACATGGGGTTCAGTGTCTTGCCCAAGTACGCTTTGACACGTGGACAGGAGTTGAACCATCAACCTTCCAACTGGCAGAAACTCTTCATACTGAGGTACATCTCGATCTAATCTCTAGAGCAGTCTCACAAATACAACATTTTCTGTTGTTGCTCTATTATCTCAAACAGTAAATGGACTGTACTTACATAGTACTTTTCTAGTCAAGTTGACCACTCAAAGTGCTTTTACACTATCAGCTACATTCACTCATTATGTCATTAATGAGTCATGTCATAGAGTGCTTTTTTTTTTCTCTGTTACACAGATTCACACACCGATGCATTGTTAGGCATCATTGGGGTCCAACGTCTTGCTCAAAGGACCTCACTTCATTTGATGAAATTTTGAAAATATTTAAAGACTTTGCATCGTTAAAACTTTTAAATAAAGTGTTGCACTCAGAGAATAAATTATAGTCATCTTCACTACTGTCAGCTGGTGTTTAGTTTGTTTTAGCATTGGAGTTTCAATAAAGAAATGAAAATCTTCCCATTGTATCAGAAATACTTTCTGATCTAATGCAAGTTAGACCATTCAAACTTCATTCATAAGAATAAAAATGCTTTCTTACCTGATTATCAGAGTTTCTTTCCTCCACACAGCTATGCAACCTCAAAATTCACGGAAGGGATGGTGCTTTTATTTGATTATCAGCTTAGCAAATCACCCTTTATCAGCGGTGATGATACTGTGACACAACCATCCCTTTTTTTACAACCATCTACTGTCTCTCCCGCATTGGCTTGCTTTAAGTATGGGATTAATCATTACACAAGGACATGCCTTCAAGGAACTACAGACAAAAGAACCTGTATTTGGAAGCAGAAAAATCAGTGTCATCCAGGCCTTTGTCTGTAAGACATGCATGTAGTCTAACAGATATGTTTAATCTAGTTTCATTGATAAGTATGAAATAAGTATGAGTATCATCCGTGAGGCAATGGTGTCAGGGTTTGTGGTGCGAGAAGGGAGGACCTAGATGCAGAACTTTTAAAGTAAACTTGGATTTATTAACAAAAAAGCCACAAGGCAAAAACAAAGGACGCGGCTGAGCCGGTTATCAAAAATCTTAACTGTGAAATAACGAAACAAGACAAAACAAGACTGTGACTATGAAACAAAAAAAACATGACAAGAATTAACCAAGACCTGAAAACAAGATAAAACATAACTGAAAATGTCACAAATGGAAATTTATCCCATGCTTATCACGGGTCTCTGAGCCAAAACTGAACAGACTCTTAAGCAGAACACCACAAGAAATGAGTTTAGGTAAAAAAAGGCTTATTTGTACAGATGTTGGTAAGAATATGATCAGGGAATCCTAGAGTGTGTGCAAGTGAAATGTAGGTGTCTCTGGGAGAGAAGAGTCCATAGAATGTCCATAGAATAATCCAGGAATTGTATTGAGTGATGAATGTTTCTTCTTACTTTTGCAGAAGTCCAGCAGGGTTTTGATGCGAGGCACTGGTTGTACGACCTGCTCAGTCCAATTTACAGCTCAGTAAAAAACGCCAAACGCTTACAACCAAAGCATAACAATGACAATGCTGTCTAAGACTGGCACCTAATGGAAGCATGAAGAAAGTAAAAAGAATTGGTCCAAACACGGAATCTCGTGGAACTCTATGACATTACATTATCTGTACCCTCACCTCCATCACAAGAAGGCAGTCAGCATCATGACCCCATCCACCCTGATAACAGAAGTTCTGCTGTTATCTTATCCGCACCAACCTCTCCCTTTGGTTAAACACTTTAGAATAGAAGTTATTAAGTACACACATATATCCACAGTCCACATATATATATATATATAAACTTTAACTCTATATTAGATTCATTTGGATTTTCTTGAAGTGCACACAGACCTACTTACTCTCTTAATCATACCCTTGATCTTGAGCTGAGATATGGCATTGAAAGTGAACAATTAACAGTATTTCTCATAACCCTGTCTTATCTGACCATATTTTGTTACTAACTAAACTAAATACCATGGGGAGGTGATTGGTGATGGAGTGCAGCTGAGAACAAAACACGCTGTCGCACGGCCAGACGTCTGGCGATGTGGGACCAGGGACCAGGTGAACATAAATATGAAATGTTTCCAGAATATTATACAATAACTATATTATTCAAGTGCCTTGAGATTTCTCAGTGGGTAACCCTGGCATCATGACGTTGCCCCCACTTCCTCCTCTCAACTGCAGGCCGGTTGTGGTAGATAGCCACCCTTCCTGAGTATGTTTACACCTCTTAATTTATTTTGTATACATATGTATTGTATATGTTATACCTTTATATTGCACCTTTCTATATAATTTAATTGTCAGTATTATTGTTGATAGTAATTTATTTGGTAAAAATCCTATCAAAGTAAAGTTTTACTTATGCTTGCTGTAGACGCTTTTATTCCGAAAGTGTCTGTCCCGGAAGTCCTTGACATAGCTAGCTGCAGATAGCACTTGTTTGGGATTCAACAGCCTAGAATTAAGTCTCAAATGACATAATTTACATTGCACCGTGCTTGACAGCTTCACGTTACTATTGGTTCCAGTCTCCGGCTCCAGTCTCATCCTTTTTTGCTTTTGACAGTTGTTCTTTGCGCCCAGTGTTTCGTGTCTTTCGTGTGTTGACTGGGAGGATGGTTTTGTCAACATCACAACAAGTCGCCCTGGCTTTTACGGGCGTACTTTTCACGTTTGTCGTCCTGCCGAGGTTGTTCGGCGTTGGCGGTGGGGCTGCGGTGAAGGAAACTAAATTCGACCAACGTTACAACAGGAGAGGTAGGACATATCTCTGTCATGTGTTATCACATAATGGTACCCGAGCGCCTGTTCTGTGCGTGGCCCCAAGCAATGTGTCATTTACCTCGAACTCATAGCCCCGTGTTACATTAACTATCACGAGGAATACGTGGTTGGTTTACCAAATAAAAAAATCCTTAAGGAGAACAACACAATCCAATTGCGGTCAGGATGGGCAAGATTGATATTTAATGCCCATTTTTAAAGGCACAGGCCAATCTAAAACGCGAGCATCACGGTACAGTTAAGATTCAGCATGATCAGAATCTAAGTTTAGGCTAATTGTATGAGGGTGATCTTTGCTGGTTCGGAATAACTACTTTGACGATTCAATCTCTTGTGTTTTACAATAAAAGGTCCATGTGGTCCTTTTGCATGCACAGTTTGGTTGAAAACATCTTTGCCATGAATATTATTGGAGTTGGGGTCTTTTCTTACTGCAAGAGACTTCTAATTCTGAGGAATTTATGCATATCTCTTCTGAGGACTATCCATAAGTCGTTGGTGATGTTTAGGTAAGGGGACAATGAGGGCTACACCATATGCATCATAGATTTGGGATCTGTTTAGGATCATTATCCTGTACAAAATACAACAAATATCATCTCAAGGCAACTCAAAGATACATTCAATCTCAAGCCATTTGCAATCCTATTCATTGTAAGCCAATCATAATCCAATAGAAAGTTGTATTTATTTTGGAATTTCTCTTTTAGGCAACTGCATATTTGAGAGGTCCCTGTCAGGCTCACATAAGCTTCTGAGCCGAAGTTTCTTGGCACACTTTACGCCTGTTAATACCAATCTATAGTGTTTTGAACACAGCCCATTTCCTGCTGAACATGTGTGGCTCTTTATAGTTTCAGTTTATGATCCTCTAATGGCTACTTCCAGCCTGCTAATACACTTAGCAAAGCTTGTGTCATGACACCAACCCATTAAGTTTAGTGGATCTTTAGTGCATCTTTCCTGTTATCATCACAAATCCTCCTGAGCTTTGCAGATTGTAAATGGGTAGCGATGGTGTTGTGTGTGGTGTTATGTCTCCTATCCTCTTTAGCCTATTTCATGATGTTGTAGGTCCAGGCCCGGGCGCAGCAAAAGGTCAGCCCATCAATGTGAACGCCCCCGGCTCGCATCAGACCCCTGAGAACATCCAGCAGATGAAGAAACGCATGGAACAGGAGCTGAAGAGTGACAAATACAAATCCAACAGCAACAAGGGCTATGTGTTCACCCTGATGCCTCTGTACGCCATCGGAGTGGGAGTGTTTGCAGCTTATAAGTTTTTGAAGGTTACCACATATACATGCAACATCAAGCTACTCGAACAAAATCTAGGTCTGACACTCTGCAAAAAAAAAAAAAATGTGTTGGTTTTATTTCTTTAATTTTGCAGATCAAGTCTTCAGATGACAAGGCACAAAAGGACAAATTTGCAAAAGGGGCCAAGAAATCTGCGGAGGCAGGTGTGTGTCAGATGCTTTGAGGCATGTATTTGCGTGTCTGGCATTTGCTGACAACTGTGAGTAATTCATATGTCGGCAATATATTGGTGTGTTTGCTTTTGTGCAGAGAACCAGTTAAACGAGTTAGAACAAAGGCTGGCACAGACAGAAAGGATGCTCAACTCCATCCTCACCCAGCTGGACCCACTTACTAATTGGTTAGTTGTTGACTCAAGTCAGTTTGCATGCAATGTGTTCCCCAGTCACCACAACTCCTATTCATACTTTGTGTGCACAGTTTTGGGTCTGAAACATGATCCTCAGCCGACTGTTTCTCTACAAACAGACACAATGTCACCGTCACGCTATTCTGATGCTTTGTTCCTGGTTCCTACTCTCGAAGGAAGGTTCGGTGGGTGCAGGGAGAGACGCTCAACAATTCTTTTTTACTCGGAAATGAGAAGGAACAGTGTAACATTTTGTTAATGCATTTATGAATTTTCTTGTTTTTTTTTCCTGTCCTTGTCTCTGCAGTGTAAAGTCAGTGGCCCAGGAGCAAAAGAACGAGATCATGTCCCAGCTCCAGACCATCCGGTACCTGATGAAGAAGAGAGGAATGGACTGTCCGCCCCTGAACGTCAATGGTGGGTTGATGGGACAGTCTGTTACTGTGGTCAGCTGATCCTGTTTGCTTCTCAAACTGGACTTTGGGACGCAGATTGTTACATGTCAGCTATCAAGTTGAACATGGGTTATCCAGGTCATCGCAGACCTTGAGTGCTGAAATTTGTATCACAGGCTGGAAAATAAGATGCTAATTCAGTCGGTCTTGATGCTACAGTCGTAGCTACATGTTTTGTCGGAATGAACCACAGTTTTTGACTTAAGCTCGAGCTGCTTTGACATGTTCCTCTGAATCTGTTTTGCATTTAATTTGACACATCTGAATATGGTTGAAGTCAGGTTTGCAAATCAATCGGGATACAAATTTACAGCTGTGTGCATTTCGGTGTGATAACCAGAGGCTGTTTGATTAAAACCACGTTGACGCAGAAACAACCACAGGAAAAAAGTGGGATATGTATGAAGAGAAAGAAAGCCTGAAATGTCAAACAAAAGGGAATATACTTATACAATAAAAAACTTGAGTAAAACAACTTCCATTCCAGGCTGTTATCATTAGAATTAAAACGTAATTTCCTGTCTTTCAGAGGCTTCATGTGAGCGTAACCTGGATGACCTCATTGAGTCCCTTGGCGCTAGTGACACTTTGGCAGCAGCGGACAAGCAGCCCTCTTCAGAGACGGCGAACGCAGCTGAAACAGTTTATGAAAGGCTTTCAGATGACGACGATGACGCTGCAACAGAAGGTGAAAAAATGAAGGAGCTCCGACCAGAAGAATCCGATGGGGAAGCCGCAGTAGAAGGAGAGGATGTAGAGGCAGATGACGAAGAAGAAGGGTTGGAGCATCCTGAGCTCATGGCGTCTTTAGAAGACTTGTGTAAGACAAACATTGAGGAAATTGGTGCAGAGGAGCCTGCAACCAGCCTCAGGCGGCGCAACAGGCCTGAATGACCTCACCGCAAGACTTCCTCACTGTACAGAAATGTGACAGATTATTATTATTTATTTTTTGAAAGGCTTCCATTCCATAAAGCGGTCTGCATATTCATTAAAAACATGTAATGCATTCATTGGGACAAGAAAGTCATCAAACAGGAAATACAATGGCTCTATTTTTGTGTTCCAGTCACAAAGACCAGCATGAGATGCACTAGGTCAGTGATGGCGATGGCAAAGTCCTTCACACAATTTTGCTAAGTCTACTGTGTAGAGAAAGGTTGTTGAAGTGGACGCCATTTAAATTTGACAGAAAGTCAGGTTTGTGGAAACGTGCAAACAGGTGACAGTGAAAATAACTAAACCAGTAAGACGATGCTCCACCTAAAGCCACCGCTAAATCACATCGGTGCACTCTACATACGAGGCCAAGACTTTACAATGACAGAGAAACCCAGTTGGTACCCTCGAGTAAGCACTTGGCGACAGTAGGGAGGAAAAACTCCCTTTTAACAGGAGGAAACCTCCAGCAGAACCAGAAACAGTTTTGATGTCGTTGACAAGAATACAGTTTTCTCTGATTGTCACGACAAAGTCCATCAATCCTACAACTTACTTAAAAGAAGATAATAATCTAACCATAGTCACTGTTTACAGCTAAAATCCTTCATGGGAATATGTATAGATTTATAAATATAATATAGCTTACATTTTGTTGTTACTTGGTGTTTTAGGCACACTGCCATACTGCAAAACTGGTTCTAAAGACACTGATATTTCTGTCAGTAGTTACTCCTCACTGGTCAGAATAGCCAGTCTTGTGCTGAACACAGACTGCAGAAAGAATCATTGTTTCGACATTTGAACACCAGCCCCCTTGTCTTCCGTATTGTCAAGTATCTTTTGCACATACAGAAAAAACAAAAGCAAAACGATCTGAGGTGGACAAACCAAATGGATGCTCCAAGTTGATCTAAATCCCAGTCGAGCGCCACTCGCTGAAAGTCTTTGTGTGGACATGAAAAATAGAGCCAACTCACTCCTCAGCTGTGGGGTCATTTCAAAACACTAACGTCCATCTTTAAAACTTTTACTGATTTTCTTGTCATTAGTTTCACTTTGCACCTGCTTGAATGCCGACTGCCGAGGCTCTAATGATCACAACACGATTTCTGCGACAGGACATAAGCTTGAGTAAACTGGGCTGCTACTGCATTTAAGGCCTGCACCATCATGTGCTTCCACCCACAGTTTGCTTTTGGAGTAGCAAGAATCCATCTGGCGTCAGGAAGGATTAGTCAGAGAAAATTGCCTCGATAGTTTCTTTAACTCTTACTATAACTCGATGCTGCTAGATGGTATTTAGACTGCAGAATATAATCATATGAAGGTGTGAGCTTGAGCTTGTGGCATGTTGTTTGTACATTAAAACATACATGTGCATGTTTTTCATTTTGTGTGTATGTGACTGCATGAAAATGACAATCATTCAACCCACCAGAAATGCACAATCTCACCTCTTATAATTTGTCCATTTAGACTGGTTTGTTAGATACTAACACTTACCGCTTCACCTTGTGTGCAGTTTAATCATTTTTGTCAAATGACGATTGTGTGAGGTCACTGTGAGGAGGCTTAAGGGTTCCACATTATCTGTGCTTGGATGACACTCATCAAACTACTGTGAATATATATATATATATACCACTGAATTTCCTAATGCATACAGTTGGAGGTACTGATTCAACAAGAATAAATATATTATTATATATTATTATAATATAAGAATATATTATAAATATATATTCAGTTACACTATGATTGCTACCTGAATAACAATAATTGTCGTCTGAAATAGCTGATTAAATAAAAAGTGCTGAAATATTGAGAAAATCACAGTAATTATAATATAAGCCCTTGTAACATAGAATTGATCCTGTAGTAATGTTGCATCAAAGCATTAATCCTTGTTACTGTGTTTTCCTCAAGTAATTAGCTTATTTGGGGTGAAAGGCTAGTTGTGTAGATGCATCATGATGTTTGTGTTGGCCTTACGTCGTCTCTTTCACCGTCCCCGAGTTGTGACACGTCACATTAACTTGGGAAACCACGAGTCTTTGCCTTATTTTGTTTAATCAATATTTTGTATCTCTTGTGTTTCTACGTGCATTGTTAACACATCTGTATCAAATGTGTGCTTCCCGTGGGAGCTGAGCAAATAAACTTGGCTTGCCTTAGTAGAAAATAAAACGAAAAAAAAATAAAAACGCTGATCTCTGTTACTTTTGACAATTTTTTAAAATTCGATTTGGATTTATTAAACCGATCAAATGCGTGGGATAATTTCTTAAAGATTGAGAAGAACTGTTTAAGCATTCAGTGATGATGAGTTTATTTAGTTATTGTAATTCGGTTATTGCTAAAAGGTTAAGTGATTGTTGTGTTAAATTGATATAGGAAGTTGAAACTAGGAGCAGTTCCCAGTAAGTTCATTTAAAAATTCTCCACTCATTCTATTAGGGATAGTGAAGGACCGGAAGCAGGCTAGCACCCGCTTCTTCTTCAGCCATGCCTTTGTGAAATATGCAACATAGAAATTTGTGTCGTATTGTTGAAAAATGCATGACCTCCATAGAAAATTGCCTTCTTGAAGGCAGCACATGTTGCTCTTAAGCCTCATTGAACTTCTCTGCATTTCGTTTTGCCGTAAATGAGCCTTGCCAAAAGCACTGATACAATCCCATACCATCACAGAGACTGACTTTTGGACTTTCGAATTTTGGACTTGCCAATATAAATCTGGATGGTCCTTTCTGTCTTTGGTCCAGAGCAGATTCCATCCATTTCTTTTCAAAAAACAATCTGGAATACTGATTGGTTTGCCCACATTACACTACATTGTTATGGTTTGTCCCAGATGGGAAGTTGATACAGCCTCTGGACAAGGCTAACACCTTCTTTCTCTAAATTTCTTGACTCTTTGTCGGTGATATGCTCTTTAGAGGTAGAATTACTCGAATCCTTCCCAATCTTTCTTTGACGAAAGTTGTTTGTTTTTAAATCTTCTGCCCATCTTTACAAATTCATAGAATTCCTCCCGTCCTTTTTTGGAGAGAAGAAGGAAAAATGCATGTATGAAATTAAGTTAATGAGTGGAAACATGAAATAGCCCATGTCTATACTGTCTGCAATAAATTAAAAGTCAAAGTAAATGTAAGAATCACTGGTTTCCAAACTGCTTCCAAGATGTATAAATTCTGTGCTTTTTGCGGTAATTTGTAAAATTTCTTTGATATATCATGAGGCCCAACAATGGAAACACGAGTTCCATTCAAATACATTCCAGTTGGCTTCATGGGCATCTTCAGCAGAATGTTATGGCCCATTCAGCTGTGAGGCCACCATTTCTCCATCCATCCATCCATCCATCCATCCATCCATCCATCCATCCATCCATCCATCCATCCATCCATCCATCCATCCAGTTTCTATACCTGGTCTGGAGCCTCTCCCACCTGCCTCATAGGGCAAGAGGCAAGAGGCAAGAGGCAAGGTACAACCTGGACAGGTGGCCAGTCAATCACAGGGCCACATAGAAACTAAACAGACACACAACCATCCACGCTCACACTCTCACTCACACATCTTCCAATAAAAGGTTTATTCAAAGTTGTATAATCCATTTATTATAACATACATTATTGTGTTATTATCTCTTCAGTCACCATGCTCCATTTCAAAGCTATGAAAACTTGTTCTTCACTATAAAGTCCGCTTGTAAAGTATTAAAGATGGAGGAAATGTCAATGACCATCTACAACCTGCAGATGGCGTTAAAGGTACACAGCAACAATAAGGAAACAAAACACAAAAAGTCAACTGACAACTGGCAGGCTAAGGCCTATCTCTGCAGGATACATCAGATTAATTAAGACTCAGTTTTCATTTACCTAATGTGGAAAATGGATCAAAAATAGATTAATTTAGGCATAGTGAAATGGAAAATGATAAAGAGTGAGCAACAAAGATCAAACTCTGATATAAGCTCCCTTTCATTTCAATCCTTGGGTACTACTGGAGACTTCTTTGACGCATCCTGGTGAAATAAACCTTCTCTTCTAATCATAGCTTATAATTAAACATATGGAGTTCATTAATGACTTCCTCTCATGTAGCACAGGAAAAAGATGCAGCGCAAATTAGCTTGGTTCTTTCAATTAGGAAAGCAACATTTAATCAGCTCACTTGTCTTCCATTGGGATTTCTGTCTAATTCCAACCAAAGGCCTGTGGTTAGTAGAATAATTATTCTTATTCTGTTCATCATAGTTATGAATTGATCTAAAGTCTTCACAACACAGCTTCCATAAGCTGCGGATTAGCTAATTCCCTGCACAGTTTAGTTCAGTGCCACACTGGTCTTCCAATCACACCATGAAATATTGTCAGTAGTGTTACAGCATTTACATTGTGTTTCTAAGTGTGAGGTGCATACTATTTCAAACTAGTTTCTCTACGAAACTCAATGAAAACAGTATATAAATTCAAATGTTTCGGGAATAAATCTTGTTTATTTGGAAGAGTTATCCAACATTTTTATTTGGGTGTTTAGTAAAAACTACTATTCGTATTTATTAAACCTTTTCTGTTTTATTCATAACTATGAGGTTAGGCTATATAACAGAAACACATCACCACAGTTACACAGCACCAAAAAGTGAGGCACTGTTTTTGATGAGACGTTCAACTATTTTTCTTAATGCATTTACAACCTTAATTTTAAAAGTTGCAATGCTAAGTCAAATGAAATTTTTAAAAACGTGTCTTAAACTTATTATTTATTTATTCACAATAGAACATAGAAACATAAAATGTAGAAACTTAGATTATCTTATTACATGAAAAATATGAGCTCATCTTGAATTTAATGGCAGCAACATGTCTCAAAAGTTGGGACAGGGTCAAGTTTACAACTGTGTAGAATCCTGTCTTTTAACAATCTAAACATCTGGGAATTGAGAAAACCAGGATTCTTGCAGCTCACCAGTCCGAGGTTTTCTTTATTGTATTTGGCATTTCATGATACACCAGCTATTTTCAAATGGACAAAGGTCTGGACTGCAGGCATGTCAGTCTAGCACCCGAACTCTTCTACAATCAAGCCATACCGTTGTAATAAATGCAGTATGTGGTGTAGCACCATTTTGTTGAAATATATAAAGCCTGTGTTTAAGACAGACAGTGAAGACAAATGGTTTATTTATTATAAAGAAACAAAGTTGCTACTGAGACAGGAATAATAAATTGCAAACAAAACTCAAGCAGAACAAAGGAAGAATGAACTGACTACTTACTGACCAACAGAGAAACCACAAGGAGGTTGGCAACAACAGCAACATACGACAACAATGATCTGGCAAATGACAGGGGTGACCAGAGAGCTATAGATATTGAGAGGGTAGGTGAGTTGAGTGTTGACAGGTGAGTGATTATTAGGAGACAGATGTGAAAGAGACCAAAGGGATAAGACCAAGGCAACTGAGGACATCTAGGGGTAAAGACAAGAAACAAGAACTGAAAACTAAAACAGAATACAAGTAACAAAGCTCAAACAAAATACCAACCAAGAACACAGAAGACTAACCAAGGCACCACAAAAAATTAAACCAGAGCAAAGACCAAGAAACCAAAAGAAAGAAAACCAAAAACACAAAAACAATGGACCAAGACACTTCCCTATGAAAGACATTTGGTCGGGAGCATATGTTGCTAATTCGTGTTTTTAATTAAATGCTGATTAAGGGTGTAAAGACAAAGGGCATTCAATATTGATTTTCCGCCATGTCCTTCGCGTGTCTCCAGATTCTTGGATTATGATGACGAAATGTGCTGTATATGATGGAAAATGTAAAGTCTTCCCCGATTTATGTTGAGGAATATAATTCTGAAATCACTCCACAATGTAGTTTTTTGCAGATTTCTAAACTGAAACTCTGCCTCTCTTAAGTGCTCTCTACATGCCCAACCATGTTACTGACCTGTTGCAAATTAAGCTAATTAATAGCTACATATTCATCCAGCTGCTTCCTTTTAGTACTGTTTGCTTTCATCAGCCTTTTCTTGCCCCCATGCCAACTTTTTTTAGACTTGTTTCTACCATAATCCAGATGAGCAAATGTTTTTCATGAATTAGTAAAATATTGAATTTTCAGCGTTTGATATTTTGTGTTCTTTTGTGAATGAAAATTGTATTTATAAGAGTGTTTTTATTTGCATTTTACAAAGCATCCCAGCTGTGGAGATAATGATGCATACATGAAATGATATGAACATTACACACGTTTATTTTCATGTAATTTTCTTTTCTGTTGGTTAAAATTGTCTTCAGTCTTTCTCAATAGGAGTTGATTAGTACTTCTCACAGCAGCAGAAATAAGATCTCAACTTCAGCAATTCAGTTTTTCCCATTATTTGAAGGGACATTTGAAATAACAGAGTTTTCATTTTGGATTTCAAACAAGGAAGTCTTTTTGGTCACTGCATGTCTTCAAAGTCAGCAGGATTGTTTTGTCAGTGCTTTGGGAGGGAGGGAGAGGTATTGTGCCTCATCAGATATAAAGACAGCGGAGCTGTACTGAAAGTTCAGACTGAAAGGGCAGAGAACTCTCCCTGTCTGTCTGACAAGACCGCTGCCTTTGTACTCCAGTGAAAGAAATACATTTCAAAAGCATCTATCATCATTCAATTGATTTCTCTGAAACTCAGACTGTGGTGATGGCATTTACTTTATGTTGAACTATGGAACATTGTTCAGTTCTTACATTCTTTCCTTTTGTTCTGTTGCCTCAGTGATTTTCATTCTTTTTTTTTTTTTTACATCAGTTCCAGCTTGATTAAATGACTTACATCTTTGAGCGTCACTTTTCCTATTCAGTATGAGTTAGATTAAGACAGAGGCACTGACCTTTGCTTTCCTTGAAAGTATGCACACCAGTAGTTATGTGCAAGTATTCTTGTACATTTGAATGATGTTCTTGGGTACCAGCCAAGGCTGTGTGTCTGGCCTCTACCTCCCTCTGGGACGGATCTTGGGAAAAATGGACTGGGAGAGAACCTTGGCCTTCCAATAGACTTTTTTTTTTCTTCTTTGCCCGCCAGTTCCCGATAAAGATCAGCAATCTGGCTGCTCTATTTTTAGTGAAGATACTTAAGGGATGGTGAAGGTTGGGGGATGTGGTGGGGTGTAGAGACTCCAGCTCTGGATGTTTGTAGGCAAGGACTGTCTTGATACACTATATTTCTCATCACCCCAAATTAAGAAATTAGAAGCTCTGCATCGCTTTAAATTGAAATGGTAAGCAGCACATCATGGAAAATTCTAATGTTATCACAGTTCATGTTCCCTGTGACCTAATTAGGCCTCTGTTGGTGATCAGTAGGGACTACAGTGGTATTGTCAGGCCTATAAAAACTGAAGTTTTTTCCAAGGATTTGGCTTTAACTGAACACTTTTAAATATCATTAGTTATTTTACAGTTGGCTGCTCTTTGTCTACTTGATATACAGTTGAGATCAAATGAGTGCATCCTCCTTGCTGTATCATATAAACAGAGGTAATGACAACAACAAAATCAAGTGATGATTTGGGAATGTACTCTTTGTCACATAAGTTTAATTCAATTTCTTGTGAGTAGATTTTGGTGTTTTAGAAAATAAAGCTGTAAAATTTCAACTCAGTCAAACCGTGTCATGTCAGCATGGGACTTGTTACTTACACTACTCACTACATCCAATTCAAGTCAGCATTTAGTTCAAGTCAACTGAATTAAACATTGTTGTATTTATATTTTTTATGGTCAGATGGTTTTTATAAAGTAAAGCTTTATCATGTAGCTTAAAGAAAAGCTTTATCATGTAGGTCTGAAAAATGTGCGGGTTTCTGCAGCTTGATGTCCGAAAAAATCTGTTGTTTTACACATGAATGCTGGAGATGTTCAGGAGGACAATGCATTGTCTCCCCCATTGATATTCCAGAGACTTTTGTGTTCTCACATGCCTCCACTCTGAAAGTTTCTCTCACTGACAACTTAAGTTGGTGATTTAACTATTGACTTTACAACTTTAATACTTTATCTAAAGATAATACATTGAAGCTGTGCAATACAATGAACTTATGCATTTTAATAGCAGAATTAAAACATTTGGCTGTAATTTTCCAACAGACATCTGTTGTCACTTGATTCTATATTGTAAACATCCATATCCTCGCAACAACTTTAAACACTTTAAGATCCTGTTTAATCTCTCCTCTTTAAATGATATCTGAAGAAATATTTCAACTGTTCATTTGACTTTGTAGGGCAACATTCTGACAATATGGCACCCCATACTAAATACCTGTTGAAAAATAGGTTTCACACTTTCCACTTCTTCACCCTACCCCACCTTTATTATGTTTTTTGTTTTTTTTTACTTGAGCTTTTTATCCCTTTCTCTCATCTTACAAATTTCCCTTTTTCAAAGTTCTTTTATCTCCATGTCAGAGACGGTTTAAAAAACCTATGAAGCTTCAGTCAGACTCTATGGTTTCAGTCTGGGAAGAGAAACTAGTTAGCTGGTAGCATTCAATCACAAGTGTGGAAAGTGCAACATGTCAAGCAGATTAAGTAGCATAATTGCAGTCAAGTTTGTAGTTCTAATATGGTTTGAGTTTTCTTCTGGCAGTAAAACACCAGCAGATTGTGAAGAACAAATACAAGAGCAAGCTTGCAACACGTACGGTGATATACTAAAAGAAAAAAAAAAGTTAATTGTGGCATAGTTTTTTTCATTAATTAGATTTGATCATATATATATATCAATTAATGTATTGGTTGTCAAAAGAAATTCATTGAATAAGTTAAAACAAAAGAAAATAATTAAGATATTTTATCATGTGGAACAAGGCAGATTAATTTTTGAATGTGATTTTTACAAATACATAAACCTGATTACTGCTCATTTGAATGTCTTTAGCTTTATTGGTCATTTTGCATCACTGTCATTTTTATGCAATTAACTCATGTTTAACTGACAAATGGACATCACATAGACTTTAAAGTATGTTTTATGTGAAAACTCTTAAATCCTTGTGGATGGAAATTTGTTATGTCATTAGAATTTAGAAAATTCCCAAAGCCATGTGGCGAAAAGTAGCAACGATAATGACACCAGCACTTTACTGAAAAGTTCAAATATTTGCAACTTAAAATCTGGCAGCAGCTTTAGATAAGTAGAGCACTCTGAAAAAGCATCTGTGGGCAGATGTTTTCTGTCAGCAGCCGCTAGAGTTCTTTACTCAGACAACTTGCCTAATTTGTAAGCGGCCCACCAGGAATTAGTCACTCCTACATATTTAAGCACTGGGTGACAGTGGAGAGGAAGAACTCCTTATGAACAGAGGGTGACTTCCAGCAGAACTAGACTCAAGAAGAGAGGCCATCTACCTGACCAGATTTGACAGACACAAACATAAAAACGATAGGCCAAGTATCTGTGCTATGGGAAAGAGAGGAAAAAACACGGGTTAATAATGCCAGTAATGGCATATTCAGTAAAATAACAAAGAGGAAGTAGAGCAGAGTAAAGTGCTCCGTGTAACATTTTCCCAGAAGTCTAGGCCTATAGCAGGATAACTAAAGGGATGACTCAGGTTATTCTGAACCAAAATTTTAAGTCTAATGCTAAAGATGGGGGATTATCAGCCTCCTGAACCCAAACTTGAAGCTAGTTTCACAGGAAAGGGGCCAAAACTGAATGCATTGTCTCCAATTTTACTTTTATACACTAAAGGAACTACAAGTAATGCTGGAGTCTGAGAACAAAGTACTCTGTTGGGAATATATGGTACAATGAGATCTTTAAGATACAATGAAGTCTGTCATTAAGGGCTTCCCATTAGGCACTAAATGTGAGCCCAACACATTCATACTCAGGTGGTCGCTAGGCAGGGCCCCCTCCTGGAGGCCGTTCTGCTTTGTTTGGGCTGCCCACACTGTGGGCTCTTCCCATCTGGGCCCTACACCAGAGGAACCACATGGGCCCTGTATTTTTCACGCTGGTAGTGGGACTCACAGTTGTTGCCTGTTTGCGCTCCACAAGAGCCCAAATAGGGTCATTATGTAGGGAGAGGATTTTGAAATGCTATTCTAGATGTTACCATGAGCTAAATACAGAGAAAATCTAATTGAAGAAATAGATCCCTTGCTATCCTACCACATGATACACGTGTATTTATATCCACTCTGATTTATTATAGAATTCCTGTATCTCACAAGCTGATCATTAACAAATGCGATCAGAGCAGAGACCACATCAATCAATAAGGCCAGTTCCTTATTGATTCATCGCATTTTTTTAATGTCAAAGATAGTCCTGAAACAGTTGCATTGAAAAAATATGCTAATGGTTAATTTGACATTTATATATTATTGCTTGTCTGTAAAAATGTAAATGAGATAAGCTAAAACAGGCATCAGGTGTACAATAATGTAACTTAGGTGTTCCCTTAGGTTAAACAATTAACTTATGTGCTGATGTGCAATCCAAACTGTGTCAATGCTGAGATTCAGCTTATCTGCCCACCACTCTCTGATCCTCATACAAATCTCCATAGAGTGCAACTGACAAGAAAGCAAATATGTCAGAAGTTGTGCACATACCTCCACAGAAGAAGGAGTCTGGCGTATCTGACGAAGGTCTGAGTCCATACTTGGATTTTCAGTTTCTTGTTGAATGCTGCTAAAGTGAGCGAAAGTCCTTCCTGCTGTAATTATCTTTAATCACAGGGGTTCGACACATTCATTTAACCTCCACTTAAAATCACTGTGGGAATACAGCTGTCGCTATAAATGGAACACTCCTGAGTGTCTGCCAGTTGAAACTGTTAATACATGGAACAAATCCATTACTGTATTGAGATTGTGATTAATTTCCTTCCACCTGTTAAGACCCTGTTCATTTAGTTTAAAATGATGCCAAGCAATTTTGTCACTTGACTGAACATAAAATGATCATCAAAAAAATCATGCAATTTTGTATCTTTAAACTCAGACTTTAAAAGAAGGAAGATTTTCAGCACATTTAATAAAGACAAGCAATGAAAAATTAGGTCACTCAGAGGTTGCAGATTTACAAACTGGCCTTGCATCAGGGAATAATGATGCATGTAATTATGAGAAAAATCAACTGCTGGGGCTCCTTGTTGATTGAGCAGAGCTAGACTCCCTAAAGATGTCCCTCTTCTGTCCTCTTTCACTGTGGTGACTGTCAGATGAAGGTCCTTCTGGTTGACAGTTACTTCCTCGCTCTTAACAGCAAATAATGCTAGCTGACGACTCTTGAATGAGTATCAGTGCTAGCTTGGAGTCACAATGCTTAGCTGTCTCATAGTTGTACATTACCTGAATATTATAAGTTTTAATTGATGAATGATAAAAATGGTGAATACGTTCAACTGAAAGAGAGGAGGGGACAGAGTTCACATAGAAAAGAAACAGACAAACAAAGATTTCCAACAAGCATATGTGATTTTAGGAAGCATAAAGGGTGAATTGTTTTGCAGTCAAAGAAACAAAGCACTCTAACACGAACAAGAGTCTGGACTGAAACAGAGTTGACAATATGAAAATACTGATCATGAAACCACATCAAAGTCTGCCACACACCCATCCATACAGCGTGTATGTGCCACGCTGACAGCTACAACAGCATGCCAATCAAACTTTTGTAATATAGCCATTTTGTGCTGCACTGTAATAGGCAGCAGTGAATGTCAGTCAGCCTACTGACAACAATACCCAACATCACTGGAAAAATCAAGACAACCGAATGAGGAACTGTTATTTTTCAAGCTGTTGAATAGGAAGAGGTCTGCTGAATTTAAGAGGGCCATAACCTCTCTCCAGGCTAAATGTGGTTAAAAGAAAGGCTTCGTAATTATTGTATGTCTGAGAATTTCTTAAGCATAGAATTGCAGACAAATGACACAATGTTCCATAAATTCTATTCTAGTGAGGTAAAGTCTTGAGAATGATATCTGCTCCATTGTGGAAATGCTCATAATAGTCATATTCCCTTCCTTTCCCACTTGTAGGGGTGGTAATATACAAGATGCCTTAATGAATCCTATTTTAGTGAATAAACAAACGACTTGTGTGGTTGTATTGATTGGAGTACTTGTTAGAACTAAAGATAATTGGGTGTTCAACTGACATCAGAATGAAATGATAGCGCAGCACTTGTGTCTTGAACAAGAGATAGAGCAGACTCTACGTCTTTTGGGAGCTTAGGTTATTCAGTGTCTGGACCAAGATGTTGCATAACTTCAATAAGTCAGTGAGTGCAATATGCTTTACAGCCACCTGCTGAGGCAGCAGCATCAGACCCAGTGACCCAAAGAATCTTAACAAACTGATAAAGAAGGCTGGCTCTGTGGACTGCTCTGGAGTCCCTTGAGATGATTGTGAATAGAAGAATGCTGCATAAGCTGCACAACATAATGGAAAACACTGCCCATCCTCAGTGCAACATGGTGATAAAATGACAGTGTCAGATGCTTCCTTAGCTTCGCTGCAACAAAAACAGGTACAAGAGGACATTCCTGCCTACAGCAATTAATTGAATGACTCTCTATAATAACTATTTGTCTATTTATCCTTCCAATCATTCATTGTACTACATCAGATTCATTTCTGACCTTATTCAACTTTGCAATTCAGGCACAGACCATGTTTAGTTGACGTTCAGAGAAGACTTTTTAAATCTAGAAGTTTGAGTCAGACAGGGTCAAACCTGCTGCTACTATCCAACTACTGTTGTCAGAGGCAAAGCACACTCTCTAATGTCACTTATTGGGGTGTGGCTGGAGGTCACACTGGTTACAACATCTGCAGGACAATGCTGCATCATCTCCTCTGACTCAGGAGCTGAGGTAAGGAAAAGGTTGCAAAATCCACAGGGAATTAAATCACAAAGTCTTGACTTAACAGAAAATGGATCATTTCTTAACCTTTTCCAGCATAAACTAAACATTGACTCAGCATCTCCCAAATCAGCTTGGACTGAGGTGTTGAAGTCCTACAATGTGTACATTTTTTGTGAATATGCTGCCCCTGAACATTATCCATAGAGAATCAATATAGTATGTATTATAGTTGAAAAGACATCACATGTGAAGTAGGACAGCAGTTGGTCAGCTTATATGCATATCATCTACAAATTTATCTATAACAGTAGCTAGAAACATATAGTCGTGATAGAGTAGTCTATAGTTTCATTTATGAGTGTAAATAATGCAACACAAGAATCTAACCTTAACAAAAAGAGATTATTCCTGCATTATTGCTACTTTATTAAAGTATCAGGCAAATACAGGCACACGTAACCACTTTGTGTTAGGAATAATGATTTCTCGTTCAGGGTCACTTCGGCAGCGATGCCAGAATGTGATATAGAAGATTAATATAACCAAAAAAAACAAAAATAAACTTAGGCTATGTTTGTAGAAGAAATTGCGCAAAAAAATGCTTGAAGGTTACAAAGCAGTGATGTTCTCTCATCCTGTGACAATGCGGGGGAAACTTACTTTTGTTTGAAACATCTTACAAACAGGAATAGTTTAATGTCATCATCCTGTAATAATCACAACACTCAGGTCCACTTCAAGAAAAAAAAAAAGAAAAACCTGTTGAAGGTTTGAGTGGTCTGTTACAGCTTTTCATCTTTTACTCTACTGATTAAAACGAAACAAGTCCCTCTCTCGGGGTGGAAATTTCCTATTTACGTTATTTTGCTGAAGCAAAACCAAAATCAAATTCCCTGAAGCTGGCCTTTGATTTTTCGCAGCAAACAACGAGACAACTGCGTGGAGTTTTGCTAAAGAAGATGTAAGTGATGGGTTACTTTTCTGTTTCACTGCAATGATAAAGGCATTACTTTTAGAGAGGATTCTTAAGAAATGCGTTACACATTTTTAAGTAACGTGTCCGACGCTGACGAGCGGTCGTGCGTCTTGGAGAGGGCAGGGACGCGGGAGACGCGCAAGCAGCAGCTCAGTCTGTTTGGTGCCACCAGTTGAGATCATTCAACACTCCACGGCAGCACCGACCGTCGGAGCGGAGTGTGGAATACAAATTGACGACCTTAATCTCTCTGGAATTTTCCCAAACAAGTATGGGCATCATTCTCGGCCCTCAAAACAGCCACGGAAGCGACGAATGAATGCGAGCGGAGATGCTGCGCACCACGACCAAAATCGTGGAGCCTTTTTGAAAAGGACTGTGGGTGTGTGCGCGTCGGGCTCGCCGTTACCTCAGGACTGCACTCACCAACTTCCCCCGCTTTCCATCAAGTCATGTCTGATACAGAGCGATGGGCAAGTTTGACGATAACGAGAGGATAATCCTCAACGTCGGGGGCACCAGGCACGAAACCTACAAAACCACCCTGAAGACCCTTCCGGGGACGCGACTGGCCCTGCTCGCCTCAGACTCGGACATAGACTCCGTGCTGGATCAGCTGCAACAAGTCCCCGGCTTCATCGAGTACAACGCGCGGACAAACGAGTACTTCTTCGACCGCCACCCGGGTGTCTTCGCCTACGTACTCAACTACTATCGTACCGGGAAGCTCCACTGCCCGGCGGATGTGTGCGGACCGCTCTTCGAGGAAGAGCTTTCCTTCTGGGGCATCGATGAGACGGACGTGGAGCCCTGCTGTTGGATGACATATCGGCAGCACCGGGACGCGGAGGAGGCTCTGGACGTGTTTGAACTCAACGTGGACAATGGGGATGAGGACGACGAGATAGGAAAAAGGCTCGGCATTGAGGATGTGGCTGCCGACGGGAATGTCAGCATGTGGAGGAAGTGGCAGCCGGTGATCTGGAATCTATTCGAAGATCCCTACTCCTCCAGGGCAGCGCGGGTAAGGGCGCACCGCTGCATCTGGGGCTCTTCAATACTTAAAACACACTAACCCCCACTTGTTACCTCACTTTTATTCACAGAAACACATAACAGCTCACATTAAAACAATTCCTAGAAGTTTCCTTAAAGTTTCTGTCCAGTCTATTACTATAGTTTTAATAGTAAAGACGGTTATATTGTGGTCTTGTTTCATTCAACAACTTCATTTTCTGATTTTGGAGCCTGATTTCAGAACAGATTTCATCAACTCACTTCAAAATGAGCAGATTTTGCACCGATAAAAAAAAAACAAGATCCAACACTGCCAGGATATAAGGGGTATTTATAGAGGACTATGGAATGTGTGTCAAACACATAAAGCCTGCATGATGTTGATCAATTGAGCATATATTTTTTATATCTCTGTCACTTATGGCTCTCGAGAAATTCTGTCCGGAGGGTCACAGCTCAATGAAATGTCATGTCAGCAGCGACACTGTTGTAAAAACCCATTTAGATTTCAGCGTTTCATACTCAGCATCCCATTTAGATGTAGAATGATAACAAAATAAATGTGTGGGACTTTTCTAAAACAAGAACAGTACCTCATGCTGGGAATAGAGGAGGTGTAAACTTACAGGCTACAGTTGGCATCTTTGTCTTTCCCTTTTTTTCATTTTTTTTTCATTTTTAACCACTGAGCTGGTTTGAGTGCAGTTCAACAAAGAATGCATGCTTAGATTTAACAATCTAGTCGGCAAGTAGGTATTGTCTATATATTTGATTAAAGATGCAAGAATATAAAACCACACAGACACAAGTTATTCTATCATTCCATACCGTTGCAGCATTAATCATTACATGAACAACAGTTTCGGAATAGTTCACACTTTCCTACCCCTACCATCAGTGATGAACAGGGGCTCTGCTAAGCTCGCCTGGGCTGCAGGTGAATTTTGGGTAATGGACAGCAAGTCATTCCTTATTGGCACACAGGAGTCATTGACTGCCAGCAAAGACGTCATCTTGTTTAAATGGAAATGAAAGCGAAAAAAAAAGAGAAGAAAATACACAAAAGCATTCATGATGTCACATGCAACATGTCAGCTTTGACTGATGGTTGAGGCTTTTCATTCAACACAGTCAGACAGGATAAAACCTGCTGCTGCTGTCTAATCTCTGCTGTCAGAGGCAAACACCTGCTGTGACATCACTGTGCAGGGTGTGACTGGAGGTCACATTGCCTAAGAGTTTCAACCCCTGCAGGACAATGCTGTAGCAGCTGTTTCGATTCATGGTTATGTGTGAATTTCTACATTAAAGGCTCAGAAAAGCAGTGTATCAGTTACAAATTTCAACTCAAATATCTGGTGGCTTTTGTAGAACTTTGCATTCGATTGATTCAGTTGCATGTTTTCCTAGATCAGTTTTAACATTTCCCGACTCCAGACAAATTAATTCATATGCAAAATTGTCTATTCATTAGAAGTTAAATAAAATTTTCTGCGTAGTCTTGCACTTTTAACCGTCTGTATCTTATAGCCACTGGTTGTTTAGTCATGATATATATGTATATATATTCGAAAAATTTAATTATATCCATGTCCCTCAAAACATGGAGGATTTTTCTATATTGCCCCAAAGGTTTGTCTTCTTTTTACAGCAGTCTTCTTGTTTTGCAATGAACTCAGCCAGAGCCAGTGTTGCCAGAGCTTATGACAGAAGCAAGCAACCTGATCCATGAAATCAAGCCCAGTGCAAACAACAGTGTTCTTACAAAACAAGCCCAAAATCGCTCACAGAACATAGGGTTTAAAATATCTACATAATGCGAAAACTTCAACATACTCTATATTGCTTTATTAGATTATTGCTTATGCTGAATATGACCTCATACCTGCAGTAAAAAGCAAACAGAAGTATCAGAGATGTATGGGTATTAGAGATGTATGGGTTGGGGCTGAAGGGCTAGCAGCTGCTCAAACTAGGAAAAGGTAAAGAGAAACCCTCCAAACATCATAAACTTGTAGTGGTTAATCTGAATGCTATATCGTAGATTTTTCATGCAATTCACATTAGCATACAATGGTTGTTGTCTTTGGCACTATATTCTTTTCAATGAAAATACTTCCATATTGCGCCAGTACTGCGCAGCCACTGCACAAGCAGTGACTGACTGATGGCTGTGCACGAGTGACGCAACACAGGCGCTCTTCTGCTGTGGAAATATAGTGCAAATGTAGATGTGTCTAGGACATAAATCAAATGGCGTAAAACTCTACCTAAATCTATCTAAGTTGTTTTAAAGGGTGACATGTAGCTCTCCTCCTGTCCCTGCTTTGAGTAGCTACTAGCTTGGTTAGCTCATCAGCCCCCAGCTTGATTTTCCAAACTGAGAGCACTCTGACCATTGACTCCTGCAGATATGCAATTATTACTAAGAAGTTCTTCACTTTGAGAACTTCACTTAGGAAAAAGGTATATATTAGTATTAAATATATAAACTTGTAGCTCATTTATCTGTTTAATTTTCATGAATAATTAAACTACTTTGTGGAGATTGTTTATATGCTACTGCAGAGGCTGTTGAATGGATCCACAAACAACTCTGGATACATACACAGAACTTCAAAATGTTTTTTGCCATGTGCAATCAAATGGTCACATTTTGCTTTTTTTGCTTTATTTTAATATTAGACTATTATGTAGAACACCTGCTACACTTGCATGAATTATTCATGCATTTATCACAGTGCACCTCTGTCACAACACCACACATAGATTAGGGTTATTGTCATGCATATTCTCTTTGTTTGTCCTGCATTAGTTTTATATTCATTGATTGAAATCTCCCGTGCCAATATTTTTAGCTCTCCTAATTGTAATGAATACTAGACCTTTCTTCAAATATTGAGTAGCTAAAAACAGAGCAGCAGAGTCAGCTTTGGTTTCATGCACTGTGATTACATCATTCCTCCTCCTCACTGTCTACAGGTGGTGGAATGAAAAGGACTATGAGGTTGATGTTTAAACAAAGAAAGCAGTGTTGTAGGTTTACATAACACCTCACCAGATAAGGGGAGATGCACAGACATACATTATTAAATATATACTTTTTATCCTTTGAGGATGGGAATTTTTCATGTTAATCAATGTGACAAGCCCTGGCTACTTAATGTGTATTTGTCTCACAGTTCAAACTCATAATTTTCGTGACCCCCAGTTTCTTAGATTGGACTGTGACTTCAATCGGAAATCAATATGTGTTTCCTTTCTTGCCCAATTCCAGAGTCTGATTCCCAGCTACATTTTTGATCAAATTGGAGGTGTTTGGCTGTGTGGGTTTTTTTCCACTCCCTCCTCAAACTTTTGTTAACGTCAAAAGGAATACTATAATATGAAATATATGATAAACGAAATATGTAACATTTTAGCAATTACGAGAGTGTAAGACTTGAACTTGATTTTACACCTAGATATCAATCCCAAACCCATTGAAAAAAATTAAGTAACATTACATAACAGGCATGTGAATGACTAAGTCAGAATTCTGTCATTCTGCTGCTCTTTCTCCTCATCTATGAGACCTCATTGGTACTTTCTTGGAAGTGTTTCTTGGCAACTACTCTAATGACAGACAAACTAGTAGGGATGTAACAGGCGTACATATTGAGTTGGTTTCAGCAATCCTTTATGGGCAGTAAGGAGTTGATGCAGCTGAATGCTTGTTTACGACATGTGTATGTTTTCTGTCAATAGAGAATCACATTCCCTGATTTGTACAAGAGAAATGCTTTGTGTTTGAGTTGGGCAAAAAGACTGAAGGCAGAGTGTTTGTTTGTCTGAAAGAATACCCCCAGGGCACTAATCTGCTCCCTGACAAGGTGTTTTGGGAGGGCAATGCGAAATTAACCGCCATGGAAAGTGATGGTGTGTCTTCAGCCAGTTCCCCCTTCAACCCAACACCACAGAGACTGCTGCAATAACACTTAAATGCTGTTTAACAGCTGAAGAAATATTTATCATGAAGCTGTGGTAGTGAATAAAAAGGTGGATTTAGCGTTATATGACAGTTATCATTGTGTTTTCAGTAAGCATTAAAAAAAGGCCTGAATCTCTGGCCCTGTTCAGACCTGGTGGTAATGGGTTCTGGGTGATTAGATCACAAGTGGATAAGTTTTAGTTTTTAACTTTTGTTTGTTCGCAACTGGTAATAATTTATGCTCTCGGTTCATCTTTAGGCAACACCTCTGATCGTATCTGATTTTCCTGTTCTGTTCTTAAATCAGCGCATGCATAGTTTCCATCTTTAAAATGCAAATACACTGTTATTTTTACCCCGCAGAAGGCAGCAATTTTCCATTCTGCCAGAGGGAAGAAGAAGAAAACACTTTCTGTGCACATGTAGTCGTTAGAGATAAGGAAATGAAAGCAAAACAGATTTGTTCAATACTTTGTTGTGTTTCCAATTAAATCAATTGTGATGGCTAATGGTGATGATATTGTACATGTTCATATAGAAGGGACAAGATTTAGTCCTTATTTATTGCAAAAAACGGATGTAATTTCTATATTTGTTTTATAAGACACTAACACTGTCACGATAATTGGCCTAAATGTATATCCTAAAGCCAAAGAAGTCATCACTTTTAGGTATTCACTTGAACTTCAATGCAAAAGATGAAATAGGTGGATTCAGACAGGTGATATTTCAGTTCATGGTTGCCTAATCCACTAGGCAGAGTGGAATGCGTCAGTTACCCAGATCATAACACGACCTCAGTCCTCTGTGTCATTGTCTCATTTGTTTAAGGGATCATATCACAGTCAATTTGACAATTTTTCTTTTACAATGGTGTCATTAACAACATGACAAGTGATGTCAGAGAACACCTCAGAGTTGGATGAGCTGTATTTAGCCTTTCATGAGTTTGTCTCTCCAGGTAAGCTGAAATCCCCAAAGTGTAATGTTTTTTTTTCTCAACCAATTCGTTCACAAGTGTTCATGTGCCAGCAGTCAGCAGTAGCAGGCGTGTTTCTCCTGGCTCCCCACGCTGTTTCTATTGTTGTAGCCATCCTGTTCTCTCCTCTCGTTCTAAGTGCTGCCTCTTTAATTTTAAGCGTGGATGTCAGTATGTTCACTGGTCTGTGTGAAAAAAGTGAGAATTTCAGAGTGACCGTTTATAAAAAGGTAAAACCAACATGTATGGTTACTTTCTTTTTCTGTCTATGTGTATATAAATACATATATATATATGTTATTCTACATTTTAATCTGTTTGTTTGTCCCTCTCATATCTCTGTAGTTGGCCATTGCTGGATTGGGATGGTAACAAAAAAAAGAAACAAAAGAAAATACCCACCTTTTTCATTTCTCATGTCTGCACTCTGAAGCAGAGGTTGAACTGATGCCTGACATTGTAGCCCCCCACCCTCCCACTTCTCAACATACATACACAATTCACCCTCACCCACCCACACCTCCTCCCTACCCCACACATGATCCCATGATCCCATCTGAGACTGCAGCTTGCTTTATGCCACTTAAGAGGTGAAAAACTCAAACCGTCTGGGTGCTGCCTGCCGCATGCCTGAAGATACCAAATCCAGGCCGCACGCTCAGCCTGCCTGTTGTCATAGCAACATCATCACTCATCACCACGGCCTGTTTTCATTGAGATCTGGCCAGTCTGGAAAACTGATTTCAGAAACCTGCTCGACCGCGAACCCTTATTGCTTAGTAACCTCTTGTGTGCTAGCTTGTTAGTTCTGAGGCAGTGATGCAAAAAAAAAGGGTGTTGAAGTGTCACTAACACAACTGATCCATGCGTGCATGTCTCTTTAACTGCTTACTTATTGCTGTCAGAAGGTTTACATGGTTATTGTGCTTTAGCATTTTCACTTTTTGACCCTGTCTACCTCAAGCTACAGGTGTACCAGCTTAGAGTGCCGCATCAAAAAGCCCACTTAAGTGTTTTGTGCAGCATTTTAGGAGGACAGGAAACGTGGCTGATCTGCTGCAAACAGACGGCAAGGCCTTGCTGAGTAAATAAAGTCTGATGTGTAAACAGTAGCAAACCTGACACTGAGTAGGAGAGCAGGGCAAATGGCTGCCCGAGCGTGGGCGTTGACAGCACACTGCTGGGCTTGTTTGTAACCACCGCCAGTCACGTTAATTTGACATGCCAATCATCATCTTCTGCTGCTTTGATTGACCATAATAACTCAGAGTACTGCAACTGAGGTTAGTATGAGTAAGACATTAACAGAACCGAAGATGTAAATGTGAAAGGTATAATGTGAGATGTCTGCTTCTTTACACATTTGATGGTGTATTGGTTGCTAAGCGCTAATGACTGTAGTGCTCACGCTCTGCAGTTTGTGCTTATTAACTCCCTGTGTGGTATCTGTGACACCTTAAGTGACAGTGTACTGTTTTGTGCATGGATAGTTTTGTAACTGACTACTAAAAAATCTGCAATCTACAAAAAAATCTACAAATCTACAGTCTCACCTGCACATGTATGAATAGATGGATTCTGATTAATTCTGACTGGCAAGCTGAAGCGAAGAGCTACTTAGAATGGGCCCACTGAGGAGCAAAGTTTTTACCATCTAAAACAACTTTTCCATTTGACAGTTATTTATTTTGTCACTGATTTTTTTTCTAGCAAAGAACATTCGTGTGCCAACATGTGCTACAAAAGACTTGGAGAGTTTAAGTGCAGAGTGATTTTGGTTGAAATGAGCCTTAAAAGATGGATATTGGTAACATCAGCCAGCTCTATCTATCTAATAAAAAGGAAAGTTTTAAGCCTAATCTTAGAAATAGAGTTTCTGCCTCCCAGAACCCCAACTGAGAGATGGTCCCAAAGGAGAGGAGTCAGATGAATGAAGGCGCTTCATCCCTTTCTACCTTTAGTAGGTGTAGGAACTTAGTAAATGTGCACCCTGAGAAATGAGGCAGTCCAAGAGAATTGTCCTGGTAAAAAAATAACAAAACTTCCTTAGCTTCATTACAGTAATAATGAAGGCCTAGCTACTGCCCTTCATTTAAAGGGGAACTCCGGTATTTTTATACCTAGACCTTATTTCTGGCATGAAATACTTTTATCTACTCACCAAGAACAGTTTGGCGAAAGTCGGCGTCCTTCGGAAGCTATTTAGATAACTCGCGATCGGCATATATCCATATAACGGAGTGAACAGGGCAGGGACGATGCAGCCTCTAAATAAGGCACTATCTGTCTTTATTTCACCAATACTTTAAGACGAATGAATGAACAAACGCGTACTATAGCTCTGTTAGCTCATAGGTGCTGTTATGCGGCTTCTTGCAGCTATTAGGAGAGCTAACGGAGGGATTTCTACACAGGCACTCTACTGGGACGACTTCATCCACTTAGAGCACAGTTTATTTACTCCTTTCTCTGTAACAGTCGGCTAACTTCACACGGAGTTTGCTACTGCTAGTTTTGTGCAACATGGAAGGATATATATAAAATTTTGACGATGTGAACGACGACTTTGAGTAAGATTGGATGTTCTTACTGGAGTGAATGAGCTATGCTGCAGCCATGTGTCGATGAAGTGGTCCTGGTAGAGGTGTGTGTAGAATTCCCTCCGTTAGCTCTCCTATAGCTGCAAGTAGTCACATAACAGTAGCTTTTTTTTTCTTCGTGTTTGGGGTCAAAACAGTAGTTTTAAAAGAAGAAAATTAAACTTATATCATGAGGTGAAGTCTAACTTAATTGGCGCCATTTTTCTTCATAGAAAAATATAGCTGAGTATCATTTGTATAGCAATGGAAAGGGCAGTGATTCCTGATAATACTGCCTAAGGAAAGCATGTACTGTAGAAACTGAAAAATGTTGGCTCGAGGACAGAACCTTCTGGAACCCTATGGCTATTGGACTCCAGCAAAGTTGTGCGGCATGTTTGTATGTCCCCTCTGTGCTGATGTCCGACCACCTGTCATAACTTTCCTCAGCCACATAGGGGCAGTATTAAAAAGATATGAGTCAACTTGAAATGTAGCATTCTCTTGTGTCCTTGCTGTTGTTGGTTTTTTTTTTGCCCTGGGATTCAGTTTTATCTGCAGTCTCAAATATTTGTCTGTTTTTCGCATTTATAGCTTTTCTAGGTGAGTTCGATGAGGTCTTTTCCTTTCTGTTTCATTCAACCTTTCAACCGTATAAGTATAGTCATCGCCAAGAGCAATGCACTGTTTTGGAGGTATCCAGCCAAACAGTCTGTCTTGGTTAAATGTCCACAATCCCTAATTCTTTTTGAGGTAAGCGCAATGTTGATGGATATGTACATGTTACCATGAATCCTGCTTAACTCAATGTAAATCTGATAGATATGACATATTAGCTCAGTGCATTCATTTTAAATCCAGTGGCGAGTTCCAGTCTTTAGGACGATGCTCTTAGATATTAGTTAGGTTATAGAATCTATTTTTATATGTGCCTTAATGGGTTAGAGCATACAGTCTAAGAAATGTAACTTTAGCTTTAAGGAAGCAGCCATTTAAAAGAAGAATATCTCTATATAGTTTTATAGGCTAGTTTTCACAAAATTCAACTTAAGTATTGCTAGCTTGTTTCCACATCTGATTTACTTGTGTTTATCATAAGTTAAGTTAAGACTTTATTGTCATGTAGATACATGAAATACACAAAATTACTACTCCACATTACTCCAAGGTAGCTTCAGCACTTGGCTGTGTTGGTATCAGGGTTGCAGATTATAGATTACATAAATGCAAACTCATATACAGGACTCAGGATTTTAAGATAAAACACAACATTGAAATCCTAACAGCACAGTCAGTACTTGATGTTAAAAAAAAAAAAAAAAAAACAGGAACCTATTGAAATCCAAAAGACAAGGTCAAACAAACAAACAAACACAGAGCATAGCAAAAATTCATGAACCGTGGTTTTCAGGCCTTACAAAAATGACTTATTGTGCTAAGTCCTCTGCTAGAAACATTTTCTGAAAATTGGAAAAAATGCAGTAATACGGCTACCATGTTCGAATTGGTTAAACAAATGATTTAAGCTGATATGTATGCACACAAGTACAACAATGTAGTTGCCATCCTCCACCACCTAAAATTATATGGTGCAGAAACGTGTCACTGTGCATACAAAAGAAGAGACATTGAAAGGGCTGTTGGATAGTTAATGCAGGAGACTTGTTTAGCATGCATAATTGGACCCCTTACCTCACAGTTCAGCTGCTCGCTCTAAACAGCATCCCATCAGGCCTTGATCTTTCCATCTGGGTGTTGTTTTTTTTATGTATTGCACACAAAGTTGTACTTTTTCAACAGAGATGACACACATGCCCACTCTCTCTCTCTCATGTGAATAGATATTTAAATTATTGCACAGCAGCTTGAAGTGCCAGATTTGGCATACATGATGACAGTGTCACTCCGAGGCTCTAAAACAGGTCTCCACGACTGATTTCCTTCCCTCTGTGAGATCTTCGTAATATCTCTAGAATAGTCAAAACAATAACAGTGGGTGTTTTATCATATTTGCTTGGCTTCATTTATATAATATAATATCATTTCTCAAATGTTTATTTGGTCTTCAGTTTGCCTTTTGTCTGTCAACTATAAATAGGGATTTGTTTGCTTTTTTCTGAGCTGATGAAAGAATACCTTGGAAAAATATGAAGCATTGTGGGTAATAATTGCTATGGAGATTTCTTTGCCCATAATGAAATAGCTGCCATGAAGAAAAACAGTTTGTCTCTGCTGTCTGAAAGTTTTTTTTCCCCTTGGACTGAATTTTGACAGCAGCTAGCATGATATGCATTTGATCTTAAAAGAAGCATCTTGCAGCATGAAACAAAAATGCATGTTTGACCTTCCTGGCCATTAACTGTCTTCCTATAACAGTGAATTTGGGCTTCCCTTGGGTGTAAGCTTGAAAAATAGATAAATGAATGAATTACGCCACATCTGTTAGTCTTCTAATCATTTTAAAACGCTATGTGTTGTGTTCATGTAGTAGAGGGGATAAAGTAGAATTAGCAAGCCTTGTTCTTTGATTGGGTGTTGTATTTCTAGCTTGGCAACAACTGAGCTGATGACACAATTTTGGTGTCAGCAGGTAAGACAGGTGAGATCCCTCTGTAGACAACACAAATGGAAGCTCACAGCTAATAAATCAATGTCCGATCCAGATCCTCTCCTTCACAGTCCAGGATTAAACCATCTGTTGTTAACAAGCACTTGCAGTCCCAGCTCCTTTGCTCTTACACCTCTGTCTGTAGTCTCTGTCAGTCTGTACAGTCTGACAGTCATATAGAAGAGCATCGGAGTCTTGAATATGTGACTGCTGCCAGTGAAACACATAATGGTTTGACTTTGCTATTTCTTGATCCTTGTTTTGCTCCTGCCCAACTTCTGTAGAATTGGAGTCTTATTGCCGACTTTGGTTGGGTTTTCTACAGTTCGATCAGCTGCTCCCATGTGAAAACTGAAACAGTTTTTCATCATGTCAGATGTTAAAAAGTGCACAACACAAATTCATTCCAGCAGCACAGCATCCAAATATCATAGTAAAAGAGAAAAACTCAATAGAAAATCACAAAACTTTTCTTTTCTTTTCTTTTCTACCATGTATAAACATTATTATTCACCACAACTAAAGTGGACATGATAAGACCTAAAATGTTGATTTCCTATACAATGGTATTGCTCTGGAATGTTTTGAAGATGCTGTAGTTGTCCATAATGCCATATTCTGTCAGAAAGCAACTGAAGAGTGCTCTTAAAAGCTGAACAGACCACTTTCAAGCGACAGTAAGTATTGAAGTGACTCTTTGCCACTGCTTGCATAACCTCATATTTGGTAAGATGGTACCTACCGTATAGAGCCTTCCAGACTTCACAAGCAAACATCTGGGCACATTTTCAGAGATGATGTTTATGCTCAACAACATCTTTTTTATATGCCAACCGTCACATTTACAGCAGAGGATGGTGAACAGGCTCTACTCATCATTGTCTGCTAAAAAAAAGAGGTTTCTTGATAATCTTGGCATAAACTGTGCTTCAAGGGTCCAGGCTGAAAACTAAAAATATCTCAAGAGTGAGGAGATGACAGGGTGTGATGTGTGCAAAAAGAGATGTTATCTCATTGCAATATTGCAGGCTGACCTTCTTTGACAGCTTTGTTTGTCACTGGAGCAGTTAGATATGTTGTTTATATCTGTTCCTACAAAGTGATGGTAATGAAGTGGATGGCACTTATACTTGGTTACTTTGTATGATGCTAATTGGATGCCTGGTTACTGGGCTGGGTCAACCTCTGTCTTTCAGCCCACTGATCATTTAATCTAGTTCAAAGACAAGAGGCTATTTAAGAGGATCCACTGTGTAATGCAGTCACATCCGAGCAGGCAGAACTCAATTAGAGTACATGTGGAGCTAAGGTCAGTGCTCATGTGACTATTTCGTATACTTTCTATTTTTCTATAGAAATGCCAGAAATTAAAAATGAAAACGTATTGGCTGACCAAAAATGGTGCTATTGGTCAGTTGTACGTGACTAATACTTCTGATGCTGCTCATTTCCTGCATTTGAACGTTTTCTCCAAGTCTGGTGTTGTTTAACATTTTTCTTGTTGTGTAAGACCAAAGATGATGTGAAACAAGTGTTATGTGTACAATTAGTGTAATATATTGTACATCTTATTCATACCTGACATTGTTCAGCAGCTGTAGTTCAGGAGGAAGAGCATCTGCCAGTTCGAAGGTCAGTGGTTTGATCCCCGGCTTTCATGGACCGCAGGTTGAAGTGTCCTTGGGTAAGAAACCGAACCAGAAGACACCATACCTCCAGCTCCCTTCGATGCATCCATCACTGTGTGAATGTGTGAGGAAAACTGTAAAGACTAAGAAGTGCTGGGCGAGTGTGTGGGTGTGTGAATGTGGCTTGTAGTGACCTAGTGTGGTCAAGTAGACTAGAAAAGTGCCATATAAATGCAGTCCATTTGCCACTGGCCTCCATTATTCTCCAAAATCACATCAGTGAGCAAAACTGTTGCACCGGGTGATATGTTATTTCAATAACATGGGCACATACACACAGTTATGTGTATTTTGATTCATTCCCACATTCAGCATTCCTCTGGCAGAAATAGTACATTATCCATGTGGATTAATTTGCCGCTGAAAATAGCTCCAAAAAATAAACAGTTTCCCCCTGTTTGTGTCACAAATACAGAATCCAACTGTTCCTAATTACCAAGGTTTTGTTTTTTCTAAACTAACTTTTTTCAACCAATGGCTTTATATTCTGTTTTTGTATTTCAGTGAACTATCGCGAGCTTGATATCCCTTTAGCTAGAGTACAACATCAACGGCACATTTGATGAATCTTCTATTGGTTGGAATAGGGTGCAGCTGTTAGTCTTGCTGCTGTCTCCGAATATAAAAACAGATCGCTATTTGAACGGACCTGTTGGAACACTTCTCATGTCTCTGGGTTTGGATGTTGATTTCATTGAAATGCTGCCTGGTATCAAAAATGAATTCATACTAATGTTATTGGAACAAAACCCATAGCAAATTGACAACAGTGTTATTGAATGTACCAACAATTAAATGTTTTTACCTCATCTTGTAATCACTGACTGGTGTCTTCTACTGAACGTCACAAAAAAGACACAACATGAAATATTCAAAGCTCTCCAAGACCAGGCACAAGAGCCACTGCTTCTTTTCGGTTGAACTATAACTGTGCAAACTGCTAATGTAACTTGGCATTGTTGTCCGGGGTCTTTCTGGCTGTTGATGATGATATATGATAATGCAGCGTCTGCCAGCCTGATATCGACCACAATCAGTAACAGAAGCCTCCCAGGAGGTTTTTTTCCTCAGGAAAAAAAAGTTAGTTACACAAAGGGTTCGGTGAACTGTTTCTGCCCTCAGGAATAAGAACACATGGTCAAGCATAGGGTTAAGCTCTGGAAAATGTTTGTTTTAAAAGCTTCATTGAGGAAGAAACCTGTATTTTCTGAGATACACTTATTGAATTAGATGAAATACAGCCAATAAAAAAAGTGCAAATGTAACACCTTGGAAGTGTAATTAGGTTTTAAATCCTAGTGTGACTTACAGTGCTGTTTGAACTTTCAGGTTCCAATGAACCTGTAACAAACATTCTGAAGTAACATTTGTTCATCAGATTAAAGTAAATGACAATCCTGAGTAGACATCTTGCTCTGATAAATTAATATTCTCATCCTCTAAGAATATCTTCACCCAATTTTAGGTAGTTACTTGAATTATGTAAACTCTATTGAGGCTTTTTTGTATGTGAATCAAATGGTGACATATATGCAACCCACACTGAAATTAAAATGTACATATGCTACTGAGCATTGAAGCAAGTGGAACAAATGCATCCCCAATATTCAGTTAGGGGAAGCAAAGCTATAGTTTTCTCCTCATGCTATTAATCTCTTTAAAGGATAACCATCACACACTATCTGCACAAATTAGATTAAAATTTAAAGCTTGTAAATTAATGTTCATTAATGACTCTAGGGTTTGTAGATGTAAATCAAGCTTTGTCACCTCATGAAATATATCTGCCTGAGAAATTGAAGTATCTGCATGTATATATCAAAATGTGTATACATGAAAAACAAAAGAACTGTGTGACATCTCACAAATTAATTCATCTCACAAGGTGTCAAAGCTCAATTTACAACTACAATCTCCGGAAATATTTGTTAACAAAAATTTACAAGAAAATCTCACTGACTTGATCCCATAGAACAGTCCAAGGAGTCATTACATTCTGACAGCCTGTAACAGTGATAATTTTATTATTTCCAAGAACATGTGATGCAACACACACACACATAAAAAAGTGTTTGCTGTCAGTCATCATTCTACACAGGAGTCTGTTTATGAAATATAAAAGATAAGTATAATTTTAATAATTGTTTTAAAAAGGAACCCTGGAAAAGATTAGGTTGACCTATTTAGCCCGATTGCCCCTTGCAGACTTAAAACTAGTTACAAATATGCATTACTCTGAAATGAACTGCTCAACCGATTTGTTTGTCTGATGCTAGCTCACAGGTTGGACAGCTTTCAGCTGTCAGGATGGCACATTCATGACTAAACTGAATCAGAGAGTACTTTCCCTGACATATTGATTCTGGGACTCATGCAATTAACCTTTTTGACATGTTCTTACATCAAACATTTATTTTCTCAAGGAGTAAAAAAATCTAAGATCTTTAGAGATAATGTTAGAATGAGTGAAGGGGAAACTGACAGTACACATACATGAGAAGAGTAGGATTAAGTAGGACAAAGTATTTATGCTTCTGAGATCACAGGGATGATTTGTGTGTTTCACTCTGAAATAATACCCTCAGACTTGGGCATTGACATATACAGTATAGGTTCAAAGTATAGTCATGCTGACTCGACCTTCCTGTAGAATCTTTGAGTAAAATAAACAGAAGCAGTTGAAATTAGATAGTTCTGGTAAGACAACTTATCATTCCAAGCTATTGGTGTTGAAATTGTCTTGACCCTTTTCCAATTTGGTTGGACATTAGTTTAACAGGAACATGATAGTTCAGCTTAGTTCTGTGCCATTAGAGTAGGTTCTGCCACTCTAAATCTGCAGTATGAGAACCTACAATCAACTTTTTTAATGCAAAATTATTTTTTAGACATAAAAAATTATGGCAAATTTACTTAATGTGTTGCTTTGGAAGTTATTTATATTTAAAAGACCTAAATGTTCAATAGTTCCCTCATAAGTAAAAAAATATTTTCTTTAGAAGACAATCACAAATATGCACATTGTAACAACAAATTCCAATCTTTAAATGTTTCGGCTCCAGTGTAAATAAAACCTTGTAAATCTTCTCTCAGCTGCTTCAGTTTAGATTTTAATATCAACAGTTGGTCAAATGTCCATGTGCGATGTGAAAGTGTCACTCATAGTAAGGCACTTTGTCACAGCTCTTCAGTTCTTCCTCACTTTTCAAGCATGCGTCTTGGCTTGATCTTGTTATTCTCATTTTCACAACAGGTTGCAGCAACAAAATGCCCCAAGCCATCTGCCCAGCTGAATAAAGACCAGCTAATGAACACGATGGACAATTTACTAACTAAATGATAAGGCAGATGATTTCACTTTTAAATTGGAGGAGACCAAAACTGAGCTAAATCAAGAGTGAAAGTTGAACACTGATTACTGCAAGCTGATCTTATGGCAGAATATAAAACTTGTGCTTTATTCCATAGAAATACACATAGTAATTTTACAATAAAGGCTTAAATTAGCTACATTTCTCTACTGTGATACAGCTCCTTTCTCACTATGAATGACATTTTCACTCTCTCACTGTCGCTTTGTGACGAATTGGACACTTGTGATACAATCATGTCTACAGTTGCCACTGTTGACTAGGACAAAAATGCTATATTTCGATAAAGGCGGGGTTGGTAGGTGGTGTTAAACTCATGACCTTTAAATTACTGTTTGCTGATTCAAGCAGTCTTTTTTTTGTACTTCCACAGTTACTTACTTTTCTACTTCATTCCCACCCACTAATGGTTACTGTTAGGAGTTAAAAGTACACGATAAGGGTTAGAAGTAATGTACATGCTTAATATGAGGTGTTCTAAATATTTGACTGAAGGTAGGCTGAATATACAGATCAGTACTTACTGGGTGCAGTTCCCATCACGTGACATGACACTATCTGACACAAAACAACTGTCCACTAAAATGTCATCTCAGCATTTTTAAGCCTTCCTGTGGTGCCATGTCTGTAAGCAACTGAAATAATTTTCCCATTGCAACAACAACCTTGGCTAGTGTAAGGGTTTTCTAAATGTTATTTCACCCTGCCTCAAACCTTGCTGTGGGGAAATAATGAAATTTTCCACCTGAGGATTACAGACTGATGAAGGATGAAGAACAAATTCAATACATAACACGACTCTTTCTCCCGGGAAACTCTTAGGAAAACTCTAGTTAAATTCAAGTTTTTCAAAGTTTTGTCTAAAGATTTTATTATGAATGCAGAGAAAGACTTTTTCTTCACTCCCAGAATCATATTGGATGACTAAGAATGGTGTGGAAACAATTAATTTCTTGTTGTATTGAGTCAGCTTTCTGAAGCCAAAGCAAGCTGACTCCAACACCAATATGGAGTGCAGAAGCCTTTGTCTGCGTTGCCTTCTATAATTCATTGATACAGACCTGACAGAACCAGTCCTATTAGTAATTTTCTGCTGGATTCAGGCCTCTGGAGACCCAGAGTAGCCCTCCACTCCTGCAATCCTCTCCTCTTCACCAGGCTCACAGACAGAGGATGTTCACGCCTGAGTATGTTTGCTCTTCAGTAACAACCACGAGGGGCTTGCCAGTACAAAGATAGAGTCCCGTCTCTGAAGGAAGAGGTTAAAGTGCGTCCGCCTGAAGAGATCTCTCTCCTCTCGCTGTGTGCTCGTAACAACTTTCAAAGCTGTTTAAGGCAGACACTTTAAACATTTACCTCACGCTCTTATCCAAGCTGTTTGATGGAAAAATTCCACTGAACATGATTTGCATTGATTACATTCCCCCCGCATGCTTTTCATACTAGATTTGATATCTACTAGATTTCTTCTGCATCGAAGAATAACCTGTAGAAATCCAGCCACATTTTAAAGGGTTGGTGGGGACAACTGTATTTTTAGAAGAAGTGCTCCATGTTTTCCACACACAAAAAAAAGATTTTTGGAAATAAAAAGGTTGGAATCAAGAATGATTTATTCATGACAATTCTTTAAAGCAATGTCACTTATTAATGTTTATGTTGTTTATGCATTTGGCAGATGCTTTTATCCAAACTTACTTAACTTATTCTTTATCTTAGCAACTTACACTAATATCATACATATGTAGGCAGGTGGTGTAAGGACCCCTACTGGAGATAGTACCTTTTCGTGCTGGGATCAAGGTGGGATTTGAAGCACATGTTTACAAAGGAAATGTGATGTCTAAATGTAATGCGTTGTGTTGTTATTTCTTGCAAAAAACTCTTATTTTCTTTTTTTCATGCCTGACCCCTGTGACACCACAGTGACAAAGAAAACACACCATAACAGGACTTTTTCTAGGTTTTACTTATTAGAAGCCACTTCCACACAGTATTGCAGCCTGAGTGTTATCTTCTATCATAACCTCGCACTGCATAGTTAATTTGTTTAGTTTTTTTTTTTTACTGTTCACCTTTGTATTCTCTGTGACTAAAATAACCCAAATCACCAGCTACGCAGAGGCTTAAATGTGATTAAAAATGACCTCTTTTCCTCTCCAGGTACCATGTTACTGGAGTGTGTTGAGCTGAAGTCCTCAGAATATTTAATTAAAAATAATTTATTCAACAATCTGATGAGCAGCACTATGCTGCAATAGAAAATAATGTTGACTCGTAATGTCATCAGACATGACACTGTACTAAAATGGTGAAGAGTTGTTGTGCAATCAACTGTACCAACAAATTCAGAAAGAAGTTTGGGTTTTCTACTGAGAATAGTGCCTAATGGATTTCTGCCATTACAGTGACAACTGGAATCCAAGCCTGGAAACATGGATTTGCAGTGAATGCTTTGTGTCCAGTATTCATGATCAGAATCCAGTTTGTAATGCACAATATTATTACAAAGCATAGACCTGATGAGCTATTAAGCAACTCTCATTTATAATTCTTAAAACTGCTTCTTTTTTCTTTTGGGGAAAAAACAACCCATGTTTTGGTCTGCGTTTCGGAGAAGGTTAGATGTTTGCTTGTTGAGACCACCTCAGAGGAACAGTAATAGCTATATTCTGCAAGCTTTAATGTTTAAAGCCAAATATGCTATGTGTTTTGATTGATAGTTCAATTATAGTTTAGATCTGCCTTTGTAATCCTGATACCCTGAGTTACAAGTCAAATGTATTGCCAATGTTATAAATTGAAGGTTAACTGGAAAAAAAGGAGATTAGAGACAACAGTAAAGTGGCATAAAGTGTGTCCCCCTAACAACTGCCACGAGTCACAACTTGGGCGCCATACAATAATTTCGTCCATGCTTCCAGTTTTCAATACAGACGTTTGAATAAAATAGAATGAAATGTATTACAAACCTGAACCTCCGTATTCAACCCAGAATAGTGATGTGGATCTTCACCACCTTAATTTCACTGACAAATCCCTATTTGAAGTATCACCAAGCATCCAGACTTTTAGGCTTTCTGCCTTTGCTTTGAAAATTTTTACGGTCCATGTTCCAATGATTCTTAGGGATGTCTCATATACCCCAATCGAGCACAACGGCCTTTGATTTAAGATGATATTAATTTGTAATACACCACATTCCAAGACTGGTGGCGGCAGCCACATTGAATGTTTTTCTTCTCAGGGGCCATCAATACAAGCAATCTTGGCGCCTCTAGATAAAACGGTGACACAGGTGCATATCCTCAATTATTATTACTACATGGGTATTGGTCAGGGTTGGATATAAGAATGATCTAAGGCTTCGTGTGTAAAAACAACTTCTGTTTATCTGTTTATGCACGGATATGACTCATTTTAATCTCTAAAATGAAAATCTTCCATAATATCAACCTTTTCCTGGTAAGACTCTCAGTGGGTGTTAAGTAAAGTCATTCATTTAAAATTATGTGTGGGAGAGATGCGTAGACTGAATGACTTTTGAGTGGACCTCAGTCTTAGTGTAACAATTTCCGTCTTAAATGGCCTGAAGAAGGGGGGCTTTCTCTTGCGTGTGTATCAGAGTACAAAGCTGATTCACTCCCACAACAGCAATCTTGTCCTTAACTCACAAACCTTTAGTGTTATTGGGATCAAGGAGGGATGTGAGTATTACTCCAGGCCCCTTCTCTAAATGACTTGGAATTAATCGGTTTAATGATACTCTCTGAAAGTCAGTATGACTGTGTCTCAGCCGGTGACATCGAACCATGTTCCTGAAGAAATCAACGCTGCTGCAGGCCTCTTTACTGAACCACTCCATCTGTACCGGTTGAAGGTTTTCTAATCAGCAAAACACATTCAAGAATAGAAAATGTTTTATGACACACAAGACAGATTTACCCTGGCTGGTCTCTGTTGCAATCAGTTATCAGAGTTTTTTTGGGGTTTTTTTGCTGCTTGAGCTAAGGCTTCCTTTTATGGTCACATAGACCAAGTGCAACCCAATCTTCACTTTCCTTAGAAGTTTAAAGTGGTCAGATTAAAAATAGTTTAGATGTGTTTTGGAGAAAATCATACAGCTGATAACCCAGGTCCCATTACCATTATTGATCCATCATTGATTGATTGATTTTTCTTTATACATTATGGAAATCATAGCAAAGCTGTCCATAACACCTCATAGACCACCTGTAGTAGATTTCAAGGACAACTGCTTCCCTCTCAGGCTTTGCTGTGTAGACGGAGGATACCGTTCTGTCTGAGTCCTTCTCTGAGCAGATGCATGCCACTGTGTACCAGTCGATAAAGCCTCCTGGCATGTGACATTTCTTAAATTATCACTGCTGCTTGATGTCTAAATGGGAGTGTTGTAAGCCAGCATGTCTGTCTGCTAAATGACCTAGCTTTGATATTGAATTCATTGCAGCTTGAGTGGCAATTCCACCTCGCACAGCAGTAGGAAAGATTTTCTTGTCGTAAATCCCAGCTCACTACAACTCTATAACAATCTGTACACAAGGTGTTAAGGCCTAACATACAAGGGGGAAACGCAATAAACATAGAGGGCCCACACTGATAATATGACTGGATTTATTCTTGTTGTAAAATAATCTGAACCAGTGAATTGGATATTCCAGCAGGTTAGCATTGATCCAAGTTGACTTGCACAAGACCAATTTGATCCTTATTTTTATTGAATGCATTGCTACACTTTGCATGTTGCAGTTTGATATTATTTTGCATCAGATTCTAACTAGAAAGGAAATAGCCAATACTTTTAAACTTCACTTACTTAGTTTCTGTCTGTTTCTGCTCATATTAAAAAGATATATGCCAGTTTCAAATCCAGAGGCAGCATACCAGGATAACAAACATTTTTTTTCTCACAAATAGATAAGTAAAAGTGTTTCCATGAAGGGAAAAAAAAGAGGGAGGAAATGTTTCTCTGAGCACACAGTAAGCTAAAACAGGGACTAAAACAGTCCCTGTTCACACCAGTCATTAACATACAGTGCATCCGGAAGGTATTCACAACGCTTCACTTTTTTCACAATATCCTATGTTACAGCCTTATTTACAAATAGATTAAATTTATCTTTTACCTCAAAAGTCTACACATAATACCCCATAATGAGAAAGAGAAACGAGTTTGTTTGAAACTTTTGAAAAACAAACCAACCATATTGTTAGCTCTTAGGTCCTGTGATTTAATTTCATTAAATTCTATTCCGTTTATTCATATAGTGATGGTAAATGGACTGTGCTTGTATAGCGCTTTTCTAGACTAACTGACCACTCAAAGCGCTTCTAACACTACATGCCATTCACCCATTCACACACACTCATGCAGCACGTCTTAAGTCTATACGTCTATACATAACTACGCACTTTCTAACTATTCATTGATATACATTGATGGATACATCGGTAGGCAACGTGGGGTCCTCCTGAGCTACAGCCGCCCCAAATGACCGTGCCAAATGACAACATTGTCACCTCAAGACACTTTAAAGAAGTGCTTGCTGTTCTAACTCTCTGTTCCTGTCGTGGTCTGTAGACTTAGCCGACCTGCAATTGATACACAGACAGAGTGTTATTTTGTGTTTTTTTTTCCTCTTACACTCTTAAATACAAGTATATTGGTGTACTGAGGGTACAGGATGTACATAGATCTAATAATTACAAACAGAGACATGGTTTTGTGAGGATTCTCAGTCAATTATTTAAAGTCAATATTAATGACCATTTAAAAGAATATTAATTTTGTATGTGTGAAACTCTTTGTTTTATATGAAGCAGCAGAATAATCAAAAAGGAAAAGATATGCATAATAAATGTTATCATAAAACTATCATATCATAAAACTATCATAAAACTATCATAAAAGAGTCTTTGTGGTATTCCTACTTATTTTAACAAGCACAAAACCAGAATTGTAACTGATCTTATTAATATATATAATAAGAATTCTTCTGATATCTGAGGTTTGTCTTAGAAACAACAATAAGTTTTGACTTGCATGCAGATGTCCCTGCTCTCTAAGCTGATATTCTCCTGTTGCCTTGGTGATTCACGAGCCAGAGCTACTGTCTTTACCTGCAACATATTTCACGAACCAAGTCAACTCAGAGCGGGGTTTGTTTTTCTACAGCTCCACTCTAAAATAGCTTCTTGCTTATTTTACGAGCACTGGAAAGGAGACAAGAATAAGTGAGGAGAGGATAGCAGGAGGAACAAACAACACAGATAAAGAAAAAAATCCAAAGTCACAGTGTGTCTTGAGCTTTATCTGAATGACCTTGCATATCACGTTCGTCCAACAGACCTGGCTCTGATTTTGATGATAACAGTTTGGCTTGGGGAGAATGGCACTTTGAGCTTTTCTTAACAAAAAGGCAGAACTCCTGCTAGACATTAACATTATATGGATTGAAAACTTGACATGTGTCTATTGTCTACTTCTCATTAGTGAACACTATATTTTTAATCTTCTGAATGCTATTTTGTTTTTCACACAAAGCATTAACTGTACACCATTAGCCATTAAGGATATCTGTTCTTTTACAACATTGAGCTGCTGACAGGATTCATTATGCTGTTAGGCTTGCCTCCCATTCTGAAAATTTGAAGTAAAATAAGCGAGACCAATCAGCTTTAAATGTGGTAGCTAGGTTCAGCAGTTTTTGTTTTTATCCACACAGTTTCTTTCACACAGTTTAATACAGCACTTCTTGCTCTATTCAACTCGGAAAGTTGCAAGTTAGCCAAACTTGCTAACTTTACCACTGATTTCTAATTGACATTTTTCTTCCGACAATATATATACAACGATATTAAGGCACTTGCTGAGTCATTGGAACTCCTACAGACTTGGTACATTAGCATAGCTTTCTGTCTTTCATGGGTGTGAGTTTAGTGTTTGGAAACCCTTAAACCTCATCACTTTTGACAGATTTTCACAGCTCTGACCAGGTCAAATCTGGCTAGCGCTTAAGAATTGGATACTTAGCTCTGCAGCTCAAAAATAAACTTAACTTTTGAACTTATGGGGAGGGTTGTGTTCCATTTCGTCGTTGATGTATACTAACATGTTGAGATTCTATTCTATAAAGGTAATACACAAGCTGAGAGTTGGCCTTTATTCGCTCATTAATTTGCTGAAAGAATTAGCATTGTGTCATTTATAAGCAATATCCTCCGCATGTTCTTTATTCCAGTGTGTTGGCTCTACATGCTAAATATCTGCCATCAGTGAATTATCATTCTACTATTTATGCAGCAAGGCTTTATAAGAGTAAAAACCATCAGAAGCTGCGTGAGATCTACAGGTTTTGTACGCTGCTGTGTCAGATTTAAATGCCGTGGTGGGTTCGCTCGCGCTCACAACCCAGCTTGTAAATATAACCCTCTCCGCTGTAGCACCCTCGTATTCCTTTCCCTTCTCAAACACGAGCAATTATGCTATTCATTCTCTGCCAGGCTCTACTTCGAACCATGACTCTCTTCCCATTAGATTGAGAAATCTTAGCATAAGAGAGAGGAGAAGGAGTTCTATCTTCATCTTCTGTCATTCATGATCAGTATGATGCCACAGCACATGAAATGTTTTCACAGCACATGTTTTCACATTTCTGCTCTAGTGTAGCTTAGGTACTCTGGTCTCAAACTTAACACGTTTTTGATGTGTCGCATTTGTGTAGGAAAAGGTTTAATTTAATGATCCACAACTGTCTGAGCTCATTAGGAAGGGAACACAACATTTCAGAGGTATGCACTTCAGCACACCTTACATTAATCAGGTAATAAAAAATAAGATTAATTGATTCTACATCATTGACCTTGTTTTATAAAGATCAGCCTGACAACATAAGTGTGTTTACGAGTTCAGTCATAGCTTCCTTCCTGCGAAGTGTCTCTGCTCTCCCTTTTGATCTCTTGCTCCCTGTCTATGAGCTGGGACAGCAGGAGGGCCGTGACACTGGAGGAGCCCTGCCTTGACGCCATCTGTGTTGCTCTGGCTCTCCGTACTCACCATCACATGATAACAGTAACGTCACTGCACTGCCCGCGGCAACTGACATGCAGACTCACATTCACAGAGCACACTGTATAAGTTGCATTAATGAGGCAGGTGGTAGTCAAGCCTGCATTCTGCATTACTGAGTAAAGTTACAGTAGATTTTTGTCTGACATTGTGGTACATTACACAAAATGTTCCTTTAAAATTACATCAGAAGTAACTGTTTTAGTCTTGTTGGTGACATCGGATAGATCAGCAAAGGCTGTCATTGTAATTTTTTGGATTATTCCCCTAAATTAAAGCTGTCAGACTAACTCCTGTAGTCCCGATTGGTTTGTGGTCTGATAGGCTCTCAGAGCAGCTAAAACTAAACCAGATCCAGCAGCTCAGAGAGGATGCACTGACCATGTACAACAGTGCTGCGTCCAATTATGATAATCACGATAATCTGTCAAAATTTGGCCTTGTCCAGAGTGGAACCTTTTTTTCTAACTACAATAATGGATTTCTCGCTCTCTGCACTGATCATCTGATCATCAGACAATCAGCTCTTTGGCCTCTATCCAGTTTCCAACTGTGACAAACTGCAGACATGTAAACATTACTCTCCTTGAACTCATAAACTCTGGCATTTTGGAAGTGTTGCTGTATTCTTGCCTTGTTCACTAACAAACTGCACTGAATTGATGAATCCTGACAGTGTTTGGCAAACCTAACAAAAGGGGTTCCAGAACTGCCTTTTTTAAACTTGTATATAACCCAGTTTAGCTCAGCTCCTTGTGTAAGCCTTAGCTCCACAGTTTTCTCGGTGCAAATTGTCACAGAACACACCAAAGCTTTTTGACAGTTGTTCTCTGTGGAGCTGCTATAGGTTGTGACATGTAAAGTTACTCAAGAGAAAGTGGCAAGATGAAGATGCTCCGAGCAATCTTAACACCCAACAACCCACACACTCAGCCAACATAGATCTGCGGCCAAAATGTACAAGTGTTTGCCAAACAACAGTTTTAAACATCGTATCTCAGTATGACAACTCTCTGGCATTTGTTATTTTCATTGTTTATACTTCACAAATTAATCAAATTTGGTCTCTAACTACTCTGTTACTTATATAATTTTACATCTGTCCATTAAACAATTTGAAGTGTTTGTAGTTGCTTTGTTTTTGCCATAAATTAAATCCAATCTGCAACACTTTACCTATCAAATTAGTTTTTGATATAATTAAATGTTCATTTCAGTTCTCTGAGCCATTGAGGCAATGTAAAGTTCAGTCAATTATGAATTTAGAAAAATGCAGAATAAATTACGCAGTTAGTGGCATAGTATGAGTACATTTATATCTCTGTTAGTTCCCAGGCTCCCATTTTAAATATTCAGATTATTCAGATTATTTGAGACCTGAAGACTTTGAAAAGATTCCTCTAAATACAGTAATTAAATTTGTCAGCTAGTACACCTTCTCCCTAAGGCTGGCAGTTTCCATTCATCCCAAATCAACAGCTTTCTTATCATTATACACTTTAGTGGCAGTTACTTGCACAGGGCTAAAAATTTAAATTTAGAATTCAGTAGGGGTTCATTTACCTACCTTCATTCATGTTTAGAGATCAAGCCCTGAATATGTAATTTTTTCCCCCTCCTTTAGTGATGTCATTAAGTCATTAAGCAGTAAAAACTTTCCTCACTTTCCCTTAAGGGCATGATGACCTTTTGGTGATATGATGGACTTATGTGTGTCTATGGTAACAGATGGTATGTGTGCATGGATGGGGGGGTATATAGTCATAGAAACTATTCTGGAATGTGAAAGGTAATAGAAAAGAAGCACAGGAGGACAGAGGAAGCTTCAAGTACACGCTTCCAAGCTTTCACTTGAAGCTTCCTCTGTCCTGATTTGCTTGATGACATATATCTTTTTTTCTCGTTTGGGGCTATTTTTCCATTTAACCTTCCATGATTGTGAGTCGCTAAGTTTCTGTCATTGACACCTGCTAAATGTTTTCCCTTTGGGGGACACCATTGTCAGCAAAATAGGAAAAACAAAGAAACTGGACTCGTTGGGGTACCATTTTGTATGTTTTCAGCCAATGTGAAATGTTGGCATGACAGGGTCTATTCTTAAGCTTGATGTTTTTCTTACTCTGACCAAGTAGTTTTTGTGCTTTGATAAGATAATAATAATAATTATTATTATTATAATAATAATAATAATACTAATACTACTACTACTACTACTAATAATAATAATAATAATTAATAATAATAATAATCAAAAGAAGCAGTGATGGAGAGCATGAATAGAAAAATAACAGTTGTATGTGCAAGTTAAAGTTAAACCCATATCTCTAAAACAAAAGTCCCACTTTCGCAGCCTTTGTCACCCATTAAGAAGCCAGCGTTTGGTCCCAGCATTAAATATTGCCATAGCTTTTGTGTTATGGTACCAAGGACAAAGGAGAGCATTCACTGGGTGGAGAATTTGGTCTTTTTTTTTGCTCTTTAGTTTCCCCTACAGTTGTGAGATGTAACACCACTGTCATACAAACAAATCTCCATATGAACCCTGCACATGTACAGCCATACACATGAATTTGTTGTCATTTAGAAGGGACCACAAAGACGCCATCAAAATTTGAATGCATCTGGAGCAAACGTTCAAAAAGTCATGTTTCCTTAACTAATTTCATTAGCAGAATACACCTGTAAATGTTAAGATGAAGGTGTCAAGTTATTATGTGTTTTTGTTCCAGTGTGCAGTCATTGAATCAAGAGTCTTTTTGCCATGATATCATCTGTGGCGTTACATGCCTTATCTCAAAAGAAAATGATGATGTTATCTTCATAGTGGCTGTCTTCCTGTTTTTGACACAGAGAAAAGAGGTGAAATAGTAGGTTGAATAAGTGGTAAATTTGTGCGTACCTCACCACAATAAATTAATCCACAGAACATTTGAAATCATCTTATTTCACCATGAAAAGACATGAGGTAACTTTTTACCTGAAACTAAATGGAGTGGAAACTGAGGAGGAGTGCTCAGAGTTTAATTGATATCAATAATACATTTAGGACTAACATCGTTTGCAATATTGGTCTCCACTTTTGTTGTTGATGCAAGATGTTCCTTTAATGTCTGCTGTACAAGTGCCTGTTTACTCAATGCTGAGATCAAAGCTAACTGAAGCACATGGTTGTTGTTAATCGACATCTTTTTCTCTTTGTCCCTCTTGATGTTCCTGATACCAACATTGACCATGTGCCAGAACATGCCTCTCTCCCCTTAATGCCTCCTCATACTTTTCTCCCTTGGCTGTGCTAGTCTGTGCTAATGTGTATTTAGTGTCCCTGAACACAGGCGATGGTGTCAGAAGGGACTTGTAAAACTGTCATGTTGGGAATGGAAGTTCCCTGGCCCACGGAAGAGCGATTAGAGCCCCGGCAAAGGTCATGTTTTATGGGCCCTTCTTTTAACCCTTCCAAGCAGAGGTGATTATGCAGGAGGGCACATATCCAGTGGCCTGATGTCCTGCCACAGTGCCTTTTGTTGCCTCCCAATTTGACACTATAATTATAGTCACAAAGCCTTTAACTACTATGTGACACTTGTGGCTGTGATACATATAGTGGCCTAAAAAGTCTTCAAATTTGTAGAAGACATTTATTGACATGACTAACCTGCTGTTATCTGATATGGATGGAAAAAGGACTTGATGTCAGTGTGTCATTGCTGCCTGGAATGTTGGACGGCAAACAGAGATTGTGTTTCAGATCTCAGCAGGAAATTTGAAGCATCGTTTTTGTTTTACTTTCTTAAAAAGATTTTTTTGAAAAGGTCACTTTTTGTCAGTGTTCATAGATTTTCACATCTTAACCTTTATCAACTTTATATTTGAACTCACAGTCATATGTTTTAGTCAATGCATGTGTCTCTGACCTTCAACACTCACTTCCTGTTAAATTGTGTCCATCCATTTTCTGGAAAATGGAATTACTTGTAGTCCCTTGATATGCACATTTTCAAATTTATTTGGATATCCTAAGGTATCCTTTTTTTCAAGCAGCCAATATTTCACTCTGAAACCAAAGACTGAGAACAATCTCAGAGGTCAATCCAGTTCGATTTTATATTTCAAGGAGGGTAGAATGAAGAAGTTTGAAGTTTAAGCCTTGAAAGGATAGTTTACAAGATCACAGCCAAAAGGACTGTGCTCTGATCCAAACTACATCTGAGCTACTGTGTACTTGTGCCAATTACAAAACAACACAAACACTTTCCTGACTCCAATTTCATTCCTGAAATCCTCACCTGTCATCAGCTTCTAAATCTGCCCTCTGGCCTTTCCATTTAATTCAGGGTCATTTTGTGTTAAATCCCATACTGGCAGCATTTAGCCTGTGTTTGTGCTGCAGACCAATTGTTGCATAGGTCAAACCAACAATGGTTTAAAATTAAAGTGACCTTGGGTAATCAATGAGTGATTTACTGAGCTGTAGGAACAGAGAAAAACATTAAATGAACTAGCTACGTCTGACTCCTAATGCTTGACAAGAGTAGAAAAGACTGATTAAGCAAAACAGAGACTGGAGGGCTTTGTTTAAATCTGTGAAACGGTAGATCTAATGTTTACATGCTTTGAATGGCAGTATAATTTGCAAATTTTGACTTAGTTTGTGGACACCTTTATGTTTATTTAACACAGGCCTGCTGGGAGAAGAACAATAGGCAGAAGGTTACAATTACATCATGTTTGCAGTTTCTGGGGAAGTGAATGGTCACAAAGGGAAAGCCTTTGGCCTAACAAGGTAACCTGTCAGTGGAATATATTTTCATTTGGGACGGGCAGCTGTCACCACATAATGGTAGAATAATGTCCACTACTATGACAAGACAGATGGATTAATGTCAAATTGGGGAGACTGGATGCATTCCAAACATTCAGAGATGTCCTCCCTTGTGTTTGTGTGGGCATTAGTCTCTGTTCTGGGATGCCAAAAGGAAATTCTGATGACTTCAGACAACATACTGGGTGCATTCCTTGATGAGCCAAGAAGACCGTCTAACGTTCCTGCATCTTTCTTTGTGATTTTTTTTGGGTTGTTCATGTGGTTAGACATGCTAATGTGTCAACATCGGACACTCCAAGACACCCTAAATGCCTTTTGTTTGAGTCCTCAGTTGTCAGAGCTGTTTTTGGCAGCAAGATGATGACTGCTCAATATTTGACATTGTGTTTTCATAATGTCATGGTTGAACAGTGATATGTAAGGTAGAAAATTAAAGCAAGACTTACATTAATTACATCTTTTGCCTTGAGGTTGGTTAGAGAACAGGCTTCTCTTGGCAGATGTCACTCCAGACTGGGAGAAACATTGCACTCTAATACTGTGTCGTCCTCTTTGAGTTCTATTTCAGTGAATTAACTCCATTCTACAGCTCACCTGTCAGCATGTATTCTCAGCCCAGGTAAAAGTGAAAGGAGCAGAGCAGGGAGACTTCCCTGTAGAAGATGGAGGGGAGGTCAGTCAGGAGCTGAGAACAGACACACAGGGGACCTGCTCAGGCCCGGGCAAATCTCCTGGTGTTCTCTTTTACGTTCCGAGTCTCACTGACTTTGGCCTATATTCACAACCTTTCTCAAAAAGCAGGTATTCTTAGATGGAGGCTATATTTAGAATGTCATTCTTTTAAATTGGTGGATGAATTTAGCCCAATTTTCCCGTTGGTTTGCTTGCAGTTTGAACTTCCCCTTTGTTATCAAATCGGGCTTAGTGCTCATTCATAAACCGATCCTTTTCTCCCACATTGTCATTCACTCTCTCAGCTGGAAACAGACAGTGTGTAATGGTCTTAGAGAGTAAATGTGAGAAGTGAATCCTCAGTGCCAAAAATCTCAACACATGATGACCTAATCTCTGAGTCACCACAAATGTTGATCATTTTCTGTAATGACACATTTAAAATCCTCAGAAGCCTCAGTGCAGTTTGGACAATTCTTCCCACAAGCATCTGTAAGCACATTATCTTTGAATGTTGTACATAGTTCAAAACCCATCTTACCCTGTAAAGTTGTGCTAAACTATTTTTAGCAGAGGTATACATGTACTTCTCTTCTGTCTGTCCTTGCGTCTCAGTACTCTCACCCTGTGTTCTTTACCTCCTGTATAATCCCCACTGAAATCCCCTCACCATGAGACACGCATCTCTGGTAAGACGAGATGTGTGGCCGTATTCGTCCAAGTCTGCCTGGCATTGATCTTCCTGGCAGAGCCTGTTCTTTAGTCTCCTTTTGAGGAGAAGCTTTTGCACACTTAACGAGACAGTGTGGCTCTGCTTACCTAGTTGGCCACACAGATGCAGAAAACACCCAAGATCCCCATGAGAATACCTCTTTGGCTTTATTTTGTAGCTACTCACAGCATGAGTTTTGGATGTATATGCAGAAATCTTTTATTTTATTATTTTTTTCAGGTTATTCTTGTGCAGCAAAGCTGTTATGTTCACGTGACTTCTCAGTTTTCCCACCATCACACCCCTTGAGGTGTGCTGTTGTTTGAATCTGGCTATTTTTAGAACATTAAAGCATTGAGTAAAAGTGTGAAATGGCAACCACAGGATGTCAGAGGCTGGTCATTTTTCATCAGAATGAAGTTAGTGTGCTTGAAAGATGGAATTAGCTTTGTTTGGCCAAGTCATCTCAAGCCAATCTACTGGAACCAGAGGGGCCAGTAATTTGCAGGCCAGAATTAGGAGTCAGGCTTTCCATCTCTTCCAGGGTCTCCTTCAACTTTCCCAGTCACACATCACCCTTAGGCACTCTCTGCCAAACACAAAGACATAAATATCCTCTACCATAAGAGGATGTCTTTCCCAGATGTTTAATCGTGCCTGTGAACCTTGCACTAAAGTGTATATAAAGTGTCTTCAGTCCCTGTGGTGTATAATAAGCCTCCGGCAAAACATGTTCTCTTTTTTGTCCCACAGTTTGAATGTATTCCCCCAGCTTAGTTTTCAAAGTGTTTATTTGAATTTAAAAGAAATAGGTTGAATAATAGGAAATATTCACCAATATTAAAAACAAAGCAAACAACAAAAAATAATCTGTTATCTCTTGTGTTGTTGAGATAGTCATTCATTTTAAGAGTATGCTATCAAAGCTGAATTCTGAGGCCACTGTGCATTTATCTTAAAGGTATTGTTTGACATTTTGAGTAATTGGCTTATATTTCACCTTCTGAAGCTGCAGTCACAGGACTTATATCTTAGCTTTGAATGCATTAAGAATGAGGAAGCAATTTGTCTACCCAAGAATGAATGCCTTATTTCTAATAAGTTATCTGCTAACCTCTTAACAAATCAGACTGCAAGTTGCCCTTCTTTAAAATGTCATAGCAAAGCCAAACAAACCGTATTCTCTTTCCAACTATAAATTGAACAGACACACATGAAATAGGTCGCTCTTTGCAAACAACCAGATAAGTATCCATCTTTCCCTTTCAGATATTGTCGCTTTAATGATTGCAAATCAAAAATTCCATCATTCAGTGTGCACTGATGGAAATTAGACACAGGAAAACCACAATACGCAGCAACTGACATTAAAAGTACAAATTAAATTGTAATGAGGAGTAATTTATCTCTGAAGCAGCAGCTACCTGCTCAAACTGCCCTCTAAGGGGCAGATCAAGATTTTGGTCTTGCTCACTGCAGGCCTTTTATTGATTTTTAACTCACTGGCCCTGATTCATGCCAACGTGCTTATCCTCCTCTGTGTATATTGTTACCCAGTTAAGAAAGAACGATAGTATAAGTGCCTCACATATACAGTAATCCATAAATTATAGTCAAAGGAAGTTACATACTTATAGATGCAACTTTTTTGGTGAAGCTGTTTTGTTTTAACCAACTCTTTGGCCCCTTGATTTGAAATCTTCTGCTGCCCAGCAGTCTTTTGGAGTATTTTTTCCTTATCTTTTTACAAGTAACACTGAAATTTTCTGATTCACTTTAAATGGCACTGAGTAACGGATTTACATAGATTTTTATATTTCTGTCTGATTGCTTGACAAAGATACCCGTAGATGACTACAGATGGAACACACTGATGCCTGACCAAGTCCTACTCCAAATTTACAAACTTGACAAACTAAACAGCAAAGAAATGTTATTTTTCTAAATATATACCCAGTTCAGAGACCCCAAAAAGAGCCTTGGTGACCAAAAAATCCCAATCATATGATTATTAAGTTACTGAGTAATAAAGTTTGAAAATTAGGTTTAAATATTTAATCATTGCTGTTTTTTATTTAAATTTTTTTTGTCAAGCCAGTTAACACTGACCTATGAGTCATTCAAGCTTGAAAAACAACCAACTAAAGCAACTACACTAATGGGTGAACCAGTGCTGTGTTTCTGCACCAACAAGGTGATTCCCAAAGAGCTGTTTGCTAAAAAACTTGGCATATTTCCGCATAGTGTGCAGTGTGTCCTTAAAATGATTTAAGGAAACTGGACAAGTGAAAGACAAAATAAGTTGCAGGCCTAAAAAACAATCTATAGCAGATTAACAGTATCTGAAGGGGAGGTTTTTAAGAAACAGGAAAAAAATCCAACAAAGACCTGATGCAAGACTTGGGAGATGCATCTGGACCCTCAGTTGATCCATCCACCGTTGGTTGCGGCTTCAACAGAAATGGCCATCATGGAGGGTCGCTCCCATTCTTAAGGAAGGGAACAGGGAGAAAAGGCTGAGGTTTGCCAGATGGCAGAAGAACTGGACTGAAAATTAGTGACAACAGGTTTTATGAATCCTCCCCAGAGCCCGAGACTTCAGCCCCAGAGACCTCAGCATTATCGAAGTTTGGAATCATATTGACAGAGAACGGAACAAAACGCAGCCAACATTCAAATATGAGCTGTGTACTTCAAGAAGCCTGGAGAACTATACCTATAGACTGCTTAAAGAAATGACAAGAAAACATATCTAAGAGGGTTCAGGCTGTACCATATATTGACTTTCAGCATGTTGCAATAAATCGCTGCACCTATTTTCCATATTCCTGGTGATATAAGAGATGAGAAGTGGCTCAAGACTTTTGCACAGTGCTGTATATCCAACTTTTACAACTGGCTGAGTCTATAAAAGGACATGTATATTGGTTTCAACGATTAATATATAGTACAGTGGAAATTGACGAAGAACTGAATGAAAGCTTTGAAGCTGCTGAGTGAGACATGAAGGTTTCTGAATATATTTGCATGCACACCACCCACATCTCCTCTCACAAGACTGAAATACAGTTCTCATTAACACTTGAGTATATCATTGTATTACATTTAAATGTTAGTGACGGGTAGTAACAGTTTACATATAGGATGTATGTAACTATGGTCAAGGACCAGAGTTTTTCCACAAGCGATTCAGCCCTGCTGCAGGTAAAACGCGAAAGGGCAGCACAATATTGTCACTCACAGTTGACTCCATGTTAGTTGATCCTCTGTTTTTTTCAGAGGCCCTCTTCAGTTCCCCTCAGGGGTTAAAAAATTGCTGTAAGTGGAAGAAAACCAAGGGGAGGTGAAGGTGAGTGGGAATGATTTGTGAAGTGTTTTTAACTCCAGGTGCAATGAAGCATAGCGTCCACTGCACTCCCGACACCGTCATTGGTCACCATTTAAACATGAAGAAGCCCACTGGCCCCTGGCCATTCATCATGTTAAGAGGTGATCTAGAGTTGGGTGCAAAATCACCTTCCACAACCCACAAAAAATATAGAATCACCTCTCGCGGAGGCTTTTATGACTGATCTTTTTTTTGTAAGTGGGATAAAAAAGAAAAGCAACTTAAGAAATTACAGAAAATTATTTAATTTTACATATGAACATTCGAGCTAAATAAAACATCACTAAAACTATCAAATTAGATTGATATAATAGGGCACTTCTTTCAGATCAAGTAGAGAAAGTTGCACTTCCTCTGACTCTATGGACTTCAGGAACAATAATAATAATAAAAACAACATTATTTAACTTTTTGTAAATACTAGATTTTTTTATTAACTCTGCAACAGTATAATTTCCATTCAACCTAACTGTCAGTGCCAGTGTCAGTGAGTGAACTACTTTAATGCTGTACATACTGTAGTCAGTTGGCTCTCAAGTCCATAAATCTCATGTAATGTCTATTTGAGTAGCTTTCCTCATTGAAAACCTTTATCTTGACTTTGCTGTATAGTGCAGGTGGAACTGTTCCTGTGGGGCACAGTCTGCTCATACCATGGCTCCGAGACCATGGCTCTGGAAACTTCAACAGCCCGTGACACCCAGGTTCTCTAAAGCCGAACATCTATGTGGGTCATTATCTGTGAAGGCTGCCACTGATTTAGTGATTCTTTTCCCTCTCTCCGAGTTGGAGCACAAAGCTGACAGAACCTCATTAAATTCTTGACTAATTAGTCGCTGTCTGTGAGGCTGCAGATGTTTGGTCAGGCCAAAAAGAGCTAATGTGATTTCTTTGATTAGTTATATTACCGCAAGAACAAATTTTTACGGTGCTGATTTTACGTGTATGTTTTACCTAATTCGTGTTTTCCTTCAAGTTCAAAAAGCCAAGGTGAGTCCAGATGTCTTCTTTCAAATGTTTTTATCACTCACTGCTGAGCTCTGTCTTCCTCTGGTATATCACCCAAAACATCGCATTGTGTTACTATACTATACTATAATTTTGTGTAGGCTATTATGTTTCAACACTGGATTGATGCAAAATCGCTCATGTCCACACTGAGATGCATCTCAGAATCGAGGAATTTCCACACCAGTGGAAAACTGTTAGCCAGTAACTTTCCTTGGTTTGGGTTAGAAATCAAAACTACTGGGTAAGTGTAGAAAACGGTCATGGCTAGGAATGAAATGGATTATTTTTACACCGTGACCCCAAACTTCCCTTTTATGGACAACGTATTTACAATTCACATGCAATTGCTCTTATGACCACTAGATGTTGGATTTTCTACGGACATAATTATAAGCCATAGCAGAGAATCCTGTGTTACTAATATTACTACCAGAAATACTACAAAGTATTATTAAATTATTACTGTACTAACCCTATTATTCTACTAGTCAGTATCACATTTAGTACATCAGAGCTGCAAAAGTAGGTCTGATGTGGCCTTTTGAGTCCTTATGTGAGAACAACCTGTTTGTCTTGTTCTTTAAAGTCAGAGCAGTACACTGATTCTTGTATTTTGGTGAATGCATTACATTAGACACCTGTTATGACAAATGTTTATAAAATTAAGTGAAGCATATCATTGATGTGCTATGTCTGTCTTTACCTTCACTTAATACAAAGTTTTTCCTCTAATATTAAGGATCTATAGTAGAGACAAGTAACGCCTCTTGAGTTGTGTCTTTCTTCCTCGGCCTTGCATTTGCTTTTAATGACAACTCCCCCCAACCACACACACACACACACACACACACACACATAGAGAGAGTTATATGCTCGTACACTCACTGACTCACTGGCCATGGATGGCAGTGACCTTGAGGCGGTGGAGAATTTGGAAATCGCAAACCTGTAAGAGAGTCAAGGGTGGGATGGATGTCGAGGTCTCAAGCCTCATTTAGAAGTTGGAGCTGTGAGTAAGGGGAAATGTGGGCTTTTATTACAGAAGTTGATACCCAGACTCACTGGAGAGAGGCAGACAGACAGAAAGAGAGAGGAAGATTCATGGCAGACAGACAAAGACCAAAAAAGGGCTACTGGATCCCAGATGGGAGGTCGGGTAATGTGAGACTGTACAAGATTCTCGTGCTATTCTGAATTTCTTTCACATTTACTTTTCCTGTCTTCCTCTATGCCACTACTTTTTCTCATTGACTTTACATATATATACACAGCAGAGAAATAGTCATATACTATCATTCATCGTGTATGTGACGTATGCCACTCACTCTTTGAGCTGCTTATTCACAAACAGCATGTGAACCCACACAAACACACGGCACAAATGCTGACATGCACGCCTGCAACCTCCATCTCTGCATGATATCTTAAAAGACCACATATTTTCCCTCCCTCTGGCAGTTCATTTCATGTTAACATGACATCAATCTGCAGGGCTGCCCTCTCACTCAACAGCACTACTTATCTCAATCACTTTTAGGGAAAACAAATGTTTATATCTGTCCTGCCTCGCTGCTTAGATCATCTCCACTGTGTTGTGTTTGAGGATACCTACACACTGAAAGCAGGCTGTTGATGTGTTGACAAGTGCTGTATCTGCCCTGCTAAAGTGAAGCTTGTACTCTCAAGAAGGGCTGACACAATAGTAGAATCTCAAATATCCAGGAAAATACTGGATACTCGTCACCATTTTTGATACCACAGGGAGTAAAGTTGAAAATTAAATGGCATTAAATGCTTTTCCCTTACAGCACTGGTGCTCTGAATTGAAAATAGACAGTTTTTCGGACCACCACTTCAATAAATCTATTAGTGAATGTTATGCACTGTTATGTCTCATTTCTAGATTTTTTTGGTCAGGTCGGCAAATTCTGGAAAGGCTGGGCCAAACAGATATGTATTCATGAAATACACAGCGATGCTTTCTTTGCAGTATCAATACAATATAACCAGCAGGGAATTTCATGCTAATATTGATATTACAATTGATTCCACTTAAAATCAATGAACACTGAGGACTACATGCTTGTCTCCTTTGAAATATGAGCCAAAGGTTCTAAGGACTGAGTGAAATAAGAGTGAGAATAGGCAATTTACTGAATATGCACAGGTAAATTATAACCAGTGCAGTTTTAATTGTCCCCACTCTTGGTGGTTATGATGACTATGATACAGACTCTTTCCTCTTTCTTCACTCACACAAAACACATGCGCGCACACATATACGTTTTTTATTGATGCATCAATAAAAAAAAAAAATGCTGAGATAGTTTTATGCAGATAACTTAAGCTCATTAATACGTAGGATAAAAAGTGTTCATTGTAGCATTCTCACTATTAAATTAATCCTTTGGCAGAAGGAAAAATTAAATTAATCTTAATCAGTCATACAGTGCTACTTCATTACATGGAAATTACATAAAGAAGCCTTCAAGAACGACTTGTTAAATTAATATTAAGTATTAAAAAAGATGTAAGCCATATGTGCTGCAATCTAAAGGAAAAAAATTGTATGTGTACCTTGTTGATGTGTTCATACCTGTCCTCCGCCAAAATACTTCCCCATAGGTTCATGCAGGCCTATAATTAAGTTTGTTGAATTTGTGACCTCCAGTGGTCCTGAGAGATATGGCATGTAAACTGTGAAAATGAAATCGACGAGCTTGGCAGTCACATTGTGAAAAGACTGTAATTTAACTGAGAACATGATGATTTCTAATTCTTTTTTTTTTTTTTTTTTTTGATTTTTAATAGATTATTAGTAATTAGATGATTTCTAATTCTAACCAACTAATGTTATCGTTTAAACCAAACCAGGATGTTACAGAAGATTTTTAGTAAAGTGTTGTTGGGTTATTTAAAAAGAAAGTAATTCGGAGGTAAAAAAAGCTGTTGCCATTTGTCGGTCGTGAACTTTAGTCATGAATTACCATGTCAACCAAATCCCCTCTTACCTCGTCATGAAAATTTTTTGGCTACCTAAAATAAAGAATGACATCTATCGAGCATCTGCTGTGATGTAAAAAGCTCATATGAGTTGTATTTTCCTCCATTTACTTGTGAGGGTGGTATTTCGCAGGGCTCCAATATGGCTCATGTTTAAGGGTATGAATAAACAACCTATATGATCATGTCAGCTGGAGGACTTGTGGTGTGTACCCATCAATGTTGACTGGATTCAGAGCTGATGCAGTGACTATTGCAGAATAATTTAATAAAAGATTGAATGCTGTTACAGTTTTTTAACAGCATTTTTTAACTGTGATTTTACTTACTTTGGTACCCTGTACTCCCATGACCACCTTAGCAGATTCCGGTTAAACCTGGGACAACAAAGCTCAAAACACCTTTTTCTTCAGCTTGGTGGCTTGCCCCACTGCCGGTGTCCACCAGTGGGTCCTCTTGTACCTCGGTTGTTGCCATGACAGGCACTGACAACAGCTTCTGAAAGGCACATCCCCAATGAAGGCTCTGAATATGGCCTATCGCCCATTCACAGAGCACGTCCCCAACCTCCCTTTGCATATAGTAAAAACTCTCCCAGAGGCGTGTTGAAGATGTCTTGGACAGGGACCTCTACCATACTTTCCCAGTTCACTCACTACTCCTTTGAGTTTAGCAGGACAGTCCATCAGTCTTCACTGCCACTGGATCCAACTTACTACCAGGTGGTGATCAGTTAACAACTCTGCTACTCTCTTTTTGTACAAGGCATACATCACAGGTCTGATGATACTGTTATAAAATAGATCATCAACCTTTGACCTAAGATGGCTGGTAACCAAGTACAACTATAAACGACCTTATACTCAAATAGTGTTGTTTATTAAGGTTTATTGACTTGCATAGAAATCCAATAACAAAACACCACTTCGGTCCAGATCAGTGATGCGATAACAACCCAATAACAACCGTCCAGGTCACACTGCCATTGCTTACATGGGCACTGATGTCTCACAGGATTACAATGGAAACTCCAAGTAGCACCCTGTCCAGGACACTAAGCAGAGACTTTAATTAGGGCAGGAATTCTGAACTGCGGTTTGGTGCAAACAAACAAACCATAGCCAGGACCTTCCTTCCTGCAACTTGCAGCTGCAGAGAGGCAACCCTCTCACTTACTCTCTCCACGACACCAGCTGGAGACTCCAAGAAGACCAGGTAATCTGAACAGCTGTGTGGTGCATAAGCCTCAGAATCCTCCCAGAGGTGCAGGAAAGGATTTCTGGGCCTGACCTGTTGTCTCCGCAGCCCGACCTTGGATAAGCGGAAGAAATGGATGTATGGATGGATTTATTTTTTTCCAGTATTTTAGGTTAGATGCTAAAGATTTGAGTTTATGATGGGGTAGTGAAGTAGTCTTTGTTTTGATTACTGCTCTAGGGCCTCTTCAGTCATCTATGTGCTATTTATCTCAGCAGCTTCTTAAGTGTTTCTGTGAATCCCTGCAGGCCAATTGGCTCTAACTTGATCTGAAATACCAGATAGTTTCACCCATAATGCTTAGCGTTGATAGTCACTCTCTGAGGGCTGCTCTTTTGTGTTTCAGAAAAAGCAGCATACTGCCTGGGTAGGTGTGTGTTTGGGAAGAGAAGGGGTGAGTAGGGGTAACAGTAGATAACATGTCTACTTGTGTGTATTAAGTTGTGATTTCGTGTGTGTCTGTCTTCAAATGCATGCCAGACTGTCTGCATGTTACAGTGCAAACACACTGAATGCTGGCTGCTCCCAAATGTCACTTTCTGCTGTGCAGGTTGCCTGGCAGCATGTTGAGGTTGGGTGAGCACACTGATTTGATGAGGAGCCACATTGTTGTGAAATTGATGCAGATTTGCTTACTCTGTATTCAGATGATCATAATTCAATCCCCTCTTATGTAAGCTTATAATTGAAAATAATAAATCCCATTATTGTAACTGCTGCAGTCTGGGAACTGTATCTGTAGGCTGTTTGGCATAATTTTATCATGAAAAGAATTATCATCTCTCACTAATGAATTGAGGATAGTCCTGTTTAGGTTTTTCTCTTTTTTTCAAGATTTGGGTTTTTGTTTGGTTTTTGTTTGTCTTTCATACACATCATTTCATATTGTGTTAAGGTTATAAAACAGTGACTTTATAGGACAGCAATATGCAATAAAGCAATAATCTTCTTTAGAAAAAGACGGTAACTGTACACTTGTAAATAAAGCCACCAAGCCCCACCCCTACCAGAGCAGCCGAAGCAACAGAGCCCAACTCAATCAGATGCTAATTTTTGGTATTTTGGTAAAGTCGGGACTTTTCCCAGGACAAGCCGGGACCCTGTTTATTAGAAGGTTTTAGAATTTCTGTACTTTTAGGTGACAGAAGGAGAAATGCGGCCCAGTCAAAACACTGCACTCGAAAAGATCTTTAAATAAACTAATCATACCTTGTGTGCCACAGACTGCTCCCGAACACGAGGGGGCAAATAATACCTCTAAAACACTGAAGTTGGCTTTATTAGATGTAAGGTCTTTAGCTGGGACATTCTTGATTAAGGATTTTATCACTGAGCACACCCTGGATTTTATGTTTTTACCTGAAACTTGGTTAGACCAAAATAACAGTACTGCTGTTCTCATTGAGTCGACCCCTGCTGGTTACAGTTTTATCAGTGAGGCCAGAGTGAGCAGGAGAGGAGGAGGGGTCGCGGTCTTATTCAATGAATCATTTCAATGTAAGCAGTTATGTCCTGGAAGTTTTCAGTCCTTTGAATATATGGCTATACAGCTGAAGGCCTCTCCCAGAGTCCTGTTTCTGAATGTTTACAGGCCCCCAAATACTGTGCAGATTTTTCTGATGACCTCAGTGAACTGCTTTCTATGATCTGTGTTGATTTTGACTGTAGAATTATTGTTGGTGATTTTAACATCCATATGGACAACCCTCAGGACACAGGGACTAAAGACCTGAGTAACACTCTTTGGGCTGACTCAGCATATAACAGAGGCCACGCACAATTGGGGGCACACTAGACTTACTGATCTCTAAGGGGTCTGAGCATTTCAAAGATTACTATGTCTGATGTGGGCCTGTCTGTCTGACCATTCCTGTGTTTTCTTTGAGAGTATGATTTCAGTGCACACAAATGTCTCAACAGCAGTGATCTCAAAACGGTGTGTAACTGAAAACAGTAGCGAGATCTTTAACCAGGTTTTCTCTTTAACACCTGCCCAGTCCGGGGGTTCAATCAGTGAGCTTGTCAGTAGCTTCAATGCTAACATTTTAAATGTTATGGATACTATTGCTCCCATTAAGGTGAGGGTTATCTCTGGAAGGAAGAAGTCTCCATGGCGAAATTCCACACAGGTGAAAAATGGGAAAAGAGAGTGTCGGAAAAAAAATCTCCAGGTTCATTATGACATCTATAAAGAGAAACTTCACTCTTATAGTTTACAACTGAGGAATGCAAGGAAGTCCTACTTCTCTGACATCATCGCGAAAAACAGTCATAATGCTCGGGCCTTATTTGCTACAGTTGACAGGCTAACAAATGACTTTGCCAAATTCTTCACAGACAAAGTCGAAAATATTACACAACCAGTCGGTACATCAGCAGCAGGTTAAGCATATGGACTGTCTCCACCGGAAGCCGGTTTAAACACCATGACACTGTTTCAACCCATTAACAGTAAAGACCTGGAGGACATCTTATGTCAGCTGAACTCCTCTTGCTGTTTAGACATCCTGCCAACAGGTTTTTTCAATGGGGTCTCAAAGATTTTGAAGTCAGACCTGTTACTGATCGTAAACTTGTTCTTAATGTCAGGTGAGTTTCCAGAGCCACTAAAAACAGCTGTAATTAAACCTCTGCTGAAAAAGAATGATCTTGAGAAGACACAAATGAACAACTACAGGCCCTCAGAAAATCTCAAAAATCCCATTTTTAAGTAAGATCATTGAAAAAGCGGTTTTTCAACAGCTTAATTACTTTTTAACACAAAATAACTGCTATGATACCTTCCGGTCAGGTTTTAGACAGCACCACAGCACTAGGACCAAAGTGTTTCATGACATATGTCTGAATACAGACGGTGGAAAAATGCCAGCTTAGTTTAACTGGATCTCAGTGGTGCTTTTGATACAGTTGACCACAATATATTACTCAAACGACTGGAGAACTGGGCGGGTCTTTCTGGAACTGTACTAAACTGGTTCAAATAATACTTAGAGAACAGGAAGTACTATGTGTCAATAGGTAACTTTACATCTGAGCAGACAAGAATCACATGTGGAGTTCCCCAAGGTTCCATCCTAGGGCCTCTTCTGTTTAACGTCTACATGCTCCCACTGGCACAGATTATAAAAAACAACAAAATAAGCTACCATAGCTATGCAGATGACACACAGATATATATTACAATGTCACCAGGAGACCAAGGCCCTGTACAGGCCCTTGGTAAATGCATTGAGGAGAGTAATGACTGTATGTGCCACAACTTTCTCAAGCTAAACAAAAACAAAACTGAGGTAATTGTCTTTGGAGCCAAAGAGAAACAATTTCAGGTCAACACAGAGATCTGATGTCTCAGCAGGACCTGGAAAAACTAGTCCATGCATCTTTAGTAGGCTTGATTATTGTAATAGCATCTTTACAGGTCTACCTAAAAAGTCAGTTGGACAACTGCAGCTCATTCAGCACTCAGCTGCTCAAGTCCTTACTAAGATCAAAAAAGTGGACCACATCAGTCCAGCTCTGAGGTCTTTACACTGGCTGCCTGTCCATCAGAGGATAGACACATGTCTGGAACAAACAGTGTATTTAAGTCCAGGTTGAAGACACATCTATTTTCAGCTGCATTTGAATAAAGCTCAAGATAAGCTTGGGTTTCAAAACGTAATGATATTTTACATTTTTATTCAATCTTGTCTTTATTGCTCTGATTTAATCTATTATTCTTATGTCTTTCTTTTTTTTGCTTAAATGTTAAATCATGCTTTCTATCTCTACTGTTTTAATGTCTCTGTAAAGCACTTTGAATCACCTTGTTGTTGAATTATGCTATACAAATTGTCTTGCCTTGCCTAAATTACATTAGAATTAGATAGTTCTTAGTGAAGTATGAGTTCAATTTTGACTAATAACCAACATTACATGCACTAATATAAGGCAGCAGCCCTATCATAAACAATAATTGATTTACAAAACTCCATTGATAGAATGATTGAGGTTTCATATAGATTACCTGTTTTTAAACCCAACAAATCCATAAATCTCAACCCACCACATTTCAAGGACTGAACAGCTGTTGCCTTGATGGTTGGAAATTTAAATGAAATAATGTTTAAACACAAAGGTATCTATGGCACTGTATCTTTTTCGGACAGTACCACAGCAAAGCTGATTGAAGGTCAGATATTTGAGTCAAGTTCCTGACCTGGCACATACACACGATGTGCACTTTTATCAGTTGTTCAACATCATTGTTCTCTTATAATGAAAGTCAAAACGTCAGAGCTGCTGCAAGTTAAACTACTCAGCTGGCTCTTGTTCACAGTTTCTCTAGAAGTTAGTGGGATAGTAATGGGAGCTGCTTCATGAATCATTAAATACATTTTTTTCCTCAATAGAGTACGATTTGGCTAAATGGATGTGGACACTAAGAGCTTTTCCATCTTTATTATTTAACAAGAAGTGGTTGGAAGATTGATAGCTGGGATTGTAGCATGTGAGCCACAGCCAGCATTTCACATTCATTATCGCCAGTCTTTGTCTTTCTCAACCTTCCTCCCCCTTCTTTCATGATTTCTGTTTTGTTGTTCTTCTTTACTCTTTCATTCTTCATACCTCCTTTTTTTGCAACAGTACCGATTCCCTCCCACACTCACTCTCAATTTATAGCTTTTTCTGTCTCTTTCTCCCTGGGGATTTTTCACTTATCAGGTGTCTGACAGAGAAGTAATTATAGGACTAATGGTATGATTTATCCCAGAGAACTCCGAGAAGCTACCATGGCACATAGGCATAAGTTAGTTGTAATATTCAAAATTCAGATATTAAAAAGAAGATAGATAAATAGGTAAATTCTAAAGCTTCGTTATTGAACATTTTATAAGAAGGATTGTGTCATAATAGTTGTCCTATAGGAAAGCTCTCGTTGGCTGTTAACATTCAAACAAATTGTTATGGCACATCTGTCTTAGTTTTGAAATATTTTTGTGACTCTAAAGGAAATCTGACTTTGCAATACGATAATTAACGTGCATATCATATATTTTCCCTACCGCTGCACGTATTGGGACATGATGTCAATGACACTTCACACCCACTGTTTGATTAAAAAAAGAAATAAGAAATAAAACTGAAGCATGTCACGCCATTTCTAATTAAATCTGTGATCGATTATCGAACATGTTCGCGTAGCCTAAATTACAGCACAGACATTTAACATCAACTTAGAGTATGGTTGTTTGTCCAATGATGCTGTCTTTCAAATGGACTGCAGCGGAATACTTATTCTTAATGGGACACTCTTCAATCACTATTTCTGACAAAGGAAGAAAAATATGTGAATGCGAGGAGTTTTGTTTGGACTCTGAGAGAGTCAAAAGAGAAGAAAACAAATATAAAATACACTAAACTGCTACTGCAAAATAGACTACACTTAAAGCACATCTATTTTGAAAGCAGCTTCCAGATAAAAGTTGTCCAAAAGTACTTTTACAGACAGTAGGATAACTGTTATGTTTTGATCCCCAATTACCCAAGTTCATCTTTCAAAGTGTTCATGGCAAAATACTCAATCCCACATTGCCCCAAATACATTTGTCACTAGTAAGTCAATTAGTGTTATGTAGTGTAATGTTAAATGTGTATATACTAAAGTAATATCATGCTGTTATAGCATATTACATGGCATATATCAGCTTTCTGACAAATTTCACAAAATTTGCAGCTTTAGATATTCTAACCACAAAAATAGAAAAATATAGAAATAAATGGACTTAGATAATACATTTTAGGGTCAACAACAAAGTCTTTAACTGAGGAGCATACACACACAGCATTGATGGGAACTACTGAAGATGGGAATAAATGGCTGTGGTTTCTGCACCAGTAAATGCAAATTTATGTCTCAAATCAAGTTGAAATTTTCTATACTGACGTAAAGCAGAGCACCATCTTACCCTTACCTCTAGGCAGCTATTTTTTTGTTTAAAATTGTTGAATTTGGTGTGCGTTGTAACTCAAGGGATGATATGACTTATTGGCAGAAATGTGAAAATGACTAAACATACGAGTAAAGATACAACTTTGCAGAAGTTTGATCTATCTTAATGTGATTCTGTATGTACAAATACATCACATATTGTATCATTACAAACCTCTGATTCTCATAATATATTATCCATACATATGCTATGAAAAATTAAAGCACTAAAGGAAAATCTAAAGGAAAGTTATTTCAGTCGCTTGTACCTATAATCTCTTTTTTTCCTTGATGACCCAAATCTCATGAGTTTTGCCTTTCAGCTTTGCCTTTCAGTTCAGCTCCCTCTTCATCACAACAGCCCAAAGCAACGTCCATATTAAGGCTGACAAAGCTTGCTCCAACTTTCCAACACTCAACTCCCCCACTTGAAGCAAGGACCCATATCCAACTGGTTGAGCCATGGCCTCAGACTTGGAGGGGCTGATTCTCATCCTAGAAGATCCTGGCTTGAAGAAGTCAACAGGACAACATCATCAACAAAGAGCAGAGATGCAACCCTGCGGCTTCCAAACCAGACATTCGTCTCTCCCTGACTATGCCTTTGAGATCATGAACACCACTAACAGGATTGGTGACAAGGGGCAGCCATAGCTGAGTCCAACATGCACCGTAAAGAGGCTGGACTTTGCTTTGCTTACCGAATAGCCTGCAAAAGCAACTCTGACACTCATTACCATTACTTTCTAATGTCTAACCTTTACCATTCGATAGGGAGAAGGATGTAGAAAAGGGAAATAACTGTGGAAAACGTGTAGCATAGGTTTCAGTCTCTTCAGAGAGCATCTCCTATCCTAGCACTTACCTTGTACTTACCTACCCCCCTCTATCTTTGCACTTTATCTTTCTGCACTTCCTTCTATGCCTGCACCCTATCTCTACTCTGTCACCTCTGACAGAGTCGGACTAGTGGGTTCCTTCTATGTAGTTTATTGTTAGCTTTTTATATAGCTTGTTATATCTTCATTTGTAAGTCGCTTTGGATAAAAGCGTCTGCTAAATACATAAACATAAACAGTCTCGGCTGCATTCCACAGAATTTGGGGGCCAATGCCTCCATACACCCATTAGTACCTCCTCGTAAAAATTTTTGGCAAAATTACCAGTATTGGATGTTTACATCAACACATAGTGAGATGTCGAACCTGGACAGCATAACATGGTGCAAGATGCTGAATGTACATGTTATGAACTTGCAAGACCTTGAGAGTCGACATTGTCATATAGTGGCACAGAAGCTGCGTCTCTATATTCTAAAGAAAACAAAGCCTTTCTTTACTCCTTGTGGTGTGAGATCGGGTTCGTAATATCAGGACCAATTAGTTTATGTGGGATTAAAAAAACTAATTCCTCTTTTATTATGATTATTAGCTGTATTTTTTTAACAGTGTTTTGTAGGTTGGGGAATAAACCAATCAACTCGCACTCAAACATTAGAAGTTTTTCAGGAAAGTATATTCCCAAGGGCATCGATATAGAAATTCAAGGCCATAGCAACACTTTATTGCCAGTCTGTATTACTGGGTCAACAGTCAATCCTATGGGGATATATCACTGGCTGGACAGCTCTATATGGCAAGCCATTGTACCCATTTACAGTTTGCCTGTGGCTGTCTATCTCACAGAGTATAATAGCAATTTATGACCTGCGATTTCAAATGGCCTGATGTAGGCGAGGAGGATCTACACACAAGCCAGCTGTGCCTGCAATTAGACTTGAGCAGAGGACTCCCTGCTGTTCAGTTGGGGACAGATACCTAGAGAAGCTAGATGAGAACTGATGTCATGCTGAGTGGTTTCACCAGACTGCTTTATAGAAGACGCTTTTTAGGGAGATTTTTATTTTCGCTTTTTTGGAGCAGACATAAATCCACACACAGACATGGCAGCTGTGTGGAATCAATGAGCTATTTTAAAGAATCTCAGATAGCAAGGGTATGAACTAATTTGCCAATGGAATTATTTCTAGCGATGACATCTGTTCTAGTCTATCTGAATACTTTTTTCTCTGAGACTGGAAGCATTGATATCAGACTTGATAATAGGTGGTTACCATTAATTACATGAATTCATTTATTGGCTAAATAAGTAACTTAAATAATTGATCTCACTAACAGGCAGGTACAAAAATAATGTATTCTTTCAGATAAAAAATTCCTGTGAATGTAACTGATCCCAGTATTAACATGGCAGTGTGGTGAATTAAATAAATCAGAAAAACTTAATGGAAATATTTGAGTAATAATAAAAAAAAAAATCCAGGGCGCCAGGGAGCTTAACTGCTTTAGAAACGGGCACTATGTATGAGGGCTAAAGGTCCTTAATGCAGATGGCCCACATAGAAAAAAAGCTCTGTTAACAAACTGGCCCAGTTTTAACGTTACTGAATAGTTCAAGTTTAATCACAAGGATACAGCTGAATTTTTCATCACAGAATAGTTACAAAAATACATGTGTGTGCTGTCAATGTAGTCGTTCTCGAAAGAAAGAATGCCAACATCAAACAGAATCAGTGTTTGTTCAGTCTTCTGCTTGCAGTCTGAATTAATGTTCAGACTGCTAATGTTTTGCTAATGTGTTAATGTTTTGTTGATGCTTCCTCCAAATTTAGACCTTGACTGATATTTCACATACTGTTGCTGAGAATGTATATAATCAGGACCACAGTGATTACAGAAGTCTTGAATAATAGAATTTTTACAAAACCAACAGAAAATAGACAAGAAGCTTCCACAGGTCCACCATAAAGGCAGTGCCAGTGGACTGCAGTGGTTGATTTCTATTTTGTCTGACTTTTATTTTGGCATAAACTGTCATGTCACTGTGTATTCAGTGTCTAAATGTCTAAACGTTTGCTGCTCTAAGTACTTTGGATGGCATAATGAGAGCAGGGAGCCTCAGGTACGAGTTTCTGAATGTTGGCTTGAGATCGTCATTTTGTCAAAACACATCAGCACTCAGCTTAGGGCCAATCAATACAGGCTTTGTCTCATCTGGCCTTGTCTTTTGTCACAGAATTCTGTCTCAGCCACCACTTACACGTTCCTCATTGCCATAGCAACAGTGGCTTTCTCTTCCTCGTCTCTCAGTGAACACCACGGCCGTGAAGATGTTGAATAATGCTGATCTGCTATGGGAATGAATAAGGCCAACGCAGTGTGATGAGTTTGTCTAGCAGGATGAGAGATTCACTGTTCAACATAATTAATTTCAGTTCATCAGACTTAATTTATGATTTACAGTAGATGCCTCAAGCCTTTTGTTATGAAATGGATGACACATCTGCCGTTTCAATGTTTGAATTCTCATGAAGCAGAAGTTCACATGAATTTCTTTATAATATTTCGGGATTGTTTTGAAAAAAGTTATGATAGCAGTCTCGAACCATGTGTCTCATCCTGTGAAAACATGCTTCATAATTTATGCTTGTCAGAAGAAACAGGTGCTGAAGAGGACCGTGTAATTATTTTGAAATAACTGGAAAAGACATGCAACTGGATCTTTGTCCATGCATCTGAACTGTGCTCAGAATCACTTCAAGTGTGAATTTCCACTGATCCATGGTAAATGATCAAACCCAGTGTGAGATCAAGAGAATGGAAATTAATGGGAGCAGTTGGATGATGCATGTCAGTTTCCTCCCTTCAAGGGGCCGATCAGCTGCCAAACAGAAAAAACTCATCAAGCCAGTCTTGTTGCACTGATGCAACATGGTTACAGATGTGCATTGGAGGCACAGGATTACCAAGGAAGGCATACGTTCACAAGCATTTAGGGAAGGAGAAAGGGAGTTATAGAGAAGTGTTTAAAAGAAGATAGAGCAAGGAAGTGTAGAGGACAAAAGCTGAAAAACAAACTACAGATTAACGCTGTGAGGGAATTGTGGTCAGATTCAGGAGATGGAGATCAGACTGGTTGATGTAATTGGTAAATGGACTGAATTTACAAAGCGCTTTTCTAATCGAGTTGACCACTCAAAGCGTTATTACACTACAAGTCACATTCACCCATTCACACGCACTCACTCATACAGCACTTCTTTGTCTATACAGTCTTACAGGCAACACAGTGCTTTTTTTTTTTGTCATACACATTCACACATCAATGGACAGAATGTGGGGCTCAGTGTATTGCTCAAGGACACTTTAACATGCGGTATGGGGATATCCAGTGATTGAACCACCAATTTACCGAGAAGCAGATGATCACTCTTTCTCCTGAAATAAAGCCATCCCAAATTCTGGACAGAGGCTATAAACTAAACCTGCTTTTCAATATGTTCAGAACAAGACTTCACATCCGACCCATCAATCATGGATAGGCCTCCATTACATTTCCCTCCACATCAGGACACATTGACATCTTCTCTGCCTCTGCCTCCAACCTCCATCCTCCTTGAAATGTTCTTTGGCAAGACATTGAACCCAAAATTGTATGAGAGCGCTTGTGTTGATGGGTTAATATAAATTTGTCAATGTGCTGTCAACTAGACTAAAAAAGTACTAAATAAATGCAGTCTATTTATCTCAACGACTACAGACCTGTACAGACCAGACTATCAAATATCAACCAGGCTGCTGGAATCTGAGTGATATCAGACTATGACTTCAGTTTTGATGTTCTAGTCAATCAAGCTGTTTAACGTTGCGTCTTCCATTTAAAATCAGGTAATTTCTTAACTCTACTGACTTACAAAAAATGATGTTGTTTTCATCTGCTCTTGCTTTGACTACTTTATTCCCCATGGTATCAGTCAATGCTCCATCCACTGTCCCTGTTTAGTTGAAAACACTGCAGGTAAGGCAGGACTACAGTCCCAGGCACATCGCTCATGTGCTTGTCTCCCACACTAGCTTCCTGTTGAATTTTATACTGATTTTAAAATCTTATCACTTTCAAAAATGAGGCTTTTCCCCCAAATGCATCTCAGACTGATTTCCCGGTATGCACCCTACACACTGCTAACAGTTATTTTCTTTTTCCATTCTTTTTGCTATGTAAAAGCATTTGGCAATGTCATATATTTTTATACATTGAAATATATATATATATATATATATATATATATATATATATATATATATATATATATATGTCGCAGTTACCTTTTTGCCATTATATCTTTATATCTTTTTATATTTATATATTTATATCTTGTTTATATCTTGTCTCTGTGTGATTGCAATAACGTATATTTTTGTTTTGTAGCAAGAGGAATGTTTACATGAATATCAATATCAATATCATCTTGAATTTCACTGCTTTTAACAACTGTTATCTCATCATCCATGTTCCCTGAAAATGGCCAGTGTTGCTGCATCTTTAAAACAAAAAATCTAGATTATTTTACAAAAACCTAACAACAAACACAACCAGGTGAAGACAATCTGTTTTGTACTAAAACAAATTAATAGTAAGTAATGCAAGTAGTGATGGAATTTATTGCATGAATCAGGAATTATTTACAAGATCAGTAGAGTTGGTGAGAACTATGATTCTTGTCTTTTGTTTATTTCTTAATTTTGGGTTAATGTATGAGTTTCATATTTCCTGTAGAGTAAAAGTTTATTCCTTTGAGCTTAATTTCACCTAAATTCATGGCATTCATAAAGAAACTGCTTTCCCACTGCAGAGCCATCAGATTTGACCTTGTGAGACATCACACCCTATGGTTTATTTATCACAGCTTCGTGAACAATATACTCTCCCCCACTGACTTAAAAGACAGCAAACTGGGATAATTTTTATCTGTAGTTTAGTTTGGATTTAGAATTCTAGTAGTGTGGTGCAACCTATATTGTGTTCAGGGGAAATAACTCATCCCAGCTATTTGTGTGTGTTGGACCTATTATCGTCTATGTGTCCGTGTGTGTGAGTACTTTTGTGTGGCCTCGGTCCCACAGTAGGAGTATGTGTAGCAGTTTGACAAGGATTGTTTCTTTGCTTTATTCCTGCTCTCTATATAATTGCCTGTTTGTTTATTTCAAATGACAATAATGTATTGATGTATTCAGGCTTTCAAACACAACAGAAGGAAGCCCAGATATAGTCACATTATGTTTTTAGAGTGTTGTATAAAGACAAACACAATCTGTGTTTTAGCAAGCTTTAATACTTTACTGTGGTACTCTGTGTGCTGTTTTCCAGAAACTAGTGGTGTTAAATGACAGATACTCAAAGATCTTTGAAAATATTAGATATCACAGGGTTTGTGGCCATAAGAATGTTTGCTTGCCTTAATCTATTAAGATTCTTGTGGTAAAACTGGTTCTTAGGTTACCAGTTTTTGCATAGAAAGGTTTATAAGCACTCTGTGGCTTTCAGGTTTGCTCGTGTGATATAAATTTCACTCGTGTGACCGAAATTTTGTCATTCTCACTGCCAACCATGTGAAGCCCAACAATCTGCAACTGAGTGCATCTCCATTCATGAAAAAAAAAAAACGGAGACGGAGCAGAAGAATCATATGTGACACTTGTTTGGAGAATAGACTTTGCAGAACATTTACCATCATTCACACCTTCACAGAGTACAGTTGACATGCCAATGCGTTGGAATGAATAGGACCATGATTGGGACTTTGTAGACACAATTGCACAGACCATGTGCCTGGCTTTAGCCAAGTCTACAGCCAGAAGAGAAGCTGAAGTCAAGCTTCAAATAAACGGACATGAGTTAATAATAATTCAGTTTATACATCAGTTGATACCTTACATCAGTTGATATAAGTTCAAGTCTAAAGCTGATAAAGTTAAGTTTCAAGTTAAGTCCCAAAATAGATGCAACAACTCCCAAATTGGTCATATTGAGATTTAATGTCTAATTAATTAATCTTTAGTCAGTTCCCGCTAAGGCAAGGTCAAGACTGATGTCGGTCCAAACAAGTGAGCCTTGTTCAAGTCAGGTCTCACTGGCCAACTGAGGCTATTGGTCAAGCTATTTGAAACAAAGCCATCTCAATCAGTTAAACGTGTCAATTCAGTCAAGACAAGATCTATTCTTTAATCAGCTAAGGAAAGTCAAGTCTTAAGTCAAAGTAAGATCAAATTTTTAGGTCTTAATGCCATGGCAATATTAGGCTAAAAAATATAAATGTGATTTGTCTCAAAAATGTCTCAAATTTGTTTAAACAATTCTGATAGAAGTGAGGTCAACTAAAGGTGTCAACAAAGAAAATCAAGTCTTAAGTCAATGAATACAAATTTATAATAAAGTCTCAAATTACTTGCAAAATGTCAAGTTTCTTGAAAAACAGATGTATTATGAGATGTATTATGCCCTTTTTTAAGAAGTTAACACAATTTCACAAGGTCTAATTAAAATGTATTAACCCCCCTCCTGGGCTTGTTCTTGAGAACGACAACAGCTTCTCCTTACTATCGCAGCTATTGAATGGGCAGCGGGGGAGGACAAAAGTTTGCAAACAAAAAAAGTGACAATCTCTGACAGAACCAAGCAACTACATCAGTTTGTGGCATTCAGTTTGTGGTGTTCTGAAAAATATTTCATCCACACCGCTGCGGGTTGTCCGAATTAAAAAACAAAACTGTGAACTACAAAGCATTAGGTTTTGTAGTTTGAAGGATTTGTATTTTAAGATGTACTTGTTGTTTTCCCATAAGACATTTGTTATAATCTGTCAGTGCAACTTTTGTTTTACTTTTACACGCTGAAGTAGTAAGGGATGCAATTTTATGCAAAGAACAATGCCTCTGGAACCTATGCAAGTCTGCTTCTCTGACAGAAGCAGAAAGAGAGTCAGACAAACTAGATAAATCTCAAATAATGAAACCAATCTGTTTCACAAAATTTCACCAAGAACTACCTCACTTACCTCACCTCTGCCTTCCTTCACCTTGTCCCACAAAACAGTCCTGTTGTCAAGCTGGGATTCATCAGCCCAAGACACAACCAGACCCCGAGCACCATGTGCCACACTGAATCAAACACATAGAGAGACACTGAAATATCAAGGCTGTTAAGTCAGATGAGGTTACTTGTCTTCCATTCGAGCCTTGTCTCTCTCATCCTCCCCTATGTCAGGACTTTGAGACCAACCTTTGAAATGTGATTAATGTTACATTTAGTCTCTGAGGATTTGGAAGTAAGATTTTAATGTAATGGAATCAGAGGATTAAATCTTGTGCTGGGAATACGGGCAGTTAGTGTGGTTACTAGGGAATAGGAGTATGTTATGATATTTTTTGGACAATTGGGATCAGTTATAATTTGTGTGTAAGGAATATTCTTGTTGGGGACTGGGGTTGTGGTAGGGACATGGAATGAGTTGCAATTGTGATGTTCAGCCAAGAAAGGATGAAAGAGGTGTATACACAAACATCATATTTTGTTACAGTTCAAAGCTAAATGTCTAATATTTCAAGGAATTTAAACGTATTTACAGTACCAGGCAAAAGTTTGGACACACTTTTTCCATACATTTTGAATGAGTGGATGTGGTAGAATAGGTAGATTAGGATTGTTCAAGTTGTTGTAAGTATTTTTTTCAAATAAGATCTGACTTTTGTAAAACAATCAGATAATTTTCCAGTATTCCTAAACAAATATATAGTTATCTCTTATTGGCTGTTAAAATAAATTTAGACACTTACTTATTAATGTATTTATCTCTAACCTGCTCTTTTCTCTTTATTTTCCTATTTTAATGGGTTTGGCACATATTTACACAACTTTACAGTCTGAGCAAAAATAATAAAGAAAGAAAAATGTGTTATTAACCACTTAGTTTAATGGGAATGATTAAAACAATTGCCAATCATTTGAAATGAGGTTTTAAAATCTTAAGAAGATGAAGAGGGTTCTGATTTGGTGCTATATAAATTAAATTAAATTAGGATAATGACAGCTTTCAGAGCAATACAAATTACCTACGTAATAATGGTGCAAAGAGCTGAGTTTGTTTTAATGTGGTCACCTTCCAGCTCTGGATTTAGGTACCAGCACTGTTAAACTGTGCATCTTGCAGTCTCACGGTGGGCATGGCCTGCCAAAGATGCAGCCTACTTGTTTTCATCTTTGATATGATGCAGCAGTGTATCCATTGATCTCATCTATCTCTGGTGAAGGTTTGTAAAACTGCAAGGTAAAAAAAATGAATGAATGAATGAATTTTATTTTCGAACATGTATAAAATGAGGCTTGTGTTGGCAATGGCCCTCAGCTTTCTATCACAGTGGTTTTAATCCACTAACTATGGTCAGAGCACACACATAGGTACACACATAGGGACTAACTACAGTATGTAGGGCTTTACATGTCTCTCATTTTCCCATTCACATGGTCATACAACTGATTCAACTATTGCTGATACTTTGTCATGTGGGCCGTGCCCAAAGACACATTGACACATGGACAAACTGGGGATTGAACCATTAATGCACTGATGAAAGATGTCTGCTCTTTCTGCTGAAGCACTGGTGCCCGAATGAAATCCCGACTAGACAACATATGTTAAAAATAAAAGTGGGACTGTTTATATTCTCAATTCATTGCAACATAATTCTCAGTTTTTATAAGCAATCATTTTCTTTTTTTGAAACTAAGGATTTTCTTGGCACTTTTCTTTGGCAGTTGCTTGACAGGAAATAAGGGGACAGAGAGAGAGGGGTGTCAAGGAGTTTCAGTGTCTGTACAAAGGGCGCCTGCTTGATCAATTGAACTGCTCGGTGCCCCAAGCAATTATTTTGGAATATGCATGTTTTGTTGCCATATATACCTCTGAATGGGCTTTACTCAGACCTCAGTTTATGCAGTGATTTTGGTCACAAAACATTTATTGTATCCGAAATGTTACTTTTAAACAAAATTTTCTTTATGCGTGAAAAATGTGATGCAAGTCTGCAGCGTTCATTGATCCAAGGTTTGTGTTGATGTGTGACAGCTGTATCTATAAAAGTAATACGAGAGCTTTTTCAGCAGGAAACCAAGCTGAAGCTAACTTTCCTTACATAGCACATAGACAAAGGTATTTAAATTTTGTACAAGATGTAGAAGGAAAAGTATAAATCTTTTCAGTTTTTTTTTTCGTTATCTATAATTTCATCACTGGTGGTTTTGGGTTTGACTTTACTTCTATTACAGTACATTCTGCCAGTTAAGACCTCTACACAACAAACCACCAAAAACAGACCTGTATCCTGGTGATGCACTATGTATGCACTCGGTCTGAACCCCTGAACTCATCCGTACTGTCGCTGCTAATATTTATGTACCTATGCTGTCGACGCGCTCACAAAAACATTGGCTTTCATGAGTCAATGATTTGTCTGAGCCATTGGCAAAGTGCTGAAATATTGATGGGCAGATGAACAGATAAAAGAGAGGAGCACTGAGAAGAGAGGCGTGCTGGTTATATTTAGTATCCCAGTCTCCCTGGGATCTTCAAGAGAATATTTTTGTCTGACTGAGGAGGTTGAAAACAGCTTTTGTTGTAGGTTTTTGAGTGATGTTACGATAAGCTCGCATGCTGTCTGCCCACTGTCTATCTTAATTTCTGTCCTTTTTTTTTTTTCTTACCAGGCTTTTTTTGGAGCCACTTTGACAGGAACAACAACCAAAGAAATATTTCATTCAAAGACAATTGTGGTGACTGTTTTTTCACAGTTTCTCTCAAATAATAGTGGAAATGTAAATGCAATACTGCTGCCAAGAACATTCTTAGGATGTGCAGAAGCATTCTAACATGACTGCTCCCAAATCCACATGTCAATATATTCTCTAAATCAATAGAGCAAGAGCTGTAACTCAGTCCTTTCGGATATGTCTCTGGATATAACCATATTTTTGCAAGAGAAGTCCAAAATGTGAAAAGCTTGTCTAATTTAATGAAAAAGTACATAAATTGTACATAAACCTCACTGTTGAACGTATATGAATAACATAAACTAAATTACTGCAACGAGACAAGTTCCTGTTAAATAGTGAACGTCACTGGCACCAATACATCCACTATCATGCCACCCAGAAATCATGGCTTGAAACATTATCATCATTACCTACTAAAAATGAGCTTGCTTTTGATAATATGGATTTCCATCTACTGGATTTAAGCCAAATATCTCCATAGGGTAAGGAGGATGCTGTAGTATCACAATACTAGTGATAGTATCACAATACTGCAGCATACAGAGATGGGTGAGATAGATCAAGGAATGGTCAATGTCAAAATAGCAGAAGCCAAAACTTACAGATCAAAACTCAAAAACCTTAAAAGATCTATTTTCTTAATCCTGCTGTCTTGGATGTTGGTGAGCCTAGAGGACAGTTTGTGGGGTAGTCTGGGCACTCTTCAGTGACAGCTTGCCCTTCATTTCACTGTGTCTAACGAAGACACAGAATGAATTATAAATGAATGGAAAAAGATGGACAGTTTTGAGAGTGGGACAGTTGAAGAGTGAAGAGAAGTCTTTCAGACTGTTATATTTTTACTGACTGAGAAAAGTAGTTTGAATGTAGCAATTTTCCTGAGTCTCCGCTGGTAAATTGTTTCAGCTTGAACATTGTGGACTTAATATGCTCTCTGCAAGAACCTTCTGCACAGGTACAATTTTGTCTTGTTTATAATCATGACCATATCTGCTAAAAGCCTAACAAAAAGTATCATCCATCAGTTGATGGATGATATTTTTTGGTTTGACTTCTGACTTCCCCAGTACATGTGTTGAAGTGTCATTTGACAAGATGCTGAACCCCTACATTGTGTTCACCATTTTTTCAGTGTGTCTGATAAGGAAACTGTATGATTTTGTGGCTTTTGAGTGGTCAACAAGACTACGAGAGCATTGAGGCACCAGATAGCTCAACTGGCTGAGCAGACACCCCATGAACAGACACAGCCTGTGGCATTTTGCTGCAGGTCATTCCGCTCATTCTCTGAACTCTTTCCTGTCAAGCTACTTTCAAATGAAAGCTATTAGAGCACAAAAACAATCCTTAAAAAGAAAGAAAATATATAAAAAGCGTTGTCTGATGTTTGTGTGAATCAATGAATGTGAAGCACATTGTGAAGTGCTTTATTGAGCCTAGATGAGGTTAAAATGCACCATGCAAGTGTGGACCATTTACCCCTGTATTCCACCAGGCTTCAAAGCTTTTCATAAGTGGTTTGTTGCTCTGTTTCACTAAAGATGCATGCTTTGTCTGTGTTTGATGGAAGTCAATTATCCTTCATTCTTAATTGTTTAGCCAGATTAAGCATTTAGGGAGCAGTTTTCAATATATAGGAAGTCTTGCAGAGTTTAGCACACACTCTGGGCCCAACATCAAGACTGACTAATGTCTCAAATTAAGTTAACATTACAGTCTGACAAAATCTAAGTTTGCAAAGCACTTTCCTGTAATATGTCATATGTGCTTTACAGTAATTTAGAAACACTGTCATCCTGCAAGTGGTCATTTAAGTTCAAATGCTCTCACAAAAAGGCAAACTAATTCCTTAAAATGTTACATTTCACCTTGTCCACTGATTAAAATCAGAAAATGGAGTAATCAGACTTTTTTATGACCCTTTGAATCTGCTTAAATGAGTCAACAAAGTCTGTTCCGATGCGTATTCGTCTACTCCATCGATGACTTCACTGACTTAAAGTGACAATGAATTATTCAAATAAGCATGCCTGGAAAATTTTGATAGGCTATTTTTAGCCCCAGCATGTGGTTGTTTGCCAAAAGCTATGGGTTTAGAAGGGTTCCCCGGGTGTGCTGGCTGTCATGTCACAGCAAGCTACATAATGAGGAAAGGGAGAGAAAATATGTGTGTGTGTTGCGTGTGTACGCGAGCAGAGGAGACAGTGACAGAGAGAACAAGGGGAACAGCACATCATTCTGTCATTTGAAAACACGTCTGTGTTTTTAGTTAGTTAGTAGTCAGTTATCTGCTGTCATTGCTGCCTGCTCACATCTGTCCTCTGTCAATAATTAATCCTCAATCAACACCAACAAGATTTTATTGAAACCCATCTTTTAGTTGAGTGAGTGACAGTAAAGCCTACTCTTGTTTTTTCCATTTGTCTGTGCTAAACACCACAAAAACAACAACAAAAATAAACATCTTATTTTAACATGTTCAGAGAACGGGAGGGGTGTGAGTATGAAAGAGGGGAAACCCTTTTCCCTGCCAATAAGAGACTGCTCATTTCCCCTCCTGCTGTCTCCATTGCCTTCCATTTTTCTTCCCTCTGTCTTTCTCTTCACACTTGCAATTCACCATCTTCAACTGCCAAACAAAAGAGGAATAGGTGCTGTTACCATGGTGGCAGATGATGAAGGGGGAAAAAAGCACAGCTCTGTCAAGCAAACCTATCCTTTTGCTTGGGGACCTCATTCTAATGTAGGACAATTCATTAGCAGTCTCTTGCTCTTCCCTGTCTCTGATAGTCCCTAAGATTCATCGTTGTTCTCTCAGGAAAAATCCTGGGTTCATGTTGTCTGCAGTGAGATAGATAGATAGATAGATAGATAGATAGATAGATAGATAGATAGATAGATAGATAGATAGATAGATAGATAGATAGATAGATAGATAGATAGATAGATAGATAGATAGATAGATAGATAGATAGATAGATAGATAGATAGATAGATAGATAGATAGATAGATAGATAGATAGATAGATAGATAGATATTTATGATATCCGGTTTCACGTTGTTCCAATCCAACATGTCTTTTTCTTGTATATTTGGGAAAAACTGATGTCAGTGTTGAGGAAGAAATGTGCCTTCTAATGTTGAACTCAAAGTCATGCATACACACCAGTGTTTCCCACGTGTAGACCATCCAAGTATATTTGGTAGCATATTCAAAGATTGATCTCTCTGGTTTTACTATTCAAAATTGATCATTACGTTCTACATTGTCGTACAACACTGTTTTGACTCAACATCTGTCTCACACACAAACAAACACATCCATAACAGACACATCTGGGAGCCCCTGCACTCACTCTGAATAAAAATGTTATCCTGAGTGGGAGGAAGGATTGTTGGCTTTTTCCCCACAGGGGTATTGTTGCAGATAAGCCCTTGACCTTGGGGTTCTGGTGGGGACAAAGAATGGATGCTACAATCTCAATGTGATAAGAAAAGAGGGCATAAAAATTTGTTTATGAAAGTGCTCAGTACAGTGCTCAGAATCAGGTTTAATCTATATCCAAACACTTGCCAAATCACCTGGTGGGATCACAGGTTGTCAAAATTCATAAACTGTCAACTGAGGAATCAATTAATCTTTTGTTTTTAAGCCCAAGTTCATTGGGTTACTCGGCAGCAAGAAAAGAGTGAAGTATGGAGAAAGGGAACAGTGCATTAAAAGAGAAGCTCCTGTCATTATAAAGGTGATGAGTGTCGCTCTCTGGTGTGTAGTCTGTACCCTGGGACGTACAGGTGTGATGATAAGGAGGGGGTTCACTTTGATGAGACACAACACCATTGAGTGACAGACATAGAGCAACAGAAAGACAGATATCTCTGCTGCGGGCTCTCACACAGCTCAGTGTCTTTGTGAAAGGAAGACAGAAACAGATAAGGCAGTTCTTATGAGAGCATCCATATCTCTGCATGTACATCTAGTTATGGGCAACACGTACCTCCAGAAACAGGAACATTATGACCTCACAAAGCTGTTCTGGCCCACATGTTTGCTGTTTGGTGCTGGATAGGAGGGTTACATGTGGTCACATGAATACTGCCCAACAGAAAAGAACAAACTGATTATAAGTTGCAGTGTCATCATTACCAACTATAGACAATAATACCTTTTGGAAACATTATCAATTTCTCATAAGACTGGACTCAAATATAACTGGTGAGATGACTAACTTTAACTATAACTGCAGGACACTGCAGAGGGGGGTATTTAGAACAGGTTGTTGCTGTGCAACCCTCTGTTATTTGCAAGGTTCCTCCTATAGCTCCTACAGTAATCTCTTTGACGTTACACATACTTTAATGAAGAACTTCATTTTGAAAAACTTAGATTAGTGACATGAATTGCTATTACAACAAACTGAATACCTTCACCTCCACCTATGGTGGGCCACAATAAACATAAAAGGCCTACTCTAGAGCCGGTTACTTGTTTGTACTTCCTGGGGCACTTTACTAATATGGTGTGTGGTGACCCCAGGCCTTCTTGGTCATAACGCCTTGTTTCCACGTACATGTCTGTTCATATGCAAAACAACCAAAAGTCCTTTCATTCTTCTGAGAGTCTCCATTATCACCAATAGACGTGTGAAACCTTTCTTTCACTCCAGTATTTGCCTCGAGTACGCTAAGAGGCAAACAGGCTGCTACTAGCTTTTCAGTCAAACTGATTACTAGGTTTTGAACACAATTAAGTGAAACTCCACAGTCATATTGTCAACACTGGTATGGGAGGCTGTGTAACAAATGTAGTGCATGCATAGTGGTTCAAATGCTTTAAACAAAAAATTACTACCAGGCTGACTCTTTTGATTTACCTCTCCCCTTGAATAATAGGTGTCATTCTGTGACGCCAATTTCATGTAGATATTACATAAAACTGGACTGGGGAAAAAAAAGGCAATTTCCATACATTAAAATACATGGGGGTAGTCTCCTGATACTGCTGCCTAATATTACGGACTGGGCAGACACATATATGGAAACAAGGTGCGGATGCTTGTTCTACGGCAAAGAAAACACTATTCTTATTCTTCTAACAATAAATATTACAATACATTTCAGTCAATAGGTCATGGTAAATGTTTCACACTAGAAATTTAATAAATCATTAATCAATGCTTTATGGACATAAACTGATACAGCTAAAGAGTCACATTTTTCTTGCTGGTTATGAATAGCATATTAATGTTGTCTTTCTTGTTTTCGAAGAATGAAAGACAAACAAATATATGTCTACAATTGTAAAGCTTAATAATTCACAGACACATCAAATCCAGGCTTGTTTAATTTGAATTATGCTTCTAATGTTTAAGGATTGCAGCGGCTACAGTTTGGTGTTATTATTGGAGGATAAATTAGGTGCAGAAAAAAACAACAGACTTGTCGAGCTGGATAAGAAACACCAAACATGGCACCCAAAGAAATTTGTAGGTAGTTAAGGAAATTGTAAAGTAGCTGTCACAGGATAGACCTGTTCTCTCAAAGGTATTTATTTACTGTCTTTGCATACTTATTAGTTATGGCAGCATCATGGTTACCAGCAAGCTTTATGTTTTTACACAAGGGAAAGGCACTGAATCCAAATTGAAATTGTAACAAGGTTAATCATGCAGAAGCAGAAGGTAAAGCACAAGCTTATAACCCCCAAACCCCACAGGTTTAATTATGTCAGTGTATGTTTGTGTGTGTGTGCAATTGTTTGAGATCCTCTTAGAGTGGGTTAGGACCTCCGGGGTCCCCTTAGCATGACGATGTCACAGCAGTTTTCAAAGAGGGGATAGAACCAGCATGGTGCTGTATGGTGATTTCAAGCCAGAATCAGACCTCTAACTTCAACTCATGGTGTCAAACAGATGGTGGCATTCCCATGAGGTGGGAGCAGCAAGTGCTCTGATTGGCCGAGCCAGCAGGGCCATTTCTGAAACAGAACCTGTTTGGGCTGTTTGGTTGTGTACGTGTGTATGTGTGTATGTGTGTGTATGTGTGCGTGTGTGTCTGTGTGTGTGGTGGGTGGGTTTGCCAAGTTTGCCATCCATCGTGTTGCTGTGTGAGATATGCGGAAAATTGTGTGACCTGTGAGATTTGATCTTTTTTTAGCTCCCCAATTTAGTGCAGAACAAACAGAATAAAACACAAAACAGATCAAATTCTATCAAAGTTAATTATAAAGAATGTCTCCAACAGGTCACAAATGAATGAAAAATATGCCCGGTAGATGATTCTGATATACTTTGCCTTTTGCCTAATGGCAGGTCACCTTAAATTGGATTGAGTGGGTACAAAAAATGGATGGATGGATGGATGGATGGATGGATGGATGGATGGATGGATGGATGGATGGATGGATGGATGGATGGATGGATGGATGGATGGATGGATGGATGGATGGATGGATGGATGGATGGATTAATTCATTGCAAAGTATTGGAGCTGTACATGTCAAGTTGGTATCGAAGAACATTTTATATTCCCATAAGAAAACAATGTCCATTAAAATGTATCTGTGGTGATTGTGACGTTTTGTTGCCTTCGTTTAAGTATGTTTGTACCTGGGTGCTGGCTGGTTTTCTTTTGTCACTCAAACATGGGCTGGATGGCTGGGAGGAGCGCTTTCACCATCCCCACCTGTGTCCCATTATCAATCTGGCACCTGTTAAAGCCTGCTCCCTCCTGGCTTGCGGTGTCGGATTATTGCCTCACAACGGACAAACACGCATGACTACTGGATACACCTGTCGGAGATCGGTACCCAGCCCAGCCTGCCACCGAGCCCACCCGCAGCCTGTATCTGAGACTCACTACACGAGTACACACGAGATCTTCGGAACACTGGAACCACTCATCTCCCGAGCCTTGCACGGAGTCACCAGGACACGGAGCCTCCTTCCACCTCACCTAATAAATCCCTTTTTGACTTCTACCTTCTGTCTCCTGTTCGCTTTTGGATCCAGTCCTCCCCAGCACCTAACAGAATAATCCGACCAAGAAATCCACAGGAAGCCCTCAGCACACAGGGCGCTCTGATCGGTAAACATGATCAGCTGCTGAGTGGAGTTATGGGAACTTTACAATCGCTTTCCCAGAGCGTGCAGCAGGTAGCCGCTCAAGTTTTTCAGCTGTCGGCGGCCAGCTCCGCTCCGCCTCGCCCAGTTACCAACCCACTTGTCACCTTACCCCCGGCTCCTGTAAAGGAAGCCATGGTTCCCACCCCAGAGCCCTACGCTGGTGAACCTGGTTCATGCAGTAGATTTTTGTTAAATTGCACTTTAGTTTTTGACCTTCAGCCCTCTAGTTACTCCACTGATAAAGCTAAAATAGCGTTTTGTGTTAATTTATTAAGAGGTAAAGCCGCCCAGTGGGCCACTGCGTTGTGGAATAGCCACTCGGCAGTTTTGAGTTCTTTTTCAGTGTTTTCGACTGAGCTTCGTAAAGTTTTTGATCACCCCGTTAAAGGGCAAGCGGCCATGAACCAGCTATTTTCGTTAAGACAAGGGTCTGGATCAGTGGCCAGCTTTTCCGTTGAGTTTCGCATTTTGGCTGCAGAGTGTGGATGGGATGAGCCCGCACTTATGGCCTTGTTTGCCAGAAATTTGTCCGAAGAATTAAAGGATGAACTGGCCTCCCGAGATGACTCAACCTCTCTCGAGCAATTGATTGCTTTAGCTATTAGGCTAGACAACCGTCTCCAGGAACGGAGGAGGGAACGAGCCAATCGGACCCGTAGCCCAGCCCAATCAGCGGGTCCCGGTTCTCGCGCCCCTGGTCCCGCATCTTGGAGTCCCGTCAGGCTTTCCGCCCCCCCCCCTCCTCCCTCTGAGGAACCTATGCAGCTGGGCCGAGCCCGCCTATCTCCCTCAGAACGCCAGCGACGAATGCAACAGCGACTCTGCCTGTACTGTGGACTCGCGGGCCATTACGCTGCTACTTGCCGGGCCCCGCCTAAAGGATCCGGCTCTCCAGTGACGGAGAGCCCTCTGGTGAGCAACAGCACCTCATCTCGCTCTCTTGCCCGGATATCGCTACCTGCTACGCTGAGGAGCAACATCCAGTCCTACCCCCTACATGTTTTCATAGACTCGGGATCTGACAACAATTTCATTGATGAGAACTATGTCACACAAACCAACATCCCTCTCGAGCTTTTAGAAACCCCCAAGTCTGGATGGTCGGCTCATCGCCAAGGTTACCCATTGCACTGTTCCCCTCACACTCACTATTTCTGGCAACCACAGTGAGATCATACAGCTGCATGTGATACCTTCCCCTCTGTCGCCAGCTGTCCTTGGTCTACCCTGGCTAAAACTGCATAATCCCCTTCTCGACTGGAAAACTGCCACGCTCTCTGCCCCCCCCCCCCCCCCCCCCCCCTTATGACTGCACCATCGACCTGTTTCCTGGAGCCCCTCTCCCAACTAGTAAGCTGTTCAATGTGTCTCGCCCGGAGAAAGTGGCCATGGAAACGTACATCAACGAGTGTCTGGCTTCTGGTCTGATTCGACCCTCCTCATCCCCTCTGGGGACGGGCTTCTTTTTTGTCGAGAAAAAGGATGCATCTTTACGCCCCTGCATTGATTACCGGGGTCTCAATCAGATTATAGTTAAGAATAAGACTCCCCTGCCACTCATCGATCCCTCATTCGAGCCGTTATGCCATGCTCAAGTCTTTTCCAAGCTGGACCCCCGGAACGCCTATCACCTCATCAGGATTCGAGAAGGAGATGAATGGAAGACCGCGTTCAACACACCCCTGGGACAGTTTGAATACTTGGTCATGCCCTTTGGACTCTCTAATGCCCCCGCCGTTTTCCAGACCCTCATGAACGACCTCTTCCGGGATATGCTGAACCATTTCGTTTTCATCTACTTAGATGACATCCTTATCTTCTCTCGGTCTCTCCAGGAACACCGTCAGCATGTGAGGTTAGTTCTCCAGCGTCTGCTTCAAAATAAACTGTATGTCAAACCAGAGAAATGCGAGTTCCACGCCCCCTCCGTCAGCTTTCTTGGTTACATCATCGCTCAAGGCCAGCTGGAGCCTGACCCTATCAAAATAAGAGCTGTCGCCGACTGGCCTCCTCCCGAGAACCGCAAGGAGCTACAACGCTTCCTGGGTTTCGCCAACTTCTACCGCCGCTTCATAAGGGATTACAGTAAAGTAGCCGCCGCACTTACCCGTCTGACCTCCACCAAGATCACCTTCCAGTGGACCCCTTAGTCCGACAGCACCTTCTCCAAACTTAAGTCTCTGTTCACGAGTGCCCCCATCCTTAAGCATCCAGACCCTTCCCTCCAGTTTGTGGAGGAGGTTGACGCCTCTGATGCAGGAGTGGGAGCGGTGCTGTCACAGAGAGATCCCTCCACCCAGAAACTGCATCCTTGTGCTTTCTTCTCCCGTCGTCTCAGCCCGGCCGAGAGTAACTACGACGTGGGAAACCGTGAGTTGCTGGCGGTGGTTCTGGCTCTTCAGGAGTGGAGGCACTGGCTCGAGGGCTGCAAACAAGCATTTCTCATATGGACCGACCATATGAGAAATGCGCTGTTCCTCAGCAGGTTCAATTATACGCTGTCTTATCATCCCGGCAGTCGTAATGGAAAACCGGACTCGCTCTCCCGCATTTATTCACGCTCAAGTCCCCAAGATTTGGATCCTATTATTCCCTCGACCTGTGTGGTGGGGGCGGCATCGTGGGAGATTGAGTCGGTGGTGAATGAAGCTCAGAGGGACGTTCCAGATCCTGGTGGTGGTCCTCCTAATCGTTTGTTCGTTCCCCCTGCAGTCCGATCACAAGTTCTTCAGTGGGGACATTCGTCCAAGCTGACGTGTCATCCAGGAAGCCAACGTACCTTAGTCTTTCACCACCATCGCTTCTGGTGGCCGGGGATGGCCAGGGATATTCGTGAGTTCGTGGCTGTATGTTCTGTCAGTGCCAGAAGCAAAGCTTCCCATCGGCCTCCGGCTGGTCTGCTGCGTCCTCTACCCATCCCCAGCCGCCCTTAGTCACATATTGCCATGGATTTCGTCACCGGGTTATCCCCATCAGAAGGTAACACAGTTATACTCACCATCATTGATCGTTTCTCCAAAGCCCCTCCCCAAATTACCTTCTGCCTTGGAGACCGCAGATCTTCTGTCAAAGCATGTGTTTAAGCTCCACAGGATTCCCATTGATATTGTGTCTGATCGCAGACCCCAGTTTGCCTCCCGAGTGTGGAGCGCTTTCTGTAAAGCGGTGGGCGCAGCAGCCAGTCTCTCCTCGGGCTATCATCCCCAGACAAACGGCCAGACAGAACGGGCCAATCAGGACCTGGAAGCAGCACTACGCTGTGTGGCCGCTCATCACCCGGTATCCTGTAGCTCTTTCCTGCCCTGGATTGAGTATGCACACAACTCCCTCTCATGCTCCGCCACAGGTATGTCCCCATTCATGGCTTGTTACGGCTTTCAACCCCCGTTGTTCCCAGCCCAAGAGGAGGAGGTGGCAGTTCCTTCCGTGGAGGAGCATCTCCGGAGGATTCGGGAGGTTTGGAGGAACGTGAAGGCAGCACTCACTCGCTCCGCTGAGAACAACAAGCGGCTAGCAGACCTGCATCGCTCTCCGGCCCCTGAGTATGAGGTCGGGCAAAAAGTGTGGCTCTCCTCCTGCGATCTTCCACTCCAGACGGAGTCTGCTGGCTCCCCGTTATGTGGGGCCCTTCACAATTTCCCGTATAATAAACCCTTCCTCTGTCCGTCTTATCCTCCCGGACTCTATGAAGATTCATCGCACATTCCATGTTTCCCTCCTCAAGCCTGTTTCCACCAGTGACCTCAGCCCTCCGGTCGTATCTGAGACTCACTACACGAGTACACACGAGATCTTCGGAACACTGGAACCACTCATCTCCCGAGCCTTGCACGGAGTCACCAGGACACGGAGCCTCCTTCCACCTCACCTAATAAATCCCTGTTTGACTTCTACCTTCTGTCTCCTGTTCGCTTTTGGATACAGTCCTCCCCAGCACCTAACAGTATCACAAAAAAAATAAAATTTACAGAATACCCTGTAATATGCAAGGAAATAAAGAATATGTGAAGATACAGGTCAGTCACATTAGATATGTAACTGAGAGTTGACAGACTTGTAACCAGAAGACAACCAGCTTTTATTTTCCATTAGAGTTCTGTGACTCCCTTGTTGGCTTATCACTCACTGAAGTTACATAGCTTCAGTGTCAGCATCCTGGCCCACCGGCTCTGGTAGCTTGAAGCCAAATAGCAGATGTAATCCGGCAGGGGACGGAAATTGTCTGATGTGGAATTTTCCTCGTGTCTCTTCCCCCGGTTGTGGACTGGCTGAGTTCCAGTGGGTGACAGAGACGTCTGGTGAAAAATGATGTGATTAAGAGGAAGCCTCTTTTTTTAGCTTCAGGACTGACACAGATCACATCCCATCAGTGTTTGGGGTGGTGATGAGACTGCTGACTGAATCTGTTAACTTGTAATAAATCACTCTGACTGAGCAGAACATTTAAGAGATACACAAACCCTATGGACAAGGAATTTATCCATCATTTGTATCTAGTTGTTCTGCTTTATGTTTTGCAGTTACTCTAAAAGACATGCCAAGAGCTGTACTTTCTTCCTGAAGTTTTTCTCAATTTCCAGTAAAAAGAATGAATGGGATTTGAATGCTTTCACTGAAACAATGGATAGAATGATGATGGAGACTTTCAACTCTTCCTGAGGGTGATATGAAAATGATATGACTGATAGAAAAACATCAAACAATGAAACAATGTTTACACAGAATGTTCACTGTCAATCATCCAGCCAATTATTTATAATTAATGAAAAATACCAAAAGCATAAGGTATCTTGTAAGGGAACAAGAAAAGATGCTTTCATTCACACTTGAAGCAGTGGAGTATAGTGCTAGTTGCCCTTGGAAACTGAAATGTTCATCCCTGTCTGCTGGGATGAGCAGTTCCTGCTGTTGTTGTTGCAAAAGTGAGATTACTGTTGCAACAACTCAACATCAGTATCATAAAACTAACTTGACTCACAACGACGTAATCCAGCTCATATTGCCTTTCAGTGCAAGTGTGGAATACTATGTACAATTGATGGAAATCATCTCTTTTTTTCTATCACGATACTGAAGTAAACGATTTTATGCTATGAAAACATGTAATACTACATAAACCAAAGAACAAAGTCACTCCCCATCTCTGTATGTAGTAATCTGAGCTTCTTTATTTTATTCTGCTGAGATGTTTATGCTGTGACAGCCTGTCCGGCCACACATTCATGTAATCACAAGTTCAGACTTACGTCATTTGCTAGCACAGAAGGTATGTAGCACTATAAGTAAGTAACTGATGTATCAAGAAGCGTTTACAGCTTTTACATATTGGTCTAACCAAGTCTAACCATGTTAATTCTTGTCCTTACCAATTATTTTTTACTTCTAACCATAGTGTGAGCGCAAAGCAGAAAAGGAAGATTTTGCGAGTAGGAGTAGAGTAGAAAGGTGCCAAAAAAAAATGGGGAAAATGTGCAGAACTAGTCTCAAACAGGTGATCTCTTGCATGATGGTAGAAAAAAACGTAACACACTGTTGTGCTGACAAATTTAAATTGAAGGTGCATCAGTGTAGGAAACTGAATAAAGAAGATTTGCCATTGAATAATTGTTGAGCCTTCACTCTAAAACTGCAACACATTGGGCTGTAGACCAACTTAGCTAATTTACACTGCCATAAAATAAGGTAGGCAATTATAGATACACTGGTAAGAAACACTTTGTATCATAGATGGCCTTATATTTTGTTTCTTGGGTCAGTTCAAGATAACCAATTTTACTGTTGATTGTGGATAGAAAAGATTTGTAGAATATGTTGTCCCCTCATTCCTGTCCTCTCAACTCCAGCTCTTGAAAAAAATCCAACATCAGTGTACACAATCCCTTCTCCCTCACTTTCTTCCCTATCTCTCTCATTTTCGTGTGTGAACCAAAAAAAAAACCCAGTTTTCAGTAATTAGTTATGATTGTTTGTGATGAAAACCTGTGTGGCTCTGCATGGCACTCATTGTGAGGCACATGTGAAAATCAAAGGTTTGGACTGTGAAAGAGCCACCTGAGTTATTGTGAGCTATCCTCACTGGGACATTCTTATGCTGTATGCTTAAAAGTAATGAAAAGATGGCATGGAAATGGCACTGATCCTCAGGCTAAATTACATCTGCTTTGTTCAGAGCTGGACTGTCTGGGCTACATCTGCTCCACGCTGGCTTCAAAGAGTAATTTTAGAGAAGTACGGGACTTATTTAGCATGTAGAGCTGGATATCAGGATGTTGAGAAGTATTTGCCTTTTGCAATGACATGGTTGGTTAGGGCCTTTGCATTTTTAATGTCTATCATAAATGATCTTCTGGATGGATATGTGTGTGTGTGTGTGTGTGTCAACAGAGCATTCACTATTTTAGTGTCTTGTGTGCATCATGTACGTTTTGTGTCTGTCTTTTGTATGCGACATGGTTCAGCTGTTACAGGCAGGTGTCCATCAGGAGATTGTATTTTCTTGCTCGACAGAAGTGAATGCAACTAAATTATAGCTCAGCACCAGGTAGCAGTTGCCATTAGCATCCAAACAGCCAAAGGAAACAACTCTGGTAGTCCTGCAGTGTCAGCCAATGTCAAGATAAGAAGACAGAGATAAAGACACAGAGAGATGTATGTTTATCGAAAGAAAAGACACTCAGATAAGTAAACAAGGCTGTCACTCATATGACTTACATTTCCTAAATGTGATATTTTGTTTTGCAAGTCATCAAGTTTTATGTGATTTTTTTTAGGTAGTTCCATATCAGAAGCTTTTGAACAAGACAGTATCAGATTTTCATTTTACGATTATTCTGGCCAAAAGAATCACGGTGTTATCGTGTTATTTTTTTTAAATAAAAAAATAAATACTTGAAATTTCCTTTCTTTAAGTGTCATTGCACATTCTGTCCTGTACTTCAGCAAATTAATTGCACTCACTATGAGTGTGAAGATGTTTAGACTTAGACTTAATGTTACAGCACACTGAAAGAACCTAGAGTAGAAAGAACCTCAGAATTTATGGAGACTGAAATGGTAAATGGACTGTACTTGTATAGCGCTTTTCTAGTCTGACCACTCAAAGTGCTTCTAACACTACATGCATTCACACACACTCATACAGCATGTCTTAGTCTGTGCATAACTACGAGCTTCCTATCCATTTATGCACCGATGGATGCATCAGTCGGCGTCGTCGGGTTCAGTGTCTTGCTCAAGGACACTTCGACATGTGGCCCAGGGAAGCCAGAGTTGAACCATTGACCTTCCGATTGGCTGCTCTTTCTCCTGAGCTACAGCCGCCCTGCTTTCCCCGAAAAAGGGAGGTAGTTGTACTAAACTAAATTACTAAACAAAACATCCACAACGATCAGTGTACAACACAATACAATCAATACAATGTCTGAAAACACTCAATTACAATTTATTACTTGGTGGATGACCAAGTAATAAAAATATTTTGTGATGGCCACTATCATCTTCGTAATTCACAGGCAGTTACTGTAAAAACAGCATGAGGTCACATATTCTACAATTGTAATTATAGGCTGTTTTGGCCTGCACCATGGGGACGTATTTGAGTGAATGACAGCCTCAGTAGCAACCAGGAAGTAACTGTAACTAATTAATTCAATACCTGTGATGTGAATAGAATGCTAGAATAAATATGCTACTTTGCAAAACATGAGTTCCTAACATTAAACTAAAACAGTAGGATTTCACTGAGGAAGAGTTACATGTGGTGCTAATTAATTCATAGACTAAGGCTCTCTCAGGCATTATGTTTATTGGAAGTACTGCTGATAGCAGGAAGTGTGGTTTCGGTCCAACTATGAAATGCTTACTTTTGTTTTATCTGTATATCTTAACAAAAGAAAAAAGAAAAGGTTTCACATACAGTGCACTACTATTAATACTGAGCAGTGTTTATGTGTGGGTTGCACTAAGACATGCCAATGCAGGAATAATGTCTTGTTTGCTTAAGCATTCAACTTAGATCTGTGTAGAGAAGGAAAATAGGTCAATAGACCCTTGGTGCCCTGCCACTGTGATGCTTAAATCCTCTGCATACACTACATGTTCCCTACTAGTGAGTGCAACAAGTTCAGAAGGTCATTATATATAAAAGGGCATGCTAATTTCAAGTTTTAAAATGATCATACGGTAAATTTATGTTCTAATAAATTAAAAGTGTGAGATCCATTAGTTGCTACAGACAAAGTAGTGCGATGTTCTTTAAACTCAAGGTATCATTATGTGTCATGCTGTGCCTTTGAAACAGTCAAAGTGAAACAAGATTAGAACTCACACAATTATAGTGCAATAAAGAGGCATGTAGTATATATAAAGAGGAGCAGCAGAGGGAATGCACGCACATGGTTCAGGCTCAGGGTGACCCAAATAGTGACAGTGATATTTTAAGAGCGTGTGAGTCATGCGATCCAAAAACAAGGCAAAGTGTGAAACAACTTCTTCAGAGCTCAGTAGGCAGAGCGCACTAGTGGATGGATAGTGGGAGGAAAGTGGAGAAGGAGCATAGTAGGCTGTGTGTAAAAGTCTGCTCAATTAACGGCAGGAGAAAAACTCTGTTCGCAAAGTCAGCCTGAGCTTCTTCCAGGGCAGCTGAGCATCTGGATGTGAGCTCTTTGTCTGACAGGAGACCAAATTACATTTGCAGTAAAAATAAAAAATGAGTAAGCATAGAGACTTTACTTCAGTAACTAATGAATTACCCTGTTTCTCTGGGGGAACAGACCTTATTTATGATTAGTACAATATATATGAAATAAATGTATTCTGCATCCTGTACTTAAAAATGTTCATGTTATTTGTTAGTGTTGCTGAGCTGACTGTCATGCATGTCTCTTGTTTTCCCTTGCGGACAATGACATTTTTTACAAACTGAATATTCCTTGACGTCATCTTGTCTCTTCTCTGTTACCTTGCCTGAAACTGGTGATAATACAGCTTTTTCACTATGGCAGTTAAAAAAAAGTGAATATAGGGGTAACTAAAAGCACTCCAGAGGACCATTTAGGTGCTCCAGTCCCTGCCTGAGTTTGCCCTTCGGTAACACTTCCCAGACACAAGGGGGGCAAGTGAGAATGATGGCTTTAATCTGCAGCCAATTTAACATTATGATGCGTTTGTAATGTGTTATAGTGAGACTCACATGGTCACAGATCATGTTGGGCACAAGGGAAAAGTTCCAATGATTAAAAGTGTTGAAAGTAGGTCTATGAAAGCATTTTTACTTCTGTCTTATACAAATTCTCTTCTTAAAGGTTGACTAAAAAAATCTTTTCACAGTGAATCAGTTATGATAAACCAATTACAACAGACTATTTTTGCCATCTCACAGTACTCATTAAGGCGCTTCAGTGATGGGAATTTTACGTTTTCAGGGAAAACTTTCCCATCCTTTCACAGATGAGGGAAACAATACATCTTAAGTTAATATTATTCATTCCAAGTATTTATTCTTATTACTTTGCATCCATTATTAGGTGTTTTAGTTTATTAACATTTAAAAAAAACTATCTATTAGTGCTATTTAGATCAGTTAGACATTTATTTAAGCAATCGCACAAAACACGACTGGCAGTTAAGATTTTTTTCTTTCTATTATTCTTTGTTATGTTGTGTTTTCTTGTTTAGCTTAACTAATGCCCTACTTGTGTTTCTGCCAACTCACTGATATGCCAACAGCAGAATCTATTCAGAAAGTCAATTGAACTCAATCTCTTTAAGAGCAAATTATTTGATTGGTCTGTAGTTATCATGCACACAGTGAATCAGTGTATTGGTTCTCTAAATAAGCTAAAATGTTGGGATGTATTGACAGTAATATTTTCTTTTCTCTTTTCCTCTCCTGCAGTTTATTGCTTTTGCATCATTGTTCTTCATTCTGGTCTCCATCACCACCTTCTGCTTGGAGACTCATGAGGCTTTCAACAAAATCATCAACAAAACGGATACGCGGAATAGCAGCGGGCCTGACTCTGGTCCACAGTATGAGATTGAAACTGACCCTGCGCTCACGTACGTGGAGGGAGTTTGCGTCTTCTGGTTCACCATTGAGTTCCTAGTACGTGTGACCTTCTGCCCAGTCAAGCTGGAGTTTGTTAAGAGTGTTCTCAACATCATCGACTTTGTGGCTATCCTGCCTTTCTACTTGGAAGTAGGGCTAAGTGGCCTTTCTTCAAAGGCTGCCAAGGATGTTCTGGGTTTCCTCAGGGTAGTGCGCTTTGTTCGTATTTTACGTATCTTCAAGCTGACACGTCATTTCGTGGGGCTTAGGGTGCTAGGGCACACATTGCGGGCCAGCACCAATGAATTCCTGCTGCTCATCATCTTCCTGGCATTGGGAGTGCTAATTTTTGCCACCATGATATATTATGCTGAACGAATCGGTGCCAAGCCCAATGACCCCACTGCTAGCCTTCACACCAAGTTCAAAAATATCCCCATAGGCTTTTGGTGGGCAGTGGTAACCATGACTACACTGGGCTATGGTGACATGTATCCAGAGACCTGGTCAGGCATGGTGGTGGGCGCATTATGCGCTTTAGCTGGTGTACTAACGATAGCCATGCCTGTGCCAGTTATTGTAAATAACTTTGGGATGTACTACTCTCTGGCCATGGCCAAGCAGAAGCTGCCCAAGAAGAGGAAGAAACACATCCCTCAGGTAGTGCAGGGAGGTTCACCATCCTACTGCAAAGCTGATCTCAACACCACCTGCAACAGCACTCAAGGTGACCTGTGCCACGTCAAAGGAGGCAGGGTGCTAGAGCGCAACCGTTCAGGTAAGATCATGTGGAAGAGAAAATAATGAATAACTCTCACTTTAGCTGTTAATAAATTCAGTGACAACAAGGAGAATCCATAAGGGGCCTTATCTCAAGTAGAAAGTGGTAAACAATTAGGTGAGTTTCCTAATTAGGTGAGACTAGCAATTGTTTCACCTTGTGACCCATATGCACCAGAGCAGGACTTTCACAGCATTTATGTCTTCCGGACTGCCTATCTGGTTGCCACAGCGATAGAGGAAGCAATAGAAAAGACAGTGAGACAAAGAGGTGGCTGTAAGAAATGGCTCAGGCTGATAAGAATTCAGTCCTTATGTCCAAGTCTTTCACCCAGAGGGGATTGTTCATTTGTTGTTCAAACCGTCGGTGGCTGTTTTTCCTCCAGGCTCATGTCAATAATTTAGTGTAAATTAGTGTTGACTTTCTTAAATTCTAGAGTAGAAATTCCTGAGGGTAGGTGTGCACTTTCCTCTCTTCATAGTATACTAGTTTATTAGGTCTTAGAACCTTGCATTTGATAGGCATAGAATGATTTATGGCTTGACTGGATGTACAAGCAGAATCAATCTTGCTTATTATGCTTATCAATATTCCTGTGCAATTTCTTTAGAGGTCATTTAAGATACTCAAGTGCAATTTTACTTGACTGTGCAGTTTTCTTTAGATCAATGCATCCATCAAGTTTCAATTGCAAAGGATTAATGTGGTTTTACCAAGACTTCAATTGTAGGTATACCACTACTACAATGAAATGTCTAAATACGTCTGGACAACTGTTGAATATTTTGTTGACTTTTGCTCTTGCATTATCGCAAAAGTTTTAACAATTAGATTGTGCTTTTGTTCAATCTAAGCAACTTTCTTCGTGATCAAATTGTAGCATCATAGCCAACATCACCTAATTAACTAATACAGAGGGGCATGGGTATTGTTAAACAATTAGCTATATACTACACTGATTATTTTCATGCTTTTCATTCATCCTTTTTTTATGGTTGACATTTTGCTCATCCACTCTCTAAACAGGAGTTATCCAGTTGTACTGTAGTTTAGCAGCCAAAGAATAACAAAGAGTAGCCTGCTTAGTTTGATTTGTTTGTAGGGTAGATGTCTCACACTTTAAATCTGGATAGCCACCATGGCAGATGACAGTCACTACTTATCACTACTACTTCTTACCTTTTCTCAGTCAATTCCGGGGCAAGATCATAAGGAAAAGAACAAAAGGGATTCTTCAATCTTACTACCAGTATCTAGTGACACTTTTTTCTAGTGATCTTATTTCACTTTGAACAAGACCTCTTTTGTCATAATGAAGCAATAAAAAACACATAAAATAGCTGTTCTAAAGGAAACAATGAATCTTTGTTATCCACACTCACTACACACCATCTGACCTTTGACCTCCACCACGCTGCATGATGGTGTGTGACATTTGGTGCAGACTTTTTATGTGGGGTGTCTTTGATGTCTGTCGTGACTCCAATTCCTCTGTCACCCCAAGCTCTCCTGTTTTCTCACCCACAGCTGCGACTGTACATCACTATACATATATGGTTCTGTAAGAGAGCCTAAATTAAGACTTAAGCTTTTGATAAAATTTTTGCACATAGACATTTGTTGTTGGAGGAGACCCCGGGGGAGACCCAGGACACGTTGGAGAGACTATGTCTCTCGGCTGGCCTGGGAACGCCTCGGGGTCCCCCCGGAAGAGCTGGAGGAAGTGGCCAGAGACAGGGACGTCTGGGTTTCTCTGCTCAAGCTGCTGCCCCTGCGACCCGACCCCCGGATAAGCAGCAGATGATGGATGGATGGATGGACATTTGTTGTTGTTACACAGTGTAGCTTTTAAAGTTGTGCCATGAAACGTTATCTTTGCAATATTAAAAGTTATCTTTGCAACTTTTAATATCCACTGAAGGTGGATTCATGAATCCTTCCCAGAGCCCAGACCTCAATATTATTGAAGCAGTGCTGGATCATCTTGACAGAGAATGGTACAAAAGGCAGCCAACATCCAAAGAAGAGCTTTGGAGTGTCCTTCAAGAAGCACTGGTGAACTATTCCTGAAGACTACTCATAGAAATTTCACACTAAGCTTTTCTAAAAGGGTTTAGACCATATTGAAGAATAAAGGTGTTCATACCAAATATTGACTTTCAAGCTTGTTAGAATTCTATAAACTCAGTTTTTGCCTTATGTACTGCATTTCTACAAATGTTTGGATGTTTCAATAAACCATTTCCCGTATTTCCTGTTTTATAGACAATAAACTATAAAAAGATGAAGGGTGGCTCAAGATTTTTGCAGTGCCATTTAGTAAATTTAGTGCTGTGTGAGTTGAATTTACAGAGCATCCAACTAGACAAGGTCTAGATTTTCTTCCCCCAAAGAACCCAAGTACTAAGTAATTGTTGAAAAGTCTTCGAATAAAAAGATGGAAAAGACCAGACGCTGTTCCGGCTCTTTCAGTATGGCAATAACTACAGTAGGAGCTGCTTCATTGTTGCGAATCACAATATGACTCTGGTTCCATTTGTTTTGGATTGATATACCTGTGCTCTGACTACAAATGTATATATACTTACATAGCCATTAATCATAATCACAACTTGACTGTACTAAGAAATCGAATGTTACTGTGAAGTTCATTTTGGAAATGTTCCTCTAAAGAAGACCTACATTTTTATCGCTGGAGAAAAAGTAATTTCAGTTGCTTGGCAACTGGCAAAAAGAAAAAAAGAAAGAATCTATGTGTCTGTTAAGCACTTGAAAATATTGATGCCACCATTTTAATGTCATGACTGTTAAATTATAAGCCAGGTGTAAATTGGTCCATGTCAGAAGATCACAAATTGCCTGAATCATAGAGACAGAAAATAAAATGTATTTCTTGTAGACTGGTAGGAATGTTGCATATTTTTATATATTTTTTCTTTACTCACAGTTCTATCTGCAGACTGCAGCGGGGGCAGTGACCTTACCATGTCTCCAGAAGAGAGGATCCCCATGAGAAGATCCAGCACCCGGGAGCAGGACCGCCGGAGTGGGGGGACATGTTTCCTCCTTGCTGCTAGTGACTACACCTGCCCGGCAGATGGAGGGATACGAAAAACAGGTAATTTCTGATTTCATATTTAATTCAGTTGAACATAGACTAAATAAACTATGGGATACCAAAAATATTATCTGTATTAACGTCATGATTAGTGCTACATTAAAAAGTATATTTGTTTTAAATGCATTATTAATGTTTATACTGAATTGATTGATTAGAAATCACCTACAAGTTAGGGTGAGATTTCTTTTCTTTTTCCATGACCACTAGCTATTTTCTTAATATATGTTTTAGCAGTTAATATTTTAGAAGATAGAAAAGATAAAATGGAAACAACAATGGCCTTCAAGACACAGACATCAAATGGGGTCCTTATTAGTTGAACCATGTCCTTAGTGACAGGTACAACCACATCCCTGGAAGGGGGAAGGCTGTTTGTTCAGGCCTAGTCAGCTCAGGTAACGTAACCTGTACATCTGCTGTTGTGACTCTCAGCAATTACATACGTCACAATGTTTTTTGGCAATTCTGAGGGGCCTGTGCATACATGCAGTTGACTCTTTGACAATTTATTCATGTTTTCTTGTTGCTTGGAAACACTTGAATACATTTCTGACCGCGTCTCGCACTTTTTTGGCTGTTGCCACATTCATTGCTCATGTGCAGCTCCAACATAAGTTCCCAGTATCATCTGTCTCTAAGATGATGAGGCAGACACAGAGATTTTTATACCAGAGGAATAGAAAAAGGTTCAAAGGATCAATTTTGAGCTTGTCAACTCATAAGCATTTGATTTCTTTGTGTGTAAAAATGTACCAAAATTCCAATGTCTCAGAACTCTGATATGCCAGATATACTTTTATTCAGTTTATTATCAGTGATAATATGAAACTGTAATAGTTTCATAGAGTAAAAAGCAAAGCAAAACAGAAAACAAAAATCTGTCATATTATTGACCCTTTCCAAAGTCCCTTCCCGTCTAGTTACTGTTGCTATGCAGGTCAAATCCTTATTAGTTTGCTCTGATAATGCTGGCAGATGGCAAATTGTGACAAATACAAGGAGCAATAAAAGAGAAATAAAGGAGCATCATTATCCCTGTATTGTAACATTCTGATGTTTACTAAAGAAAATACACAATATAATAAAATCTCAACCTGTTATTTTTAAAACTGTGTGATGATTATGCAACAAAAAGGTTTTAATGAAGAATCAAAGAGTTAGGTTAGACAGAAAAGTTACAGTTGCTGAAATGAAGCAGCAGCAGAGACCAATTCTGCCACGTACACGTCATGCAGGCGGAAAGTTAATTACAGAAAAGAGTTAGTTTCTTAGCACCTTGAGACGATTCTTACAATTTAGGAGCTGCCGATCACTCACTGATTACTGATACAAACTGTTTTCATTACTTAAGGGGATATTTAGTTTTTTTAAGTAGGATTTTGTCAAGTACTCGTAAGTGTCTTGTCTGCAGTAGACAGCAGCCAAAGCTGTAGAGTACAGGGGAAATCTGACAGACGAGCTGAGAGAACAGCTATTCAGAACGAGCTACGAGAAATGTGAATTTTTCTAAAATTTTATCTAAAACAACTCAAACCTCAAAAATTTCATAGCCACATCACTTTAGCATCAGACAGTTGTCCGATGGTTTTAACCACAGAACGTCCATGTTGCAACACAGTTCACAGTAACCAAATCTGTGTAACTGTATGATGCCATATAAAAACCTGAAACAACGTATTTGCCCTAACGGCATTCGACTTGTTTTAGATGGCAAATAATTCACTCTTCTGGTGGTCCCATTCTGAGTAGTGCTTGAGTTTAAATGTTGCCTTTTAAGTATATTCTTTATGTAGTCTCTCTATATTCTTACAAAAGAAACAAACTATATTAATAGCCAACAGGAATCATGAAAATATATCCCTTAGGCATGATTACTTTAAGAATAATGTATTAATTAGGGATGTGCTTGATTAGTTGGAACGGCGCACAGTTTATTATTTTTTTTAATTGACAAATTTTTGTTTTGGGAAAGTTATGTTTTTCTATGCAGAGACGCAAAACTAATGTTTACAGTGTCGTTTCTGCCGAGGTTTGCAACTATAGCAGAAGCAACAGACTTCAGCAGCAGATGTCAGCAACATCGGTTTCCCGATGACCAATAGTAAAAGGAGAAAAAGGAAATCAGGGTATCATTTGTTCTTTCCATTTTCAATTGCCAAACAAAAATCAAATAATAAAAAATTGACTGGTTATTTTGTTTTTTTTATCATAACATCAAAAATGAAAAGATACCTGGTTTTTCATATTTCACTTTTACGCTCAGATCAAAAATACGAAATGGAAAAACGGGCACCAGGACAGAATTTGATTTTAATATTTAATTGGTCAGGTTTACGTGACCCTGAAGTTTTTTAAGGCTGCTCAGCCTGGGAGGCTGCACAAGCTCCTCAACAACAACCAATCAAATTGTGACCTACAGCACAATCAATCAGCTCATTCAGCTTCATCGAGCGCGATATAGATATATATCTATATATATACTGAATTGTAATTCAAAGTGTATTAGCGACAAATTAGGACCTTTAAAAGTTACCTTTAAAAACAAACATGAAGCATCAATGTTTGCTTTCTTATAAAGTAATGTTTAAAAAAATTTGACTATCCAAAACATACCGTTTATGTATAGATGTAAGACTCTATTAGTGATAAATACATGTTAATATTGTTTGCTAATGATATGCGCTAAGTTATGTTTTGTCTGAAGGTTACGAATTGGCTAAATAACCACGCTAACAGCTAATAGTAGGGCATGAAAATGATTGGCCTGCCATGCACACAAATAGTTTCTAAGCTATGGCTGGAAAAACGTTGCATTAAGAGAAGACTTTATTAAATATTCACTTCCATATACTTTATTACTGTGAATTTCAGTTCATAAAACAATGAAGAAGTCAACTTACCAAAAGATTTAAGTTCAATGTGGCTTATGGTTGCCCCATTACATAATAAAATGTATGGAATGATAAATTTGTCAGGTTTGTTCCCATGATGTGCCCTCAGTCTTGCAGTAGTGCATGGGTAAAATGATCAAACTGTGTAGTCATAATGTGCAGTCCACTTTACCAGAAATCCTTGTTGCATTTCTACGTGAAAAAACATTTCAAAGACCGAAAAGAACGATATCAAACGAACATTTCAGACAGCAGAAATAAGGTCATACTGCAGTTGATTTGATAAATGAGAACATCGTATCTCTTCAACATACTTTCATTTACAATCTCTTGCTGACATAAAGTGGAAGCATTAATCTGAATTGACTAATTGACCTCTAAAATAAGTTAACTTCCTCTCCCTGAAAGTATCAAACACAAGGCTCTAAGTGTTATTGCTCATATTGCTACTGCACACACCTGAGAGCAGGTGAATCACTGTTACCATACCCTTAGACTATAGATTGATTTTCTCAAAATGATTTTAGCTCCCATTTTACACAAATGTTGATGAATACAATAAATAATTTAGGGTTGCTGGTGGACCCTTATTTGGAAATTCTTATATTACCTGGTGATTGTTTTTAAGGTGGGTGAAATAGTAAAGCAGGTTAAACTACAATTGGTGGAAATCTTCTGAATGGGCACATGATTGCTGTGTCTCTCAGAGCAGGACGTCTAGCCTGTCCTCTTTTTTGTAGCATAGGTGTCTTTGTTTCTGCCACCTCGGCCAGCGGCTGTGTCTGCATTCGCCTCCACTCTACGGTTAATGCATAAAACATCCACTTTAGTCTGTGCTACCTATTGGCACAGACCCAGGATATCCCTTGTTGGGCTTGCTTGGCTGGTTTTGAAATGGCCCCAGTTTAAAATACCCTCTCAGTGAAACAAATGGTAGTGTGTGCAGTACGATAATGAGACAACGTTTCCATTAGCTGCTCCTCATCAGTGTTTTATGCCAGCTTGATTGGCATGCTCCATTAAGGATCTGGTTGGTTTGGCTTGCTTGTTTACTTTGCACTGATTGCAAATTTGCCAGCATACATAATTGAACTGAGACATTTAAAATGAATCTAAGCATCATGAGCATGTGCAACTTAGATTTATATGCAAAATAGACTCTACAATATCTGATACATTTCTTATAGAAACGTATTCTTGATTATTTGTAAGATTCATGTCCTGTTTAATTTATATTCCATAGTATGAAAAAGCTATTTATATGAGATAAGCTAAATGTATTAGCAATCGTTTCATAATTGGTCAAAGCAACATTTAGGTACGATAGAAATTTCAAACAGTTCAAAATAGAAATGGAAGGGATTTCATTGTATTAATCCCTTCTGAACTATTTATTTCATCATGTTGGAATATCAACACTTTAGCTATCCATCTTCTCTAGCTAGCGAGAGACTATCATAAATCTATCATAAATTTTCCAGCACAAAATGATTTAAAAGTAAAGAAGATTGACCTAGGAGTGCAAAGCAATTGTCAAGTAAATATGATCATGTCGGTATGAATAAAATGTGCCATAAACCACTCCATGGCACGTTTCCACACTTAAGATCTATCAAATTGAAAGTGAGATTTCTGCATCAACATCAGAGTAAACATCAGAGTGGGTCCCTACCAAGTAGGTCCCTACTAAGTCAACGCATGCTGGCACTGTAATGGTGAATCTGTGGATGCTAAAACAGCAGGCACAAGCAAGAACAACAACAGCATACAAGACAAATACATGAATATCGAATCCAATTTGGAAAGGTCAAAGGTAATTACAGCACTTACTGTCCAATTTATTGCAAAAGATTTATGCATGACTGCACAGTGGTGTTGAGAATGATAGCTTTGGTGACATGATACAGCACATACATTTGAGCTGTGGTAAAATATATCAACAATACAGTATTTTGCCTCAAAATGAGCCAGATTTTTATATCAAAGTAAAGAACGGTGTGTAAAACAGTACTATCAAATGTGTAATTTGCAAAGTCGCCGATAATTATGAAATTGCAAATTTACTTAGATGACGTTTTATTGTCACTGTGGTGGTCCCGTATCTTCACTTTCCAGTGTACACGGTATATTTGTTAAGTCAGAATAACTGCAGTATAATACCTATTCATCCAATTAAGTTATTTATCTTTCCAAAGCAACTCCATTTCTAAAATCTGAGCTCAGTCTGCCCTACTGCCACTGTTAGGATATCTGTTGTGCATGCACTCACAGTACAGTATGTTATTGTTGCTCTGTTTCACTCCTGTCTCCTGTCTTGTCTTGGTTCAATCGGCTGGCTTGGACTCGGATCGTTGCCTGCCTGCGTGCCTGCCTGCCTGCCTGTGTATGTTCATGTCCTGTACCTGCACAACCACCTCCACCACCACCTTTTGTGGCCCCCTCATCTGAAGGCTATGAGAAATCTCGGAGCTTAAACAACATAGCGGGCATGACTGGCATGGCTGGTAACACCTTGAGGTTGTCTCCTGTGACCTCGCCCTTTGGATCACCCTGTCCGCTGCGCCGCTCTCGCTCCCCTATTCCCTCCATCCTGTGAGATGTGCATCCCGTTGCCTTTTTGGCCCAAAACCTACATCCTCCCTTAACAGACCACCTCTCTTTGTCATCATGTCTGAACTCGACTCTAGATATTGTGATTTGTGGATAAGTACTTAAAACTGTAGCTGGGACCAATATTAATAGTCAGGGCAATTTGAGCAAGCTCTCATTTTCCCCTTCTCCTTGAAGTTACATGTGCTTAGTAAACATCCCTAAGTAAATTGTCTGTTCTCCTGTGTAACTTGGAATTCCCTTTGGCTTGGTGTTGTTGTACTTTGAGACTTGCAATAAAACAACTCTGACTGATGGCTTCAAAAGTAGCAGCCATAGCAGCCATGACATTTAATACATATTAATAATCAGGGATATTAGATGTTGCTATATTTAGATACCTTGAAAAAGTTGTGCTTCCAAATATAGAAAAAGAGATGTCACTTAATTTTATCCACACACAACTGTGACTTTGATTTTGGTTTGCTGTCATTTTTGGGTTAGGAGGAGGGATGGGTGCAAGGCTGAGGAATTAATCTTTCAGAATTTAGATTCAGCTCACACACATAGTCTGTCTCTCTTCACCGGCTGTTGCCTGCTCATGTTTGTGCATGGATCATCGTGTAGCCATTATCAGCAAACAATTGAGGCAGACAGTAAGAAAAGCTTGGAAACTAATCATTAATTCAATGTTATTATGCTGGGCGGGCAGGGGGTGTTATCAACTTGTATCTTGTTTAATTTTTTGCTTTTGGCTTCACCAACAATCTACCAAGGAGACTAAACACACAGAATGCCAGCCGGTTGTTCGTTTCTCTCTGCATGTGTGTGTACTTCTGCTCAGTTGCTGACATCCATTTATGTTTAACTTTTCCTTTGATGGAGTACCACTGTTGTGTTTCTGGTTTACTCACAGATAACTGCAAAGAGGTTGTCTTTACTGGTTTCACACAAGCAGAGAGCAGCGTTCTATCTTAATGGTCTGGGGGAAGGCACCACCATGGCAGAAAGGTAACCACCTGAAGGGGTGTGAGGGTCAGATTGCAGTGTGGAAAACTTCTTGGTCAATAATTATGGTTTGTGTTTTTGTTTATCTGTACGAAAATGGATGTTATTCATTAATCATTCCCAAGAGATACCTTGTCTCTGTTCAGAGGCATGTAAAACTCTGTATTCTTTAGGCACCAATAAAGATGTCACATGTAGTTGTAAGCAATTGAGACCATAATCAAGAGACATTTAGCATAATTTTCATCAGGAATTATGAAAATCTGCACCAATCTGCAGATTTTTTATAGCAAAAAATCTCATCAGCTATCACAAACGGCTATTAGATTTTCTCAAATCCCCAAAGACTAGTCTGAATTTCCTGAGAATAGCTTGCAGGATTTCATATTAACTTTGACATCAAACTGAAAACAGCAATTTGGCTTTACTGAAAGGGTGCATTTTGTATTGTTAATTGGACTGTTTTGCAATGACAGGTGTAAAATTGTCTCTGCACACTAACAGGTGTGGGACAGCAGACAACAATGCAGCAATGTGCCCCACCCATCCCTACAGTGTGTCTATACCCGTAAGCACAAGGTTGCTTAGCAACTGGCTCACAGCTAGAGTCATCTTACACACATCTCAGCAAAAAGTCAAACAATTTAAAAGAACTGCTCTCACAAACATTTCTCTCTGTCTGTACACCTAATTATTTATTCACTCACAGCCCATCATCCCAACTTAAACCACTGAAATGTACAACAAAGCTTTCAGAACTCTGGAAGTAGACATATAGAGCACCATGGATTTGTACTGTTTTCATGTTTGTGCATAAACTGTATTTAACACAAAAAGTCTGAGCACGGTAAAGTCTTCTGAAATGATGCAGATAGATGATGTGCTTCTGATACTCTGTGATGTGATTATTTAGACAAATCATTTCCTGTTTAAATGACAGTGGGATGAGAATGTCATCAGTAATGAGGACCTATTGCAGAGGACCACATCTGGAGCCATAAGGCCACTCCTACTGGACAATATGGACGAGGACTCGCAGAAGCTCTTCAGTGACAGCTATTCAGTAAAAGGCTCAGCCAGCAGGGAAATTACTTAACGCTGAAAAAAAAAAAAAAAAAAAGAATTCTGGGAGGACTTTGATAAGCCTCCAAATTTACCTGATTTCAAATTTTTCTTCTTCTGTTTTGGAAATCTGGAGAGAAACAAGGAGAAAACAATGAACGTGTCTTTAAAAAATACTATCTAAGCTATAGATAGTTACTGCTCCTGTAAATATGAGAACACAGCACATCTGGGTCAGGTGGCTCGGCCCACGTGTCTGTCTTTTAATGGCGAGCCGGTTAACCAGGTTGGTGGTTGCCAAGTTGCACCATGACACTCAACATCAATCACTTTTCTTGCTGTGGTATCCCCCCTCGCAATAAGTGTATTAAGATGTATCTGTTGAGGCACTTTGTGTTCTAAAAATGGGGTGTATTAATTTGAAATTCTACTTAAAAGTATATACAGTATAGAAAGACAAATGTGCGAAGTTGAATAAATGTGATATTCTGGTCTTCTCTGCTTTTGTTTTAATTGGTAATTTCAATAGGTTAATTGCTCAGCTGTGTGTAAATGTAGTGTTAGAAGCGCTTTGAGTGGTCAGTTTGACTAGAAAAGCGCTATAAAAGTACAAGTCCATTTACCATTTACCATTTAAATGTGTGTGTGTGTGTGTCTGGTTTGTGTGTGTGTGTGTATATCCTAAAACTCCAGGTTGAGATCTGCAGTTTGAAAGAACAGGTCAGGGAAGACCAGCGAGTGGACCTGATGCTGACTCTTCCAAATTAGTTTTAGCACAAACGTGAATGAGACAGAGCTCCCCTGTCAGTGCAGATGCCGTTGTAGAAGTCCCCTCGTCCTGTGTATTTAACATGCAACTACCCTGCGTCAGTGCTGCAGATGTTTGTCTCTTCAAAAACCAAATTATTCTTACCAGAATATTCCTCAAAACTCCTGGTGGCTAAAGAAAAATCAAATAAAAAAAATAACTGCACGACTTGATTCTTCCAAACGATTCCCCTTTTCGGGGTGGAGCAAAAGTGTAGCAGAAATTTAGTTATAAAGTGGGACTTCTAGAATGGCTACATCTGCACAGTAGCAATCCCATGTACCCAAACAATCAGATCGGATTTGCAATAAGCACCCGACAACAAAAAGTGCCGATCCACACTGTGATTTCAGCAGCCCAGTTAAACTAGAAGGCAGGAGGAAAAGCAAAGGGGGAAAATGCAGCTGACAATGCTAAAGGGCAGGACTGACAAGTGGCACAACTTATGTGGCATGTTGGTAGCAACCTGCACAGTTATAGGCTAGCTGTTCAAGTGTCTATACCCATAATCCTCCTTGTGTAGTAAACACGCTGCTTTACTCTTTGAAATGTCAAAGGGGTATCATTTGTGTATTTCTAGGATGATGTTGTAACTTTAAAACAAAAAGGTGTTTATTTTTTTTAAATCCAGAACATGTATTTTTGTGTCTTACTGTTGGGTGCGTTGCTCTTACCTGTTAAAGTCATGGTGGTCTGATGCTGTGTTTCTCCATCGTGTCCTCAAACTGTCAAGCTTTTGATCCAGTTTTTATGTTTTGTATGTTTTACTGTGAGGAAAATACTAGTTGAAGTCTGTATTCGTGGAGCCTTTTGTTGGCATTCTAAAGTGCATGCTGAGAAAAAAAAAAACATGTCAAACTGTACAAAAAACAATGACATACTGTATATCACACTGTGTATAGAGTAAAGGTAAATGCTATGTGAGAGATTCACATAAACTATTTATCTTTTAACTGCTGGTGTTCTTTGATTCATTTGACCTGTTTTTTCTTTCTCACAATATTGTTGGGTATGCTATAAAACAGCTCCAAATTGAGCCTATCTAATTTCTAAAAGTTTGCTTGGTGGCTTTATACAATACCAAACCTTCTCACTATCCTCATACAGCACATGCCTTACCAGGCTGCACCTGATATTTTTATTATTATTGTTTGTTTTGTTTTTTATCCCTGGGTGTGTGTTCTTTTTATAATCTTGTTTTGCCCACAGGAAGAAAAAAAAAGACACCCTGAGCCATGAATAATTTTTAAATTCTATAAGAGAAGTATATCTTTATAGGTAAGTTGGTCTTATTACCATAGCAACAGATGCTAACCAGATGCTGGAAGACATCAGTGACATCAGTGTGACATCAATATTTTTCACGAGTGGATTGAAGAAAAAGATTTTACTCATACTTATACAAGAATTATGTATCTGAATATATAATGTATATATCACTAAGGACAAAAATACAGACTATTGATTTTACCTGACATTGTTATTTGGTCAAACGACCAGCACCTCAATTAAAAGGGGAGGTGATTGTTGTCGACACACTGTCATTTATTTTAATAAGACAGGTGTGTTTTAACCAAACATCAAGCCTAGTGCAGCTGGAAATGTCATTTCCCGGTGAGAGTGAAAGGCAAACAAGGCAGCTGGTGCCTAAAAACAGAAGCTGCATTTGTCTGCTGATTTCTCCCACAGGTTCACGCTGAGGTAATGGCACCGGCGGCACTGTCCTCTCCCACATCATGCGTTTGCTGTTCTTTCTTCAGCTCACGTCCAGCAATTGGCAGCAATTGGCACCAACCGGCGTACTGCCTCTGTGAGACATCCCAACTATCTTTACTCCCGTTGTCACGGAAACAGCCGCAGACGTGCCAAAAAGATGTAAACAGCCAGAGTTGGAAGTGTGTTTTCAGAACAAGACTCCTTCCTCCACTCTGCCAACCTCCACCCCCTGCCTGGGGATGAGGAATGGTGTTCGGGGCCAGCTGCTTAAAATACCAAAATACCAAATTCGTGATATGAATATTGTATCCCAAGCTGTTTGAAACTGGTTGAAAAGCAAAGACACACACTTCCCCCAGACCAGACTAAAGGGTACAGTTCATTTATCTTGTTATGCATTCGCACTTTACATTCTCAGCTCAGGCAATAACTGTTGAATGCTGAATGATGGCACCGATTGTCGATTGTTTAATGTCTGTTTGTTAAGTTATCTGCACTTTAAAGGCTAAGCTTTTAATTTTGCTGTGCTGCTGTACAATGACAATAAATTCTGACTCTGAAGGTAGAGAGATAACAAAACAGGTATTTATTGTCAAAAGATTTGAAGTTGCAATCAAGTACACAGTAACGGGGAGACGCTGCTGTTACTGTGTACTTGGGTCAGATGCTAAAACCTGCAGAGCCAACGTTTATTTAAGTGTATGAACACAATATGGACTTGTTGCTTTGGACAAAAGCTTTAACTACAAGAGTGAATATAATAAAAGGGTCATACTTTGCTGCCCTTTTATTATATTCACTCTCATTAAATTTTTCGTGTTAGTTTTTAAAAAAATCAGGCTAATTTTGTTTGATTCATTTTCACCAGTGTTCCATGACAGTTTTCATTTTCACCGCATGCATAATCTGTAAAAAAATCATTCAGAAAGCTTTGTTAATGTTCTGAAGTTTCATTAGCGAACAAACTGATGACTCTAGCCAAAGGGCTTAAAAATGCAGGTAAATCTCTAACACTTACAACCACTGGCATAATAACATTTTCTATTTTCTTTGCTGTTATAAGCAGTTGTACTGCATCTTATTTTGGTACTGTATTTACCTTAAATATTTACCTTAAACAACTATAAAATGGAATGAAACCATTTCCATTCCATATTTTAGCTGTATATATAATGTAACTTCAAGTCAAACACCTCACAGCCTGCAGTCTACATAAAAAATGTTATGGTAGGTTATGTTATTGCATACAAATGTGCTTCATACAACTCTATGTGATACAAAACAGCTTTTATCCATTGAAAATTGATCTTTGTAGAGTATAGCGAGTAGTTCAGGTTAAAACAAAACAGAGATTTCTTAAAGAGACTAAACGTTCATGTTTGACTGCTATGATTAAAAAACAGCTTGCAGGTCCAAACAACTTATTATTTCTGTGGCAATAGTCAATTTAATGATACAATAACTAAGTTTTGAAATACGAATACAGTTTTTGGGGTAATTCACCGCCCTTTGCAGACATGCAGTTTAGAGACTGTTAGGGCTGCCCAGTGTGTACTGACGGATAATTCAAAACACAGTTGTGTGAAATACCTGCTTTCCATTCTTAAAATTCTTCTTATAGAATTCTTCCTAAAAAAAATTGTCTTAAAATGAAGTAAATACGACCTCAGATTATCAACAGCACATAGTATTTTACAGTGTGACATCATTCGTACAACAAAAACTAAGCCAAAATTCAGAAGCACTGTGTGAAAAACTAAATAAACCTATTAGAATTAAGTAGGTAAGTAGCAGGTAATCAAATGCACTTGACTTGCTGATCATCAGCAAGTGTGAGCACCTCTAACAGCTGAGATGTTGGCAGTTTGCCAATCTGGACCATTCAGGTGAATTTTAACACAACACCAAGAAGGAAAGACATCAGCAATGATCTTAGAGAAGCAACTGTTGCCTGTCCATTTGAGAAGGCTTTTGGGCTTATTTCCAGTTGCCAATCGTCCCAGCAAGTTCACCCCAAGGTCAACTGCAAAGAACCCAAGAGCTACATCTCAGACTCTCATTTAGGTATGTTAAATGATCAATTTCATGACTTCTGCCATGTCTTTTAGACAGATGAGGACAAATTGCAGATGTTTGACCTTAATGCACAGCCACAGGATTTGGGCACAGCACTTTAGTCAGTCATAAACCTACCTATATAGAAAAGTATTTTAGAGTCAAATGTGAGGCCATCTGCTGAAGCTTGAAATTGGCTCAAGGGCAACAACGTTGTTGTATTGCAATGTGGGATCATTGCCCTTGACCCAGTAAATACTCAGGTGCATACTCAAAAAGCCACAAGAACGCTCTAAAGTACTCACACACTGACATAGAGCCCCTTATTGATAGACACAGGGGCAGTGTGTAGTGGAGTGCGCTAAATGCAAGGACTGTAAATATAAACTTCCGCTCGGAGAGAAAACAGAGAAAAAATTTTAAAAAATAGATGAACAGCAGATATGAAATGTGAGAAATTGAAAACTGTGACGATAATCCAGCTGTGGGATGAAATGAGTCCAAACATTTGCTGCACAGGAAACTGGCAGCAAATGCCAGCTGCATTTTTGAATTTCCTCACTTTACTTCAGCATGTGGGATACTTCTTTTTTTGCGTTAGCAAGAGGTATAGGCACGGGCTTGCAAATGTTCTCTTTAACTATATTAAAAATGTTTAGTATTATTTGTATAGCATGTTGAAAAACTGATCTGTGGTCACACGAATTGAATCTGTCTCTCTTCTTCTTTTTTTTTTCAAATCATGGACACCACATAAATCTACAACAGAATGGCTGAAAAGAAAAGAATCATGGTGTTGCAATGGTTAAGTCAGAGTCCAGACCTGCACAATTCAATTAACTGCAGCAAGATTGTCAAGAAGAATGGAACAAAATTCTTCCATGAGAGATGTGAGAGACTGATAAAATCATACAAAAAACAATTAATCAAAGTCATTGTTGCTAAGGTTGGTTCTACAAGCTATTGGATCATGGGGTGTACTTAGTTATTCACATGCTTTTACTTTTTGGCTTAGCTGTTGTTAAACAAGTAATGTGGTGTATTATGTCAAAATACAAATTTTAAATGTGTCACGAAACAATGAATTGGTGGGTCATCTTCAAGCTACCATTCAACTAAAACTGGGTATTGGATATTATATAAAATGCTAAAGTAGAGAAACAGTTCAAATCAAACTAACACAATTAAAAAACAATTTAAGAGTAGAAACATTGGAAACAGAGTGATGCTCCAGACAGGTGTTTAGATGAAGGGGATGGGTCACCATCAGCACTAGTGATGATCAGCCTGTGTGTGCTTAGACATACTATACAAATTAACACAACATGATGTGCTCTAACGTTGTTGTATTGCAGTGTGGCATTTAGATCCTGATAAGAGCCACGTAATGAGACTGGCATTGTTGATGATGGCGGAGTGAGTCAGACAGCAGAGAGGGGGCTCCGTTTACAGGCTTTGTTTCAGGTGCATACTCAAAAAGCCACAAGAACGCTCTAAAGTACTCACACACTGACATAGAGCCCCTTATTGATAGACACAGGGGCAGTGTGTAGTGGAGTGCGCTAAATGCAAGGACTGTAAATATAAACTTCCGCTCGGAGAGAAAACAGAGAAAAAATTAAAAAAAATAGATGAACAGCAGATATGAAATGTGAGAAATTGAAAACTGTGACGATAATCCAGCTGTGGGATGAAATGAGTCCAAACATTTGCTGCACAGGAAACTGGCAGCAAATGCCAGCTGCATTTTTGAATTTCCTCACTTTACTTCAGCATGTGGGATACTTCTTTTTTTGCGTTAGCAAGAGGTATAGGCACGGGCCCCCCAAAATGGATGGTATATATAGATTTTAGGGCAACAAATGCTTCCATTCAGAATTGTATATTGCTTCATAGTGGAAGTGTGGCCTGTCTGTAGTCTAGAGATATCGCCAATCGAAAGCATTTGGCATATCATGAGTAGCTAGAATTCTATATCAGACAAAAATGGTCTTCTCATTTTCCAGACAGATTATACCACACAATAGTAAACATGGCCCTGTCCCAACTTTTTTGAGATGCGTTGTCACAATCAATATGAGGTAATATTTTTTTCATAGAAGAGTAAAATTTCTCACTTTCAACTTTTGGGGACACTACAGCTTGAAATCATTCATTTGTTGATTAACTTTCTCAACTTCCTCTACAAAGCCTTCATGATCGGTGCAGCTTGACAGGAGTCAATCTGTCTCTTACTCTCACGCATGCAAAGCCAAAAGAGACTCGCTCATGAGAAGTACAACAGCAAGTACAGTGAAGAGTTCTTTGCAGAAAGATGACACAGGGTTAATCCATCCATCAATTTTCTATACCGTCAATCCGTCGGTCGGGTAGTTGGTGGACTGGAGCCTATGACACAGGGTTAATATTAAATTTATTGTCATGTACAGGGAAATACACAAAATTTCTCCTCCGCATTTAACCCATCTAACACACACATGCACATGGTCACACACTCATGAAGACAGATGCCATACACTGGAGCAGTGAGCAGCCATCCACAGCGCCCAGGGAGCATGGGGGTATGGTGCCTGGCTCAAGGGCCCCTAAGCTGTGGCAAGGAGGTGGACTGCCACCCCTCCAGCTGTCAGCTCCCCAATCTTTGAGCAGTGAGAGTGGGAATCAACCGCCCTGAGTCAGCTGAGTGCTAACTCTTCAAGAACCATGAAACAACTGTCATTCTTCTTCCAAAAAATTTACTAACTGAAGATTATTCAGAATCAGAATCGAGTTTATTGCCAAGTTGGTTTGCACTTACAAGGATTTGACTAGGTGTAGTTGGTGCAGACTATATAGATATAAATCAGATAAAGTCTGAATATGCTACGTTAAAGTAGCTTGTAGGTCTGTAAGAAGAGAGGGAGAGAGTCAGTGTCAAGGGTGGCCTTGTTGATAACGCTAGTAGCAGATGGGAAGAAACTGTTCTTGTGGTTTGAGGTTTTGGTCCTGATGGAACGCAACCTCCTGCCAGAGGGGAGTGTCTGAAAGAGCAAAGAGTAGACTTTAACGCAGCGCAGGACCTTTTTCAACTCTTTCTTCTGAAAACAGCAACATCTGAAAGGCAAGAGAGACGTCTCAAAAGGATTGCAGTCACCCAAACACACGGGGCATTTGTGATAACATTAACTTCACATGGCTAAGCATAAGACTGCTAAATCCTACGGTACATGTACTGGGTTGATTTATGTTTATGCTTATGCATTTAGCTTTCATCCAAAGCGACTTATAAATGAAGATATAACAAGATATATAAAAAGCTAACAATAAACTACATAGAAGGAACCCACTAGTCCGACTCTGTCAGAGGTGACAGAGTAGAGATAGAGTGCAGGCATAGAAGGAAGTGCAGAAAGATAAAATGCAGAAATAGAGGGGGTCGGGAAGTACAAGGTAAGTGCTCGGATAGGAGATGCTCTCTGAAGAGCTGGGTTTTCAAGAGTTTCTTGAAGATAGACAGGAACGCACCTGTTCTGGTAGCGCTCGGTAGGTCATTCCACCATCGTGGAACGACACATGAACAGAGTTTTGATTGTCTTAGGCGTGGTGTAGGCACTGCTAGACGACAATCCTGCGACGAACGGAGGGACCGAGTTGTGAGATAAGCCTTTGCAAGAGCAGTCAAGTAGATGGAGCTGTTCCATTAAGCACTTTGTAGGCTAACATAGCCAGTGGAGTTCAATGAACAGAGGGGTGACATGTGCTCTTTTAGGCTGATCGAAGACCAGACGCGCCGCCGTGTTCTGGACCATCTGCAGAGGTTTCACAGCACAGGCTGGGAGACCAGTTAGGAGAGTATTGCAGTGGTCAAGGCGGGAGAAGACCATGGCGTGCATCAGGAACTTGGTGGCATGATGGGTTTGGTATGGTCTGATCATTCTTATGTTTAGTAATGCAAAGCGGCATGAAGGAGCAACCAAGGTAACATGATCTTTGAAAGTTAGTTGGTCATCAATCATGACACCCAAGTTTCTAGCAACCTTTGATGGAGCAAGATATAGGGATTCAGTTTGGATGCAGATGCTGTGGTGTATGGTTGGTTTGGCTGTGAAGAATAGCAGTTCAGTTTTTGGGAGGTTAACTTGGAGGTGATGGGCTTTCATCCATGTTGATATGTCAGAGAGACAGTCTGAAATTCGTGCTGAGACCGTGTGGTCGCCAGGTGGGAATGACAGATAGAGCTGGGTATAATCAGCATAACATTGGTATGAGAAGCCATGTGATCGGATGATCTGTCCCAGTGAGGTGGTGTATATGGCAAAGAGAAGAGGTCCCAGTACTGAACCTTGGGGGACGCCTGTAGCGAGGTGATGCGCTGCAGAAGTGTAACCAAGCCAGGATACTTTGAATGACCGACCAGTGAGGTATGATTCAAACCAGGAGTGTGCTCTCCCTGTGATGCCAATGCTAGAGAGTATGGACAAAAGAATACCGTGGTTGACAGTTTCTATCCTTTTTGTTTCATATTGTGACCACATTTATTATGAGGTTATTTGTTGAGTCAATATTAGTCATGTTAAGACATAGGATCTTCCATACAAACAAACAATTCTCCCGTTAAATAGGAATCTTAAATATAAATCGTGCACAAACAGTTGAATTGGTTCCTTTAACCAAAGGTGGTCGCACAGAGGGATTTAAAGATGCCACTCTTCATTGTGACCTCACCACTTACTTGGTGTCAGATGACATTTTCTTCCTCCTCTCCAACTCACACACACACACGTCTACAAAGACAAACTCCCTACATTAATGATTGTCATTAATAGTTTAACTAAATATCAATAACTGTAAATGGGTGACTTTTTGAAATAAAGGCTATTTTCAGTGGCCTAAAACAATTCAATTCAATTCAATTCAATTTTATTTATATAGCGCCAGATTACAACAATTGTCATCTCAAGGCACTTAAGTAATATAGTCCAATTCAAGCCAATTGGAATTCAATTCATTGTAATCATGATCCAATTAATTCATATAGAGCCAATTAAAAAATTAATATCCTAGCTAAGGAAACCAACAGATTGCACTGAAACTTGTCTTCAGTCCAATCTCCCGTCCTGAGCGTGCCTGTGGCGACTGTGGAAAGGAACGACTCCCTTTTAACAGGAAGAAACCTCTGGCAGAACCAGACTCAGGAAGGGTGGCCATCCGCCTCGACCAGCTGGGGTTTGAGAAGACAGAAAAGAGGGAAAAGGGGGGAAAAACACCATAACGCCATTCAAAGGATATCTGTTGGAACAGGGAAACACAAGTTAATAACCACAATAATGTCACATGTACATAAAATCAATTGTGAAATTAAACAGGGGGAAAAAGAGAGCAAAGTGAGGAAAGGTGTGACAGATTAGGTCCCCCAGCAGTCTAAGCCTATAGCAGCTTAACTATGGGATGTTTCAGGATTACCTGAGCCATCCCTAACTATAAGCTTTATCAAAAAGGAAAGTTTTAAGCCTAATCTTAAAAGTGGAAAGGGTGTCTGCTTCCCGGACATTTACTGGCAGCTTATTCCACAAGAGAGGGGCCTGATAACTGAAGCAAACAGCATTTGCTTGAGCACAAATGGCCCAAAAAAAACAGAGAAATGTATATGAATGATAAAGATTTGAGATTACAACAGAAAAACCAACAGCAATGGTATTTGCAAGACAAAGCACACCATCAAAACTGTCTTCACTCCATTTTTTCAAAATTTGACCATGCTTGCCTTTACAGTCCAAGACATATTTTAATCTATTTTGCAGGTTCGCATATATTCTAAAATGGTAAAGATCTTATTTGGGCTATTTTCTGTGCAGCAGCAATTAATCTTACATATGGAGCACACCAGCTGATACATAAGCTCGTTTCCAAAGCTTTCCACCATTTACACATGGACATATAGCTAATAGCTAATATTTATTGGCCCTGGATATGTCCACACAGTCCCTACACAATTGGAGTGCATGTACCAATTGCATCTTGAAAGATTGCATGATCATGTGCACGCAAATGGGTAGTTAAAAGAAAGTGTGTCTGTGGTGTAATGCTTGCTGAGCAGTTGTTATTGCTGTTAGAGAGGCTTCATTGCTCATTGTCACCTAATATTTCAGCATTTACCTCATTACATCTGTTTCTGAATTGAATTAGATGTACACTGTGTTGGAGTTTCTCCATGATTTTACACAGTTTGTTTTGCAAAATCAGTATATTTGAGTGTAGGTTATGTGGTAGATATTTTTAAAATGTTTAAAATAGAAAACCATGCCAAAAAACACATTTAGTTTATGGTCTGTTGCTGTTTTAGATGATATATCTGTCTTTGCTCATCTGTATTTACTTCACTATCCTTTTTCTTTCAGCATCATAGCACTGCTGAAATGACCACTTAGTTTCAGCGTTAATTTATTCTTCCTAGCTAAACGAAGATCTGGCTCTAATTTGGCCTCTGAGGTTTAAAAGAACCAGGACTGACAATATTGCCCTGACTTTGAATTCAAGTTTCAATTGAAGGTTTTTTTTCTTATCCTGGAACAGAATGGGGGACATTTTCTACAGTAGTGCCCATCACAAAGGAGATTGTGAGAACTTTTAAATGCCCATTTAAAGATAGATCTTGCCAATACAAAATCATTAAAACTTTATTAAGTCCAATCACAAAACGTTCAGGTATGTTGCTGATAATGTAATATAAGATTTAAAGAATTGTTAGCACCGCTGGTATCAGCCCATGATCTCTTAGTTCAAATATATTACATGAAGTGAACAAATGTTATTTTTTATGCATAGGCTTACTTTAAGAACAGGGAAATATCTTCTTATTGGTAATGGGTAAAAATCTCTGAGCTGTTCTCACTTTCAGTTTATGTACCCACTGTCCTGCTGCCATGATGTCTTGTAATTGCCTGTCTAGCCATATAGAGAATATTTTCAAAGCACTGAAAAACAGACTATAATTTCAAACATCAGGTTACCAGAGTCATATGACACACCATTAAAAAGTGAAACATTAAGCCTGCTGAGCTATAAATTTTTGAGGGTTGGAGTATTAAATATTCTACATCAGACATTCCCATTGATCAGCTGAACCATCTTATCCAGCTCAACTGCCTCTATGTCATTACAAACACACCCGTCAGTGTGTTAATGAGCCAGGCGAGCTAAGGTAAGCCTGCGCACACCATTGCATCAGGCCCTGCAAGCTGTACATGCATCAGCAGGTTAAAGATAGTATGCTGAATTTGTGATCTCACAGAGGTTGACAAGCTTTTTCCCCTTCAATATAGTTAAGCTCCTCCACAACAGTCAGCAAACCTGAGGAGTCTTTGAAGCCTTTTAGTGTCAAATATTTTAATGAGAAATTATGTATGGTTTTCATTTCAATTAAACAATTTAATACCAGGCGGGCTTTTTAGCATACTAATATTTTGACAAGGTGAGTCATAAGTATGTAAGTCTCGTCAACACTCACAACTGCATGTTTCATATGAATAAGGATTCATTTTAAGGAATTATGGGGTAACAGATGCATCAGTTGTTTTGTCAGCTGTAGCGCACTAGCAGGGTTAGCCCTCCAGGTTGACAAGTGCTATACTGTAAATTTTGTGTGATATGTTAAAGATTTAGTTAATTAATTCATTACTTAATTCATTACTTGAGGATAGATATATGAGATGAACTACCCGAGAAGGCTGGATGAAAACTTAGTTCCATTACCATTGCAAATCTGTTAATTAAATGTTCAAGTCACACTCCCATGCTGTCCATAAGGGTGAGTAGTTTCAAGGTAGCTGACTATGAAGCGTAACATAAAACAGCAATGCATTTCTTCAGTTTGGGGGTCAATACCTAAAAGGTTACAGTTAGGGTTTCATGGGAGTGATTCTGCAGTGAGGGAATTACTTGCTTACAAAGTCTCTAATTTGTAAAAAAAAGAAAAAAGAAAAAAGAAAAATCAATGTATTGCTCTTTCACACATTATACCATCATTAGTCCAAGTTCGGATCAATCAGACCTAATTTGAAGGTTTAGAAATAGGATTTGTAAGCAATGGTGGGAATATGGAAGGGCTGTGTGAACAAAATCAGCCCTGAATTGACTCCATATTTCTTTTAAGCAAGGAAGACACAATAGGGTTTGTTCCAGGGGATTGTAAAGAAACAGGGAGTTGAAATCATAGGGTGGAGTAATAGTATAAAGAGTAGTGTGCAACTATCAGTTCCAAGTTTACCCAGGTATAATTTGCTTTTTCAAAGTCAAAGTGCTTTTACACTGCATGCCACATTCACCCATTCACTGAAATGGCACATCTTAGTCTATTCAGTTTTTTCTTTATCATACACCTTCATACACCAGTGGATTTATCAGTAAGCAATATGGGATTCAGTGTTTTGCCTAAGGACGCTTTGACCTTGTGGCCCAGGGAAGATGTCAGTCGAATCACTAGTAACTGTTCTTTCTTCTGAGCTACAGATGCCCCCAGGCAGGCTGAGAGTTGCATGTAACCCATCCATTATGGGAGTTTTTGCACATCAACTGCCTAATAGTATTGCCTAAAGTTAGGAAATGCTTGAACACCATTGTTCTTGTGGTGGATTGCTTTTCGAAGTCAAGCTGGTTTATTGCTGCATAGAAATTTGGACACCTGTTCAACTTGCCAAAGAATATTTTGGTTGATAAATGGGAATGAAAGGGATATGTTACAAATAATAAAAAAAATCCAGCTTGGGACAACCATCCTTATTAAGCTCTTGGATCTGACTTACAAGAGGTAGTGGTAAAACCAACCAGCAGCTGAAATCTTTTGCAGTCTTCTCAACCAGTGGTAAAAAGTTTGCAGAGAACATATTGAATATAGATGCCATTATAAGAACGCCTAAATGACTAAATCTGTAATCACACCACTTTAATGGTGCATTGCACAGGCAAATGTACAAGAGCAAAGATTGAACCTTATGAATCATATCATGTGATGCCTTCGAAGTCCTTCACTGACCGATTTGGGCAATGAGGGGTAATACTTTCCTCAGGGTCAAAAACAGCAAATGGATGACATAAAGAAGACAAATGGTGACATGTAAAGATGTGCTCTAAACATTAATTGTTACACAACATGTTTTCAACAGCCTGTGAATTTTTACCAATAAATTCCTATTTATGGACCTTTTTATCATGTTTGAGCTTATTTCAGTCTTTCTAATGAAAAAAAAGACTCACTCAAGTTTACAAAAGTGGACTCAAAATACTTTTCATTTTATTAACACACATTTACCAGTTATAGCTCAATATAAGCAGTTCCACTCCATAAGATATTTAATAATCTCACATAGAGGTCATAAAACTTGCAGCAGTGCATTACACTCCAAAACTTAACCAGCCTCTCCATGTGCCTCTTCACCCAAATTCAACTTCAAATCATGTTGCATTCGCTGTACATGGTTTTTAGGTACAAGCAGGGACGCTGCAAGAATCATATTTTATACATAGAAGAAGGAACAAGTAAATTAAACAGGATTGAGGCAATATTCCTTTGTGCTTGAACGCTGAATAAATTTAATTATTTTAGTATAATCAAGGTCACTCATATCATGTTTCCCTTATTTATGACACTTCATGGTTTCCATGGGTTAGCCCTCCAAAGTGTACATGGAATGGTAGGCAATAATAAGCTGCTATCTGGCTCCTCTAAAGGGACCACACATGAATATTAATCCAACCTTACATTAGTGTATCTCTGTGTGCCAAAGTCAAAGAGCTGTGATGGAGTATGTGATGAAATTTGGTGAAATCAGTAGTTCTTTGCAGCTGTTGTTGAATCTGCAGGTCCAGAAAAATGTGTCTAATTCTTGTCACGATCATGCTTGACTTGTGTTGTTCCTTCGGTTTCTGAGTATTAGGTGGGGCTGGGTAGGTTTCCTGGGAGCACGGGGCGAAGTCTGGATTGCTCCTGTTGTCACACCTGCTTCTCATCTGCCCTCATCAGGACACCTTTTTAGGAGCTGCAGAAGCAACTAGTCTTTGCCAGATTGTCTCAATATCATAGTGGTAATTATGCTGACTCCAGTGTTTTTGTCATTGCAAGTTTTTCAAGTATTTACCTTGCCTTTGTTACCTTGCCTCCCCTCCACCTTGGATCCCCTCTGGAGATAAGTAAGGACAAACCAACCACTTTTGGACTTTACACCAACATGGAAATCCCTCTAACCTTCTCCCTCTTCCAACAGAGTTCCACACCCTCTTGGATTCTGGTCTCTACCCTCCACAAACTCCTCTTGCAAATAAATACTAACTACTCTGATTCCTATCGAGTTCTGTGTCTGCACTAGAGTCTGTTTGGTGGACTTCTAGTCATGATCACCCTGAGCTTCATTTAAATTTGATGGCTTTTCTGACAAATTTTAAAGGGCTGGTAGTTTCTAGATTATTGTTTGTTCCTGGTATGGCAAGTGGCTGGGTTGGCAGTTGGCATTTTTCTGTTCCCTGCTTCCCTCCTGTTAGGTGGGTTGGTGGCAGTGGTTGCGGTCCATGTGTGGTGTGGTGGCCGCTTGGAGGGTCATATTTTTATGGATTGGGCATCGGGGTGGGTGGTTTGCATTGAGTATTTTCTTTATTTTCCTTTTATTGTTTGGGTCATTCGGGTTGCTCTAGGAATTCTTTCATCCATAATACCTGTTATTATTATCTTAACAAATCCCAGGTGACACAACTAACAATAAAGCACAATCTGACATGTTTTTCAAAAGAGCAATATTATTAAGTTTTTAACAGAACAGTGCCATCATGTAATTATAGAAAATGATACACATGTTATCCACATGATGGAGTAACTTGTTTCTCTTTGGTTAATCCAGTTGATGACATCAGTGGCTCCACTTTATCTGGACAAGAAATTTTCAGGTGCTGCCACCAATAAAATGTACTTATGTACAAGGAAGGGGGAGGACTACTGAGACAGTTTGTAATTGTAGACATAATGTTGTTGGAGGCATGAGAGTTTACAGTCCTTGGTGTTTAAAAAAAAAAAAAAAAAAAAAGGACAATTATTTAAAAAAAAATTTAAATTTCTGTCTCCACTGTGAAAAAAAATGCGATACATTTAATCCAAATTAAAGATACCTTCAGATGGCCATTATAAAACTTTAAATGATCAACAAAAATACTGATTTTTAACAATTCGACTTTCTTACAGTTTTGAAGCAGTGTCCAACTGTCATTTCATATCTGAGAGACATAAAGCTTTAAGGATTAGAAAAGGTATGTTTAAAGTAGAATCAAAGGTGTGGGAGCTGTAATTCACAGAATTTGTTTTCACTGCTCTTAATTATCAGTTGGATTATTGCCAGAGGTGGTCTCTGAGATCAATTCAAATGTACTTGATAGTGGTTGGAGCCTTATGCTGGGTTAAAGAACAGCGCTAATGACAACAGAAAAAAACTCCCACAGCTGGCCCTGTTCTCAAAACAGTGAATAATTCAGATGATTGTGATACAATATAACCAAATACTTACCAGAAGTCTGTCTATTTGCCCTTTTTTTTCTATCCAAGTTGTTTTATTTAGGTATTTTTGTTCACCATATTGATCCTCAATGCTGTCTACCTATAAACCACAAATTGAATTTGTAGAGGAAATAGAGTTCATAGAAGTACGAAATAAAGAGAAATACATGTACACATCCTACAATTCAAAGTGTGCTATCATAGTGCCCCCATGTTACTCACTGAGGGCTGATGTTGATATCAAATAAAGCTTACAACCTCCAATCTGTACAAGATACAAGCAGCAACTACACAAACCGTGAGTCACTGTGGCCCTCTGACATACAACTCTGCTTACATCCACATAAAAAACACATTCATACCTGCAGCCTCTAATAACAACATAACCCATTCTCAGAAGTGAAAAATTAAATAAATTCATGAGTAATGGAAATGAGTAATACATAATATCAGTAAAGAATATAGAATAATAATCACAGTCTTCCTTTTAAGGATTACTTGCAATTTTATAAACAAACCAACAAGAACAAACTCATAAGAATAAAGCAGATGTGCGTATGTGTGAGTATGTGTTTGATGAAGGGGATGTGGGGTTATTGATCCTGAGGCGCCAGGAAACCCTGTTCTCCCATTTCCACTGTAATGAAACATAATCACTTTAAGAGTGGCAACTTTGTCTCACAGAAAGCCTTCAGATGGTCTGGGCCTCTTCCAGTTGGCACTCACCCAGGCTTTGTGTGTTTGTGTGCATTTGCACAAAGACCAGGAAGAAAATGAAGCGAGTAATACAATGCTTCAGAGAGAGTATGAAATCATCAGAATCGGAATGTGCAAATGTAACGGGTGTGTGTTTGGGCATAGAGGAAGAGGACTCAATACGCTGCTTTCCTGCATTTATTTTCTGCAGAAGACATCAACACAGATTATTAGTCTTCTGTCTCTTCCTACACCTCTGCTCCCTCAGGAAACCACAATGGGATTGTCAGCAGAGCTTTACAGTTTTGTTTTGTTTTTTACAGAAGAAATGAACAAAACAGAAACAGCAAAATTCATAACCCAAAAAAGAAAAACACATACCTGCAGCAGACATCAACACAGATTATTAGTCTTCTGTCTCTTCCTACACCTCTGCTCCTAAACGTGCACACATACAGCGTTAACACCACCAAGATGTGCAAACTAGCAAAGTAATGCTACATGGGTTACACGGCTGCATGAACAAATCGCGCGAAAACCGTGAAACTAAGAACATCCACAGCACTTATATTAACAGTAAAAAGCATGTAACAGAGAATAATATACACCAAATATTTCAACATAAATGACTAAACTTTCAAAGAAAATAACACAATATTACTGCTGTATTTTCCACACAATTTACCCTCAGGAAACCACAATGGGATTGTGAGGGCAGAGGAGCTACAGAAGCCCAGGAGGAATGAAAAGGGCAAAGTGCAGGAGTAATTAACTCAGGGAAAATGTATAAAATAATGGTGAAAATGAAAATAACTCATAGAGATAAAATTCATGAATACTCAAAATAATCATGAAATTATGAATAAAACTTATAAATACAAATTGGAAATAATAATTAATAAAGTGCATTTCTAACTCTGTTACAGAAAATCTGAGAATTGCAATGAAACACGAGGCAGTCGTAACATGTGCACTTTACAAAGAAATCCTTACTAAGATAACATTACAGAAGAACACTTTTTTCAACTGTACATCAGGCTGAACATATGAATCCTCAAACACAGTAGACAGGAAAAAAGGATCTTAGCACACTGCGTACACAAATGCTGTTGCTTGTGCATTGTTTTTAATAGTTAACTTGCAAATTTAATTTGATTTATTTGCATGTTTAGTAAATTTGTTACATGAGATAAGTGTATACATACAATGTCAGCACAACAGACCAGCCTGTCTCCCCAAAGCCTTGATGTGTACGACAAATAATAGTTTAAAATTATTTCAGAACTATTCAGAGCTTTCTCCAGGGGGAAGTGTCCTCTTGAGAAAGGGAGGATTTGGAAGAAGTGTTACAGCTACTACTTGTAAAGAAAGAAGAAACTTTGACAAATATGCTATGTTTTTAAGCATCACAACACCACAAATCCAGCTGGACATGTTCCAATGATAATCAAATCCAGGATACAGATGTGCATACATATGTTTCCTGTTGTTTTTTGTAGGTGTCCATCTTAAATGACTATAATGGCACTGCATATATAGTCTAAAACGCATGAGCTCTTTGCAAGTTTATTTTTCTAATCAAAACTCAATGTCACGTATCATCTAAACCTAAGCATGTCTATTTATTCTAACCCCAATCGTGTTTTAAGTGCTTACCATCAATGTATGAGAGTAAAATAGTAAATTAAGGAATCGTGTTTTAAGTGGTGTAGAAAAGTGAAACAACTGTTAAAAAATATTGTGTTGGATGGGTTTCTATCCGTCATTCTCCACTCATAAGCACCCAAATGATGTATGTGTGTATTATCGGGTAACAAAACATTGCAGGTAAATAACCTTATCATGCAGTGACATGTGGCAGTTCAACGTCATCACATTGTGGGAGCATGGGCGTAGGTTGAACACTGACATCATAACATAAGTTGTGTCATACATTTACAAAAAGTGAGTGACCACAATTGTCAAGTATAGTTGTGTGTCACTGAAAACTTACACCCCATTTCTGGATAAATGACAGACCAGCACAAAAGGTATCAATAGACACTTTGTCCTACACATGTAGTTGGGGTTTTACCTGATATACACAGAACCTATTTCTCTGCCCTCACTGCTCTTTTGTCCTAATTAAAGGACAGCAAGTTAGTGTCTCTGTTTGTTCGTTATGAAAAGTGAATTCATAGACATGACATTTATTTTCCAGTAAGCCTGTGCTCCGATTAGAGACTCTATTTCCTGCTTAGTTGCAAAGCAAAATTGGGGGCAACATTAGAAACACAGTGAACAGGAGCTCAAAGAGTTTGCGAGCAGCCAGACATCACTCATGTTGCCAAGCAACTCAGACTTTAACAACATCTTGGAAGCTACATCTAATTAGTGTTTAGCCTTTTAAGACGTGAAAAAGAAGATCATGTTGTTAAAATGTGAAAATAGCAAAGATGAGGATAGTTATTCAGGTTTAAAGAGGGAGTTCATCCAAAAAAATTCTGCAAGTGCAGTCATATGTTTTATTGTACCTTTGAGCATTCCACGGTGCATTGTGTCATAGTACAAAGTATGTACTATGCAGTGCTTTTCAACGTACTGTGGCACTTTAATTGGTTTAATTGGTCCTTTGTGGTTTACGATCTCATGATGTTTCAGTGCCTTTTTTTAAGAACTATTTTTGATAAAGTAATAACAAAATAATAGCCTGGTGGTCCGCAATTCTTAAATGAAATACAACGTATGATTTTTTTTTTTTTTAAACGAACTGGCTTTAAGCTCATAACAAATGTGGGGATTTACTTATTATATGCAAAGCCCAGATTAAAAGGACGTTATTTATCAGTCCTGTTCAAATTGTAAAAGTGACTGTTGTTAAAAAAAATACTCTATCCATCCGTTCATAGATTCACAGTTTAATCAAGTAACTTGTTTTCAGTTGCCAGAAGCAGACTAATTCATAAATAGCATTGCAGAGGTACACGTTGAAATATGGGACTTATATTGCTTCTGCTGTCGGCTCTGCCTTGATCTAATTAAGAGCCATTATCTGAGCTTCAATTAAAGTCTAGACTGTTGCTTCCCTGCACACAGATGTGTTCTCACAAATTTGATTGCATTTGTGATATTAACTTGATTTTCCTATGGTAAAGCACCATGTTTTTTTGTTATGTGCAAGCAAGAACTTCCACACAGTCAATGTTTTGTCTTTGTTCTTTCTTTCCTTTTTTTTTTAAACTCACGTCATATATTGTGTCTTTTGGCATTTTCCACTGAGCTTTCTCTCTATGAGCACACATATTTTTTTCCAGGCTGGACTGGATGCGATGCTGTGCAAATTTATGAGGTTTCTGCTGGCATTTTGAACAATTACATTTTTTTATCACTCTAAAACTCTCTCATATCACAGAAGTAAATCTGTGAGAATCGCAAGACATGTACAGGAGGTCAACGAAAAAGGTTATGGCCTTATTCAAGCATTCTGCAAACACAGTTCAGTTTTGTTTTTGTTCTGCCAACTGCTTATCAGTTTGAGACATTAGTCTTTAATGTTTCTTCCAAACCCCAAAAGACACATATTTTCTTCATTGCAAACAAACTTGCAGCAAGAAACTCTAGAACACCAAATAGGGATTGATCTGCCACTGAAAATACTCCTCAATTCCTCAACAGATACTATATCATACACAATATGTCGGTGCATGTAAATGCTTTCAAAGTGATATACTGTGGGAACACATTGAGTTTACATGTGGCCTGTATTCATATCTAACTATCAAATAATTATTAAAAGGAATGATGAATTAAAAAAAGGAAAAGAACAAATCTTTCTTGGCTGCTCAGTTGAGTTTTTGATTCAGTCATTATTGACATAGCACCACTTCACAACAAAACTAATGTCAAGTCACAATTAGCTAAAGTCCAAATAAATACAGTACAAAAGAATATTAAATCAATTTCATTCAGATTAAAATCCAATTCATTCTAATTCAGCTCAACATGGTCCAGTTCAGTATCATAGTATTTAGAAAAATGCCAATTTAGAAAAAGTTGCCTTGTAAAGGAAACCAACAGATCGTATCAACTCTTCATTTTGATTCAATCCCCCTAAAGTCCTGCTAAAATTTTGGAAATATGACATATCCTGCTAGTTCTCAACAGAACGTTTGCTGCCTTATTTTGGATCAGTAGGAGGTGCAGTAGTCCAGTCTTGAAGTAAAAAATGCATGGACTAGTTTTTCTGCCTCACTCTGATAAAGGACGTTCCCAATTTTGGCATTATTGTGAAGTTAAAAAGAAGCAGTGCATCAAACTTGCTTTTTATGTGGAAGGGAGGAACAGGAAGTCCAGAACTTAGAGCAGGCAAATGGGGTGGAGTTAATAAAAGGAGATGGAAGGCTCATTTGGGCCTTTCTTCCTGCACTGACACACCTGGGAGCAGCTGAGCTGAGGCCTTTGTTTGAAGCTGAAGAAAGCTCTACTTTTTAAATGTTTGAAAGCATGATTTTAATATTACTTGATCACTAGAGAATAACCATTTGGCTGTTTATTTGTGGTATGAATTGTTTGTAGGCATTCTGTGTTGGGAGGGGACTGATCTATTGAATGGCATTTATATGAGTTAAAGGACATATCCTGGTCAAAAATAACACCAAGGTTCCTTGCCTAAGTACTGAAAGCCAAGGTGATTCCCTTCAGATTAACAACATAGTTAGATCACTTGTTCCAGAGATTTCGAGTTCTAAAGTCACTAACTCCAGTTTTGTCTGAGTTTTGGAGCAAAGCCAATATTTTCTACTAAGAATCTCACCTGCAAATGATTAGTTAGGAATTAAAAGAACATTGTTAAGGTTAGAATTTATTATATAAAATCAACGTTACAAAATACAATGTACACAGCTACCAAAATCAACAGAACTAGGGCTTATGTGTTTTTATATTCATGCATCAAATTTCCTGTCATGCCATGATAACGTTGCCTTACAGAAAACAATGGGCTACGGAAAAAAATGTGGACAAACGTACATGTTACATATTTACTGGTGAGTCTGTGCTGCCAGTGGACATTGTTCCAGAAATGTTGTGATTTGTCCTGATACATCTTTGCATACCCAAGCCATGCTCCAATGTTGTTTTAACAGAGAAGAGGGGACAGTAAAAATGATTAGTAATGTTGCAAGTGTTTCTAATCAGTTTCCCTCCCTTTATCTGCAGTTGTGAGTTTGAATCCTGTACAGGACAGTGAGTAAGGAGTAGGGATACTGACAAACAGCTAGGCATGGAGCCTTCAACATACACTGATCAGCCACATTAAAACCACTGACCTGCAGAGTAACACTACTCGTCTTGTCACAAGCAATATTATGTTTAGAAAAAGAACACAACAAACTGTTTGAGGTGTTCACCAGACCTCCAAACTTGCTGGATATATATCTGATGGCCTCTTTAATAGGCAAACCCAATTCACAAAACCTCATTCCAACCCCCACTGGGCCTAAATCATCTACAGTACTGCTACTGTCCTAGTACCAGACACTATATGACACCCTCTGATGCTATTTGTCCTTGCCCTGACTCCTTGCCGTATATTTCTGTGTCTCATGAACACAAATACAAATACCAAATTGTCCTGCAAAGCTGCCTGCCTAAGCAACAGCTTATATGTCCTGCAACAATACATGTAAAGGAGAACCACATGCTCAAACATTAACAAGCCCAAGCTGTCCTCATTCATAACTTTGTTGACGTGCTCGTCAGAAGATCTTGGTTGTTAGGCAAAGCATCGCTTTTGAATGTGCAGGATTTTCCAAAATGAAAAATTGTCAGTTGCAGGGAACATTGCCATGGCAAAGTAGAATATGTTGAAATAAATCCCTCTGCAATAAGATTGATTTGATTATTTTAATTGCTTTTGAAATATTTGAATGCCTTACTATGTTTTTCTCAATGTAATGAAATACTTTTTTTAAAAAAAGCTCATTTATATTACAAGGTAATACCGCTATAAAGTGAAGGAAGTCAAACACAAGTCCCATGATTGTGAGCTGTGAATCTATCACCTCCTTGTGTTCAACCCAGCACTATGAAATAATGATTTCCTGTTGCCCTTTAATTTTGTTGTATCCAGTGCATCACTTACTGCTTCAGAAGGGTAATTGGGGATATGCAGCTCTGGAGCTGTTCCTTGTGTCAGAAAGTGACAGTAAAGGTTGAAAACTCGCGCAAACTGACCCTTACCCTTTAGTTGGGCGTCAGAAAATGTTGGACATACCAACTCAGTAGAGAAAATATATTTTTTTCACCTTTATTTTAAGTGTTGACTAGGATATCTGTATTCGGGTTAACTGATACAATCAAGATTATTCATGGCATTATTTTTCATCCAAACTTTAATAGATACAGCTTTTGCACTCCACCTGATATAATGGACACAACTGGCACTGGGGGTAAAACTAATCCTTCCAATTAAAAAAATAAATCTTCTTAATCTTTTCATTTTAAGCCATACATTCAAGACAAGACAGTGTGAACTGTTTTTCTCATTTCGAACAAGCCACTGAAAATCACAGACCAAATGCCAGTAAAAACTCTGAGCTACAGTTATTCTCCCATAACTCTGTCAGTGTTCATATCACCATGTCCATATGTCATCAAACACTTAATCTTATAGAAAATCTATTCAGGAAATAATTACATTGTAATATGCATTGTGTTATGCGTTAACCCAGATTTCTGATATACTTGAGAACACATGAATCAACAACATCACAGCACATAGCAAAATTTCTGACACAGTTTAAAATTCTAAATGGTTTCAGTGTTCTCATTGAAGGATTCCAATCCTGTCGGATTCCAGTCGTTGGTCTGGACAAATCAGTTTCTCATACAAAACAAAGTAATCAATATCTTCACCTTGCTGCTTGAGTACTTTGGTAAGAAACAATTTTGCCAAGTTACTGCACCATTCATCTTTACTTAAGATAAATTAGTTTTTGGATCATTTCTTCTTTTCAGGTGCTAAAACTCTAAGCAGACTTGCAGTGTGAACAAGTGACAGAGGTCAAAGCAGTGGTTTTCAGCATACTAATGTTGTCCTCGAGCAGTAAAGAAACTGCAGTCATCCACCTCCCCATATACCCCAATACCAACAGGTCAATCCCAGTTCTCGTTTAAATGTGTGAACTAAAATGTGGTTATAATTATAAGCTGCATAAGAAGGATCCTTTTCTTGTCCTACATATAGCACAAAGTGACTATGGGATAACATCTCAATCTCGGTTGCTCTGTAGTTTGCTTTAAAGCACATCTATCTCATTTTAATTCCCCTCTATCCACCCCACTTAGTCGTCATGAGCTGTTCGTACAGTGTGGATTCAGCTGCTTTTAGGTGTGATGTCACCAAACAATATTCAGTCTCTTCATATATCAATCTCGATGCTGCAGCTCTCTCCATCAGCAGCAACATTTGGCCCATCACCCATAACATTCGCCTGCTATTAGAGGGACGCTCCATCAGGATTTGTGTCATAGGTGAGTGTGAGGCACTTTGAATGGTTAATGATGCTCAGCAGCTCATTTTGTCCTCTGCTGATAAACCAAGCTGTTAAATAATTTAGGAGATTATGAATTATTGTCTTCGCATCTGACATATGGTACGTAAATATGCTTCTTTCAACCTAGCTTATACTATATAAGTTTTATTATGTATATCTTAATAACAGAAGTGTGGAATGTTCAAATTCAAAATATATAGTGTATGAGCAAGTGATCATTTGATGTAGTTTGCTTCTGCATCTAGGCTGGTCAAAGGCATGCCAAGTTGACTTGTATTCAAATGTTGTTTAAAATCTGGAGTTCTGAACATGTGCCTGAATGCACTGCCATGTGTTTCTTGTTTGTTGATAATATATGAACAAACCCAACCCAATCTTATGGTGTAATGTATTACAGTGCTAAAAGCTGCAGTTTCATAAGAAATACCAAAACATTTTTTACGGTGACTAAATGTTTCACTACTTTCCATTTCTAAATTAAGACATGCAGCTTACATCTCGCTTACCTAGTCATGCAGCTAATGTGCTGCATGGCTAGGTAAGAAGTAAATGTAGGTTTTAGTCCTCGTTTTATCGTCTGAATTAGGACCAGCTTGCACTCCAATGGACAGATCAAGCAAGGTAATTACGTCTATTTGCCCCCTTTTCACCTGCTTTGACATCATAAGGCTTATCAGGTTATTGATCTACATGTAATTAAATGCTGGGGACCCCCAGGATCTGGCTTAACAAAAACAACATCACCTTTCCTGTAATCAGCCATTCACATTCAAGCCGATATTGTGGCTTATATGAAGGTACACTCAGACAGGGTCACCCTGTCAAAACACTTGACTTAGCCTTGAGAAAAAGAAAACTTTCTCTATAATTAATCTAAGTTAATTATAATAATTACTCAGTTTTGCCTGCTGTTTTATCTTAGAGCAAAGTCTTTATGTTTTTTTTTGTTTGCAGGATTATTTCCCTCCATCCGACCTGCACTGTTCTTTCACAGACTTTTCACAATGCTGCTTTTTTAATAATATCAGCCCCTTCTTTGCACAGCCCATTATAGTAATTTTTAGAAAAGCTCAGTGCACCGAGCTTAGTTAGCCCCATAAGACAACACTGCATGTGCAGCTGAAGCAGAATCAAGGTCTTACACCTGGAGTCTTAAACATCTCTCATTTGTCAGCCAGTGATAATCCAATTAATGCCTCTCCTGTTATGTTTTGTTAAGGTTTTGCAAATTCAAAGCTCTTAAATGGATTTGTCACATAAGTTTCTGTTGGCAAACTTGAGGTGTTTAAGACAACATATCGTCTCTGTACCAACTGAACTTGCATGATGACTCAAATATACACAAATACACACACATGTACACAGCCCACTTGTAAAGGGTTAAAACTAAGTTAATTGATTGTAGAGGTTAATGAAAAGATGTTAAAAATACATTGAATTCCTAGAAAATAAATGATAAAAAACAGTATACTGTAAACGGAAAATATGTTGTCATTTAAGTAGTTGTAGAGCTCATTAAGTGTTAAAAATACTGAGTGCATTAAAAAATTTTTATTAAAAAAATGTTTGAAATGGTTTAAAACAAAAAGAAAAAGAAAACAAGACACCCCTATAAATATGTTTTTTATTTCATGTTATTGTATCAGAAATGGGATTTCAGTGCTCATTTCATTGTACTGTTGTTGTTTTTGGTAGTAGCGCAATAGTCTTTCATGTCAATAGGGGCGCCTTACGCCTGAGAAACTCAAAACCCTTAGAATAAATCCTGCAGTCCTGCTGTACAAAGGCCGATATCGCTCTGCCTTTTTGTATTCACATACAGGTGGGGTTAACTTATCTAAATGTACATGTCTGTGTTTCAAAACAAGTTTCAAGAGTATCAACGTTATGTGTGGAAAGTATAGAGAGTTACAACTGAGTAATTTTAATTTTAACTGTTTTAATGTCAGTGTTGGGGTGACGGTTGCTAACTGCTAATGTAGCGAACAGGGTACAATGTAAAATGTAAGCAAGAAAGAAAGGGGTTTGTTTTGTGTTGTTTTGTTGTGGTGATGGACAGAAGCGTCACATTTATGCATGGTTTGTAATAATTACTAATGTGCATTGTTGGTTTATGAGAATAAATCCTGCAGTCCTGCTGTACAAAGGCCGATATCGCTCTGCCTTTTTGTATTCACATACAGCCTACAGACGTGGTGGCAAAGGCCATCGAGACCATCCCTGGCACCCCTAGGTCAGGAGGGCACTCACAAAATCCTTGTAAATTTAGTCATCATAACAGCTATTATAATTTAATACAATATTACACAGCAACTGGAACAAAAAGATGAGAGATAGAATTTAAAAAGACATTGTAAGCTACAAATTTATTTATCCAACCAGCTGAAAATGTTGTCATACTTATTGAATTTAAAGAAAATGGACATGGCCCCTACAATGTCCTCTTGGTTTATCTACCATGATGTAGCCTTGAGATTTATGGAAGCGAATCTTGACCATAATTCAAATTAAAATGCATTTGCAGAAATGCTTTTTCATTTTAAGAATGTGGCTGCATTATTTGACTCATAAATTAAATTAGTAATCAATCATTCTATTTGCATTTTAATTTTATTCTTCAAGAGTGCTCAATCTTTCACTTAATTAAAATGAAAAAGAAATAGACATTTGAGATTTAATTTTCAAAATATGCCCCAGCAAATTATAGAAGCTAATCTTGACCATAATTCCAATTAAAATGCATTTGCAGAAATGCTTTTTCATTTTAAGAATGTGGCTGCATTCTTGGACTCATAAATAAAATTAGTAATCAATTCTTCCATTTGCATTTGCATTTTCTTCTTCAAGACTGCACATTATTGCTTTTTCGTTTTCATGGTCTGCCCACAAAGTACTGCCCATGATTCGAAAACGAAAAAGCATTCTGAGCGGCGCAGCAGAGTGACGTCAGCTCTTCTTCAGCTCCCTGCTGACCGAGCTACCCATCTTGTTCGGTAGGGGGCGGTGTGCAATCTGCATTGCATTACATTGCAAATGTGCCAGGAAATTGATTGACTTGCCGGGTCTTTAGAGCATAACATTGGTATGAGAAGCCATGTGATCGGATGATCTGTCCCAGTGAGGTGGTGTATATGGCAAAGAGAAGAGGTCCCAGTACTGAAACTTGGGGGACCCCTGTGGCGAGGTGGTGCGCTGCAGAAGTGTAACGAAGCCAGGATACTTTGAATGACCGACCAGTGAGGTATGATATATATATATATATCGATGGTTATGGTATAAATTGTTTAATACTTGTGTTCTCTAAGACAAATGTCTACCTTCTATACCACTAAAAGATAGATATTGCCTCTCTTTTAGTTTAAGCAACTAAAAGAACGGCTTCTTTTTTTTCATGAACGGGCAGCGTGTGAGGCCCCACCACAACAGGAGATAACAGGAGAATAGGTAGAACTGTTTGGTTTATATGTGTATGTGCTCTTTGGGCAGATGTTGTTGTTTTTCCATGTTGCTCACTGTATAAGCATTGCATCTTGCTGTGCATTGGTCTGATGGTAAATGACTACAATGAAACTACAGTGTTCAGCCAAATGTAGTATTTTCCAGCACAATAATGTATGTAGTCAGACATGGCACACCCATTCAAAACTACTGACCCCATTAATAGATGGCAATCTCATATCAGTGTAGTCCATACAGGTCATGTTTATTTTAACTTGATATATTCATTCAAAAATAGCATTGTTTTTAGCCGATTCTCAGAAAGTAAGCAATTGCACATATTTCCTGAACTCTTAAAAACAAATTCACCTCCACTTTGCACATGTTCTAGCTGACAAGTGAGCAGCAAAAAATTCCTATTTTTTCCTCTAATTTTTTCCGTTCTTCCTACAGGCCTCTGTCTGCTCAAAGTGCTATGAATTGATTGGTTATGTAATCAGCTGAAGCGGGCGGCACTGAGCCTCAGGCACTGCAGGCCTCCTTGTGTCATTAATATCATTCGATTACCAGTGTCTGAGTATCTCTGGCATCATGCTCACGGTTGAAAGTATCTGAGTGTGAATGGGATGATAATGTAAAGAAGGTAATATCTTGGACTCAAATGTTTAAAAATGTTTAAGAATTCATTTTTGTTGAGTGAGAAAAGTACGGTGAAGCAAAATATATGGATTAGTAAAAATCTCTGACCTCCAAATCATATTACAAAAGCCTCTTCGATGGATCCCTTGGATCTTTGAGGATATTAAAGGGATTGGATCTGCTTTCTGGCGTGCAAACTTCTTGGAATCATACAGTTGGAGCTGGAAGATGTGGGAAAAGAGAGGATAATCTGTACTTCCTTCCTCAGCCAGCCTGCCCTTATTTAAAAACAGCTCCAGGTGTAAAGGTGTGGGGCAGTAAAAGCAGTTAGGTAAAGGAATATTCAGTATCTATAAGGTGAAATCCTCCATGTTAATGTCCTTAATTCCAGTATATACAAAGGCATTCAATTTTGTGAGCTGTTAACTTCCTGTAAGGTTGGTACCACATCCATTATAGCCAATACCAATACTAGATACTAGAATACCAATACTAGAAAGGAAACAAATAAGCAAGACAGAGTTGGTGTTAGGTGGATGAGACAGAAGGCAGCCACTGTTGAATGTGCTAAAAGCTGATATTAGGAAAGTATTACAACAATTAAGTTCAAAGAAGAGATTCCTTATGGTCAGATTTTGGGTAAATACCGCTGAAACGTATGGTCAGTCTGTATGTTGGTGGTCTCTGTTTTCTGATTGACGGTGATGCGATATGATTGACCCAGCATCATGAAGCTGCTGCCCTGACAGAGCAGAGTCTGTCTTTTTTATAGATCAGCATGTGATATGCAATGCAATGATAACGGACAAGGCCACTCAGTTAAAGAGCTGGGACCTTGTTAAATTAAACTATTTTTACAGCAAGTTCTTCGTTTGATGGGAGCGACACAACAGAACTCCCCAAACAACAAATTCCAGTATAGATATATATATATTTATTACAGGTCTTGGTTTCTTTTGAAATATTTACAACATTAACACTCTAACTTACTCAGGATGTAAAACTGGGGCCTGTCAAGCACACTCACACACAGAGAGGTCAGTCCTTCCTGAATCAGCAAGATATATCCAAATATATGAGTTTTCAAAAATATGCGTTTCTACTGTGTAGTCCACCAGCACTGGTAGGCTGCGTCGATCAACTGGTGCTGTCACAACATTTAAGAGCTGTCTCACTGACTACTATGCCCTGAAATTCATTCATTTGTTAAAATTAGCTACCTTAATTAGCATACCCACACAAGAGCTGCATCACTACTGTCCAACTCATATAAGCCACAGAGGAAATACGAGGATCGAAGACGTTTTTGACATGACAGTAAAAGAAGCCTAAATAGTTTGTTTGATATGGCTTGTAGAGAGATTTGTTACTGTGAAGTATCTAAAAACTTACTTACATATTTCTTACTTTCTTATTTCATATTTCTTATTCCCTAATAGGACCATGGGAAGAGAAAAAAATTTGTGTGCTTTTGGGAATCAGAGGATACTTCAGCTTGGACTCAAATCTTAATTATAGCAAGCATCTCTGATAGGATGGGTCCTTAGCTGATCCTGTTTGACCTTATTAAGAATAAATCAAACAAAATAATATTATTCTCAATTTCATCATCTTTGCTCTGCATGACTTCCTTCAAGAATTAGACTGTCTATGTGCTTATTACCTTGTGAAGGGATATCTTAAATTCATTCTGTCAGCTGTCTTCACCTCTGACTCGAGCATCTTCCCAAGCGTCTAAACCTTTTCAGTTGTATTTCTGTTGGGTTAAGTGTCGCATTAAACTGACTGCTGCACTATTAAACGTGTTTGCAAACCTGTAGTTTTTTAGAACTTTATTGACTTACAGTGAACATACTCATTACAACTGTGGACTTCAGCAGGCAATTATGCATACTCACGCATGTTGCGTTGCAACGTGCATGGCGACATGCACGAGTGATACTGAATTAATCTTAAAATATCTATCTTGATATATTCTTAATGTACTGTAGTGACAAAATTAGTGCAAACATGTCGAATGAAATATCCAAGGACAGCACTGAATTATATTTTATGTATATATAAAATATTATACTTCTTTAACATATTTTCGCAAATATATTTACATTAAAAGAAATTAACTCATAAATGTAAACATGTCTGTATACATTTACATTGCCTTTTTTCACAAATTAAAATACAGGCTCATAAGTTATCAACAAAGAATTTAGGCTATAAAAAATGTTAACTTTTTATGCATAATTGTCTGGTACTGGATAGTGTAGTGGTAAGATCACTTCCTTTCATGTGGTGACGGGTTTGAATCCTGACCCCCCTGCATGAAAGGTACTACCTCCAGTAGGGGTCCTTAGGTAACACTTCCTTACGCTACCTGCCTACCTGGGATATGAGTGTAAGTTGCTTTGGATAAAAGCATCTGCCAAATGCATAAACATGGTACAATATGAAAAAGAAACACACAGAATCATAGGCAAATAATTTATGCATGCACTTATGTGTGCTGCAAACAGACATTTAGCTTTTGCTCATAATGGTCTGTAACTATATGACAAAAGAAAAAAGAAGAAGAAGAAAAGTAGTTGAAAGAAGTATTGTGGAGATAGTTAACCTAAGGTAGGAATTAAAGTATCCTAAAGTCATGGTAAAACAAAAATTCCATATATGCCAGAATATACATTACGTGTGTAAGATGTTTAATGTGTGTAATTGTTAACAATAAGGTGAGATGACTGAAAATTTGAACAACCTTTTAGCCGATAAATTCAAACAAATACAATACAAATTTCAGAAAGCAAAGAACCGGTATGCAGAGCATGTTTGCATTCACAGGCCTGGTCAAAATTTGAAATATATAATGTGACAACAGAAAGCTCAGTAAAGAGTTGGTCAGGTGGAATTTAGTAAGAAGATAAAGAGGGTTGATTTAACTGCTTAAAATGTAGAGCACACACCAATCCCCCCACCCCGGGCACACTGCACAGGGAGCATGTCTATCCTTTTCAGCAGAATTCTCAAACAGTCCTAGCTGAAGTATTTAAAGTGGCAGCAAGGCTGCATTACATCCATCAAGCTGTCAGCAAGAGTAAACACAGCAGCTACATATGCAGCTCGTGGGAAGCAGTGTTTTATAGAATGAGGCAGCCAGCAAGTGACTCCTGAGCATGGAGATAACGCTCAGCAGTAGTTACTGTTTGTGAGAAACTAAATTCACCCCTGTTGCCTCCATACAAATTAGGAGAGTAAATAGCAGCCAGGTGCATTGATCATCATCAATTCTATTCAGTTCAATTCAATGATACTTTATTGATCCCTGAAGGGAATTTATACTGCTACAGTATTAAAAAAATGTTATAGCTAGATAACAAAATGAAATGAAAAAAAAAATCAAATCACTTGACAAACTTTAAAGTGTAGCAAAGAGAGAGAGGTATAGCTGAAATCTAAATCTGAACTTTCTGCGTAGACAACATGGACAGAAACCTACAACCGACATCAGAACATGAGAATCATGTTCTTTGATTTCTCCAGCGCCTTCAACACCATCCAGCCCCTCCTGCTGAGAGACAAGCTGATGGAGATGAGGATGGACTCACACCTGGTGAAATGGATTACAGACTACCTCACAGAGAGACCGCAGTACGTCAGACTGAAGGACTGCACGTGGTTAGCATCACCGGAGCACCACAGGGGACTTTGCTCTCTCCTGTCCTCTTCACCTTGTACACATCTGACTTCCAGTACAACTCTGGGCTCTGCCACATGCAGAAATATTCAGATGACACTGTGATAGTTGGCTGTATCAAGGATGGAGGAGAGGGGGAGTACAGGAGCCTGGTTGAGGACTTTGTGGGGTGGTGCAGGTCCAACCACCTACAGCTGAACACCTCCAAGACTAAGGAGATGGAGGTGGACTTCAAAAGAAAGAAACTACAGCTCCAACCTGTGTCCATCGAGGAGGTCGATGTGGAGGTGGTCAGGACATACAAATATCTGAGGCTACAGCTGAATGACAGGTTGGACTGGACAGCAAACATAGACTCTGTACACAGGAAAGGACAGAGCCGTCTATACTTCCTGAGAAGGCTGGGATCCTTCAACATCTGCAAAAAACTGCTGCAGATGTTTTACCAGTCTGGTTTGCTGGGGAGGTAGCAGCAAGAGGAGGGACTCTGCCTGACTGGACAGACTGGTGAGGAGAGCTGGCTCAGTGGTGGGCACAGAGCTGGAACAGTGGCAGAGAGAAGGACCCTGGACAAACTGCTGTCCATACTGGACAACGCCCACCACCCTCTGCACAACACCTTCATCATGCTGAGGAGTGTGTTCAGTGTCTCAATCCTGCTCCACCAACAAACTCAAGAACTCTTTTGTCCCTCTGACCATCAGGCTGTACAACAGCTCTCAGCGATGGTACTTCTGCTACTTCTACGGTCACTTTATATTTTTAAATAGTTTATAGTTGTATAAATCATGTTTATTTCTACAGTTACTTTCTAGTTTTTGAATAGTTTTTGTATAAACGATTAGCATAGGTTAACTTAACACCTATATTTATTTTATATGCAAATGTTTAATTCCTCTGTACATTTTTAATTCCTCTGTATATATTCAAGTTATATACAAATGTTTCATTTCTCTGCTAAAGTTTAATTTTGCTACAAATGTTTAACTTAATTTCCTTAATTTCTCTGTACACATTTGAATTTACATCATCATTTAGTTAGTGTATGTTATGTTACTGCTACTGGATGCTTGAATTGTCTTCGGGATCAATAAAGTATCTATCTATCTAGGAGGTCTCAAGTATCACCTTCCCAGCACCTGCAATGCAGCATTCACACCTTGGATTCAGACAGGTAGACAATTCTAGTGAAGAAGCCTTTCGGATGAGAAGTGAAACTTCTTCAAGATCCAATAAGAAGTCCAGTTGCCCTTATTCAAGCTCTTATGATTACCTGGATGACTGAGAATCTTCATCAACACACAGTTTGCACACTTTAAACAGTTGCAAATCTTTTGTCTATGTCCCAGCAAGTTCATTCCATGACTGTGCAATGCTCAATGAAATTACAAAAAACCCAAGAGCTACATCATAGACTCTATGGGCCTCAGTTGTTAGATGTTGAAGTCCATTACTGTATAGTTAGAAGAAGTCTGAACAAGTAAGGCTTTTAGGGAAAGATCTTCAAGAGAAAGTCTCTTCATTTTTAAAAAGAACATCCACATTCTAAAAAAGAATGGAAGACTGGATTTTTCTATATCACCTCCACCCTCCCCTCCCTCTCCAGTTATTTTTTCCTCTCAGGATTTGAGAAATATAACCATTTTAGACTTTTTTTTTGTAAAATCTGTGCCAATTTGCCAACACAGAAGCCAAAAACCTTAAGTTTTTGCACAGTACAAAACAATATGGCAACACCACAGCATCTCCTGTATTCATGCATGTCTAAAGTGTCGGGAGTTGCTTGGCAACAGGCACAGAGGTGAATCGCAGTGCTAAAATGGTGGCATCTCTAAAGCAGAAAAACAACCTCTTTGTACACAATGACTCCTCTGAGGATTTAAAAAAGAGAAGACAATCATAGACAGACAAAGTAGGGGCTGATTCACTCTGAGTGCAGCTAAAGTTGTTTCGGCTTTTGGGAACCAATACATAAAATCAAATAATACATCTAAAAAGTGACTTGCAACAAACATGATTGTTTTGACTTTTGCTGGGTTTTTTTTCTTTTAGTTGTTGCACAGTAACTGTTTCATACAGCATCTAACTTAGTTGAAAAGAGCACAAGCTTTTGTTTCAGGTTACAGTGACATAGTTAAGCTATGATTACACAGATGAACCTCTGTTTCACTTTCCACTGTCCATTTTTTCTCTCACATTGTTCTATCATGAGCACACTATTCAATGAGTGAATGTTGCCTTGATACATGCATGCTTGCAACCTCTAACATATGAACATCCATACCACCCAAAGTCGTTGGATGTCCTGTGTTGTTTCCATTTTACACTATAAGCTGACTAGAATGGGAATCTGTTGACCTTTTCCAGTGCACATGATGGCCAGTCCAGCTCTGACCATGTGTATGTGTCACTGACATGTTTCTTTTAAATATTCTTAAATATTTTGAGTATTTAGATACCTTTTGTGCTTTACAGCATAAACCACAGGGATGAGTTTCATGGGTGAATTCTGGAAACTCGGCAAAGGGAAAACACTTTCCTAAAAGCCTCGGTTGTGTATGTGCTCTGTGACTACAGCAGAGTTATTTGATGCAGTATTGAATAAAGATTATACACTGTCCAAGTGCACTCAAAAGGCAGATTTTTGCAGTTTTGTTTTTTTTAACTGTGTAAAAAGAGCTTAATTATATTGCTCCATGGAGGAAGATAGGGGCCCTGTCAACAATGCCAACATGTGAATTTTGTTAGTAAAAACTTAATTGTCGCATCATTTGTGAATCAGGATGCCATGGAACATTGCAAATGTTCTGTTTTGGACAGTTGGAAGACAGAGATATTACAGACCACATCAAGAAAACCACAGTACAAATTGTAAAATTAAGCAAGAGATGTCAAAACTTGTTAACAGCGCAATAAACTAAATTTCACTTCAGTAGCCTCTCTATCACTGTCCATAAAATGGATAAGTGGAAGATGCACACACACGCACTAACATGTGAAACAAAGATGGCTCTCAAACTAAGTCAAAATGAAAAGAGTATATATAAAATGTATTACTGCACCGCATCACAGTGATGACAAATTGTAGCAGTTCAGGACACTAAAAAGTGTCATCATCAATAATAAGTTACCATACCCACAGAAATGTTATTTAGAAACCTCAGCAGCTTACTGAGCTTTCCAAAACCTAAATAATCCTTGGTATTGTGGGAGTGAAGCTATATCTTGGCATTGCTCATGTCCTGTACTGTTTGGTCTGCATCATGCCTGAGAATGGGTGATCTCTGGTAAGGTAAACAATAGAGGATGTTTGGGGAAGACGCAGACATTGTTACACCGCATTAAGGGTGTTTTTTGGCCAGATACACACAAAAAATTATTAGAAGGTATAACAAAGTCTAAGAATCTGTTGTCTTTGGAAATACTTGTATGCTGCTCTGGTGGCATGTTTCTATGCTGAATATGTGAATAAAATATCCAGAACAGAATAAGACCTCAAATCCCCAATATGTTGAAGAGGAAACACCATGGATGGTGGGCAGGAGCATAACTGGTACGGGCTGGCTCTGCGCTGGGGACTCCTTGGGAGCCTCTGGAACACAGAAGAATGACGTAAAAGCTGTTTAACATAATGGACAACATGGCACACCCTCTACTAAACATTTATCCTTTATCAACCAAAGCGGTTAGGGCTGATGCTGGAACCAGTTCTAAGTTGGTTCAAGCTAAGAATTGGTTTTATTTTCCGTGACCAAAAACCTTGTCACTTCACTTGTCACTTGATGGAGACAGTTTATCGCCACAAGAAAAAAAAAATTTTCTACAAACTGGTGTCTCACGATTGCCAGTCTAGTTTAAAGATGCTGGTTTAAACAACAGTTGGTGTTTGTGAAAGCTCTTCGCAGTGCAGACCAGTATTATGAAACACCGACTGGCAATTCAAACAGGATATATATGAGCTTTTGCCAACGCCAGCTGATGATATGCCAGTGTCAGCTGATGATTAAAACACTGTAGCGCCATACACTTACTGCATAAACAACAACAGTGCTCAATGTTGCTCTGTGCGATACATTGAGCTGAATTTACAGATACGACTGGTGACATAGAACATTAAACAGCAGGAAAATACAGAGGTACAGTGACCTCATGTTCCTCCACTTGAACTAAGCAGACTAAAAGCTACACTTGTTCTGGATTTTCAAACATCGTGCTCACAACATTTTAGTTGGCCTGATTGGTCTCCATTACCCCCTCCCTAAGCCACAGATGTAACAGTTTTTTGATGCAGGAGCCAGAGCTTTGGCATTTGAAAAAAAAAATTATGATTCCAAGTTAGGCTCTGGCTCCAAACCAGCACTGGAACCGCTTTGGTGGAAAAAAATATAACTTTAGTGGTCAAACAGCAAGATGTGTTCTGTAAGAGGCTTCTTTAGCTCTGCTGCAACAAAGATCAATACAGAAAGTAATTCTTACTCACAACTATAACTACAGGACTTCTTGTTCTTGACTTACAAGGGTCCAAACTGAGACTAACTGGAAGCAGATAACTGGTTTTCTTTGTTTTTCCAGGTGACGTTGCAAGTGAATTAGTAGCTTAAAACATGGAGATGAGTTGTTGAGCAGAGCAAACAGGTGACTACCAGTGTTTCCTAAAAGAGACAGAGGAGAAGTATAAATAGGTTTTATAAAATCTTCACTGAGCACAGGACACATAACTAGCCTGTTGTGTACTGCAGAGGTGAACAGATGAACTAGTGAAGAGCAGAGAGGACTTACAACTGCTGGGGGGATGATAAATCACAGAAGATTCACGTGAGTAATCAGTACACCACACAAACAGCTCCACCTTGGCGGAAGCCCAGACAGACGGGAGACATCAGGAAAAGAGAAATGGACAGGAGGAATGGAAAATCCTGCCAGCCACTAATAAGGGACTAATGGTGTATTATTCAATTCAATTAGTATAGTAATAATGTATTTTTATTAGTTTAAGTTAGATAAACCTTTTTAAATGATCCAGAGCAACTGTCAGGGGAAGAGGATTGACTGCTTAGGTCTGTTACGTATGAAATCCTCTACTCAAAACTATTTGAATGTGTGGCTTTCAGACTGTCGGAAAACTACATATATCTAATTTGGAATTTAATATTTCATTTTTCAAAATATTTTCGAGCATTTATAAAATTTGCATAGAAACAAGGTTAAAAGTAAGACACTCAATGGAAGCAGTCTTGTGTCATTTGCTGGTCGTTCCTATCGCCAATTCCCAATTGTTGACAGCTCAGTGTTGGTCTTTATATTTATGGTAGTTTCCTTTGTGTGTTAGGTTTGACATCTTTATTATCTGCTTGCCTTGTTCATACTAACTAATAGTCTATGAAGTCAAGACATCAAGGTTTAGTTTAAACGTTTGCTGCAGATTTTTCTTTTCCAAGGCTTATGTGAAAGCATCAGACTTTATCACAGAGCGTTATGACATTATGACTTTGTTGCGGCTTTCAGGTCAGCAGGACAAATAAATTCAGCTTTTATTTCAGACTGATGGATCAGCTAAATAATTCTTACTGAATCTATCAGGTCTGGATAAGTGCTACAACATCATGTCCAGTTTCTTCTGCATTCCAGATATTTAAAAAAGTCACATAGTAATTGTTCTCTATTGACGTAATTAAATGGTTTCATCACAGAACATTGAATGCAAGGTTTCTGAATTCTTTTCAAATAAACGGGCAATCCAATACTTAAAAAATATGCTGTAGTCAAACTGAGGCTACTGTATGCCTTTTAATGAAAAAAAAGTTTTTATGCTGTACCCATAGAGACCATGAAATACTGAATTTAAGTTGTTAACCTTCAGTTGAAAGTGCCCAGATGTTTTTCACACAGTACAAGGATTCGTCCTTGGAGCTTTCAGAAAAACTTAAGCCATAGAAATTGCTGTCTTTTCATCTCACCTCGGCTGTGCTACTGAATGCAAGTCTTTTGTGCCATTCTCCCATGTGAATATGTGCTCACGCTGTAAATCAGACATTTCGAAGTCCGCTGCTGGCAGATTTGGCCGGTGGAGATCCAAACAAGACATCTTGTCTTCAACTGCAGCAAAAAATGACAAATGAAACACTCAAACGTTTGACCTGACCTGTTCAATAAGATAAAAGACAGCATCATTTCTCATAATTTGCCATTCAAAAAGAAGAAGCGTGATTCATCACCTCATGTGACACATGACTGTCTATAAAAAAAATTATTTTCAAATCCCTTCATTATGTATAGACACAATTAGAGTGATGAAATAGCTAAAAGTAACACAGTGTGGATCAAAATGATCTAAATCTACAGCAAGAGCTACATCATTAACTCTTAGATGTTGAATTTTCCCTAGGAAGGTGGGTGAAGCCTATGGCTGAGCAAGTAACCTTTCTTCCGTCTGCCAACCTGATGAGAGTCATTACTGGGATTGACATATGGGTAAGCTACGCCTCAGGAGGAAGCCATCTGGCATAATGTTTGCTGGCAAGTCCTCACATGTACACAAGATAGACTTTTTATATCCTGGGAAATTCTGTGTGGGGACAGATATTTTTCACACTGCTCGTGGCTTCACACCAGTCGCACCAGCTTTGACATGCATCTAGTAACCAATGTACTACATAACAGGTACTGTACAGATAACTGATGCAATTTCTTAGAATTGCTTTCAGTTCTTTTAATGTAAAGTTAAGCTTTTAGTGGTGTACACCTTTTTTCTCTTTGGTTAAGTTTTTAGACTTTGATAACATTTGATTACAGCCATGATATGAAGCACACAGGTAAATGTCTGGAGTATATAAACATAAGAAATTAGTTTTATTTAAGGAATAAACCACAGCTTAAATTCCCTCTGATTTACAACCTTTGCAGAGCAGAGGGAGAAATAATGATGATGATGGTTTCTTCACTGCATCTGCCACTTGTCTGCTGTTATTTTTTATGTCTTCGTGTGATGTGCAAGCTTAATTTATTGCTTAACTCTGTTTCCTTCTCTCTTTGTGCCCGTTAGTTTCTATCAATAGGTAACATTTTCTTCCTTGAACAAGTGTGAAACCCCCCCATGTTTTTTATAAGCTTTCACTGGGATGTCTTTGAAATACATACATTTCTAAACTTCTTAACTTCTTAACAACCAAAGCGGTTCCAGTGCTGGTTAAGGGCTGGTTCAGGGCTGATGCCAGAGCCAGTTGGTTCAAGCTAACAATTGGTTTTGGCTAGAGAACTACAACAGAAACAAGCCATAATGTCACTTGTCACCTATGCAGGGAGACAGTTTATCTTCAGAAGAAAAATATGTTTTTCAGCAAACTGGTGTCTCACGATTGCCAGTCTAGTTTATAAATGCTGGTTTAAACAACAGCTTGTGTTTTTGAAAACTTTTTTTTATTAAGCATACGTTTAGATTTCTTTAAAATAGCATTAATTAAATAATTTTTTAATTTTCACGTTGTCAGCACAAATAGTGCATAAAAATCATGTGAGAGTAAAAATACATTTTAACTGGTCTTTTTTGTGGGTGTTTGTATTTGGTCAGTTAATTTTGCATTATATTTTAGTTTGTTACACATTCCAGTTCACAAAAATAATCAGATCAAGTAATGAATATTCTATCTTTATTGAAGATACACAGTATTGAAATTCTCTCTATATGGGCAATCTAGAACATACACAAGTCCTGCTGCAATAAAGATGACAAAGAAGCTGCAAACATGCACACATATAGCTGAAATAATTTCTGATGAAAATGGTCACTCTGACAGCAAAGCATTTGAGAATGAAAATTTTTCTTCCCTTCTCCTGGTGCAAATTACCACTAGCACAAATGTTTCTGAATGTACAAGAAGTTCTCTTTGAAATGTTTTTGCAAATTAATTAACAATTATTCGTAAACTGAGGAAACAGAGGGACAGTTACAATGAGTGCAAGTTTAGCAGTTGGTGAGTATGACTGCTGAGTAAACATGCCTGATGAGAGGAACCCACACACCTGGTCGGTATGTGAAAAATGAAACCTGGCAGATGGTTTCCAATGGCTAGTTCAGTTCAGTCTACTTGAATATGTGTTTCCTCTGTCTGTTTTAAGAGACTTGTGAAAGAACGCATGATCTGTTATGTTCAACTTCTGCTGATAAAAGTATTAATTATCACAAATGTTCGTTTAAAATACTCTTTGATATTGACTGCATTTAACACCCAGACCTTAAGTTACTGCACAAAAATATGATTACTCACGTAGACTATTGGAACTTTTGACTAATTTGTTGATCAATCAAAAAAAATCTGTGAAATCTGCTGGTTCCTGAGCATGAGATTGAAAATGTGATATGATTATACAGTTTGGGGAAACAAGAGTCTTAGTTTCCTCTACTTTAGTTTGAAATTTCTCAGGCCCCTGCCAACATTTTAGCCATTAGAGAAAAACTGTTCTATGAGCAAAAGTATGATTAGCAAATGAGCAACACACCAAGACCCAAAGAGACCCTAAAACCTTTAGTTTCATATTGAGGCAATAAATATGGTAATCCTATAGCATATAAGTTTGTATAGAAAACGGTGATTAGTGTAATAGGCTGTTTGGGAAGGGTTTCCACCTGTTTCCCAATCTAACAAGGAGTTGGAGACAGTCGTGTTAGTTTTAGGGGAGCAAAGCAAATTTGATGGACACCACAAGGTGTCCAAACAAACTTTGGATACATAGCAGGCAGCCAGAAGACTGGAAAATACTAGTCTACAGCCAGTCACCTAGGATAGTGCCAGAGACTGGCCAAAGCGGAGCAGGAACTGTGTCTAGTGCAGACAGGACAGGAGGCGCTTTGTGGTAAATCAGAAGCATCAATGTTTGCTTCACCCTTCTTTCAGCTCACCTCTGTCAGTGAGTTGTTGCAAACAACAGAGGAATTAGGAAAATGATTTATTTAAGCTATCATATGCACTGAATCAGAGGCTGCAACCATGTATCTATGCCATAAACTACATATTTTTGTCAATTTTCAATGCCATAAACTACATATTTTTGTAAATTTTCAATAAGTCGATGGAGCATACTCTTTACATCTATTCCAAAACAAATTTTCCAAAACTTTTTTAATTGGAGACCTAAAAAAGAAAGTGCTAGAGAGCAGAAATGACCAACCACGGCAGCACAGCTATTATGTACATACATCAAAAAGGAAAACATCCTGGGGATCTCCAACCTCAATGAGACAGCAACAAAGGTATTTATTACTGTGAGTTGTGTCTGATTGGTTGGAATCAGCATCTGGGAATCATAATTTTGCAGTTATCTGTTTAAAACTAACTCTGCAAAGTTAAGTAAGTCTGTAGCTGCAAATAAATGTTAATGGATAGTATGGCAAAGCTACCACTGTTGATCACATTTGCTAGTTGTGTGCAGTTTGTCTGTGCATAGGGCTCAGAGATTGACTTTTTAATTCAATTTTCTGTGTTAAATACAGCACACCCCTTGGCCCACTGTTGCTAGTAAAGCACAAATTGACTCTGCCAGGCTGTGTGGACGTTCAGTTCAGCATAATTAAACGCAGTGGACAGAGAGTTTGGTAACGAGCTGTTTAGAGGACATAAAAGTTGTGACAACTTATGGAAACCTTTATATTCGCAGGTGCACAAGTATACCCAGGCCTCCTGTCTGCATTGCAGATCTCAAAGGTTGTAGATCACAAACACGTTGTAGTCCTGTCTACACAACTACTGACCAATAACTGTATTTCCCACCAGCTCCTCCATTGCTCTCTTATTTTTCTAAATATCTATTTTTGTTGGTGTTTGAAATCTCTATGTTATCCTATTAAAATACAACAAAATCCGATGTTTAAAAAATGGATTAAATTGAAAATAAAAAAAAAGCAAATGGATGTTGCTTTCAAAGTAATTTTGTAATTGTGTTGAAAAATAATGAACATAATGTTTACCAAAATGATCATGAATATGATTTTAGCCACAATCAAACTGACCCAATATAGGTGGAAATATTGATGGAAGTTGTGGGTATTTATTGCTAAATGTTAATTAACTGATCAAAAGTAGTTCTTCTTTTCTTTAACCAACTAAGCTGTTATCATTAACTGAGAAATAAATAAAAAAAAGGTTAGCTGATAAAATTATAAGATTTTTGCTACTACTAATACTACTTGTATCCCTGTTAACTTTTGCTTTTGTTTGATTCTATTTCTATGCTTCTATGCTTCTATTTCATGGTTCATGGTATTTAGTTTTTTTACAGCATTGAATATTGCCGTTGTGGATTATTTTTACTGCCCCTAAAGAAGTCTGCAGTTAATTAATTGATATAGCGAAGCTCCTAGCTGCTAAAGAACCAGTTCAATCTACAATATTTGGCTGGCTATTCAATATTAATGCTACATTTCAGTTATGGCAGATTTATCATCACTACATGGCTAGTTGGGAGAAAACAACCCCTTCAAGTAATTAGACCCAGGACATAAACAACATTTTGTAGGCTCTGATGCCTGTAATTTAATGTCATGGATGACTGTGTGTGTCAACGCAGCTGGTCAATACAACAGTGAATCCATCCGATACTAGTATGAAATTTAAAATGGTCATCCTTCTTGCAATGTTATCTGTTCAGACAAAGAGTGTGCTGTTTGCTTCAATCATTTATTCAAAATGTTGTGAACAAATTGGTTGTTGTTGAAAAGAAAATATCATGCTATCTGATGTCAGCTCTATTTTTTTCTTTTTTATATAGCTCAATTAAAATACATTTTAAACTTGCACAACTCACAGCAAATAAGCCAAGTATTTAGAATTTTTTAAAACAAACTTGCTTTGTTTTTTGTTATGGTGTTTGTTGTTGTTTTTTTCTTTTCTTACCTTGTCCTTATCTCGCCTGGCCTCCTTTTTCCCAACAGAGGGATTTTGTCTTCGGTTAAAAACCTGCTCTCAGATGCCTCTTGTTTGTTGTTTGTTTCTCCATCACCCAATCAGGTGTCTCTATTTTAGGACAACAAAGAAGTAGTTTTGGACGACTCAGTGTGTGTGTGTGTGTGTGTGTGTGTGTGTGTGTGTATGTGTGTGTGTGTGAGCGAAAGGGAGAGAAGAATAGAAGGACAGAAGGAGAGCTGCAGGGTCGATCTCTACAGGCATGCAGTCAGCTGGGTTCCTAATTCAGTCCATTTGCTGGTCCTTTCCCCCTCATTTGCCCTTCAAACAGCATCCATCCCTTCACAGGTCACCATAGCAACAGACCGCACTCCAAGGACAAAAGAGGCTGAAGATATGAAAAGGATTATGTAAGAGAAATTTAGATGAAAGTGAGTTTGGAATTCAAATTCAGTCATAATTAACTAATGAGCTGCACCTGAGAGTTTGAGCAGCAATTCGTATCTGAAGAATCTATGTGTGTGAGTGCTTGTTTTTGTTACCTCATTGGGACTTGGCATACTTATTGACCTCTTGGGAACCAGTAGCCACATCAAGACCAAAGCCCAACCCTAAAGCGACAAATATGGGGTCTGGGTTCCTGGCAGTTAACAGCTAAGGTAAAAGCTATGGTGTTAACTTAGATTGGGATTAGGGGTAGCATACATAGCTAATGATTATTTGATATTAATGTCAATGCTTGCCCAATCTGCAGCCAGCATAAGGCTCCCCACTAGGGCCCTGCATCCTCTGCCTGTGCCACATAGGCCCTGGTACCATATATCATTGAACTTTGTGACCGGGTTACCACTGTCAGCTGAATTCACCACTATCCTGACGGTGGTAGACCGTTTCAGTAAGATGGCTCACTTTGTACCTCTACCCAAGCTCCTGTCAGCCAAAGAGACCGCTGAACCAGTTTCTGCAGCATGTGCTTCGGTGGTCTCAGATCGAGGTCTCCAGTTCACCTCTGTATTCTTGCGGGAGTTCTGCTGCCTCATCGGAGCTACCGCAAGCCTGTCCTCTGGTTTCTATCACCAGTTCAACGGCCAGTCAAAGAGGATGAATCAAGACACCCTAACCAGCCGCTGCTGTTCCCAGTTCTGGAGAAGGAAGCCCCCTATCCATCTGTTGAGGCCTTCATTCACTGTTGCCGCCAGACCTGGACCCAGGCCAGGACCACTCTCCCTACGTGCCTCAGACTGGCAGTACTTGACAGCCATCAACCACCATCGTTCCAGGGCCCCCACTTACCTGGTGGGCCAGAAGATGTGGCTCTTGATCCAGGTCCTTCTAATGAGGGTGGAGTCAAAGAAGTTGGCCCTTAAATTCATCGGGTTGTTTGTTATTGAGAAGGTTGTCAACCCTGCGGTGGTTAGACTCAAGCTGCACCGTGTCATGCGGATCCACCCAACCTACCATGTCTCAAAGGTCAAGCCGGTTTGAGAGAGCTGTTTTAACAGGAGTCAAAATAAAAGTCATTATCAACTGTTCCTGATTTCCAAAGTGCTGCAATTGGGTCCTAAATACACCCATTACATATAGATATTTACATATAGAAAGTGTATATACAGTATCTTTAGAACCTGACCTGTATTAGATGGCTTCTGTCCAGTTGATCTCTCTAAGCTAACAACAGCAATAGTCTCTTCTAAATTGATTTGTATTTTAGATCAAATCCCAATCAGACTGTTCAAGGAGATTTTCCCCTTAATCGACACTTCCATATTGGATTTGATCAGTATGTCTTTGTTGACAGGATATGTACCTCAGACTTTAAAGGTTGCTGTAATTAAATCTTTTCTTAAAAAACCTGTTCTAGATTCAAAAGTGTTAGCTAATTATCAACTTATATCAAATTTCCCCTTTCTTCTAAAGTTCTTGAAAAAATAGTTGCATCTCAGCTTTGTGAACTTTTATACAGAAATAATACAAGTTTCAGTCAGGATTCAGAGTGCATCATACCACAGAAACAGCACTGGTAAAAGTTACCAATGATCTCCTCTTAGCCTCTGATAGTGGACTTGTGTCTGTGCTTGTCCTCTTAGATCTTGGTGCTGCATTTAATACAATCGATCACAGCATTCTGTTACAGAGACTTGAACATGTTATTGGGATTAATGAAACTGCATTAGGCTGGTTTAAGTCATATTCATCTGATAGATTCCAGTTTGTTCTTGTAAATGAAGAATCTTCCCCACACACCAGAGTAAGTCATGGAGTTCCACAGGGTTCTGTGCTTGGACCAATTCTTTTACTTTATACATTCTTCCATTAGGTAACATTATTAGACACCATGGCATAAATTTCCATTGCTATGCTGATGATACTCAGCTGTACTTATCTATGAAACCAGATGAACCCAATAGGCTGGTCAGACTACAAGCATGTATTAAGTGTATACAGACCTGGGTGACTCAGAACTGTCTACTTCTTAATTAAGACAAAACTGAAGTTGTTATCTTTGGACCTGAGCGCTTCAGGGAGAAATTGTCTAGCTATATAATTATTCTAGATGGTATTTTCTTGGCTTCTAGTTCTACAGTGAGGAACCTTGGAGTTATATTTGACCGGAATTTATCATTTGATGCATATATAAAACAGGTTTCTAGGACTGCCTACTTTCACCTTCATATTGCCAAAATCAGGAACAACCTGTCTCAGAGTGATGCAGAAAAAACTGCTCCATGCATTTGTTACTTCAAGACTGGACTTCTGTAATTCTTTATTATTGGGCTGTCCCACAAATTCTCTGAAAAGCCTCCAGCCGATTCAAAATGTTATAGCCAGAGTTCTGATGAGAACTAACAGGACAGATCATGTTTCACCAGCTTTAGCTTCTCTTCATTGGCTCCCTGTTATATTTATAATAGAATTTAAGATTCGTCTCCTAACATATAAAGCTCTTAATGACCAAACTTCATCATATCTTAAATATCTCATTGTTATATATTTTCCCAATAGAGCACTTCGCTCCCAAACTGCAGGTTTACTTGTGGTTTGATTGAGTTTCTAAAAGTAGAATGGGAGGCAGTGCCTTCAGTTATCAGGGCCCTCTCTTGTGGAACCATCTGCCAGTATATCAGATCCCCTCTCTAACTTTAAGACTAGGCTTAAAACTTTCCTTTTTTGATAAAAAATAATAGTCATGGATGGCTCAGGTGACCCTGAAACATCCCATAGTTATGCTGCTATAGGCCTAGACTGCTGGGAGGCCTCTTATGTCGCATCTTTCCTCACTTTGCTCTCTCTGTTCCCCTGTTTAATTTCTCATTTGACATTATGTACATTTTTGTTTGTCATTAACTTGTGTTTCCCTCTCTCAGGGAAACAGGTGTCCTTTGAATGGTGTTATGGTGTTTGTTGTCCCCTCTTTTCTGTCCTGTCAAACCACAGCTGGTCGAGGCAGATGGCCACCCTTCCTGAGTCTGGTTCTGGTTTCATACTGTTTAAAGGGAGTCGTGTCTCTCCACAGTCGCCTCAAGACAGGAGATTGGACTGAAGAGAAGTTGCAGTGCAATCTGTCGGTTTCCTTAACAAGGAAATTGTTTTTGAATTGGCTCTGTATGAATGAATTGGACTAATTTTGAGTTTAATTAATTGGATTCGATTGGATTATGATTACAATTAATTTAACTCAAATTGGCTTGAATTGGACTATATTATTGAAGTAATTTGGCGCTATATTAATAAAACTGAATTGAACTTTATTATTTATATAATTTACATTATAAATTTAATATGTAATGAGTTACACGAGAATGGACTGGGAGGTCCATATTAATTCCTAAATATTTGTGAACTCATTACAGCCACCTTATGAAATCATGACTTAATTCTGGATTACCTGTGCAAACGGTTTCAGTTGAAAGAAATAACCAAAATAATGATCTGTTATTGACAATTGGACAAAATGTTGTAGTAACCAAGTTACATTTTGTGAGTCAGTTTAATGTTGCACCAGTGACGAGAGAGGGAGACTTGGTAACTAATGAAAATGTAATGATATAGTAACTCACTAAACACCCACTTACATAAGAACACAAAAAGGTTTGAATAATGTTTAGATAAAGATGAAGCTATGAGGGACTACTTGGAAACAAGGTAATTAGTAATGATCTGGCAGGTTTGTGCTGTTCACTGACTGGGTCAGACTAATTCAGGAGCCACTCACAGAGAAAATTAGTGTGTTCAATTCACAGATATTTATGAGTGATAGCAGTTACTACTTTCATTCCCCATTTGTTCAACGGTAACAACTCACGATTTTGGGTCCTTTATGTAAAGTGTTTTTTAATGACATCTGCTATGTGACTCAAGGTGTGATTGTCAGAAGCTTTATAAAATTTTAAGTCAGGCCAGTTGAAATACAGTTATTGCATTCAGTGTGGAACAAAGTGATGGACCAACCAAATGACAGACAAACCGTCTGTTAATGAACAAAAATACCAAGAAACTCGTTAAAGTATGATTCATTTATTTCTAATAAAGAGAGATCAAATTATTCATCAAGGGAGAACGCGACATGGATGATAGGAAAGACCTGTAGTCTAGACACTGGTGTTGAGATTCTGTGCTCCTTTTAGAGCCTCATTCACTTACAAAAATTTAAATGTTTTTTTCCTGAGAATCTGGCCTAACAAACTTCCTGAGACCAATATAACTATGCACATAAAACATTTGCTTTGGTTTTCATCCATTTCTAATTTTGACAAGCCATATGTTCTTCCCCAGTGCATTCATGTGAACTTTGTGTGTTCCTGTACCTTTCTGATATATGGGGACTGCCCTGATCAACCTGCCCAGTGTTTAATATTATACTATATTCTATATTGTTCTTTTTCCCTCTTGCTGTCCCCTCACCCAATATATTGGCAGGTGGCAGTCCTTCCTGATTCTGAGGATTTTTTGTTAAAAAAAGCCAATAAGACTTACTGCAAAAGTTATCTCTGTGCTGGGATCCACACTTTAATATCTGTCTCAAATGCAGTAGGATAAAGGCTGAAATCACACATTACCATGGCTTGGGACTTGTCCTTTCGCTTTGTTAAGTTAGTCATCTATTTGGAAGCATGCGTGTTCTTTGTTGCCAGTCTAGGTGTTTTTTTTTTTGGTTTTTTTTGTTTTTTTTTTAAAGCAAGTGTTGCACATATTGGTCAACTTGTTCTCATCCTCCAATTGTCACATGTTGATCCTTGGCCATGAGCCCAATGTGTCACTTTTTAATGCAGATGACAACCCCCAGAGCATCTTTTGGATGCATTGGATTTCCTGGTGTGCTGTAATGGGGAGTCACTGTATGGGTCACCATGGCGGCATGAAAAATGTCAAAGCTTTCTGCAGTAAAACCAATTTTGGTCTCAAGGGGGTTGGATTCTATCTCAGTTGCCATTGCCCTGAATTAGTTGCCAGTCCATCACAAGGCCAACACAGATGAAACAACCATGCACATTCACACTCACTCCTAGAGTGAATTTAGAGTCACCATTTACCTTATGTCACCCACACTGGTTACGAAAGGGACAGATCGACAGAAATGTATTATATCAACCCAAGACACCAACCGTCCGAGTGTTGACACATGTTTTAAAGGGTTCAAGAAGAGCGGGAGACGTGCGTTCAGTTCGAATAATATTTATTTGAAAAGAAATGAACCATACTGGCAAGACCTGAAAATGGAACCATCAAGAGACAAGTACAAATTATTTTATTCCACAATATTAAAATAATTAAAACTACTGTACAAATAGTAAATAGCTTCACAACATGAAATACAATAAAAGCTGAAATGGCTACAACAATTTGGCAGGACAGAGTACTTGATTCTATCACAAACCCTGATAGAAATCACTATGGGGCTCTGCTGAAAAAGCAACACAATAGTTGATGGGCTCTCTTCTGATTTAAACAGGGAAGAGCCGAGTCTTTTCCTAAAGAGATTATTTTATATATATATATATATAAATATATATATAACTCGTGTTAGTGATGTCTACAGTTTAATGAAAACCCAAAAATTCAGCACAGGGCTACAGAGCATGCTCAATCTGGATCACCCAGGACAGTCACACCACAACGAAATATACCCCCCAAAAGACAATATAACCTCTTTCTCCTTCAATCACCCTTACCTGCATGGACACTGCAATCCTGCCAAACAAACAGGCCTCAACCAAAGAGGCCCTAATTGCCCTCACCTGTCCTGTAAAGGTGGGGAGCTACCTCTGGCCCCACCTGACAGGGCGGTGCTTCAAATTTAGATGCCAGCCCTCACACTTACATGTATGTTTTTGGATGGTGGGAGGAAGGACTCATGCATGTACAGTGAAAGCACTGGAAGGCTGTTTAGTAATATGAGGCTGTAGACTAGTTATTTCTGCTTCAGAATCTCACATTAAGAAGGCACCCTGTATATTGGATACTGAAGCACGGGGTTATTGACACAGTCTATGATAACTTTGGAATGCAAATGTGTTATGTTGGTTGAAAAAGGGTATTTTAATGGCACTATTGTACATTAAAGCCACTTCATGTCCAAAAAACTGTCTGACCTTTCTGTTTCTGACAAATAATTGCAGTCTCTGTGGATTTCACTGCAAAGTGAACTGGGAATAAAACATAACTTTTTAAAACACATTTAAAAGTTTTCATTACTAACGAGTCTCTTTGTACTGTAAAACTATAATAATTTATGATAAATCAGCTATAATGTACAAAGTGACATGCAGATGATTGATTTTTCATATGTAGAGCTCAGTGGATTATTCTGTCTTTGAGAATATTGGCCACAATATACTCTAGAGCTGATTACAGAGCGTACTGTCATGCTCAAACGAAAAAAGTATACTCTTTGTGTTTTATGTTATGTCATTAAGACTGATTTGGATTTTTGATAATTGTCTTTAACTGACTTACAATTAAATTCACAATTATTTGAATTATAATTGCCTTGAATTGGACTGTATTTTCAAAATGCCTTAAGATGCAGCATTCGCAAAAGTTCCATAGAAAAGATTTGATTCATTTATTTTACCGTTTCTTATCTGTTGGGTTTCCTCTACTCCGTTGCCACTCCCCTTATTCCCACACTGTAAAAGCTTTTCACAATAATTCTGATGGAACTGCTTTTCTGCAATAGTCGTTCCACTTCCTTTCTCTCTCAGCCAATCAGTTTCTTTTCCTTTACTTTTGAAATCTCACTTCAGCTCTCTTTTTCCACCTAGATTGTGTGTCACACATCCCAACTCCCTCCCAACTCTACCCTATTCTTTAGCCCAAGATAGTCTCCTCTGATGATCACCATCAGGATCTGGACTCTGGGCTTTCCTATCATACTTCAGATGACGTCTGCTTTGATGCTGCACTGGAGTCTGACCGCCAAAACTTTGATTTAATCCCATTTATCAAACTTCATTCCAATCATTGGTTCTTCAATCTTTTATCATTGTATGGCTAATACATTTGTTCACCCAGTCTCTACGTGTTCCTCCTCCTCCTTCATCATCATCAACACCAATTCATCACCTTCCTCTGGGTTTCTCTCTTCCTTCAGGTGTTACAGCTTTGACCTTGAGAGGAATAAATAGTTATGACAACCAGAGACCTATCAAAATGTAAATGATTACAGGTGGACTGAGATAGAAAAGTGAGTCCTTTTTGCAACCAATGAGGCGTGACAATAAGAGCCAGTCAAATCGATCTGGTCAGCAGCAGCTCCCAGAAGGCGATTGTTTGACAGGTCTGATGATGTCACTGCTGCCTCCTCTTCGTGGCTAGAATGGTTACCTACATACAAATTGCCTGCAGATCCCAATGAGATGTAATCTAGATAATGGTGATTTTTTTTCAACTCTTCTTTTCATTTTTGCCTTCCATGGTGAAAAAAGCAGCCCTTTTTTCCGAGATGCGTCATTTACCTTACCTGTTCTATTATCTCAACTGCTGGTTTCTAAATGGGATTCCACATGAAAAACAAGATGTGACCTCTGCTAAGCATTACCAAAGCACTCAGTCCATTCCACCCTCAGCAACTGTTTAGGATCTGCCCACAGAAACAGTAGTTGCTAGGGAACCCAAAACTCACATTGTCTCGACTGACAGTTGACATGAACTCATGAAAAATTGTCTTCACGTAGGCTTAAAAGTAACAAATTCATTGATTTTATCAAGTTCCCCTGCCAACTATACTGGGAGGAAGGAAAAAATCATACAGCTCATAGTAATGCTGGAATTTCAGCAGATGCCACTGAAAATGTATTGAGAGACTTGAAGTAAAAAAGAAAGGGAGAGTCCAGTGTCTTCGTCAAATGTCCCAGAGTCAGTATGAATGAGAGAGAGGAATGTAATGTGTTCCATAAAATGGAGTAAAGATTTTTATTTATTCATAACTGATATGAACTAAGTCTCAAGAGCTTATAGCTTTAGTTTTAAAACTTATCTCAATCAAAATTTTAAAAAAATTCTGTTTAAGTTAAAAAAAATTCCCTTCATACCAAGTTCAGAGGTAAACCAAAAACCATCTGATAAAACCTGCATCTCACACAAATGGAAAAAACCACACTGACAAAGATGTTTTGTTTTACATTTAAAGGTACAAATTTCAGGTGCAATCAGCCAGAAGTCCATGAGCCACCTTTCTTTTTTTCCTCCTCCTGAACTTGCCTTGAATATATTGAAAAAGTTTAACTATTGTGGTGGATTTTGGAAAAGACCGTACTGTGAGCGTGGAAATTAGATAAATGAAGTAGCAGACAGGCAAACAAACTACTAGCTTGATAAGCTATGCCTACACATCTAATACTTACAGCACTTTTGATATTTGACGTTCATGCAAAAAAATATGTATCAGCTCACCAGACTGATCTGAAGTGGCTCAGAATGATTGAATCAAACTAGAAAACTGTGTTGACTCTAGCCAAGTAGCTGTGAGGCATAAAAAAGCAATCAAAAGCAAAAAAAAATAGTGAATGAATAAAAAAGCAGGGATAAAGAAGCAGTTTCTGTACTGTGGTTTTCAACTGGAGTCCTTTTGTTGACAGAACTCAATCTATTTTCTCTATCTGTTCTCACTTTAATACAGTAATACAGGTTTCAAATCCTGATTAGAAGCTTGCAGAAGCAGCATGGAAGGGAATATTTAAACAAACAATAAGTGATAAATACAAAAGTGAGCCATAACAACAGCAAAAACTGCTGGAAACAAATCAGAAGGGTGAGAAACTCCCCCAGACAGCAAAATAACATAGCTGTAATCAAAGCCTTGTTACATGTTGCCAAAACTCAAATACTTCCTTCTAAACTTGTAAGGAGTAAAATGTATAAATTTGCTTCGAAATGCTTGAAAAATTTCCATGGTTAGTCTCATAACTGACATCTGGAGACCAGTGCTGTAGGCGTTTTGGTTTCATGGCTAACGCATAGGAGAGGATTCCGCTGTTGCAATTATGTGGGGGATTTTAAAGGAGAAGGAAGTCATTTCAAAGACAAGGGGAGAGATATAATTAAATGAATTAACAGTCAGTTTGAGATCCTTTGCACACGAGGAACTGTATCCAAACTTTTCTGTCAACCCCACTGTTGATAGAAAAATTTTGGGTCATTTCAGACACTTCCTGCTAGCTTGACATTTAAGTGGAGGTAAATATGGCACCCAAGCATCTGGAACAAGATTTAAAGATGATTTAAAGATGGGACTAGATAGTATAGTGGTAAGATTGACACCTTTCATGTGGGAGACCTGGGTCCAAATTCCCTGCACTAAAGGTACTACCTCCAGTAGGGGTCCTTAGGCAGGACCCCCTTACCCTAACTGCCTACCAGTGTAAGTCGCTTTGGATAAAAGCGTCTGCTAAATGCATAAACCAAACATAATGTAGAACTACTCATTACACATCGATTGACAGCCTTATTGCAAACAAACAGAGTAAATTAATTCCTAATTCGCACGAATGTCTTGCAGCATTTCAATCCTCTTCTCAAGCTGTGTTATCCTCACAGAAAGTCACTCACACTCTGTGCAACTCACTGATACTGCAGGGTTAGGAGACATTGTTCTGTCTGATTCTCTTTGCAAACAGGAGGGCTAATACCGTTTACAAATATACACTTAAAAGAAAAAGAATAAAATTATATCCAAGACTTGTGGAAAGAAGATTTAGAAAACGAAGAAAGCAGTAAGCAGCAGGAGGAAGCAGAGACGTGGCTGCACTCTTCAGAAGCAGGAAGTGTCCTAACTTGGACATGTGAAATGTTTACAAAATTTGACTAAATTTAAATTTCTTGCAATAACAGCAACAGCTTTGCAGGCACGTTATTTCACAAAGCATGGCCTATGCTATGAAGATTCTGAGATGTTCCAGCATTATATCTAGATGGCAGCTGTTAATTCAACATAGACCTCAGATCAGAGTCACTTACCAAGGGGTGCACACCTCTCACAAGAGGAACAAACTTTAATCCTGAACTAATATAAGAATTCAACAATAAGACATTTTAATTATATATCATTTTATTCTATTCAGAAGCAGATGGTGGAGACACTACCCCACCGCCTGTGGACTAGGCTATTTATGGCTGTGTGGAAAATTTACATATAATCATTTTGGTACACACTGTTGTTTGAAATGCAATATCAAATACTTTGTATTGGTGTGAAACTTTAATTCATGAGCAATGGTTTAGAGAAACTGCTGCTTGAAGAAGCTACTGATTGAAAGTCACATTTATCATGTAGATTTCCGTTTGTAGAGATAAACAAGGAATCTTTCTCATACAACTGTAATTGTGCTTGGGTCAGTATTTTTCACTTTACAAATGTTACTTCAATGAAAAATTGGAAAGCACAGTATGACATCCCACAGGCACATTTATGAACATAACAAGTGCTTAACAAATTGATATCTCTGATTACCTCTTTCATTTGAAAGCTGCATAAATTAATCAAAAGAATCATCAGTTATAAAAAGTTACTCTAAACCAAGCAGGAACTCTGCCGTTTCTTATGTATTGTTGAAATTTTGGACAAATAAGCAGGGCAGGACTTTTCTTTGACAATTTCTAGTGATATCATCCTTTACTGGTTCATGATTTGGAGAGTATCAGCTGTTGGCACTCATAACCCAGCTTGTCAGATAAAATGAGCAGACATCAGGAACAATACAGATAAGAAAAACTTACTGCGGTAATGTAATGTACAAGGTCAAAGATCTATTCGGATGTTTCCTAGCAACTAGAACATCCTGAAAAGCTGAGAACATTTTATATGAGTTGCCAATAATCTACGTGAAATTGGGTAAAAATGTCCTTCAATATAGAAGAAAAAAGTAAATAAAAAAACACAACCGACCCTGAGTTTTGTTTGGTTGGAGTTGTAGTGAAAATAGTTTATTTTATCCTTAAAGTCTACAGATATGTAGAAGTGCTTAAAACCAAAATCAGTGGCAGTCACTCTCCTCCAAATCAGCAGGGTCTGTCAACAGTTTTTTTTTCTGCTTTTGATGTCTTTTATGTTATCTGCAGCATGGCTGTCAGCTGTGACGACCCTGTTTCTGCTGACCTCTGAATGACTGCAGCTCTCACTGAGCTCTTCCAAGCAAACATCAACAGCTTTTCTACGCCATCAGATCTGAATTTAGACCAAGTTTTCTCTGATTAGCCAACTTTGAAAAGAAAAATGGACGAACATTTTGTTTGAAAGAATGTGACGTAGATGACTAAAACATAAACTATTTGAACAGATGATTAATTCAAAATATGCAACCCCTGTATTAAAATGAGCATAGGCACTTGCTTGCATGCAAATAATTTGTGTATGTTGTTTTTGTGAGTAAATTACCATGACATGACGTATTTGTTCCCTGCATAGCAGGTAGATTGTATATATATTGTAAATATAATTTAGGTTTAGTTTTATCAGGTTTCATCAAGTAGAATTAAATTCCTCATCTGCTGTCTTAAAAAGTTCATTATGTTTGCAAGTACTAATTTCCGCAACTGAAAATGTGGGCAACTATTGCTCGAATCCTTATTTTATTGATCCTCCACTACCTTAACCACCACCTCTTTCTCTCACATGGCAACCTTTCACAGAATGAATAAGAATTTCCTTTGCTTCTTCTCGGACATTTATTAAATACACAAATGCAATAAATAATCTATGCATAGGCCCAGCTGAAATACAGTAACCAAAACATTTTGCTATAACAACCTCAGACCATCCAACTGTGACTGCTGTTTTCTCCAGAATTACAGCCACCCCAACACCTGCTCCTGCTGTAACCTATAACCATCTTTTCTTTATACATGCTTTTGACTTTACAACATGTGTCTGTCCTTGGTGGGGAAATTGCTTTGGCAGGAGCACACACATTCTAGAGCATTGCATTTATATGTACCCAGTTGGACATGTCTCCACTAAGTTATTAGAAAGTTTTACACAAAAAATTACAGGTGTGATTTTTAGAAGTACTTCTGTTTTTAAATCTATTCTACTGTCCCACTTGTCAGTCAGGGGTATAGTGCCATCCTCTAACCACTCTGGCCTCTTTGATGTATCAAATGTGGTGCACCAGTCAATATGGGCCTATTTAATGAAAAGTGTCAGTTTGAGTTGCTGCAGCAGATGTTGTTTATTCACACAGGTGATGATTCCTTATTTCCTGTGTCTATACAAACAATGAAAGGGGAAAACGTCATCAGAGTATGTGTGATTACCTGAAGCTAGTTGACCGGAATTGGCTGGATTTATGACATGGTTGTTTCACGGCATTCTGAGTGAGCAGAGAAAGCCCATGAACCCACAAAAGCAGCCTGAGTGTAAGGACAAAGATCCAACTTGAGAAAAGGTGGTTTATCTGAAAGCAGGAAGACAGTATTGACTTGAAGGAGATACTTTTGAGTGTGAGAGTGGAGTTTTGAGGGAGAACAGTATAATAACTGAGTGTGAAAACATGACAGTCTCCTCAAAAACTGGAGAAAAAAAAACTCACTTGATTAAAGATAGTTATATACCCCTTTACAGAGTGTCTTTTCTTATTGGCTGATAGGTGGCTAATAACTTTGTGTATCTTGAGACAACTTGGGGAGAAGCCCACCCTGTATGCCAGCACCACATCCATGAATTCTATAAAATGGAACACCTTGGTGTTACCCTTCTCAGCATGAGAAATAAAAATGTAGATGTAAATGTGATAATTGGGTGAGGCCAAAGGGGCCAGTGCTGCCTAATTTTGAGGCGCGCCTCCCCTAATAGATAAAATCTTACTCCAAACCTTTGATGAATCTTGAGTCCAAACAAATTTAATGTTCTAGATAACATTTTGGCAGGTCTCACCCTTGTCAGCAAGATCTATAAGGGGTGGCATGTGAGCATGCAACTGGCTCAACACTGATAAGCAGTTTCATCACGATTAAACACTGAACAGGCTGTGGTTTTTTTTTTTTAATCTTGCAAATGTCAGTGAAAAAAAGCAGAATATGTAGTTCATCAGTATTTAGTAATAAAGTGCTCTGTACAGCAGTAATAAATTTGGGAAAGTTTATCAGGCCATTTTCAAACAATTTTGAATTCATCATTCATGCAGTGAGAAAGATTATTGGACGTTATTGGATGTTCACGTCCACCTAAGCGTGCAATGCTCAGAGAAACTGCAAAAAATTATTTAAAAACACCCAAGAGCTACACCTCAACCTCCACAGGCAAGATTTTGTGTGTTAAATGTTATAGTTTGTAACAGTAAAAATAGAAAAAGACTGAACAATTGTGGCAAGGAAGGGTTACCTGGAAAAAGACTTTTGTCCCTAAAAAGACCAGCACAACTTAGGCGTGTAACATTGCATCTGAACAAACCACAAGACACGTGAAACAATATTATTTGCACAGAGGAGACCAAAGTAGAAAAATCTGGCCATAATGCACAGTGCCATGTCTGGTGAAAATTAAACATATCAGCACTTGCATATCAAACACCTCATACCAAAAGTCAAGCGTGGTGGGGAAGGGCTGATTATTTGAGCTTGTTTTGCAGCCAAAGGACCTGGACACCGTCAGTCATTGAGGAAACCATGGACTCATCTGTATTCCAAAATATTTAGGAGTTAAAGATGAGGCCATCTTTCTGACAGCTGAAGCTGGACTGAAACTGAGCAATGCAACAGGAAAATTATCTCAAGCACATCATAACATTTACAACAGACTGGCTGACAAAGAAAAGTATCAAGCTTTCGCAAAAGTCTAGTCAAAGTCCAGACGTCAGCCTGATTGAAATACTGTGGCAGAATCTTCACAGAGCTGTGAAAAAAACAAATGCCTGCAAATATCCACTAAATGAGGCGACATTGTGAGCCTTGCTTTGATAAGTGAAGATTTATATATCATGTTTTTATCTTATGGCAACACCAACAAAAACTTATCTGTGTTACGTAGATGCTTCAACATAAGGATTTCTTCTGTATCAGTGGTCCATTTCACAACATTGATAAACTTTAGCATATCATGATGCTCTCACTGCTTACAAAATATCAGATCTGTATGAAGAATGATGACTAACACTACAACTCAGGAGGTTTTGAGCTTTTGTGTTGTTTGTGGAAGTGGTAAAAATATGTCACTGGTAGATTAAGTGAAATGCCAGGCAACTGATGGAATCAGACAGCCAGGCCAGATGCTAAAATAGTATGAAAATGGAGTGTCAGGATCAGAGCGGTTACTGCTGCTGATAGCGGGGGTGCAGGAGATGCTGCTGTTAACACTGTAAAGTAAAATGCATGTGTTGATCAGCCTGTTCAAATTTTCTCACCGCTTCGTCATTCCCTCAGTTATCTAGAATTGTACATGCAAGAGACTGTGAATGGAGGAATGTCTCAATTCACACCCTTAATAATAATGGACCAATTATGGTGGCTGGTTACCATGACGACGAGAGGCAATCTTTTACTATAAAAAGCCAGTACTGTGTTATTTTACATAATTCCAGTCCCTTTGGATTTTCCACTCTACTCCACAAGACCAAAGGGGTCTTCATCACTGATAGAGGTTTAAGGAGGCACAGCAAACTGCTGCATCACTGTGCCAGCAGCTTCACTTCAGACCAGGAGTTTCACACGATGCAGTCATCTCATCTCCACATGAGTCTTTTTTTTTAATGTCATTAATGTGCGATGACTGGAGACATGCCTTTCTCCATTGACATTAAATGAACCAGAGTTATTTTGGTCATAATGAACTTAATTGGATTATAATATGATTTAACTGTACTTTACCTTTAAAGAGCCTTGAGAATACTTTTGTTGTGAATTACTGTTCTGTACATGAACTGAATTGAATTGCCAGAATAAGTAATGTCTTCACCTTTGCCAGAATGCAATTTTCAGCAACAAACAGATTGTCCTACGGCTACTAGATCACAACTACCTTACTCATAATCCCAACCGCTTAAATGTGAAGACTGCACCTGTAAGAGTACATTTCATTGAAGCAGTTTTGCATTTAATTTTCTTTCATTTTGGTCAAAAATTTTAATTGATCAAGTAGTGTTTATTTGCAATTGACTACACGACAAGTTAATTGGGATGAAAGATGTTAACAGTTTTACATCTCCAGTTTTAAATTGTGTCTTTTGTGAGCCTAATTCTGAAAAAAGTGTAAAATGTAAATAAAAACAGAATTCAATGATTTGAAATCTCAAAAACCAACATTCCATTTCAAAGTGAGACATTTTCCTATTTCACGAAAAATTAGAAGCTCATCTTTCATTAGATGCCAGCCACACATCTCAAAAAAGTTGGGATAGGGCTACAACAGCTCTGGGTTCTGAGTCAACTAAGTTAAATGGTAAATGGACTGTACTTGTATAGCGCTTTTCTAGTCCAACTGACCACTCAAAGCGCTTCTAATGCTACATTCACACAGCACATCTTAAGTCTACACATAACTACATGCTTTCTAACCATTCATACACCAATGGATACATCAGTAGGCAACGTGGGGGTTCAGTGTCTTGCCCAAGGGAAGCCAGAGTTGAACCACCAACCTTCCAATTGATGGGCGACTGCTCTTCCTCCTGAGCTACAGCCGCCAGTTAGTGGAGTCTTTTCTTGCTCTCAAACTCTAATTTCTTTTGTAAAGTTATACAGCTTTCACACTCACTGTTATAAGCTTTTTGAAATTTTTAGTGGGAGGAAACAAAAGCAATCTGAGGTACTTGTATGATTGTAGTGGAGCCCCCAGTGACTAATAAAGCAGCTAATCTGGCTTTCTTGCAGACTAATGTACCTGCTCTATTGGCTAATTTTAACAGCAATGATTAATGAGGAAAAGAACAATAATTATGTGACCTCAGAGAGCTGCTGAGATTAATTAGGGGTGAGTTTGCTGAAAAGTTTGTTTAATTCAGAGGCGGTCTTACCTGCATTCTTCATCTTTTTCAGAACAGTGCACAGAAAGAACTGTTTCAGAACTGCAGCTACACTAAGGATTTATCCACATCACAAGGAGACCTTATTAATCTCACACTGGTGTCAGGCCGCTGGCAGTGATTTAACGAGGCAATTACTGTTTAACCGAGGTACCACACAGATTAGGAGCAAGTCTTATGAAAAATGATTCTTGGTTGTGTTGAACATGTAGATGTACTCTGCATGCGCTCCTCTCGCATTTAAATTAAAAGGTGACGACTATTTAAGATGAAGGACTGTGTGCAAAGTAAAACTTAACTTTTGAAGTAAAATTAGGCTAGAAAGAATTTTTATATATTTTTTACTTACAGTAAATACATTAATTTACCTTAAATTACATCAGTCGGGATGGCTGTGCACTTTTCAAATGAATGGTGGAAGGATGCAGATCTGGTTCATATGGTGGATAGTGGGTTGGAGCATTAAAATTCATATGAAAAAAGTAGACTTAAAAAAAAAGAGAGATATGCTGGGCTGCATCATGATGTGGTGGTTCCTGTTTTAAATTCCAGCTGGTGCCTTTCTATGTGGAATTTTAAGTGAATTGAATTGAATCTCATAAGTACTCATACAGTACATATCTCACACACAGCAAATATAAATTGTTACCAGTTAATTTAGCATACCTCACAGTTAAAATTTAGCACAAATACAAGTAAAAAGGGTTCTCATGTTGTAAATGCTGACCTCTCAGACATGCTGGTATTACAGCATACTGATAAGCATCTTAACTCTTTCTAATGATTATGAATCTAATCTAATCTAATCTAATTATGATGTCCAGGTATCATGATTTTATCTCCACCCCTCCAATATAAATGTTTTAAATTATAATATGTACAGGATTCTGAGTGTTGATTATCACATACGGTACAATGAAGGGGTCTGCTTTTAATGTATTGATGGTGACTCTAAATTGTCCCTAAGAGAGAGTGTGAGCGTGCATGGTTGTTTGTCTCGTTTGTCTCTGTGTGGCCCTGTGATTGACTGGCAACCTGTCCAGGGTGTACCCTGCCTCTCGGCCAATGACAGCTGGGATAGGCTCCAACCCTCCCGCGACCCTAAATTGGATTAATGGATGGATATATGGCTTCAATAATCCACTGGAGAGATCATATTCATTCTTTTTGACACTGGCTACATTTACATTCCTTTTCCAAATGAATGCCTTCATTATGATGGACAAAGCCAGTATTTTCCAAATGAGACTTGACAGTACAACAAGTGAGGTGGAACATTCCAATTTAAGAGTCAGTTTTCCTAAAACAAGTCATGTTGCCGACAACAAGCTGAAACATGTCTCTTCTAAATGTTTCAGCTTGTTGAACGGATGGTGTTAAAATACATCTAACTGGCTTCTTACTTGTCAGGGAGTTACTTGCACCACAGTAACAAGCATGGCTGTTCACTTCACATGTAGACACTGTCGCCAAAGTCACTGCCGTGTGTCTGATAAGAAGCCTAATAAGCATGCTGTTAAACATATTGGTGTTGAATAGGAGCAGATTGAGATATTGCATACAGTCGAGCAGAGAGCAAAAGCCGCATCTGAATATCAAATGCAGTGGCAAACCTCAAGCATTGTTATTGTTCTTTAATTTGACAGGGATATAATGAGAAACAGTTAATTATCATGGGGAAAACCATGAAGTAGGAGAGCTTGAAAAATGCTGTGACTCGTTTATTTCATAAAACAATCGCCTGAATACCTCTGAAAAAGCAAATCTGTCAAATTAATCTACCGTGTTTGCTGATCTTAATATGACTGCAGGAGTTGAGACTTGTGCAGTATTGACAGTGGTTTTATGTCAGAATCTTATTTCAGATACAGGGGAGGTCTAATGCAGAAAAGGGAAAACAAGCATCGCAAAAATGTTTACGATGTTTTCCAAATCGTTGTCCTTGAATCCAGGCTGGTTACTCTGTAATAACATCTAAATGTTAGATCTTAAGTGTAAAGATTAAACATGTTGTATTTCAGATATCCCACACTTTTTCAGCCAAGTGCTAACAAGTGACTGGACACAGTGGATAAGATCTGTCCACTACCCTTAGTCATCTGTTCTATAAATCTGAGATTCATTTTCTCTTGAATTTATATTTGAAAGACTCCCAAAACTCAATGTGGTTATACTTTTATCTGAGAGTAAAAGTTGATGATGTGAGACGAACATAAACTGTGACAGAGAAAACCTAAACTGTGACAGCGGGCATATATGTCAGTGGTTTTTATGTGTATAAATTTTAATATCACAGTTTATGTTTTAATAGTCTTGTTTTCAGGTTATGTTCTTGCCATGTTTTTCCCCTGCCACCTAGTTTCACTCATGTCACCTCCTTCATTGTTCACAGCTGCACGTCATTCACTAATCACTCCCTCCACAGTATTTAGTCTCCTGGTTTCCTTTCATTCATTGCAGAATTCTCACTAACCCTTCATGCCACTGTCACTGAAAGAGAAGTCTGGTTTCCATAGTCATAGTCATAGTCATAGTCATAGTCATAGTCATAGTCATAGTCATAGTCATAGTCATAGTCATGGTCATGGTCCTTTTTTTTTGGTCATAGTTATTCATAGTCTTGTCTCGTTTTTCATAGTCTTGTTTGCTATTTAATTCCCAGCTTAAGCATTTTTTTAATCCGGCTCTGCTGCGCTCTCTGTTTTTGTGTTTTTGGAAATAAAGCTTTGAACTTAAAGAACTGCATCTGGGTCCTACCTCACCACCGTTCCTGACACCCGCTATATAGTAGTGATCATCTACTTTATCTACATGACTGTGTGAAAGTAGTACAGGAGTTGTAAATATTACCCCAAAACATTCAATTCAGCATAAAGGACAGAAATATGTCATCAATATATTTAGAAAAAAAGGCCAAACATGCAGGAATCTTACTGTTTTAACCTTTGTTCTTTTTTGTTGTCAGCAATTTCTGTTGTAATGTTACGTTCAGACCATAGCTGATCAGGCAGCTAGACAAACCATATTTAAAACAAAACATTTCTTTGGTTCGACTTAGCTACAAAGCAATGCTCACGCAGATGCACACACTGTCATGTTAACGTTGTCAATTTTCTGTTAGCTGTGATACAGAGTAAATGTGATACAGAGTAAAGTATATAAACATGTTCTCCAGCTGTAACATTCAATCTAATGTTTCTTTTTGTCCTGTGTCTGACACACATTTGGCCACAGTTAGCAACAATGAAAGCATATTTTATTACATCGATTGCTGATGGTAGATAAATAATCAAATACAGGGAATATTTTCTGTGTTTTGAAAATAAGAATTCAGTTAAATTGTTAGAAAAAACTTGCATTGTATTTTAACTGCATATTGTTCATAAGTTATCAGGGCTATTATTATATTGAGGGACCTCGCTTTTGTTCAGCTGCACTGCATCACTACCACCACTTCTAACTTGTAGTTAAACCATGCTGGTGTGACACAATTTAAAGCACTATCATGACTAATAGTACCTATAATAACCAGATTTGTCTGACACAGGTACTCTCAGACCCTGTAATTTAACAATCATCTTGTCCCCAAGTGATTATGAAAAAGTGGTCATTGCATTCATCGCATCTTGGCTGGACTGCTGTAATGCCATCTAAGCTGGATGCCCAAACAGCTCTCTAAAAATCCTTCAGTTGATTAAAGAACAGCTGTCAGAGTACTGTCAACTACTCTCCACCGGCCTCCGGTGAAATTTACAACAGAATTTTATATGCTTATTATGACATACAGATAACTTAATAGCAAAGTTCCATTATCTAGTACCCCGCAAGAGCTCCTTGCTCCCAAAATGCTGACTGTCTATGGTACCAATAATTTGTTTGACTAGATAGGTGAATAGTTTTCAGGTTCATCTCTGTCTTTATAGGAAATGCTGGTAATCTCTTTGTTTGTTTGTTTTCTAATACTAAAAAATGCCTATTTCTAAGAACTTATATATAATGGGTTGATCTGCTTTTTCTCTTCCTCTTCTAATATTCTATTTTTAACCCTTTTATTTTTTTCTTTTATTGCGTTTAAATTGATGCTACTTGCAAAGTGTTTTAAAATTGTTTTCATAATTTAATCTCTACATGTTTTTTTTATCATTATGTGTAATGGTGAGTATGCTTGGCAGTAGAGCTGAGGCAAGGGGTAGAGGCTATAAAGGGGGGCGGAGAGTTCATTTGAATCCCTCTTCTTGACTTGACACAGAGAGTAATGTTTGAGCAGCCTTTGTCTGTAGATTTGAGTCATGTTTAGGGAGGATCACAAAACTTGGAGTGATTGCTTAAGCAATACAGCCCAGATATAAGGTATGCTAAGCAGAAAAAGTTAACTTCATATACATTTCTTGAATAGTTAACATTCTGCTTTATACAGCTTTCAGTCACCTATGTATCCCTGATTGGGAGAACGTGCACGCCACCCTAGCCAGGTATACTTGGACAATGTTTTATTTTATGTTAACATTTCTTTTTAATGCTGTTCTTTTACCAGTAAAGCATCAGATGTGCTAACCACTGTATTTCCCCACTTTTAGTTTTTGGAGTAGTCTAAGCTGACCAATTGAATGGGCCTTTTTATTTGTTTGGGACATTTGGTTGTATAAAAGGGACAGATTAATTGGGATAGTGTTTTTTTTTTTTTTTTTGCATGTGTTGTAAATTACCATTATTTATGTTGTTTTCTTTGCTCATTTATTTTCTATGTATGGTGCTAGTTTAGCCTGTTATTTCTCTACCACAGCCTCCATAGTAATGCCAGATGGTCTCCCTTTATTTGTTTTTGTGTGGTCAATGTCTTTGTTGTTCTGCTAAGTATATTTAAATAGAAATATTGTTCTCCTCCTCTTTGTGATAACCAGTATTTACACTACCAATTTAACCTTTTTAAAGCATTTTATTTTATTGTACATAGAATATTTTTTGAGTATAGTGGTGTCTTGTTCCAATTCTGGGTTGTCGAGGTTTAATTTTACTCACAATTATATAATCTATCGTCTTTTATTTCACACTTATTTTTTTTAAAACTTACTTTTAAAGCAGTTTGGGTTGCACTTATGTTTGAAAAGTGCTTTATAAATAAAGTTTAATATCTAAATTCATTAAAACAATTTCAGATTAATACCATTGTTGCCCTGAATGAGTTTAAGATTTTCTGTAACAATTCCAAACATGCCAAGCAACTCTCTTAGCATTTTTTGATGAGGCAAAAAATCATTTTGGAAAAATACAGTGATGTGTATTCTGATTTGAAGCTCTGTTTGATTTCTTTGCTGTTGCAAGGAAATAAGTTTGTGTTGGATTATTCTGTGTGGGGTTGTATGGTGTTCCACTCTTTATGCTAAGATATGAGTATTTCAAGCATTTGTTTTTGCAGAAACTGTCAGCTGCAGTTTGTTCAGGTCTGATATATCCATCCCCCTATTTTTTTAATTTATTTAATTTATTTTTTTATGTATACTTTGTTGTGTTGATGAAAGAGCGAGTTGATTTAAGGTTTCCATAGATTAATGTAAAAAAATCAGTTCTGCATTTGTCTTCACTCTTCAAAGGAAGTTAACATGGCCACACTCCTTCTCTTAATAGCCCCAACTAACAAACCATGTAAACTGCCATTATTGAGCATAACATCAGGCCTATGTGAAAAATTGAAATTATCAGAGTCAGAGGCGGTAATTCAGAAGTCTGGAGACAGGCTTTGTGAAAGAACAGAGACGGAATTTATAGCAATGTGTTACTTGACTGTGGCTTTAAAAAAAAACTAAAAAAAAACACATTTTCTCAGATATTGATTTGGTATAACATTTGCATTGTGTATCCAAGTTGCAAATGTATAGAAAAGATACAGGAAACCAAGAGCTTTACTTTTGGTGCCATGTCACAGCATGCACTTCCTGCAACCTACATTCTCAGTAATTCTCAGAGCACTAAAGGGGCCGTAATGGAACCAGAGCAATCCAAGTGGCCTGAGTCTGGACAATTACACACTAGTCAACATATTAGAAGTCTAGCATCTGAGGGCCAGAGAGGAATGACAGGGGTGGCAAAGTCATTCGGCAGATTAATGAGATTGTCATTCAGATCGAGGACGTGTCTCTATTTGGTCCAAGCAAGAACATTAAGCTCAGAGAGTGCTGCAAAGAGAGATGTCAGACTAGAGGAGGCCCTCCCTCTGGAAAAAGAGACAATGTGGTTTCAACATAGCTACTAAACTACTTTTATTTCACAATAGTTACAATAAAAGTCTAATTATCATGTCAAGTAGGTGACAGCATCAAAACATCTGTGAAAGTCTGTTCATGCTCAGAAACTAACCATACTCTGGATGAAGGTGAGAAAATATTCAGCCAGCACTGAAGGAATGATGAAAAAATTCTCATCATTCCTTCAGTGCCCTGATCTGAAGAGTGCACCACCTAACTACCACAGTGGGGGCTCACTCCAGACAGCAGAGTGATGAGAATCATATATTTTCATTCTCTGATGAGCTGAGCTGTTCATTTTTTAATGACAAAGGGGGATTTAACTCACCCGGATACAAACATTTTTACCCAGTGTTCCATATTTTAAGATTATGTTTGAAAGAGAGATGTGAACACAGGCAGATATTTAAAATGAAGCGACTGTTACTAGCCACTATTATGTGAGAAGCTCCAAAAAATACAGGATCACCTGGATTATTGACTGCCTGACAAACAGACCACAGTTTGAGACTAAAGGGTGGTGGCTGAGAAGGTCATAAGCTGCACAGGGGCACCACAGGTGAATGTGCTCTCACCATTTCTCTTTACTCTGTAGACCGCAGACTTCTAGTCCAACTCAGTCCTGTCATACAGAAATACTCAGCTGACTCTGTAGTTGTTGGGTGTATCAGTAATGGACAAGAGGCTGAGTACGGAGAACTGGTTAATCACTTTGTCGCATGGTGTGAGAACAATCCCCTCATCTTAAACACAAACAAAGCAAAAGAGATGATTGTGGATTTTAGGAGGACAAGGAGTAAGCTTAGATGAAGACATGGAGGTAGATGAGGAATACAGATACCTGAACAGGAAATGCAACATTGAGGCAGTCTACAAGAAAGCGCATAACAGACATTTCTTCTTGAGTAAGCTGAGGTCCTTCAATGTCTGCACAAAAATGTTGCAAATCTTCTACAAGTTTGTTGTGGACAGTGCAATCTGCTTTGCAGTCACCTGTTGGGGCAGTTGCCTCAGAGCCAGTGACTGTTAAAGAAGGCTGGCTCTTTGCTCAGGACTGCTCTGGAACCCTTGGAGCTGATTGTAAAATAAATAGTGCTGCACAAGTTGGTTAACACAAATAACACCAACCATCCTCTTCGTAACATTGGGCTGAAACAATGGAGTGTGATCAGTTTAAGGCTTCTTCAGCTCCGCTGCCAAAAAAGAAAGATACAAGAGGTCCTTCCTGCCAGTAGAAATAATTGTGTATAATAAAAGCGTGTAATGATTGCTTTAAAAAAATAATGAATAAAAAAATGCTGCAACAATATAGTTTAAAGTATTTTAAAATTTTCATTTTACTTTATTTTCTATTACTAACTACTAGAATGATGGCCAGCTGATTCCTACCTTTGAACACATTTTTCAAGTTAAATCTCCTTAGTCTAATTTAGCCAATCATTTTAAGATTTTAAGAAAATTATTGATAGTCTTTACTGGTGTGCTCATCTATCATTGGTTCAATTAAATTAAATTTTATTAAAATCGTATGATATGAACTTTATTCGTATACTGTCTAATTCAAGCCAATTGCTTCATTCAATCCCCATTCTGAGCATGCACAAGGCGATGGTGGAAAGAAACAACTCTCTTTAACCAGGAAGAAACCTCTGGCCGAATCAGACTCAAGTGGGCCAGGCATCTGCCTTGACCGGCTGGGAGTTGAGGAGACTGGAAAGAAGGGACAACAAGCACTATACCAGCAAGCCAGTGATACCTGCTGAGAAAGAGAAACACAAGTTAATGACAACAATATTGGTATATATTCATGCGGAGTTAATGAGAGTAGAGTGAGTAATTCATATAAGAACATGGTTTCATCCCGTATTCAACTCTGAATTGTACACTTTCCCAGGCAACACTATGTGCTTGTCAAGGCTTTCACATCTGCTGACGTGTCTGTCTTGCATCGCTGCATCCATGTGCCATATCTCTCATGCAGAAGTGTTTCTATGTGTGTTACTCTGCTGACAGTCGCTGGTAAGTGGTCTTTAGATAACTGTGAGAGGCTCTCTAGCACATTCATACCCAGTCACTCACACTCCCCACCACCTCTGCACACACATTATGAGAGCATTAAAAAAGACAAAAGCTACTTGATACAACTAACCTGATTCTGAATGAGGCTTGTGCAGCAAGTTTGACAGCATTCAGATGTTAAAACAACACCTCAATCCCCAAATTACAAAAGCATGTGTAATGTATCAGGGAAGAAGCCTATTAAAACATATTGCTACACACAAGAGATGGTGTTTTGACACTAGTGCTGGAACTTAGTAAAATTAGTAACCGTGGAGTTGTTTCATTGATAATGAGTGAATGTCCAGTGGAGTGGAAAGCCAAGGAGGTTTAAATGGCTGAAGAGTTTAAGTTCAAATCTCATGAAATGTGGCGTATTTATATGTATTCTCTTACTAGCTCTTATCCCATTATACACAACTCTTTGTAAAGTGTTGGCTGTGGGGGTGTGTTTGAGCAAGGTTGGCAGCTGTGCAGACTGATGGTGACCATGTAGGGCCCTTCTGCCTTCCAGAGACACTACACTCAGGCAGCTGCCACCCTGCCGAGGAGGAAGCCAAGGTGACAGGTGAGCTGAGCAGGATCACTGAGCTCAGCAGCATCATGAAACTACACAAGAGCCTGCAGAGGAGAAATTGAAGATAAAGGGGCAGCAATACAGAGGCTGAGGAGGTTCTCTGCTTGCCACGTGATAAGTGCCACCATCACATTTGAACACAGTTATGCTCATTGTCAAACTTTCACCTGAAAACTGACAATTCATCTTAAAGTGAATTGGTTGTTGATAGAAAATCCTCTGACTCTGTGTTAGCTATGTTCTATGTTTATGTTTATGCATTTAGCAGACGCTTTTATCCAAAGCGACTTACATGTAGGCAGATAGGGTGAGGGGCCTTGCCTAAGGACCCCTACTGGAAGTAGTACCAATCATGCAGGGTCATCCAGGTCACCCACATGAAAGGCAGCAATCATACCACTACACTATCCAGTCTATCATGTTCTAATATTTATTCTTTACTAAATTGGCAACACCTCTTTGGTAGCTAAACGATTAGAGATACAATAACATGGCAGATAATCAAGTGTTTACAGTAAAACCAAAACGAATCTGTATTTTGAAAAAGCCAAGCATTACATTCTGCTACTGCTTATTGCTCTGTTATTTCTAAAAATTTTAAATGATTTGATAACTAAAAATTCTGAAAATGATAATTTTGCAGCTATGTAGACAGTCCACCAGCTATGGTTAAAAAGAGAAAGAATAAAAGATTAAATGCAGAGAGATTTCGTGTAAATGCTGACGATCAGAAAATACAAACCAGCGTAAGATAATAAATTAAATTTTCTTCCTACGAAATTCTAATTAAAGCTGTCCGACGTCACAGCAGATGTGTTGACCCCCCTGTGTCTGAATATTCAGGGTGAGCCTTTTGTTGGAGTTGCGTCATACAGGCTTGGTGCTTTGTAAAGATATGTCATAAATAGCGCTGGCATAGTTGGCTGCTTAACCGCGACTAAAAAGGCCACCCACGTCAAGCCATGAGGAACATCACTGAAAAAGAAATGCTTTAGAAGATGCTGGTTATAGTTCATCAAGGCCCTGTGAGAGAAAGGCAGTGGCATTGGAGCCACATTTGGACAAAGTGGCTTTGTACCCACTCACATCCACATTCTTAGGTAACACAAAAACATGACAGCATTAATTATAAATTGAAATTTTCCTGTTTGCTCCCTTTTTCCCTTGTCGCTGCTTACACTAACACAGTTTCATTCACTGTAACCAGCTTAATTACTGTCAGCAGCAGCCTATCATTCCTCGACTCCCCAGACAACTACAAATCAAATTCACTTAAACCTCACAAAGTTTACAGCGATCTTGAAATCGTATTATAGATATAATAAACAGTGTAGAAGCAATGAAACACCAAGAGGCATTGACATCTGTTGACACCTGGCTTTTGGGTGCAATATGAAGGTGTTTAATCGTCCCACATCAAATGACGCCAGAAGATGGGTTTTTATGGGTTTCCATTTGTTGGATGCACACATTAAATTCTCTCAGTCTGGGATACAGGAATTGACACAGCTCGCTCCGCTTTACAGAGACATACAGGTGTTTATCGGCCGTAATTTCCTTCATAGTGTCTCTGAAACTGAGAGCAACAATTTGTGCACAAAGAAAAGAGACTGATCAATCCTACCTTCTGCAAGACAGCTGGCAGCTTATCTCAGAGAATCATGGATATCAGAAAGAGTGTTCCAACACAGTCTGATGGACACATTGTAATGTTATCCCTCCATTTTGTTGTAGTAGTAACAGCTTGTCTTTGGAAGATAGAGACCAGTTGTAACCCTGAAAGCACTACGTGTTAACTCGCTACTATCGGAAATGGACTTGATAGCCTCACTTAACGTGTGTATCGTTGTTTAAAAGAAACTGTTAAAACAACTATTTTTGGCGTGAAAACAGCCCAAGAAACACTCGCTGATTATATAAAGGACAAAGCAAACTCTGGATTTGAAGCTTTACAGATGTTGCATCATGGTGTACAGGTTTTGTTTCATTGTTTTGAACTTTGCATTTCAGTGTTTCATGTTTTAGTTCCTGTTTTGTTTTCTTGTTTTTTTTTTTGTATTCTGTTGCATTTTGCTTCCCCTTGTTTCGCGCCAGGTTTCAGACACCGATTGTCAAAGAACTCCACAGAATTAATCATCACTTTCTCCGGCATACATACTACCAGATTTCCTTTGTTTACTACTAAATTGAGCAGTGCCCTCTGCTGGTGGTGTGTTTGCTGAGGACGCTGACTGACAGATCACAAACCTAGCTCAAAAGGACCGCACACAAACAATGACAACAGCAGAGTGAGTTTTAACTGAGCAGAACTGCTTAGATGTGAAAGCATGAGCACACACTGCAGACATAAAATACTTCTGTCACCTTCCAGCTGTGGAGTCAGTTACAAATTGCACAACTTTCCTTCACATCGAGGGCATGTTGATGAAAGTAGAAGAGTCAGCCCAGTTAAATCATAGCAGTAGTGCATCACTTAACCTCAGGTGTCTCTAGTGAAAGTTTGTGAAACCACCAGGTCTTGGTTGTGATGCTCAGACTCTGTGGCTCCACCCAAAATAGATACATTGAGCATCCATTTTTATTGTGGTTGCTGCCTTAAAGGGGAACTCCGGTACACGCATGGCTGCAGCACAGCTCATTCACTCCTGTAAGAACGTCCATCTTACTCAAAGTCATTGTACACATTGTCAAAATTTGATAAATATCCTGCCATGTTGCACAAAACTAGCAGTAGCAAACTCAGTGTGAAGTTAGCCGACTGTCACAGAGCAAGGAGTAAATAAACTTTGCTCCAGGGGGGCGTGTGGATGAAGTCATCCCAGTAGAGAGCCTGTATAGAAATCCCTCAGTTAGCTCTCCTATAGCCACAAGTAGCCACATAACAGCACCAATGAGCTAACAGAGCTATAGTACACGTTCGTTCGTTCATTCATTCGTCTTAAAGTATCGGTGAAATAAAGACAGATAATGCCTTATTTAGAGGCTGCATTGTCTTTGCCCCATTCACTCCGTTATACGGATATACGCCATTCGGGAGTTAACTAAATAGCTTCCGAAGGACGCCAACCTTTGCCAAACTGCTCTCGGAGAGTAGATAAACGTATTACATGCCAGAAATAAGGTCTCGGTTTAAAAATACCAGCGTTCCCCTTTAACATTTGTGTCCTGAGTAGTTGTTCAGCCCACTTAACTCCATGTTGTAGCATTGACTCTTCACAAAATGCATTCACAGTATAAAGTTCACTTAATGTTTTCACATACAGTCCCCTATTATCTGTGGCAAGTTTCCTGTCAACCAGCCAAAGTGCAACACCTTGTTATGGTCTGCAAGCACTCACTTTTAACAGTAGACTAATGTACATCAAGCTTGTATAGGTTTTAATTTAATTTTTTTTTTAGAATTGCAGAGTGATTCCATAATCTATTAATCAATTTTATGTGGGAAAAAAGCTAAACATCAGTATCGGGGACTGAGGCTAACATAGCAACTAATCAAAAACCAGTGAGCAGTACATAACATTTCTTGTTATGGGGCATGGAGTAATGTAACATCTATACCTTACATACTTTATGAATGTGTTCAATCGTCTCTTTTCTACTCCCAACTGTGTCATCTCTGTCTCAGTGAAAGCAATGACTCACTGCTTCTTCTCAATAGTTCTCCAATGATGTTATCTAACTCACCTTTACTGCTGTTCGTTTTACGAAATGCTGTAGCTAAGAAAACCCATGTTACACTGAGAGTAAGATAAAAAGGAAAATTGCAGCCTTACTCTGTTGGAGTGCGGTTCCGTCATCTAATTGTGGTGGAGATGTTCGCTCATGTCTCCAAGATTAGCTCTGATTGGTCTGCAGGAGTGCACCACAAAACTTACGATGAATAAAATAACTTATGCCTCTATTATCATTAGAGCTGAGAAAAGGAATTTGTGCAGTTTCCCCTAATTTTATGACTAATGAGATACTGGGTGGATCATTGTGAACAAATCCTCAAGGAAATACAGTGCCTCTTAGAATAAGCACACACACATTGTTCAGAGCAATGCTTGTTGACAGCATCTTTAAATGCTGACATGCAGCAACTTGTCCAAAGATATAAATCTTTCTGCTCTGGTTTGTTTGATCCAATGAAAATCAGAAACAGCGTGTTGTATCCAGGCAACAAGTTCGTTGCCAGGTGACAGATACAGAGGTCTTGAGACCAGAGACTGCGTGTAACAATTCCACATGAATAACTAGAGGCAGAACATCAGTCACTTCCTGCACCACACACGTTTCTTTGATAATCCTGCTTTGATCACTTTTATCATTAAAGCAAACAGCTCCTTTCTAGCTGATGCTAACAAATGCAATAAACCCTGCACACAGACAAAGGTGACAGTGAAAACCAATGGCAGGAAACATGTTCTCTGCACCTTTTGTTGAACTTAATCAGCCTGCTTAATTGCCTCACAGTCCTGATATACAGTACACAGTGACGACTTATCAGAGAAGACATATCCTCCAACAAATATGAAAACAGCTGTAAGTGGTGGGATTATCAAAGTGCCCCAGCCACACCGTTGGGCCTTTCATTTGGCTGCCATGAGCTAAGATAATGATAATTTCCAAGGTGATTCAGTTGACAAATCCACCGCCACCATTAAAAGCTCTCGCTCTCCCCTTAAGATGTGGGACGACTGAATACTTTACTTTGATTTAGAGGCAGCTGTTTTAGCAGGGGACATTTGTCTACAGAGATAAGTTTGGCACAGTTAAAAACACTGATTTGCAAAGCAAATATTGGTTGGTAAAATATGTGCGAGTGCGATGATTTTCCTGAAAAGGGGACATTAGAACTGCACTAACAAGTGTATTTTACTTTATACATAAAGGAGCACATCGTAGTGGTCAAGAATCATAGTTATTCCCTGACTATAACAGCCCTAAATTCTATGGAGCTGCAATCCAAAACAAGCTAAAAGAGGCTAAAACTTTTGCCTCTTTTGCCTGTGCTTATTTGGGATTCTTGCAGTTCACTTTCATCAACGCACTTCTGATGATTAAACATTTGACACAAAATAATCTACGGTGCTTGACCCCTTAGTATCCAAAAAAAAAAAAAAATCTGTAGATGCAACTGTAAATATGTACCCCAAACACCTCCCAGGTCGCACTGTAGCCATCATGGTCAGATCTTTCTGCCTTTAAATTGTCCTATTATTTATTTTGAACATTTAAAAAAAGAGACTAAAAGTGGAAAATGGGCAGATTTTCCATTCTTGAACTGTCCTGTAAACATAGTTCTTGAACCAGTCACAACTGTTAAAGGAAAATGATCAGTGTAGCAGTGGTTTTAAGGGGAAAAAAACAAACTCAGTTAGGAATGGATATGTTTGATCAGGGCAGATGTTTGTGTTGCAGATGCAAAGATGCCTTTAGCTCAGAAGTATTCATTAGCTTAGTTTTTAGTTTTTCTTTCCCATAACAGAAATCTCATCTGGTGGTTTTGTGTTTGTGCCTCTGTCCTGTTCTCTTTCCTCAAACAGGTGGAGACAGATGCCTGTCCTCCCAGAGTCTGGTTCTGCTGGAGGTCCCCTGCAGTCCCATACATGCTCAGGACAGGGGCCTAATCAAAGGTTTGAAGAAATCTGTTGGAATGGCTTAGAAAGCTTTTCACAAATGATCTTTAAAAAAAATATATATATATATATATATATATATATATAAACATGGTTATACAGAACTGCAGTATGTTGGATTGACTTGGACTGATTTGGATATAATTATTAAGTTGGCGTTAACTGGTGCTATATAAATAAGCTGAACTGAACAGTCATTGATTAAATACCACTGATGTTGATGGATGGAAGGACAGCTCACTCCTGTCCTCCTATGAAAATAAATGTACAAATACATGATGTGAAGCAGCAAATGCAAATTTATTTCTAAACAATTTCCCGTAAAATCAGAGTTTTGAGGAGTCGTGTCCACCCAAATCAAATCAGTTTGGAACAAAATTTATTGGTGGAAAATATGATAAATCAATCTTGTTTTTAATTTTTTACAATTTTCCTAAATAGCAGCTTCACTAATTAGTCCAATATGCATCTTTTCCAAAAGAACTGCACTGAGTAGACGTTACTCCTTAAAAAAAAAGTACATGTCTGCCATCTAGTGGATAGATAAATGTACTACAATAACCACCCAGGTTTTTGTTTTGTTTTGCAGGTTTTTTTTTGTTTCGCAGGTTTTCTTGTGTTTCCCAAGAACACAAAACAGATTTGTTACAGTACACACAGCACCTCTGGCCAATAATCCAGACATGTTGCTAAGTTGGTGCTAAACATCTATCACACTGGTGAAAAAAAAAATTGTTTTAAGACTGGAGTTTTTCCTCTTGGCAGCAAACAATCAATCACAATCATAATCATTCCACCTGAGTCACTTTTATTTATATTCCAGACACAGTCACAGTAGTGAATCTAACAAATAGATGAACAACAAACTTATAATCATAATGAAAACCCCCCAAAATAAAGTTATTGTATTTAAGGATTTGAGAACATTTTTAGCTCGAGTTTGACAAAAAAAAAAAAAACGCCATTTCAAAAAAATGTTCCCACCATAAGCATTTTTATTGTTAGGGTGAGAAAAAGGACACAGTGTGACTCTATTCATTACTTATACAGTGATTTTAGTAGGTCATTTCAGTCTTAGTTGTAATCATCCTTACTCAAGCTACTCTCAGAAAACCTCCAGGTCTGCAGAGTTGTAAACCACTGGTGTCTCCTCAGTGCCAACAGCTGCTTCCTCCTGACCCTCCTCCTCCTCTTCTTCTTCTTCTTCTTCTGCAGCCTCCTCCAATGACTCCAAGGCCTCATTGGTGTCACTAGCAAAAGTCTCCCTGGAGACGTCGTCATGCTCCTGCAAGTTTAGTGTGCCGATGGCCTGCTTCATCTTCTTAGCCACCAAGTGCCGCCTCCTCTTCTGAGCAGCCTTCTTGCTCTTGCAATCCTTCTGTTGTTCCTCAAAGAATATCTGCCTGATCTGGGCCTTAGTGATGCTGGGTGTGTTCTTAAGCAGATTGAGATACACTCCACCAGGCGTCCGCCGCCTGCTGCCGTCCATGGTGTACACACCACCGTTCTCCTCCAGCGTGGCAGTCTCTCCTAGCAGCTCAATGGCTTTTTTCTTCCCAACAACTTTAACAACTCGTTCTATCAAATCTTTCTTAGGCTCTTGTAGTCTGTATGCTATCTCATCAGTGACCTTATCATCAGGGTCGTCCTCTGTGATCTCATACCGACCCTTGATGTCCATCTCAGCTACGGGGCCAAGTCTTTCTTTAACCGGTCTTTTCCTCTTTGCATCACCCCCTGGTCTCTCTTCTGAGTCCCGGGCTTTCATGTATTCCTCCAACTCAGCATCCATCATGCTCACTTCTCCCACCTGCTTAGCCTGCGTCGACAGCTTTTCCATCGCCCTCTCCTTCTCCATTATCTTACGGGCCAAGATAAAGTTATATGTCTCCACATTTCTGCTGGACATGTCAACTCCCTCCATTCCAAATATGCCCAACTCTGCGGTTACGGCATCGTGGCACTGCTCTTGGACCACAGAGCCCCATATATTGTTAATCTTGCGGCTTCCCAACGCGCCAGTGGCATCTACAGGCGTGGGCCCTGACCGAGCTGTGTTTGCAGTCGGCTGCAGAGCGTTGGAAACTTTCTGGCGTTTTCGGCGCCAAACAGCCCCTTCCTCGTCTGACGAATCCGGGTCACTGTCGCTGGAATCCACCGTCTTACCGGTGCTGCGGTATGCAGAGGTAGGTTGCTGGGCAGCAGCTCTGCTCTGAAAGGACTGCCCGCTGAAACCTGGGGAAATCTGGGGTCGCGGATGTTCTGCTGCAGCGGTGCCCATCTCAGTATCCGAGCTGGACCCAGAGATCTCTCCATCCTCCAGATCACCGTCCATAAGATCAGCCATGTTTTTTTTTGTCTGGAAGTCACAGCAAAGATACTAGCTGTTGACTACCGCATCGAAAGTTAAGGCCACTGAACAGCGGTAACAGCTAACGCAACACCATTAGCAGCTAATGATGTTGTTGAACTTAAAGCTAAACCCGGCAGAACATAAAACAACGTGTGTTAAAAAAAATACCTTCAAACGTCTGACAGAAGCCGGCTGTCTGCTCTGCATGAAATTGTATTTTTTAATGTTGTTCGGTTCTTCAAATGACTGCGTCAGAGTGAAGAGGTTGACAAGCGCACTAAAGCAGCAGAAAAATTCCCGCTAGGCTAAACCTACACTTCCGCCACTTCCGCCAAACAACTGTCAAACCCTTTCAAATTAAACGTGAACTCCTACTCCTTTTTTGTCTGTACTCGGTAACAATAAGGGTTGGATAGTAACGAATTTAATCTTGATTTGTGTTATTTGATAACAGTGATAGGAACCTATAATCGGCACAGGTTCTTTTTTAAACTGAAAAGAACGTTTTAATTATCTTAAAACGTGTCAATTGGAAAATGATTCCTAATTCTTTAAAGACATGATCAACTCACTCAGGTTGCCAGTTTTGTTACAAGTAATTTGATTATTTTTTAGTATCATTCTTTATTATTCAGCATGATTAAACAAAAAAAAGGTCACGATGAAACACAAACACAAAAGAAACAGCATCAAACATGAAGATTAATTACTCCTCAGGTTTCTTATTTAAAAAAAAAACAACGTAATCTCCGGCGGATGTTGCGTCAACGGACGCTGCATATGCGCAGTGTTACATATAAACAATATGGCGGCGTCCGTACAGCGTTTCACATCTGCGGGGAGAAATTTTCTCCAAAGACATTTACTGAAGACAAATTATTTGAATGGGGTAAGAATAACGTGCCGAGAGTCGTTTTTCCAATGTAGTAGTGCTTTGGCACTTCCTTGGTAGTTCGTACTACAAAGAATAACAGAGAAAAACTCGTGGCTACACAGGCTCATTGTTTATTAATGGCTATTGGTGGCAAACAGCGATAATCCGCTAAACTACTCTGTGAATAAATCTTAAATTTGGCCAGGGTAATGCAGTAGAACTAATGATGCCATAGTCAGATCAATTACTGCTGACCGATAACAGCTGACGTAAGAGGCCTAAATGTCAAGTGTCATGATGATTGGCTGTTTTCTTACCACAGCTTACTCGACCCCGGAGACTGTTGGCTACCCGAGCGGCTCACCAAGTGGCGATAAATGTTCCTGAAACCAAAGTGACCGCTTTAGAAAACGGACTCCGGGTGTCTTCAGAGGACTCAGGGCTGACAACTTGCACGGTAGGTTAAAGGTTACACTGTTTAATACACGCTTGTTGCGTTCATACGTGTTCAAAACTAAAAAGTCGGATTATGTCGTTACGTGTCGAGTGTTAATCAGTGTCACTCAGCGTCATCCTCAACCCATGCAGCAGCATACATCTAAAAGCGGTCCTGCGGGGGCAGTAGTTCTTTTGATGTTTTTCCTGTTGAGCTGTTCAGTTATTTGAATCATAACCCCCTCCAATTATATGTTATGACAAGTTTTTTTGTAAGATCCTTTTCTTTTTTTAAAAATTTAAATCTTTTAATATTGCTGTAATTTAATTGGTTATGCAGTAAACTATATTGGCATTTTGGTCCTTGTGCCCTTTTTTTTAAGTTTAGGTACTGGCTTCGCTAAAGGTATCTGCATAGCCCTGCTCAGGAGTTTTAGTACAGTGGTAGCACTGTGTGTTGATTGCATTTCTTATGATTAACTTATTCCAGGTGGGCCTTTGGATTGATGCTGGCAGTCGCTATGAGAACGAGAGAAATAATGGCACAGCACACTTCCTTGAGCATATGGCATTCAAGGTGAGAGGTTATTCAAGATGACATGCCAAATTGTTGAATCTTGCTAGCTGGAATTACTAGGAATATCTGTACGTGACCTGCGAAACATACGCCGGGGTTTGTTGAACCGTGTGTGTGTGTACACATGTTACAGGGCACCAGGAAACGCTCTCAGCTGGATCTGGAGTTGGAGATTGAGAACATGGGTGCTCATCTGAATGCTTACACATCTCGAGAGCAGACCGTCTACTACGCCAAAGCTTTCTCAAAGGATCTTCCTCGAGGTACAGACCGACAGGGGAACCGATTATTACAGTGACATCCAGGTGACACTGAGATGTGGTGGTGACCAAGATGAGGATTGCACCAATGATATAAGTTGGCACCGAAGCTTTGTCTTTACAAAATCTGCTTGTTATATCAACTTGAAAATACAATAAGTACAAACCATCATAAAGGAAGCAGATGACCTGAGTAGAATATGGGTGTTTACATGTTAAGAAAGAGAAGACGGTGGAAGGAATGGTTTGAGCCTTCAGCAGCATAACTAAGTGATAGCTTTGGGTCACCAATATTAAGTATTTGCTTTATCAAATAGAGAAGTTTTAGCTAAATACTTAAAGTAGAGAGGGCGCCTGCCTCCTGGAAAGATGGGAGCCTGATAGCTAAAAGCTCTGCCTCCCATTTCATTTAAACTCTTGGAACCCCAAATAAGCCTACATTATAAGAGTGAAGCAACCTTTTGGGATAATGTGGTAATATGAGGTCGTAGGTTTATTTTGACATAGCTCTTCCATGCTTGATTTTCCAATGAAAAATACAAAGTGGGTATATTGCACAAAATGAGTTAGAATTTAATTGAGCCGAATAATACATTATTAGTCCCAAAATAGCACTGATCGCTTATGTCAGGTCAGCAGAGAAAAAGTGTCCATCTGTAAATTCATGCTCTCTGTTAATAAAGTTGCTCATCATATATTCATTAGTCAGGGCCGCAATGCACGATCCAATATGCGATCTGTGTGTACAATTGAGCTATCTGTGTATTATGCTGTAACTTGCGTGCCAGACTTTCAAACAACCTTGTAGACAAAGGAAGTGTGTATGTGTGTGTTGGTACTACCGACAATGGAAACCAAAGAAAGAAACTAATAACTAACCTTAATTAATCCCTCTATGTAATGGAAAAACACCAGGATTTACATTGGCTAAAATTTAATTCTGGAGTTTATAGAAAGCCAATGAAGAGTTACTGAAGTTGCTTCTCTTGCTTATTCTCATCAAGACTCTTGCTGCAGCGTTTTGGATGAGCTACAGGCTTCTCAGATGGCTATTTATATCGGGGAACCCCTGACTTGATACATGTGATGTAGATTGGAGTGTAGGGAATAAAAGTAATTGCTTGATGAAAATTCCTGTTCTTTTTTTGTGTCCCAAGCCGTTGAGATCCTGGCTGACATCATCCAAAACAGCACGCTGGGCGAAGCAGAGATCGAGAGGGAGCGAGGAGTGATCCTCAGAGAGATGCAGGAGGTGGAGACAAATCTGCAAGAAGTGGTCTTTGATTACCTGCATGCAACGTCGTACCAGTCCACAGCTCTGGGCAGGACCATCCTAGGCCCCACGGAGAACATCAAGTAAGACCCCGGCATGTTATTTTTCTTTACAGCTAGCGGTTTTGAAGTCTGATATTTCTACCAGAGGTAAGCAGTTTAACTTTCCTCCATGCTTAGTCAGTTGTATGTGTTTGTAATGCAGGACCATTAACAGAGGAGACTTGGTTGAGTACATCACTACTCACTACAAAGGACCCAGAATTGTGCTGGCTGCTGCTGGAGGTCAGACCCTTTATCTTATGTGTTTTGTTTGGAATGAGGTGAAATGTTACTAAATGACAATGCCCTAATGGCACAGAAAGATGGTTCACAGAATATGGTGAGATAGTCGTGACCCTCAGGTCTGTCTGTGATCTGTTTCTGATCAGGAGTTTGTCACGATGAACTCATCAGTTTGGCCAAGTATCACTTTGGAAAACTTCCCGGCAGATATCAAGGAGAGGCCCCAGCACTTCCACCATGTCATTTCACAGGAAGTGAGGTAGGATTAAGTCTTCGGTGACATCACACAGAGAAAACTGTATTATCTAGAGTAATAGTTAATATATTTAGGATTTACAAAGTAATTTGTTTTCTTTATTTGGGGAAAAAATGTTTCAGGAAAAACTTTTTGTATTAGATATACATACACAGATCAGCTACGAGAATAGGATCATCTCCTTTTGCTGTTGCCTTTGTCGATTGGGCTTGCTTCCACGACCCTATTAAATTGGTATTTGGGAAGGTTGGGGGGGCCAGGTGAACACCTCACTCTTTTGTTGAGTCCTTTGAGCTCCTCCTAAGCAGTCTTTGTGGGGCTCACTGCTGTCCTGCTGAGGTAGAGGAGAACTGTTGCCAGATGTGAAGGATGTGGCTGATCTGTAGGTAGATGGGAAGTGTCAAAGTAACATCCACGTGAACGCCAGGATGCAGGTTTTTATGGATGCAGATATAAATATTCTTTGATCCTGGGGTAAAGAGTAACAATGGTTGATAGTGATCTTAATGGACAAATGCCCATTTTAGAATGAGTGACAAATTAGCAAATTTGTTACCATTTTTTTTTTATTCATGAGCATTGTGCAGCATATCTGAGTCTTGACTGGAACAGAGTGTGAAACAGTGGGCTCCTGTCCTCCATATGCTCTTTCTGTCTGTTTTTTCAACTTCTTTGTGGTCTTTTAACTGTTGCAGGGATTCTAACCCCAGACATTTGAACAGTCACATACAGCAGCCAGGGCTTCTGGCCTTTCAGGCTTTATACCTAATAAGAATATTCAGTTTGAAATTAAATGACTTGGAAATGATTGATATGGGAAGTACTGGCAAAAATGCTATTTTAAAAATTTCAATAGTGACTTGGTAAACATTTGTAAGGATTTTTTTTTTTTGTTAATTTTCTATCATTCTAGGATAGATTTTTATAGTGAAAAATGGATAGAAATGTCTTCTATGGGGTATTTAAGTTAGTGGAAATCCTGTCTGCTCCTGTTTCAGATCCGCGTGCGGGACGACAAAATGCCCCTGGCTCATATTGCCATCGCTGTGGAGGCAGTAGGATGGTCTCACCCTGACACCATCCCCCTAATGGTGGCCAATACACTTATTGGAAACTGGGACCGCTCTTTCGGTGGAGGAGTGGTAAGTGCAGAGGAAACCCAAAATACCGGTGATGTGTTACCTAAGAATCTTCACACATCTCATTCCAGGCTTCACTCCACAACTTTTAACACTTTATTATCACACGCTATCTTCTCATAAATGTATTTTTACCCAGTGGGCAAAAAATTGTGTCTTAAAACTGTATCTAAATCCTCATTCAACCATGTGAAGTTGTGAGGACCAGAAAAAAATGTGCATTCAAACAAATACGTGTAAATTTCCACGTAGTCAGCAAGTGATTATTTGGTTGTCGGTGTTCCCACCTTTCTTTCTCTAGTTAAGACTGTTTTCTTTGTGAACCCAGAATCTTTCCAGTAAACTGGCTCAGATGGCCTGTCAGGGAAACCTGTGCCACAGTTTCCAGTCCTTCAACACCTGCTACACAGACACGGGCCTGTGGGGGCTCTACATGGTGTGTGAGCCAGGCACCATCAACGATATGATGCACTTCACTCAAATGGAATGGTCAGTCTGCTCACATTCAGATAACAGTGAGAAATGCTGTAGAAGTGATGATCAAAGTAGCCGAGAATGTAAAGGCTACTTAAATGTGTACAAAAAAAAAATACAGTCTGTCGAAAGTGACAGAGACTTCTTTGCCTCAGTCTAATGTGTATTGCTGCTGTCAGGATGTCTCTTTGTACGAACGTGACGGAGAGTGAGGTGGCTCGGGCCAAGAATCTGCTCAAGACCAACATGCTCCTTCATCTCGACGGTAGGGCAGCATGACAGAAAATCACACGCTCGTGCAGTTCCTGGTGTCAACATTGACTTTGCTTCTTCCAGGATCCACCCCAATCTGTGAGGACATTGGTAGACAGATGTTGTGCTACAGTCGCAGGATCCCTCTACATGAACTCGAGGCTCGAATTGATGTGAGTTGATGACACTTGCTCGACTCGGCGAACTCGTGTCGGACATCTCGGAAACCAACAAATGGAAACGCTAACAGTAAACGTTCTGCACCATACTATGAAGTTATCTGATCTCCTTTTTGCTAAGTTCTATTTTCCTTTAATATGACTTGGTTTTCTGAAGTGGTAAACCGTGAAAGAAAGTAGAACTGGTGATGGTAAATTGTTGCATTGTCTTACATGCGATGCCTCTCAACAGGCCATCAACGCTGATACCATTAAGGAAGTATGCGCCAAATACATCTACAACAGAGCTCCTGCGATCGCAGCAGTTGGTAGGTTTCACTTTTGTATTGTATTGTATTTTGTACTTGAAAATGGCAGAGACGTGCCTTTTTAATCCATAACGCAGCTGTTTGCACAGTTGTACATTTTTCTCTTTCCAGAATTCTGTCCACATGACCTCCGTACCTGTCAGTGGTGTTGCTAGAAATACTAAAAGTGCAATCATTTCAAAAGTATAGATTTAAGGCCTTTAAACACAGTTTTATAGTTAAAATTATGTTGTGAAAGTTCATCCCAAGCAGGGTTCAGCATTTTGATAATAGTACACAGGCGTTCATTTTTTATTCCTATCAATGCATTGTTGATGTAATATAGCTGTAAACGGATTTGAGAATGCATCGGGTCATGTCAGCACAGCTCAAGGTTCTGGAGCTTGATCTGTCAAGATTCTATGTGGAGGTCAGTCTGAGTTAGACTGCATCTTCACAGCTTGAAAGAGCTGTGAGAATGGGGAAAACAGCAGCAGTTGCTCTGAAAAGATGGCTGAAGCTACAAAATAAAAGCAGCACATTAAATACAATTATTTTTTTTTGTTTCCAGGTCCAATCGAGCAGCTGCCAGACTACAATCAGATCCGCAGTGGGATGTTCTGGATGAGAAGCTGAGCAGAAGCATTCTAAGAAACCATCGACTGTACAGCATAAAAACAAACCATATTTAAGTCTCGTCTCTAGTCAATTTCTTTTTATTATAAAATAAAGAACAACACAATAACATTAAAATAACACAGATTCTATTATGATTTGTGGTTCTTGTCATTTCTTTCTGGTTGCCACTTGCTCCTGAGCAGCTTTCTTTGCTTTAACCATTTCCACCAGTTCCTGTCGAGAGGAAAAAAAAAAAAAAAAGTGTTAGATTAACAGTAGAATTCAAAGTGCTTCAGTTTGTTGTTGACAGTTTCACTGTATTCCATCTTGCCTTATTAACAGAACAGGTAGACAGAAGACCCACCTCTTGGTAAGAGCGTGTCCACTCAACAGCACCATAAACTACAGTGAATCTTTGAAGATCTCAGGTCAACATACCTTGTACCTCTTCATACAGTCTTTTTTGCTTCGTCCGGGGACAGCAGCAGCTATCTTCTCCCACCGCTCGGGAGTGCTGACTGGGTAGGTTTTGAGGGCTTGTTCCAGAAGTTTCTGTTCCTCTGTGGTCCAGGGGGCAGCGTTACCTTCGCTACCAGAGGCTGGAGAACCAAACATAGACTGTAGTTTTGTGCTTTTAATTGAAAACGAGAAGCAGCTTCTCGTTACTGATTCTGATAAAGCCAAGACAGCAACCGTCTCACTTTTCATTTGAGTAACTGTCCCAACTCCACTTACCATCGAATCTCTCGGAGGGCGCAGCATTGTCAATGGAGGGCGGCACTGAAGAGTGCTCCTTCTTGAACTTCTCAAAAGCTTTTCTGTTTATCTCATCTTTCTGTAGAGGATCTGAAGACATGAGTAAAAAAAAAAAAAAAAAGACAAAAGGTTAGTCTATAAAAATCCAATTGCAGCAGAAGATTACTTTTATCACAGTCAAGGTTTTAGTGGGTGAAGTATATTACACTACAATAATATTCCGTGAAAATGTTCCAAAACCTTTTCCCCAGACTGGAACATGTTTCAGCCGCGATAGAAGAGAACTGCCCACAGTTGGCATTTATCAGCAAGCAACTGCATTTACAATTAATTAACTATTTTTGCTCAAACCAGAGGTCTGAAGATGTATATCCTTGTGATTTTACCGAGTCTTTGTAGATTCTTCGCTTTGTTAATGACATCTTTGGCTGTCCTCTTCATGCCGCTGGTGGAGTGCAAGTTCATGTAATTGGCGATAACTTCCCATCTGCAAGAAAGACGGTTACATTTTTGAAAACATTTTTTTTCCTTTTTAAGAAGCAAAAGCAGGGCCACATGATTATTCCAGTTGAAGATCACAGTCTCTTGAAAAGAAATCAATAAAAAAAAACAAGATGAAAGCAGCAGAGAAACACAACAGGTAACAATTTGATGGAAAAGAGCTGCATTGGAGATAATGGAATAATTCTTGTTCTCTTCCAGATAAAAGCCACAGTCTGTCCTGGAGAATATCTAAATAACTTCAGATGTGAAAACAAGGTTTTGCTCCTGTGAGCGTCCTCCTGTGAGAGGTGGTCCGTTTCTGTGACCAATTGGGCGAGAATAATCGCAGCCTAATTCATCATGTATAATTTGGGGCTGTAATTTCAAGTCACTACCTCGCGTTGGTTCCAGCGGGAAAGAGGTTGACTGCTTTGATGAGTAGCTGGAGGTCATCCTCGTTCCAGCCCTTCCCCCCTCCGCCTCCTCCTCCACTGGCCTGCTCAGTGCTGCGAGCCGCCTGCCTGGCCTGGACCTCGGCCTCCCTCTCCTTCTGCAGTTGGGCATTCACCTCCTGGACCTGGAGAATACGTATTGTGCATTTGAAAGAACCTTGTATAAATCAGCTGAGACTTATTCCCTTAAAAAGATTGCGTGTGTGTGTGGGGTCACATTTTTACCTGTTTCTCAACTGCTGTCTTGCCGTCCTCTTTAGAGGCTGAGGCCAGGATTTCATTCAGGGACTGCAGACTGGAAACAAAAATACTGTCACATCTCTTCAGGTCCCCATTTTCAAACCACACTAGAAGACTTGGATTTCTATCACTTTTGGAACTTGGAAGACCCAGAGTTCAGTACATCATCTCAAAGCTTTTTTAAACTTGCAGTTCAGTTACTTAGAATTATAAATAGAGGAAAAAATGATACATGGTTATACTGTATTTTAGCTCTGTTCCAATCCACACAAACTTTAAACATTTTATTTAGTAGATTCATATATGTGAGACTCTTCTCGTCAAACTGTCTTTGTCTACATTGCTTTGCGTGCTTTATCTGATCCAAAGAGGTCATCTGTAGCCCTGATGTACAGAAAAATGCGTCTTCAAAAATTCTAATATCAAAGCTCAGGAAAGCGATCTTAAAGTTGTCAGAACCTTGTCAGTTCTAGTCGGTCACAGAGTTTCTCCACTTCCTCCAACATTTTCACGCTGTCGGTTTCGTTGTCAGCAAAGTAATTCCAGTTCTGTAGAGGGACGAAATATGTGACATGAGGGCAGAAAAAACATCAACTAAACACCAAAGCTAACACGCATCTAAAAAAATAAAAAAAAATACTGGGATACTTCATTTTACATGGCAATAATCAGTGTAATCACATATCGGAGACGATGAGTACGTATTGTATAGGAGTTAACCTTGCAGGTGGTCCTGAGTTTCTGCCTCTCCTTCTTGATGGCCTTCTTCTGGATCTCCTTCTCTTTCTTTGCCTGCTGGGCTGCCTGCCTGGCCTCCTCTTCTTCTTTCTCTTTTGCTAAACGTGCTGCTTCCAGCTCTGCCTGTCGTGCCTGCGAAAAGCACAGAAACCCGAGGTGAGCAACTGACAAAGTGACAATGTCATTCCAGATGTTCCTAAATTTAAAAGCGTGGCCATTTGATGCATCTGCTGATAAAACGGTCCATCTTTTAAACCGCTATCTGACAACATGCATCAGATCTACACAGCTCTCATCACTTGATCATTGCCTCACAAGCTTCTTTTTTTCCCTACAGACCAGCTGGCTGAATAAATCCAGAGGTGGAGCACTGGTATGATGCTTCTTCAAACACAATTTACTCGACCTTACAGTTATAATCTCCAATAGGACTGACTGACTGACTTCTTGGTCTGCCCCTAACCAAGAAAAATCATCAGGTCATGGAAGGAGCAGGACTTGACTGACCACTGCAAAGAAGCAGGTTATTGCAGTAGATAGTAAAGAGTCTGATCAAGAGGGCAATTCAAATGGTCATGCATCACGATCCTTAAGTATCTAAATAAATATTTAGCAACATTTTCTTTTTTTGAAAACTTCAAACATGCTATAAACCAATGTTTTTTATTTTTATTTTATTTAAAATCCAACAGTCCTGAGCCACAAGTTAAAAGTTTATTTCAGCTCCAGTAAAACTCTACCTAGAAACTAAACAGTAACAAAGCCCCTTTTATAAATATATAAATATACAGTAGAATAAGTACACAGCGAGTATCCTTTGCATTAAAAACAGTAAAGACTGTAGGAAATGGGCTGGGGAGGGAGTACTGCATCATACTCCCAATATTTGGTCAATATATTATGTGAATGAATTGGACTTACTCTCTCCTTCTCTTCCTGCTCTTTCTTCTTGGCCTCAACTTTAGCTTTCTTCTCAGACTCTTTCCTCGCTTTTTCTTCTTCTTTGAATTTTTTTATTCTAGGGTCACAGCTGTAGGCCGTATCTGTAGTGAAACAAGGCAACTCAGTCACAAGTCAGTGGTGGAGCTTTTTACGGCAGCTTTACGGTGATGGTTTTGGCATGTAGCAGCTGTGAGACTGTACCAACTAGTGTGCGTATTCTGTTCATCTCCTCCTTCTTCCTCTGAGCTCTGGAGGCTCTGTTTTGCTTTTCAATCCATCTCCTTTCATCTCGACTGCAGAGGGAAAAAAAAAAAGTCATCTCAATTTAGGCACGAGTCGCATCACAAAACCTGAAAATGCGTTCCAGTGCAGTGCACAAATGGGATATACATCATCTCACCATTCAGCTTTTTCCTTTTCCTCTTCATCCAAGTATGAGAATTCCCTCCAGGAATCAAAGTTGTACCTTTAACAGTAAAAATGACTGAGTTTGACATTTCATCTCTTGGTTTGATTTTAGACTGCAACTCTGGCTTGAATAAAATAATAAAAAAAGAATCATTATTATTATTATTCTGCTTACCAAAAAGAGTAAAAATTGTCCACTTCCTCAAAAGATGACTCCATGGTTCCAAGTTTGGGCACGTGCTTTTTGGAAGACCATCTGGCATTTCTCTCAAAAACAGGAGAAAACACCTCGGAAAAGTTTTCTTTGCCTTCGCTCTTGGAAGGCACGCAGTTGTCAAAGGTGGGATCTACACTGTCAAAGGCTCTCCTCTTTATGGGGTCTGAGAGGATTTCAATTGCTATGGTCCAAAATAAAAAAAATAAAAATATATATTACTACAATAATGCAGTGACAGTCAATGCAAGACGTTCCCTTAGTAACCACAGCATTGTGTACCTTTAGTTATACAGGTGAAGTAGTCATTGTCTCCTTCAACAATCTGTTCTCCTGCAGCTTTCCTTTTGTCAGGATGGTGCTTCAACACAATTGCTTTATCTGCAGAGAAACAGCAGAGAATGGGATCAAACCATCTTCATCGGGGGGGGAACCTGATCCATGACGCCAGAGGAGGAGACATACTTACGGGCAGCTTTGATCTGTTTCTGCGTTGCTTTGTATCTCAAGTGTGGGAGCCCAAGGACAGCATAGTGATCTTGATTCTAACCGCAACAAAAAAATAAAAAATAAATGAAAGATTAAACTATGGAAGAAGAATTATTACATTCAACTTTGATGAGAAGCTCATCTGGTTATTACACATGGGCCGGTATCAAAGGTGGTGTTACTATGATAAATAGATATGAAAAAATAAGCTCTCCAACTGCAAAGGAGGGCATTAAGAGGCTGAAAATATGTTTCAGCTAAAATCTCAACACTGCTTCTCCAAATCCAAGGGCTCTTATAGACCAAACCAATGCAAAGAGCCAACTAAATGGCCCTTGAACACACCACTTCCAGCTGATGGCCAGAAAATACGGTCAATGCCTGCAAAAGGCAACCTGGTTCACTATTGCAGAGAGGGGCAGCGGTACATGCAGCATACATTAACAGAAATCAGTCGGTCCTCTGTTTCTTCCCTCTACATGGCCATGTTGTTGTGAAGTGGTGCTTCTTTTGGCAGAATCGACGATGAGAAATGACAAGAAATCTGTGTGTCGCATGTTAACGACCAATCAGAGTGAGCTTTCTCACCAATAACCCTAACAGCGATTCAAACATGTTAAAATCGGTTTGGGAAAAAAAAGAAAAGAAAAAAAACTTTGAGAAGTCCAGCAATGTCGACGGTGCTATACATTGCTGAAAAAAAAAAAAGCAAGACAGATGTTCAAATTGGCTGCAGATGTGCAGCAGGGGTTCTTGCCACTTAAGTATCTTGTGTCTTGGTAATCAAATAATCACTTTGAAGCAGTGACTATTAGATTTATCCCAATTTTTACAGTGTTTAGAAGCAGACAGACAACTGTCCCGTCCCCTGCTGCGATTAGTTTTAGTCTTTGAAATATCAGACTCATCTAGTTAGCTTATTTGTACGTATATTCAATGTTTAGGTTTGTCATTTTCTTCTGTTTTTACATTAAGATGTGTAATGTTAAGTGACTTGCCTCAAGTGGCAAACCTATCAAGTACTTAACTATTCTTTTTTAGTTTATCAGTTTCTCTGTCCTATGCATGACATACCTGACAGCATAAACTGTGGCAAATGCTGAATAAGAAAAAAACAACCAAAAAAACACAAGATGTTAATAAGCCGAGTTTTTAGGAGGCTTTTCAGATACTTCTCTAAGATACCTTCCAATCTTTAGGGTCAAGAGTTCGGAGCATGGGGTGCTCCTCAAGCTGAAACTCCTCATCCTCCGACTCCTCTGAGGACTCCTCCTCTTCCTCCAGCTCTTGGAACGAGGCAGACACATTCCTGTTCCTCCTCCTCACGTACGCCTCAAACCATCGACCCACCGGCTCCACCTGAACCTGCACAGATGCTGCGGGGGGTACAGAGAAGTAACAATGACGACTGTGCCAAATCATATGTGGACAGGAGTGGTAAAATTCAGCCTGGATGATACAAGAATTCAAAGTCAACATAAATAGTAACCTTTTTTACTCCCAAACACATCAGTTTTGTAAAATGAGTACATATTTTCCTCTAACCAGGAATGCTGGCTGTCCAGCTGAACCTCAGTATAAGTCAGCTGATGCACCATTACAAAAAAATAAATGAATAAGAATTGGAAGTACACTAGAATGAAAAAAAGAAGACTTTTTAGGAGTCCAATATTCACCCAGTAGAAATTATGTAGGATTGTTCATGGAGCTACTGACAGCTGATACCAGAAGAATCTAGCTGTGCTAAAGCAGTTCTGAAGGACAAACTTCAGAAAACTTTTCCTGATCATTGAGAGGGTTCCAGCTGCAAGAAGCAATTCTCTGTGGCCGTTGCTCCCAGTTATTGAACCCAAAAGTTCACTTTTTCCCCCACCAAGCACTGGCAATATTTGAATTCCAATGAAGCATTTGTTTAATTTATTTATTTTTATTTTTTTAAAGCAAAAGGTTTATTTCTTTAAACTTCTGGTGAGCAATAAGACATCAAGGTTTAGATACTCAGATCACTCATTTCTTGTCACGGTTGGAGCTTTTATCACTAAAGTGACATGCCCATGAATATATTATATAGTCGTGGAGAGAAGGGTGCCATTCCAATCCCCTCTGCATTAAGTTTACATAGAACTCTAAGAAGTCCAACTCCCCTCTTCAAACTCTTAGGATTACCTGGATGACTGAGAATCTGTATCAACATATATTTGGATGTTGTAACAATTAACATAAAATGTTTACTGCAAACTACTGCAGAACTCCCACAATCAGACACCAAGCTATTCGAGTAACATTGAGCGTATTTTTACTTTGGCTTGGTTTTCCACTTTCCCTTAAAAAGGGAAACACCTGTTTATGTCTTCGGCGAAAATAGTAACCGGTCAGGCTACAGTAAGTACAACAGGTGTTCATACAAAATATGTGAAATGCCAAACAAGTGCGTAGGTACCAAGAGCTGCCAACAAGCCTGTGTAGCTTAAGTCGGTAACTCCTAAAAAAATAACGGCATTAAATGCAACAATGAGTGGGCATCAACCCGGTAACATTACACAACACGCCAAATACCATTTTGAATCAAATGCTACACAACAGAAAGTATTTAGAATGAATTGTCTCTTTCAGTCTTCAAATTAGTCGATAATCTTGGCACAGTTTTTGTTGCCTGTTTTTAAGATGTACGCTAATAAGTATAGCACCAGTCAATATGTAACATTAGTAGCTTGGTTAGCTATCTTCCTGTGGCCTGTCACTGCTTACCGGCAGCCGCTTTGAAGACGACCGTTTCTTCACCGTCCTTTGCTTCTAACAGCATCTCTGAAAAACGGTCTTTGTGAACATTCACCTGCCGCAATTATCAAGAGAGAGCTTTCAAAAGTGCTAGAGTTTGTGGCCCGCTCTTTAACACACCACATGGGCCTCCCTTTGCAAGTGGCAATCTGACAACGGGCTCGGGAGTCTGGCCATTAACAGCTCCGTGTTATCATAATGGTTCCACATTTGTAGTTCCGCAGTAGGTAGATTTAATAGTTCCTTGATTATTTACAAAAACTCAACCAACTGATAAAAAATATAAATAAATATGATATTTAGGATTACAATATTTATAATATTATCAGCATTTATCATGTTTACAAAAACATTTCGTCGAGAGTACATTCTCAATACAATTCCGACTTGTATTTCCGGTATGTGGCGCATAGTGGCGGAAACCTAAAGCTGCTGTGTAATTGTATAATTTAGCTGCTGAGGCATCGCAGGTTCTTCGTGATAAAACAGTTGGTTCCCACATTAAAGATGCCGGACTATTTAGGAGACGACCAAAGGAAGATAAAGGAAGAGGAAAAGGAAGACGCACCCATTAGAGGTTTACCTGAAATCTAATTTTTAAAAACATCGTTTGCTTTTGAAAGACTTCGTCGACATTAGCTTGCCTCCTGTTGGCTAACTTTAGCTCAGGTCGTCTCCAAAAAAACTTTTGCAATTTGCTATCATTTTGTTATACCTGTCATTTTATAGATATAGCTTCTATATTTTTGGTGTGAAAACAAGTAGAAATAAATATTCCAACAATACTGAGTGTTTACCATCGTTAACGATGCTAGCGGCCCTGCGACACTGTCGGCATGCAAACTCATTCATGTTTTTATTTTGTTTTCCAGCTTTGGATGAAGGGGACATAGCTCTGCTGAAAACATACGTAAGTATATCTTAAACATTTGGGATTTATGTGATTATGTTTGAATTTGTAACATTCGCATTTACTTCGGAGATGATCGACTTTGGTCCTTCCTTTGTGTCGCCAGGGTCAAAGCACCTACTCCAGACAAATCAAACAAGTCGAAGATGACATTCAGCAGCTTCTTAAAAAGATTAATGAGCTGACAGGTGGAACCAGAAAAACACTTTCACACAATAGTGCAGTGGCAAATGTGTTTTATTTTAATCGTAAACCACTTGTTTCAGAGAATTCAGCTGCAATGTTGTTTTTGTTTTTTAACTAACAGGCATTAAAGAGTCTGACACAGGCCTGGCTCCACCAGCGCTTTGGGATTTGGCTGCAGACAAGCAAACCCTGCAGAGTGAACAGCCATTGCAGGTTGCAAGGTAATGCATTCATTCCTTTGTTTTTGAGTCGGTATTTTAGCAATATGACTGCTTTGTTTTCTAATACCTAACTGTTTTCCCTTTCAGGTGGATCCCATTATATTTTAAAGCCTTTTAATATTTAAATAAAATTATTTTTTAATAAGTTATTTATGTTAGAATCCATCCATTCTTAAAATAGTGCAAAGTCTATTGTGGTTTACAGACTATACTCTGCAGTGAGTTACTCTTTTACCATTCAATCATTTGGCACTTACAATATTATCTCAACAGATGCACAAAGATCATCAATGCAGACTCTGAAGATCCCAAGTATATCATCAATGTCAAACAGTTTGCTAAGTTTGTGGTGGACCTGAGCGACCAGGTGGCTCCAACTGATATTGAGGAGGGCATGAGAGTTGGGTGAGGCAGATAGGTCATTTGAATGTGTCACCTAAATACCTTTTAACACAGTCCTCTAAATATAGTGTAATTTTTGTTTCTTCAGAGTTGATAGGAACAAGTATCAGATCCACATTCCTCTGCCTCCAAAGATTGATCCCACTGTCACCATGATGCAGGTAGGAATGTGGGGAACTCTCACATAAAGGCGAAGTATAGCATGTTTGAATTAGTTGCACTTGATAATAAAATAGATGTAAAGACATATTAATGTCTTTACGCCTTAATTATTAATGAGAAGAAGTTTTTACTTTAATATTATTTTATAAGTAAGATTGTCATCCATCTGTTGACTTGCATAGTAATGATGTTGTGGTCCACATGTTGTTCTTTAGGTAGAGGAGAAGCCTGATGTGACATACAGCGATGTTGGTGGATGTAAGGAGCAGATTGAGAAGCTGAGAGAAGTGGTCGAAACCCCTCTGCTCCACGTGAGTGTTCACAAGTGCTCTAAATATCATACCCAGTGATGTACGGAGCTCATCATCTGCCTTTGAGAAGAGAATATGAATATTTATTAATAATATGAATATTTATCCTCTTTTCACCAGCCTGAGAGATTTGTCAATCTGGGTATTGAGCCGCCTAAAGGTGTGCTACTGTTCGGCCCCCCTGGCACCGGAAAGACCCTGTGCGCTCGTGCTGTGGCCAACCGAACAGACGCCTGCTTCATCAGGGTCATTGGCTCCGAACTGGTGCAGAAATATGTTGGAGAGGTGAGCACACCGGTGAAAGGATCAACCGGAGTTCAGATTGTGTCTGCTGTTTATCATTAACGTTCACTCTTTTTTTTCCTTTTTTTTTTTTTTTTTACTGGATTTTATGTCTTTGTTTACAGGGAGCCAGGATGGTGCGTGAGCTGTTTGAGATGGCCAGGACTAAGAAGGCATGTCTGATCTTCTTCGATGAAATTGATGCCATTGGGGGTAAGACTTGCGCCACTGTTCATTACGTGTTTTAAAATTAGTGCTCAGGCAAAGGTAATATTGAGACAATTTAGATATTTGTGGGGGCTATTGGTGGTGCGTATCTTGTAAAACAAGACCACATATGTTATTTAACAAGTTGATTCTTGGAGAAGTTGAGAATCTTTTTTTTCAAAAGAGACCAGAAATTCCACAGACGAAAATCTGTTAATGACAAGCTTAATTGTATTTGGAATATTAAAACAACTGTAAACATTTTTTGTAAGTTACACAGCAAAGAACAATAGCTGTATAGATTATACAGGCATAACAATTCTGGATGAGTGAACAATATGCAAATGAACCGGTGAAAAAGGTGACAGTGTCGGGGGTTGAGTATAAAAGGAGCATCCGGTATAGGCTTAGTTTTTCCAAGCATGGGTCATTGCTTACTCCTTTGTGCCAAACTCTATATTGTTGTTACTCCGTTACACCAAAAAACCATGGCTTCAAAAACAATATTTGTCATTGCAAAAGAACTTTTTGCTCTTTGCAATTTTATATAAAATAGATAAAGTCTGGGGACACGTCGGCCCATAAAGTCCACATTTGTCTGTGTGACCTTTAAGTCCTCAGGCCACACTGCATCTGGCACCGTGATCAGGACAGCGACATGAACTCTTAAACCAAAACCATGATAAGTCAACACAGTCTGCGGCTGCATTCAGAAATGTAATCTGAAACTGTATTGCACAAGGAGAAAGCCATGTATTAAGCCACTGAGTTTTCCAAGATGGACATAATGATAGAAGAAACCTGTTCTATTGTCAGATGAGTCCACACTTCAGCTGCTTTTAGGGCAAAAGAAAAATAAAACTGATGCCTCAAGACCATCCAGGTTGTTATCAACGAAAGGTGAAAACCCCAGTATCTTTGATAGTAGGGGCATGCATCAGTGTCCATGGCAGGTGCCATTGATGCAGAGGTCTATATTGGAATTTTGGAGAGATATATGCTGACATTAAGGCCACGTCTTAGAAGGTCAGTGGTTAGTTTAGCAGGACAATCCCAGACCTGATAACTTACATGCACATGTGTGTGCTTGACTGGTCTGCTCACAATGCTGAACTTTCTCCTCTTGAAAATGCATGGAACATCATATAGAGGAAAATTAGACGACATCTTGCTGGAATCAAAATCTTAAATTGTTAAAGATTTTCTAAATACAATTAAGTTAATCAGTGAAGACACTGAAAATTATTTTCTTTTTGCTTGTCTGTCATTTCTTAATTCATTTGAACCTTTATTTAACAGATTTTAGTTTTAGTGGCACAACATTTGTCTCTAATCTTTTTAGTGAATATAAAATGTTTTATCATCATTTAAAAAAGGTTCTTGAACTTTTCCAGGTGCCCGTTTTGATGATGGTGCTGGTGGAGACAATGAGGTCCAGAGGACCATGCTGGAGCTCATCAATCAGCTGGACGGCTTTGACCCTCGAGGCAACATCAAAGTTCTGATGGCCACCAACAGACCGGACACACTGGACCCGGCCCTGATGAGACCGGGACGTCTGGACAGGAAGATTGAGTTCAGCCTGCCTGACCTGGAGGTGAGTTTGTACTTGTTGAAATGACACGTGTTCTCATGAATCAGTCATAAAACCTCTTTGCATGATTGGCGATTAAACTGATTGCACCCTCTCATGTCTACTTGAATGTATGTATCCTTTATTTCTCTGCTGCAGTTTCATTCATTCCTGTTTATGTATTGCAGGGTCGCACCCACATATTTAAGATCCATGCACGCTCCATGAGTGTGGAGAGAGATATTCGCTTTGAGCTTCTGGCTCGCCTCTGTCCCAACAGCACCGGTAAGACTCCCTCAGCAGCAGTCTCCTGTCTAACCTCATCAGATCTCTCCTCTCCTCTCATCTGTTATTATTGATCACCCTTTTCCACAGCTTTATCTTACTGTAGTTTTTCCCTTGCTTTTTGGTGATCATTCCAGAATCACATGGGCATTGTGTAATATCTACAGTAAACATACATTTTTGTTTTCAGTCTTATTTCTAATAGTGCAGTGTAAGAACATGCTGTTGCTCTCAAACAAAGGCCTTTTATCTTTTGAAGCCAGAGCCCTTACTACAGTGTGGGATTTGAAGCTTATTCTGGGATCTTCAGCTATAACTCTGGGCTTTCAGTGTCGTATACAACTGATTATTTTCCTGCCTGCTTTCGTTAATATGCTGTTAGTTCTCTTGGAAAATGTGGGGTTAAAAATAAGTCACTGTAAAGTTAAGACAGTCTAAAATTTCCCTGATGAGGAACTCTGGAGGACGAATTGCTTAAATCAGTACTTACATCAAAGCACTTAAAGCTTGTTATTTCTGTTTCTAATTGACCAAGAGTATGTTTACTAAACAGAAAAATCTATTAAAATGTTAAAAATTGGATTTAATTTCCTATAGAAATTGCTGGAAAATTAAGCCAGGTGTTTGTATGTAAACCCACTTAATGGCTGAATTAATTTCTTCTGTCAGGCTATCTTGGTTTTAGCTATGAATTATATTTAAAATTTCCTATTTATGTTCAGGATCATAGTTTGCACCAGATCTGTTTGCAAATAGTCACTGAGTGCAAACACAAGAAAGTCAGAAATGCTTGTGGAAGCCTGGGAACAGATGTGATGGCTGTGTTGAATAGGCCCCTGCTTTCATGTGGTTCTCTTGTCTGGAAACCCCAACCAGTTAAGTTTTTTAAGAGTTCCTTTCTGAAAGCAGAATTGGATGTAAAATATTTGTTGTGTTTCCTGTCAGGTGCCGAGATCCGCAGTGTGTGCACAGAGGCTGGTATGTTTGCCATCAGAGCTCGTAGAAAGATCGCCACAGAGAAAGACTTCCTGGAGGCTGTAAACAAGGTCATCAAATCCTACGCCAAGTTCAGCGCCACCCCCAGATACATGACCTACAACTAAGTGTGTGTGCAAGAGTATTTCTGATTTGCCTGTCAAAAGAAACAGTCAAAAAATTTCTTTTTGTTGTCACTCTAATTCACTTGAAAATAAAGTTTATTCCACATTTCAGTCTCAATGAGTTTTAAAAATAACCACATGGTTAACTCGAAAGGCATCTTGTGTTATTCAGTAACAGCACAACTATCTTTTTTTAAATAGTTATTACAAAAAATGTCCAGAAGTTGCAATAAGAAATATGCCAGTTATGATCGGCTTTGACTTAAATATACAGTTATATAGAACCAGCTAAAAATACAACACTTATAACACATGTCATAACATTTCTCTGTAACATTAGGTACCAGCATGATGACGATTATCAGTTTAACATACATCAAGACCACAAACTGGACTCCCAGAACGGATTCTGGCGTCATTTAGACGACAGCTGCAGCAGCAATCTTGACAGTGCAACTAGAAAAAGACAAAAGTGCAACTTTCAATAATCCTATCTTAGTGTGGACTGCTCTGAAGCTGGAAAACAGTAAAGCTCAAAAGGAATGTCAGTTAATAGAACGCCAGTCTCAGAATACTCCCTATACAGTTTGGACACTTGAAATATTATGAGGTCGACAAGCCTCTGAAAGAAAAAGAACATTTCTGTTCAATATGACTGATTGCTCAGTTATTCTGCTGGGATGCTGGAATACACACAGACACCTGCAGTCAGCTGGTGGCATCCACCAAACCAGATCTGCTGTACAGGTCAGAATGCTTCTCTTGCGCTTGTCCTCGTCTTTTTCTGTCAGGTCATTTCATCTGGAGCAGCAGGCAGGCTGGATTTTGAGTGTTGACAGTGCAGCACTGCATCATGGACAGTGGGGAAAACCATGTCTGTGGCCATGTCCCCTGTGAAGAACCCTAATGTGTCCAGCTCAGCCAGTAGGTTTCCTTGTGGAATAGCAAGGAGTTAGATTAGAGCAGATAAACAAACAAAAAAAAAATGCTTATGCTACAGTATTGTGGTGAAGTGAATTTCTTAAATTTGTATACATGAGCTAATCCTAGATCTCCCTCTGCTGGATTACAAGGCCTGATACTTCTAAGAGTCTGATGCATATGTCCATACAGCCTGTGGAAGTAATGACTTAAAAAAAATAAATCTGATTTGAGCATATCCCAATAAAAATAGTCTCCATGATGTGATACTTACTGTTGCAGCCAGCTATGACCACCCGAACATCCACTTCTGCATATTCTTTAATAACCTGCAGGAACAAATTGAATTAAAACAAATTAAAGGAACATTTCTAAAAAAAAAAAAAAAAAGTGTCCTAAACTGGCACTGTAGCACAAATAGGAAGGACACTAAAGTATACAAATCATCCTGAAAATAATTCCCACCCAAGAAAAAAAAGGGGGAAAAAAAAAACCTGTTTAATGGCTTTGGCTCCCACAGAGTCGATGAAGCTGGCAGTTGTCCAATCCAGGATGATGGAGTGTACGGCGCCAAGAGGCTCGAGGAACATGGCCTCCTCAGAGTTCGAATCGCTGCGTTTGTCCTCCAACTGGCCATTCCTCTGCTCCTGCACCTCGTGGCTCTGAGGCAAAACCTCATGAATGACAGCCTCATTCTTGTACTAAAACAAATCAGACAAAAGGTTCATGTATGGAAGGACATATAGCAAACTTTTTGGTGGGGGGGTATTGTAGATTTCTAGAATCTACAAATACAGGCTTTAGGTGTGCATAAGCCTTCCGTTCATTCTTAATACAAGTAAGCGGTATTAATGGGCAGGACCCAACACTGTTCTTCTTGAGACTATGCTTGTATTCTTCGTCGGGGCACAAGTTTTGAGGAACCTTACTCCCTTACCTTGTGAAACGAGTTTTTCAGACAAGCCCAAACAAGAGAAATAGGTGTTGAAAATAAAAAGGTACAGTATGCAGTGTATTTGCATTGTCAACAAAGCCTACGGTGTTAACAGGCTACAAATCAACCGGGGAAGAGTAGCGAGGAATAGGAAGACTCACCTTAGCACAAATCTTCAGCGGAGAGTTTTGGTTACTGTTCATCTTTTGCCTCTGCTTTTTTTTGGCTTTCCGGGCTGCTTGTAACTTCTCAGGGTTTACTCCAGTCTTTGAAAAAGATTAGCAGAAGTTAGTAACCTGAATTTAACCTTAACAGAGATAAAAAAAAAAAACACAGTGAAAAAGAGTTAATTTTTAATGTACGTCAGACTAAACTGCCCCGATGTCAGAGCATCTTTATAAGCTCTTGTCTTTCTCTCCTCCAGTTGCTCTCTTTGCTCACATCTTTACCTTTAAGTTGCACTCATAATTCTGTCATGCCTGAACGGTTGCACTTTTCTTGTTAACAGCGGTCAGTTGCAGAGCTCGCTGTATGTATCCCAACTCGTTTTAAAGCAGTCAAAACAAAGAAAGATTTTCGGTTTTACGACACAAATTCACACAGCTGCAATCACCTTTTCCTTGAGGGCGTTCACATAAAGATCGCTGTTGGCAAAGTAGACCGAGGAATTGGAGTGGAAAATCTTAATCCCGTCGTATTCAGATGCCTGAGAAGAAAAAAAAAATCAAAACGAGTTCCGGCAACAGTTGTTCGTCTTGGCTTTACACTAAAACGTTATATTTTTCTCACACTTACCTCCTCATACTCGTCCACATCATAGTACAGCCCTGTGTTGGGAACGTGACCAAGAAGAGAAGTTTTGGGGCTGAAAAACAAGAAAAAAGCTTAAATCCTTTAATTCTTTTGTTAAGAAGAACCTTTCAAACCTGCATTTAAAAAGCTATCATATTTATTCAGTAAATGCAGTTAATAATCATGAGATGGTTACAAACTAAAGACAATTCAATAGTAGACAGGCAGCTGCCTTTTACCGGTACCTTTGTGTCCTGTAGATGACTGTTAGCAAGGCAAATGCGAGGGCAACAAGGAGGCCATAATCCAGACCTAACAGCACAGACGCTACAAAGGCTACCAGCCAGATGGCCTGAGACAGAAAAGAGACGACACAAAAATACAGCAACATGAAACCATGTAGCCATGCAAGAATACCTAAAGACACATTACACACATATATCGCAAAGAGCTGTGTTGAGGTTAGGCCTCAAGCTCGTAGGTGGTATAACCGGTAGAACTTCTTTTTAACTGTTGTAAACAGAAGCCAGAATCCTTCAATAGTTCATTTAGTATCGATACCAAAAGGAACTAGTCCAAAAGTGACTGGTAAAGTTCACTGTGACTTGCTCAGTTTTATGACAAAAGGATATGTTGATGTAAGTAACATATTGAGACAAGAACCCTGCAGCTATGAAGCCTAACTAAAAGCCAAATAACATTTTTTAATTCAAATGCAATTCCGCAACTGACCAGTTCGATCTTGCTGGTCCTCCACAGACTGGGGATATCTCTGAACTGCTTGAACATTCCCAGCAAGTTGACCATGATGATGGCTGCAAGCGCTGTCTGCAGAACATAAAAGTAACACATGAAAACAACCTCAGTGGAGCCATCGTCTTTCTAACAATCTGGAGGGGGAAAGAAGACAAATGTGTTTAGCTTAAGAGCTGCCAGCAGGAAGCTGGACACTCTGCATCATTAACTCCACTTCATCCACCTGAGGGAGCGGCTCAAAGACGAAACCGATGGCAACCACCACCAGCAGCACCACGAGAGACGCCAGCAGCCCAGCGATCTGAACACACACACACAAAAAAAAAAGAGAGATTACTAAGTAAACATTATCGCTCGTCCTTTACGATTATGGTTTTACAGCACCAATTTAGACAAGTGAGATAGTGAGGCTAGCTACTCCTGTAGTGGAACTGTGAGTCACCTGTGTTTTTCCCCCAGTGCTCTCCTGCACCAGGCTCCTTGACATGGAGCAAGTGATGGCAAAGGTTTGGAAGAAAGAGCTGATGAAGTTACACAGGCCAAGGGCGATCAGCTCCTGCAAGCAGCAAAGGAAAAGAAATTTGATAGAATGAAAAACTGAGCTTGATCTGCAGCTTCTTAGACACATGTGACGGTTGATATGCTCAGTGCATGGCTAAAGAAATCAGGGTTTTTAAATCCTCCACACAGATTACAAAGCGGAAACCCATTTTCCCTTTGCTTTTACACTCCAGTATCAGTCTGTGTGCAGATATGCTCTGCTACATGAAAACCTATTTCCTCTTTTCTATGATCACGTGTTTCTGAAAAGGCTGACGGAGTGACACCTGCAGAGCAGTTTTTGTTCACTTGTTCTGCTTCTGGCAGAGATTGTAACTGATGAATAATGCTTGAAGCTTTCGCCAATAGCAATTCATGCAGCTCTTATTTTTTCCTTCTTCTTTTTTGACTGCAATCCATCCGCCATTCTAATATCCCCCACTTCTTCAGAACAAAACTTTCAGATCTGTTAGTCAATATTCTATCTGACTACAAACAAGTACATGTTTACAAAATAGTTCAGGCCAGAAGGGTTTAAAAAGATTAATTGGATGCACAGCATTTTCTAGAAACTGCTGTAAACTAACCAGTTTTGCATGCTTTACTTTCATTTCCCTCAACATAAGGAAGAAAGATATTATACTTTGGGTCTCACATATTTTTGGTCTCTTTAATAAATCAAAATAAAAACGTTATAAAAAGGTAATATTTTATTCAATATTTCTGTCATGGTTTCTTTTAGCCATGTTTATTCACAGTATCCATGGACTCATCCATCAACACAGCGCCAAAGCTTTTAAGGCACGAGGCTCACTGTGACCCATCCACTCTTTCACAGTGATGAGGTTTCCTGCTCCAGCACACATAAGCATCCATAGACTGTATAGAGCTCAGCTTCAGCTTCACTGCAAAGAAAAATACAGGAAGTCTTTCCTGCTAGCAACAATAACTGTTCTTAATGAAAGCTTGTAATGATTGCTTAAAGAAACCCTGAAACAATAGAATTTCACTTTGAGATAAATAAAGTATTTCTTTTCCATTTAATTTCAATAAAGGTCAACTAAAATAAAAAATGATTTTAACTGGCATTCTCAGTAAATAATTACTTGATTTGTTGACCATTTCCCCAAGTTTTGAAAAAATTCTGGGAAACAATGTTTTACCAGACAAATGTGTAATCCTTCCACTCAGTGCCTAAACTTTTTTTCTAAGCGCTTTTTTTCTGTTTGACAGCTCTGGCAAACCAATCATTGCTGGTTGATGTATCATTTATTGCTACAGCACTGACAGGCTATTCACTACTGAGTCAACGTGTTTGTCAAGTGCTTTATGATGGCTCCAACCCCACATTGGGAAAATCCCAACCAATGTTCTGTTTCGTTATTCATTTTTGTGCCTTAGTTTGAGTCACTGAAGTGACAGTCCTGATGGCACGAAAGGTTTGGCCAAGGGCTGAGCGCTGTTAAATCTTGAAACAAACTCATCAGGGGGGATTTTTCACCTTTTTTTAGTACCGTAAATTCCGGACTATAGCACGCACCTGAATATAAGCCGCTCCCCCTCATTTTAAAAAGAAAATCCATTTTGTGCTTGTATAAACCAGACTATAAGCCGTGGGTGTCCACATTTTAATAGATATTTACACAGAAAGATGTTACATGTGAGGATTTTTAAACTTTTAATTTAATACGTATGGTAACATAAACAAATACATGCTGCACATGCTTTTTTTTCTGAACAGTGCCTGTAACATCGATGGTTTTAGCTTAAATACCAATCGGTAATGCACAAATATGGCGTAAATGCTTTATCCCCCGAACAGTGCCAGTAACATTGATGATTTTAGCTTAAATACCTATCCATAACGGACAAATACGTGGCGCAAATACTTTTTTAGCCTACCAGGAAAAAGTAATTGATTGCCTTCTTCATCTTCCTCCTGCTCACTAAAACCATCAAAGTCATCTTCTTCAGTTTATGAATTGAACAGCCTCAGAAGGGTGTTGAGGGTGAGTACAAATGACCGATTTACAATAATTTAGTATTGTAAGTGTGTTTGATTTATCGTACAATTTCATTGGACCACTGCGAACTATTCGTTCATTTTATTGGTCTCATGTTACGAGGCAAAATGTTTTTGGCGGCATGAAAAAAAAACAGAAAAAAAACACATTAGCCGCACCATATTATAAGCCGCGGTGTTGAAAGCCTGGGAAAAAAGTAGCAGCTTATCGTTCGGAATTTACGGTAAATGTTTTAACATATTTTCCTGTCCTTATCCGACTGCTTGGTCTCTAAGAGCATGGAAATATGTCAATTCATGCTAGAGTTCACTGTGCCAGGAACTCATGATCAGCATGTGATCAGCTCCTCATACGGCCACACTCACCTGGTTGCCTTCCACACTGTAGCCGTGTTTCAGGGCAAAGATCTTGGCGAGTGAGATGCCCATTGAGAATCCTACAATCGCTACAGCAAACGAGTCTGTTATCAAATTGGGTAACAGAGAGAACTCTGGGACTGCAGGGGGCCTAAGCCTGAGAACACAAGAGAAAACACTTGCAGGTCATCCATCCCACTGTGTCAATATTTTTCAGCTGAGATATTATAATGGTTTCTGTTACACCTAGATAATAAGGGATTAAAAAGACAAAATCCCAATATATCACATTTTTTACAACACAGTAAAGAGGCCAAGTAAATTTCATCAGCTTACAACTTACCCTGTTGGTATATTCCCAACCACGTCCACCTTGTGGTCATCTGATAAGGACAAACCATAAGAGACACCGGTTGACACAATAACCACAATGATCTCTCCAGGAATGGGAATGGGCAGCTTCTTCTTGTACCGTTCGTTGAGAACTTTGACAACATACAGGAACACGATGCACGAAAGGCCAATGGAGAGAGTGGTTATATTTGTTCTGGTGATCTCACCGAGTACTGCTTTGACAATCTGTTGTGACACAGGGATGGCAATGCAAGTGATTAATTGGTTGTTTTGGCAAAGCATAACCTACATCCAAATCTGCATGACATGAGACATGCATCCCAAAATAGGGAGCTTCCTTAGAAGCTATTTAAACTCACATAAATAGCAGACAAGGGCCCAGAGAAACGCTGCGTTTTCACCCCAAGTAAGTACTTGAGCTGGGAGATGACAACGTGCACAGATGCTGCCGTAGTAAAGCCTCGCACCAGAGGCTCTGTGAGGTAGATTGCCACAAAGCCAAACCTGAGAATACCTAAGACAATCTAAAAAGAAAGTAAAAAACAAAAGCTGAGAAGGGATTGCTTTGCTTGAAACAGAAACACTCATATCAAGAGGATATATCAACAGGGATTCAGGCGACCTACTGCTTTGTGTAAACAGTCATTTTTGAGCGTGAGAAAATGGGACCATGTTGTATTCCTGTACTCAGATGTCCCAACCAAACAGTCACTCTGGGGGACTCCAAGGCAGACTGACCACCTCATCTAATTTTCACTGACCTGAATGATTCCCACCATGGTGGTGAGCACCACGGCCACCTGGACCCTCCTGGCGTCACGCGCTACCTCATTCACGGCTACAGAAACGTTGGAGCCATTGACACTGTACAGGAACATGGAGTCTGGGGCTTCCCTTACTACAACGCCACCAATCATCAGACTTATTACTGCAAAGGTGCCTGCAGGTCACAAACACAATCAGTTTAACCTTTATCAGTCAAACTTTACACAATTAAATGGTCTTACATCTATTTTATGTTAAGTGTAAGCAAATCGTGCACATAAACTGTGTGAGGAGTTGTGACTGCATCCCATCGTGAGAGAGATAAGGCACCAACACTTGTACAGCAGTTAAAGTTATTCTTTAAATATCAGCCAGAGGTTACAGTATCTAAGAGTAGAAACTAAATCAGAAAAACTCATTGCTGTTAATCAATAGCTTCACTAATGTCCGCTCTGGATGGGTGAAAAAGAGTTTACCCAGTTTGAACTCAGGATGCCTTTGCTGGCAGTAACTGCAGAGGGCAACCAGACTAAGAGAAGGTCACATTACTATATTTAAGACAACTATTAATTTGGATATTAATAAACTCAATAAAATGGGGCATAAATAAGTGTGTAGGCCTTTCAACATTTTTTATAATTATCCCAGGACCACACAAAGCTGGGTTTCCATTCACTAGCAAAGCAAATCTGAATAAGTCTTTTAAAAAGCCTAAATAAAGATGAATTAATCACACATTTCCCATTGACTGGTTTGCAGTAAATAAACTAGGATGTGTAGTGTTGCCAGAGGATCGCAGTATAGGCTACGAGGCTAGTGGTTATAATTCAGTAAAAGAAGTAGTTGTCCGAATCAGAAATTTCCTCTGTTATTTCAAAAAGAGAAACAAAACAACAACTGTGGACATCCACAAGAGGAAAATTGGGAAAGATCTTTGACGTGACTCACAAAGTCGTTTCCCCCTTCCCTAATTCACCTCAAGCCTTTTTTGAAATAGGCTTTAGCGTTACCATGACCGAACAAAAAGTCATTCAGATTTAGTGATTCCAGATGATTGAGGAAGTGACGAGTTATTCCAAGAACTACTTAAAACCAACAAAAATAAATAAAACATAACTATGCATAAAAAAAAATAATAAAAAAAACCAGCCATAACTTGTATGCGATATTTCCACTATAACTTGGCTTCAAAGACACATGCAAGTCCTTCCAGTTTGTGATCATAGGTTTTTTTTCTTAAAAATGTACAACGAGACGTATACATATTTGTCCATTTTTGTCCTATTTGGGGTCTTATGAAACTGTTTCACAGTCATTTACAGTAAAGTTGTGTCTTTTTAAATGTGAGCAAACTACATACTCCCAACTTACTGGGAATTACTGGTGATGTGTATCAGTGTCCTAGTGCATGTTTTCTTAAAAGTCATGTTCAGTGTTTGCCTTTGCACGTCATGATATGTCTGCATGTGTACTGCAGTCAAACAGTTTTCTTTATCAGCAATACAGTCTTGTTTATCAGTGACGGCATTTGCACAAACCCAAATAGAGGAGTTCTTCACCTTAGCCCCACTTATTTTCATTCTCAGAGCTGCATGTGATGTCCAGTGGCAGGATGGGGTCACGCTCTTCAAGTTAATCTGTTGAGCCTATATATTTCCTGAGTTAAAAGGCCATCGTGCCTAGCACTTGAACAACTGCCCAGTTATTCACCTTTACAACTTGAGGTATTACTTCCACACCATGGTGCTAAAGGGGAAATTTTGGGCAGAGACCAATTTAAAGTGAAGGTGACTGCTTCTCGTTGTGTGCATCACTTTGTTTTGATTCACTTTTGTTTCAAAATTTTTTTGGCGCTTTATTGTGCCTATTAGTCAGCTGACATCTGAGCCGACTTGGAATTGCTTTAAGAAGAGGAAGTGCATAAACGGATGACGAGGGTGCGGCTACTGCAATTTCACAATCCTGCTGCTCACGTCAGCTGAGGGCACAGTTATCGTAACTGAATTAAATCATTTCCTCCATATCTTTCAGCTCATAATCTCACAATTAACATAGCAGATGTAATGCACCATCTAATGCAGCTGCCTGTGTGTGTGTGAGAGAGACAGTTGGTAGTCTTGACTGGTGACAGGGATCCTGGAGCTGGCTTTGGAGAGCAACTCGGCTGTCTAAGAAGACTATTGACTGCCTTCAGAAGACAACTTTACAATTTTAATTTAGATAAGAAAGCATGCCAACCAGCATGAGAGCTAACCCAAAAGATAGTATCAATTCATGCATAGGTGAAAACCAACGACTAGTTGTTTTTAGTTGTAAATTTCAGGTGACTTTTCAGCACTTTGGTAACATTTGTTGTTTTGAATGCACTCTGTGAATAAAGTTGACCTTGAATTTGAACTTCAAGCTGAGAGAGTTGCAAAATGTAAACTTTCTGTCATGTATACCCAGGTTTAAAATCCTGTAAAACAACACCCATAGGGACATACTCAATAATCTAAGCAAATGTTGTATCTTTAGCCTTTATGGTGTTTGTGTTTTTTTCTTTTTGTTTAGTTTTTTTGTCTTGTAGCATAAATAAATGATGCCACCAGTCGTAGCCTTTACAAATAGATTTATGACCCAAAAACTGAGGCTCTACAAGAGAGGTCTTACCTATTGAAATGTGCCTGGATGTGCCAAAGAAGGTGTACAGTAGGACGGGGTAGAATGAGGAGTACAGACCATAAACTGGAGGCACAGCAGCAAGCATTGCATAGGCTAGTCCTGTGAGGCAGAAGAAAGGCAGAGATTCAAACTAACAGTCCCAGAGCAAAGTGCTTGCATCACAACGTCAAAGCACAGTCATACCAAAACAAAGACAGTGTGAAGTCCAAAACAAGGACAGTGTGAATCCCAAAACAGGCCCACAGGAGTTGGCAGCTGGCCCTTCACACTTATTAACCCTTATGTCATTCCAGATGACTGCCTTAGCTTGTGGCTTCTGTGGTGCCACTGAGAAAATGCAGGGTACTGACCTTGTGGGAGCTGCACAACTCCAGTGCTGAGCCCCGAGACCACATCTGAAAAGAGGTACTGCTTCACTGGGTAGGATGGCAGCCATGTTAGAATAGGCAGCAAACTCAGAGCTACAGCCTTGGCCCTGCTTGATGAACATCTATGAAATGAGACAAACATTTGTATCAATATGCAATTCAATAAAATGAATTATCCAGGCAAGTAAGGCTGCAGCTCCAGGACCCGATGCTCAATACAATGCATGCTGGACTCATCTGCCACTTAATGTAAACACGTAAGAGAAGCATGATATATGATAGAGTCCGACAAGAGATATTTAGTCACTCTCAAATCCAACCAAAAGCTGATGATCACTGAATGAAATAGGTTCATGCTTTTTCTTTTTTTGTGAAGGCTGTAAAATTAATTTTACACATCGAAACCGAACAATGTTGGGAACACACTGTATCTATGCCACCATAGTGTCTTTTACAGGGCTGAAGTCAAACCAGTGATATACTTCTCATTCAACTTTAGCACACATTTAGAACAAACCATTTTAGAAAACCACAGCTCCAGCCCGAGCCACAATAAAACATAACTGTGATCCTCCATTAAAACATAGTTACATTTCCAGGTAAATGTATTTAGAATTTCTCAGTGAAATGAAAAGCTAAACTTTAAACTGGGATAGGGGTGACTGGGATAGTGTAGTGGTATGATTGCCACCTTTCATGAGGGAGACCTGGGTTCATGAAAGGTACTACCTCCAGTAGGGGTCCTTAGGCAAGACCCCCATACCCTACCTGCAAGTCACTTTGGATAAAAGCATCTGCATAAACATAAACTATTCAATGTTCAAATAAATGTAGAGCGCAGACTGTGATGGGACCACGCCAGCTGTGACACCTGTTACGCTGTGATCCCAGTCCATGAATACTTAATATTCAAAGGCCACATTTCAACCATATTTAAACTTGGCCTTTACTTGATCCCAACTACATACCAATAAAGTTCAGGGCTGGGTCTTGCATGCTACTGACACGATGACAAAAACAGGTCCACAGTAAGACATAAAAGCACTTGCTGAAATACTTAAGGCAAGGCAAGTTTATTTGTATAGCACAATTCAACGACAAGGTGATTCAAAGTGCTTTATAGAGACATTAAAACAAAAGAAATAAAAAGCATGATTTAAAATTTAAACAAAAGAAAGAAATAAGAACAATAGATAAAATCTGAAAAAATTATATATATGAAAGATAAAATCAATAGTTAAAATATGATTCCGTTTTGAAACTCAAGCTTATTCAAATGCAGCTGAAAATAGATGCGTCTTCAACCTGGACTTAAATACATTGAGTGTTTCAGCTGATCTGAGGCTTTCTGAGAGTTTGTTCCATACATGTGGAGCATAGAAGCTGAATGCAGCTTCTCCATGTCTGGTTTTGACTCTGGGAACTGATAAAAAAAACGGATCCAGATGACCTGAGGGGTCTGGAAGGTTCATAGTGGGTCAGGAGGTCACTGATGTATTTTGGTCCTTGACCATTCAGAGCTTTATAGACCAGCATCAGAACTTTAAAGTCTATCCTCTGATGGACAGGCAGCCAGTGTAAAGACTTCAGAGCTGGACTGATGTGCTCCACTTTTTTGGTCTTAGTGAGGACTCGAGCAGCTGAGTTCTGGATGAGCTGCAGTTGTCTAACTGACTTTTTAGGTAGACCTGTAAAGATGCCGTTACAATAATCAAGCCTACTAAAGATGAATGCATGGACTAGTTTTTCCAGGTCCTGCTGAGACATCAGATCTTTTAGCCTTGATATATTCTTAAGGTGATAGTAGGCTGACTTTGTTATTGCCTTAATGTGTTTGTCCATCTGCGCTCAGCTTTCCGACACTCTCTTTTCCCATTTTTCACCAGTGTGGAATTTCGCCATGGAGACTTCTTCCTTCCAGAGATAACCCTCACCTTAATGGGAGCAATAGTATCCATAACATTTAACATTTTAGTATTGAAGCTACTGACGAGCTCACTGACTGAACCCCCGGACAGGGCAGGTGTTAAAGAGAAGACCTGGTTAAAGATCTCACTACTGTTTTCAGTTACACACCGTTTTGAGATCACTGCTGTTGAGACATTTGTGTGCACTGAAATCGTACTCTCAAAGAAAACACAGGAATGGTCAGACAGGCCCACATCAGACACAGTAATCTTTGAAATGCTCAGACCCTTAGAGATCACTAAGTCTAGAGTGTGCCTCCTACTGTGTTTATGTTTATGTATTTAGCAGACGCTTTTATCCAAAGCGACTTACAAATGAAGATTTAACAAGCTATATAAAGCTAACAATAAACTACATAGAAGGAACCCACTAGTCTGACTATGTCAGAGGTGACAGAGTAGAGATAGAGTGTAGGCATAGAAAGAAGTGCAGAAAGATAAAGTGCAGAGATAGAGGGGGTAAGGAAGTACAAGGTAAGTGCTAGGATAGGAGATGCTCTCTGAAGAGCTGGGTATTTAAGATAGACATGGACGCCCCTGTTCTGGTAGCGCTCGGTAGGTCATTCCACCATCGTGGGACGACACATGAAAAGAGTTTGGATTGTCTTAGGCGTGGTGTAGGCACTGCTAGACAACAATCCTGGGACGAACAGAGGGACCGAGTTGTGACCGAGTTGTGACATAAGCCTTTGCAAGAGCATTCAAGTAGATGGGAGCCGTTCCATTAAGCACTTTGTAGGCTAACATCAGTGACTTGAATTTGATGCGGGCGGCTAAGGGTAGCCAGTGGAGTTCAATGAACAGAGGGGTGACGTGTGCTCTTTTGGGCTGATTGAAGACCAGACGCGCCGCTGCGTTCTGGATCATCTGCAGAGGTTTCACAGCACAGGCTGGGAGACCAGTTAGGAGAGCGTTGCAGTAGTACTGTGCATGGCCTCTGTTACATGCTGAGTCAGCCCAAAGTTGTCCAGAGTGTTACTCAGGTCTATAGTCCCTCTGTCCTGAGGGTTGTCCATATGGATGTTAAAATCACCAACAATAATTATACAGTCAAAATCAACACAGATCATAGACAGCAGTTCACTGAGGTCATCAGAAAAATCTGCACAGTATTTAGGGGGCCTGTAAACATTCAGAAACAGGACTCTGGGTGAGGCCTTCAGCTGTATAGCCATATATTCAAAGGATTGAAAACTTCCAGGAGATACCTGCTTACATTGAAATGATTCATTGAATAAGACTGCGATCCCTCCTCCTCTCCTGCTCACTCTGGCCTCGCTGATAGAACTGTAACCAGGAGGGGTCGACTCAATGAGAACAGCAGTACTGTTATTTTGGTCTAACCAAGTTTCAGGTAAAAACATAAAATCCAGGGTGTGCTCAGTGATAAAATCATTAATTAAGAATGTTTTCCCAGCTAAAGATCTAACATTTAATAAAGCCAACTTAAGTGTTTTAGAGGTATTATTTGCCCCCTCGTGTTTGGGAGCAGTCTGTGGCACACAACATATGTTTACTTTATTTAAAGATCTTTTTGAGTGCAACTCTCTGTGTTTTGACTGGGCCACATTTCTCCTTCTGTCACCTAAAAGTACAGAAATTTTAAAATCTTCTAATAAACAGGGTCCCAGCTAGTCCTGGGAAAAATCACGACTGTCAGAATCCACACAGCCTGGACCCTCCACACATCACACATCAGACTGCGGAGACAGTACATGGTGGCAGCGTGAAGGGACAGAAGGGGGTGGGGCTGGGCTCCGTCGCTTCGGCTGCTCTAGTAGGGGCGGGGCTCGGCGGGGAACCTTTGGCTGCTCTGGTGGGGGGGTTGAAAATAATACTTTGTGGTTGTGTGGTTTCTCACAAGCTGAAAACAGCACCCAAGCAGCAGCATGTACCAATTAGGCAACTTTTAACCTATTACCAAAATCAAACGATAACAAATGACTTAAAATGACAAAACAACAAGAGTCTGGCTGCGAATGAATTTCGGCGAAGATTGCACTGTACAGAATTCTGTTTGTTCATCAAGTACACACTGTACTTTGTTGTTAATTCAACTAAATTTAGTTTGATTTAGTTCGGGCTCTTGAAAAGCGGTGATGTGCATTTTTGACAAACTGACATTTTATAGACTATAAAAAGAAGGAAAAAAAAAAAAACTGGTTACTTCGCTTCACATCCAAGCAGACAGCCAACTGGCCTCAGGTTTAAGGGCTTGCAGCTTCCATACATACCACGAATGTCGTACGGCTGCATATTTTCAGCGTCCTTATCTCTGCCAAGGAGATTGTGTGACTGGTACAATTTGTTTGCTTGTTTGTTTGTCTGCCTGTCTGTCTCCTTAGCAAGATAACTACTTACAAGGTCCTACTTAAAAATTATTAAAGTTTGATGTTGACACACATCAACATCATCTGGGTCCATTATTTCTATAGTTTGGGTCTTGGCAGAGAGTCCTAACCAGAAAAATCAGTAAATTAATCAAATGATTAGTCAGTTAACTGACTAATAATTCAGTTTATAAGTGGTCATAATACCATTCAGTTTAAGTTGACAGTTTAAGAAGTAGGACAGACAGATTTAAAGGATCTGGACTTACTGGAACTTCTTTGCCAGCCTCTGACGGAGGGTGGTGGAATTGTCTTTGCGGTGGAGAAGCTGTGTTCTGATGAAAGCTTCATCGTAGACCTCGCGCTCGATCCCAAACACTAGCTGCGAGCCACCATCTGCAAAAGCTGCCGCTTCTTCTTGTTCCATTGAGAGGAAAAACGGTGTACTGAACTGCTGTCTTCTGTGCAATTTATCCCTCACACTTCCACTCCATTATCCCTCTGACGACTAGATCTTCATTCCTTTGGCTGCTCCTGGAAACTTTTTTCTCTTTTCAGAGAGCAAGAGGAGACAAGACTGATGTTATTCGAACTATTTGGGAGAAATGATAACAACTACGCCCATGTGATCATTTCTGTGCTGATAGGAGAGACTTTTGTTTTGTAAGGGTGAGTTTTTTTTAGCAAATATTTGATCTTTGGTCAAAGTATGTCAATACACTGGTTGCAATATGTAATCAACAGTGACAAAGTCTTCCATAAGTATAGTCAACAGTGAGTAGGTTCCTCTAAAAGAGACAGATTGTTATAGTCTCATATCATAAATTGCAAACTGTGGAAAAACAAAACCATGCATTTTCAGCAAGATGTTGACCTCAAGGGTAAGAAAAAAAAAAATACTAAAAATAGGAGACCAAAACGATGGTAGCATATTAATGCAAAGAGAAAAAGTCGTTCTAATTATGATAATTATGGTAAGTATGGCTTGATGGCGTGTTTTGGTTAAAAAAAATTCCAATTCCCATTACAACTATATAGGGTCAAGCAGTAATTTAGAAAAAAAATGTTTTTAATGAGAATACGCTATGTGGAAAGGCTGAACATTAATTTGCCAGAGCAGGTATTTTTGATGCGAGCCATTTATAAATATGCAAATGTAGCTTATAAAGCATCTTCAAGTGTTTAAGTGGGGTTTCTACCACAGTATGAAGTGACTCCGTAGCTGACGCTTCGTATCTTGTTGGAATTATTCAACTCTCTCGCGCACCAACAGTTACATTTCGTGTCTTTCTCTGGAAGCTAGCTGACAAACACGAGGTTTATAATGAGTATTCTCACTACTTTGAAATGTGAGAAAAACACGTGCTTTACCAGAAATGCCTGGGTTTCTGGGATGACCTGTACTCAAGCACATAAGCTACTCTTGCAATGACAGGAGTTTTTTTTCTTCTCAGCCTTCACTGTTCTATATTCAAGCTAACACAAAGATGCTATCATGGGCAGATCCCTCACCTCCGTCTTCTCCGTCCTCAACTGAAAGAGAATATGACAAAAAAACTGACCTCCTCTGTTAAACTTCAACCAGGGAAATGTCCTCGTCGAATCATTCAGTAGCGTAGCAGCAACTGCTTATGATAAGCCAGTGATAATGTGTTAGACAGATGAATCACCCCGTTACAAAATTTTCAACATTTTCCGGTCTGCAAATATGGGCTTCGATGCTTACGCATGCGCTGTTCGCACACATTCAAGCAAGTTTGCAGTCCAAAGTTTGTAATAACAAGAATAACAATACAAAAATCTTGATTGGTTTGTTTTGTTTTATATCAGATTCTACAGTACAGGCCGGCAGTGACTCCATTATTCCATTATTCTGTACTTAAAAGTAATACAGAGTGAGCGCTCCTATTATTTTGTGGCTCTCTGGCTGGGAGGAGAGCCGGATGATGACAGCAGAGTCCCTTTGACGTGTTGCGTTCACGGGGCTCCTCTCAGTGCTCATTTTTATCCCCAACACCAAATAACATTTAGTCAGTGCTCTTTTCAACGTTTAAATAAATTCGCCTGTGAAGAATGGTGCCAGAAAAATATGTAAATTTACTCCAGATCCACATCAGGTCGTCTTATTCCCAAACATGCTATTCTCTTAAATACAGTGCCTACAAGTGGAGGTCGTATATAATAATAACAAGACAAAATTTTATATTTTTAATTATATCCTTACCAAAAATATTTTTGCATAGATGCTTACCAGCCTCTGACAGGTTACTGACCTTTTTTTAACATCTTCCATGCAAAATTTCCTCAGCTGGGAGATGTTACAGGCCAAACAGTTGTGTACATTGTGGGTGTCACAGCCGATGCACTCCCAGTGGTATGAGCTATTTCTTAACTGTTTTGCAAGAATACTTTGAATAATTGATATGATACAGAATTAATACAACAACCAAAGGACATCCATCCCCAAATATAACACTTTATGTTTCAAAGTTGGCATGAGACTTTTCTCCTGAGAAAGGAAAAAATTGTCTGCTCCAGTCTACAATTGCTGTGCTCAAATTACTCTCTTCCGTCTGTGTGTCCCTAGCATAAGACTATAAAAAGGACAAGTCTTTGCCAGCAGGACAGTTACCAAACTGCAGTTCTGCTTTATTTTTCCTTTTCTAGAGCACTGGCTCTTATGCTGGTAAAATTGATGGTCTATGTTTGGCAGAAGTGTAAAATGATGATCACATTCGACAAGGTATATACTTTAGAGAGAAAGTAAGTTGTCATAGTAAGGTTATCAGATTATTTCTGTTAAAAAAACACACACATACACATTTCCTATTCAGTCAGTCTCTGTTAACAATAAATGGGAAAAAAATACAAACAGATTAGAAGAATTTTAAGATTTTGTTTGCTTACTGCTAAAACTATTTTGTTAGGTAATTGTGCATTACTTTATAGAATAATAATATAGGAATAATGCTTTTCTTTCAGAATTATGACCAACATTGGTTATGATACTTACAGTCATTTGAGGGTCAAGTGCAGAAGAAAAGTGCTGAAGGGAACACACTTTCCAAAAAAAACTGTTAGGCCAAAAGGTGGCGCCAGGGGCACAAAAATGCTGAGGGGGGTCCTTTTCCTTTTTCCAAGAAATATTTAGCTTTTCACTATGATACAATTTCAATATTCACAGAAGACGGGTACACTGTAAATGATTCTGTGCTAGAAGGGCACTCAAGGCCAGTGCAGATGCCATGTTGCAGAATTTCATGCAGTATGCAGGCAGAAAAACAACAACAACACATTCCTCTGCTCTAGCTTTGGAGAAAGAAATATGTCAAACTTTACAAAACTTAACACAGTCCCCTGCAAACAGGTTCACATAATTTAATTAGTTGAAACACACTATAGAGCATTGTTGGGCCATATGCTATAAATTATTTAATAAACAGTTTAGCAGTAACAAATACACTACTGGAAACAATTAACTTAACAATCAATTGAATTTCAGTTATTTATTCATTCAAATTTGTTTAAAATTTGATTATTTACTTTTTTGAAACACATTGGATATATTTTTACTGTATCATAATTTATTTTATCATCAACTTGTATCATCTGGCTGATTTGATACAGCTATATGGTATGAAAATGTGATCATTTCAAGAACATGTTTAAAATTTTACAAAAAGACATGTGAGGGTACATTAAAAAGAAATATGATTAGTTATCCCAACTTCGATTACTTACATCAGTTTGCTATGTCAAATGTGAAACCATCTTGACAGCTTTTTTGTACTGCTAGAGGTCACTATAAGCTTGAGAATGCTGTTTCTCATTTGGACACCTATAATTTCAATGCAAGAGAAGGAAGGCATGAAGAATTTGATGTCCAGGTCTGTGGATATTATAGGTTGATTTGTTTTAACACAAATCAGTGAGAAAACCATCAGTCCACTTAAATTAACGCATTAAGAGACACATAATGGCTTTCTTTATGTAGATTTTTTTTGCATGAAAAGAAATAAAGATTTTATTCAATGCTAATCTTACTGCATGTATGCTGGCAAGGATTTACAAATGAGTTCACTATATTGGTGAATAACTTTGTTATATGAGTTGAAGAGGCCTGATAATCCTACCACTATTGCAGCACCATTCTAGCACATATGCAATTTTCCAGTTCCATATACATTAAAGCGCACCCATACCACCAGAGATGCAATGGCTTTTGATCCAGTTGCAAATAATAAGCTCAATGGTCCCTGTCCTTTTTAGTCCAAAGCACAAGGGGTACATGATTTCCAAACAAATCTAAAATTTCTATTTGTTTGACCGCAGTACAGTTTTCCTCAGTCTGCAGAATAGTTTGTCTCCATCCATTTTAGATAAGCATTGGCCCTGTCATGTCATGTTTTGGGTTTTGGGTTGTTTTTTTTTTTATGTCATGTCTTGGGTTTTGCTTTCAGGTTTTAGGTTTATTTTTAGTCAATAGTTTTTTGCCATGTTTTCCCATGCCATGCCACTTTAGGTTCATTCAAGTCACCTGTCAGCTGCACTCCATCCCCAATCACCTCCCCACAGTATTTTAGTTCCAGGTTCCCTCAGTTCAGTGCAAAATCCCCACCTTCGCTGACAATTCAGTTCTCTTTACCTTCATGCAACATGCTTTATGGTTTTCAGGCTTGTCAGGTCAGGTTTTGCCTCTTGTTTTCCACAGCCATAGTCTTGTTTAATTTATTCCACAGTTTAGATTTATTGTTATCCGGCTGTTCTTTTGTTAAATAAATCAAGTTATCCTTTAAAATCTGCATCTGGGTCTTACCACTTCCACGTCACAAACAACCCCATACACCTTGGTTCTGACAGGCCCGAAGAAGATGATGATGGTTCTCGATCATGTTCACATATGACTTCTTCTCTGCTTGAAAGAGCTTTAATCATTTGTATTTGTGGATGGCACGTTGAACTGTGTTCACAGACAATGATTTTTGGAAAAGTTCCTGAGTTTTCTGATTCTCTGATCTCTTGATGATATTATGTACTGTAAGTGATGGATTATTTAAAGTCTTTAAAGCTGATGAGCAATACTCCATAATTTGTTTTATGGATTGTTGATCATTGATATAATTTCCCTGTGAGTTCCATGTCTGTTTTTTTTTATATACCACTGTCTGTTTTTCAGTCATTCTTTCATCAGCCAGTCCTCTTAATTTTGTTCTTTTACCTTCTGTCTATGGTTACTCCCCTGCCTTTGCAGAGCCTTCTGTCGAGTTTCAAACGAAATTTATAATTTCTCTCATGAAATAGTAAAATATCTTACTTTCAACATGTTTTCTATGTTCTATTGTGAATAAAATACTGGATTATGAGAGTTGCAAATCTGTGCATTCTGTTTTGATCTATATTTGAACAACATTGAAGCTTTTTCAGAATTGATGTTGAAAACTATACATTGTTAACATTTTCAGTAATATGTCCTATTACTTAACATCCCCCTGTTGGTGCCCAAAATTAATTACACTATAGTCAACAGAAACATAGATGGTGTTTTTCTTTTACAACATGATTCTGTTGCATGGTGAGAGGTAGATGCTTTGGTTTAAGCTTTGTATGATTACTTGAACATGGGAACAAAACAATGGTAGTAAGAGTCCTGATCACGTGATCTAAGAAATTCTTGACCAGGTGTGACTTCAAAGCCAAGGTAATATTACAACACTGTTCTGTTCTGTGTGGCAGTAAAACATCATGTACTGCTCTTGAATTAAAAGTCGGTGAACATTGTTATCAAGATGGGTTTTTCCCCACATCTTTCTGACTCATACGTCATCTAATTTTCTACTGTCGGTCATATTTCGGTATGTTTGGACTCATCAGTGGTTGTTTTTTTTTTTGTTATGATTGTACTGGATGGAGAGCTACCACAGCAACATTCATTTCTCCAGCATTTACAGGATTGCAGGATTCATTAAAGGCATTTTCAACTATAGGAACAAAACAAAAATGCATTGCACTGTATGTTTTATGCAGCAATCCTGCAAGTAGCTTTCTTATTATTTCAAACAACTCTCAGGCTATGTAATGTATTTCTAAAAGCAGGTGTTTCCTTGTAATTCTTTACAAATTCTGATTATATTTTGTCCCTAGGTTGGAGTATCTATTCATGATTTTATGGTTCAGTACCACTGTCAATAAATGACATCACATTTCAAAGCTCATTATAAAAATAACAAGGTTGAAGGCCTTATCTTAAAATAGCAACATAATAAACCTTAATAACTTCCAGAAGGGAATTTCCATGCTGATACGTTAGAGCATAACATTAGTTTTGCTTTTATCTATCAGGTAAGTGAGTTAAATATTACTGTGGAGGAAGAATTTACATTAATACATTAATCTTCATCCTCACAATTAATTTAAGGGACTGCTTAAACCAGACTGACAAAGATCAAAATCAAGATAAAAAATTACATGAAAATAGGTGTGAGGTGGTAGTTTCTTTGGTCAGTTTGATCACACAGAAACCTTCATGCCACAACTTTTTTTCTTCCCAATCTCTCTATAAAGATGCCAAACACCCAGTGAAAGGCTAGATGTTATTAATATTAAGTTTTTAAGCTGAAACTAAAGATACATACAACATTACTCCTCTGTATTTAACCCATCCAGGTTGGCACATGTTGGAACACACACATGCATATGCACTGGGTCACACACTCATAAGGACAGATGCCATATTCACACATTCAGTGGTGGGCAGCCATTTGCAGTGCCTGGGGAGCAGATGTTGGGGGTGTACGGTGCTCAATGGCACCTCAGCCATGACAAGGAGGTGAACTGCCACCTGTGGGTCAATGATTTTTGGAAAAGTTCCTGCCACCAAAGTTCAGTTCACCTTTGAGCAGTAAGAGCAGGAATCAAACCACCAACCTTCAGATTAGTGTATAACCCACTCTCACCACTGAGCTACGGCCCATGAGAAGTACATTTCCAGGATTCATTCTAGTGTACACTTTCCTTACACTTGTGTTGCACTTATGTTGGCACATACTAGCCAAGTTATACAGAACATTAACTTTGATAAAAAGAGCAAAAAAAAAAAAAAAAAAACAGAAACAGATTTTGGTTGGGTCCATAACATAATTTTGCTATCTAGAGACAATCTTGCCATTATATTTCTAGACCTATCTTAGAAATGTACCCTCATTTTTAACAACACACAAGTAAAGTTTAGTGACTGTTTCTTGCATGATCATGATCTTGTTATGTGGATGAAATCTATTCATCAGAATATCCATCCATTTTCTATACCGACAGTCCGTTAATCGGGTAGCGGGTGGGCTGGAGCCTATCCCAGCAGTCATCGGGCGAAAGGCAGGGTACACCCTGGACAGGTCGCCAGTCCATCACAAGGCCACATAGAGACAAACGAGACAAACAACCATGCATGCTCACACTCACTCCTACGGACAATTTGGAGTCACCAATTAACCTGACATGCATGTTTTTTGGATGGTGGGAGGAAGCCGGAGTACCCGGAGAAAACCCATGCACAGGGAGAACATGCAAACTCCACACAGAAAGGCACCAGGCAGGGATTGAACCTGGAACCCTCTTGCTGTGAGGTGATGGTGCTAACCACCACACCACCGTGCAGCCCCCTCATCAGAATATGTTTATGCATTTAGCAGACGTTTTTATCCAAAATATAAACACCAAAGCTATCAAAATTGCAAATCAAAATTGTAAATTATGCTACATTACAGGTGTCTCTGCAACCACATTTTGCCATGACACATACACATGTAGACTATATCCAAACATTCTCTATATTCTCTATATTTCTATATTTCACGCCTCTTTCAGGTGAGAAGTGGGTTGTGTATTGGACAATTCACAAAAACGTCCAAGCTGAGCTTCAAAGCAGAAAAATTTCAAGCTTCCTGTTGTGAGGTGACTGTAAACCACAGTCCTCGCAGCACATATTCACACAATGAAAACAACTAGCTACTCTGACATCTGGTCATAAAGAATGTAAAGGCAGAGATATTACTCATTAAAATAAGAGCTCTTACATTTTTCATGATGCATCCATTTTTTGTCCAACGCCACCCTGGGAATTGTACCCAGGGAAATGTTCTGTTAGGTGAATTTCATTTAAGGCACCCAGGTTCGCTCACCCAAGCAGCACAAGTCAAGATTCCATTTCTCAGTACAAATATTTATTGCTGGCAGAAGCGCTGATGTGTGATTTCTGTTTTTATTGTGTTTTATTGCATTTTATTCAGTTTTATTGCTTGCTTTGTATGCTGGGAAGTGTGTGTTTTTATTTGGAAAAAAAAACCTTTTGACCCGGTTGTGACTCCCTGATGAGAGGGTTCACCTCTACCTGAGGACTTAAGAGGGACAGAACGAGGAGGGAAGGACCTCCCCCTGCAGAACACAACACACCTACAACTACTAATCACCTTCCTGCCTAGAGGAGGCACCCGGCAGATGCGCCCTGCAGATGCGCCCGGCAGCAGCAAAGCAGGCGCCCGGCAGATGCGACCGGCAGCGGCAAAGGAGGCGACCGGCAGCAGTAAAGGAAGTGCTGACTGAACTCCACCTTGTTTCCTCGCCCCTTACATACAGACAAGGTGAATCTGAGACTGTTTGGATGCTTGGTAAAGACTCTTTTAAAAAGATTGTCTGACCCACTTGGGGGCGACAGGTAAAGACACTTTTTAAAGACTGTGCCCCTTCATCACTCCATCCTTTTAACTGTTTTTTTTCTATCAAAAGATCTGCCTGTGTTAATAAATTTCTTAAATTGCATTCCGACTCTGCCTGCTTGCTTACCCAAAGGGTAAAGAGACCTGTGACATATATAAATATATCCTTTAGTCCTGAATAAAACATTAAAACTCACCAATATCAGTGAATTATTGGGAGACAATAGATAATAGGAAAAAGTGACAGGTTAGGATGTTTGGTGAGGCAGGTGACACTAGACCAAACTATGCTGTGTTTAAGTAATTACAGTACGGCCCAAAATGCTGTGTTCAGTGTCATAAGCCACTTGGTCCACTTGATAGTTAGAAGTAAAAAGATTCAGTTTAATGAATCTAGGTGGAAGAGATGGTCCTCATTTCCCATCACGTCATTGTGGGAAAGAGCAGACTCTACTAGTGACGTATTAAGTTGTTAATTGTTGTATTTTTAGACGGTGTTTGTACTGTGTCTGATCAGAAGATTGTTTGGGTAATTGTCTTTTTTGTGATGTTTAAAACCTTTTAAACCCAAGTGAGGAGACTAGTAATGTCGGAGTCTATGGTATTTGTTGTCTGTTTCTCTCTCCTTTTGCTTCCTAAGCAGTACTTTCCTGTCGGTGTGGCACTGGTGGTGTTCCCCATTGCTCCATACCAGTGGCTGTCAAAAGATCCAGTCTCCTCTCATCTCGTTGCCGGCTTATGTGTTTACCTATGTGGTAAAGACCCGGCCAATGTTCATATTTGTCAAAGTGAAGTTCATGTTGATCAAATCTGAAAACTTACTTCTTGTCTGCCTTTCAGAGAAAAAGCTGCCTGGAACTCTCAGTACTGCCATCCACACCTGCCAAGGAGCTCATATCAAAGCTCTGTCAACTCATGTTAATGCATTCAGCAGACACTTAAGCAACTTACAGGTAGGCAGATAGGATAAGGGGGTCTTGCCTAAGGACCACTGCTGGAGGTAGTACTTTTCATGCAGGTGATTTGAACTCATACCACAACATTATCGAGTCCCTTACCAGTCAGTACTTACTTCTCTTTTGGAATACCTACCACCTCATTAATAGAATAGAAATAGAAAGTCTTTATTGCCATTGAATGACTTGGGGGGCAGGGTGATTGCGCAAAGATTCAAAGTCAGATGGCTCTGGGGAAGAAACTCTGAGCTTGTTTGTCCTGGCTTTATGTAACCTGTAGCGCCGGCCTGGGGGTAGCAGGTTGAAAAAGGGATGAGTCCTTCACGATGTTTATGTTGCTGGCTAGAGAATCGTGAGCTGGCAATATTGTCCAGGGAGGGTAGAGAGCAACCAGTGATCCTCTGAGCTGTATTGTTCACTCTGCAGAGCTCTTCTGTCTGCTGCTGTGCACCCAGCGTACCGAACTGTGATACAGTACGCCAGGATGCTCTCCACGGTGGCTCTGCAGAAGGACACGAGCAGCTTCTCCTCCAGGCGGTTTCTCCTGAGCACCCTCAGGAAATGTAGACGTTGCTGAGGCTTCTTCACCACAGCCTTGGTGTTAGCAGACCAGGAGAGGTTGTCCGTGATGTGGACGCCCAGGAATTTGAAGGTGTGGACCTTTTCAACGTCGTTGATATGGTTTGCAATCAGCTTTTCGCAGCATTTCATGATCACAGGCGTAAGTGCAAAAGGCCTGTAATCATTCAAGCTGTCAATGGTTGACTTCTTGGAGACAGGGATTATGGTGGCAGATTTCAGGCAGGAGGGGATGATGGACTGTAACAGAGAACGGTTGAAGATTGAGGTGAAAATCGCAACCACTTCTCCCAGAGACCCGGGCGACGACCCTGGAAGATTCTTCCCATCCACTTCTTGTATGTTGCCATTTGCTATAGAACACTTATGTTGAGTCAACATTTGTAAATAAATATCTATCATGTTAACCACTTCTCTTTGTTTTCCTGAAATCTAATCTTGACAAGTACATTTCTTCACAAAAGTTGCATTTTCTATTTCAAACAATTAAATTGAATAGACAAAGATTTCTTCGAAAAAACAGCTGTAAGGATGTCTTTAGGTCACAAATGGGTTGACACATTGGTAGTACCCCTTCTACACACTGACACATGGACAGTGTATGGGATGATACTTTGCCATCTAAAGGATTTCCTGTTCGATGTGCTAGGCATTGAAGCATCAAATGGATCCTTAGATGGCTGATGGTACCTTATATAATGGTGTGGACAGTAAGTTGTCTGGGAAAACTTGCCAGTACAGGCACAGTGCTTTTAAAAAAGTAAAAAAGACCAGTATGATTGGTTTTGTGCTCTTTCATGTGCAAGCACACACTAGTATCTGGCGACTGGGTGCATTCTGGCACTTTAACAAATAGCGTTTCAGTTGGGTTATGCTCCTTATTTGAGCAAGGGGTAATTATCCTTTGTTACATGGTGGTGAATGAATCGAAACACTGGCGCAAAGCATGCAATACCACATTAGATAAGTGGCGCTGTACCCATTTCAACTATTGCTAATAGAGCCACTTCTGGCTGACGTCCTCACCAACAACAACAAAACTAAGGCATTCGAGAAAGATGGCGAACGAAGAGCAAGATGAAGCTACGTCCCTCTACATTTGTGATAAGCATGGTTATGACACAAACGAGATGCACAATGGCACATTCTCCATCACGTTGTTTGTTTCTTCATAACGGTGGCGACAACAACAGTAACATCGTCTCTTTCGACTTCCGGGTGACAATCGCGGAAAAAGTCTCGAGAATGCACAGAACGCTCAATCCTATCCACTGTCGTCTCCAGGCACGTTAAGTGGGCAATCGGATTGAGTTATCCTGGGTTCTTAATTCGATCGCAAGTAACCCGATCCAATTCGATTTCTTGTCAAATTAGGCTTGTTACATGATCTGAATAACTCAATCTTATTGTAATTTAGCCATTAATCCAATCCGATTGCCCGCATGTAACCGCACTGACTGTTGTGCGTTAAAAAACAATGGCAGGGAGGACACAGACACAAGTCACCTTATGGTGTTGTGTATTTGCTCTCCCAGGTTTTCACATGGTTTGAATTGTTTGTGGCATTTTGTGTTTTGTACTTTGTCAGCTCAGCTGAAGCAATCTATGTTGCCTTCAGTGTTAATTGTTTAGAATCGTGGCCTTTTTGTGCAACGCCCACAGTAGGGCTACATCGCCACCTGCTGGAAAAATGAACGAAATGACTCAAAAAAATATTTGTTCATTCCAGTCAGTAAAAAGAGTCGAACTTCCCAACATTACACCCATGTGCTTAATGCCATGTCATGTCTTCAACATTCAGTTTTGGAACATTTTTTAATTTAACTTTTCACTCAAAGTTTGTATCCAGCCCTTAAGAGTCTTTGGCCTATATGTTCTTTTTTGCTGACTTATTGCATCAGCTTTTATCAAATCTGACTTTTTGGTTTTTAAACATAAAATCTCTGTCCTGTCCTTTTTTAAAGTTAATCTTCCGGTGGAATCAGCTGTCATCTTTTGACACAAGAAGAGTTTATTTCCCACAGATCATAAATATATTTTTCCCTTTGAAAAAAATGGTCAGAAGAAATAACACCTGGTTTCAAGTCCAACCCACAGCAATTTGCTACATCTCATTTCCCTTTTTCTTTTCCATCTGAATTGTTTATTTCAAAATAAAGACTTTTCCTCATGTGCTAAAATGTTAAGCCTATAAAGAGATCTTTATTAGACATCTCATGATAGGGATAGATAATAGCATAACTAATAGCATTAGTATGGTAATAATATTTCCGAAAATATTTTGATACAACAATTATCCTTAATCCAGGCTTGGATGCTCAACTTTCTTGATTTATTTGAAGTTAGTGTTTCAGATTCTTTTTCTCTTAGTTGTCATTTTGGGATTAGACTGGCAAAATTATGAGTCACAACTCATTAGTGTACATACAGCATTTCCTGAACCATTGTGAAATCTTTTAGGCTTGACTTGTTTTAGATGGCAAATATTCTTTCTTCATTTGTTCCTGCTCTCAGTTGCTGATATTCTTCTTGGGGAGCCTTGTTGAGTGACAATAATTTTTCCAAGATACTCCTGATCCCATGTCGCTATATTGATCCCAGTAGCATGATGGTTACGCAATGCATCCTGAGTGATCAAAGGGCATGGTCATTGGCCTTTACCCACAGAGATTTCTGTCAGATTCACTTAATATGATATATTTTTTGACTGAAAAATGATTTTCTGACACAGTATGACACAAGGCAGTGAGCCACAATCTACCCTTGCTTGGAAAGGCCAAGCCTTTGACAGTTGCTCCTTTTATACCCAATCCTGACACCCAATCCTGTCATCAATTAATCTGCTAATTTATACAACCTTCCCAAATAGTGCTAATTCTACATTGTATAAACTGTTCTGTCTATGCTTTTGTTTCATATTTTTTAAGCAAATTCAAGATTTGTATGCATTTTCTGAATAGTCAACAAAGACACTGAACATCCTGTAAGTTTCAAACAAATCAATTAATTACAGATTTCAGTTGTTACTTTTTAGAAAAACTTTTGTCAAAATTAGGTCTGTATTAACTTTGTTTTCGCTTTGTTTTAGCCTGAACTTTGTGACATTTTATTATGGGATGAGAATAACTCTTACACTCTTAATTTAGGCAACATTTAACCGTTATGTTTGTATTTTTCGCTGCTACCTTCAATTTTTCAATGCCCATATGAACCTGTGCACTTTGTACCCCTGGTTAGCGGTCACTCCTGTGTGGAAAATTGTTTGGTTTCAAGCACTAACATTGCTCCACTAATGCTCGGACAGTGTTTACTCTGACCGCAAATGTGATTGCACAGTACAGCCACAGTACAGATGTACTACATTTTTGGTACCATCAGTTACAGAGGCAACCATGCTCATTTACACAGCTCTCTTTCCCACAACCACCAAATCCAGGAAAACACACTCGAAACATTCACCACAGCAGTTCAGTAATTTGGGGAATGCTCTTTTTGTTGTGACAGAGTTAAGTTTCTAGTGAGTGGTAATGGATAAAAAGAAAAATATTAGAACAACAACAGGAAGGACTCGGACAGGCTGAGTGGCCTGTCTGCATCAGTAAGTGACATTTTGATTACTAAAAACTTAGGCTTTCTTTGTTGGAAATCATTGGTTTTGTTATTACTCGGGAGAACTTTCTGCTAGTGTATTGGTTTGTGGATTTTGTGGACTTGGTGGCAATACTTGATGTTTTATCATGTTTCATTCTTGTCAAGTTTTGATCATCATGTCCTTATTCTTTCAGTCATGTGGTTCTGATTCTCATTTTCATTCATGTTTCCTCAGTCTTCGTCTTCATTTCATGACAGTTCGTGGTCATTTGCTCCACTCACTCACCTGTGTTAATTGTCTCAGCTGCTGTTCATTCACCAATCCCTCTCCCCTGTATTTAAGCTCCCTGGTTGTTTCAGTCATTGCCAGATCCTCGCCGTGGTTTCACCCATGTTGTGTCTTTGCTGGTCCATATTCATTCATGTCCATGTCACAGTCAACCAAAGTTGTATTCCTCTTCATCTTCTTGCCAATCCATGTCTACATTTTGGATTTTCTCATCACCTCTCACCTACCCTGACAGCTAGTTTCCTCGCTTGTGGAAGTTCTAAAAAATACAATGTTGACCTTGATCGATATCTAATCATCAGTCATAAACCCTTGTTGTATTAATGTATATGATCTGTTATCTCTATCAGTGTGATCTATGATATGAGATTGTCTCTTTCTTCTGTTGTCTGCTACCATCCTCTTCATAGGTGGTCAACGCTATCTATTGCCCATAGTGAGTTTAAAGTCTGTGCCATAAAACCACCTTTCATGTGTCAAGCTGCTGTAGTTCATAGTACTTGCACGTGAAGATTTTGCTGGAAAAGTACTGAGATTTCTGGGTCAAATCAAGCTTTCACACTGCATAAGCATAACATAATCTATTTGTCTGTTTAAATCCTCCACTCCACTCCTCCTCCTCAACTTTTATTGGTCTCTGTGAGCTAGAGGATAACTCTAAAGCCTCTATGTGCTTGAATACTGAGGAGCTGGCATCGAGTTTTCATTCCATTTGTTTCCAAACCCTGGACATGATCGCTCCCTTGAAGAGCTTGATATTTCCCCAGGTAGATGAGATATGATTAGGCTTTAACTATTAATAAAAATAAATAAAGATATATATAAGAACTTAGAAGTTCACAGACATTTTATACATTGAAACTGTTGAGATGTAACTGATCATTTGGAAACACGTATAAGAAACCAACTAAAGCAAAATGTATGTATTTACATATCTACTGATAGTGATACTGTCACTTGAACAAACTATAAACTGATTGTACTGTTAAGTGAAACTGATAACACCACAATAATATTGTTTTTGTTACAGGTAAATCCACAAAGATCACATGTATATGAAACAAGTATTTCTTCCACTAATTAATGTTAGATCGATAGAAAAAAAAGAGAAAAACTTCAAATGTTTTCAGGGAAAGAATTAACACGTCTCTGTGATGTACAATTCAAGATAAGGGGATGAGCTATAAGTGACCCTTAACTGATTATGCAGGCTCACAAGTGATGTTCTATTCATGAGAGAAATGAAAAGATCAAATGGGAATGATTGAGAAAAAACAATGATAAAAGGAGTATTTAAAGCTTTACAGTTTTTTTTTCTCTTCCATTGGTGATCAAACTAAATGTCCGTTCACCTTCTCCATGCATTTTGGAACTACGAGAATTGAATTCTCCACTGATGTGCAAGCCATTAGAAGTGCATGACATTAGAAGACCTCTTCAGAAAAACAAACAGTCCTGTTGTTTTCACAGGATGTTTTATGCATTCCACGAAAGATTAACTGAATGTTTAAAAGGACTGTTAGATATTTGTATATTCATTGTGTCCACTTCTCTCCTTTGTGGCTTTACAATTATTCAGGGGGACTTTCACAAGATAGATAGATAGATAGATAGATAGATAGATAGATAGATAGATAGATAGATAGATAGATAGATAGATAGATAGATAGATAGATAGATAGATAGATAGATAGATAGATAGATATAGAGACATAGAGTTTTGCAACCTCAATAAGAATTCTACCACTCTCTTTTTCTCCGAATGCGCCTCTCTGTCTCACCACAGCCTGCTCGCACCAGCAGGACAGTCCAGGACACTCTGTGTCTTGTGGTCGCAACATCTTAGTGTTTCCTGGAATTTGCAGTTTTCTTTAAGAAAAAAAAACAGATGATGCTTTAATCATGTTTCTATCAGTGAAACTGCAACAGAAGAGATGGCTGAAAAGACATTTACACACAGGCTCAACCGTCTTTTTCTTGTTGTTTTGTTAGAACATTGGAAAGAATCAATATGTGCTGTAGAGAAGAGATTTTTTATACATTGTTTTGAATATGGTCAGGGTTTTGTGTGGTTTTAATTGCACTGCTTGAGACAGGGTTTAAAAGAGGTTTGTTCTGTAACTGTATGATTGTGTATACTGTACATTATGCCTGAACAGGGTACAGCCAGAAGTCTTTTGATACAGCACGTGAAATTAACCCACACAGTCATGAACACGTTGTACTTTGCTCTTTTAATAATGAAAAAGATAAAAAGCAAAATGCACCAATCATAGTGGCTGACCTTGGTGTAATTGACAGCATTTATCAAATATTAATCATTGTGTTGTTGGTTGTGACACACCATGTGTGATACAGAAAAGGTTGGCTAAAACTGCTTGAGTCAAACTGCAATCATATCGCACTAGTTTGAGAGTCATTACTATGTAATATAAAAATTAAGCAGTGCTGCGCTTTGCATTCAAAATTATTTGTCATCATTGTTGAGTTAACTTGGGTTGATTAAATTTCTCTTTAGAACTCAGATTCGATGTTCAGAGAGGGATGTGTTCATGTAACTTAGCTGAAGTAAAAGCACACATTTCCCATGAACCTGAGTTGAACTGCTCTGAATCTTCAACAAACAGCAGAGGTGGGAATCACCCCCACTTAATTCTGGGCAGACACTTTGATAAGGTCATTCACACACCTCCCTGTAATGTTTGCATTCCAGTTGAATGCCTTGAAACAAGTGAGCAAATGTCCCTCCATCACTCACACACACGCGCACAAACACAAGTAATTGCAAACTTGCTTTTCTATCTTTGTGATTCGACATTGACATAATGCACTCTCCAGACCTTACCCAAACCCTAAGCTTCACAGCTGAATCCCTAACCCTAACCTTTACCCTAAACAAAGCCTAACCTTTAACCTAATTCTATTTCTAACCATAAAAACAGATCTTGCCTTGAAAAAAGAGGCCCACCTTTTTATCTGGATAAAACCTGCAGGACCCACCTTATAGAGTGGTAGTGGGCTTCCAGTTTGTAGAAAATAGTCATTAAACTATCGAATATGTCAAGCTGATTTGTGGATTTTGACTTTTCATTTGTTAAATGTTCATGCCTGGGATCTGGTCATTAGGCAATGTTGGGCAATGTTGTGACAAGTTAGAAAAATACATTTTGTAAATACAACCAATGGATTCAGCAGTTTTTTCTCAAATATTTTTTCTTAGTAACTAAATGGCACATCAGAGTGTAGCAGCCACCCTTCAGAGCTGTTTCCCTTGAAACTGCTACTTGATTTCCACTTCATAACAATGACCTGTGATGTCCTGTCCAGTCTATCCTGACCACATCCTCCCTCCACTGTAAGCTGGGCTTCACGGATATCAGTGAGAACAATGGTCAAGGATAAGGAAGGCATGTCACAGTTGTGTGAAACAGGGACTTCATCATAAAAAGATTGCTGTTAATAATTACAGCTGTGATAAGTAGCAGAGGTAGCATTTATTGATGGCAAAACTGTCTGAGGTTCCAGATTATCTCCAGGTGCTGGAGCAGGAGGACCAGAGCGTGGAAATTTTGAGACAAATAAAGACTAGGTACGTAGAATAAGCTGCTCCATAATAGAATGTACAGTGAAAACAAAAAAATATATAGTTTAACATAATTTTGGGGTTCTTCTTAATTTATTTATTTATTTATTTTTACATATCCTGGGGGGATTTAGGTCTTGAAAAGGGAAGCTGAGCTTGTCAAGTCCAGGAGCTGGGACATTTCTGTATTACAATTCAAAACAAGATTCTAAGGCTCAGAGCTAAAACAGAGCCCTGACAGCTCCTCCCTTCAGGACAGTGCAGGTCCAACCTGGCTTATGTGCTTTGCCTTCATTTGGGGGTTCTGGACCTTTGTTGTTTGCTGTGAATGATCTTTGATAAGTAGTGTTCAAAGACAAGGCAGAATCCTCATCCAAACCTAATGCGATTAATGGATCTCAGAGCCACATCGTAAGGGAGCAGCGGACCTCCAGGCAGCAGTGACAAGATGATGCGACCAGGAGCGAAGCAGTATGTGGTGGCCAGGCCGCTATACTCGGAGGAGTCCTTCGCTGAGGAGCACGAGAAGATCTACAGGCACCACAAAACCATGCTGGACCACATTAAACAGTCCTTCAAGTAAGGAACATGCAACACTTTTGATTTTAGTTTTGTATTCTGTGTAGTTTCTGACTTATGATCACTGAAAAAATAACTTTTAGGTGAATCCCTCAATAGAACAATAAAATCAATTGAATTTGGAGGAGATTTGGTCAAATTAACTGCACTAGCCAAAGAAAACACAATGTACAATGTATTCTCATCAAGTGGTTTGTGTATTTTACAAACAAGAAGCAGCCTGTAGCCTCGGTACAAACTTGTTTCTCAAGGTTATAGTTTCAATTAAGGTTTAAGATGAAGGTTAGGTTTTATGATGTTTTGGTAATCTGACTTAGTTCAGACTGCCAAAACAGACAATGTGATTTAAATCTGATGAAGCATCCAAAACTAAAGATGAATCAAAACATCATAAACGTTGTTTGAGATGTCTTAATCTTAGGTGCATATGTTTATGGATATTATTGAAGATATCTTATCAATTTTTTGTACAGTCTTTGGGGGTTAATGAGACTGAGTTTTTAAGCGATATCCAGAGGTTTTAAGAATCATATTTACCAGAAATTTGTAGTAGTTGAAATAAATGAAAATAATTTTACCCCATTCTGTCATCTAGGTTATTTTTCAGATGAACTCCTCTTACTTTTATGTCTTTGCACTCAGTTATTGAGCCTTAATTTTTTTATTCTGATGGATAAGGTAGTTTTCTTCATAAAACTGGCTTGTGATTCACATGCAACTTAATTTTGCTCATGTATCTAAATGATTTATTTTAAAGATAGTTTCTGGATTTTCAGAATTATTTTTACTCCTGCAGCTATGTTACTTTTTTTAGTTATTTTTCTTCTAACTTAATGTGCATCAAAACTACTTTTGTGTAATGTTATCATAAGAAGTAGCAATGTTTTATGGTTGTCATTGTTAAGGTAAAACTTATTTTGTCTCTCTTTATCCTGTTGGTTAGTTTTATCTAACGTCATGTATAATGCTTAAATCATCATATATTTTGTTTGTAGTCATAATCTACAGTTTACAGTGTAAATATTTAGTGAATAAAGCCGAGTGAAAGTGCCATTTTTCAGTTAATTTAGAATCTATAAAGTAGCTGCAACAAGCACTGCTCAAAAAAGCACTGTAGTTATCATACTTTGTATTAAGTTTATATTGAAATAGAATGTAGCAAAAATTGAGTACAGCAAAAAATCAATCAGCTGTTTTTTTTTTTTCAAAAGTTTGTTTCATGTAGAATTTATAGTGAATTCAAAGGTATTCCTGTGTAATATGATCAACTTGCATTTAATTTTAGATGTGACACAAAACGAGCCAAGAACGCAGCAGTCTCCTTTCTGCCAGTCATAGGCTGGATGAAAATCTATCGAATCAAAGAGTGGCTGCTCTCTGATATCGTCTCTGGTATCAGCACAGGACTGGTGGCTGTCCTACAAGGTAAATTCAACAGCACGTTTACACAATCTCATTGAAAGGCTTGACATTGGGGGAAGGTTCAGCTGCATGTTGTTCTGTTTAGCGATGGAAAGCCAAATTGTGTAGTAAAAACTGAAACAATGCTCACTTTATGGTCAGAGCCAGAAATTCCCAGAACCATCACAAACACATGCACACATATCCCTGTAAAGATTTTAGTGAATGTTTAACCACCCTACTTACCCTCATACATCACATCTAATGGTGAGGTTTCCAACGCATGTGATATTGCCAAGGAAGGTCACAACGGAGTCAAACAATAATATTGTTACACTGTTTTTTTGTTTTGTCACTAATTTTAGATAAAAGATTTAGCAACAGATGTTTTAAAAAACAGAACAACAATAGAAAATCTCGGGTTGTAACCTTACTGTTAGACTTTACAAGTGGTCTTTGTGTGTTTCGTGTTGCAGGTCTAGCCTACTGTTTGCTAGCCTCTCTGCCACCCTGGTATGGACTCTTCTCTGCCTTTTTCCCAGTTATCATCTACTTTTTCCTTGGTACCTCCAGGCACATTTCAGTGGGTAAGGCCAGCATTTTAGTAAGTTTGTGGACATTCAAAGTCGTCAATGTATCATCTCTCAAAAAGCTAGCAATTAAGTAACTTAAAAATCTTTTATCTCTATCTCTGAAGGTCCGTTCCCAGTCTTGTGTCTAATGATTGGTTCAGTTGTCACCAGGCTTGTCCCAGATGAAGGGCCACCTGCCAACATCACAGGGTTTGAAGGTTTAACAAGAGATGAGCAGAGAGTGCTAGTGGCCTCCTCTGTGAGCTTCCTTGCCGGTATCATGCAGGTTAGAAAACTTCAATTCTTCAACTAAATGAACCACCAGGTGAAATTTTACAACACTTACTCTAAATAGGTTGGGACACTGTGTAAAATCTACAGAAGTTGAGGATATAAAAATGATTTCACAATATAGAAAAACATCAGATTTTGACATTTCTTGAACAATTTTTGCTCATCTTGAATATGATGGCAGCAGTTGGGACAGATTCATATTTATCACCATGCAGCATCCCCTCTTCTTTTAACAAGAGTCTGTAAAAGTGTGGGAACTGAGGAGACCAGTTACTGGATCTTTTGGAGAGGAATCATGCCCCATTGTTTCCTGATATAGGACTCTCGCTGTCAGATTGTAGTGCTCTTTGTGCCAAATGTTTTCACTTGGTGAAAGATCTGGCTTGCAGGCAGGCCAGTCCAACACCCAGACTCTTCTGCTATGCAGTATGCGATTTGGCATTACCTTGCAGCACGAGCGGTGGCAGCAGATCTTGGACAAAGAGAAAATATGGTTATCTCAAACGAAAGAAGAACTTCGGAACTTAGAGTCAAGGTCTAGATGTTTTATTGACCGACAACAGCAATGATTTGGCAATAAATGGCAAAGAAACTCAGATCAGGGGCAGGAAAATTTATTTTGTGTTGCTTAGGTAAGACATAAAACGCAGGCTCACAAGTGGGACACATGCAGGTGAAAAAGCAATGGATCTTATTGAAACTACCAAGAAGTGCTGTGGTTTCAATAACAAGGACCCTGCACTAAACAAAGGAAAACAGGGAATAGTTGTTAAGAGGAAGCTAAACAAAGTGCAAGTGTGGCAACTGTCCAACTAAATACAAGAATACACAGGGAGCAGAAAGCAAGGAGTCTGAATAGTTTTATCGACTTGGCCATACTAGGCTAAATATTTCTTGGTAGATAGATCATATGTAATAGACATAAACCATCAACACACCAGTGGCATCAGAAGCAGATAAATGTAAATTAAATATTTTTAAATCAGTTAGCAATGTTATCATTGTTTCTTTGATTGAAAGCTTTTTTGCAGGTTTAAAAACAAAAGTAAAAAGAAAATCAATGTAGACTGCTGTTGAAAAGATAAACTCATGTACTTTACATTTGGTTATATCAAAATTATGTGCACTGTAAAAATGGATTAGAAAGCTGCTATACACGTTCAGTTCTTTAATGGTTTTATTCTCTTACCCTTTTGTTTCCACTGATAACTAAAAAATAAGAAATGAATGACTTTGGCCGTTGTGACCTCCTTCTTTTCCAGCTGGCAATGGGAATACTACAGGTGGGGTTTGTTGTCATGTACCTGTCAGATACTCTGATCTCTGGCTTCACTACAGCAGCTGCCATCCACATCCTGATTTCCCAGTTAAAGTTTGTGCTGGGGCTGGAAGTTCCAGGCATCAGTGGACCCCTTTCCATCATCTATGTAAACACAGAACAATCTACTTATCTCATTATCTCAGTCTATCACAATAGAAGATGGAGGTTGTTTATCTGTTGTACTCCTGTTTTATTTTTCAGACGCTGGAGATAATATTTAACAAGATCACCTCTGCTAATGTGTGTGACGTGGTGATTTCCCTGGTGATCATTGTGGTGGTGTTCATTGTCAAAGAACTAAATGACAGATTCAAATCCAAGCTACCTGTACCCATTCCGATAGAAGTTATCATGGTGAGCAGCATTGTGCAACATGATCCCAATAAATGTTTCCACACCACAAGGCAGTGATGACCACTGTTAGACTGATAAAACACATTTACTTTTTATGACGGTGAGCATAAGAGACATGAGATCATTTATGGCACTGGAAAGATAGCTTTTCTTATCAATCTACAGACACAGTGTACCATTTGTAAACCAGCAGTTGGTAGATGTCATTCATTTGTAAATTAATCAAACAAATTTCAGGTGTTATTGAGTCAAATATGCCATATCTTCCCAGACTGTTATTGCATGTGGAGTCTCATATGCATTCGACTTCAAGACAAGGTTTGGCATTGACGTTGTTGGCTACATTCCAAAAGGGTAAGATGTAAAAAACTGCACTTGAAGGCTGAGAAACCGCGTGCCAGTTTTGTTTTCCTTCTCTGCTGTAATAGGATCACTGCAACTATTTTCATTTGTTGTTTATTTTCCTGAATCATTAGTCACGGCAGTCTATATCAAGTAGGAGAGCATTTTCTTTGTATAACTGTTTTATGATTTGGTAATCAAGCACTTTTACTAAAGTTGGGGAGTTTATAGATAACAAAAAATCTAACCGTTTCATCACCGTAGGATGAACCATATATTCCACCAACTAGCAAAGTTGAAACAAAGAAAAATTGGAGGAATTAGTGTTTGTGGATGTTGGTTTGTCCGAAGTTTTGTTTTGTTTTTGGTTGTACTTATTTTTAGCAGGCACCCTTGTCAGTGGAAAACCTCTAACAAACCTATTTTCCACAACCAACATTTAGGAACTAGGTTAAGTGATGCATATAGCAGCTGAAGATGTTAATTCTGACCTTGGAATAGGTGGGGATAGAATAAAGGGGTGAGAATATTAGACCTCACCTTGCTCAATGGCGACAAACACAACTACAAATGAAAGCTGTTTTCTAACTTTATTTGGCTGTATTATGTGGTATTTTTACAGCCTTTTTGCATTGTTCCCGGTTGGCAAAAAAAAGAGACAGAGAAAAGAATTATGCATGACTTTTGGAGCCCAGATAATGACAAATATTGTTTGAAATGTTACTTTATATGTGGAAAAAAATCAACATTTAATATCAACGATGTGGTGTACATATACATCAACCTGACAGATTTTTTTTTACATTCAGGTATGAACCACCAATGGCCCCAGACTTGCATATATTCCAGGACACAGCAGTGGAAGCATTTCCAATTGCTATAGTGGGTTTTGCTGTGGCTTTTTCAGTGGCAAAAGTTTATTCTATAAAACATGATTACACAATAGATGGGAACCAGGTATGTACAACATTGGAATAGAAGCCACAGCTAGGACTTGTGTGCAATTAAATGATAGTAAGCCATATTTTCTTTCTGTCCTGGCTATAGGAGCTGATAGCCTTTGGAGTCAGCAACATCTTTGGAGCTTCCTTCAAGTCTTTTGCCGCGAGCACGGCTCTTTCCAGGAGTGCAGTGCAGGAAAGCACAGGGGGAAAAACACAGGTAAATTTCTATATTTTATGTTTCATAATTCCCTCAGTGGCTGACGCATGCTATACAAAAATGTGTGTAGGAACTGGTGAGCAACAGTAATTGGGAAACCTGGTGACCAATTAATTGTAAGGAAGCAAATGAGAAGATCCTGAAGAATACAATTTCACATGAAATACAGCACATGGCACACAGTATCCAACTATGACGTAATTAATCTAAATCAAATTAAATCAAAATGCAGAGGCAGTGTGTGAAAAATTAAACACACCCTCAGGCGCACCCTTCCACAGGAAAAAAAAATAGTAAGAAGCAGCCGATGTGCTGCCAAGTGCAGCTGATATAATACCTTTGATTAACTAATCATCAACAAATTGCTTCTGTAAAGGCAGACGTTTTTGGCAGTTTGCCAGTCTGGAGTATTTCGATGTGTCTTAACAGGATACCAAAAAGGAAAAAGAATGAATCAGCTATTTTTGAATCCATGATTTTACTGGGAGAAATATTATTTATGAGTGGAAAACATTCAAGACCGTTGCCAATTTTCCCAAGAGTGGATGTCCCAGCAAGTTAATCATATATTAGCACAAACAACTCATTCCAAAAGTTAAATAATGGTGGTAGAAGGGTATTGATTTGGGATTGTTTTAAAGCCACTCGTCTCGGACATCATGAAGTCACTGAGTCAACCATGAACTCCTCGATAGTATATCAAAGTATTTTCAAGTCAAATGTGAGGCTGAAAAATAAAACAATCAAGATGTTGTAATGGCTCAAAGTCAAGGCCTCAACCCCAGTTAAAAAGCTGTAGCGGGACCTTAAGATGGTTGTGCATAGATGAATACCCATAAACCTAAATTAACTGAAGCAACGGTCTAAAAGAGTGTGCCGAAATTCTTCCACAACAATGTTAGAAACTGATAATGTCATACAAGAAACCATTACTAGGTTTTTGATGTTCAAAGCTGCTTTTCACAGAAGACGTCTGCATTTTGGTCCTCTCTCCATATTATAAGAATGTGTGAGTGAAGCCAAGAGTACCTGTTCGCAGACAAGATGGTGGACCACAGTGGTATCTTCCCAAAGGGGTTTTGCAGATGGCAGAAAATTAGGTCCCTACTTTTGCCTTCAAGCCTCAAAGACAAGTCTGTAACCCAATTTATTTATTCAACAATCTCTCATATAACAAATTCCTAAATAGTGGGAACAAGCTGTGGAACACCTTGTGAGCTGCTTCTAAAAGACAGTAACAATAATATGACATATATTCTATTCTGTGTTGTCAAAAATTCAACTTTAACCCGCTATCATTTGATCGTCTTCTATGTTTGGAGTCAATTTGACAATAGCAGTTTTAACCGACCACAGAGACTGTTATTTCAAATGTTTACACTTCAGATCAAACATAATTTATGTATAATATTAGTACTCTGGCCACTGTATTGTGCTGAATCGGTTTTGGTCTTGGGCATTCATCATTTTGATGGTAATTGAAAGGTGCCCTAGTGACACACACAGCCAATATTATGGGCTGGCTTCCCCTTCAATGATTGATTCAGCAAGTTCTACTGCTGACTGTAATAATAATCAGGCTGGCGTGCAATGCATGCTATATTACAAAATGCAAGACTAAACATTCAACCATTTGCAAGTCAACAAGTCATGTAAGACGATTCAAAATAGTTTGTATGACATTTATTTTAAAGTCACAATTCATTTACACAAATTCTTTCAGACCTGCAACAACTACAACTTTGGCATTTTCTGATTAATTCTCCTTTATATCTTTCATATGTATTGCCATATTGGTCAGTTGGACCTACACAGAAAAATAAATGTCCAAATTACCTTTTCAAAGATCAGGCACTGACTCTAATTTACAGCTGTAAAGTCCCCCTTTTTTCTCACAACACATTTTAACTAAAAACATGTATAATGTTGACAGCCTGTCGAACAAAAATACTCTCAAAAGGATTAAATTCAGCTATTCAGATGATATGTGCCCTGGTCTGCAGCAGGTCCCGTTCAATTAGCTGAGGAATGTTTACATCAAAGTAATCTGTCTGAATGATTAAGTATTGGCCATTTTATTAGCTTTCTGCCGTACCTTTCTGTGGGAAATTATTTTTAACTGCTTGTGTAATAATTTTTGCAGATAAGACATACTAACCGACTATATAATATGTTAAATATGTATATTTTCCCCTAAGAGATTTTACGCTATTATGACACAAAACTGATTTTGTGGAAATGGGCAGGAAATGGGCTTGTGTTAGCAACATAATTTATTTCAATATATGAACCCTATATAAATCTATACATAGCTACTGTCTAATGAATGTAATCAATGCACAAAAGTGTGAGTGTGATACACAGGAGGCATGAGATATCACAGTAACAGCCAGTAGTTATATTAGTTAGGAATTTACGCATAATGTATTTGATTGTGACATGTCTGTAGTTTTCACAGTTTCATACCTCCTCTCCTATTTTCAGGTGGCTGGTTTACTTTCAGCTATCATAGTGATGATTGTTACCTTGGCTATTGGTTTTCTTTTAGAGCCACTACCGAAGGTATGCAAACTTCAGATCAACTTTGGTACCTGACAATATTCAGACAATGTTTACAAAAAAGAAGCTTATTTTAATAATTTATTTCAACAGTCTGTGCTGGGTGCTGTGGTCATTGTCAATCTGAAGGGCATGCTGATGCAGTTCAGAGATATCCCATACCTCTGGAGGAGGGACAAACCAGATTGTGTAAGATATCATACACTGTATGAGCAATTGACAAAAAACAGAAAACTCCACACTTGAAATTGACTTCATTTTGGTGTAATCTAGCTATTAAAAAAGCTCACTGCCACTTCTCATGTCCAGGTAGTGTGGCTGAGCACCTGTATTTCAGCCATCGTGCTGGGGCTCGATCTAGGACTGGCCGTGGGCCTTGGTGTGGAGCTGCTCAGTGTTGTCCTCAGGGTTCAATTGTGAGTATCTAACTCTATCCACATGTTACACGTCATTTTGTACCATTACTTTTTTCTATGTTTAAGCTCATCATATTTTTTTACAGTAAATCTTGATTTGCTGTCAATACACATAAGAGGTAGTTTTTCTTCTACTTAGGCCTAAATCAAAATGTTAATTTACTCCAGCAGATATACCGAATGACTGTTAAGCCCTTATATTTGCTGAAGTAAAACACTTAAATATATATTTGTTGATTTCTAGTAATATGTTGAACTGTTAGATAAATTACCAGTAGACAGTTAGTCAAGTCTTACTAACGAGATACATTGTAATAACTCTAGGTGATCACTTTATTGCTTCCATGGTTAATTTAATTCAGTTAAATTTATTTTATTTTATATTGCACCAATTCAAAACAAAAGTCATCTCAAGGCAGTTTAAAAACACAGTCCAATTGAATCCAATTATAATCGAATTCAATGCAGTTTATTCTAATACAATTAAATAAAAATGTATTACAATCCAAATTAGTCCAATTCGTTTAATGCCAATTCATAAAAAGGTGACTAGCTAAGGAAACCAGTTCTTCTTATCAATTCAATCCTCCATCTTTAGTGTATGAGGCGACAGTGGAGAGAAAAACTCCCTTTAAACAGGAAGAAGTGTAGCCATCTGCCATGACCATTTGAAGGTAGAGAGGACAGGAAAGAGGGGCCAGTACCAAGTACCATAACATCAGGCCAGGGATACTTGCTCAGAGAAAAAACTTTTATGTATTTATTCCTCACTTCCTGCTAAACTACTTACACTGCAGTTTGCCCCAACTACACTTTGTATTTAAAATAATTTTGCAAGTTTAGCATCATAACATGCTAAACTACAACAATAAACATATCAAATAGAAAACCTTACAAAAAAACAGTTGCAATTGAATTGTGAGCATATCAGCACTGATGTTAGAGTTTAGCTCAAAGAAAACACAGCCTCACAAGATTGCTAGCAACCAGATTTGAAGGCACTGTTGTTAAAGTTTTGTCATGTTTTTTAATCCAGCCCTCGCTGCAGCCAACTGGCCAACATTAAGGGAACTGATATCTACAAAGACAGAAAGGACTACGTCAGTGTAAGTTGGCTAGGTGTTTGTTCTGGTCAGGTGTCTTTTTCTTACATTTAAAATTGCATTTTTTGATGGAGAGTCTGTCAAAAAGACTGGCACTAGGCAAATATTTTTTCTGGTACAGCAGGCTTGATTAAACTCATCTGCCTCTAGCTCACCTGGGACCAGGGGGGATTTTAAGAAAAATAAATAAAAAAAAAGACTTGCTGACAACAATATACGTGTAATACATGACCATCCACAGGCAAACACGTGCCTGTGCATCCATAGGGAACACTTGATGGTGAATGATCATTTTTATACTTATTTTATCAAGAATTCAGTCAAAAAGATACATTGTGGAGGGAACTTTAGAGTGTGTGACATTTGTTACACTGGATGAGACCAGTTTGTGTCATTTATTGTCTTTGACCTAAGCTAATACTCAGTTAAATACAACGATCTGTTCAGTGGACAAACACTAAAGCAGTATTAATCGTCTTGTATTCATAAAGTCTTCCTCGCATCTTGAAGTAAGCTCTTGTATTATTGTTATTTATCAAGGGGAGCACCAGTTTTCCTGTTTTGCTTTTGACAATTTCAGATTTAATTTGACTGTCACTACTATTGAATTAATATGAAAAGTGTAGAAGGAAGATAATAAAATGTATAAAAAGTGCTGAAAATCTATCTTTTAGCTCCTTTTGGAACAACAAATCAATCTGTATTCAACTCCCTCTTTGTTTTATTTTTGTATCTTATGTAGAAGAGAATAGTTCTAAGAATAGTTCATTACTACTATGCATTTGCAATAATTTGTATATTTTGGTCATGGCTTTCTAGATATATGAGCCAGAGGGAGTGAAGATCTTCAGGATCCCGTCGCCAATCTTTTTTGCCAACATAGAATTCTTCAGGAAAAAGCTAGTGGAAGCTGTAAGTTTCAACAGAGCATAATTTAAAATGCCATAAAGAATGTAAGAAGAAAGGTCAAACTGTAAATAGACAGCATTGAATTTTACTAATCTTGTGACTTGTGTCTTCTCAGCTTGGTTTTAATCCATTGCGAGTGTTGAAAAAGAGGAATAAAGCACTGAGAAACATCAAGAAACTTCTGAAGAAGGGGGACCTGCAGTGGACATCAGTAAGTAATGATTCTGACTTTGTTTGACTACAACAACACACACTTTAACTCCTGCAAACCATTTTACAAGGTAATAAATGGCTCAATTCATTGTTATCTCTTCCTGTATCGGTCAGTTAGCTCTGTCCAAATCCAGCTGTATATCATTTTATGATCATCTTAATTACATTGTCAGGCCTATCGCACATTCCAAAAACTTAGAACGGTGAAGCTTTTTCTGTTTTATACATCGCCATTGTTGTTACAACGCTTAAAAGACATTTTGGCATTGAAGATCCCGGGCCTATTTTGTCCCATTTTTCATTTTTCATCTCTGGAAAGCAGCATATATGTTGCTCAAAGATTTTTATGCTCAGCACTCATGTACTTTTCTGCATCATTACATATTTGGTCCACAGCACCCAGCGTCCATTTCTTCTTTCTAAAAAGATCTGTAATACTGATCAGCCTCACCATAATTGACCTTCCCACTCTACCTCGGATGCCTTCAAGCCCAAAGAAGTCAACAATGTAGAAATTGGTGTATATAAACAAGTGAAACGGAGATTATGAGAAAAACAACAAATATCTTGGGATCATAATGTCTGGCTGAGATAAGGTCAAAGTAAAATGAGAAATTAATTCACTTTGGAAAATTATGATCACTAGTCTGATCTGAGTGTGTTGTTATTTCATAGCAGATAGTACAAAGTTCCTCTCCCCTTATCTCAGATGGAAGTAACAGTGTGAATATGATATGACTAAGCCTGTGATCTGTGGGGCTGTATCAAGTTTGGGTTTAGTTTACAACATGTATACGACGTGTCATACAAGATTTATAATGGTCAGAGTGTAACTTTATCTTCTGGTGAATGACAACTGTGCCAGTAACCTATAAAAGTAAAGTATAGAAACAAAGTTTTAATCCCTTGTCATTTGTCACTTTCAAAATACCTCTACTTTTTGTTAGTGATACAACTCTGTCTTCACAGCATAAATTGTTGCTTTATTAATTTACTTTGACTTTCTCAGCTGAAATGGTTTAAACTTTATGCCAGTTCAGTTTTGCCTGCACTGTCTGCTGGAACGGGATGCAACTTTCTCTGAAGTATGATCAATAAGTGAGGAAACATGTTTCGCTTTTACAGAGGGGTTTCTTGAATACCTCGTTTGGACCCATCCGGGAATCAGATGATGAGAACAACATGGAGGGTCTGGACCAACCAATTGACTTCAAAGACCTTCCAGCCCGGATTGACTGGAATGGCGAGCTTCCCAGCAACATCAACGTTCCCAGAGTGGAGATCCACAGCCTGGTTCTGGACTTTGCTGCTGTCTCCTTCTTGGATATATCTGCTCTGAACGGACTCAAAACAGTGTGTGATTCTTCACACTATCATAAGAGCCAATTCTTTTCACTTAGTCTTTTTCAGTGAATAATCTCTGATTCTTCGCAGTTGCTGAAAGAGCTGATCCGTGTTGAAATCGAGGTCTACATTGTTGGCTGTGATCGTAAGTATGAAACAGCAGGATTATAGTTGAAACTGCATATTTGAATAGGTGTATTGCATATTTGCATGCACGCATATTTTCATTTGATAATGCATATTATTCTACATCAGACAGAAAGCTTGTCTGAATCCCTGAATGCTGTAACTTTGCTTAAACAAAAACATTTCACTGTACAACCCTGATTTTTAAAAAAGGTGTGTGAAATGTTGAAAAAAAAAACTGTTTGCAATAATTTGACAATGTAAAAACAAATATAATACTAACAACAGAATATAGAAAACATATGAGATCTTCAAAGTGAGACATTTTACGATTTCATGGAAAATTCCTGTCTGACACAGGATTATAGCGGCTAAACAGTCCTGGATCATCTTTGAAGTATTTTGTGTTTCATTGTGCACTAAATGTTATCAGTCAGCATTCAGACGCTGTTTCTCTAAAACTTGTATATATCTTTTAGCATTGATGTTGCCTATTAAAATGAGCAATTTGGCAGTTCCATACGCACTAATCCATGTCCAGGGTATTAATCTTAGCCCATACCAAGCCAGATGGTTCCTCTCCTCTATAGTCTGGAGGACGAGAAATCAATTTTGAAATTATGACTAATTTGACAACAGCACAGCTTTGCATTTGGCCTCAGTCTGTTTTGAATGACCTTTGACCCAGAGAAGATGGCCGCATTTCTTGATCATGCTCAGCTACGGCTTCTTCTTTGCACGCGGGAGCTTTTTTTTCTGCATTAGTGGATGGCACAGCAAACTGCGTTCACAATTAAAAAGTTTTTCTGGAACTGTTCTTGAGCCCATGCAGTGAATTTCAGGAAATTAAATTGCCATCACAATTTAACATTAACAAACTGTATTCTGAAATTGCTTCAATTGTCAGGCCTATCGCACATTCCAAAAACTTAGAACGGTGAAGCTTTTTCTGTTTCATACATCGCCATTGTTGTTACAACTTAAAATACATTTTGGCATTGAAGATCCCGGGCCTATTACTATCAGATGCAGTTCTCTCCTTTTCTCCTAAAAAGACCCTACCTCTCTAAGGTTTAGGCATTTGCTCTAATCAAAATCAAGATGAGCAAGTATTTTTCATGAGAGTAAAACGTCTCACTTTGACCATTTGAATTGTGAAATGTCCTGTTGTGAATTGAATAATGGTTTTTAAGATTTACACATCACAGCATTGTGTCAATAAGCGTGGTGTCGGAGGGAAGACCCAGATGCAGAACTCAAGAAAAAACAAGGTTTATTTCAGGAACGAAGAACAAAAAGCGTGGCTGAGCCGGATATAAAAAATTCTTAATTGTGGAAAAACAAAAGAAGACAAGACTGTGGCTATGAATATATAAACAAGACTAGACTATGACTGTGGAAGCTAAACAAGAGGCAAAACCTGATCTGACAAAAAGTGGAAGTGAATCATGGGGAAGTAAGCTGCATGACTGTTGTGAATTGGTGAATAACTTGGTTCCTTTTGACTTGCAGCTTACATACTGGAGAAACTCCATAACTGTAGCTTCTTTGATGATGAAGTTCAGTCATCTATGTTCTTCCTAACACTGCATGATGCCATGCTGTACATTCTGGAGAAACATCCGGAGCCCGCAGAAAAGAAATTAGACAATAAAAAGGTAAAGAGGGCAAGTTTGAACTTTTTATGCTATGGCATAACATGCCAAATACTCCTACTGTGTATGTAAATATGGACAGAGCACTAATCTCTTAATGTTGTTCTGCAGATAATCACAACGGTCACAATTCACCACCCCAGTAGCACTTTGAGGATCAGAGATGGAAATGTAAGTATCTTGTTTTTAAGTAAAAAAAACTATCTTGTTGTTAATCTTCTTGGCTTCTGCTTTGTCATGCTTCTGTTTGCAGTTTGAAAAATGATTAACTTAATTTATTGATTTATAGTTCAAGGACTAAACAAATCGGCTATCATATACAAACTATAAACTTGCTGTTTTTACTGCCTGAGACGTTCATTTTCCTGATCATATGATAGATGCACGTGCTACACATGTAAAGTGCACTTCTTATACCGCCACAAGCTTCAAAGCAAGAACAGCCTAAAACATGAGCTTTGTCTTCTCCAGCAGGTTCCAGATCGAGAGACCAGGTTTTAACCTGGCCAGAATATGAACATGACGACTGTTGGGAGAAAATAGCTGAAAAAAGGCAAAGAAAGCAGAAAAAAATGTTTTACTGATGACATTGCATATTAACTTACAGAATGAATAACGAGATGCATCTTAATTCAACTTTATGTATACGCTGTTTGCTGTATTTTATGGAAAGCCTCATGATATTGTTTTTATACTGTACATAGTGAATTTCTAGACAATTTCTGTGTGATATGTGTTGTATAATATATTTTCATTGCAATGAAAAAACACCGAAATCCATATTATCTCTTTCTCCATATTATGTTTATTATATTTTAAACCATTATTATATTATATACCATTATAATATATTATATTTTCGAAAACCAGAATGACATAAATATCTTATAAAAGGAAAAAATGGAACAGACATTAAAGGTATAATCAAACAATGTGCAGCAGTTAATTTGTATTCATTAAGTTTTTTGGGTTTTTTTTGCAAACAGTTAAAAAAAACTGTGCAGCACCAATGCAGTGCAAGTGCAGCGCCATTCCAGGACCTTAATTGGACTTGGCTTGCAAAGCATCATTATTGTTCAAAAACACATCACAGGCAATTACCATGTATAGATCTTCTGTATAATTTGCCACATTCAGTTTTCCTATAGCTGTAAATGCTTACCAACACCAAATGCGCATCCATGTACAGTTGAAAATAATTATGGGGGGGGGGGGGCTGTCCCAGCTCCCATTGGGAAAAGATTTATTGAAACATGCATATATGGAATATATGGAAGCATATATCAGAATATAAGGTAAAAACAGTCTGCGTAATGCTAGTGAGCTCAAGAATCAACATTTGATTTGAACATAGTTCACAACCTGAACCCCTTTTAAGAAGGCTTTCTTGTAGTCTCTTTAGGGAGTTTCCAGGAATAGTTCTCCAGGCCTCTTCAGAAACTTTACAAAGCTCTTCTTTGGACGTTGGCTACTTTTGTTCTGTTCTCTATAAACATGATGATCCCACACTGCTTCAGTCATGTTCAGGTCCAGGCTCTGGGGACGATTCATCACTCAATAAGATCTGTTGCCACAGATTTAATTTCAGTTATTGTGTTATTTTCTTGTGTGAATATCAGCCTTTTTTCCCTTGATTAACAATGGCCAAAACATGTTTCAGCTGGAAAATAGGTGAACACAAAAAATGATAAAAGGAAAATAGATGGCTTGAACAAATGATTGAAAAAAAATCGTTAATGATTGAAAGACGCAATGACAAACCTACACAGTGAGATTGATCGCCGATCTCAGAATAGATACTCTGGGCAAAGGTTCTACTAAGGATCCTTTATATTATATCAAAGTCTGAACTCTTCAAACATTTGAGGTGTGAGGATGGTGACTTTGAGGAAACAGTATGTGGTGGCCAGACCTGTGTACTCTGAGGACAGCTTTGCTGATAGTAACGAGAAAATCTGCAGAAAGCACAAAACCGTTCTGGACCATTTTAAAGAATATCTGACGTAAGTAAGCCCTGGTTCCTCAGAAATCAGGTTTTAATCATAATCACTTGTACTCGTGATTCAAAGTCTTCTGCAGAAACTATTTTTTTTTTGATGAATGAAGATCAGAGGAAAATTCTTTGCTTTCATGTGATTTAAGCAGTTGTGATGCAAAACGTGCCAAAAATGCAGTGCTTTCTCGTCTACCTATCATTGGCTGGATGAGGATTTACAGAGTAAGAGAGTGGCTACTGGGCGATGTGGTGTCTGGGATCAGCACTGGACTTGTGGCCATCATGCAAGGTGAGGAGCTGAATGTGCATTCAAGGCAAAACAATTTGGCTTACTTCAAGATGACTTCTTAATCTAGATTCTATACCACAGTTTTGTTGTTATGGATATCATTATTCACAATGTACTATATATTAGAAACAAATGTAAACTGATGTTTCTAATACTAGATAATGACTCTATTTAGTTGTAAATGTACAATCATATTCTTACTCTTTCTTTGATGGACATTTACTTTCAGAATCTTGTCTTGGCACTTTTAGAATGCTTTATGTGTAGAAATATCTAATTCGTCTTGTTATGACATCCAGTAAAATGACGAATTACTGAGCAAAAATTCTGCTCAAGATAAGATAAATGAAATGAAAGAGGCAACAAATTGAGGTAAAAAGGAGGTAAAAGTTTGTGCTTGAAGTGGCTTTGTTAGAGGGTCTAAAGCTACGTATGGCATTATGAATTATTATGAACTGAGATACACTTATTGAGATACAGCCTCTGAAAAAAGGGAGTTTGGTAACATTCATATGATAAATATTATGCAGCATGTCAAATTACATACTGTGACTTGTTCAACCTTACAGTTGCTTATGAAAAGTAAGTGACTTAAAAGTAACACGAAATGCAAATATATTGTATTTATTTCTAAACACACAATAATTGTTTGGCTGTAATTCAGGCAAGAGATGGTATTAGACTGAGGCAATTTTGGCCACATCAAGACAAAATAGCTCCAAAGCATATGTGCCTAAACAGTATTAAACAGTATTTGTATTGATTGCCTACCAGTCTGTGTGAATGCTAACATGCCAAACAAAGGTAGCAATTAGTAAACTGCCTTACTGAAGTAAAATTAGCATTGAGCTGCGCGGTAAGTGCAAACGGAGGCCAAATATAAATGTCAATAGCATCAAATGCTTTAAACTAAATTTAAAATACCCTTTATGACAAGTTTTTGCTTAATTGTCCACATAGTTAATGTCTTTCACATACTTGATTGCTGTTTCCTGAAGTGTACATTGTTCAAATATAGTAGCCAAACAGCTATGTAACATTCTACACTGTATTGCTGTTTTCCCTTTCAGGACTTGCCTTCTCTCTGCTGGCTTCATTGCCTCCAAGCTATGGCCTTTACACAGCTTTCTTTCCAGTGCTAACATACTTTTTCCTGGGCACTTCAAGGCACATATCTGTAGGTATGTCATACAAAACTAAAGGGATAAAGTGTTTTCCCTTTTTCTCCTATCTTTTACAGCTAAAGATTTTAACATAACATTTTTTTCAAAGCTAGATCATGTTTAAGATATATTCTAATCATCATAGCATATGCCTTTGTTATCTCTACAGCCTGTCTCCAAGTCATAAAACAGATTTCACACCTATCTTTTCCTCAGGTTCCTTCCCGGTACTTAGCCTTATGGTGGGAGCTGTGGTGACACGTCTGGTGCCTGAGGACGGACCACCGGCAAATATTACAGAATTTGTAGGCCTAACCCAGGACCAACAAAGAGTCCTGGTGGCCTCCTCTGTGACATTCCTGATGGGAATTTTCCAGGTAGATTTCTCTCTTGTGCATCAAGCTGTTCATTCTTCGTGTTCTGAAAACCATTGTTTTTTTTCACTTTCCTTTTCTCTCCAATGCAGCTTGCCATGGGTATTCTGCAGGTGGGCTTTATTGTTGTGTACCTGTCAGACACTCTGGTGTCTGGTTTTACCACAGCAGCTGCTGTTCATATTTTAGTGTCCCAGCTCAAGTTTGTGTTGGGGTTGAATGTTCCTGGAATCAGCGGTCCATTCTCTGTCATATATGTAAGTCACAGACAGATTTGACATTAGATTATTACCATCAATACAGTTTTAGTTCTGAAACTAAGAGAAGTAGAACCAAAATTGCCAAGTCTGAGTAACAAAAATCGTGCAATGGTCAATTAGAAATATCCCAAAAAACACATGCAGATTCAGATTTACATGCCCTTTTTATAATAAAGCAGACCAGCAGGCTGCTTAAGTTATGAAATGATCATAACTCATCTATAAAGTGAAACAGAAATGCACTGAATACCCTGTCCTATAACACAAGGATAAAATACATCAGCTGGAGCCAATGTGTGTCACCAAAAAGAGTAAAAGTAAATAAAACCTCAATATACATTATTTCAAGCCATTTTGAGGAGAAACTGTGGAAACACACTTTGCATTGAACAAGACCCAGAACTTTTTTTTTTTTGGGGGGGGGGGTAGCTTGCAAGGTGCTGTATGGTATCAGCTTTTTATAAAAATATTTCTAATAAAAATACCCAAACTACTCTAACCCCCAGCACCAATCCCCTTGTCTACACTAATCCTAAACCTCAGTATCAGCAGTTACCCTTTCAGATCCAGTCTTGCACAGCCCCAAGTAGAAGGCTCTGTGTAAATTGAGAAACTTCGAGGGCCTTCAACTGTGTGTTTTACAGAGAGTGGCTACAGGGTGGTGGCTGGCCCAGAGGGTTGAAAATATGCAACAATGTAGTCTGATTGTAGAAACAACTGCACAAACCTCGGTCTGTAGAGTCAAAGTCAGATTTGCAGGAAATACGACGTCTACTAACTACTCGTACTACTCTCTTATCTTTACATCTAAACATTAATAGGCATTTCTTCAACATTCCTAAGCTGCCCTCATATTAAAGTCAAACAACAACACCCTTGACTGTGGGTAGTTTCGTAGTAAACTGCTCCACTGTATCTGCAGTGACACTGTTGTTAAATGTCAGTGGCTATGTTTCATATTAAGGGGTTTTGAAATTTAAAAACACAGGAACACTAACTGATTTGGTTGAACACTCTTTATGAGACCAAAGAAATCATGCTAACATGTTTGTTCCTTTTTTGCACAGACATTGGAAGAGATTTTTGTCCAGATCACCTCCACCAACATCTGTGACCTGGTGATGTCAATAGTGATCATAGTGGTGGTGTTCATTGTAAAGGAGCTGAATGACAGATACAAAGCCAAATTGCCTGTTCCCATACCCATTGAAGTGATTGTGGTGAGCGCCATTGTGTTATTTACCCCCCTAATTGCAAAATTGTTTATGCCAAAGAAACATTTCTAACCTTATTGCGTGATAGCATATTTGAAGTTTTTAAAAAAATATAGGTGCTTTTATTTCCCAGCAAATTGCTGCTTAAAAATGATGATACATACTTGTCTTTATAAATGAGTACATTTTCATTCACACAGACTGTCATAGCTTGTGGGGTGTCATATGGCTTCAAATTTGAAAAAATATATAACGTTGATGTTGTTGGAAAAATGATCAGTGGGTAAGTTTGAGGTTCTTTACACAAAGCTTTTCTTTGATGCTCCATCAACAACCATTATTTCACTGCACCATCAAACGCTATCATTTTTCAGGTATGAGTCTCCCATTCCACCCAGTGTGGAGGTTTTCCAGGAAAGTGCCATGGAGGCCTTCCCTATAGCCATAGTGGGATTTGCGGTAGCCTTCTCTGTGGCCAAAGTCTACGCTATCAAACATGATTACACCATCGATGGCAACCAGGTGAGTTATACAGAACAGCTATTCTTGTTTGGCTCCAATAAAAAACGGAGTTAATTGATTTGCTGATGCTCAGCACTGTAGAGAATAAGAATCCGTATAATTTTGGTTATGAAGATTTAAAATTACACAGAATATTGCTTTTATCTCAGAGTTGTCTGTAAGGCATCCTTAGTTACAACACTAAAGCAGTTCATACTGATTAATTTGATTCAAAACAAAGATAAACTTACGCTCACAGAGATATAACTTATCACTTTTCTATTTCAGGAGCTTGTTGCTTTTGGTATTAGCAATATATTTGGAGCAAGCTTCAGATCATTTGCAGCCAGCACAGCTCTCTCCAGGACCGCCGTGCAGGAGAGCTCAGGAGGCAAAACACAGGTCAGAAAACCAGCTTGAGCATCGGCAGTATCTGTTTCTTGATTTGTGAACTATCTGCTCCATAACCGTTTTTGACATTTACCAACATGTTAAAATGAAAATATTAACTTTCCTTACAAGTACAGGTTGCAGGGCTGATCTCAGCCATGATGGCCATGATTGTTACTGTGGCACTAAGCTTCCTGCTGGAGCCACTTCCCAGAGTGAGATTTTTTTATTAGCAGTTTACAAATATGTTAGAATATAATTGTTTTATTGTGAAGTGTAAGGATTTTCTTTCTCTTATACATACACTTAATATTTGATGCAGTCTGTTTTAGGCGCCTTGGTGATAGTCAACCTCAAGGGAATGCTGACTCAGTTCAGAGAAATCCCATACCTGTGGAGAAGGGACAAACCAGAATGTGTAAGCGTTTAGTCATCGTTTAATTATTAGCAACATTAAAGTGTATTTTAAAAATCCAACTATCCATCGTTTGACTGTTTATTCTCCATTCCAGTGTTTTACTTCAGGTGTTTGTCTGCAGGTGGTGTGGGTGGGAACGTGCCTGGGAGTCATCCTGCTTGGATTGGATCTTGGTCTAGCAGTGGGCTTGGGGGTGGAGCTGTTTACTGTCATATTCAGGATTCAGTTGTATGTATACAGTTTATGACACCTAATATGAGCAAAAATTAAATTTACAGGATATAATAGAATAATTGTTATGTCCTATAACGGTACAAGCCTTGCCATTCAGAATTGAACCACAGAAAACCACTCTACAGCTCTAGTGAGCATATTCCCTGAAGGTTGAGGCTGGATGAGCTGGATGGTTCAGCTCCTACTGGTTTAGAGCAGAAAAGGCTACACTTTGAGAAAGCTCACCAAAGTTGGATTGTTTAATACAGGAAAAATGTAGTATGGTTACTAAAGCTTCAGATGGTAGGTCGCAGATGGTAGGTCAGAGTCAATAGCATGAAAATGACACCCTTGGACTCGCTACCTCCATCCATCGTCTCTGGGCTATCCCAGCTGCTATTGGGTGAGAGGTGGGGTACACCCTGGACAGGATGCTAGTCCATCAAAACAACCATACGTCTAGAGTCAATTTAGGACAGTGGGAGTAAGCCACAGTGCCCGGATACATGCATTCAGAGAAAAACATGCAAACTCCAGACAGAAAGATTCCAGGCAAGATTCAAACCAGGGAACCTCTTGCTGTGAGATGATGCTTACCACCACACCATTCTGCAGCCCCATGAACTCTCTAATGTGGGATTCATGAAGGATTTAAGAAAAAACTATGGGTCAAAACTACCTGTTTAATCAACCAGCATCACACACAAAGGTATCCTGGTGCTATGACAGTGTTAAAAGGTGCTATTTGGTTAAATAGCCTTTATGTACCAACGTCACCTCCAGATGAGTTGGAAAGTTCTCTTAAATTCAACATGAAATTGAATTTATAATTTATTTTTGAATCTTCATCTAATTAACACAATTACAAAGGAACTTATTTTTAAAGCATCCAAAGATCAACTCTACTGTAATTAGAACATTTAAACAAAAACAGAATTTGATGCCACCTGTGATGCTGTTTGTCATTGTGTTACATCATCCTTCCTTTTGATTACTCTTTTTTTAACTGGGAACTGAGGGTCCTAATTGTTGCTATGTCTTTCCTAAAGGTGATACTTTATCTGATCTACACAGACCAATTTTTATCCAACACCTTTTGTGCCTCTTTAGTCCCCGCTGTTCTGTCTTGGCTAACATCCCTGGGACTGACCTGTACAGAGATCGCAAAGATTACGTACAGGTAAGTCTGATAAATAAAGTTAAAAAAAATTCCAATAAAATGCTGAAAGGTTTCAGTCCACAATGAATCCCTTTTCAGATGGTTGAACCAACGGGGGTGAAAATCTTCCGGATACCTTCGCCCATTTTCTTTGCCAACACTGAGTTCTTCAGGAACAAGCTTGTAGAAGCGGTATGAATGACATACACTCTCTTTCTCTGCTGCTTTGGCTTCTTTTTCTCTTGGATAAAATAAAGATGAGCATGATGCCAACACTGTTCCAGGTTGGGTTTAACCCTCTGAGGGTTTTGCGGAAGAGGAACAAGGCTCTCAGGAAAATCAAACAAATGTTGCAGAAAAAGGATCTCGACTTTGCAGAGGTAAGACTTTGCCACTGTTTAATGCCACAGCACTAAGAACTGTGGCTGTCGGTATTTTTATCTGTGCCTCTCTCCACCTGTCTACGCTTATGTGCCATTCTTGTAAAGACGCCATCTCGAGATCACCTTGAGGGAATTTCTTCAAATTTGGAATAAACCATGACCTCACAAAAAATTTTTTGGTTATACTCTAAGAAATGAAAAAACAAATTATTCATAGTTCTCACTTCATGCATTATGATACTGAACAAACATTTACACATTGTAAACTGACACTAGAGTGGTTGGAGGAGCCTTAGGTGGTTAAACTTTATATCTGTCCAACAGGGAGGTTTAACAGATTTATTCTACTCAACAACCGATGACTCTAATGTGAAACTTGAGCTGGATTTGCCGATAGATGTCAAGGACCTTCCATTCCGAATAAACTGGAACGCTGACTTTCCTTTCAAGGCCAGTGTTCCCAGAGTGGACCTCCACAGTTTGATCCTGGACTTCTCTGCTGTCTCGTTCCTGGATATTTCTGCTCTGAAGGGGCTTAAAACGGTAAAAAAAAAAGTTTTTGAGTGCCCTCCAATGCTGATAGCAACTACACTACGACTGTTTGTTCTTGTACAAATGAGCTGCAGAAATATATTGCATTCAAATCCTTTTAGCAAATGTATCAAAGTGAAAGCAATATATAGCAGAAAATGTATCCTTGTGACAGACACAATTAAATCTTGTTATCATTTCATGTAATTGTTGTTCTTAAGGGTTAAAGCTTTGGTATCTATTGATCCACGGGATGGAAATTTAGAACTGAATTTTTTTCAAATCCAGTTAACACTGTTCTAAAAGGACACATTTTGCATGAAAAATACTTTCACTTTTGGTACTTTAAATGAATTGTGCTTATGCATTTACTTGAGTACATAGGTAGCTTATTATATTTATTCCCAGTGATGTCAAATAGGTCAAACATCTGATTGCATTTTCTACAACTAGATGCAACTAAATGAAAGCTAAACATAATAAAAGCACAGGATTACAGTGCATGGTGTATTTTGTAACAGCTGACAGCTACAATAAGCAAGCAATATTTTTGTTATCTCCGCAGGCATTCAAAGAGTTTATTCGAGTTGATGTGGATGTTTACATAGTTTCTTGTGATGGTGAGTCTCATGAGAATGCCCTGTTGACAACCACAAACATAAATGTAAATATACAAGCAGTTATTGTTCACATGTATCGACAGCCTACATCCTGCAGAAACTGCACAGCTGCATGTTCTTTGACGATGAGATTCTGACCTCCATGTTCTTCCCAACCTTACATGATGCCATGCTTCACGTTCTCGAGAGGCATAAGAACGACAGAATTGGAGATTGGCAGGTAAGGAACGCACACTTGTGGGCTACACATCAGACTCTTAACAAGAAAAGCAGGCGTTTAACATGGCAGCCTTCTACTTGGGAGAAGGTCCTGCTGTTGAGTTTACTAGTTTACTAAAGATGAATAATAGGAAATTAAAGGGGAAGTTTGCTTTTTTTAAACCTGGACCTTACTTTTGGCATAAAATATGTTATTCCACTCACCGATAAAAGTTTGGTGAAAGTCTGTGACGGTCGGCTAGCTTCACACAGAGTTTGCTACTGCTAGTTTTGTGCAACATGGCACAGTAGCAGTAGCAATGGGATGACGTCATCCCACTAGACTCGTGTGTAAAAAGCCCCGATAGCCCCCAATAACAACAACATCGCATCTCTGAACTAACAGTGCAATAGTACGCGTTCATTCATTCATTTGTCTTAAAGTACTGGTAAAATAATGACAGATAATGCCTTATTTAGAGGCATTATCCGTTTACTCAAGTTATATGGATATACGCGGATCTCGAGTGATCTAAATGGCGCCCAAAGGATGCCGACTTTCACCAAACTGTTATTGGTGAGTATATGAACGCATTTTATGACAGAGATAAGGTCCAGGTTTAAAAAAAAAAAAAAAACTTACCCTTTAACACATCTGAGCTGTTGTTACTGAGGTGCAGAGCACACAAATAAAAGTTACACTTCCAATCCACTGATGAGTGTCTTTAGTTAAAATACAACACGGTCATCATGATGCTACCAAGTGCATTCTGCACTGTCAGCATGTGTTGCATGGAAAATCACAATCACCTCTCTGTACACCTAAATTTGACTTACACCATCCATGTTATCTAGTGTAGAAATGCAACATCTGTCTAGTTTTATGGTTTTGCTGCCTTGTTTTTATGAGTCTCTCTGGATTGCAGTCAAAAGCCGCCCAACTGTAGAAGAACCGCGTCTGGGAAGAGCCTTTCATGAGGAACAACCTTTTTTGTTTAATGTTTTTTTATATTTTAAACTGCTGTTCCAGTTTCTGTGTTTCCACTGTGCATTGTTCTGGTTAGTCAGTAGTGGTCATAAATGTTGAAATGGGATTAAAGTGCAATTCCGTTTCATAGCATTGCATTTTTAAGAATGTGGTGTTTGTCTCATTCCATGTTACTATCTGCTGTAGTTTCTTTCAACTGTCTTCAATAAATCTTGACAACTCGGGTATCTGAGACCTGGCATGGTGTCACTCAGTCAGTGGTGTATTGATTTTATAAAATATGAAAATTAACATTTTCCTTTCTAGAAATAAAGAGATTTCTGTAAGATACAACAGAGGAGGTAAGTACTTATTGCCACATTTTTGCATACCCAACATAAGAGCTCCGTCAGAGTGAAATAACAAAACAAGAAAAAATAAATAGAGAAGACAAATCAATTAAAGAAATAAAATGTGGACTCACCTCGTACATCAAAAGAATATACATTTTTCCCCAAGCCATCACAGAAATATCAGTCAGGGGTGATGGAGGTCTGTCCTCCTAACAAAATGAAAGAATGGACCCCATATTTCCCCAAATTTGCTGGAGAAACCACTAAATGACAGCCTGATTTCCTCCAATTTTAAAAAGTTTGAAGTAGATGAAGTGGTCCCAGTAGAGTGCCTGTGTAGAAATCCCTCCGTCCGCTAACAGAGGACCTATGAGCTAACAGAGGACCTATGAGCTAACAGAGCTATAATACACATTCGTTCATTCATTCGTCTTAAAAGTATTGGTGAAATAAAGACAGCTAATGCCTTACTTAGAGGCTGCATTGTCTTTGCCCCGTTCACTCCAATATATGGATCGCGAGTTATCTAAATAGCTTCCGAAAGATGCCGACTGTTCTCGGTGAGTAGATAAACATATTTCATGCCAGAAATAAGCTCTAGGTTTAAAAATACCAGAGTTCCCCTTTAAAGAAAATTACAACTGTAACTCCAACCGAATTTGAGATAATGCAGTTACTATGAACATAACTGTTAAATTGTTTCATTTGCTGATATTTTTAAGGGAAAAAAAAAAAACAAGCAAGGAGACGAGCACAGTTATCAATTCAGATTATAGCCAGCCTTACAGAAGTTGTTCCCCCCCAAAAAATGAGGGTTCACTGGAAATTGAAACTGCTTTTTACTCCCAAACATTGTGGCTTTAAATTAACTTAAGAGGAAATAATTCTGGTTCAATAGTCAAAATCGAAAGTCGTGTGCGAAGTTTAGTGAGAAGTTGAAAACATGAAAAGCTGTTTTATGGGGTCCCAACAAGAAAGATCAGGATCCAGAGACAAGAGACTGACAAAATCTCTTTAAGGTTACACATATCTGGTTATTCCCATAGCCTGTTAATGGTTTTAAAAGAGGTTACCAAAAATATATGGTCCCCCCTCACTTGACATAACATATTCCTAATCTTAAAAATAAATAGAAAAATAAAAAAAAACTTGTGCAAATCATAATTACTCCTTGGGCAGAAGTTATTAAATAGTTCTCAGAGAACTGTTTGTTGTTAATTGAAATGTTCCAGTCAGCTACCACATCAAACAAAAATGACATCGACATCTGCCAATAAAAATTTATTGAGAATTGTTAACGTCTTTCAATGTACATGTGACATCAGCTAACATATATACACAGATATTTACCATAAACTATTGTAAAAGGGGACATTCCTGCTCTTCACCAAGTCAAAAGTATGTTCAGTGGGAAGTTTAGCACAGTTAACTTAAAATGTGCACCACATACACATCTGACTTGGGGCAGTTTATCAAAATCAAAGTTCTACATCCTGTAACCCTGAGGTTTACTATCACATTATTCAAACAAGTAGTATGGAACAGAATGACACTGACTGTTGCCCATTCATCCAATTGGCAGTTTACTGATAATAGGGCCGATAGCGGCCCTGATCTGGGTGGTGCGGCCCAGGCATCTGGCCCTGGGGAGGTGGACCCTGCATCCGTGGAGGAGGTGGCCCTCTTGGAGCGGGCCACATCCCAGGACTGAGCCCTCCCGGCTGGTTAAACGGTGGACTAAGTGTGCCCTGGTCTTCAGGGAACTGCTGCATGGAGTTGGGGTTATAGTGATGAGGTGGGGGTGCATTAACAGGAGGGCCACTGTGCTGTGGTGGAGGTCCTGGGGGTGGGTGGCTAATAAAGGGGGGGATCTGGCCCATGATGTGCCCTGGTGGTGGAGTGATAGGTGGGGGAGCTGTAGACATGGGGGGAGGAGGGGCTTGGTTGTACACCATATGAGGTGTCCCAGAGCCCTGGGGAGGATGTTGCATTGGGTGACTAATAGGAGGAGGAGGGGGAGGAGGTGGGCCAAAGTGCTGTTGTGGTGGCGCCATCATGTGGTGAGAGTGTGATACTACAGGGGGCTGGCCAGGATAGTCCCCAGGGTGGTGATGGGGGGGCTGATTGGGGCCAGGCCCTGCAGAATGGGGCTCCCTTGAGGTGGAGGAGTCATCTTGGATGGGCACAGTGATGAGATTACTGTGTTTACGAGTTGTTACTGTGGCAATGCGGAATGTCTCAGGACCCAGAGAAGTTGGTGGTGGGCCTTCATGAGGGGTTGGTGGTGGAGGCTGGCTGTAGGGGTCGTGACTGCCGTGCTGGAGCGGATTGGAGAGGTGAACATGATTCTTGGTTACATGAGGCGGAGGAACGCGGTAGCGATCAGATACATCAGGAGCAGGAGGAAGGTGCACAGGATCCTGGCGGCTTGCGGAGGACTTGGCAGCCCTCATATGACGGTGGTTCACATGGGCCTGGAGGTCTCGCTGGGACAGGTAGGTGCGCTTACATCCCGGCACGATACTGCACATGTAAAGGGAACCTCGCTGGCACTGTTCGATGCGCTGAACTGGATCCGTGCAGTTATAGAGCGTGAGACTGAACACAGAAACAAAAGCTGATTGACTCAAAGCAAGATTAAAACATAAATACATCTGAGAAACTACAAAATGCCACATGATGCTTCAGTTAAATCATTCTCGGTTAATATCTAATCAACATCATGTCTCTACTGACCTAAGTTTTCAAGGTAGGCTTTTCTGACTTGTCTACATGCTCTTGATGAAATTCAGATTCTTACAATACAACAAATCATAAACAATCATAACACTTTCAAAGGTTCAAATGTCTCACCCTGGGCACATCTTCTCTCCTTTCTTTTCATGAAGCAAAGCACAGTCGTAGCAGAAAACGTGTTTGCAGGGAATCTAGGGAGTTGGTAAGCAAGAGTTAAGACAAAAATCCCTACTACAAGAACTACTGCAGAGAGAAAGCAAAGAATAGTACATACCATCCGTCCATATAGTTGAATAGGGAGGCCACATTTGTCACAGAAGTGAATAGGAACTTCATCCCTTTCACCAATTAAGTTCAACTAACAGAAAAGTTAAAAAAAAAAAAAAAGGTTTAGAATCACGGGTAATTACGAATGAAACAAACTCCAATAAGTCACTCTGGTCACCCCAGGTGATGTACCTTATAATCCCAAAACAGCAGTTGGGGAAATCTTCTCTGACTTGCAAATACATCACCAGCCTTGGTGCCACAATCGAACCGGTCCTCTTGCTTGAAGCCGAACTTATCTGTGAAACACAATAGAGAGAATTGATTTATGGCTGAATAAGGAAGAACATATTGGGTGATTCTTTTTTACTGATATTTTTTGTTCCTAAATAGAAGACAAGAGCTCTAACTGGCTCTTTGATGGGAGTGGGACAAATAATAAATTTCTTGTTTATAAATTATGATTCATCTCAACTTCCTAATCTTTGAGTAAAAAGAGATTACAGTAAAGTGTGTACTCTAGAAAATCACTCTCACAAGAGAAACACACATACAACAACTTACTGGTAACATGAGTAAAAACAAATTCTGTCATTTATTTGAATAAAGAACCCACTGCCATATGGCTGAACAGGAAATACATTTTGCCAGGGAGGAAAGAGATCTAACTTATGAACTTCAACAAACACTGTCTGGAAGACGCTCACAAGACTGACATGGTTACTTCCTCACATCTAACCAAAGCATGTAACAATTTAAATGAGAATGCCATGTTTAAGACAATTTAAAAAAAAAAGTTAAATTGGGATGCTCTCCTGCGCAGTGTGCCTACCATCTTCTCCAGTTTCATTTTTACATGGTCTGATGCTGGGTCTCTGCGTGCGCGGCGGAGGTTTAGTCCTTAAGGGCTGCTTTGACAGAAGTTTGATAGGGATTCGTCTGCGAACATCCAGGCCTCCCAAAGTCCCAGAGCCATCACTTCCTTGAAGATCATTGTCTGTTAACAAAAACCGGTAGCACATAAAATTATACATTTTATCACCTAGTGAAATCAGGTTGGTATATCCCTACAAAACGAACTCAAACGACAAGGAAATACATCACCTGCACTCAGTTGAGAAAATATTTGTTAATATTGGAACGAAATTTCACTTGCCAATGGTAAAAGGAACTCTGAATGACTTACTATGATTTGGTGCCTTTATCTAAAAATGACCCCAATACATGCAAAAAGGACTACGTTTTAAGCGAGATTTCAGGAAACAACATTTTAAAAATGTTCAAATGTGTGATTCCCCTTCTTAGAAAAGCATTACCAATAAACGATAACTTAATCTGCCAGAATGATTAGTTAAAGTTAGTATTTGTTAAAAATCCACACACGAATATACTCTTAAGTATTGTTCCACTCAGTACCTCTTTTAAACCCCACAAATTTACCATTTAGAAATGGTAACCTCAACAAACATATTCTAAATATATGAAGCACCAAGAATGTCTCACAAGTATAAATAAAAATGCTGAGGACATGCTATAAGATATTAACTTTAAAAAAAATATGAGCCAGGACAGTTAGCTTATATTAACATTCGTCAGCTAGCATTGGTACCTCGAATCAATCGCAACAAGTTTAACGCCCACTATCAAGTAAAACTACAATCTTTAAATTCGTTGTAGCAAGAGATTATAGCCTAATAGATTAATCTAAACCTTAACGTTAACTTTTGGTTAACTGAAGTGATTAGCTAGCCATCGCTAGCCATTTTTTAGCTACCTTAACCATGCTAGCGTTCACAGTGAAATGGAAGGTAGCGACATTCCATATAAAAAAAACTATATTCTGCCACGACGATTTGTCAAAATCCAAAACACGCTATAATTATAATAGCCTTGAGAAAAATATATCATATAAATTAACTTTGATAACATCGGCCCTACTTTGCAATTTGCTTACCGCTTTGGTCCATGATCCAACGAGTGAACACAATGCATTGTGGGATACAGAGAACGAGAGAGGGAGAGAGAAGGACGTGAGACTAGAGCAGAGGGAAGGAAAGCAAAAAGGATGAGGGGGAAGTAAGATGGTTGGATGAAAAAGGAGTACAAGCGGAAAAAGTCAAGAAAATATAACAGTTAAGTTTCTATGGCTATTTATAACTAAAAGGGAACTAAATTAAAAGTCTAAATATGACCTGGCACTTCGCAGTGAGTACTAAATCAATCAATTTAATCATTTTCATTGCATTGAATTTCTCTCTTTTTTATGCTTTGAAACATTTATGTCAAAAATAATTTAAAACTAATAGATTTGAATTATTAAGAAATCTTGTAACTCAGATGATGTTTTGTCACACATATTAGTGCAAGAGAGATGAGTGATGGGGAAACCTAAACACTTGTATTTCTATTTGCTGCCTATGAAATTAACATGGGTACAGCCCTCACTTGCTTTAATAAATTAATGTCTTATTAAATTATTTTAACTAAAGTGTTTGTTTGTTTTAAATCAAGATTGTTGGACCAATCTAAACACCGTGCCCTTATGTACTTATCCACACTTAAAATTTTAGTGTCTACGCCACCAAATACTGAGTAGTATACATAACAACTTCATTGATTTTATGTCTCAGATAGTGAAATAAAAACCCAGTGAGATAGTTCGCCCATACCTTAACATTTAACTGGCGTATAAATTAAACTAAAACTGAGGTTTTAAAATAAAAAAAAATATGTTAAGCCCCATACAATTCGACCTTTAACTTCATCGAATATATACTGTAGCCCAATTCTGTAATCTAAAATATTTTTGCAAAGCTTAGAGCACTAGTGTCTGAAGTCCATGCACGTCCCCGTGTACGTCTCTTGCGCGCTCTTGTAACCATGTCGCCATTTTGATTCGAAAATTATGACTGAGTTTTTCCTGCTTTGCATGCTAAACTTGAACCCGCGTTTGAATTACTTTGTGCGTGAGTACGAATCGTACCCTCTATATTTGTAGTAACGAGTAACTCTATGAATGCAAAGTAGCAAGTAATGCGGGGAAACAGTTAATCTGATAGTCCCCAAAGCCACATTTGACTAACGTTAGCCAAGTTGAGCTAGCTAGCAGTAGCCTGTCGCAGACTGACCCCTTCTTCAAAACAAATCACTATTCGCTCACGGGCTATGTTAGCCAACACAGCTAGCTTGTAGTTAGCTCGGTAGCTAGTGACTTAATAGCTGACTGCTTGACGACAAACTCTACTAAAAAATCTAGCAGAAAGGGAAGGAATTGCTGCGGACTTTGAACCAAAGGTAAGTTTTTATCAGATAGACCACCATGAGCAGCAGAAACGATCTAATGTTAACTCAGTTACTGCATCGACAAAGTTGAACCTAAGTTGGACAGCTATTTAAGTTCGCTAACTCCGATCAACACACGTTAACTGTCCGTGGCTAATTAGCTTACATGCTAATCAGCGAAAAGGAGGAACTAAAGTTGTCGTTAGCTTAGTTGTTTGCTAACTTCTCAACTTAATGCCTAAAAACCTCTTGTCGACGTCTATCAAAAAATAATGTTCGTCAGTTGGTTGGTTTGCTTTATGAATTTGTATACCTGTTAAGATTACATAGCGCTGTGTAACGTAACATAATCGCTGTTAGAGTCGGGAACATAACATTTAAGAGTCGGTGCCATCGAAATAGCCACAATCCATTTCCCCCTCTTACACGAGCCATATAATCCTGCATAGTTTTTCAAATTGTCGTTACTGTTTTTCAACAAATAAGGAAACGGTCAGTGGTATTCGCTGTAGACGTTTGGAGTTGACTGAGGCCAGCAGCAACGCAGTCTTTGCTGATATGTAAGAATCAAGCACACAGTCCGGGTTGTGACTAATTTATAGTTGAATTTGAAAGTGGGTTGTGTGTTTTAATATAGTTCCGATCGTCGTGTACTATGATTTTCCTTGTCTTGTTTGCAAGTGGTTCCCTAGTTGAGTTGAAGTAAACAGAAATCCGAGCTCCTACAGCAAGTCAGTTGATGTGCATTTCATGCCAAGGCTATGGAAGGTCAGTTTACATTTATTTAACTGCACACCCGCGTATCTCTCATTGTTGGAAACTGAAGAAAGAGACCCAGTATAGTTACAGTGAACGTTATGAAGTGTGGATGCACATATGCACATTTTCCCTGTGATTGTTCTCTCTAAAGTACAATCTCTATCTTTAGCTTACACATAAAAACAGTTGAAACATTCTGCCTTTAGGTGAAGCAGTGTCTTGAAGCTAAGATAATCTTTGCTGTGGACTGAAGAAAACCCAAAAATATATATTTTTTTTATTGAGGTGTTCCAAAGCAAAGCAAAGTAAAATCAGTGACCATTGTTCTCAGCAAGACCTTTTTGAATATTTTGTTTTACATCAAACTGTGTATCAAACATTAGTTACAGATCTAGACCACGCATTTTACAACCTCTGATTATCTTAGTGCAAGTAGGCAACAGAGGGATGGGTAAAACTAGCCTTTGTTTGTCTTCTGAAGTGCACTGTTGCAGATCATTTAGTAGGGTCTGTCACAAGGTTTCCAGCGCAAAATGATACCTATTCAATTTCTATCTGTTGCAATTAATTGTACATTCAACAAGTGGAGGAGAGTACCCGCAAACATTTAGGTGGAATTCCGTTTCGCTTAATTTTACTGTTTTTTAGCTTGCTTAATTACAGCCTGCTTTGGCTCGCAACATCCTCATGTGTGCCCTTTGTGCACTATTGTTCCTCTTTTCATCGTCTGTGATATGTGCCAGTAGACTGTTTTTGTTGAGGTTGCCTCTGGTGGGTTCTATTTTGGATGTAAAGTCAAGCATTTGCTTTCCTGCTCGGTGTCCACAGGGAGTGCTCCACGGGTTATTATTGCACTTGTGTACTCTGTAAATGTATGCCAGATGGACGCTGCTGCCCCTGCTGCTGCATGTGCAAGGAACGGTCCTCGTAAGGGGAAAAAAGGAAAAGAAAAAAAAGGAGGAAGCACTTTGATTTCCTCCTTCAGTTTTACTTTCATGATCATCAGTTGATCAACAGTTGTTAGCATGTTGCTTGGAGAGATATGTTAGCTTTGACAAAGTCGGCTGATACAATGGTTTCTTCCCTCGTGTTTTAAGCTTTTAAGATGAATTGCCAAAGTAATTGCACATGGAAAAACTAACCAGATAAAATCGCTTTGTGAGAAACAAAGCATCAAAGCTGTTTTCCATGATTTTAGATTAATTTTCCATTCATTATTATCTTAAAGTGGGCATGTAAAAGCCTCTGTTGTGTTGCCGAAGCCAGAGAAGGAGAAGTTGATCAAATCTTGTTTGGCAGTTGTTCAAATAAAAAGTGATGAATATGTGCTGTAAACAATCAGTAAACCTGCCTGACTTTTTAATGTCAGTGTCGAAAAATATTTCATTGTTTCTTGGACATTTTCCAGGCTGAATACTGATGCATTATGAAGTTATATTTATGATTTTGGCCGAGCAAGGCGAATGCATATTTTCATATCGCCAACTTTGAGCTTACTCATGATGAAAATTAGAAAACTTCATAGAGGTGCAAAACGTCAGCTGCCTATCACTCAATGGTTTCTTTTAGAAGTGCCTTAATTATTATTGGCAGTATTTGTATTAAGTTTGCGCAGATGTGAAGTTCTGTCTGAATTAGATGCTAACAGAAATCTTGTCAATTAACAGTAAAGCTTTAATTTTGTGCAGGTTATGGTGAGCCCCTCAACATCTCATCTCCTAAAGAGGCCTGCGTTTTAAGAGGAGACCCATGCTGATAAATGCCAGGCCTCGCCACACTCTCTGTTGTCTGCACAAACACAAATGCCTGCCTGCCCGTGGGGGAGGTCTGATTAAAGATATCCACATTTCATCCACTGGTATGTGTGAGCACTTAACTATGGAGTTTCTGTTTTTTTTTTTTAGTGTTTTTTTTGTAATTTTACAGAAGATGATCCAGCTGTTCTGCTTATTTTGAAGAAAGTGATTCCTCCGGTACTCCTACAGTTCTCCTATTTCCATTAAATGTCCGTTTTATTTTCTATAGAGCAGCACAATTACTGTGTGACTGACATTGGCTTCACATTACTTCACCACACCCAGTGTCAGCCTTGTCTAAGTTAGTCTTTCTCTTATGATAAGGTTTGCTTTTGTTGGCCTTAATCTGCAAATATGCCCAAAACATTGGCTCTTTTTTCACAGCTTCAAATGCACAATCTCCTCTGTGGTGCATGTGTTGTTGCTTCTTGAGCAGCATCTTATGAAAAATGTAGTGAAGTCTGTATGATGTGCCCTACATCAATGCAGCAGGCTGTGATACTGAACATTAATGCACTCAGACAATGCTGTAATGTTTCTGCTTCTGTTTCTGTTAACAGTGTCTTTTGGAATTAAATTATATAAGTAGTAGTGCAGTGTTCATTCTTTAGCTTTCACACTTGTTTGTTTACGTCAGTTTCTCTCCGCTGCTTCCTTCCCACCTACACTTCCACTCCTTCCCATTGTTTTGGCCACTGCTGGGCTATTTCATCCATCTCCGTTTTCCTTTTTTGTCCCTCCCTTCACACACTTGTCCCACGGCTCAGGGCTGTGTCCCCCATCCCAGCGGCCACCATGTTTTGGAAGTTTGACCTGCACACCACCTCCCACATTGACCAGCTGCTGGACAGGGAGGACGTGACGCTGCGGGAGCTGATGGAGGAGGATGATGTCCTGCAGGAGTGCAAGGCCCAAAACCGTCGGCTGCTGCTCTTTCTCTCCCAGGACCACTGTATGCAAGAGCTGGTCAGCCTCATAACCACAGAGCCACCTGCTGACCTGGAGGAGAGGAGTCGCTTCAAGTGAGACCTGATGCTGACACTCAGATCTTTATAGTAAATATTGTGTGGTTAGAAACAGAATATCCTGTTTATACGTTGCTACAATATTAAATGTAGAAAGATTAAATTTTTAAAAGTACAATAATGCTATTTTGGCAACTGGAACGTGCTTCACATCCAAAAATAATCTACGTAGAAAAAAATAGAAGTAGGAAATGTTTGAAAACAAACAAGTTCATTAACTGTAGAAATGTTGATTACATCTCAAAAGCATTACATTGTTTAAAGGGTCACTAGTTCACTTTCTTGCAACAGCTGATACTGTGATTTCTTACTAACAATACTGATACTTTGTTTCTGCAATAATGTTGCATCTTATAGAATTAAATGTGATTTAATGCTAAAAGCATTACTCTTTCATAGCTTTTTCAATATCTAGCTGGTAACCATTTTTAATTTTTTTTTGCTTTTGTGGTCACAGTCACAAGTTTAGTTTAAAACACTAAGAAACTTTTTTACTTTAGTTGACATGAGTCGCGTGATATGAGTAACTTGATTACAAAAATGTCCACCTGTGCACTTCTTTCGCTTATTATACACCGACGTGTTCTGCTCGAAACTAGAGCCATCAACACTTTACAGCTTTCATTGTGAAACCAAATTAGATTACCACAGCAGCACACAGTCAATAATACATCTCAGCAGAAAGCACCCGTTTTACACACACAGTCCACAGAGTGGGCCAAACGCAAGGCAACGTTTCAGGTTAACCATTAAATGTATAAAGACAAACCGTCACAAACTGCATGCTTGTTGAGATGGACACTAGTAAAGAACTTAGCTGAGACTTGGACTGGGCAATATAGCTACTTTTCCATTTCTGTCCCCTAAGAAAAGCAACTTGGGTTAGTTGTGTTGGACAAATAGTGGCTACATTTGATTGATATGTAGCTAGAATTGTCCCACTGCTGCAAGCACTCTTGTCATATTTTTCCTCGTCTCTTATCTGTGCCCATCGGAGCACTTTTAAGCCGTTAATGTGAACACAGAAGCTGCCAGAGTTTTTTTTTAAAAATTTTTAAGGTGTAGTCTTAACTGTTTTTTTTTATTATGGCCTCCAGTTCTGACTCAGCCTCCTGGCTGATAACAGAAACCAAAAGTAAAGGTGTATCTAAGAGGTTTTTATTATTAAATGAGTTGCAGTAAAACAGTATTAGAAAGCAGACACTGGAGGAGAGAAGCAAACAGGTGTCAACTGTGAACACTGCTTGACAATAGGTAGAAAACTATTTATTTACTATTTTATTGATTAATTAAGTGTTTCAATGTCAATTACTCGCTTAGTTGAGGCCATAATCAGTAGAATAGTTGATCACCAGCATATTTGTTTGCTGCAGCCCTACTTTTTATTTTTAATTTGCCTAAGCCTGTGAGTTGCACAGAGACATCTTCTCATCTTCATCCTCTTCTTCTTGTAAGGTTTCCCAATATTGCTTGTGAGCTCCTGACCTCAGATGTGTCCATCATAAATGACAAGCTTGGCGCCGATGAGTCTCTCCTCGAGATGCTCTACCACTTCCTGGAGCAGGACCCGCCGCTCAACCCTCTACTGGCCAGCTTCTTCAGCAAAACCATTGGCAATCTCATTGCCAGGAAAACCGAACAGGTAAAGCAAAAACCATTCCTCGGTAAATGAACACATTTGTGCAAAAGAACAACTTCAGATCTATCTTTAACTGTTAAGTTTTACAATTACAAAACATTTAGATACTATGTATTTTTCCAGGTGATTACCTTTCTAAAGAAAAAAGAAGGCTTTATCAGTCTGGTGCTCAAACACATTGACGCCTCTGCCATGATGGACCTGCTGCTTCGCCTCATCAGTTGTGTGGAACCTGCCTCTTTGAGGCAGGAGGTCCTGCATGTAAGCATCTAAATATGTGTTCCCTGTCTCTGGGTAAACACTAGCCATTAAAAAGCACTTAGAAATAAAATATCTTATGATTTCATCTTTGTTTTGTTTTTACTGCAGTGGCTGAATGAGGAACGGTTGGTACAGAGACTCACGGAGCTCATCCATACTGGCAAAGATGAAGAGGTGAGTGAGAGTGAAGCTGGCTGGGAATTCATCCACCTCAGTGCTGTCTCGATGCTCTTTTTGTTGTCTCAACGAAGCTATCCTTTTGTTATTGCTCTAGTGAAACTGAAATAATGCTTCTGCTAACTGAGGGTTTCCTGATTTAATTTTGTTTTCTTTTTCAGAGACAATCAAACGCGTCTCAAACGCTTTGTGACATCATCCGCCTTAGTCGAGACCAGGCCAATCAAATGCAGGAAAATGTGGAGTCTGACCCGCTATTGGCTGTGTTGGAGTCGTAAGTTTCCAGTACCCTCTGATTTTCACACAAGGTCAAGAAGAGGAATTCTAGACCCGCAAACCCTACAATGGACACGTTTTTGACATGATATTATTTTCTGTAGGGAACTGTACATTAACATGTTTTTGATTGCCAGAACCTGTTTTTGATTTTGAGCATGTTTGAGTTTTAACTCCTGCAACAGTCTTGTGTTGCTGGCTTTTTACTTTTGCCCGTACCTGTGTTTTTCAGGCAGGACAGTGTAGCAGGGCTTCTCAAAAACATGTTCGAGGGGGAGAGGAGTGAGGCCTCTGTCGTTAACGGAACTCAAGTGCTACTTACCTTATTGGAGACCAGAAGGTCTGGGTGAGTTTTTTTTAAACGGTGCATTTTTCTAGTTTAAAAACTATGTAAGTAAAATGAATATTGGTACCTGGTTCTGTTCCATCATGAAGAATGCCGTGACTGAATGGTTGCATTCATTTGCTTGTGTCTGCCAGGTTGGAAGGGTTGATGGATCTGTATTCTCAGGGTTATGAAAGGTCTTACACTGTCAACAGCAGTATTTTAAATGCCATTGAGCCCCATTTAAAGGACTTCCAGCAGCTTCTTCTGGATCCCCCCAAGGTAATACCCTGGATGTAGTACAAAGCTCATAGATATATTTTAAAGCAGACAGACTATCGTTTGAAAAATACTGAAGCATTATATTGTTACTGCCCTCCTCCATCCCTACTCCCCATTGTTTTCCACATTGTTGTCCATCTGTTATTGGTGTTGTGTTATTTGAACGCAAGATGTTGCGTATATTTATCCAAACAACTTTTTTGACAGCACAAATGTGTTTCCTTCACAGAAAAGTGCAATATTGACGACCGTTGGCGTTCTAGAGCAGCCACTGGGAAACGCCCGCCTTCATGTGGCCCGGCTGGTGGCAGCCCTGCTGCAGACCAGTGCTCCCAGTATCTGCCAGGAGCTCTGTAATCTTGCCACTATGGACCTACTACTGGTAGGCTAAACTTGACTCGACGCGCTGCTTCATCGCTTCTTTTTCTTTCTTGTCGTTGTCTCACACAGCGAGTGGGATTCTGAGTTGAATCGAGAGGATGTTTAGGTCTGATTGTGCTTGTGTTGCATATGTTGTTTAGTTGTGCAAAATTTGCACAAGGCTTGTCATGAGGCAGGGAGGCACTGAAGCCTTTATTACACCATCTGACCAAAGGGCAGTGGGTTTGGCTTCTGTGGAGCAGGTTCTGCATTTCAGTGGACAGGGAATCAGAGGCTCCACTGTTGTGCTAGTTAAACAATGTGGCTACACTGCACAGGTCCTCTCTGGCTCTGACATTAACATCAGAATTCTTTCAAATAGTTGTATTGGAGGGGCATAGAAAGTAAATATCAGCTTGTCTCACCATACAGGTAGAAAGCATACAGCACTTTTTCCAGCAGTTATTTTCTTACTTTCAAATGTCTGCATTAGCTCCTCTGTGTTTTCTGGTACTATATAGTACTATAAGTATACTATATACTTGTAAAAAGTACCTTTTAACAGTGATCCATCTTGACATACACGCCCTCTTTTGCAGCATGTTACTGACTTTGACTTGCATCTCTTTTTGTGCAGGATCTGTTCTTTAAATACTCCTGGAATAATTTTTTGCACTTCCAAGTGGAGCTGTGTGTGGCAGCTATCCTGAACCATCCCTCCTCAGAGGAGCGGCCCAGCCCTGGCCTCCAGAACCAAGATGGGAACCCTGAAGCGTCCAACTCTGAGGTGCAGGGGGAGGAAGTGGAAACAGGCAGAGCCAGTGACCCACAGACCTCTATCCACGATGCCCTTGTGGCACACGTGAGTGAATTAAGTAGCTTCATATCTCAAAATTGTCAAAACTATACGCTTTAAATAAAAAGAGAAAAAAGAAGAGAGAATTTTCTCATTTTGTGTTTGTGTTGAACCCTTCAGCTCTTCCAGAAGTGTCGGCTGGTTCAGAGGATCCTTGACGCCTGGGAAGAGAATGATAAAATACAGTGAGGACCTCTTCGTGTGATTGTTTTAGTTTGTGCTTAATGTATTTGTAATGAATCGTATATGAAACTTGTGAGTTTTATTATTTATACAGATTAGATCATGCAACATTAGTGCAATACAGATTTGTGATGACAGAAATGAAGTTGTGGTGTTGCTGTCATTTTGGTAAGGGCTAAGTGTGTAACTGTGAATTTCAGGGCTGAGGGTGGCACCAGGAGAGGCAACATGGGTCATCTGACCAGAATTGCCAACATGGTGGTACAGAACCTGGAGAAAGGACCAGTACAGGCCCAGATCACAAACCTCATCAAAGGTAATAATGTCCTATAGTATCTGCGATGCCACATCAGTTTCCATTTGAACTGAAATGACAGTTAAGATTAATATCCCTGTTTGGGTTCAATCTATGGCAGAGCTGCCGGAAGACTGCAGAGGTCGCTGGGAGAGCTTTGTGGACGAGACCTTGAGAGAAACTAACAGGAGGAACACAGTTGAGCTGGTGAAACATTTATCTGCCAAACTTACTATTTCCCATGAATGAATTGCAAGCCTTAAACTTCTGCTCATTTCATCCTCTTTTCTCCTCTTGAAGCCCTCCGTGGTCTACAGTAGTTGAGGTAGCAGCAGGACAGGATCATGCAGGCCAGCACAGTGTCAGGGCAGCCATAACCAACCTCTCAGCAAATTGGATTTTTCACGTCAAAATACCCATTTAATAAATCTGAAAATCCAAGAAACAAAAGCCACAAGTGTCTTAAATATGTAAGCAACATTAGAGGCCCCCGAAAACATTTTTGCAGATGCCAGTGTTGCAGCATCTCCTCAGTGCGGACGGACAGGATTTGTTGTCTGCTGGTTTGTTTTTGTTTAACTGCACCTGGCATGATTGCAGATCCCAGATGGGAATTTACACAGCAAAGAACCCTCTAAACCTGAGGCTCAGTGATAACGTATGTTAGTTATCACAGTGCTTAGAAGGACACGCATAAAATTCTGGAACACCATTTAAATCTTCTGTTTTGGTGACGACAGACACAAGTTAGCTCTCGTCTCTTTTAGACAAGACAATTCCCCAATTTCTTTTACTTTCCACATATTTAATAAGACGCAAAATTAGGATAAAGAACAGGAGGCATAGTTTGAAGTTAACGACTGCAGTTTTAAGTCCAGGGTCAGTTTCCCATTGTACCTATTTGTTAATTTTCCTTTTGTCGTAACTTTCTCCGCACTGTCTTTCCTAATGTGTGTTCAATTTGATTTCACCGGGGATCCATAATAAACCGAGCACTCCTCTGCACTGTGTTCTGCAGGTAAGCACCCACAACATGCACTCATCCAGCGAGGATGACGACATGGAGAGCCCCTTCCCCAACGATCTGTCTCTTCAACAGGTAAAAATCACCCCCTGAATAACAAACGGGTGCGAGTTTAGATGGCGGTGCCCGTAACGATTGTCACCTTCCATTTGGTCTTCCCAGGCGTTCTCAGACTATCAGATCCAACAGATGACTGCCAACTTCGTGGATCTGTTCGGGTTCAATGACGAGGAGTTCAGCGAGCATGATGAAAATATCAAGTAAGTTCGAAAAGGTTTTTTCACAGTGGATCGTGTCTTCAAGTTTTAACAACTGCATTTTGTAAATCATCTATAAAACAGCTGCGAGATTCCAAACTGATTTTAATGCTCTGCATTGTGGGGTTTTTTCTCCTTAGTGCCACATTTGACAGAATTGCCGAAATAAACTTCAATCTCGATGCTGATGATAATAGTGTAAGTGTTCTATATGTTTAAGCATTTTTACTTTGATTTCTTACTTTCAAAATGTATGAAAATCATTTTCTTTCGCTGTTGTCAGTGTTGATGTAACGCCAATAATATTGTTGATCTTTGCAGAAGTTGCGTGTATTGTCGCACTGTTACATCTATTTGCTGAATCACTTATGGCTGTTTCCTGCAAAAGTTCTGAGAATTCTATGAAATCCTTTCTATGAATTTCAATGAAACGCAGAGCAATTTCTGAGCTCTTAATGTGATATTTAGGGTGCTTCCAAACCTTATATTGTGTCGTGCGTCGACATGTTTTCTGTCCATGACGCACTGCCACAGTAAAAGATGTCATTCGGCTTAATTTGTTTGTTTTCCACAGGCCAATGCGGCTGCTTTTGAAGCGTGCTGTAAAGAGAGGATACACCAGTTTGATGATACTGAGGAGGAGGAGGACATTTGGGAGGAGAAGGAGATCAACTATGCAACACAAGCTAAATCCAGAACAAGGTGAACTTGATATTTTCCCCATTGCAGTTTTTTTTCCTTCTTTGTATTCCACATATATTGCTCTCTAATCCTTTATTTTTGTCCCAACTTGTTTTCATTGGTACCCTTTCAGGTTTGGGGTCTCTCAAACCTCAGAGGGAAGCTCCAGAAACAGCATGGAAAATGGAGGCCGGGAGAGGGATCGTGGGTCTGAATCTGATGAGGATGAAGATTCTGAGCAGAACACGTCAGATACAGGTAAAACTGACAGCAGCTTCCCTTGAAACGCTGCAAATTGCTGTAAGCTTAGCTCCGTAATGAGCTTTTGTCTTTTCTCTTTTTGTCTCCAGGTCCTGGCTGGACAGCGAATTTCAGGGACTCAGGAGGGACCGTTGCATCCCAAACCCCAGACGGGTGGGAGAGCTCACGTGGGAGCGAAGCAGACACACAGCAGACAGGCTGGGCCAACTTCACAGAGTTCCAGCCTTTTACCGGGTAAGAAACAAACCGTATAATCAGTTTTATACGTATGTTTTGTACTGCTCCTGAATGAGGAGATGAGAAAACCACACAATTAGAAACGATGCATCAGTCTTAGCTGCCAATTGTATTTTCCTTCTGTTTACTACAGTACAGAGACTGATCCCAGGTGCAGCTCTCCTGTAGACGGCGCTGATGCTGATAAACAAGCCAAACAAAACCACGAGAACAGTGGTGAGTATTCACGTCCATTTTCACCTGGCTTTAAACTGAGCTCCAACCATCTTGACTGGGGTTTGTAATATATATATATATATTATCTGTCTGTATGTATCAGCAGATGTTAGTGCCTCCGCTGGTGCTTCGCCAGCGGGAGAAGGAAGGAAGGTTCCACTTGTGGCCTCAGACAGCGGCTCCTCCGGGGAATCCGACAACGAGGACACCGACAAAAACGCCGGGGCTCCTCCTGCTGCAGCGATCGCCTCGGAAACGGCCCCCAGCAACAAGACAGCTGACCTCAAAAGGTTGGCATCTTTTAACTGAAAATCCCAGCAGCGCTTTGTCCTCACAGACAGCGTAGTTGCATGTGCTCTGGTGTTCTGTCTTGAGTTTACACAAGCACTCAACAGGAGATCAGGAACACCACTGAGCTGCGATTAGCTGGCTCAGTAACTGCAGTGAGGAGCTTAAAAAGCAGAAAAATAGAAGCTGAATGGTAGTTCCTTTTGTTGACCAGTCCACTGCAGCCATATAGAGAAAGCGGGTGTGTGTGTTTCTGTGTGTGCATGTATATATAAACAGCTATATTTAAAACATAATTACCACATTGATGTAATTACAGTCTGGAGTGGGATTTGAAATTACTGGATGCATTCAGTTTTGCTTTTCTAAGGAAAGTACATCTCTGTTACTCTGACAAAACTTCAGCTTAAACTGAGATTCACAAATTCAGAGGGATAACTGGAATTTAGTAATTTGACTGAGACAATTAGCTTCTGTTACGCTGTGCTACTGCAAGTAATACAGAAAGACAGTTAGGTTACTAATTAGAAGTAAAATAGCTTATTGTGTATGTGTTTATCTACAGAAATAAAGATAAAATAACTTGTACTGTGTATTCACAATCATCTGACCCAGTTTTCACATGAGAATTGGCACCTGGAAGTATTTAGTTAATTTTCAGTGAAAGACTGGTGAGCACGGGGCTGTTGCCCGGGCAGGTTGTAGTACTATGGGCGCCGCAGTCCCACACAGTCGAGTGGAGAGCACGCCGTTTCGCCCCCCCCCTTGGATTAAATACATTCGTCTTTTGAGGGGGCAGAGCCAGCTTTTTCATGGAGCTGACAAATGAACACAATGTATTTTGTGTATTTAATAAGAAATGACAAAGTAAAGTGTAATCTCTGCAACGGTGGCGTCACCCGAACCGCATTTACAGGCCCATAAAAGGGGAGCCCATCGGAGGATTTTTGTCGGCGGCCATCTTGTTGTGCGGTCTTGTTTTTGTGTTTCAGACCAAAGGCAGGCAGGAAGATGCGGAGCGCAGAGCGGCAATAACTTCCAGTCTCAAATTGCACCGATGCATCCATTTTGTCCAGTACTCAGTATTTTGTTTCACTGTTTATTGATGAGTTCACTAACTGCAAGCTGTGCTCTTTGGTTGTTTCCTGCAGTGAGGAGAGTCCCGTATCTCTGGAGAAACTTTCTCTGTCAGATCCTCCAACAGCTTCAGAGCAGCCTGCTGAGGACTCGCCTGTAAACACTCAGACTGATAGGAAGTAAGTGTGCATGGGTCCAATCTGCATTAAAAACTGCCATTTCGGTCCTCGTAAATTCAAATGCAGATTGTGATTAAAAAGGTTGTGGACAGGGTCCATCTCGTTAAGTTTGTAGGAATATGTGAGGCGTTACTTTGCGGATACATTTCTGCTAAGAATTTTGATGCATAATGATTTGAAGTTCCCAAACATTAGGTGCAACTGAGCTCGAACATTTGCTGATGTATTAAAGAAGTTGACATTTTAAGTAAGGAACAAAGAACAGAAGTGAAACGCCACAGCAGTTTGTTGTGGTTGCCTCGGGACGGGCTTTCCTCTGGTGACAGCGACTTTTTCACTCCACCTTTACGCGCCCATAAATAGATCTGATCTCCGACCCTGTCAGATGTCAGAAGTTGTTCTGAGAGCCTGAATGAAGAAGAGATCAGTTCAATATAAACTGTTCCCTGATACTCCTGTTTACAGACATGAAAATGAACAGTTAGTGCGATAGGACCAAGATCTCCTCGGGCTCTGTTTTGAGAGTGTTTCTCTGCCTCACAGAGAGGAAACGCCAGCGGCTCAGGAGGTGTCGGTCAACGGGCCGGTGTGAGGAAGAACGGACGCAGAAAACCCATCAGTGACGGCGCCGCAGGCTGTCGGCCTTCTCCCAGAGCGGCTCCCCTCAACGACCTCACTGCAACTACGGTGTTTTTACCGAATCACTCTGCCATGTTATTGGACCCGGACACTGCCAATCAACACCAATAATAAGGTGGCAGAACTTTTAAAGAGAAAAAGAAAAAAGAAAAGAAAAAGAAAGGAGAGAAAAAAAACAACAGACAGAAAGGAGAGAAGAATTGTCTTCAAAGCCTTTTTTTTTTTTTTTCTCTTCCAATGTTGCACATAATTACGTGCGGTTTTAATGTAGCAGCAGTCTTTGAAATGACAGAATCCGAGGGGTAACATCGTGTTTGTTGTTTTATTTTTTAATGTCCTGAAAGATTTTTCTCCTCCTCCTCCCCATTGATAGGGATTTTACACGGTCACCCCTGAATGGATAGCACAGGCTAACTTTTAACAATGCCTCAACAATAAATACCTTTCTTTTTTTTGGAAACTTTTTTTTCTCTCTTCAAGCTTAAGAAAAAGCACTTATGCAGCCATTTACTGTACATTATAGCACAATGTAAGTGTTCATCTGCTGGCTGTTTTATCTGTCCTCTCTCACCCAGATCAGGACTTTTACCCTGTTTTTTTTCCCTCCCTCTCTCCTTTTTTTTTTTCTTTCTTTGTTGCTGTTGATAAAAACATACCTTGTTGCCGGGACACCGCCAGGTCTGAATGGATGAGGGAGGGGACAGGTCGATGAACCAGAGCTCTAATAGTATTACTGTCTTTTGCTCATGTGCAATAATGTCAATGCCATTTTTATTTAAAAATGAACTTTTTTTTTTTCTTCTTTTTTATTTTTAAAAAGAAATCAGTCCAGCCTTGGATAAAGTTTATGGGCAAAACAAATTTGGAAATAATTACAAGCTGACTTCTCTGATTTTACCTTATTTTAAAAAAAAAAAAAAAAAGATAAAGGGTTTTTTTTTCTTCCTTTTTAATGCATGTATAACCGGTTCTCTGTTGACCTAGCTAGTGAGCTAAGACCTTCTGATTGTAATGACTTTTAAGTTCTTACTGCTATCCCCTGGAATCAACCAAACATTATCTACCTATATACAAATATTATCTCCATTTAAAAGTAATTTTACAAGCAATTTTGAGATTACTATTGTTGTCTGTTCCTTTTCTTTTTTTTCCTCCATCAAGCACTTACTCACAGGGCATGAGCGGTATCTGGTAAGAGTGACGCTGTACGTTATTTTATTTTTATTTTGTTTCCCCCCTTTTTTTTCTTTTTTTTTCTTTGTTTTTAATGTTTTATTTCCTAACCAGCAGGTTTGGGGAGCAGGAGTGTTGGGAGGTCTGGGTTCTGCAGAGCTCCAGGCCTCTTTGGTGTACTTATTCAAATCATATTGACAGCGATCGGGTTCTACGATCATTGTTTGGAAAAAAAAAAACGAAAAAAACAACCAAAAAAAAAACCCATTGAAATTAAAAGTGTCTGGTTTTACCACATTAGTACCGAAAGTTTTCCTCTGCAGTTCTGATTGATGTCTTTTCGCCGGCTGACGGGGACGCTGCTTACCTCTGCGGGTGTTTTCAGTTCTTCCAGCTGATCTATGCACACAGAATGATGATGGCGGATGTCACTTGTCATGCAGGTGTGTCTTATCAGTCAGTGAGCGACATGTCAGTCAAACATGAGAAGGGGCTCTACCATAACGTCAGTTAGCTACAGAGCAGCGGGAGATGTCGTTAAAACGTGTCGCTGTCGGTAAGCTTTATGCTCCAAGCTCTGAGGGATGTAATGGAACGCTTAAGTTCTGTGTGTTGGGTAAAGTATCCTAAAATGTGTATAAGATCATGTTTTAGGGCTTAGAATACAAACTCTTTATATTATGATTGCACAGTGGACGTGAAAGTCAGTTTAAAAGACTTTGAACCTAGTGGACATGGCAAGTATGTCTCAGCCTATATGTCCCTGCCTTTAAGCAGTGTCCTTGAATGCGCCACCATAGACAGTTGCCCACCTGGTAATTTGGTGGTCTGCAAGCTAAAGTGTAACAAGACGAGGACTCAGTTTAATTAATTTTGAGTAATCATACACCAACAATAAATTACAAGAAATCAGTTATTTCATGGAAAACGTTATGAAAATGAACATTACACATCTGACACGAGGGGGCATCTAAACCCCACAGTTTATTTTGGATTCTAAAAACTATATTGACATGATTGACAACATAACCCGGCTCAGGTATTTTCTAAGAAGAAAAAAAGAAGAAGAACCAACAAATAAATAAAAAGGATTATGGTCATATCCTTGCGGTTAATGTAGCCGTTTTTTCTGTAGTAGTAGAGTTACTACGGAGAGATGAGTAAACCTGAACGAAAAGGTGATTCGTGGCTGACGAATCACGGGTGTTCCCACAGCCGGGTTCTCGCTGATTTCTGCGGTCGCTTTTGAACGCAGCTGAAATTGATTTGAAGGCGCAAGCAATCTGAAACATAACCGCGTGCAAATCATTATCAACAGCTCCGTTTGAATTTTGGTCCCCTGAGCTCCGACAGACCCGTCTCGATGTTTTAAAAGGCAACAAAGCAGTCACACTGCACGGTGGCATTAAACTATTAGGACATCACTCTGCTTGTTAAGACAGTATATATCCAGCTGCTGTCGGGGAAATCTTGTCTTGGGACATTAACTGTAAAATTTGTAAATAAAACTGGTTTATTGGTAAGTGTTAATTGAGAAGAAGGTTTATCAGAACGGGACTGAAGTACTTTGAATTGTTTTACATCAGAGCTCGTGGGTAAATGATTCAGTTGCAGGGCAGCTCACTGACTTTCCATTCAGCTTCTAAAAAAAAGGCAGCTTTTGTCCTCAAGCTAAAAAAATAAAAATAAATTAGAGTTTTGGTTGAAGACGTCACAAAAATATATATATTTGACTACATCTTGGACTAAACTGGTGAGCAGTTTCACTGTTTTCTGACATTTTAGACGAAAATAAATTTTAATGACGTTGAAGCGTACTATTGGGTGTATCGGTACACAGTGACGTCACTTATTTCTACAATTAAGAGATGCAAACACACAAAAAATCTTTGAACCACAAACAGCACTTCATTTTTAGCAGTTTATCACTCTGTTCCAGAAACCCAAATGAATCTTTCGGTACATTTACTTCCCTTTATTTTGTCGCTGCCGATGATGGAACCACACGGAGCGTGTTAACCCAACACCACACCAGTCAGCAGAACCCAGCAATGGGAATAAAATGGAAAAAAAATATTTAAAAAAACTTCATGTCTGACATTTATTTCGATTGAAATCTACATCCAGAACATCCCACCGCAGTTGGTGAGCAACTCGGTAAAATCCAACCAGTCTTTAAAAAAAAAAAAAAAAAAAGCAGCCCACTAACACACCAGTTCCACTGTTGCATGCACAGTTTGTGTAACATAAGGACAACTGCGTTTTTAAAAATAATAATAAAACAACAAAACATTGAGGGTTTACTTGTACGTTTACCAAAAAAAACAAAAACCAAAAGCATTAGTCACATTAATACAGAAATAAACAAATGGCACATTGAATTCCTAATTTAAAAATAAAGTGGTGCTTGAGGAACTCTTTACTGAGGAGACAAGTTAAATAAATTACTACCATAAATGTTACATACAAATCTGGAGTAGTATATACAAAGGAGTTATTAGACACAAAAAAAGAAAAAAAAATCTACAATTTCAACTTTTAAGTTCAAAGACAGCAGTAGAACTGTATTTTACATAGCAGGGGTTACGCTAACAATGCGGGTCAGAGTGGTTCTGTGTGTGTATGTGGAGGTGCAGTCTGACAAATCATTGTCATTAAACCGATGACCTGTTGCTTAAAACATTCCTGGTAACCATACTGTTCCTCCATGTCTAACAGGTGTAGACTCGTCTACAAACAAGTGCTAATGATGCAGCTAAAAAAGGTACTCGCTAGTCTCCCTCCATCAGTTTCGCCTCTGAGGACAAGAGGATATTATGAAAGTATGAAGATATGTGACCAGAACTCTGACACGTGAGCTACTTTAATGGAAAATTTGGGTATCTTTCATCCTAGCTGTTATGCTCATGGTTTTGTGTCTAAAGGATTCAGCTAAGGGCCCCTCAGAGAGTGTATCCCTTCCGCCTCGCCACAGCCAAAGCTAGTTTTATTGTTTTATTCTGTTTTATTTCAGTTGGACAACCAGACAAATAAGGGTGTTGGGAAGCTTCCATTTCCCTTCACATGCTGTATTCCTTTTGTAGAAGTCGGAGATCAGTGAGTGCAAATTTAGCTGGCCTCAAAGTCATAGCAGGCACGATAAAAAAGAACAATACCCAGGTAAAAAAAATTCACCAGAATTTTCCTTTAACAAACATCCTGTTTCCAATGCACGTGCACTGCATCGCGTCTATATCCATCACTAAATGCCGCCTCTGATGCATCCCACGATAATCCCACTGTTCATTAGTACCCCTCATCTAAATCTCCCACCTAACCGACCTCCGATAGATTGTTTTGAAGACGTCGCTACAAAATAAATCCCTCCTTTTTCCTTCGGCATCCCTTAAAAGAAAAAAATGTGTGTCAGTAAGTGGCTAAAAGCACAGGGGTGAGGAGCAGAGTTAAGCTTAGTGAGGGAAGTTTTCGTCTACTTTGTAAACACACTCAGTGAAAGTTCACCGACACTCTCAATACCTGACGGACTCTAATCTCCCGCTGGCTCTCCTTGTTTGATCTTCACGACTGATTTATGGCTTTCACAGTAAGTCGTTGCCACCTGTGGAGGACAGCTTAATGAGCGTTTCAACTCTTTCTGGTACAAATTTCAGGTCGCAGGACAAAAATTAACTAAAAATTTAAGGAAAGAAATGAAAAGGAAATCCTTCATGAACCGTTGACGTGTGTCTGCCCCCCACCCCTGTTCCCCTGCAGCCTCAGCAACATGCACATCATACTCTAGATATACAAGTGGGCAACATCAGGCAGTGAGAGCAGACGCCCTGAGGACCGAAAGAAAGAGCGCTTGCCGTCGGTGTTTGTTCCTCAGGGCAGTTTTGGTCCATCTATCCACCAGTCGGTCTTTTAGATCCTTTTCTGGGAAGTCTAAATGAGTTCTGTACGCGGCCAGGCCGACTGCAGCTCCTCCGTCATTCCTCCTCAAAGTGTTTTAAAGGGTAATTGAGTAAAGGGTTAGTAAGACAAGGGGGGCAGGTGGTGGTTTACAGGTGGGAGGGTCTGGAAGGATCTTCATGCTTGTCCAAGCTGCAGGACGCCTCACAGAAATGCAACAACGTGCTTTAATATGCATTGGTTTTGTGCATACAGACACATAGTGGTCAGACTGTTGGGGAGGTGAGAGGCTGCAGCAACAACAGGAAGTGGTTCTTCTGGGAAAAATTTTTTTTCCTTTTTTTTTTTTTTTTTTTATAACAAAAAATGCTGAAACGTTATGACGTAAGATTATAAGTTCAACACTAGAGATCAGAACAGTGCTTAAGTGGTGAAAGGCCCCTTCTCCTTCTTTCTGCCGGGCCGGGCTAGGCCAGCAGAGATGTTCATCAGCCGCGGCAGCACTACCCATTAGTTCCTGGTGAAGAGTCCCGTTTCCTCTCTATGCATCTGACAGGCAGCTCTGAACACTGTCCATCCACAACTGAGCGTTCAGGCTGTCCTGGGCGCAGAAGTTGTACACTCGTTTGGTCGTCTTGAGCTGAAAGTTCAAAGGAAAAATTGGAATTCACGCTTTTGGCAAAGATGCACACAGATGCTGGTAAAAAGTTGATCTTCACTATGTTTTCAGGTTGTGCACGAGCTGGCTTGTGGTATCTGACCCTGCACTTCCAGACTGCCTCAGGATGAGTGTCAAGTTTCTGTTAAATTAAAACTTTTTCTGACTCAATTGATAGTACCAGAAGCCGCATGCATCCTGTTGCTTTATCAAACGCTGATTTAGGAGTAAGCTTAACACATTAAAACATGCCTAGCTGACTTGAAACTATGTTGGAAACTTTAAACTCAATAAGTAACCAAAAGCTGTCCTCTGTCTGGTCCTTCAGGGCCTTGACTGTCTGTTTCTGACTACCAGAGATGACAACCAGCTTGGAATTTTGCACAAGTGCTGCCAAGATGGAGACTTTGAAATGCATGTGAACTCACATCAAAGAAGGCTTTCTCATCAATGCTTTTCGGCGCTCCCATGGCAGACGTTCCTGCCGTGACAGACTCCACTTCGGCCAGCTCAATCACCCCTTTACACTCCTTGTCTTGTCTGGTCTCGTAGTATCTCAGCTGAGGACGAGGACATATGATTAGAAACAGCAGAAAGACAAACTGTGAAGAGTTTCTCTTAAAATGAGTTCAAGCCGTTGCAGAGTGTTGATCAGTCTCTGCTGTTTCGCTTTAAAACAAACTTCTTACCTGATGCTTGGTCTTATCCAGCACAAACCACCGCGGTTTCCATGGTTTTAGCAGCGCCCCTCTCTTGTACAGAATGCCTTCAAAACTCCTGGTGGGAGACAAGTAAAAATGTGTTTCAGATGTGTGAGACTGGCGCTTCTGAGGTGGCTGATAAACTATTTGGCCTCAGTGTTCCCCGACAGTCCTGCCTGCCGCTGATTCTTTCAGTCACAATGTGTCCCTCCTGTCACCCAGCAACAGCGCCGGGTGTCTTTATTTCAGTGAGTGTTAAAAACATTACAATTCCCAGACCTGTTTTCGCTCTCTGTGCTCTGGAACTGGCTGTAGAGCGTGCTCGTGCTCGGCCGGCCCGCCACAGGCGTGGAGGTGGCGCTGGCCTCGCAGTCCAGACCCAGGTTGATTGATGATCCGACGCCGCTCTCCTGCAGGTAGACTCCTTGAGAGCGTCGCTGGTGGCTTAGGTTGGAGGACATGAGTAGAGAGCTGGAGAATGATGGCTGTGGAGGAAGGACACACAGACGAGGATGAGTGCGGTGGCCTGCTCACTGAGAGGGACACGAGTATCAGTATGTGACGAGTGACAGTAGACCCGTCTCTTAAAATTCAAACCAATTTGCTCTTTTGGTTGTATTACTGTCAAATTGGATGGTAAAAGCAGACAAGCAGTTCTCTGAGAGATATTACCAATATCAAGCAACTCCTGGCAATTTTTTTTCCATGTGCCCAAATAAAACAATTTAAAAAAACCAAATCATTGCCTCACCTTGCTTTCCAGTTTAGTCTCAGTCCTCTGTGTGTTCTTGATTTTGTCCCACGTGTCCTTCCACTTCTCCGATGTCTGGCCGAGCTCAGCTTCCAGACTCTGCAGGTCTTGCAGCAGCTTGGTGATGGCGTCGGGCACCACCTTACTAAGGTTGTCGTAACACGGCCACACGATGACCCGCTGAGATTTCGGGGCACTTGTGTCGGGTTTCTCTGCCGCCTCCTCCGCCGCTCGCTCCTGCCGGCCCCTCAGCTCCCAGTCGTACGACGGCCCTTCAGACAGAGTTTCCTCCATGTAAAAGTCCCACACCTTCAGGTTGGAGATGAAGGTGTACGGCCGCAACACCTGGAACACACGATAAATCACTCATTTTAGCTACCAGAGTGTCTGCTTTTGTCGTCAGGACTAAAGTGACGATTAAAAACATCTTTTTCCCCTAATAGCTTCGACGATTATTGTTCAGACCAAACAGAAAAACTGCTCTCACCTCCTCGTCTTCTGGAGAGAACATGTAGTTGTAGAAGATGGGAGTTTTCTTGTTGAGTCTGTCGATGTAGTCCCACACAGACTTGCAAACCTGCGGACTTTTCCTCTCACCTTTCTCTTCGTACAGCACTCCTGCAATCATCGAGGGATCGGTGACGCAAAACTGTACCATCGTCAGCTGAATAACTCGCACCAACGCACAACAGTGTGTACTTACCCAGCTCGATGCGTTCGTAGTCCGAGTCAAGCAGGAAGGTGCGGAAGCGGTTGGACACGTAGTGGTAGGCCAGGAACTTCAGGTAGTACTGACTGAACTCAAACTCCATGGGGAACTGGAGGTGGATCTGAGGGTGCATATAAACACAGTTCAGAGCTGTCATTTAGAATGAAGAGGTTGAATGATCATACATATGTTTCCTCTTTCAGTGAACTTCATGCGAAGCAGCCAAGTTATTGTCCTCTTTTCTTTTTTAAAGACGCTTACTTATGGTGGACAGCTAAACATTCAGCAGACAGCTGGGTAGCTTCGATCCTACTTTGTGATAAGAGGGCGAATCCACGTCACTGATCAGATGAGCAGGAAATGACATCGGACCAACCGGTAAACACAAAACACATGCGCTGCATCGAAGGTACAATGTATACATAAGAAGAGGAAGGAAAGCAAAGGGCTGCCAAACTTCCTGCTCAGGAGACTTCAGTCATTTTGAAGACGAAATACACAAGCTGGCAGAGTGTGTGTGTGTGTGTGAGGATTCAATATGACTGACTCTACTTTAAAGGTCCCATTTACAGATGTGTGAAATAATCATTTACTACTGCTATTCCTCTGGCCACCCCCTCATGTAGTCTTCAACCGAGCTTTATGAGCCAGAATAAATTTGATCTAGTCTCAACAATGTTAAAGGATAAACAATAGCGCTGAGCTGAGATTTTGCACAGTCCCATCCCCACTGGCTGCCCTTCCAAAGCAAATGCAAAGCTGAGTGTTGCATGCTGCATCTGCTAGCGTTAAAACATCTCAAAGCACCAACTGTCCTGCTGTTAGCACCAAGAGCAAACAAGTCTTCAATGACTTTTTAAGGTGGGATTATCGAAAATGTGCGTATTACCAAAAACAGATCCCACCCACTCCAGTTTGACGAAACAGACGGTACTAAAAAATGTCTGCTTTGGACTTGCACAGCATCAGAATACGAATTGGCCACATGACTTAAAATGAAATGTGCCAACAGTAGGGCTGCAGTGTTTAGATTTGGAGCTGAATCCACGATGTTACTGTAAATAGATGCTCGGTCAAAATGCGAAGTGTCTCAAGACAAACAGCTGGTGGCAGTACACCTTCACTCACGCCACTGAATTAAAGCACAAGACGTGCAATGAGATGATGTCATTAAAATGATGCGGGTGTGTCAGGTCAGTCTACGTCCGTTTGCCTTTCATACAGCCAAATTCTTAACAAACAAGGGCTTTATTCAGTCAACCTGCAAGCAACTCCTATTTTGGCTTCAGCTGTATTAGGATTTAAAATGATCACTTAGAAAAAACATCATAAACACCTGAATGTCCTTTTCCTCACCTGCGTCATCAGCCCTCTAAGTAACTGAATAAACTCAGATCTTCTTGTAGGATTTTTTTTTTTTACTGACAATCACCAAATTAACTGAAAGGGGACTAGCCAAAAATAAAATTGAAATAAAACCTGAATTACAGTAGTCCTACCTGGTGCACACAGTCAAGGAACTGCAGAAAGACGGGGGTGAAGCCGCTGCTCTGGCTGCCCAGCGTCTGTGCTCCGCGGTGGCTGAACCTGTGACCGAATGACAACCATTCCTTCTCCACCAGCAGCCGGAATCCATCAAAGGTTCTGTAGTAGGGATCAGACAGCAGCTGCACCAAGGACACCACCTACAGACACACAAGAGTGTCACATAAACACCGCTTAAACAGTCCTACGATGAACAGACGTGTAGATTCTGCAGATGTTTCTTTCTCTCAGTCCAACCTGTGTGGTGACGTCCCAGCCGTCTTCCAGGCTGACCATTACTGATGAGCCAGTGTCCAGAAGCTCCACCACCAACACGGACACCTGCAGCACCCTGTGCAGCTGAACACACGCGCAGGACACACAGTCAGAGACACCACAAATCACAGCTGACTGCACAAACACCAACAATATTGTGAAACCAACAAACGCTGACCAGGGCCATCCACTCCGAGTCTTCCAGGCAGCGCAGGAAGCTCATGCTGGGCCCAAGGCTCGGGGAGCTTGGCACGCAGGCTTTCATTAGCTTCTTGAAGCTGTTCTTCACTTGCCGAACGTCACACACCTCGATGGGGACCACCTCCCACTGCTGGAATGAGTCCTGTTTTCCTCCCTGAACAAACAACAGTATGTTGACTTGAGTCGGATTATTTATTTCCTATATGAAATTCTTTATTCTTTTTGTTGATGTTAATGACAGTTAACACACTAGACAGATGGCCTGTATAAACCCATGAGTGGTGGTTGCCAACCATAACCAGATAACAATGGTTCATATAAAGTCCTAACAAGGACAGACTGGTTTCTGGGATTTATCCCACTAGAAGAACATGGCGCTACATAGTTTGAGGACTCAAAGCATCACTAACTCATATTTCTCACATTTGTAGCTGGTTGTGTGTGCTTATTATGGGTAAATACAGGTCACTGGTGTGATTCTGTGTTAATGTAGTTCCTTTCAGGTCTCGCTTTGCCATCTGAACATGACGTTCTGTAGTGTGTGTTTGGCTACCTTTAGCTGAGACTTGTCCCCAATGATGTACAGATAGGCTCTCTGCTGACGGAGGAACATCGCCTCGCTCGGCCCTCCATTGGGCTGTGGAGATTCTTTCCCAGCCAGACGTGTCCCCACATCTGGATTGTAGGCACTTAGACGCCCACTGCCCCGGATACTGCCCCATTTACCTGCAAACACACACACAGACAGAGTAGAGTTTTTAAAGGAATCATGACATAAAATAGAATCAGCCAGTAAAGGTCAATTCTAGATTATCGGAACCCGAGTTGAGTTAAGGCACGTTGAATGGTTTAACATCCATAGCTGCTGACAGCCATGCAGGTAAACAAGCAAAAATCACTTGAAAATTGTCCACTTTGCTTCATTCATCTGAGAAACAAGTACAGTATGATGATTGTTGTCAACATTCAGCGGAGAGAAGAATCAAACAATTAAACAACAAATAGGACATCAGACAGCACAGCTGCAGCAGCAGCATGCATACAATGATAAACACAAGCAGCAACGACAGACCATTAGTCCGCAGAGACAGTGCATTTCCAAGGATGACACCAAACACACTGACACTACTATTGAAGAGATCAGATTGGTTAGACAGCAGTGATGGAAGGGTGTAGGGGCGTGGCCTACTGTACCTCTAGAGGGGTTCCTGGCCTTGCCAGACACTTTGGGCTGAGAGTGGGAGATGACTTTCGCCCTTTGACCAACAGCTGAGGTCAAATGACAGAGACGGCCAGTTAACCAACAACACTACACATCGGAGGATGGTTTCACTCGCTGACTCACACATATACTGATCCTAAACATGAGCTACAAGGGATGAAGACACTGACTCATCATCCTCCTCAACCAGTCCCAGTTTCATTAACAATTTTAGACTGAAAACTGTGAGCACAAACGTTTTGAAACCAGGACTGCAACTAAAACAAACAGAAAAGCAACAGGGGACACATGGAGACACACAGCAGTATCTCACCTCCTCTGCTGAAGGTTCCAGGAACATCCTCTTTGGAGCCCATCACCTGCTTCATCAGAGCTCCAATCTTGGGGTTTCTCATCTTATCAGATGAGTCTGGGGACAAAAGAGGACCTTTAGCTATGTGACCTCAGTAATCTAGCGATCAATGAGCATCTTCTAACAGCAACATGTCCTTTTAGTGCGTATTTGTCCACTCACCAGAGGTGTTCATATGTGTGGATGTGAAACCACTCAATGTGTTCCTGCCACTGCTCTCACTGTAAGATGGCATTGAGCTGATGATGGCCTGTAGGTATTTCTCCTGCTCCAAACTGGTGGAGTCTGCCTGAGAGGGCACTGCAAAGACGAGAAAACCAACAAAACCTTATACTTTAACTTATAGCTAACTTTCAGCTCTTGCTTTGCCATTTCAGCTTCAAATCTTTACACTGTGGCCCCACTGTTGGCACATTTTATTTGATATTTATTACATTCCCACTACTACAGAGTCGACCTTACACATATAATTTTTCTACCTGTGGTAGGTGCGTTGGGGGACTTGAAGAAACCCACCACCCCCTTAGCATGCAGGCCTGCTGAGCGCAGCAGCACAGCCTTGGTTCTTGAATTCCTCCAGCACACTACAGGGAAGCGATTCTGTCGGTAGCAGCGGCAAATTCTCTGGATGGTCGAGTCTGGGATGCTCTGAGGGACGATGAGCAGGCCGGGATAGCTGTAACACCCAAATACAGTGTTTGACACTACCAATGACACCTCTGTCCTTGCACGTGCAATCTTTTGGTAGTTTCTTACCTCCTGCAGACGGTGTACATACGGTTAACAGTGGAAATCCTGAAGGGCTCATTCTTAGACCGCGTCAGGCTGTTACTGAGCGTGCCCAGACCCAGACGCTGGTAGTCCCGACAGCAGGCGCGCTCCACGACGTTGCTCATGGTTTGTCTGTCTGAAGAGCGGATGGTGGAGGATAGGGTGAGGGAACTCTGATCCACTTCTTCTGAGACTGTGGAGATACACAGCAGATTAGTTCAATTTTCAGAGTAAACATAGATTTATATAATACAGAAACGAATTCTAACTAAACACCAAAAAAAACCAAACAGCACAACTCGAAGGGTTTCCATCACAGTACCTGAGATTTCATCCTCATCTAGCTCCGACTGGAAGCTGCCCCTGTTCTCCCAGGTGGGGGGAGAATACTTCTTCTTGGTCACATACTGCCGGCCAATGGTCCTCTTGGCTGTCTTCACCAGGTTTTTGGAAAGTGTCCTGTAGAAGACAACGAGTAAAACAAAAATAAAAAAATAAAAAATACAGTACTTGTGTCATCAACATCCATACAGTCGCTCCCACTCGTTTTTTTTTTTTAATGCAACGAAAAAATAATCTGCATTTAGATTTGAAGCAGCTGACAATGAACTGAATTTGGCCAGAGTTTGTCTCAGTGAATAGCCAACAGCCATTAACTCACTAGTGTTTAGCTGGTTTAGCACACCACAGGGTCTGAGTCAGAATTAACGTGTTTGAACCATGCACGCACAAACACACGTACACACACACACGCACACACACACACACACTGTTGAAATGGAAACAACAGGGGCAATAAAACAGCTGCCACAGTTTCCACTGATGAATTATTCAAAGACTTCTCTTAAGCTCCTTTTATTCTCTACAAAAGACAGAGGAAAGTGTGTGTGTGATTGAGTGAGTGTGAGAAAGAGTGAGTGTGGTTGAGCAGCACAGGGTTGAAATGTTCCTAAGATTTCGAATGAGTAAGGCAAGGCAAGTTTATTTGTAGAGCACAATTCGTACACAAGGCAATTTAAAGCGAGTAGGACATCAACGAAAAAAAAAACTTGAGGAAAAGTTACAGAATAAAATGCGAGAAGTCACACAGTGGCTCCAGCAGGGTATTTAACTAAATTTTCATTACAAAATAACATCTAAGAGCCCATAAAATCCATGAAAGCTCAACATACAGGTTGTTTTGACTCAGAAATTTAAGCAGAGACGAGCTACAAAAGAGGAGTCATACCTTAGAAGTTATAACAATAAAAACTCCTGGAAGTATGAAAGCATGTTTTCCCACGAGTGTGACAACACAGGCATACATGAATCGCATTATGTGTTACACTTTGGAATAGAAGATAATCCTGATTCAAATCTGGGGCTAGTTGCACAAACCAATTGACTGTGACCTTTGGGGCTTAATTTCTACCTAGCTGAGGGAATTACTGTGTCATTTGCCCTGAATCCCTTAAAAGTCCAGCCTGTTTTGGAGAAGTGAGGTATTTACCACGAGATATCTGACCCAAAGAATTTGTTTGGACCATAAAACTGGTTTTGTCTGGAGGAGCTCTATTTTCTAAATTCTAAACTTTCCACGGCATAAAACCCATTTTGTGTCCTGTAACATTTGGTTCCTTACTTTAGTGACTGGTTCTTGTCCTTGGTTTTGTGCTCCACCACAAGCTTGCCACACTGACCCACAGTGAACGCGAAGGTACCCTGGACGTGCTGAGGATAACGCAGCTTGTGCAGATGCTTCCTGAAAACTTCGGCCAGGTCTGATGCAACCTCCTCATCAAATGCAATCTTCATTAGCTTCACATAAGACAGGAAGATAAGTGCATGCTGTCATCCCAGAGCTCAAGATTTGTACGTTACTAATAGTCAATGTGTGTGATACAGGGATCAAGATACCTGGAAGGTGCAGGATCTTAGTTGGAGTCCCTCCTGGACATACTGGTCCATGGTTAACGTGACTGAGATCCTTTTCTCCTTGGTCAGAGAGGCAACGGGGAAGGAGCGAGTCACAACCTGCTCACCCACTTCAGGAAAAAAAACAAAAACCCACAGAGATAAAGTCACCAGGTGTAAAGCAGTAAACCAAAATCCAGCCGACTCTTATGTACTGGTTCTTTTTTTGTGTGTCATCTCTTACCCAATGGGTCCGTAGGTGTGCCCTTGAAGATAAGGCGGTAGGTAGTAAGGAAGATGGCGCCCTCGGCTGGAAGAAGAGGCGGACCTCCCATCAGGCCCGTTGCCTCCTCGCGGCCATCTGGGATCAGGTGGACCCGCATGCCGTCCATTACCAGCTCCTCCCCAGGCAAGAGAGTCGGCCTCAGCAGCTTGGGCTGTACAGAGGAAGAAAGAAAGAAGAATGCAGGAGGATTAACTATGGAGAGACAGTGTACTCAGTTGGAAAGTCAAACGAGAAGTCAAGAAATGTATTTGATATTTTCTCTCAAATGTTGCTGCACACGAGCGATGAGAACAATAAAAATGTGCAACTGTGCAGGACAGGAAAAGAGGCTTGTCAAACAATCACTCCACCCATCAGTCTCATGCTTTCACAGCCATGCTCATGTTGCTGTCTGGGTGATCTGCACTGATTTAGGTGATTAGACTCGGGTTTAATGTTGAAATTATTTTGTGAAAGCTGCACACAAGCAAGGCAAGCTGATTTGGTGCGATATTGGCAGTGACGATTTTATAAATAAGAATTTAAACAATACAGAGGGACACTTGGATGTGTTTCAAAGATGTGAAGTTCATTTTGAATTCCTTCAAAAATACAAGCTCCGTCTCCTGTAGCATAGAGCTTGATTACAGGACTCAGTGGGTCAAGGGATAAGCTTTTCTAAAAAAAAAAATTAACAGTACAACAAGTGAACTTTGTCCTCTGGACTCTTGCGTCACTTCCTGTCCCAAAGTGAGGCCTGGGAAGCTTCCCGAGGAACCCCCACCTCTCATAGGAAATTAATTACAACTTTGCTAACCTGTTTCATAAGCTGTTGCAAAACAACTAATGCCACACATGACCACACAATTCAGTCACAGGACAATTTAATTAGAATTTACTTCCTTAGGCACTTAACTACAGGGACCCCAGCAGCTGTAGGATTGAAAAAAGTTAATTAATCTTTCCACGAGGGGGAAAACTTTTGAGTTTCAAAAGAAAATGCTGATCAGACCCTTCTCATATTGTTGTTGAGCTGGTCAAATTAAACAAAAAAATCATGTCACATCAAGCTCAGCTTAGCTGCTGTCCCTCTCCAACACACTGCATGCAGGACGAACAGCACCCTTCAGTCTGAAGGCACTCAGCTCTGGAGGACCTTGGAGAGCAACAGGAGCCAGTCTGAGCTTCTCCGGTCTCATCAGAGATCAAACAGCATGATAAGGGAGAACAATCACCCAACATGCACTGCTCAGGCGTGCGGTGAGTCACACCACTCTGTCTCAGGGGGACAGACGTACCTGCTGTGACACTGTGAGTCTGAGCTGTAGGGATTGGTGGAGAGGGGAGTGGGCGGGGCTGGCTGGGGTTCTGCATGGCCTTTTTCCAGTGGGACGTAAAAATAGGAATTGGTTACCTTTTGGATCGGAGGCAGCCTCTTACTCTCCCTGTGGACTGCGTCTAACGTCTCAATGTGCATCTGGACAATATCTGCAAAGACATTTTTTCCATGAAGTTTGTGTGACGCTTCTGATGGTCCAAACAGAAATCAGTGGCTGTAACACCATACCTGGTATCATTAAGTGGAGGGCTTTAAGGTGCTCATTTGTCACGCCGCTCTCATTACAAACTTTGTCTACAAAGCGGTTGATAAAGCGCACCACTGAGTTGGCCACATCTGAGCTCTCGGCGTCTTCGAATCCGCTTTCTGTGTCGTAGCTCTCCGCCATGCTGCCTGCAATACTGCAAGATAGAAGAACCCTGCTTTGAAAATTTGTTCTAAGTTTTGTCTTTATTCAGTTTTTTTCCTACCAACAGTGCAAGGATGCCATGATTGCTGCATCTAGGTGTGACACAATAACACCAATTCCTCCTTTTATGAATTCTAGAGAAACTGGTGCAACATTTTGCTGTGATTGCAACAGCCTCTGCTTCATGACGTGTCATTCTGACTACCTGTTTGTGACGTAGCTGTTGCTGACGCTCTCCACGTCCCCGAGCCCTGAACTCCTCAGTAGCCGGTTCTTGCTGGTGTCCAGGGGCAGCAGCAAGTAGCTCATCCTGTTGGCGTAATGGATGGCCTGGCTGAACACTGTGCTCTCCTCCTTCTGCACACGCTCCATCTGCATTTCCTTGCTGAGCGTCGGCCACAGCCGGTTCTGCTCTGACGCAAGCTCTAGGGCGCCGATTTCCCTTCTGCTCCCAGACTCGCCCTGCTGTTCCAGGCAGCAAATCAAAGAATTAAGAACGACAGAGACAAATGGGACTGTATCCACACCAGGTTGGATTAGTTACCAGGAGATAGACTTTAACCATGTGAAACATTTTCATTCAAACAGTAAAATGAGTGTTGGAGCTCACCAAGTTGCCCTGCTGATCTCCATCCTCTGTTTCCAGGTACAGAGCCTTAATGTGGTTCTGGACATCGCTGTAGAACATGGCCTCCCAGAACTGCATGGTGGTCCACACCATGTGCTCCTGTACACAGCTGTAAGCAAACTGGGTGATGCCTGCACCCAGTTTCTGTTAGAAAAAGACAAAAAAAATATGAACTACTTTAATCATCTCAAAATTCAACATTGTAGGGAGGACATTCTGAGGAGCCTCGTCAAAGACAACACACACAAACATCAAATCAACAGCTCCCGCTTTAGATTTCCTCCTACTAAGTGATTCATTATAACACAAAGACAACTGCATTTTTTTTAAAACAGTTAACAGTTTAATTTGTGGAATACTGGGCGATTTTCATAATGCTGGTTAGAAACTTACTCGGCAGAAAGCTGTGACCAGGGGAAGAAGTGCAGCTGCAATACCATGTTCATCTATATGTGAACAATCCTGAAAAGCAACAAAGGAGCCATTCATATCATAATTGCAAAGCACAGAAGAAAAAGAGCTTGTATCCAGAACAGATCAATTAGTTTTGTGGAATGTTCCTTTAAATGTTTTAGGTTCGACCTTTTAAAGTTTGTTAGCGTTTGCAAGCTCACCTGTAAGGTGCAGTTCATCATGCGAACCACGTAGTCAAACTGCTGGTCATCCAGAACAGCCCGGTTCTGTAGGACGTGCTGATTGAGCTCCTGGGTCAAACATACTCGGGCTGCCCGACCTTTCAACGCCCGCAGTACAGCGGGCATCAGCTGGACACAAAAAACAACCACGTTTACGTCACAAAAACAAACAGATCAAGCGGAAAAGTATAGAAGAAAGTTAAATAAGTAGGAGTGCAACGTGTTTGGTGTCAATAACAGAAAAAAATAAGACTTGGGGTTGTAATTACACATATTATAACATAACTGTATATAAACTCTAAACTGTTTTGTTAGCTTCGCCATGCAGAGATGTGTCTCTCTTACTTTCTTGGCCTCAAGCATTTTGTTCTCAAAGATGTATGTGATGCAGTTCCTGACCACCTCCAGCCTGCGAGCGCTGTTAGCCATCACGTTGCCATTCCTGTCCACAATGTCTCCTGTGGAGACATAAAAAGGGTGTCAGACTCATTCATCACTGTCACACTGGACTTGTCCCCATTAAACACACACTGTGAGGCGGTCTGAAGTGAAAAGTTCACCCTGAACTTTGAGGCGTGAAGAGAGATGTTGAAATGTTTTGTCAACTTAGCAGTGACATCCAACACAGCCAAACTTTTAACAAGTGTTTCTGACCTTCTGTTTAACCACTGCTTACATCTAACGGCACACTGTGTCAGCATTGACATTTTCAAAGTAAAAGCACCATACACGTTATGATCAGCTCTCTCCTCCTATTGTCATCACAATTTTGGGTATCAAGAACTGGACAAGAAGCTGAAGACTACTTTCTGACTGCCTTCATCTATTCTGCAGCTCACCTAGTGGTGGTCCGGATGGCACCATGCTCTTGAGCTCCACCTTGACCACAGGGGGTGCACTCTTGAGTTTGGCAGCAGCATGATCGATGAAAAGCTGCACCGCAACTTCATCCAGACCTGGAAAGACAGTCTGATTCTGTGTGGAGTTCTGGCTGCTTTCTGATGGTCGCTGGACTTTGTGCATGGCCACGGCGGGGTAGGGATTCTCCTGGAGGGAGGGATAGTAAGTGATGGAAGAAGACAAATAAAAAATAAGAAAGGCAGATATAATCCTGGATAAACTGCATCTGCTATTAAATTGGTCAGAGAACATACATTTTTGAATAGCTGCTCTGCCAGCTCCTTGACATGGCTCATGACTTTATGTGGACACGTCTCCTCTTGTCGTATCCGCTCCACCTGGTTGGCTACCAGCTGTGGAAACAGAACAAAGTGAGCATGTGTCAAAAAATTGCCAACTGTAGAGCTCCTTTGATAAGTCAATTAGTTTCTCAATAGATAATTATGACTCTGAATTGATAGTTTTAATTTACAATGTCATCTTTTTTAAAGCAACGTTATGTGGAATTTATTCTTAGATGCGTCAAAACCTCACCGATTTACTGAAAAAGGCAAACAAATATACAAAAAAACCATAAAACAACTGCATATTAATCCATTCAAAATCCTGCTTGCGATTGAAATGTGTTCAGGCGATTTTCCTGACAACAATGACTTGTGGAAACGCCAGCAAATAATCCAGGTTTTAGCATTAAAAACAAGGATGCACTCAAACAGTTTGTAAAACATGAAGAATTCAATAAATGTTACTTCATTCTAGACCTGATTCCAACTCTTTAAACTAACAGGAAAATATTAAGAGATTTTTTTTTCATAAAAATTGAACCAGCCCTTGGTAATTAGCCAAAAAAAGTCAAACACGGTCCAAATTGTAGCTGTCTGAAAAACCGTGCCACCACCTTTAACTTAAAAGAAATATACTGAGTTGGTGCATTTCATGCTGAAAGACTCACATCATCGAACAAGTCAGTGGCCCTGTAAGGAGGACCCCTCTCTGACACGAAACCTGCAAACGCCATGCCGTCCAACACCTTCATGAGGAAGTCGTCCTCCGTCAGCGCCCTCTGGCCCAGGAAGGCCGCCTGTGGAAACGTGTCAGAAGAAATGTGATCTTACACGGTCAACTTCCCCGTAGTTCACGTCCAATTCTAGATGCGGCTTATCTACAGTACGCCTGCATACCTTATGGAAGCGGATCACAGGTTCCGGATGAATGCGGATAATATGTAAACACCAACGATAGCCCTGGAAAAGCCTGGCAAACAGCCACAGGAAGACTGCTCGGATCTCCTTATCCTGAAAGACACAGAGTCTTTAATATTCCTGATTTCTATAGGGACTGGTGCATAAAATCAATAGAATAAGAGAAAAAAATTATTCATTTTCTAATTTGTAATAATGTCCGAGCAGGAACCTCTCACTTCCTGTAAGATGACTATTATTCTTATCCCAAAATAAATACATAAACAGGGCTACAAATCTCTTTGAAATAATGAAGGATGTTACAACATTACGCAATTCTGGGATATTACTACGAAGTGCATCTTTCTTGCCTGGATTTTGAGTGCAGAGGGTTGCAGAGACTGTGGGGGGAAGGCATGATCAGCGAATTCCAGCTCTGGATCCAAAACCTGCAACATCGAAAGCACAAAGCCATCATAAATCACTGTATTGTGAATTGCAAAATGACTGCTTGGGGGAGTAAAGTAGTAATCTAACAAGATATTTCTGAGTGTGTATTTCATAATATGCGTCATAAATTTTTTATTTTGTGTCAAGTGTGACAGAAAATGTTTGAACAGGACATTTCTGTGGTTGGTGTACTATATTTCTATTGCTGTTCTGGTAAGCATTTATAAAAACTATACAGTCAACATATAACTATACAGTCAACATATATATATATATATATATATATATATATATATAAAAAACAAATAAATTAAAAGCTCTGTCTATTAATGTGGGTAAACAAAAACACTTAAAAATATACCAAAATTTGATACAAAGCTCATCATTTCTGGCTTAAAAAAATGTGTAATAATAAAAAAAGGAAAGAAAAAGCACCTTTTCTGTGCTTGAGAGTATATAATTGGATGTCTGAGGTGACTACCAACTCAAAAACTCGCCTCCACTCAACTTAAAAACATGCTGCATTAGCTGCACATCAGAAGTTGGAATTCCAGCTTGAAAGTGAGAAGAAGAATATGTGAGAAGGCCTATTGAAAGTACTATCAATAGTATGACAATGGAACCCATGATCACAAAAACAAAGTTGCAAACATGACTGAAAGGTATCTCACGAGGCCACAGTTCTTAACATTAATGTCTAAAAACTTAAAATAAAGACGAATGGACCAACTGTGAGGCTAAATCAAGTGTTATAAAATTATTTTTGACTCGTCTATTATCTGCCGCTTGGCAGAATGTCTGTGGTCAAACTATAGATGAAGGAAACGTAAGAATCTGAGAATAAAAATTGAAAATCAAGTAGTTTAGTGTGTGTGTGGTAGAGGGGGCTCAATTTTCTGCGTGTGGTAGCGTGAGCTCCCAGTTTAGATACTGAAAGTTTTCTCATAACGTGTTTTCAGGGTGACAGCATGGTAGCACAAAGCTGTATGGCCAATTTCAAAAGAGGCAGACCAATAACTAAAACTGTTTAAAAGGGAGCTGCTATGCAAGATGAATGATATTTTCACCAAATCATCCTTCCAAACCAGGCAATCTAACAAATTAAAGCCCTGCAGCATAAACAGATCAGATTTCCAGCTTCACTATTATCTGCTCTTATGTCACAGTTCAGTGGGAGGTCAGTCTGACTGATCTCTGATCTGATTGAACTTAGTTTGGGACAGTTTGTTTCACAACCTGTCCGATCAGAATCAATATCTTCCATTTTTAGAATCTGTGTTATCAAGAACTCTGTCGGCAAAGGACGAAGACCTGCAACCCAGTGAACTTCTCCACAACGCACAACAGTCTCCAGGTTACAAGTCATAAAACACACAGGGCAGACACTGACAGAAACACAAAAACAAGTAGGACGATCCTCAAATTTCAGAACATTTTTGCATTCTTCTTTTTTTTTTTTTAAAGATTGTACGCATTGACGTCTTAGGAATTTGGCCCGAGTCAGTGGGTCCAAGTTCAGTGTTCTGTTTGTGGATACTTTAACACAGAAAATATGCTGGCAATGTGATGATTTGATATTACTGGGACTGCACAGCATAGAACAATGAGCTCTGTATTTGTGGGGTTCAGTGTAATCGTTGTCAGCTTTCATGATCTGAACCGATAATCACATAATCCTTTCAGTTTCGGTTATATGTAATAAATGTTAAATATGTAAGGGAATCATGAAAGAATGCCCATCAGGTTGTGTTCACTGTTTAATTGCTATTACCTACTTTATGGTTTCTTTTTTCATATCATGTTTCTCAAAGATGTCTAGTGTCCAGACAGTTGAGTATTTTAAAAGGGACATGCCGCATTGACCGCTAATCTAAACTCTAAGATGCTATTCATGAAATAAAACAACGCATGACAACTGTACAGATCAAATGTAACAGGCATTCAATCCAAAATGTTGACTTTTCTGTAGCTGTAATTTTGACTGTTTTCCGAGTTAAAGTTATCTCAGGATCGATTTCAATAAATAAGTGCGAGTGTCCGTGGGAAGATCCTTGCGAAGAAAAAAAATTTGGACTTTTCACAGCACCGAAAACACCACATCTAAGATGAGAATGCAAACTTCAGCCTCTCCAAAATAAACACATCCTACCCTCTGCCTCAGTGACATGACGACTGCAACAAAAAAAAATAAAAAATCCATTCCTGCGCAATCAGCGGAGGGAAAACCAGTTGGCTCGCTCCAAGTTTGTTAATCTTTAACCTCTTCTTTTTTCTTTTTTTTTTTTTTAAATCAAGTCAAATAAATCATCCTGTTTGACTCAGTAAATGTACAACATGAAAAATACACCTTAGAAGTCCGTTTAACATGTAGTACATCAGATATAAAGTCCAGGTGGAGAAGGCATTAATGATATTCATAAACAAATCACATGTAAATGTTTCTTTTATCTATTTATTTAATTTTTTTTGCCTGTAAAATAACTGCAGATATTTTTGCTGTGCCATAATCTGGATGGATGGATCTGCTGACACTAAGACACACACATAGGTGTGAGAGAGCACTGATTTATTGACTGAAGATGTGATCCACAGCTATCTTTGTTGCTTTAGTGAACAACTATCAAATTTTTTCCATGTAAAGTAACTGGTATGAAACAGAGAAAAGAGCCAACTGTGGTGGAGTGCCAATATCAAGTATGAGATGAAGAAAACGTTAAAAACACAAGCAACTTAAAACTGTACTTTAATACAGGCTACTACAAACGAGTAATTCTCATGTCAGAGTTATGAGATCCTTACACTTCTACGGGTATCACAACCATATTCTGTTCTTGCAAAAACAAATTTGTCTCCCTTATAAAAGTTTTCAGAGCGTATTCTTTTTATTTATTTAACACTTGTGTCGTTTCCCTGTGATGGTAAGTGGCTCACAAAAAGAATTCCTGGACACTAACTGGCCTTGCTGGAAATCCCAGAATCTGCTCGGGATTTTTCTATTACTCTCATTTATGAGGCTCTGTTTCCCCATTGATTTTGGGAGTTGTCTTTGTCCTTATCAGAGTTAAAAATGTCCTCATCACGTCTTCGATTTCTCAACACGGGAACAACGCCAAGAATGGTAAAAGGATGTGAATAGCTTTATGACTGTTGTATAATTCTAAAAAAAAAAAAAACACTTGATGCAAAAACACAATAAAATCATTAAGATGTTGTCTACCACAAATTAGTTGGCAGAGTTCAATGCAATTTACCTACAAGTAAACGTGCCCAATCTCCAGACACGTCTCGAACTTAAATTTTTAGTATGTTGTTTTACAAGACTTGAGATCGTAAAGCACGAAGTTGCATGGTAGAGCCAGTAAATTCATGATGAATTGGCTGCCATTTCCTGGAACACCTCCCTTTAAAATCCACGTACCCAAGATGCTCAACATAATAACGCAGCAATAAATTCCACTGTTCTATAGTACAGTCATGCATTTGTTATGAAACATAAGCACGGTGAATAGTACCAACAAAGGGAAACAAGCATTCTCCAGATATCAACAAGAGAATAAGGAAGCTGGAAATGATTTATTTACACACTCAAGCAGATAAAAGAAACATTTCTCAGAATGGGCTGGCATTGAAATACTGGAAGCAGTATTACGAACAGATGATAGAACAACAAAGTGAGTCTGAGGGAGATATGGTCATAAAAACAACTGAGTTGGCAGCATCGAAGCACTAAATAATTACATCACAGCTCTCTTCCACGTGGAAAACATACTACTGGGCTACAAAATACAGCAAAAATATCTATTTATTTTACTGGACAATTAATGGTTAGTGCTGTTAATGCACTATATATCTGCTTAAGTACTTAAGTTCAAATATCAGTTGCAGGTACTTAGATAAAAGTAACGAGTAGCAGTTAAAAATTAGTCTGATCTCAACCAACTACAACACATACAGTACACATGTTCAGTAATGTAGAAGTTATAAAAAGCTACTGATTTATCATTCATAATGGCTCTCTATACGCCACATTCTATTGGATTCTATATGAATCCAAAAGAGTCATCAGTGTTGAATTAATGAACAGATATACAACACATGAGTAAAGGAACAGAAAGAAGAGATGAGCTTAAACCCCAGTTTATTTTCTACTGGATCTAAAGCAATATAAAAAAAAAATGGCTGCACTTAAACTTAGTTCAAAACAAATTATTTGAATGCATCAAAGGAACACTGATCCACGAAGACCTTTCTGGCATCTCATCTCATAAAGCAATACTTGCTTTGTGGAACCATGTCAATGAGATTTCCCCAGTATTGAAAAGTAGTTTAAACAATCTGGATGAGTGTCAAGGTTGCAGCTCTTACCATGGAGAGTGCAGTCTGGATCTGCTGTAGTAGAGGTTCGGGCAGCAGGGAGATGTGGACACATTCTGGGATGGTAATGGTGCCTCCGTCCAGGTCTGCGATGATTACATCCAACTAAAAACAGACAACCGGGCGTAAACCAAAAATTCATTGGCGTTTCGAGACTTGTTGACAAAAATAAAGCAGCGTGACTCGTGAAAATGTTCAAACACAGACAAAGAGCAGAGATAAAGAAAAGTTGTCTCTCTCAGCAGATGCTCATCACAACATGCTCACCGTAAAACTATAAAAAAAAACACAGACAGGATGGCTGTCTGTCTGCCTCTGACCCTGATGGTTTCTTGTACATTGATAAATGCTGGGAGGTTGATGGACAAAACACAGCATCTTGATGTAAGTGGAGATAATGGCTCCATCAGTTCCGGCTGCTATTCAGCCCTATGCACACATTAAACGGGAGCGCTCATTACACTCTCAACAGGCCTTAATAAGACAGCTGCATATTATTTTCTTTGATCGTGAGATTAAGACCCTAATTATTTCCAATTATATCAGCCTGATTTATCTAAGGAAGATTTGTAAAGAGCATTGTCTTTGTATCTTACTAATCTGAAAAAGGTTAGCCAGGGCAGCTAAATAGCAGGGGGGGCAATCTAATAAATGACATCGCCTTTCGGGTCACTAAGAGTTGACACGAAACCTACTCATCTGTAATCAAAACTCATGTCAGCGCATAAGAGGGTCCCCTGTCCGATTCAGGTCTAACAAAAGATTCACCTTTAACACTGAGATTGCTATGACTTTGCACATGGATTGGATTTCTATCCTCCAGCTGGAAAGCAGCTGCAGTGTTCATCTTGCACACAGAACAAAGTGGGATTCCCTAACGATAATACTCGTTTATCGCTGACAAAGTGTAGACCCTGTGGAGTTGGCCTTTTTTCCCCTCAAACTGGGTGTGTTGTCAATGCTTTCTGCTGCTTCAGGCTGCATCTCTGCTCCATTTCTTTTCTAAAGCAGTCTGATAACTTTCAGACACCACTGCCAATAATCTCCCATTGAATGAGGCACAATGCCAATTAAAAGTTGTGACAATAGTATGAATTTGCACACACTACTCACACAAAAAGACAATGAAAACGTGTTTTGTCCACTGTAACAGTGTCTTCTTTCTATTCCTATGGTAAAAAATCTCTTCCACCTGCCTTCTTAACCCATTCACACCAATACGTTTGTGTAAAAATCATAAAAAAAAACCTCTGTAGCATTGTAGAAAAACAGCCTCCTAAAACATCTGGGTATTCTAATAAAAAATATATATATATACACCACAACCTTTGTTTCTTAGCCTTAAATAACATTGTCTATCATGTCTAGAAATGTAGGAGGTAATGCTCAAACCACATCGGGCATGAAAGGTAAAAGCACATAAACATTGCTTTAGGTTTTCAAGGGAGAGACAAATGCTTCATACAACAAGTAGGTGACTATATCAAGTTTTTAAGTGTTCAAGGTTCAGCCAACATGATTCTTCAGTTGTCCAACTGTCATCAAAATAAAACTCTTGCACTGTGTTTTCTATTATTAGAAGAAAATTAACTCAGGAAATCAGATATCTGAATACTGTTTTAGCCTTGGTTGAACTACTTTCTTCCTGAAGAGTATTTTTGCATGAAAAACGGACCGTGGATTTCACCATTTAAGGAATTCTTCACGACCAGTGGAATAATTACAGCAATTTAAAAAAAAACAAAACAAAAAACATTTGATGTTCATGCAGGTTTGTAAGAGCTGTTTTAAAACAAAAACAGTTAGCTTAATATAAAGACTAAAGACTGAGCTGGACTCCGGACGTTTCTACTTCCTTCTACTATGAAACAGGAAAACAGGACAAACAAAACGGAGGAAAAGCTTACAGTCACAGTTCATACACTGTTTTTCTTAAAGTAGAACTATAACAACCCACCAGGAATTGAACAGGAAAAACAATGACCGCAAGTCTCTGGCCAATGACGGACAACGTACTCCATGAGCCTTTTTTTAATCTGTGCTGTTGTAAGCAAAAGTCTGGACACACCCAAACATAAAGTAGCAAAGCTGTCACATTTGAATAAATATTTAATTTAATGTCCGTTTGCTTTGTTTACTTTTAACTAATAAATTCTGTTATTATAAATTATGCTCCTCATTCAACACTTTGTTGACTCCAGTTTTTCCTTTAAACAAGCAGAGGAGCTGAGTTTAATTTGTCTAGTAAAGCATTGTCTCATATTTTTCCCACTGCATTAAGAACCCACCAGTTCTTGTGTCTCCGAGCGGAAGAATGAGTTGACGCCAATGATGAACGGGGTGGGAGTGCTCAGCACCTCTAGTAGTTTTCCCGGCAGGATGGGAACGTATGTAAAACTGAGGAAGACACAAACAAGAAGAAGAAGAATACACAACCTTCTGTCAGCTACAGAAGAAAAAGCTTTACTTTACTAACAAAGACATGTATAGACAGCGAGCCTCAAGGAAGACCTAAGGAGTGGCTGCGCACCTGTATTTGAGGGGAAACATTATGGCCAGCAGCCCTCGACAGGCGTCGGTTAGTCTCTGATAGCTGCTGGACAGGAACAGGATCTTATGCTCCGTCAGGGCAGCGCAGAACAAATACAGCACGTTGATGATACCTGAGGAAGGGACAAAGAGCAGACCTGTAATCATTGCTGTTAGCGGGGTAAAGCCAGGTACCACAAAAGAGAGATCCAAACTTTGTCACATGAAATGCATAATAAATAAATGCTCCACTGTTAAATGTCTGTTAACTAATAACAGCATTTTACACAGTTGCACGGTCATTCGGGTTTATTTACGCTAAGAAGTCGTAAACTATTCAGCAAAATGACTCACTGATAACGGCAGTCTTTCAGTTCAGCTTTATAGTTTCAAATTAAATTCACACTGGCTTACAATGTTCCCAGACAATAACAACAATCTGAAAACAGTAAAGAGTAATTAAGATGAGAAGCTGACTTACTAAAGCATTCATAATATTCGATGAAGCACGCTGTTTACCGCAGGGCTAAATCAATGCTTTTGTTCTACTTTATATATTCATTCTACAGACAGTAGCATGCACAGGTCTTCACAATGGACTGAGACATTTTTGCCAACCATTCAAATCTGTCTGGATTTAATGGAAAAAGTCGATTGTTCCATTTGTCATTTGTTTGTTTTAAATCAGAAATACCAAAGTGACAAAGATCCTACTTTTAATGTCACATGCGTCATCCTGATGTTTGAATCATCCGTGATTTGTGGTCCAACGGCATTGAAACATCGGGGAAAAAAGCAAAACAAAAATGTAATGTCAGTGTCATAATTGCCCGTACCAAGCTGTCTGAAGAGCTGGGCCACGCTGCTGCCGCTGACAGGAAGGGAGTCATTGATGGGAGTCTGGATAACTTGCCGGTCGCCAGCACCTAATGTTATAGTCCTCTAAAGAGTAAGAGAAAAGAAGCATTGAAAAAGGGGGTGAGAAAACCAGAGAGCAAATGTGCTTTTTCAGAAATTAGGGTTTGCCGGCGTGGTTTAATCACAGTTGTGCATGTCCAGACAGCAGCGTGAGTCAGAGACAGAGATGGAGAATCCCAGAAGCTTAGCAGGTACATGACAAATAAATCCAAGCCATTCCAGCTAATCGGGATGTGAATGAGGCTGCAAAGGGCTCCATGCCAACGACCTTACTGCAATTCACCAGCAACACCACAACAAAAAGCCTCGACGGGCGAAAGAAATCCCTAAGACATGGTAGGTGTCATGCCCTGAGAATTTTCCACAGCAGCTGGATATAAAAGAAGGACTCTGTGTCATTCACTCTAAAATGCATCCTGGGACAAAATGCAAAAGCTGCCATCTTTACTTCAAACTCTTAAAGGTTTTAAAATCTCTGATTGTCCATCCGTGTCCTCTTCAACAGACAACCAAACAGACCTGGAATTCTCCTGTGCCTTGGACAGAAGACAAAGCCAATAAATTTTGGCGTAGATTCTCAGTCATCCAGGTCATGGCAATCCTAAGAGCTTAAATAAGGGCAACTGGGCTTCTTATTCTTGGGTTTTGAAGATGTTTCTCATCTGAAAGGCTTCAAACTAGTGGTTGAAGGGCTGTTCACATTTGGCAAGACCCTTAACAAGAACACCCCCAGACAAAGGCCGGTTCACCTTAAGGACGAAACACCCAAACCCAAACCGAGTGGAGGAGTGGTAGTGTTGTAAAATATGCAGTACAATGAAACAAGGTGTGTACAGGACTTTGTAAAGGAGAGACTAAACAACTCCACAAGAGCATGGAACAACACATGAGAGCCAGCTCTCCAAGTCCGGACTCAAGCAGCTCAGGTCCATATCAAGGAGAAGGGACACTCTTTTGATGAGAGTAATGTACACATTCTGGATAGACAAGACTGATGGCTTGAGAGAGGAGTCAAAGTTCTAGTGGAAAAGCTATCCTAGAACATAGGGGGTGGTCTTGGGTATCTACCACATGACATGAAACCTCTTCAAGAACCAAGACAAAGAAGCCCATTTGCCCTTATTCAAGCTCTAAGGAAAGTCAATAAATGGTGATTAGGTGTTGTTTAGATATCAAGCACATCCGGACACTGAAATAGATTTTCAATACTGCAAATGAATCAATAGACTCAAACAAACTAACAAAGTACAACTAGGGATTGAAGCTGGATTTGATTTTTCTATTGAGCACACCATACCATGGGGAGATATTTTTGTATATACCCAACTGTTTTGGGCTCATGACTTAATTCAAAATGAACACAGAAGATAAATAAAGTTCCACATTTACCTGCAGCTGAGGAGGTGAGAAAAAATGCACTACTATCTCATGCTCTCTACAGCAGCAGCAAGAGTGCACGTAGCCACAGACAGGCAAGCTGTTAGCAATTCAATGCTGTGATCCAACATCTGATATCAGGCGTGTTTGGGGTTTCAAGTGTAGCTTTAACAACAACAGTGTTTTTTAGCCGGCCTCTGAGAATAAATTACAGATCATTGATTCCACATTGCTGAACAGCTACGAGACTATTACTTTACCTACTCGTTTGAGTGTTTAAACTAACAAAAAGGTTGTCAAATAAGTGCTAACACAAAGTCCGATTACCGGCCAGATGATGCACCGCAGCTGAGATCATTACTTTGTCAAATACATGTGCATTTTCTTTAAGATGGAAGGAAAACTGAATATATGTCGCTTCGTCCTCTTGTTGTTGTTCCTTGTAATCAGATGTATGCCCTGTAAATGCGGCCTGTTAAATTACACTGATCTGAAACTATTTTATGTACCACTGTGCGGTATGATGTTTAAACTGACAACTTTTAGTAGTTTCCATGTCATTTCCTCATCAGAGCCACTGGTGTTGCACTAAAGAAACAAATCTTATCATGAGAGGCTCAAGCTGTGGGCAAGATCAGTTGTTGGTCACATATTGAGTCTATATAAAAGCATTTTGATTCATTCTCCAGCAACAGGAGATGTGCATGTACCGACTGCAGGAAATGGGCGGAGAAAAGGAAGCTGAGAAAGCTGAGGGCTGATTGGTAGCAAGTGGAAGGAGGTAAAGTCAGGCTGGCGTACCAAACTCTCCTCTCTCTCTTCTGGGCCCGGCTACACAAGCAACCGTCGGAGACACGTACGCACACACAAACACGTGTGCGCAAATACACAACGCAGGATAAGACATAGGTTAGAAACAATAGAAGTAAGGGCACAGAATGCCCAAACTTGACAAGAGTATGACAATCATGTATCAGCATGACAAAACAAATAAGCTGCACAAACATTAACATCATTAGACATGAACTGTAAGATTATGACAAAAAAAAGATGAGTGCAACATCACATTCAAGACACATGCGAAACAAAGTAAAGCTGTCATTTGGCATTGAGCTGCACAGTAACAGGAACAATTACATCATGTCCAAATATGACTTTTAATAAAAATAACGGAGAGGAAAAGAAGCAGATTCCTTTACTTTCCAACATAAAAGTTACTAAAGAAGCTACATCATCTCTGTATGGTTTTGGAATCAGTGTAACAGTAGCACTGGGCTGTTAAGGGAATTTCTAAAGCTGAAGTATTATTAAGTCCAAAACTGGAAACATCTGACCACAGACTTTTTTAAAAAACCATAACAGGTACTAGAATCGATACTGGTAAGAACAGACTTCCTGCACAGGAGTCACCTTCCAGCCTGAAACTCATTGGCAGCAATAAACCTGAGAGACAAAACTTGAGTTCACAAGGTACATGCCATGTTAAGACGAGAAACGCGTGGACCCTCATGCAATCAGCACAGACAACGTGTCAATGACCTCCAGCAGAACGACTTTCAGTGTGAAGCGGGTTTGCTCTCAGTTGTGTTTTTCTAAAAAACCTAACTTCCAGTCAGAGCCCGGTAGTGTGATAGAGTCAAGACGCAAGTGTTGGAATTCCCTTTTTCTTTTTTTTCGGAATAACAATTCATTTTCCCGTAACAGCTCAGTTCCTAATTGATGAGCCTTTGACTTTGCTCCAGAGTAAACAGAAGTCGACGACAAAATCAGACACTGCCACACACTTTCTCTCTCACACACACACACACAAGAAGATCAGAAGGGCAACATGTAGATTATGTGGATACAATTTATTGTTCAAAGGGACCTGGACCACACAGTATGCACAAAAGAAATATACTGTTTTATGTTAGGGGTGGTCTTGCAAACTACAAATTCACCATGCCATTGTGCTTTTGAAAGGTCACCATTCCACTATAAATAATAGCAGCTCTTCAGGTCACGTGAACCAGTTAGTAAAATAATTAAACAATAAACAAAACTGGACGTCGATACGACAGTTTGGCCCCACAACAGAGAATGTAAATGCAGCTACAAATAGTGGGGGACTGGCCTAACGAAGCAGTCAGATTCCGTCTTATTCTGGCTTATAATAGTAAGAAAACTGGTTAAAGATCTTCTGCGAGGTTGCACTGACTTGAACCAAAACAGGACCTGCACATGCACATATCGGTGTGGCCGAAATCGTACGGAAACGAGACAACCAGATAACGCCGTTCACGTTTGTGCATCTAACCTGTGCGTGTTTGAGCACAGGCTGATGTGAAACAAACATGCTGTGATAATGACAGATATTCAGTGATGGTGACAGAAGGTCTGTGCGATTAAATGCTCACAGGAATGTGTGTGAGTGTCTATTAGTCTTTGTAAGCGTGCTTCCCTTCTCTTAAAACACCAGAGCTTAACTGTTTGCTCTTGACAAGACAGAATCTGTACTAACACTTTCATATGGGTCCTTCAGGACTAAAAATAGGTTTGGCCTGTGAACTATTAAGCAATGATGTTCTTACATGTGTGTGAGTCTGGGAGGAGCTGAGCATTAGCTTAGTTGTTTGGGTCTGTATGTGTGCTAATACCGATTAGATCTGATTCTCTCATTCAGATGCTGCGCTGCCCAGCAGGATGCCATCTGCCATCCCATATGTTCACCAAGCAGCTGAACTACAACCTGCACAGCAACCGAATCTATTGTGTGCCTGCGTACATTGGGCTTCAGAGTAAGAAAACAGCTTGAATTTTAGTATTGTTGTTAAAGGCTTACCAACAGCTGAAGCAAATCAAGATTTGTGAAAAACACAACAGAGAGAATTAAAGAAAAATAAATGATTGACACAATCCTCTGGAGACTGTTTGATCACAAAATACACAAAAAAGCAGATCAAACATAGCTGAAGCCCATCAATCATGATTGGAAATTAATGTAAGAACACATTCCCTAAAGAAAGAAAAAAAGAAGAAAAAAAACCAAAACATTGCCCGTCTGTTTGATTAACAGAACCAATAACATCGAGCTGGTTGTTGATTGGTGAAGCTTACAGAACAGGAAAGTTACCTGGAGACAGGCCAGCAGCCAGTCACAGGCCAGGGCCTGGGGAACTTTGTCTAAACTACAAACTGGGGACTCATCTATCTGTAACACAAAGGAGCCAGTGTACAGTAGGGTGCACATAAATCACACACATGGGTTACAACATCTGGAAACCAAAGTGGAAGGGTTCAGCTGACGTGCATTCAGAGAAAATAGACATTTCCTACTACATGTGCACCGTGAGTAAGTTATTGGAAACCTTAGTTTATCCTACTTGAAAATAACTGATTACAAAACAGAAAGAAGATTTAGCCTTTAAAAAATGGACAAATATCCCACAACCAAGCATGCCCCAAGTCCAGATGTGATATGTCAGAAATGACATGTTAGGTGGAAAAAATATAAATTTATTAGTTACGATTATCTGCTTTTAAAAAAGGAAGAATTGTTCTCCTTGTCCATGGACAACTTTGCTTGAAAAACTGGATAAGATGATTTTGTCTCTGCAGAAACTCTGCAATTAATGTCACCCACGAAACCCACATCACTGAAACTGAACGAAACAAAAATGTTCAAATGCCTACATGTTTGTAGATGGACAGCAAACTGGGCTCTCTAATGACACTGCCATTCAAGGACAGATCCCTGGCATTATTTTCGACCCAATGACTGAAGATTGTAATCTATAAAAGGCATACATACTATACACTTAAAGGGATACAAGGTCAAAACCTTTGTGCTGTACTAAGCTGACACAAATTCAAAGCCGGCTGTTCATGATAAACAAGGAGTTGCACTGGCAGGCTGTGACAAGCTCTGTTTTCATTTACAACTTGCTGCCTGAAAAAAAAAAAAGCTGCACAGCCAAGCAAGGCAGGAGGCGACATGTGTAGCAGTAACAGTACAGGAAATGACACAGCTCATGGAAAAGCTCATCTTCAGCATCTCCATGAGAATTTCAAACAGTAGCTGATGGGTGAAGAGAAAAAGAAAATTGCCAGACTATGTCTGGTGTTTATGACACTCAAACCTAACGCAATCTATAACTGCTTCCTTTTCGTATTGGTATAAAGATGCTGGTGAAAGAAAGAAAGTCAGTAGTTGTACCTGGGAGCCTCCAGCGATGGGGATGATACAAGTCAGAAGGTTGCCGATCACTGTTTCCAAAGGGACAGACAGGCCATCCACATGGATGGTGTAGATCAAACCCAGACAGTTCTGTTCAAAAGAGGTCGGAGCATAGAAGTCAAAGGTCAACATAACCATACAACAGGGCCACACATAACCCATTTACTGGGAAAAATTTTAAATGCTTTTAAACGCCCATTTAAATCCATCACAGAGACTAGCCAAAAGCAGGTAGTTCCAGCATATTTATGAAATCCTTATTGTCTACCTTGTAAATGGCAAAAAAAAGACAGACTGTAAATGCGCCCAAATTCTGACACACGTTGATTAGGAAAAGCTGATGGTGTCGTACCCTAAACACCTCAGTGTAATCGAGCCGAGACACCAGCACCAGGCTCTTGGGGGCAAAGATCTTAGCTGGTTGGACAACGGCCGGCTCCTCATCTGCCTCATCCACCTCGCTGGCCTCAGACTTCTGCAGGTGAGAAGAGAACAGGAGCAAATAATAACTACAACTTTCAACTGAAATGAATACCTTGAACCATAAACCCCATTTACACAGGGTTGTGCATGAGACCCAGTGTCACTGTGAAAAGCACTTGTTGAAATCTGACTTACCTGTGGATTGTCCAAGCCCTCCCAGAAAGTAAAACAGGCACAGTAGTGACGGTCTGAGCTGATATCAGTCAAAACGGCAACAAAGAAGGAAGCTGGCTGCCGCTCAGGAACCAGCTGCCAACCACTGGGCTGACAGAACTGAAAAGGAGGAGGGAGTAACAGTGGACAGGAGATGAAAGAGGTGAGATGGGGGTACGGTTTGAAATCAGATGGTGAAAGAGTGTGAGAAGAAAAAGAGAGACAGAAACATTAGTTATACAAAACATCAGTGGCTCACAGCACCTCGGGATTCATCCAAGGTTTGGCTACAAAAATGCTGCAAAACCGGTTCTGAAAGCCTATTTTAAAAACAGCATAATATCTTCAACTGAGCAATGTGATTCAACGGTATAATAATGTCTAATCACAATCAAGCTGGTTGTGGGATATAACTTCCAAATATTTGCTTTCACCACAGGAGAAGTTGAAGTGTTGACTGTTGAGAATAAACAACAGAAAGTCAACATTAGCTGTTTTTGTCAAGTTATGATTTATCATGCCGTTATTAAGTCATCTGACTTATATGATGACTTGACTCGGAGTTGGTTTTGTTAACAGGTTATACTTGCTATTTGCTGGTTTTTTCAATCAAAAGTCAAGTCCATGCTGAAAAAGTTTAGAAACAACTTTTTTTTTTTTTTTTCACGTCGAGATCACGGAGCGGGTCAGCTGTTAACTGGCCGACCATTTTAACCAACGCGGGACTCTGTGCTGACTGAGCCGGTTCAACAATTAAACTACACAAATGTTATGGATTTTCCCCACTCAGTTTTCCTCTTTTTTTCCCTACTTTTCTGCATCAAGTCAAGTAAGATATAATAAAGGTATTTACACATCTTGTGACTAAAAATTAAGCTGCTGCATTGGTGCTTTTTACTTCAGCTACTAGACGTTTTTAAGTCGAAAATGTGACTTCAGTTCTTGTTTCGTTGGTTACTCTTTGTCATCCCTTGTTTGTACGTTCAAAGTGAGTATCCAAAAATAGATGCTCAGCTAACCACTAATGGTTTTTGGCTTGTTTCCGTGTAGACATCTCTAGAGTTTTACGTATCATTGTAAATTCTCATTTTAATGAGGTTAAACGAAAATGTTATTTAAAAAAAAAACACTTTTACTTAAATTTTGTGTCTTGGAAACTTGGTTCGACAGAATCAACGGTGTCATGGAAAGGTGTGGGTCACCTCTTCTTTTCTTTATTCACTCTAGTTCCTTTTATTACAATAGTTCAATTGGAAGCTGCCTCAGTAAATCTAGAACATGCAGTCAAAGGAGATCTGGATGCATGTGAAAGCAGCCACCCTTAGGCTTCAAAAACCAAACGAAACAAAACCAGCAGAAAGAATTGGCACAGCCCATTTAAAAGTTTGATGCACTCTAAGGAACAACACATTGGTATGCTTAGCAACATAATAAGACCTGAACATCCACGGACGGCAACAAAATGCCTTCCATCAAGTCCAACGCAGGGAAGAACATTTTTCCAGAAGGAGGCATACAATCATTAAGTGTATATGGGTGAAAAGTCAGATTAAATGGTTCCAAATCTTGTAAAGTTGACTGGATGGTGATTCACAGTACAGATGACCTACAGCTTGCTCCAAAAATAACCCAGTATTTCTTCAGGGTAAAGAAATGGACACCTGCAGGCTGGCAAAGTTGAACTAAAGAAGAAACCCATTAGCAGTAAAAATGAACACATATTTGTTTATCTAAAATCTTTCTTCCAATTTGCATGCAAATACCCACAAACTCCCCATATATCGAACTCTATATTTATTTCAATAATGTAACTTGTGTTGGTATAGCAGCTAAAATAAAAACAATATAACATCAGTGTCCAAATTGTTTATAGACCTAACTGATTATCCTGTAACACTAACGGCTGTTGGTGATTGACATCAACTATTTCAGTGCCAGACGATCTGAACCCCTAACCTTCACAGGGTTGATGGCCTGGTCCTGGTACACAGGGACATGACTGTCAAGAGTTGACTTACCAGCTCTACGCCTTGTGGGAACGGGCTGTCCTCCCAGTCTTTCTCAGGAAACCGCTGGAGAATGCGACCTTGACCTTCACCCTCGACTGCAGGGAGACAGACAGAGGGACAAAGGCAGAGGTCAGTCTGTGTTGTCTACATTGTTTGTTGCCGGTTTGTTCATACAAATAAGCTCCTCAGAGTTTTTATAAACCATTTACAAACCATTGGAGTTGCTTGGCTCTCGTACATTGGCGCACAAGTAAATGTCTTATTCTGATCATCTCGTAAAAGAAGAAATTATTTCTGTTATTGCACTACTGTCTACCGCTATGATTTGGGACAATGACAGAGTATAGTATGTGTTCTGCATTAGCTCGGTAACCTGATTAAATTTCTAATTTCATGCCACATATAGTATCTCACTAAATCTTGATATCGCTAAAATCTAAACAGAGAGACTAGCTCAGAGGATGCTGCCTAACCAAACTATTATTTTCTAATGGAACCAAGTCTCTTTGGACCAACATAAAAAACATGCCCTCAGTCTAACATTTTACCATATTTTTGATCAGGACAGCTTGTTTGAATGAGAGTTAGGTTGTAGTTTGATGTCTACTCTTACTTTCAATAGCTAACGTCTACATTTTCTCCAAAACTGCACCAGGTTACAGCGACTTCTCTGTTACTCAAAAGGAAAACTAAGGAAAACCTACTGAAAACAAATTATTTTCCACCAAATATCTTTTATAGAGCCAACTGTCAACTGCCCTAAGATTAGTTTCCAACAGCTCATGTATGCAGCATGAAAGGAGATTTAAAGGTGATGTAGGAAATTTCCAAAAGCTCTTTTCTCATCTTTGTATAATACCTCAGAATCCAGTGCCAGGAAAGACTGCACAGGCCTGTGTGTTCTTGGTGCCTTAAACTCTAGACACGTTGACTTTGTTAGCTTTGTGAGATCGGGCCAAGCTGCTAAAAGGTTATAAGTCACAAAAAATAAACAAAATGGAGCACGCTCACCCTCCTGATCTTTTCTATTTACCGCACATGACATGTATCAATAAAAAAGATTAAAAAAAGAAAGTGAATGACGAAAAAGTATGAATGAGTGAAAAAGGAAATAACAAAAGCTCCTTAGCTATTAGAGAATTGAACCAGTTCCTCTTATGACTGCCACTCAAGACACTTCAGCATAATTCAACTTTACAAGAAAATGTCCGATGCATAATGAGGGAAGATTCGACTGCAACTCAGATTTGTCTTAATAGTTTGAAAAATGTGCAAGCATGGCAAAATCCCTATGAGGCAGTACTTAGAGATCAGGAGTAAAGTAATTCAGCCGAGCAGCCAGTGGTCAGTTGATAGAACAACATACACCAACAGATCATGTTAGGGCCCCATTTAAAAAGCATGTTGAAGGTGTGCCAACCAATGCCACGGATGAAAAGACATCAGCAATGATCTTAGAGAAGCAATAGTTACTGCCCATAACTCTGCAATGATCAGAGAAACTGCAAAGAACCAAAGCGCTACATTTCAGACTCTGCAGGCCTCAGTTAGCATGATAAATATTAAAGTTCATGATAGAACAAATAGAAAAAGACTTAACAAGTATGACTTGGTTGGAAGGACTGCAGGAAAAATCATCTTCTCTCTTAAAAGAACGTGACAGTACAGCCTAAGTTTGCAAAGTTGCATCTGAACAGACCACAAGCTTTCTGGAACCATGTCCTTTGGACAGACTAGACCAAGTAGAGAAGTTTGGCAATGAATCGTGCCATGTTTGGCAAAAACCACAGCATATCAGCACAAACACTATACGAACTGTCAAGCATTGTGGTGGAGGGGCGATGACATTACGGGCATCTTGTATTCACTAAAAGAACCAAAAGCTTCTCTGTATACCAAACAGATAGCTAAGGCTTGGCTCAAATTGGGTCGTGTAGGAGGACAATTATCACAAACACAGCAGCAGACCTACAACAGAATGTCTGCAATGGTGCTGCAATGGTCCAGTAAAAGTCTCGACCTCAACCTGACTGAAACAATGCGGCACGTCCTCCAAAAACGAAAACAGCGATGTAAAGAACAGTGGAGCAGAATTCCTTCAAAATTATGTGAAACTGATAGCTTCATAAAGAAAACAATTACTTTAAGTTATCAATGCTTCTGGGTCTACAAGCTACTGAATCAGGGAGTGCATTTATCTTTTCAAACGCTGCTTCTGCATTTTGTATTATGTTAAGAGTTGCTGTTCATCTGAGATTGCATTTAACTACTTTGAAGACCCAAATAAAGCCATAGAATTAAAAGAGGGTGTGCTTTCTTTTTCAAAAGACTGAAAACTGTCAGGTTAGTCTGCAAGTGCTGGTTAAAAAAAAAAAAGTGTTGAAATTCTTATTTTCTGCTGGTTAATGAGGCCATTTCCAGTGTTAGAAATGGCCTTTGGTGGCCAAGGCCTGGCTCATCACAGCATCACAATGACACAACAAGCTCAGTGTCAGCTCAGTTCCAGCCGAAGCCCTGCAGGCTGCTTAAAGACACCATTCATCCACATAGAGAATACACTTAGCTTCCCAATACAAAGGAAATACATTTAGAATAAAATGGCGAAAATACAAATGCTCCCCTATGCTAAAGAGTTTTCATCAGCCTTTAGAATAACCCTGAACGTGCACTAAATAGTGTCTAAGAGAAAACAACAGAGCCAGTGTGTCTTCACTAGGGAAACTATAGAGAAGCACAAACAATACACGAACAGAAAGTAGGCCAGCTCCCAAAACACACAGAGACATGGTAAAATCGTTCCTTCTTCTTCCCAACAAGGGACAGGCAGACACTTGTGTGAGCAGTGCTCCAAGATTAATAAATCTAAGACAAGAGGTTTATTTCCTCTCGAGGTGACTTTCACTCTCGTTCAAATTTCTAAAAACAAAAAAAAAACAACTTTTCTCTGCAAACTGGTGTTAATTAATTGCACTTTTGGTCTTCATAGTGCTGCATAAACTGGTCCACAACATGTTTGGAAAGGGTCGAGATGTAGAAAACCAGCCACACACAGCTCTCGCAAACACATGGGCTAGAATCAATTGTCATTCTTATCTTAGAGAGGTAAAAAAAAATAAATAAATAAATTCTACAAAGTACATAAACAAATCTGTGGAGAGGGCACAGAGTGAGATTTAGACAACGGCCTCTGTGTTCAGTGGCCTGCTCTGTTGTGTCGGCTCTCCCTTTCACACAGTCGGACTCGGCTCTAACATTTATCATTCTTCTCCTAATATATAAAGTACCAAAATACTAAAAGAGAATTTTTTGATATTTTACAACTGGGGAGATTTTCTTTTTTTTTTTTTTTGTAAGTGCATCTGCATAAGAATAAACATAATACTTTTTTCTCCAAATCTTTAACTTTATCTATACTCTATACAATTAGTTTCAACGCAACACACACTGGAGAAGCCCCTCTGCGCATCTGGCAGAGGGACTGTCCCTCCTAAAGAAAGACATCCTTTCTTCTGCTACTACTGCTGCCTCTGTAGTGCCGAGAAGAGCAGGGAGGAGAAGGCTGATACAAGTCCCAAAGCAAAGCTATGGTGGCAGAGAGGCAGAAATGCACAAACTCTGAGTAGTAATTAGTAAATGAGTACAGGGACACTGGAGCATGCATGGAGACAGAATGGACCAAAATGCACTCGTCACAGGAAGGAAGCACAGGAGGGCCCAGCAGAAGGGCTGTAAGGGCTCCTGTGCAAAAGCCAGACTGCTCCTTTGTTGCTCTCTGTCCAACAGAAACGAGTCAGAGCTGACGGCACAAACCAAATGACCCAACTCTCCGATTGCACTGTTTGTTTTTCTGCAACCTAATACTCTATTTTGGCATTTCTCTCCGGTTCTTGTGCCCATCACTCCCCAGCAGCAAAATCCATGTTTAGTAAATAAAGTGTTCAAAGAACTTCCATGTGCCCAAGAGCACCGAAATCTGATGTGATTTATACTTTATCAGAAAGATGGCTGGCCAATGAGCCATTTGCAATGTGCTGCAAAAAGAAAGATGCAGGATGAGTCATTTAAATTAATCTATACTGTAAATCTGGACATCATAATGTCGAATAAATGTATTGTCCAGCTTTAATTATTTGACTTTTTTTGACATTATTCATCCTCACTGTCCCTTTAAAAGACACAATTATGAAGCAATATCCTAGATCACAAGATTACAACCAGAAAGACAACTTTCACTCACATTTTTCTTTCTTTTCTTCTCCCAGAAATAATAGACCTTGCAGAATAGAAAGTGCCAAATTGCAGGAAGCTGCCATTTGATTCACTGATATTAGTAATAGTAGTTTCAGCTGCGCATACAAAACACACAACACTGCACTTTAATATTATTTACCAAGCCACCACGGCTGGCAACACACACTTATTTATACGCCAAACCCAAAATTTACTTACAATTTTCTCTTGGCTGTAGTTAATTTTAAACCATGGAATCTGTTCAATGGTAAGAAAGAAAAATAGAACTTTCAAAAACATTTGAGGTAGACAAAATACTAGAAAAAGACAGAGATGTTTCCATTGTTTCTCAGTGCGTGTTTGTAGACCTACAGCCACGGTGAAGCTCTTCATGACACTATTCGACATGCTTTTCAGTGAATGTTTGTGCAGATTCACTGTTGGCAGAGTGCGAACCATTGTGTTTCTTACCCCGATCCGTCAGGGACCGACTCCACACTGTTTTGTTTTTTTTTCCCCTACAGGAAAGACTTGCACATTTTTATGAATTGGGAAATGGCTGCAAAAATCTAATAAGCCGCAAAGCTTGCTGTAAATCAATAAAGAAACATGAAATAATGACTTAAGTCGTGATTTTTCATGGCAGTTTTTAAAAATCAGGATTTGTCAGCATTTGCATTTGTCATCAACTGTACTTCAGGTTGCCCCATTACAAGCTCAAATACTGAAAACTTGCCACAACAGAAGGGGAACAACACTTTTCGCACCAGCCGGTCAATAATAATTGATGTCATATACAGCCTTGCATTAAGAACCATTATTTAAATGGTACTTAACTTAAAGTGCAGTATTTCCAGGCAGCATGGGCGGCAGATAGATGTGGAGAATATCCCTCATTAACATTTGAAGCAGCGATGTGAAGAAAGGCTAAAACGCCAACCTAAAAAGCCTACCTCACATTCATAGTCTTTTGTAAAGTCTAACCCTCAATCCCACAAAACAATGAAAAGGGCAGTTGTAACAGCTTCTGCAGAAAGCTGCAACCAGGAATGAAAACATAAGGAACAAAAGAAAAGACAAGATATGACCCATTTAGGAGTGGCTGTGACATTTCCAGATCATATGCTCCATGACTGGTATAGCTTATGACTTTAAATGGATGTCATCCAGAGCGATGTGCAATTCTAAGAGTGGTAGAAATCCACCAAAGCAACTGGAGACTAATGCGAGTGCTCCTCTGCAGAATTATTACTTGAAGTATGGGAGCCTTTCTGCAACAAGGCGTGCTTGTAATAGAGGAACGGAAGCTCACTTTGAAATGTCTGAGTTTACAGAAACACACTCGCATGATAGAAAAGTTGACACAGCCGAGCTGGCCGACACATGTAAGTCACATGACTAAATTACGCGAAAATGAAAGCAGCTTTACTGGGATTTCAGCTGTATTAATATACAGTTACGTTTCACAGTTTTTACAAAACAAAGATGGAACTTTAGAGCATGTGGAGAGACTCTAGGCCCATTTGAGTCCAGTTGAGCGTATACATGCTTCGCGATTAGTTCCCCAACCCAACAGCTCAGGGCTAGTCCAGCTTTGAGAAGCACAATTTTGGTCGAACCAACTTCATTTTAAAGTTCAGTATTGGTCGTACTAGTAATGAATCTTTTCCGAGCACCATGCAAACGGGCTGAGACTTAATACTTTCTTTCTGTTGGCAGAGTGATGCGCTACCACACAGACAGACATGTTGATGATGTACGAGCCTTTGTAATATGAGAGGAATTTGAAATAAACAGAGTTGCCTTGCAGGTGACTTGCCGTTGGCAGCCTGTTGAGTAACAGGTGCAGTGTAGTTTCTGCAGGACTATCAGTTTCATTTTGAGGCCAGACATGAAAACATTTTCATGATGCAAGAGATCATTGTTCTTGCATTTCGTACACCACTATCCATCTTTCTGGGCACCAACGCTTGCAAAGATTAGCTTTGCATCTTCCTGCGTATTTACAGATGCCGAAATCAATTCTAGGAATTCTAGGTGTTCGCTGGTTGCACCTCGCACGCCTCTCCTCAGCAAAATGCTAACTTGGTTGACTGGCTCCAGTTTTTCTTTGTGTAAATTGAGTACATGTTGCGAAAAAAAAAAAAAAGAGTTTCTCCTTGCTTTGCTAACTCCTTTGCTAACTGTAGCTTAAAACACGTTATTCTGAAACTGCACACCCATGTCTCCAAAGGTTTGACTAACATAAAGCAAGAGCTGTAGTCATGAGGCATCCTGACAGAAATCACTTCAAACTCAAGAAAACACAACGGCCGCAACATGACCTGAATCTCTTATAGGTTTAACCAAAGCAAATATGGCACCGGCAGCTGTGCTGTTTCTGCTTTCTTGTCTATTTCTAAATCAGGAGGAGTGTATCAGCATTTAGTTCCAACCGTGCTGACCAAAGAGACCTCATCAGTGTGCTGTGAGTGTGAACAGGCTTTGCACCCACCACTGAACTCTCTAGGAAGAAGCAGAAAAGAGCCAAATCAGACTTCCTTGCCTCCTGGTTTTGTCAACATCCCCATTCTGTCTCAGTTTTTCACAGGTCCTGGCTCTGACTGCTGGCAAAAAAAAGAAACTAAAACATGTTCAAAATAAACCTTTGGGCTGCTGTATAACACGTTTCTTGCTTCTTTTTTCATCTTATTTGCTGCAGACTGACACCTAGGTTATATTCAGACACACAATGCCCACACATTCTACCAGAATAACAAAAAAAGAGAACTTGTTTTCTAAAGGTAAATTATAGGAAATTAAAAGAGGACCAAGAAAGAGGGATGGCTGCAGAAGATGAGAGTTAGGCGCAGCTGAGGAAATGTGGTTCATACAAGTCTGCCAAAGTGGGTGATGACTCCTCACACAGATGACTACTACCAGTGACATTGAATGGAAGAAACTTGTGTGATCACTGAAAGATGGCAATCAAAGCAGGAATGAGCGTATAGCAGTGTGCGAATGTCGGTGTGTGTGTGTGTGTGTGTGTGTGTGTGTGTGTGTGTCATGCTCTTGTTGCTGAACCCGACCACAGCTTCTCGTTTGCAAGCTTCAAAACCACAGTGACACGAAGGGCCGTTTCCACGGCGACTGCAGCAGTTGGGACACAAAAGCTCAAAGCCTGGCTTGTTTTCATGCATGTTTGTGTGCAGATTTGCAACCATCTACAAAATGAAGTATTTACGTTTGCTGGAGCAAAGCTAGCACACACCAGTTCAAACGTCTGAGAAAGGAAGTTCGACCTAACCAATGCTTCATTGGTTTCCCTTTTCATACTCCGCTTTTATGGTACGAATTATCACAAACGCATCATCAGATAAAGTTGTTGAATTCGAGCCACATGATAAGGTTGCAGCAGGAGTAACTATATCGCAGGTTAGATGTGATCTTGATGTACAGGGTCAGAGCTGCCATCACAAAATCACAACTGTGTTAAGATAATAACACCAGAAAAGTTTATGAAGTTTGGGTGAAACACACAATACCATGACGTCTATAAATACAGCCCCCACACACTCTCTGACAGCCCTCTTTCTGCTGTCCACGCCGCACACATTTCTCACAATTAAATATGCTGCACTAACTGATGCATTCACTAACACTAAAAACATGCACATCAGTGTTATTGGATAAGAAGAGGGCTTGTGAGTCACACTGGGATATGAAGCAGTCACACACCAACATTTAAGAGCTTTTCTGCATTTCAATAAGTAACATTTGACATTCAGCACTTTCTGGATTTGGTGTCAGATGATAGGGAAGATGATAACCTTACATAAATGAATGAGTCAGTTCATGTTCAAAACCAACAGGCTGAGCACAGCTGCCATTGAGGAACTAAATGGAGGGGTGATAAAAAGCTCCGTCCGGCAGCCACCGTAACCCTGGAGACAATGTGGGACATTTTCTTTGTACAAAAGCTCTTCAGCAAACTCACATCCTTCCTACAAAACTAATACCCACCCACCCCACTCCACCATTATAAACCAAAACAGAAAGGGAAGGCTTTCCAGGAGAGGAAATGGTCTTGATGCAGAAAGAGGGTCCACTCTTATTTAGTTTTAGGGGATCCTTTTCAGAGTAAATTCACAATGAGGCGTCACACAAAAAGATGCTATTGACTTTTCTTTCCGTATGTCACTTTTGCTACAAGTGCTGTCTGTGACTGATCATCTGAGCCAGCAAATGGATTTGATAGGGGGGGGGGGGGGGGACCTGCCAAAACTCACCAACTCCCAAAAAGAGCACAGATCATGTGTTTTGTCTTCACTCTGAGCGTTTTTATCTGAACCAAGCATATCCAGGATTAAACTTCAAACTAACACCAACAGAACTCATCTTTTTTAGTAATTTATACTGGTCATTAATAAAGCATATCAGCACATTAATTATTTCTGATTGCAATGAATAAAAGAAGTATGGCAAGGAGGTGAAATTTTAAAAAATGTCATTAAAATGATTAACTTCAATATAATGTCAATCCCTGCTACTACACGCCTTTGGACAATTACATACATAAGATCTGTGGAGCAAAGGCCGGAGGGAGTCATCACAATTCATTAGCTACCGCTATTTGACCTCCTCTGTACAAGTTAAAAACTAAAGGGGGAATGGTCAGTCACAAAATTGTCCAATTAACTGCTATAGCTGTAACTGACAGGTCGGTTTTACAAAGTAACTTGCTGGAGCCGGACAGCCCTTTGAGGGTTTCTCACACATTGTTATTTGTGCTGCCCAAGTGTATTAAGAACTGCCCAAATGTATTTGACAATCAACTCGTGGATTTTCACGTGCTCCGTGCAGCGCTTCTCTGCTACAAGCATAGATCGTTCTTCAGTGTGGTGGCCGATTACTGGAAACTACGAATGAACAAGGAACACAACACAACAGCTGACAAGCATTCTGTTGCAACGTGAATACGACGAATGACGATATTTACAAGCAAAAAGAACATCGCAAAATATTCATCACTCAGCAAGAGGCAGATCATTCCAGTTTTAGGTGTAACTAACACCTTAATAACTTATACCACTGTATCATGAGCTCTGATATACCGAGCAAACTGATTTCAATAGAGGGCTTAATCAAAGCTATCAGCCCCTATGTTCTTAATGACAGAATTTTGGACTTTAGTGGAGATCATTCTCTGCCAGTTTGTTGTCACTGCTCAGCCGCCAGCATACACAGGAGTCAAAATGATAGCACAGTATGTATTAATGCTTTTCTATTACATGGCACAGTATGGTACAATACAGCTCGCTTCTTTTTGGGGGAGGGAGAGTTCCGTTGATATTAACTGCAACTTTTTTGTGGTCCTACCTCAGCCAAAGTAAGCCAAAGGTTCAAAGTAAGCCAAGGTGATGCCACAAAGAGGCACGGAAACATTGCAAAACCACTTATTGGTCAGAAAGATCCAATACCTGTGGACACAACAACAATGTCTCTACAGCAGCACACACACCGAAACCTCACCTTGGTCTATGACGCTTTTGAAAGTCACGCACATAATTTACAATATAAGTCACAGAAATTTAATTTGTGCCGTAGAACAATATTCATGCTCTATACTTCTCAATCATATGTCAGTTTGGGGAAAAAAAAAGTCTAAAGTGCTAAATCAGTGGGATGTCTTAAACACACACTGGGAATTTTCCTCTGTTCTGCCGAATCTCCACAAATGCTGATCCGGCCCACGTCTAAGGGATACCGTCAGAGGTAGAAAATAAAGCGAGAAAAGGAAAAGAGTTGAACCAGAAGAGGAAAAATACAACTCAAGCCTTTTTCCTTTTCAAAGTTGGCTTCTGACACTTTAAAGTCAATAATAAGGCTAGGAATATTACATCTTTTGCATATTTGACAACGTGCAGGGAAGTTTCTGTTCAGCGTGTCGACAACGGTTCGTCGGGGCTATTAAAGACATGCATGGCATTCTTCACAGTCACAGTATTTATAGAGGAGTGTTAAGGGGACAAGGGTTAATTAATACTGGCAGTTACTCATAATCAAACTTCCGTGCACTACCTCAGAATACTTCAACAGGAAACATGAACACTGTGGCCTAATGCACCTACTCGCAGCTTTTCATCCGAAACCCAAATCTTCCATCTTTACTCTTCAAAACCCTACTTCACTTACAATTTCCTTTCCTTCTCAAGCCGTGCTACATTCTGTTGTGAAACTGAAAGTTGCAAATAAACTCCCTCCTCCACAGTCATCAAAAGAAAAGAAAAGAGCACATGTGCAGGAAGTTATATCTCAATAAAAACAGCGTGTCTAAGAATAAGACGGGGAACCAGACCAAGTGACAGTAAAACAATGGAAGCAGCAACCTGGGTTTGGGAATAATCTGTAGTTTAACACTTATTACTGGGATTCAAATCCCAGTAATAAGTGTTCCTATTTGCCATCAGCATTCAAAGAGTAGAATATGAGAGCAGAAAACATGCAATTCCTTTTAGTTAAAGCTGTATGCTGCATCTGCTTTCTGAGGAAACCTGAAAGTATAGATTTGACGCTGTCAACTTAAAACCAAACTTAAAAGAGTGACGTGAATAACCTTTACAGAATACCAGACCTACTTCTGGTGGAGGGGAGAGCATCAGGAACCATGCTATAAATATAGTACAATATCACTGACACTGAACTAGGTCCAGACCAATAACTGTCCCTTGATCTGCATATCAAACCAAACACAGGCCATGAGATTAGAGCAGGGGTTATCAGGCACAGTGGGTATATGGGTGGCAGATTTTCTATTTTTCTGACACACAGATTTGACCTAAATTGTTTCTTCATGAAGATGAGACTTAATCTTCTACTGCCAGTACTTCTTTTGCATAGAAATGTTTCAGGGCCTGAAATGAGTTTTTTCAAAATTTGAGGGAATGCCCTCTGCATGATATTAAAGGAAGGGGATAGGGGATACTACTCGTTGTAAGTTGACCTGTTCTTCGCTTAGATTGTAGTTTGTTGCTCTCGAGGCTTTAAACTTTATGCGATCACGTAATCCGTTATCACTCGCCTTCTCCTTTCTTGGGGTGTGCTCACATTTTGGGACCCGGATAGTTTGGCACTGTGGTCCAGACCAAAGCACAAATTTGTCCTGGTCCACTTTGTCATCTTAAATCATTTCCTTTTATCAAACAAACAGATGCACCGATTAAAGACATTAAGACAGGGTCACAACCTGATTGGACAGCTTCTACAATTGATTTATATTGTTAACAGAAATTACATACTTTCAGAACAATGCTGTATTTTAGGATAAATGTACTCCTAAAATTTAAATAAGCTATATGCAGTGGTATTTCTACATGTCACAAAAAACTTTTGAAATACATTAAGTCCAAAAAGTCCCACAAACGAAGACCAACACAGCTCATTTGATCAGAAGAATAAGATAAGCTTTAAATAAAGTATGAGGTTATGCAGGTTTGTCTTTCCCGTTGCATACGTATTTAAATCAAATCACACCAGAGTTTATTTGGAGGCAGACCAAAACCCTCCTTTTTGAGCTCTCTCGGTCCACCCTTTTGTTGTGGGCCAGGGTTCACGTTCACCATCTTTGCACTAACGAAACAATTGCACCAAGCACATCACCAGGGTTAGCTTATCTTACTAAAATCTCTTCAGTGTAAACACATCGTTTGGGTAACCTCTTTTATCTGTAAAAGTGTGATAGCCCTTCTCCTGGTGGCTCTATTTTCTCTCATTTCCATGGTTTAGGACACCAAACCATTTATTTAAATCAACGGTACGCCTTGAAATAACGCTCATTATTCCCAATTTCTGCATTGTCAGGTAACCTTCGGCTACTTTATGCATACCTCATCCAGGCAATAAGAGAAACTTGGCAGATTTCATACAGAGCACACAAGTAACAATATTATCACTTGTTAAAAAATGTAAACATTAGGAGTAAGTCAACACTTGCAAGTGGATCCTTTGCATATACTGTGCCAGCCACCCTCAAACAGCCAACTCCACTAATCCCAAGAACCTCGCTATCTGCAAATCAAAACTGCTCCCGACATGCTGGAATCACCCCTCAGGGATTTGAACGATTGCTCCCTTGAGCTCCAACAGCCTGACTGTGAAGAACACTGACTCAGCCTTTGTCCTAAGAGGGGACAGCTACATTCTCTGAATTCCAGGGTCACATTCAAAGCACTAATGAAGAGGGCATCCCTAACAACACCATATTCACGCAAACGTACACAGCTAAAAGTTGTTGGGATTACTTTTTTTTTTCCATGTCAGCTGCCTCTCATGAAGCTTTTTAATATTCTTTAAAAGTCCACAACATGGTGCGTTCCTGAATTCAATTCACAAGTCACATCCAATAATCATCACAAAGTGTTATCCTCGCTCATGCTCATTTTCCACCCTTGCAGTATGACACAAATTGCTAATGTCCATTGCTAAAAGGCATCAATACACACCTTCACTGAATACGAGCCTATGGTCTAGAAATTAATGTTTTATATCAAATGAGGCTTCAAAGTTGGCAAGGGTTTTTCCAAATCTAAATCTAGGGCATGAACATTCAGCCTTCTGTTGCCCCTTTGGGTGCAGATAAAATTGACCTAACATGCACAAACCACCTACAACACAAAAAAGTGTCCAACAAATATTAGGATCGCAGTTTAAGTGAGCAGTATCTGGCAGAAGAAACGTCTGCTGACAGAAGAAGTCTGCGAGTCCAATTTGAGTGAAGATGCATGCGTGCAGAAAGCATGTGTCTGTATCCTTCCTCCAGTCCACACAAACACCCTCTCTTCTGTATCTGTGGAGTAGGAATGAGGGAATGAGGGCAGGGTTGGGGCCCTGGGGCCATCGTCTCCCTTGTTAATAACAAGCATTCAGAACAGCAGACAGACGGGTGTGATGTAGCCACACACCCCATGCATGCACTTGCACACACATACTGAGATTAGAGCAACGTTCCATCAGTGATATGATGGAGGTCTTGCCCTTACTTCAGCACTGTATACCTTCCTTGCACTCTTTTTTGATCCTGCAGAGAGCTGAAACAGCAATTTGGGACAAATTATTGCTACGGCTAACTTCCTAATAAAAATCTTATCATGCATTGTAACTGGTCTAAAAGAAACCAATTACTGGTTTAGTGTGCTGCGAATGCTCATCACAACCTGCAGGCCACGTGGGGCTACACGCTGCCAAGGTAACGCAGCAAATATACAGAGACTCTGTGCCACTGCCAGCAGTGCCCAAGCAGGCAGGCCATCTGAGTCGCAGACGAGAGAACAGCTCACGCCAGCACACTCGCACAAGCATCCGCGCACGGCAACCACGGCTGCGACCCAGCGTCACTCTGTCCCCCTATGAAAGGCTGATTGTGAGGGCTATTTCTGGAGGGCCTGAAAGGCCGCAGCCCTGCTCTGGAGCAGTGGAGGAAGTGGCTGCCCGCAGGCAGGCACTGCTGGCCGGAGCACTCTGTTCTCCTCCATTCATCCACTTGCTTCATCTTGCCTGCAGTCAGTCTGAGATGTTTCTACCCCCCCCCCCCCCCCCCCCCCCATCAAATAAACTTGTCCCAGCTTTGCAGATCTTATGGCAACTAATGGTTCGCTGAGAATTAGATGGCAATATTTGAAAACAAAAATTGGGTTTCTATAGTAACCGTTAATTACTAGAAACCAATATGCAACAATTTCAAACAAAGTCCAAATGAATTGCATAATGATAAGCCTTTGAAAACATGCCCATGATGCAAGATGAGAGCTGTGGACTTTATACTTACAACATCTCATCTATATCTAAATCCTGAGGTTATACCATCATGACGTTTGAGTTTTGACCTGATAATCAGTCCATAAAGTGCTCAAATGTTGTACCTCCAATGTAAGCACTCATCTCAGGAGAGGGCGATTCATACAAAAGAATAAAAATCAAAATAAAAAAATAAAAAAATAAATGATCCAATAATACATTTTCTTTAAAAAAAAAAAAAAAAAGAAAAAAAGAATTTTTGTCTATGCATAGCAAAAGAATAAAGATAACGCTTTTCATTTCAAACAAACAAAACCTTTATGAGGAATCAAGATATCGTATATTGAAGTAAAGATCTTCCTGTATAAATGTTCTGAGACAGCAGATAAACTGTTCCGGAGAACATAAATGACCAACATTAATCGCTCATACAGCATATAGCGGGTCTGTAAACACGAGGAAATTTGAAGCTGCGGTTCACTATTGAAACCAAATCATTACTTTTATTTATAACCATTTACATTTACAGTTCAGAAATGACAACATTATCACTTAAATCATTATAATAACTTCATTTGCTTAAGTTTTAACTACATTTTTCCAAGAGTGCTCACTTTTTCTTTTATTAACTAATAATTACCCACCACAGTGCCTTAGCGGAAAGCTCAGAAACTGACGGCACCAAAAGATGCTTTTTTTCCCACACAATTATCTTTATCAGAAAATTAAGTCAAGCAATGCTCCATGTTTTGAGCGATATGGACATTATGAAGGCTTTGAAAATAGGATGCATGGCGTTAAGGATGTAATGTGGGCGTGAAATCATGACTAGAGCTAAAGTTTCCCAGCAAGGTCTCACAGCTCACTGATTAGGCTTTTTGGTTTATTTACTATGGTTTCATAGCACTTTAAGTCTGGTTGGCAATGTCCCAGTGCGACATTGTTTGACGCCAACAACAAACAACGTGAGTTTGTGTATGTCGACCAAAAAGCATCCTCGGTCTACCCTGGTAAGCTTTTCCTTCCTTGCTTCCTTTCCTTTTAAGAAGAGTCTGGTTGCCAGAGCTGCCAGTCTAGCCAGAAAACAGTCTTTCTGCATTCTCTTCAAGCCACCACTGCCTTAACCAAAACCCCCAAAATGCTGTGCACAGATGGAGCCACAACACAGCCTGTATGTTAACCTCTGTGTCTGTGTGTGTGTCTCACTGTCATGAATGAGACTGCCTCATGCAAACGCACACAAACCAAACACGCCCCTCTCCTCGTTTCCAAACACGCACACGGGGGCAATCTGGATTCTCACTCTACATAAGTCCCCCTTGAGTCCTCTCCCACCTTCCTGTTTAGGCTTCAGACTGTAAATCCAATTGGTTGCTGAATCTCTGACACAGTGAAGGAACCACTGTCAAAACACGGTGACATGCTGTGGAGTTTCTTAGGAGACTTTGGAAAGAGGACCACACCCCAGCAACTGTAGACAATTCACTACGCATTGGCAGCCATGTTGGTTCTAGGATCCACTGATGGTCGTACGCAGCATCTATGTTGGGCACAACGTGAGCAACCCGACACTTTAAAGACACAAAGAGGATGAATGGAAAACAAGTCAAGCCCATTTAAAAATCATAAAAAAGCGGGTAAGAAAGAAGCTCTTTTTGTAAACACCCACAAGGTTCCTATTGGTAATAGTGACCTGAAAAGGAGATGAGCTGAAATGATGTCAGGGCTGACAACCTGTCAGTGCCCACACTCGCGAAACATTCCACCAAGTGATAACAACCGCACACACAGAGAGATGCACACAAACACGTAGACAGGATGTATGAAATATTTAGAGACAAGAGGAAACGCCACTGTACTGTAGAACTCTTCCTACTCCTAGGATCAAGGATAGTTCATAACTGATGAGTAGCAGCGTTTTCCTTCTCGTGATTTTAGAGCCAACACAGCAGGGAATGAAAAATATAACCCGGCAACAAAATATTACATTGGCACAGCAAATGATGAGAGTAATGTCAATAGCAATGGAACACACCTTAGAGCAACAGGAGTTGTTAACCACGACAACCACTTTAGAAACTTAACATCGAACGTGGCTACCCTGAACAGTGAGGCAACAGTATAAGGGCAATGCCAACAAACATCATCAGCCTTAAGTGTCTGCATTTTACAAGATATGGGAGCCTTGATCCATTAAAGACATTGTGGCTTTAGTGTCTGGTTCCCAGATGCTTTTTACAGGCTTCCACTCCTTTGCATTGCATTCAAGTACTGCAGAACAGGAAGGAAAGTTTCTGCAGCGTTTGCAGTGTCCACCTTAGAACATCCTGTATTCAAACCCTTCGGTAAGACAAAAAAACAAACTATAAGATGCAAAAAGTGCACTAATGCAATGCAAAGGTTGCTCCAGCATCATCAAGATAAAAGCTAGCTATTTGCTTACTTTCGGGCACAGAGCACTTGTCATGTTACAATTTGCCACTTATGAATAAATCATAAGCGAAATTCCCCTCCAAATAAAAGACAGTACCAAGTTACAAGTTGCAAGCTTTCATGGGATAGGCGGGTTGCATATTTCATGATTAAACGGGCCATTATACTGCTCAGATCTAGGCCAAGGCTCAGGCTGAAGGGAGAGGGGAGGGGGTTCAGATAACGGTCCAAACCCCGTCCCAACAACGCAAGGGAACTGAGCTCCGGTGCGAGGGGGCTCAGGGAGGGGCAAAGCCATCTAGGCTAATCCACGCAAAACACAGTCAAGGAAAACAATAAGCAACTCTGAGGAGAAGAAGCACCAACGTCTAGTTTAAAAAGATTTAAAAAGATCTAAATCGATTCCAGGTAGAAATCGTGGTGTGACGGTCCTCAGTTACTGCTTGGGACACTGACAACTCGCCATAACATCCTGTGTAACTTTCTGCTTCAGGGGGACAGTTATTTAATGTCACGTGTGATGCTTGTAAATTAGAGACCGCAGGGCAAGAGACCGTTTAAACGATGAAACGGGAGACATAAATTCGTTTTAGGTCACAGTCGACTAAACAGCCCCCCCCCCCCCCCCCCCCCTTCAGCTAGCCGTAAATGTTAGCTCTTAGCAAATTAAGTTAGCCTAAGTTTGCTGTCAACAGAGTAAGAGCGTTTATTTGTTAGAGCTAAAACCAGTTTTGAGCTTAAGAGATGTAATGGAGATGTGGATTCGGTGTACTCTCTGGTCGGAAATGCGTGACACCACCTGTCAGTCTCGCACTCAAGCACACTAATCCCATGAGGCCTGTGCGTCCCCGGCCTAAATTTGACGATTCGCCATATTGACAGCGCCTAATATTGGTCAGCTGTGAATGGCGTCCCGGCCGGTCCCCGCCTCCCTCCCCGCCTTCTGTTTACCCACAGCTAGTGCTTCGCTGTAAAAGCTAACAGGACGGCTAATTCAAGCACCCACCTCGCTTGTCGAGGTCGTAACCGACCACAACAAAGTAGTCGGCGAGCCTGGCCATCTTTGGAGCTCACGGCGACAGGCCTTTCTCTGTAAATCCTCTTCTCTTTTTGCAGTCAATAGTCCATTTACGTGCTGCCGGCGATAGAAACATCACGGGAGACAGTAGCATCCTTCCAGCTGCACTCCGCCGCCATACTGTCAGTATGCCTTGCCCTGACAGCCGAGAGCCGCGAGCCTGCGCACTGTGGGACTTCCAGGGAGGGGCTGCTCGTCAAGAATGTCCCATGTGGGGAGCCAAACCAGTTCGGGGGCCACAAGTCTGACCAAAACCTATAATTAACTCAGTTAAATTAAAGCAATGCCAGCGTTACGGAGGTGAAAGGTAACGCTGATTTGAGGAGTCCTCAAATGAAGAGGATCCACAAAAAACTTAAAGGAGTGTGTTATTTTGAATCGTGTATCTGAGTGCTCTCTGCGTTTTAATTTATCTTTAGAAAAACACAAGCTATGGCTTCCCTGTGGGTTACAACAAAAATGCTGTTATACTCGAAATATTCTTATCAGTTGATTAGATAAAGTAAGTTACTTAAAGATGTGTCTTGGTATAAGAGAAGTGATGACAAGTCTTCTGCTGCAAAAATAAATTTATTTTGATCGTTTCGGGCAGTTGTAATTTCCTCACTTAGTAAACACCTTTATCCAAAGTGACTTATGCGCTGCCAAGACACTTGGGTGTGGAATGTTCTTTTATCGGTCAATTTCAGATGTTTCACGAGGGAAAAAGCTGCTTTGTTTCATCTACTAATTGCAGAAAGAGACCAAAAAAGTAATGAATTACATAATTACAATCCCAGATTTAGTTTATCATCCTGTGTCGTCACCCCCTTGGATTTGTCTAGCCCCACAGATCCTGACACGCACAAACACCAACTGGGTTTGGCACATTGTTGTGGTCCAGTTCAAACCTTTATTTGCTATTGCAACGTCCGCAGAAAGGCAGGATGGCAGGAAAGTTCTATGTAAAGGGCCAAACCACCATAGCAAGGACCATTGCAATGGGATGTTTGTTCTGCAATGAACTTCTGACTTCAAGTGCAATAACTCAAAGGGACAGATTTGTATTAAATAGACAATATTTCACGTTTCTTCATTCTTAACATTCCGTCATGCTGAAATTTGTAAAGACTCTGATCTTATATTGATTAATGGGAATTGTTTAAATTAGTTTTTCAATTGTAGGTTAAATGTCAAACAGAAAAATATGGGATTAGGTTTAATTAAGTTTGTAAAAATTTATTTTAGTCAGGATTTTAATTAAAGATCTGGCTCTAAAATTTATCTTAGAATTCTGCTATCGGTTTGCGTTGGGAAAAGTTACAATTAACCAACTAACTCACAACTCAGCCTTAGTTTTTATAGAGGTCCAAACACTCAGCTTCAGTGTCAAACCACTTTAGTTACTGGAACAGTGTTTTAGAGCGAGAAATGGAAAATGTCACTGTGATAGATTCTGCAGATCTGCTAGTACTGCATTTATCCAATCCTCTGCAGCCAAAAATATTTATTTCCCTTTACTCAGACGTCCATCATCTCTGATGTTTGCAGACTTTAGTAGCAAGCAAAAGTTTTCAGTGAGGAAAGTACAGTTTTTCAGAAAAATCTAGATTTTTTTGGCTGTGGAACAACTTGAATTATCTAAAGTAAGGCAAGATAAAACTTTGACACAACATCAGAGTGTCAGTTTGAATGTGCAGATAACAAGTCAGTGGGATGTGAGGTTGGCCTGATGGTTCATATCCGTATGGCTTGTCCTTGGCTGTCAGCACTGTAACAACCTTGAGAGAATTCCAACACTTCCTGCAGTGTGACCTTTGACCTAAAGTGCTTATCACCCTCTGGCTGCAAAAATCCCGAGCATGAAATGTCTCATTTTTCATGAAGAACTTTTGTTTTCCCAACACTCAGTAAAAACTTATCTCCCACTTGTCCCGCGCTTTTATCTGTGACTCGGGTTTTGGTAAGAGGAGGACAGAGCCACTCTTTGATAAACATGGCTTCTGACAGCCAAGGCTGTGTTAACAGGGGATAACATGCATCTCAAACCGGTTCGTGAGTGCTAATTTCAGGGATTCATGCTAAGGCAGCCACCGTAGAACTGATTTTTAAAATTGACATTTACTGTATCCTAACCTTGAACCTCATTTGGCAAATTGCCAGACAGGCAATGACAGGGTGATAAAGAAGGAAAGAAAAGACCAGCTCAGTCTGTTTCAGGCTCTCCCCTCAGGAGAAGGACACACACTGTAATGATGTTGTCTTCGCTAAACAAACATGGACTCTGTGAATGTCCAAGTGCTTTGGGACTGCCAGTGTCACCTTTGACTTCAATAAACATGTTGCACATCTAAGTGCTCTTAGCTGGAAACGTGCTGTTCTTTCTCTTTCATCGACAAAGACAAGACGGACATATTTTGCATCTCTGTGGCAAGTTAAATCAAGCTTCAGATGTGAAGCAATATACAACAGAAAAGCTGTGTGAAAGAATATATTTGTGCAACAAATACTTAAACTAAAACTCAGATTAGTCATGGAAATTAACTAAAGCTGGCCTAAACTAAAACTAAACTAATACTCAAGTATTCGACTTCCACATGTACAACCCCCCGGAAATTCATTCAGCTATTTTAGTTAGAAGAACATTATGACACCAAAATATTGTATTTAACAAGTGAAGATGCTGGCTTTGAAAATGTGCTTAAAAATTGTTGTGATGATTTGTCAGTTTTTTAGATCAAGTAACGGAGTTACATCCTCTCCTTGTCCAGTTCTGTTTTGTGATTCATACCTGAATGTCACAATCACCCGTTTTCTTTTCATCTGTTTAGACATTAATGATAGTTTACATCTGGCTTTTCTAGACATAAATACCATTTCCTTCAGCTGATTTCTTACAATTTGGACGCTGAGTCCTGTTCTTTCAGTCTTTCTTTATCTTTGAGCATTTTCTGTTTTCATGGCACATGAAAATTGGATGCTTAGATGTCTTTCTTGGTCGACCTGCATGATTCTCTTTTACAACCTTCCCATTTTATGTGTTGCTCCACATTTTAGACCCAGCTGATTGGGAACAACCAAAATCTTTTGCCTCATTCAGTGTTGAGTTACCTTCACGAGGGAGTTTTATAATCCTTTCCATTTGTTCCTCTGACAGCTCTCTTATTGGGGCCATATTTCTTGTCAGTCAGCCAGGTGCAACAGTTCCTTCAAGTCTGCAAGCACTTGTTTGCATATTAAGACTCAGCAGAGTCATTCTGGCAGCTGTGAGTATGGCAGTGTTTATGGTGCGCAAATGGTTGAGTAATGTGTGTGATTACTCTCATGTTCTGCTCTACAGGTCTAAAGAATTTTAATAACAGAAAACTATGTGACATTTTTCATTCTTTCCGCTTCTGCAATGCCTTTTTTTCTCCTTCTTTCCAAAAGACTCCCGTTTCAGCTCCTGTTTCTTCAAACCCCACCACAGGAAAAGCCTTGTCTGCTGATTGGTCAGCTCCCACAGGCCTAAGCAATACTCAGCTGACCTCAGCCCTTGAGGTTGTCATTTGATTTCCATCTTTTGCATCTGCTGAGCATCTATATTGAATTCCATACAGCTTACTGTACATTTGTGTTTACTAGTTTGCACAATTGTTGCCTGGCAACCTCAGACAACTAGGCTGAAGGTGGCTGCTGTGTCTGATCGAGAAATAAACCAGCAAATTACATCACATAACTGCACACAAGCCAAAAATATGTTAACAAGCAAGCAGGCCAATTTAGTTGTCTTTGGAGAGCCAGGCGAATTAGTAGCTTCCTCTGCTTTAACTGTCTGTGCTTGGCTAAAGTTGTTGTTGCCTTTGGCTACGTATTAACAAGACCGGTTATCGATGTGTGAGTGTGTTCTACTTTGTAGAACTGCTAAGATTAGGGTCAAGACAAATATACATTGTCAGTTTCTGTTTTCTTGAATAATTATTTGGTTTATACACACCGTGAAGCTTCATGTTCGAGCTGAGTTTTATTATTCTAACACCATTTTTAACACAACATAATCTTTTTACACCTTTTATTTCTAGGAATCAAAATAAACCTCGCTTTAGACTTTCCTCATCCATGATTCTCATGTATTCAGATACACAGTCCAATCAAAGCCCAAAGCCGCTCTCTGCAGGATGCAACCACCATGTCACTTCCTGCAAACTAACCAACAGACAGGAAGTGGTTTGAAGGCCTCTTGCACATCATTGCTTTTCACAGGACTGCTCCAGCAGTCAGCTTCCCCTCAAGTGAAGCATAACACATGAAAATGCTTCACCAAGTAGGTGTTGCAGCCATTGGCGTAAATCCCCTAAACTATGACAAATTGATGTTTAAATTTGGTACTCACACTTTTGCATTTAGCAGGATCACATTTTGCAGTACATGATGTATCATGTACAAACACACAAAGACCGTGCTGTAATTGGAGCTCCTTATTCTCTACTCACAGTGAAGCAATGTGGCAAACACACTGTTTGTAGAGTAAACTCCTGCAAACCCTGAGTTGCAACTAATTTGTTTTGACCTATAATACCAAGGGAAGACAGTCAGACAGAAAAGTGTTAGCATTTGCTGAGTCTTCTTTAAGACTAAATAATAAAGGTAAATGATGGTGTGTTTATCGCTCAAAGGAGAAATCAAGAAGCAGTTGGGACTGTATGAAAAATTAAACAAAAAATGGAGAGAGTCACATGTACTTTGACTTTAATTTTATCACAGAAACTTTACACCAGCTATGTCCTGTTTTGTCTTGTCATCTTAACATATTGCATTTCAGACTACATTTAAAAAAAATCTTTAGACATCAGAAAGTCATGAGGTTTAAAAAAAAATAAAGAAAAATGATTATGGTATTTCAAAGGGTTATTCTCAATAGGCCTGAGTCTGAGAGAAGGTGGGCAGAGGATTTCAAGTTTAAAAAAAAAGCAGGACGAATGAATAAATAAATTTATCATGGCTCAAGTCTAAATTGGACATATGTGATCTTGAACCTCTCAGACTTCACCGCATCAAGAACATTTACCAACAAAATCTCAATGAACAGTATCTCAGCTATATACTGTACACTGAGATTTTGCAATGACAAATGTATTGAAGACATTGTCTTTTCCAGGGTTCCCCATGCAAAACAACTTTCTGCACACATTACAAAGGCAAAGAAGAAGAGGGTGCAGGTACTGGACTGGACAGCCTGCACTTTTGACCCCCCCTCCCAAAAGAATTTTAGAATTTTGAATGCAACAATGACAACTACATACAGTTGGACACCTTCAGACATGTTTGCAGTGATAACGGGAAGAAATAACACCCGACAGAATAGTTATTTTCTTATTTGGGGTTGCATAATCCTATTGAGAATAAATAGTAACAAAGGGTTAATCCAGAATTCATTATGTTACTGTCATAAATGTTTGGGGACCGGGAAAAGAAAAAAAAGCCTAAATTCAGATAGAAGACTCAGTGTGATTGTAACAAGCAAAGAAAACACAACAATTTAATTCATATGAAGCTCTCATTGGTGAGAATTGTATGACATAATCTACAGAGAAACATTTTGTTTTGATATAAGATCCACAGTATAACTCTTGGCTTGTTCTAAAGTCCCAAAAGGCCTCATAAAAACTTGTTGGTGTGCCCCCTGCTGATCCCTTTACACTGTGCATGTCATCAAACCCTAACAAGACATTTTTAGCTGACAGAGCAACAGTGAGGTGCTTTTTCAACAAATATGCTGAAACGTATGTGATATTAGCCGTTTCGATATGAATAATTGCAATTTTTCATCTAATTTATTTAGTAGATAATGAGGGGGAGACTTTTGGACCTCAGGCATCAGGGAAGATGAGTCCACCCCCCAGCTGCAGTTATTTTCATGTGTGCATTGAGTGGTCAGTTAGACTAGAAAAGCGCTATACAAGTACAAGTCCATTTACCATTTACCATTTACCATGGAACATGAGCATGGTTAACATCAACTCAGAGATGTTGTAGGATATCATGCTAACCTGAACTCTAAGTAAGATAGAGAGTACAGCTGTAAGTTCAAATGAGTATGGATACCTGGAAATGACACCAATGTAGGTTCTTGTTAAACATGTCATTCCAAAACCATGGGCATTCATTTTCTGTTGTCACATATTTTAGAATGGGATTTTTCACAGAATAAACTGTAGAGTTCAGAACATGGGTCAAGCAAGTTGTTCCACTTTATCCTGAAGGTCGGGGCTTTCTCGCATCAAAGTGAAACCGTACTTTCTATTTTGTTTTGGTCCTGGCTTTGAGCAAGTTTTTTTTTTCTCTCCATGAATTCCTTCCTAAATGTTGCCAAATACATGCAGTCTCAGTTATTGTTGTTGGGCACCAGCCCTTCTCATCTTTCCCACAATGAAATCCAATCGCTCATTTGTCCACAGCACTGTCCTGTTAGCGTCCTCCTCCCACACTACTGCACTGATAAGCAGTCATCCCAAACAAACTTGACTGTGAGGGTTCAGACAGAGACAGCAAGCCGTTCAAACTGACCCTGCTGTACACCATCTCAAACAAACAATGTAAATAAAGTTGACTAAAGCAGCCAAGATGATGCTGACAGCATGTCAGTGGGAAAATGATTCTTCACAAGGATTTAACAGGGACTTGTGCATAATTTTTTTTCAAATCTAATGCAAAGCCTTGAGATTAAGTTGTTGTTCAGATAAACTGATAAATTACATTTGGTTTTATTATTCTTTCTGCACTGGTCCTCATGGGAAACACTGTCCGATTCACTGTCTTCTGCGAGTGCAACATGAAGTTCACTAGGGGGCAGCAATCATTAGACTACCACAGTGTGACTCGTGACAGAACAAATCCGAACCTGTGAGAAAAGATTGGATTAAATTCATTCTAAAATAGCCCAAAGATAAAGCTGCAGCAATATGAGTTATCACAGCAGCATCACAACGATCAGTTGTGTTTGGGTGTGATACTTCTTGCGCAAGGCAGTATAATGAAGTAAAAGGGTGGATCTCCCAAGTGAAATCTTCTTTGCTGCAGCTACAATTGAACGAACAAAACAGAAGAAGATTTTGCTGAAATGTAAACTGTGTTTTTACTCACCACAGAGCAAAGTGCAAGGGATGTTAACACACTGAGCACATGCTAAAGTGGTGGCCTGGAACAATATTCTTCTTTTAACGAGATTAGGTGCCGCAAAAATGAAAATAAACTTTAAAAAAAAAAATTTTAAATAAATGACCGGTCCCTTTAGTCCTCCCAGAGCAGCCATGAGTCCTTAGAGTCCTTAGAGTCCTTAGAGTCCTTAGAGCATGATATGTTTGTATATAAAGTCCTTCAGCTCAGCTACTTCACATAACATAGCCTCTGCCGGGATGTTTTCTTTGTTTTGCATCACATCTCATTTGAGAGCTTGGACACTTCACTTCCAAGGCTCTGTTTATGGATCATTTTGCTTAAGCCCACACAAGTACATTGCCTAAAAGCATTCACATAATGAACCTATTTACTAGAAACAAAACTACAGAAAAACTAATGAACAGGTAAATAAATAAAAATCGATTCACTCAAATAGGAAAATACCAGTGTGTACTGTAATTTCTTTTGACATTTCTATCTCCTCCAAAAGACATTTCATTTGTGGCACTCACAACATCTCCCATATTCTCTGCTAGACATGTTTGAAAGTAAACAAATCCAAACTACAAGTCCTTTCTCCAGCTTTTTTACTAGTCATCACGTGAGTGTTTCATACCACCTGTTCAATTTCGTGTGTCGAAGAGGACCATGAGAGGCTCCAGAAAACCGTAGAAAAAGCTGCAAAGTGGTGGTGGAGAGAGGCATACTAAAGCAAAACTTCATAAAACAAAAATGACAGCAATTTCTATAGTAAAGCAATGTAAGTGGCAGAATAAAGTGAGAAAACAGCTTTACAGAAAATAACTTTTACAGAAGTCTTGAAATGTTTTGTGTTGACTACCTGTGCATGTGGTTATTACAATTAAGAGGAGAGAGGTGGACACAGCAGAGGACACAAGAAAATGGGCGTCTTCATGCATGTCACTCTGGTGATGATTTGATGATCACATTCCAGCTTTATAGCTATATGCCGTCAGTTATGTCAGAAACAAGCAACATTATGTTCTATAGGTTGAAAAAGCATCTTTTTGGAATGCAAAAAGCTACTTCAAAGTTGGGATGCGTGTGAGTGTTTGCTTCACTGGAGTCTGTGTTTTCCTTTATCAGGCCTAATCAGGCGTGCTTATTTGCACTGTTCACTCAGCCTCTAAAGCAGACTGTGTACCAATGTCAGTCATTCAAAGACTCACATCATCAAACACTTGAAAGAGAACACGGCAAGATCAAGCAAATATCCCTTTGATCATCTGACCGCATCCTCACAACTTTTCCTTTTCAGACAAGTTCCATAGCCACAGATGGAGGTTCCTGTGCCATGGTCATCAGCACCACACAGTGCATACTCATGTTCACTAATTGCCGCCTAAAACAAAAGTAAAGGCAGGGCACGACTGGGAGATCAAACCAGAGAGGAAGCCAGTGTTCAGAGCTCAGTGGGTACCCATTCTCTGGTCTTCATAGCATGCCAGAAAACTCTTACATAAACAAGTCAGAACCAGTGAAAAAGTGACCTGTTTTTTCAGGCAATTCTGATGAATGAATGAGTTATTATTGGCTATCCAGGTTAGGAAATTTTTCATGTGTCATCATAAATTAGTAGGTACTGTGCAGACCTTGAGTGAAGGTTAGTGAGAGAACAAACGTTCAATGTTCAGCATGAAAGATTCAACCCTAACCCCGGCTCTTAAAAGGAGGTAAGACGTCCGAACCACACTTGACTGCATTAATTTTTTATTTTTGTTTTTTACCACCACACAAATGAGTGTGAGGAATTTATAATCCACACTGACTTGTGCGAAACCAAAGACCAGATGGATCTTTTCAATCCTGGATTGGTGTGTCACCAGCAAGTCGTTCCGTGGCACTGAAAACTCTGAGTCTATTATAACTATATGAGATGATCAAAGATGATCAACTCAGAGCTGAGTTCTAAGAGAATTCCAATGAGAGTGAGAAGCTCAGTTTGTCTTAATGAACATGACTTTTGTTACATTTGCGTAAGTGTAAACCGGGTAGGGGTCACAGAGCACATTAAAAGAAAAATTCAGATGCTGTTTAAGGAACTGGATTCTGTTTTCTTGTCTTGAACATTATTCAGTAACTTCTGGCAATATCTTTCTGTGACAAAATTCAATTAAGCTTGAGAATGGAAAAATGTGAAAAAACCCCCAAAAGGTTCTGTCTAGTATGTGTTAAAATTACCGTGAAATTACAGACTTATGATCCGTTTCTTCTTCTGCAATCGCCGACGACCTTAGTTGCTTTTTTTAGAATGCTTTGAGATTCAGCTAACTATGTGGGGAAAAAAATATTCCCCCATTAGCAATTCTTTCTGCGGTCACTGTTTTTCTCTCCCTAACGATACTCGGATGATTGCTTGTTCAAAGTCAACCAGTTTTACAAAAATCTTTACGATTAATTTCTTTCAATAAAGCTTGTGTTTACCAAATAAGTTCTGCACTCGAACCACAAAATGCAGAGATGTAATTCACTTAGCTTTATATCTGCTCATCCAATACTGAAAGCCTTTCACTTACATCTGCTCCACACTTAAGTTGACTTTAGTGGCTGGGTGATTGGAGCTTATTCAGATAAAGAACTTATGAGCCTGAGATGTTCACTGCATCAGCAAAAGGACAAATAAACATTACATCCCTCAATTCCTTGTGGAGTCTCTGTTTGCTTTTGCTCCCTCTGTCACTGGTTCTACTTGGATGCACGGCTTCTTTTCTACTACCAAGAAAGGCATCCACCAAACTGTCTACAACATCCTCATCATGCTTGCTTGGAAAGAAATGTTGCACAACTGCATTTGAGGCAGCCTTAGGTGTTGTCATTTGTATTGTATATCTACACCAGTCAGTTTAGAGAGAGATAAATGAAAAAAAAAAAAAACGATGCGGAAAGTCATTAAATTATCTGAGTCATGAAACCGACTCGTAGAATGCATGTTTAGACCTGTGACATTTCTGCGCCTACCTGTCTTAAAACAATTCAAAACTTGACTGAAAGGGATGAAGCTATGATTTGGTCTGAAATTATGCAAACAACTTCATTCATGTTTTACAGCATCTGCTGAAGCCCACAAACAATTGCTCACCTACCGGGAACTGCTCAGTAAAGTCACAAGAGCAATAAACTGTGCAAAGGAAATGCTCATGTCAGGAAATTTAGTGATGTTTCATGATACGACTGCATACATGACTGAAAAGCAAAAGGGGGTGGAAGATTCCTGCATCTCTTCCTATCTATTTTACACACTTGGCTGAAAGTTATGATAAGAGATATGAGGAGGGTATGACTGCTGGAGAATTTCTTGAAAATGTGGGGTATTTTCCTAGGTAAGCACATGGTGGATTATGATAGTGTGAAGTCCTTCTGGGGTGATCAAATTGATTATAAGAACTAGTTTCTTTAGTTCAGTGAGCTATCAGTAATGGGGAGTTTTTCGTTGTGCTTTAATTGTAATTCATCATCTAAGGCTCAAACAGTCTTGTGGTACATATTCACATGGACCTGTGATGCTATAGTATATAAGTAAGTGGTAAATTTACACAGGCTAAAATTAAATTTGAAGTTAACTGTAGAGCACCTATGTTACCACAAAGTTTACTGCAACAGCTTTGAGACTTGAAAGTATGTCAGCGTACACCTAGTTTAACCAAACTTAATACACATATCCTCTTTGAAAGCAATAGTGGACTTTTAAATGAACTTTTTTTTTTTTTTACCTATATCACAGGGATACACAGACTAATTGGAGTTTCCCTTCATAAGGATCTTGAATATTGCTCCGCCCACTCACTATTTAAATCCACTATGTCACCCGGCGCTCAGCTTCACACTGGAACTTGATCTAGAACGACAGGCTTGGATTCTTGGGAAAAATCTTTTGACTTAATCCACACTCTGAGCTCGACTCTTAACAAGGAGGTGAGAGATGACTTTAATTAGCCTTAAAAATGAGCATGATTCCTAGATGTAAAAGTTCACACAATAATAAGTAGTGTTGGATTTGGCTCGACCCTGTTCTTTTTTTTTGTTACTTAGTTTTCAGCATAATGCTGTAAACGCAGTATCACGTGCATAGTTGAAAGAGTGTTGAAAGTTGCAGTATATTGACAAGCAGAAATTTTCCTAAGGGGGGGATTTTTAGTGCTTATAGCCTATATGAGTTTCTCATTAAGAGGGAGATTTCCTAAGAATCCAGTGTCAGTAAAAATGAACGTTTTCTACCTCTATTTTCCTTTTTCTCCCCCTTTTTAATTGCAGCTTTAAGAAACAGGTTAAACATCTTGTAATATGTCCTTTTTTTGTCTTCCCCAAAGGTTTAATCTGCAATCTCCAGTTTGCCAAGCTTGGATATCTGAACCTGCCATCAGTTTTTTTTTTATTGATTTATTTTCCCATCCATTGTTGGGATTGAAATTTGGCAGACCGCGAGGTCGCCCCCTCCTTCTGAGAGAGAGGGTGTAAAATTGAATCTCTCCCGGAGATGCGGTCCGTTCTCCCCCTTACTGTGTATTGCATCAGCCTGGTTTCCCTCCAGCAGCTGCTGGCGTTGCCGGTTGGGGAGCGTCCCGACACAGACAGGTAGGACCAACAAACATTTTCTACTCTTACTACTGCTGCGGAGACGCTAATACAAGTTTATTAAGAGGAAAATCCCGCGCCTGACTGGCTGATTGCCCTTTTAGAAACATAAATGCACCTGTCTGCTTTACTTGTAGGTAGCGTAATTTGAATAGTAACCTGCTGCACCACAACAGTAGACAACAGTTTTAAGGCCACTTAACTGTCTGGCGTGAGATCAACGCGCGATATAAAACGTGTCAATACATTACAATCAGTTATCTGTAATACCGAACGTGAGCGTTTCCTTTGCTATCTCTTTCGTTTTGACATTGAACACACTTTACGGGTTTTTTTCCAAACAGAAAGCTAATCTGCGCACCTTGCTCACAGCCAGTAATTTTCCCAGTTTGTAGGAAAAAAAATGGAACGTATACTTTTCTTTCTCACGCTTTATTTGACTGGTTTCCGCCCAGCTGAAGGGCTGACTCACGTAGTCTCCTTTTTGCACGTGTAACAAGTCATGTGAGGGTCAGTGAGTATTTGGAGACGTTTGTTGTTATGTCGTATAATAGATAAAACGCACTTCAAGGTCAACGGCTGTCCCATTGATACAATAAAACTCCTTCACTTGTTCGTTGTAATATTCAGATAGACTTTCAATAGTAGGTTATTCAAAACATAGAAAAATAACTTACGATAAAGAAAATAGAATATTATATTATTATTATATTTTATAGTGTCAATATCTGTAGCAAGTTCACAGTGACCTTATGCTTTATGATTGTATGTCAACCTCATGGAAGAGTATCGCTGCTTCTACTGTTGAGTAAAAGTTGGGCAACTTTTGAAGTACTGTTGTAGATCTTTTCACTAGCCTGGGTTGAAAGTAGAACTGCATCTTAGATTTCGCAAATTTATAGAAGGGCCACTGTAATTTTGACTGTAATTGAACGTTGCAGCGACTTTGCCAAGTACGTGTTTTTGCATCTCTGTTGCCGTTAATCTGTATCCTCCGTGCTTTTATTTTTATAATCTATAAACTTTTTCACAACCACGTGGCACTCTTATTCTTCTCCCTCTACCTTCATAATCCCAAAAGCCATCACAGGGGTAACTATTCATTAGTTTTGTTTGGTTTGACCACCTTGTGATTATGTGTGGTCTGTATGATTTACAAGGTGGGTAAACCAGTTTGTCTTTATGAATGGACCAGTAGGAAATACTTTTATGGACTGTTGCAAAGGACCTTGTGAGGCAATGAATGTCATCTGTACTTTTCCACCCTTTAATTGGCTGAGTGTTTTGTCTCAAAGCCCTACAATAAGTCATTAGGCAACAGCACATAAAACAGCGTGATAAGTAGCAGTCCAAACCATATATCGGTCAACCCATTTTGATGTTTCAGGGAGGATTGCCAGCTATGCAATTCAATAGCAGTCTTGTGGCACAAACACATGAGCTATGTGGATGAGTTTGGATGAGTAAGTGTAAAGGGTGCCCTCTTCTGGTTGATTTTGGGTCCACAACTGCTGACTCAGAGTTAGCGCAGATGTAAATCAAGGGGAGACTGTGATGTAGGGGCATTGATAATAACAAGCATTAGGTTTCCAGGGGACCACCTGAATATTCTCCTTTGGTACTGTATTTTGCTATTTTCCCATCAAGTTGACAGAAAAAATTCAAATGTGGACTGGCATGGACTTAGCTGATTATTTTTCCAGGCCGAAATATCGCAAAACGGTTTTAAAGCTGTTGTTTTGGAAAGGTAAATTTTATTTATTTATTTTTATTTTTATTTTAAACAAGGTTGGGGAATGACAAACAAAATAAATGGCGAAACATAAAACAGGGTAACCAAACCTTACTCAAACCCAAGGCCTCATTGAATAAATTAGCAACACTGCTTTAAAGTATATTTCAAATTGATTAAGAATGATTTCAGACATTTATTTTATTTTTTTTACGTTCATCTCATAGGCTGATTCTTAATTACTGCCATAACCTTCAAGTTAATAGTTGTAAGGCATGGCAGTTACCCACATGCTTCACACATCAGGCGCTATACTAAAGACAGAATTAAGTCCTTAACATCTAATAATGGTAAGAAAAAAAACACAGCAAAAAATTTAATTTTCTACATGGTGATCAAGGTCACACATGGACGCCTCCTGCTTGTCAGTGTGTGTCTACCCACTGAGCACCTGCTGCTGAAACATACACCTGCCTAGTAACCCATCAGTCCCGCTTAAGTTGAAAATGTGACCGGCTTGAGTCATCAGGGTGATCTTACATTGCTCAGTTTTCGAAGAACTGAGACAGAATAATTAGACGGCTCCATACTTTACCAGAACATTCAGTTAGGCTGTGGACCCTGTTGACCCTGATAATGCAGATTCCCCTTACTTTGCAAGCCTCAATGACTCTCACTTGGTGAATCATGTCTCACAAATGTCCCTTCTCATCTTTATTAAGACACAAAATTCTCCCTCTTCTCTTAAGCCCATGGAGCACATCATGTTCTGTTACCATCACACGCTGACAGCAAGATAATCACAGACATGATTACTCCGTATTATTTTGGCCTGGGTGATGCAGAGAGTGTCTGTGCTCAGATGTCTCTCATTCCTTCCCTGTTTTGTATTGGTGTCCGTTTCGTCGCTTTGCGTCCCGATAAGGACATCCCACGAAGACAATTTAACAATGCCGAACAGACGCTTTCCAAACAAGGAGAAATTACATGTTCTTCTGACCAGATGAAACGCATACCCTTCATTGTCTTTTTGCGTAACACACTTTTTTCTGCACAAGGGAAAATAATTAGGATCCACATCCAAACAAGTTAAATATGGCTGCGGTAGGGAAGCTGCTTTGCAGTACAGATTGCAAAAGCGGCAAACAGCTCACTGCTTCAAGACTGAGGACAACCAAAGCTGATCTGCAGTGAGGCTTTTGCAACACTTGGCCCTTTTGCGTCTGGATCAGGGTACAATTACATGAAGAGTCCGTCTATGTGTATATGCTGTTGTCTGACTGTGTTCAAAGATTTGCAGGGTCACATAAAGTCACATTTTCTTCTATTAAATCATTAACCCACCCTTAGATTTGAACAGAATGGGGCTGAGATGTCCAACATGAACTCTCTTAACATAATATTTACCTGAGAAACAGCCTGGATTCTTCTCACTGAGGGTGGCTTCCTGCCTTGATGGTGTTTGTTAAGAGGCTTTGCACATGCATTGGCTTTGGGGCCAACATGTTGGTTTGATTTTTTATTTTTTTTCCTAGTTGGGGCGGCTGTAGCTCAGGAGGAAGAGCAGTCGCCCACCAATCAGAAGGTCAGTGGTTTGACTCTGGCTTCCCCAGGATACATGTCGAAGCATCCTTGGGCAAGACACTGAACCCCACGTTGCCTCCCAGTGTATCATTGGGGGTATGAATGTGTGTGTGAATGATTAGAAAAAGCATGTAGTTAAGAATCTTAAGACGTGCTGTGTGAGTGGGGTGAATGCGGCATGTAGTGAAGCGCTTTGAGTGGTCAGTTAGACTAGAAAAGCGCTATACAAGTACAAATCCATTTAGTTGAGCAAATAAAACCATCAATATAACCAATATAAACCATTTGTGGAGAGGCCTCTTTTCATATACACTGTCTACTTTACATTTTCATTTTGTAAACAAGGATTTTGGCTCGGGCTTCTCTGAAATATATGTACGACACAAACAGTCATATCATATGCCTTAAAGGGGCTGAATGGATGAAGGTGAGGGAGGGTTAAAGCTGCCACAAAGCATGCAGGGAATTCCACTGTGGATTAATGTCTAAGATCTAAATTCCAACCTTCGCATCCATAAAGCACAGGTTTCCACTCTATAGAAAGACTCACTGTTTGTAAAGGGCGGGAGTGTAAGTATATGCTGTACATGCATGTAGGAGGAGCAGCTCATAGCGGGAGTATCAACCAGAGGGCGTAAAGAAAACAAAAGTGGCATCTAAGGGAAGGGACACCTATTGTTGTTTGATGATGTGGTTGTGAGTGTCTTGCCCTCTTGTGTCACATGCGGTTTCAGAACAGATAACCATAAAATCTCTAAACTCCCATCCTGTTTACATGTGTAGTTAGCTGGCTAAACTGTGTATGCGCAGGTACTTGTCTCAAGTATGTTGCATCCCACTGAAGAGGTTATGAAAGCAAAACTGCCCCAGAACATGTTGGACCAATGTGTTCATGTGAAATTAATCATGTTTCCTTAATTCCGTCCTGCATTTGGCGACAACAATTTCTCCACTGTTCCCTAATAGGAGATTACAGATTAATTTGCCACATTTGCTGCTGATTAAGACTGCCCTTGGTAAGTTTCAGCTTCCCTAGTAATCATATTGTGTATCAGCAAGCGTGGTAAGAGAACGGGGCACCTCTTAAACCAGTGTTTTAATTAATTTCGCAGCTCTGTCTGTCACTTTTAACAAACAACCTAATAACAACCTGAACCGTCTGATTATCGGGAGACAGATTTTCACCAAACCTTCAAATCTGGTTGTTCTGAACAGCTACATGTGAAAGCCTTGCCCTCTGATGGGTTAGAGTTAGGATTTAGGGTTAAAGATGGGTTAATCTTTGCAGAGAGGGTAAAAATGAAGGCTGAAACTTAACCTAACAGCAATACAGACAGTATTAGGGCTAATATGAATAGAAAAAAAACAAACAAGGTACTGAAGGATTGCCCCTGCCCCTTTTTTTTTCGTCAGATGGAAGTTTTACTGAAAGCCTTAAAGCTAAGATCTTACAAGGCATCAAAAACTTCAACAGACTGAACAGTTAAAGATGAACTAGCCCAAACATCTTTGATATTCTGCCCATCACAGATAGGAGAAGAGATTTCCGTTTAATTGTCAGATTAGGTTCCTAATAGCCAAATTAGCCTCTCTTTTGAGATCAAATATGACAGAGTGAAAGAGTTTTATGTCCAACATTCTTTAAACTTGAGGGGCTGTGAAAAGAGAGGGTAGTTCCAGCGTTGCCTTCTAATGCATGTAATGCCAATAGATTCAAAATGTGAATTTGCCTAGCTGTCAGAACTATTTGAAAAGCACTCATGTTTGATGTTTAAATGAGACTGAAGTATGCTGGACTTCAAAGCAGATGTTTTATCTTGTGAAATTAGGTTTGGCAAATGGGAGCTTATTATGATGTAGGTACTGGTCGTTTATTATTTAGTCTAATTTGCCATGATAAGATCTTTAACTAACCAAGAACACCATATTTATTGGGAAAATGAAAGCTAAAGTGATAGAGAAGTTAAAACACTTCTCCTCCTGGATCCAAATACAAGACAGTGGAGTCATCAACACCGCAGATTACAGCTCTGTCTTGTATAAAAGAATAAACTCAGGATAGGAATTACATGAATTATCACCAACGTTAAATCCAGCCTAAAAATAGTGCAAATGGTAAGATACAACAGTAATTACAGTAACAGAAATAAGCTAAATATGCCTCCAGTGATTGGGCAGGGTAGAATTATTTATTATAAGAGTGTAAAATACTGTAACAATTAAAGTCAGTTTGATGCCGGGTAAGCAGCTTTGCAACTGCATGAATAGCTCTCCCTTACACTCAAATGGAACTTCCACTGTAGACCAGGTGGGTGTAACCTGGTGATGTGGCATCATGGCACACATGCCTGCCTTGAAAATAGTCTTTGCCTATGTTCCCAGCATGGTGTTGCACAACTATTTAATCAGCGGCTGCCCCTGTTGGACAGCAGGTCCTCTACAGGCTTCCATACCCGTTAACAGTGAGCCGGCTGCTGGTGGTTGACCAGGTCAAAGTCTTAACATTTCTGAGTGGGATCCCAAATCGACCACAGCACAAGCCATCGGCTGTTTTGTCTTACATCACAACCTCACAGCATGAGCACAGTCTGAGCGCTCGTGGTGAAAAAGCACAAGTCAGCATTTCACATGCAGACTTTTTATACTTACCGTACATCAGCTGTGGCGTCTGGCCGTCAGAACAAGGGCAAATTGCACTAAACCTGCTGCTGTGGAAAAATTTGAGTCAGAAAATCAAACACGGTTGTATTTGTACAGGTGGTGTGTATAAACCTCAATACAAAAGTAGAAGCTTTTGCTAACATTTGACATTCTCATCCCATTTACAGTAGCCCACCTGTCAGGTGCACCATCGTTTTCCTTTTCACTTCTCTCTACTGGGCACGGTGTTGCACAAACACAGATAGTACTAACAGTTCAGAGATGAGCTGCAGGGTCAAGTTGTGAGAGGCAACCGTCTTTGCCAAACAATGAACAGATGGTGAGTCTGTTGCTGCTGTTTGCTGAGTGGCCAGTACGTGCTTGTCTGCTACGCTGCTGAACACGTCCATCTTAACAGTTCATTTATTCTGACCTGCAGTCTCTGAAGCCTATTTCTTATTACTGATCTCAAAAATCGAAATAGTTTGCGCGATTAAATGATTAAATACTGCCATGTCAAATAGCATTTATTCAGTTTTGTAATTTGGATTAACTGACCAGTTAAAGTGTTCATGTGGATGCGTTTTCACTTACTGTTAATATCTCAAAACGAGGGAGGAATCTGAATATATCCAACTCTAGTAGTTTGTTTCATATTTCAACTGAGAAGTTTCTCTTCTCGTCTGTTGGCTAGCAGCAGATCTGAGTAATAAGGTGGCTGTCAGCTTAAGTCCTCCATAGCTACTGTTTGCTGAAACCCAGCTGGCTTTTAAAAACAGGCCACAGACATTTAACTCTAATGCAATAAGTGAAGCAGACTCCGAGCACGTGTTGTTCGAGGCAACAAAAAGCCATTAACTTTTATGTCCTGAATTAAGAGATGAGCATGGTGATTGTGCTGAGGGCAGCATCATGTTCACATGCAGCAGGCAAAAATAATTTGTTGGTCAAAGCACTCAGAACTGCAAAGTGTATTTCTGCAGATCTACCAACACCCTTTCAAAATGAGCTTTAATAGAATATAGACAAGTCAGTTGCATGCATTAATAAGGACTTGTCATCTTTTTGCTAAAAACCGTCTCTATCTCTATCAGATGTTAGTATGTTAGTTTTAGCTAGTTTAGCCACTTGCTCGTTAGAAATGGCAAAGTTGGTCCAATTTATAGATATCTCAGCATTGGCTGGATTTGAATTTTTTTTTTTTTGTCAATGTACACACTTCTTTTATGTTATTTGCCTGCTCATTTTGTAAGCTCATTGGAAATTCCATCTTTTATGCTCTTTCTGTTGAAACACACTGTACATCTTCTCTTTAGTTCAGCAGTCAGATGGGCATTCTATTCTATTCTATTGATTTGATGAGCCTTCAGTTAAAAAAAATAAATTAACTGATTTATCTTCTCTCCTCAGTCTGGATCTCTTCAGCAAACTTATCGACCAGAAAGAGGATACCTCCATTGCTTCTGGAAGCCAGACTGACAGCGTCGCTCCAGCTTCAGCACCCAACCAATCCAAAAAATGGTTGCCTGCTTTCCTGAGACATCCACCGGCATCAGGAGCGAGAGTGGCCTGGGCACAGCTCACTAAGGCTTTGCAGATCAAGCATAGGGCAATGAGAACCCGTCGCCATGTTCATCTACGAGGACGTCACCACCACCCTCACAATGCCCAGCTGATGAGAGTGGGTTGCGTTCTGGGGACCTGTCAAGTACAGAACCTCAGCCACCGTCTGTATCAACTCATTGGCCAAAGCGGAAGAGAAGACTCATCCCCCATTAACCCTAAGAGCCCTCATAGTTATGGATGAGTTTGCAAACACCTCAGAGCACCCACAGCAAGTCTATATATATATATCTCTATTTATTTATCTCTTAATGTATTACTTGTAGTCATGCGTTAAAGATTGACGTAGTCCAGCTTCGGCTTTACTCATCTTAGGTAACTTTTGCCTCAATTGTTTGTACTTGAGTGAGGTTGTGATAGACCAAATACAGTTTTAACCCGCCAGTCTGAGTTCCCTCACCATCATGAGGCACCATTTGCCTTTTAAAGGACTATGAAATTTTTTTGGTTCTCCCTACTAAATGCTCAAAAGAAATCAAGAGGACTTGAGCTGACGTTTTAATTCTGTTAATGGAAGGACTTAAGTCTCGTCTTCAGCACCATCCAATGGTTTGTTCTTGTCTGCCGACTGACCTCTCCAGAGGTGGTTATCCTGCTCTTCAGTGATCAAACACTTTAAGCTCTTAATGTGGATTTCAAGCTGCACCATGAGCTGGAGCCCTGTCAAAACCATTGTATTCCCAAAGACCTTTTGAATGACCCAATGAACCCTTTTACCTCTATATTTGAGTCCCCCATTTCCTCAACTTTTTAGTTCATATGCAATTTGAATATGGACAGTGATGTCCCTGGTATAGTCCACAAGGTTTCATTTGCTCTAAGAATACAACTTAATGTTTCAGGAATGCAGTTTAGATTGAAATACATCCATAACACTGAATTACAGCTTGATCAAAGAGCATTCTGAGTGAGGACCTCGCCACATAAAGTCCAAGCTCAAAGAGAAAAGAAGAGTGTCAGCCTGCAGTGCTTTTGAAGGAATGCAAACAGAAACTGAATCCCATGAAGATCAGTTTAAATTTCATGTTAGAGTGGCTGGTTGGCTGACACAGTTGGTGGTAAAGTGAACCTTGGAGCCACGGATCACTGCTCAGTCGCTTCACAGCATTTTCCCTGTCGGACTCTGAAATATTAGCCTTTTCACGAGATTCATAAGTTTCCCCTGCAAGTCAGGACTTTGTGCTGACAGCAATTTAGTAAACTTTGACCTAATCACTTCAGTCATGTGCTTTGACACAGCAGGGTATGTGGTGGTGGTGGTTGGGGAAAAAACTCAAATATGAATAAAAGTTATGTTGCTTGCGCAAATATGCACACATGCAGGCTTGGTGTTTACACACATGAAGAGGTTGGTTCATTGGAATGTCAGCAAGCAAGGAAGACGATTTCAAAGAGAAGTATGGACTATGAATCTGCAAAAAGATGTTATTCTTGAATTTTTTTTAAATAATGCGAGCATTACCAAAGTTCCCCTCACTTTCGTTGTAATGAGCTGAAAATTTATAGATTGATAAATCTAAACAAATTCATTCCAAACTAAGATTGCATTCTTATGACTAAACTCAGCCGAGACACACACACACACACAAAATTTGTTACACTTAACAAAGTAATTGCTTTACGCTAGACCCCTGTTGAGTAGTAAGGTCAAGTCTATGTGTGTGCATATTAATATATTCTTCTTACTGTTGGGCTTTGGGACTGAAAAGATGCTTGAGGCACAATTTTCTGTGGTTTAGAAACTGAACACTTTTTCCTCTTATGTCATCCAAGTGGAGGCTATAATGAGGCTGTACAAGTTGGCAAATGTAAAAATAAGTAAAATCTAATAAAACACATTTGCCCTCAGATTTGCTTTTCCTATGCAACTTGCTGTTACAATGCGGGTTTCAAATGAGAGACCACAGTGACCAAAATGTTAGGTGCCAGTGCCCAGTTTCAAATATGAGCACAAAATAGCACAGCACCAACAAAAACACATGCTCCAATAGTTAGTGTATTCTATTTATGTCTGTCTCTGAAATGGTGGGCGGATGATGGACTTAAGAATAACTGAGGCCAAGCTTTCCTTGTCAAACATGCTCAAATTTGGTGGGCCTTTATATTCTCCTCACCACACACAAAACATAAGCAAAAAAACTCTAAAAGCCAAAAAAATTTTAATAGAAACACGATTTACATACTTCTGCAGTTCAGTTGCAAGCCTTAATGAGTGTTTTAGCGGTCATTGGTAGAAACTTGGTAGAAAAGTCAATTTCAGATTTTTTTGTTCTTAATTTGATGTGTTTTTGCTTATAACTTATCAACAAAAAAGTTTGGTAATCCTTAAAGAGCATTAGTATGAACTCGCCAAATTCTTCCTGGTAATACTTGACAAATTGAGTGACCTTATAGTATGTGACCCACATCTTCATTTATGTCTTGATGTATTTTTGTCTTTGTGATATATATATATATATTTTCTCATCAATCTTTAGACTCTTTTTTCTGCTCTATCTATAATCATAGGAGACAGGAGGTCACAGGGTAATGATAATCAGCAGTTCCTTGGTCTTAGGTTGAATTTGTTCAAAGGCTTGCTGAGGTGAATCATGCTTTTCTATCTGTAATGGAGCTAATCAATGTCTCCTGACGAATCATTAAAAAGCTTCTGACCTGTTAAAAAACATCCTGGTGGATCTCTCTACTTTTTAAAAAAAAAAAATCTAGCCTAACAGGACACTTATCTTCTATGTTTGATCTGCTCTCTGGATCATTGTGCTGCCATTCAGTCTTTGTTTTTTTTTTGTTTTTTTGTTGTTTTCTGTCTTGCGTAATATGTTGTTGAGACGTCAGACACTGCGTCATGTGGAGCTGTGTGAGCAAACTGCGCAGTGACTAACACCTCCCCATAGAAAACACCCAGATCGTTTCAAAGCCCTCTTTTGCAAAGACAAACAGGAATGAGTCAGGAAATGTTTCTTTTAGGTTTATGGAGTACGTCTTAGTAGATTTGTTTTTGCTTATTTTATGTTTGAGAGTCACATGATCTCTTTTAGGTTCACAGGAAAGCACTTTAATGAAAGCATGTTGTTAGTCTCTCACACCTTGTATTTCACTCATTGTAATGAACTTGTGAAAGCAGAAGGAGGTCCTTGTAAATGTTGCTTTTGATATTGTCTGAAAATGTGTTTAAAGATGTTGGTGTACTCCATGTGACATCAGGGTAGACATTGTGTGCACCTGTGAATATATATATATTTATATTTATATATATATATATATACATATATATATATAAAAGCCAAAGTATTTATAGAAAATTATGCATTTAGGTATTTAAGTTATATTTGTATGTTGATATCTGTATGTCAGTCAAGTATTCACTATTTATCTCGACTTTTCCATTGCTCCTTAATGATGATAGGAAAGGAAGTTTTAACTGTAGATAAAATGTTACTGTTTGAACATGTCCTATTCTGTAAAATAAAGAACTATACTGTAGTGTGACGGAGTTTAGAGTATGATTTAAAAGTACCTGTGCATACATACCTTAAGTACATATAAGCTGTGCATAATCACAGGAGACTCCTAAATACTTAAAATTCTCAATGAGGTTAACAATACCCCCCCCCCCCCCCCCAAAAAAAAAAAAATCAGTTTTTATTACTCTGTATATACATTATGATAATTTCCACTTCCATGTATGTTACTATGCCCTTGACCAGCTGTACTGACCCAGCTGTCTTCAGTGAAGTCAATCATTACATGTCACAAATCTAATGGGGGACAGGGGGCAATGTGTATGAAATGTCTAGAAATCAGGACATGATCTCATAGCAGCCACGTCAGTGGCAGAGGTCGTATGACTAGACAGAGTTAATGAGTGATGGAAGGGGTTTGGTAAAAAGTAGACAGGTTATTGGTTTATTTAGTGTCTGGGACAGGGGAGGAGAGATGAAGGGTAAGAGGGTACAGTTCCACTTGATCAGTTTTACAAACTAAACCAATAGAAAATTTAATTTTTAAATAATTTCTTGGACATAAAGCAGCTACGTTGACAGTAAATTGAGTTCTTAGCATCACCGTCTGACCACATCATCCCACACCACTGGTTCAGGAAGTCAAGATTGGTTCCAGATTGGTCAATATATTATATCTTGTGGATTACAGTTTTTAATAATGATAGTGTAAAGATGGATATAAAAAAAAGACATGCCACAAAAGCCTCAACTGCTCATACCTTTTTAGAAATAATTTCTGCAATTTCTCCTGCTAAAAATCTACAGTTTAACCTTGTTACAATGTCCATGAGGTGTTTTATATGTGTTACATTATACACGACCATGTAAGTCATCAATACTATGGGCATTTCTATTTTAAATTTGTAGGGTACCTACAGCCTCAAAAAGTCCAATTCAATCAGTATATAATACAGTTCAATCAAATTACTCAAAATCCAAATTAGTCCAATTCATATAATGCCAATTCATAAAAAGTTCATTAAAAACGGTAAGGCGGAAACTGGATTGCACCAATTTTCCCTCAAATTTAATTTCCTGTGCTGAGCATGCACAAGAGTACAGTGGAGAGGAAAATCCTTTTAACAAGAGGAAACCTCCAGCAGAACCAGACACAACAAAGAGTGGCCATTTGCCTCAACCAGTTCAGGGTTGAGAGGACAGGAAAGAGGAGTCAAGAAGCACCAAAAGACCAGTCCAGGAAAACCTGCGGAGAACGAGAAACAAAACTAATGTCATATGTACAGAAAGAATAAAGAATGCTCATGGTCATCGAAGTCAAAAATTAATGTTTTAAGCCTAATCTTAAAAGTAGAGAGGGTGTCTGCTTCCTGAACTCATACTGGCAGCTTGTTCCGCATGGAGGGGCCTGATAACTGAAAGTTCTGCCTCCCGTTCTACTTTCAGAAACTCTTGGGACCACAAGTAAACCTGCAGAGTGAAGTCTGAGTGCTCTGTTGTGAAAATACTGAATTTTGAGATCTTTAAGATATGATAGTGGTTGGTCATTGCCAGGCTGCGTAGTGATGTGGTGGTTAGCATTGTCACAGTCCCAGTCTGATTAGCACTGTCACAGTCACAGTCTCTGGTTCAAATCTCAGCTAGGACCTTTCTGTGTAGAGTTTACATGTTCTCCACATGTATGCGTGGGTTGTCACACCACCCAGATGCATGTCAGGTTAACAGATGACTCTCAATTGACCCTAGGAGAGAGTATGAGCGTGGATAGTTATTTGTCTTATTTGTGATCTGTCCAGGGTGTACCCTGCCTCTTGCCCAATGACAGCTGGGATAGGCTCCAGCCCCCCGCAACCCTCATTTGGATTGAGCGGGTATAGAAGCTTTAAGTGAAAGGAAGAATTTCATCCATCCATTTTCTATACCCACTTAATCCATCAGTCAGGTCGCAGGGGGGCTGGAGCCTATCCCAGCAGTCATCGGGGTACATCCTGGACAGGTCACCAGTCCATCACAGGGCCACACAGAAACAAATGAGACAAAGAGAACCCACGCAATCATGGGGAGAACATTGAAACTCCACACAGAAAGGCCTTAGGTGGGGATCCAACCTGGAACCCTCTTGCTGACAGTCTCTTCATGAGGTGCTCAGGTCCAAAGACAAGAATTCCAAAGACAAAACACAGGCCTTAGTTCAGAAGCAGAAATTTCAGAGTCTTCAACAAATGCCGGTAGTCATACCAAATGACTGGTTTCATCTTGTTTTATGACTAAGTATAACAGAGTATCATCTGCGTAGCAATGGAAATTTATGCAATGGTCTCTAATGATGTTACCTAATGGAAATGTACAAAGTGAAAAGTATGGGTCCAAGCTAAAATCCTACCAAGCTCCATGGCTAACTCTGGAGTGAGAGGAAAGCTCATCGTCTACCCAAATAAACAGGAATCTATCATGGAAATATGACTTAAACTGTCTAATATAGTTCCATAAATCCAAATAACATGTTTAAGCCTCTGTTTTAAAATGTTCTGATTAATAGTATTAACAGTGGCACTGACAACTCACAGGACAAGCAAAGACATGACCAAGAGATGGCCAAGAGATCTTTGGTAACTTTCACCAGTGTGGTTTCAGCGCTATGATCTGCTCTGAATCCTGAATCTTTGTAAATATCACAAAGCTGTGCTCCAACAATTATTTCACAAACTATATAAATATAAAAGGGAGTACATATTTTTTTTTAAGTACAGGTTTGCAGGGTGGGGCTGTACTGCTATTTTGAATGCGCTGAGAGAAATCAGTGAACTGAGAAGCTAGTCTAAGCTTCAAGGGGAGGTTAGCCGGGGGCTGGTGGGGGCTGGTGGGGGCTGGTCCAGCCAAGGGACCAGGTGCCAGCTGCCAAGACTTTGCCTGACTGAAGAACCGGGTGCCAGTCAGTATGTCTGGGCTGCCTAGTCCAGTGGCCGGCCAGAGAAATGTCATATTGTTGTGAGCAGCAGCAATAGTAGAGCAACACAGCTGTTGGCTCACTACTGGTATGACTGAACCCTCAGAAGGCACCAGGGTTTGGTCACAATGGGCCTACGGGTAATCCCAGCAGGCTGCTGGGACTGTAACTAACCCTGGCTGCATTGCTTTAATACTGTTATGTTTATAAAATACGCAGCCTCATATTATTTAGCTTCCTCATGAGAATCGCTCTGTGGCGCAAACACATACGGCTGAGTTGCTCCAGTAATAGACTAGTAATAGCCATTGCATAGCAAAGTAGGGTCAGGGCTGGTAGTGTCATCTGCTGGTTGGTGGAAATGTGGTAAAGGGTAAATGGACTGGTCTTATACAGTGCTTTCCTAGTCTACCTGACAACTCAAAGTGCCATTTACACTACAAGCCACATTCACCCATTCACATGTACTCATATAGCACTTCTTAGTCTATACAGTATAACAGGCCACCTAGTGCTTTTTCTTCTATTACACATTCACATACAGGTGGATGCATCAGAGGCAACGTGGGATTCAGTGTCTTGCTGGAGGACACTTCAACATGTGGTTTGGGGAAGCTGAGAATCAAGTAGCGACCTTTTAATTGGCAGAAGACTGCTCTTCCTTAGCCACAGCTGCCAGATTAGAATTTTCATTGAGCCCAATTCACTGGATGAGCTGCGTATTCATACCAAAAGCATTCCATGACAACCACAGTTTTTTGTACAATTTTGAGGAGCACAGATGGGTTTTTAGAGGATTGAAATTCACTTGAGTGAGACTTTAAACAATGACTGATGCTTTCCAGTATGTTGTACGGCATTTACAACATACAAATATATGACTGTCTCATCCTGTATTTTAATGTAAAGTAAGATACAAAGTAAGTATGATTTTTAACCTAACTAAACAAAGTTGCTGTTACTTCTTGTCAATTGAGTAGGTCTGCTCGAGTTTCTTTCATGTTGCCTATAATCCCTTTTGAATAAGAAATACACTTTCCTTCTCTGTGTGTTGTTATCACTTTCACTCTAAAATATTATCACTGTGTAAATATCAAATACTAAAGAGCAGACCACCATAAATTATGTCATATTGTCCTGACTGCAGCTGATGAATGTCACCCAGCAAACTGTGTCACACACAAGTAAAACAAATCTTGACTCATGTTTCTGGTTCAAGCTTTCAGTTGACTTTCACCGATTTCAAGTCACATATAATAGCAGAGGGAAAAATTCATGCAGACCATCAGAATAACTTCCACCCTATAAACAGTTTTAAAAAAAAAAGACGCAGATTCTGAACACAGTGGTGACAAGTGTAAGTGAAGTCAAGTGACTCCGAATAGCTGACTTATTGCTAAGATTTTTGACCTTGTGGAAACTCACAGGAAGTCAGACGTAGTTCATGCTACCTAATGGAAAAAGAAAAACATTCCACAACCTGTTTACACATGGCAGATCAGCACAAAATGTACGGAAATTAAATTTTCCACAGCAATGAATAGACTTCAATCCTACTACCACAGAATACTATATAAATGAGCACTAATTAATTTTGAATTTATTTTAATTTTAGTGTTTGATAGTTTTGGTTTATACAATAAAATCTCAATAAGATATAAAAGTAAAAGAAAAAAAAAGTCTTGTTTTGTTCGAGCCAAATGTCACTGAAAGATTTTTCCAGTGACTGCACTTATGGATTTATTGAACAATATTTGTTCATTTCAGCTTTGAATGACTCAGTATTTTTGAACACACACCTTCTTCACCTCTGCCCTAGATTGTTAGAGATTAAATTGAGATGAATTAACATAACAAAGGGGAGTTATATATCAAACATTTAATTTAATAATTGCAGTAATCATGATTAAATAAACTGAGTAATGATTATGATGACATATGATCTATATATTGACAAGAGGAAATGCAACAGTTTTATAAGTGTTTCATTTGTGTTTCCTTTTTTATTAATCTATTTCACTCTGATCACTTGCTAAGAATCGTAAAAAAGAAAAAAAAGGTTTCTCATAATCATATTTCTTTAAATTTCTAAATTTTTCCTTTGACCATATATAGGTGAATTTATTTTTTCTCTACAAGTATCTCTCCCTCTCTAGAAAATAGTAATACTTGGGTATTTCCACATAATGTACAATTTCGTAGAGATCCACGATTACTGTTTAGTAAAGTTTAAATCATGAATTTTAGTTCTGTTGATACTCTGCGACCACGCTTTTGAGCAAGCACTCATTCTCTGGAATGCCTGCTTTTAGGCAATCTCTCCAAGCACTGAGCCTTGAGTGTGAATTATATTTTGACACAGACCATAACATTACATAAATTACAGACTAACTGGTCATGCCTTCCTATAGCCAACATGGCAGATCCACAAAAAGCCTGTGATGTTATGAAGCTTCTTCACTGAAAATTACAGGAAGTGGTTCTTAGGGGTTGGCATGATCTGCAAGTCTTCTTTTCAGTCCTTTTTAGGCCATCATTTGAAGCCATCATTAGTTCTACCTGTTTTGGTGCATTCCTTCTATATACAAGTTACTTTAAAATCCCACTTCATGAAAACTGTTAGCAACAGAGAGCACACATCCATCTGGACAAAACAGGCAGGACTGTTAATATCATGTTCATTGATTCCTGTTGTTAATTTAATCCAATTCTGCCTTTCTTGCTGTGTGAGAAGCTCCAGAAGACACAGGTTGATGCTTCCGCGATCTCCTGATTACCTGCTATTATTAATGACTACCTGACGGACAGATCACAGTATGTTTGACTGAGGGGTTGTGCTTCTGATTGGCTTGTCAACAGCACAGAAGCTGCTGGAAACTCTACATTTACCATTTCTCTTCATATCTCCTCACCTTGTACACCTCACAGTGCTGTCATCTGCAGAAATACTCAGATGACTCTACAGTTGTGGGGTATGTCAGTGATGGACAGGAAGCTGATGACAGAGAATTGCTCTGTGGCATGATGTGGAAACAATCATCTCATATTGAAAATGATCAAGACAAGGACTACACATACCTCGGTGTTCACCTGAACAACAGACTGGACAAGAGGTGAAACACAGAGGGGTTCTAAGAAGGTACAGAGCAGAATCTACTTGTTGAGAAAGGGTCCTCCAATGATGCAAGTTTTTGGAAGGGAGTGCAGTTTTCTTTGCAGGTGTCTGTAGGGGTCAGCAGCATCAGAGCCACTGACTCAAAGAAACTGAACAAAGTGATAAAGTTGGCAGGTTGTGAGCTGGGGACTGCTCTCGAGCTATTAGATAGATATACTTAGTCATAGAAATGACTAAAGCCATTCGTCATTTTCAATCATGTGTTGCTTCGGTGATCCAATCAATGATGCACAACTTCTCCACAACAGTAAAGAAACTACACCACAAAAAAACATAGCACACTCCACACAGATGGATATACAGACACACACCAGAAAACTAGAACACTGCATGGTTGTTCACCTGTACGGTAAAATGTACTGTCTTCAAAGCAACATTAACAATGGATGATCCCAAATGTGACTGGACCAAAAGGAGTTAAAAAATAGTTTGGAATTTTTTGCATGACTGACTCTCAGGGGAAAAAAAGTCATTGCTTTAGAAATGCTCTGACTCTAGTCACCAAACATGGAAAAAATGCTTTTTGGAAGAGTGTGCATCATGTGATGAACATGGAAGTTGTAGTGACACAGATGCCCTAAATAAATGCAGGGTCCAATTGTTAAATTGTTAATATCCTTCTGCCAGGATACCAGCAATCCTACAGCTGAGACTATAGCTTTATCAAGTGATATGTCATATAAGTGTGCTGCCTCCAAATAGATGTAAAATTTGCCTCAACGAGCACAAGTGTATGGTAAGTTAAAAGAATACTATGGTGTAGGGTAACTCAGAAACAAACCTGAAAAACAGAGACTCAGCCTGGTTTCATAGAGAGACAGTACAAAGTAAATACAAAAATCACTATTCTCATCCACACAGACATGAATTCAGCTTTTTTTTGTTAAAAATATGTCTGTTCTTTTGGGTCCCATCCCACTCAAGATTTAAAATAATGTGCCTCAGTGCATGTTGTTTGAATACAGGAGGCTAATCTCCTATAACTCTGGACTTGTGTTGTGGTGCTTGTCCTCTTTCCCTGTCCTCCCAACCCCAAGCCAGTCAAGGCAGATGGCTGCCCTACTTAAGCATGGTTCTGATGGAGGTTTCTTCCTGTTAAAAGGACGTTTTTTTTTTCTTCCCATCATCATGGAATGTGATGTGAATGTGACAGAACAGGGAACTGAATCAAAGAAATGTTTCAATGCAATCCGTTGGTTTACATAGCTTGGCAACTTTATATGAATTGGACCAATTTGGAATTTAATACATTTGATTTGACTGTATTATGATTGTATTACATTGTGTTGGACAGTATCTTTAATGTGCTTTGAGATGACATTTGTTGTGATTTGACGCTGTATAAACAAAGCTAAATTAAATTTAATCAAATCTCTTGATAAAGTGGAAAAGAAGATTTTTCTTACTCTGTAGATAAGAAAGTCAGTGAGGCTTAGTAATTTTAGCCTGGATATTTTTAAAAACCCTAATGAGGTGAAAACAGCTCTAACTCAAATGGGGGTCAAAGCTCTATCACACAAAGAGGAGGCTGTATGAGGAGAATGTGAACGTATGTTGCACATGCCCAGTTCAAAAGCCTCTATCTCTGATGTTACGGCAGTGCATTAAAGCCTATGGAACTGGCAACTTGCATATCTGGAAGGTACCATAAATGCCGAAAGGTATGTACATGTTCTAAAACAACATGTGTTCCCATCTAGATGATATCTAGATGACCGTGCAAATTCACATACTGCATCTATTAGGGCATGGCTTCATGTCAGTGAAAACAGACCACACATCATACATCTATCTGCAGAAGCCTCTGGATTCACTCTGACCCTGTTTCTCTGTCCTAACATTTAATTTCTAATGCAATATACAGCTAGGTGCTGAACACTGATGTAACAATCACACTGATACACAAGGTGAACACCACTTTTTTTTTTGGCATTTCCAGTAATTCTGTGGTGATGGCTCAGAATGTAAAGCTCGGTTAGCATTAGGAAAAGATTGGAGCACCCTGAGATAACCCACAGTTTTCAATGTCCCCAAACCTCAGTTTGTCAACAACAGGTTGAGCAATGCACATCACTTTGATGGATGAAGAAAGAACAGTTGCCTACCAATCGGAAGGTTATTGGTTTGACTCCTAGCATCCTTGGGCACTGATGAGACACTGAACATTGAATGTTAAAGAAAGCACTGTGTAGTCTAAGATGTGCTGAATGGATGAATGTGGCATGTAGCGTGAAAGCTTTGAGTGGTCAGCTAGACTAGAATATTGCTATACAAGTACAGTCTGTCAGACGCTTGTTGCTTTCCAACATAATAAGTGCACCAATAGTGTAATGTGTTACACCATGGGTGTAATACTTGTTTCTTTCATTTCTGTTGGACCCACTGTAGAAAGCTAATTACTCACTCATGAACACCTAACTGTCTGCATTTGTCTTTGAATTCAGCACTGCATGCAGCACAGTGTTTACTCTCAATAGTTCCCATACCAGTATGTCCCCCTGTGGACATGTGAAGTTAGTAGGGAGCTGGTTTTGAGGATTTGTCAATTGTCCCATGATAGAAAACTGTTGCCTTTCACCGGCTTAGCTGTTTGATACATTGTCTGAACGAGATATCACTGATCCACTTGTTTGAGTTACAGTATACAGAACAGCCTACGCAGCATTTATCTGAAAGTTGAATACAGTTTGCGCTCCAACAAGAAGATAACAAAAAGAACAAGAGATGTTTTCAAGGTTTTCAGACTGCTGTCCTCCTACCCAGCCTCCAGTTTGTAAATCATGTGATGTAACCTTAAATTGAATTAGCTACACTTATGGTGACATGCAATATGACTATTACCCTGGAGGAGCATTGGCATGAAGCAGTTTTGAGCTGATCTGGTCATACTACCTCTTGAATACAATTGACATTTACACTTTGGATAAAAGAAGGATTTTGCTATCAAACTCTGTTGTAACAGAATGATGTATATTGTTGTCTACGCTGTTTTATGTATCTGTAGAAATAGTGTAAAAGCCAAAAAATGAGTCCAAGAACTCAAACATTACAGTGTCAACAGTTTTTCTTTCTTCACCATGCAATTCAGGCTGAAGGGCTAGAACACCTTTTCCAGGGTCGGATCACCTAAATTACACAACCTTATAATAGAGTCTAGCAGTCATGACATTTTTGGCTTTATTTACGCAGATACGTGGATATCTTAACCTGATATACTTGTAGCTTTCAGAATGGACTTATTAGAATTGTGAAAATGTAAAACAGTACATTAAAATGACAAAAGAACACATTTGAAAATTAACATCTGCATCTCTTTTTACAAATAATGTCCTCTTCAAGGACATTTTACAAAAGTAATTTTCATTTTCAACAATTTATTGCATGTTACTAAAATGTTTTGGTTGATTAGACAATAATTTACTATATGCCAAAATGCTATTAAACAGAATTTGACTTATTCTTTACAGCTTTTTTGCATTGGGTCTGGTCCTTCAGGTGCAAAACTGTAATGAAACAGTAGTTTTTGTGTTAAAATGTTTAATCCTTGTAACCTAATTTCATTTTATCCACAATCAATAGCCTCTTTGTCCTTTGGCCCAGTTAAATTCTGACTGCTTTCAGAAATCACGTTCTGTTGTTATCTGGTGTCAGCTGGTCCTTGCTGAAACAGGAATAAAACAGTAAGTTTCTGACTTGAGTGAGGAAGTCTTGCTGTACATAGCAGAGGAAGTAGGACAGGGATTTGAAAATGCATGTTGTTGGTAAAGCACTGTACCATTACACCAATGCATCCAAAACCTCACACACTTACAGAGAAGCAGAAATGAAATAGCATAGAGAGTCGGTGATGACAATTGCACACAGATAGGAATATGCACACATTCCTTTTGTCATTTTGAATTTATCTTGAATATAAACAGAGGCTGTGGTTGAGACAACATACCACCACAGGATACATACGTATTTGGACTGCTATATGTTTTTGAACTTAAACTTTTGGCTGGAAGCGAACAGAGATATAAGTCACACACTCCCACCAAGAAAAAAACCGTCAAGGCAGCTGGAGAGATGAGACATGACACTGCAATCACAGCCAACAGTCTGCATGGTTAGAGAGTTGAGCAGCTGACACACATCTCAGTAAATTAACTATGATTTACAGTAGTGATGTGACGTATATTTAGTCATTCTGCTGGTTCACAGGTTGTCAGGGTCAGTGGCTGGCTGTGTTCTAAGGTCATGTATTACAAGCTGTTAAAATAACTTTAGTATGCAACAGATAGCAGACAGGGCATATGGGAATGTATACCATAGGGGAAAAACAAGAGATAATATTGTAGGACACTTAGATTTTGACTTCAGCTGTTTCATGGCAGCCTGTCCTCCAGTGTATGTGAGTGTGTGTACAGATCAGGCCAGTGTTGCCTAAAGACCATTCATTGCAGCTGACATCATAAATCTTTTAAAAAGGAACCCAAAAATGAGTCGAATGTATTAAAAAAAAGCGTAAAGTTTTTTAAACTGATGAATTTATTTGTCTGGCATTCAATCTTTTTTTTGTTGTTGTCTTCAGTGATGATTAAATGACATACTTAATGTCCAGGGTAATCAATTGAACGTCTTTTGCTCGTTCACAAAAAGCATGTGTGGAGGTCTGGGACACAAAGCTCACACCCGATGTCAAGATGAGAATGAAGGTGACTGAAGAGGCCACTGAGTAAGACAATGACACTTGGAGACCAGGAATTAGATACCTGAGGAATACACAGACTGACAAAGCTTCAAATAGATGGTATACTAAAAGGTGAAACATATTGAAATGGTACTGAAAAATTGAAAAGCCTGATCATGAATCAGCTTTGGGAGAAAATTTGTAAAGCAGCAAAGGCTAGAATCAAGAATATGAGTTGCCAAAATATAGCCAAAACAGAGGAGATCCAGGCAATGATTCAGCACGAGTTACTAAAGCAGGAGCCACAAGAGGTCTGCAAGGGGTGCAACAGTTAACAAGTTTGGGGCATCATGTGCAGATTAGGGACAAACTATGGAAATGATAAAAAGGATAAATTCATATTATTCGAAAATAGCTTCTGCACAGAAACAATTTTGCGCCAAATGTTTCCAGTATGTGTAAGGTCTGAACTATAGGCAGACCAATCCAGCATCTGCATCATGCAGCCTCTACTATGGAGACAAGTCGTAATAGATGCAGTATGTGGTTTCCTTGCCGAATGGGAGAATTAAGTTGCATGTATATACCTCCCGACGTTGATGATGCCTTTCTAGATGTGCATGTTGGCAGTTCCATAGGCACTAATATAGCCCCATACCATCAGAAATGTGGGTTTTAAACTACATTTGAAAACAAGCCAGATGGCCCTTTCCTTTTTGATCCTGAGGAAGTGGTGTCAATGATTTCCAAAAATAACTTGCCTTAATTGCCTTAATATGCCTTAATTTATCAAACAACAGAACAGTTTTCCGCTTTGCCTGAGTTAATTTTAAATGGGCTTTAGCCCAGAAAATTTAGCGGTATTTCTGAACATGCTCTAATATTGCTTCTCCTTTGCGAGATAGCTCTTCATCCTGTAATTGTGGAGGGCACCATGAACTGAGTCCACAGACAATGATCACTGGAAGAGTTCCTGAGCCCATGCAATGATTTCCGTTACAGAATCTTGCCTGTTTTTAATGCGGTGCCTCTTGAGGGCCTAAAAATCACAGGCACCCTGTATAGATTTTTGGCCAAGTCTCTTGCACACAAATATGTCTCAAAATTCTCAAGTCAGTTCTATTCAGTTATATCTATATAACGTAAAATCACAACAAACGTAATCTCTAGGCACTTCAAAGATACAGTCCAGAATCTTTTATCAAAATTGTGAAATGTAAATGATGGAATATTGTAAGCCTTAAAAGGGACATTAATCTGAATTTCTCCACAATTTGTAAATGCAGTTCTTAGCAGATTCTTAAACTGCTGCCCACGTTTATTTCTGAGAGACTCCGCCTATTTAAGGGGCTCTTTTCATATCCAGTAATGTTACTGGCCTGCTGCCTATTGGCCTAATTAGTTGCAATGTGTTCTTCCAGCTGTTTCTTTTTAGTTTCACTTACTTTCCAAGCCTTTTCTTACCCTCTTTCATGTTTTCACCATCAAATTCAAGATGAGCTAATATGCTCATAAAATGCTGAGTTTTATACATGAGATTTATAAATCATTGCATTCTGTTTTTATTTACATTTTACACAACTAAACTATTCTGTTTTTATCCATAAGAGTTGTAAAAAAAAAAAAGTGTTATACTTTTTATGGGGCTCATGTAAACAGAGGCAGACTCCATGGATGATGAGGTGAAAGGCTTAATGCTCTGTAGCTGAATGCCTGAGCCTGTCTCAGGAAGAAGTTCTGATTAAATTCTGAGTCATCTTGTGGGATTTGGAGTCGGAGTAGTGGTGGATGCCAACAAGACAAGCAACAGAGAAAATGAGGAAAAGTGCCCTTTTTATAATGAAAACTATTTTATGGGGGGCTGAGGATGGGGAATGATTTGGTGACTAAGAAAAACTGGAGAGCAGGAAAATCGAGAAAAGGCTGGAGTAGGAGGGCAGAGCCTGATAGAACCAGGCTATGTCTTTGTGTTGAACCATTTCAGTTCAAATTATATATGACAGCTTTAGGACAGTTGTGGGTTGTAATTTTTAACAAAACTGACTGAAACAGCAGTAAATAGTCAATTTGTTGGGGACTGCTTTCAGTGTCGGATTAGTTCGCATTTGATGCTCTACTGAGAATATTTCTTTGTAAGACTCTCTATGCAGTATCGACACAATATTATCTAAAGTGTTTTTGTTGTATTGTAAAGAATGAACATTTCAACCAGTGCAACAATGTAGCTTACTGATGTGGTTTGCTGTGCTCCACAACATGGACTTCCACTGCACTGTGAAATTATATTGTTTTTAGATGTTAAAGTAAGATTCTTCCCATCCTCATCTTTTAAGCATTTATTAGTTAGTGTTAGTGTATGTGAAACAGAGATGGCATTTTGGCAAACCAAAAGAAGCTGATCTGTGGAAAAGTTGTCAGGCGGGTGGTGATGTCACACAATCTGCAGTTTCCTTACTGCAAAGCTAAATGTGACTCCTCTCACGTGCACACACCCACACACAGATACAAAAAAGTTCAGAATCTTAAATGCACAGTTATCTGTAACCTCAAACATGCAACTAGTGTATCACCTACCCACAGTTGCATCCTTACCCCCCCAACCCCCACACAGACACACACAACCCACCCCCACCCAACACACACACACACACACACCCCCACCCCCACACACTAAGCCCCTGCTCTTCCCTCTTTGGCTGCCTGCTTTGAGCAGCATACGTGCAGCTCCACACATAGTCTCCTCACAGGCCACAGCCCTTTTCTCACACCAGTTATTAACACAAGACCTGGATGATTTTCTGCTGCGCCTCTATGCTGACGTGTAACCTATAAATCCTGTTCTATTACCATCAGTTCAGTGAACTTCAATTCCTTCATTGTCAATTAGTGGCTTTAAAGTAAAAAGTTTTTAGCTTTCTCAACTTTCTTATTGATACCCACTACAGCTGTGGAGTTGTAGTGGGTATCCTATCTTGATCCCTTTTAACTCCTTGGCTTCCATCTGTGAGATCCTGTCAAACAGTCATGAAAGAACTAACAACTCTAAAACAGCCTGAACTTGAACTCTGACCTTTTGATGACGAGAAACAACACACACCACTACCTCTGACGCATTCTATGCAAGCTATCTATCCTACGTCTAAAAATCATTCAGCAGATTCCATAAGGTGTAAGGGCGAGTGGTACACCATCTCTGTCTCTTCACACACACGCACACACACACACGACATAAACAACTCAGTACCGTAACCCTGGAGTCTTTGATGGCTGTTCAAACCAGTGTCAACTATAAACATAGTTAGACAGTCCACAACTAATACGCATCATCAGTCAGGAGCATATGTAATTTGTCACTCCATACACATGCAAGTGTTTTGCAAGCATACAGAGAATTAGGCATAATTTATAAGAGATCAGATTTAGGGACATCAGCTGCTGTTCTGTCAGAAGGGGGGAAGCAAAACACTTGGAATGTATGCTGACCACAGACTCAGTATGTATCAGTATGAAAGGTATTTTCTTTTCATAAAGAGAAAGTCAACATTTATCTCCAATAATGATGGGATGGGATGATGTTGCTAATTTAGACCCTTCGGTGCTTTTGCTTTTTGATAATTTTCCTTTTATTCATATAGATCTGACTGGCACAAATTCATCACAGAGTTGCGTAATCAATCACATCACAATCAATGCTGACAATCAATCACAAACAAAAATTAAATAGTACAAATATTATAGTATGTACAAATATTAAAATAAACAAACTACAAGATTGTATATATATATCAATAATAGATTCAAATTGTGTAACTGAATCAAAATCTACATGATTATGCAACTGTCATAGTCAGGCACTGAGTCCAGATTGGATTTGGCAGACATTTCCTCACTCTTTGGGTGGAGTCTGGAACTCCTACTCTTCACCCTCAGACCACCTGAATCTCATCAGCCTCATCACCAGCCAGCACATAAGTAGCTCTCTTTGGCTGAAGGGTGGAAAATTCCTTCCTCCACTCCTTTGAAAAAGCTAGCCAGTGACCCTCCTCTCAAAGCAAGCAACAGATTACCTACTCGCTTTCTCATATTGTAAATTCACTGTGGAACCTCTTCATCAGAGTCAGAGCACTTGAATTAATCATTCTCTCCTCTCTCAGAGAAAACCCTCCATGTGGCCAGACCTGCTTCCCACCATCTTCTGTGCTATTCCCTTGTGCAAAATAAAGACTTTTAATGCTGTCTGTCTCGGATTTGAGCCCTCTGTTCATTGTTGGCCTTAATGGCCAGTGACGGTAACATGATCTTGTGACAGATCGTGATATACCTATGCTGGTTCACACCACAATACATTACAATTTCTCACAATAAAGCCTTTAAAAAAATTACAGTTGCTGCATTTCTGATATCTCGACCACAATACAGCCCCCTTTGTGTGGCTGATGAAATTTCCACTCCTGAAGCAAAGTAATGATATTAATATTCCCAATGTTCTTGACTAGACAAGAAAAGGGAGTAGGCGAGGCTCTGGGATTATTTTTAAATATTAACTCTTAAGTGCAAGATTTCAAGTCCAAATCCCATCTTGCTGGTTAAGGAAAGAAAGTTTGCACGTCATTAGGGTTAGAATTAAAGTTGTAAACCTAAAGTGGTTAGAAAGCTATACAGTTTAATGGTTAGAAAGCTATACAGTTTAAGATTGTATTCGGATGCATTTAAGGTCGATAGTTTTGCTTCTCATTTACTTTGAATGAAGTGACTTCTTGCATTGCTGAAACTGATTCTGAATCTGCTGCTTTGCTTTGCTAGCCTAGCTAGGTCAATGGAAAAAACGTTTGTAAGCAGCTGCAGATAAGATTCTAAGAATAAGATTTGATTGGTAAGCGTCTACCAATCAAATCGCCTAGCTAATTGTGTATCTTATCCTGTGTGTTATGTGAATCCTGGTTGTGGCTCCTGAGATCTAACGTGACATTGCTTTACACAAAACAGCTGCTGATTGAAACATTAGCATCATTCATGCCATTTCAAACTAGGACCGATGCTCCTTTGTGTCAGGTGCGAAAGTACAGAGGCAGAAAAGGGCATGACTGAAATATGTTTGAGCCGGCAAGGGAGGTAGTAACAAGCTTATTTCACTTATGTATTGCGCCTTATCTGGGCTAAAAAGATATCTTTGTTAACATGCTGCAGTTCCTCTTTGAACAGAATGGAGGCAGATCAGACCCACATTGCCTCCTTACACACATAAAGACTGTATCACTGAATCAGCTGAATGACAACAGCTCCATGGGTTAAAGTGGTAAGTTTCACAATGCCAGTCTGATACGTGTAAGTAGACACAAAGCTGGACTGTTTTGTCTGCTTGATGTGCGTAAGGACACAGTGATGCAGGTCTGAGTCGCCTCTGTTTGGCATGTGAATTTCAAGGAGGATCAATGGCAGGGCAGCTAAGTCTGTTTTGCACCTTTAATCTGCCATGGATATGAAAGAGGCCTGTACGAAGTGTAATTCAACTATTAATTTAAGAAACATTTTAATCCAGTTTGGATTCACAGGGGTCAAAATATGGGTAGAATCTCTTGTTGAGGTTGCAGCCAGTAAATGAGTAAATAGGTGCTGCAGCTCACTCACATCATAAAAAGTGACCAGAAACTCCTCATAACACAGAAACACTTCATTCTGAGGCTTTGTTGTCAGTGAGATATTCACTGAGACAGCTAATTCATAATTATTTCAAACTCTCAAACTTAAAGCCCAGAAGCCATTTTCAGGTGTCATTGGGACTCTTCATAGTAAAAAAAAAAAAAAAAGCCTGCTCTCCTAGAACAGCATAGAAAGACTTTCTGGAAGGTTCTGATATGTATCTCCAAATCTGACGTTTCCGGTCATCAGCAAGAATGAGAGCTGAGTGTGCAGTTTCATGATCAAAAGTCACATCCATTGAATACTACTGGACCCTCTTCAGATTAATAACATGAGCTGATGAGCAAACACTGACCTCGGTTCAGGAAGGCTCAGGGATGAGAAGTTTTGAAGTGGTCTTCAAAGTGTAGCTGCTCCACATCAGAGCACTTTTTCATTAACTCAGAGATTACTTCCAACAATTCTTTGATAAAGTTCCCTGCCTGTTCATCTCTTGCTTTCTAGCTCTCTTCAATCATTTTAATGAGCTGTGCCAGACTTGTCTCAACAGTGCACGTCTCAACAATGGCTGATGCCACTTTATCTGTGTCCTCCTTGCTGAGATTATTCAGTCTGTCTCCTCCAGATCTGTCTTCTTTCTTTCACACTCTTCTATCAGAGGAACAATTTGTGTCCCTAATGATCCAGATCAGACTCACTGCAGGACTGACAAACACATATCTGGTCAATCGTGCAGAACATATCCACATCCAGAGGTCTCTCTTGCTTCTCACGTACCCTGCCCTTCAGATTCTCTACAAGATCAATCAGTTTATGTTTTTGTCCTAGCTGTAATTTTCTGGTGAAGTTCCGGGAGAGTCTCACAGTAGGATTTCACACACACCAGGCAGGACTTTAGAGCCTTCAATTTGGTGCAGAACTTCTTCTGCTTTGGCTCCCTGTTCTGAGCCACTGTGGCTTTCTTTTGGACAGTCTCTCTGAACTGAGCAACAATCTCTGATACAGAATAGTTGACATGAAGTTCAGGTCTAGGGTTAAAAAGCTCTTCATACAGAGGACACTGATTCTTGACGTCACTATACCAGTGTAACTTGATGCATTTCTTCCTAAAGTTGTGTCCACATGACTGGTGACTGGGTCAGTAAAGACACCCAGACAGACAGAACACTGACACTGACTTTCGGAGAGGAGAGTGGCAGTTGCCATGTCTGATAACAAATGAAAAACTGTGAGATGCAAACTCTGACATAAGAGATATTATTTCTATTGTCCTTTTTCTTTTTTTTTAACTAGCAGTTATTCTTCTCAAGTAAGAGGGTCATTACAATGGTGAAATATGATTTAATTGTTGAAGGAATACACATCAATTACAATAGACAACATAATGGACAAAAGATGTGGGCTTTTTTTTAAAGAACTTGTTTATGGTCTAAGGCTTCATTTTGTGAAGCGGGTGCGGGTGGATGCTATCTGTCAAATGGGGGCATTTTTGCTAAAGTTGAGAGATTACCGAAATTCAGTCAAATAGAAACTCAAGGGAGCTTCTTTGTAACAAACTGCTGAGGCTTTCTGAGGGTTTCTGTGACCATTAATGCTTACTTAGTCTATCATGCCCTCTAGGGGACATGTTGGAGTGTCTCTCAGCTCAAGTAAGAAAAAAAAAAAGGCCAATGGTAGAAAAAGTTTCTGAATTCTTTAGTTGAGCGTATTAATTTCTCTGGACTCGACGGACTCGCTGGAGGGTTAAAATCACAGGACCTACTTGAGATGAGGCAGCAGTAAGACGCAGTCTCGCTGAATCTCCGTTTGTATCGAAAGTGCAGACTTCAAACTGTATACCAGTTTTTAAATTTGTTGTTAGGCCATGTAAAACCAGACTTATGATAAATAATTTACACCATGCTGTTTTTATGAATATTGTCACATTTCGCGCACGTTTGGTGCAGGAAGTAAAAAAACTGGCTATTCTATAGGTGGTTGTTGTGGTTTTCACAGTAAAAAATGTTCCTTTTTCCTTTTGGATTTTATGTTTTTTGGGTGATTTCAGGTCATATGAGTAGACAAGTAGACATTTTTTTGTGTTTGTGCTGAAATAAATGACACCAAACAAGGCAAGGTTAACCTTTTTTAAGGTGAAATATAAAAGGTAAAATCAAAAGTAGTAAAACATTTTTAAAAAAGCCAATTATAACCTTGACCCCAGAGGGTTAATGGGTGAACAAGAGGCTACAGAGGACTGGTTGACCACTTTGTAGCATGATCAAAGCAAAACAGATGATTGTGGATTTTAGGAGCTAAATGATATCTTCATCCTGGAAGAAAAGGTGGAGGTGATAGAGGACCACATTTATCCCCACCCCCCATGGTCAACCAACAAAAATCAACCCCCTTCCCTGCCGACAAAAGTGAATCAAATATCCCAAAGGCTTTATGTTAGAAATATGTTTTAAGAAGAGATTTTTAAAAAGCCACTCACTCTGCCGACCTAATCACTTATTTCACACTTTCAGGGCTTTCACAACAAATGTTTTGTCACATCTGGTCTTCAGCCTTGCCCCTGGGACAAATAACAGTCCTCTGTCTTCTGAGGTTGAATATATTAGTAGGTGATAAGCCTTAAAAGGCCTTATAAGTCAATAGTCAGATCCTAAAATCAATTTTACAAAGTAGTGGGTCCAATTACACATAGGCTGAAACAGGTGTGATGTGCTCACTTCTTTTGTTCTTGGTTATTTTGTTATTATCTCCAACTGATTTATGTATTTTTTGTTGAGAATGTTGTTTTCGACTGGGATATTTGGAGATTATAGCATTTAAAATGGTTTCTGGGTTGTTAAAGGACAAAATAGACCACATATTAGAAATGTTTCTGAACTGATAAAAACACGACAGTACAAGTTTTATTAAGATTTTGTTAACAAGAAGAGACAGAGATATTTTCTTTCAAATATCTGCAGAGAACAAGTATATATCCATTTAATATCGGTGGAAAAACAACACATTTTAGAAGACGCAACAAGGTAACCTCACAATGCCCATTAAGACAAATAGGTAAAACCCATCAGTCAGACATTTTGTCTTTGTTAGTTCACCTGCTTGAACAAAGCTAGCAATATTCACTAGTCTTATGAGACTGTGCTGTTAAAAAAAGGTCAACATTTGCAGTTGTTTGTCAGGAAAAAAGGATGACCTCATCTGCAGTCCCACTGTCACCAAGTTATTTTTACTGTGATTTACTGAACAGTAAAGATCACGAAACACTCATCTCTGATGAAATGTCCACTCATTAAAGTCTGCTGATAAGCTTGAATTTGTCCTCTTGGGTTTGAGGGAGGCTGTTCAAAACTAATTGTACTCAAAATGAGATAACTAACTCATTTGCCTTGAGAAAAACACCAAACCTCAATCCTGCAGTAGAGGTCTGAGAGAACACTGCAATAAAACAATAAGCATGAGGCAATGCAATGAGAGTCAGTAAAACTAAGAGGAAAAAAAAAGTAAATATCATCAGGGTATAAAACAATAAGCATGAGGCAATGCAATGAGAGTCAATAACACTAAGAGGAAAAAAAAAAGTAAATATCATCACGGTATGAAGACTATGCCAGAAACTATTTATCTCAGGTTGCAAACTGTTGTCACAGTGGCAATTTACCTGCATGCAGTTATAGTTTAGATTATTGTAATGAACAATAAAACCATAAACTGTTACCATGAAGTATGCTGTCCACATGATCTTCTTGTTCAGATTGAATTCAAAATGAATTTATGATAATATTTTCCCCATCGACAACAATAGCATGCTGAAATTTATTTCTCATGTAAATAGGGATGTTTGTCACGTTCAGGATTTCATTTTAGCTTGTTAACATGCTAACATTTATACTAATTAGCACTAAACTAATCTCGTAGATCTCGTCACACCCCTAGATTTCAGATTTTAATTCCAATTTATCAGTCCATTCAGATTCTCTCAGACCAAATAGAGGCTACACAATGTTTACATTATGGACACATCCCTGTGATAGATGTACAATATACATCAATAGAACTCCAACTAGAAAGTCAATAGGCCACCTAACTACATAACTATTCTATTCAAGCTGTCAATTCATATATAGACTGGGCCATAGAAAGTCCCTTTCAGAGTGTAAAGACAAAAGTTATATAGATTTAGATATATACATTTTACATTAGATAAGACATTACTCCTTTTTGGATAATCAAACAAATGTACTGTATAGCAAATACGTTATTCAACCACTAAAGTGAGAAAATATTCAAATCCAGTGTACACTCAAGTGTGCACTTCAGTGTTTGGAAATTTGGAAAAACTGTGATAAAAGCACAAAATGTATACTACAAAATCAGTTAAAATTAACTTGGTTTACATTCATCATCTTTACATTGTGCTCAAGTTTAACTGGAATTCTTCCAGTGTGGTACTGAAATTACTCTTGGTATAAACATTTGGACTAAAAGCTGTTAGTATGAAATTGACAAAGGGATATTTTTGTGTGTTCAGTCCATCCTTTTTTATGTTTGTATTTCTATGATGCCATACATACATGGGTTCTCTCCTTTAGGTAAATGGATGGATTTCTATGATGTAATGATAAGTAAAGCTTCAAGATATACCCAACACCCCCTGAAATGATTCCAGTATTTAATTTATCGTCACTGGACAGATGGTCAGAGGGGCAGAGTTTTTACCACCATTATTATGACAGGGATTGAATAATGGATAAAGTCTCTCATTGAAGTTACAATCAGTGAATGAATAAAGAAGGGCAGCAGTATCCACATCATAAAAAGAGACTAGACCCTCATCATAATCTACAAATACTCCCACTTTCTCTGGCTTTGTTTTCAGGGAAATAGAAATCTCAGAGTCACCAGCATGGTAGTTATTTCCAAATCTCAAGCATAGAGCCCATAAACTGAATGTACTTTTTCTGTTGATAGACTCTTTAACCACTCCTAAATCCCAGTCAGTCTTCTCTTTAACCTGAACCTCATAGTAAATTCTTCCAGAAGACAAACTCTGCTTTCCTAGAACGGCATAACAGGAAAACTTTTTTGGACTGTCTGGAAGATTCTGTCCACCTCCATGTCTCACCTGTTTCTCATCATCAGACAGGATGAGTTGGATGTTTGCTGTTTCGGGATCAAGAGTCACATCCACTGCATACTGCTGGACACTCCTCAGCACAATATCATTTAACAGTTTCTTCATTTCTTTTTTAAGTGTCTCCTCCAGCTGAGTCACGGCTCTCCTCAAAGTCCCTTCGAGTGTAGAGTTAACCTTTACTTCAGACCAATCTTTGGTGGGTGGAGCAGGCTTTAGAGATGAGAAGCTTTGGAGGAACTGGAAGTGGTCTTTGTTGTGTAAGAGCTGCTGCATCTCAGAGGTTTTCTTCATTAGATCAGAGATCTAAAGATCTCCTTTTCTAGCTCATTAATGAAATCCTCAGCCTGTTTCTCATCAGTTTTCTGATTTTCTTCTATCAAGCCAATGAGCTCAGCCAGACTTTTTTCAACAGACTGGATTAGAGCGGTGAGGAGCTGGCGGCTGCTTGCTTTCTTTGTGTCTGAGCTCTCCTTGTTGAGCTTTGCTGACTGTTTGATCTGCTCTATCTTCTGTCGTCTCTCCTGGATCATCAGCTGAACATGAGCCTCCATCATCTCTAGCTCAGTCTTCTTTCCTTCATATTCTTCTGTCAGAGGAACAACATCATGTGCCTTGTGTTCTGTCTCAGTACAAAACTGACACAAGCACATGTGGTCGGACTTACAGAACATCTCCAGAAGTCTCTCATGCCTTAAACAAATTCTGTCTTCCAGGTTCTTCACAGGATGAATAAGCCTATGTTTTTTCAGGCCAGGGAGTCTCTGGTGAGGTTCCAGGTGAGTCTCACAGTAGGAAGTCTGACACATCAGGCAGGACTTCAGAGCCTTCTGCTTGGTTTTTGTACAGACGTCACACAGAACTTCACCTGCTTCGGCTTCTTGTTGCTTTGAGGTCTTTTGAACTGACTCTCTGAACTGAGCAGCAATTTCTGAAATAAAAGTGTTGACTCGAAATTCAGGTCTGGTGCTAAAAAGCTCTTTACACAGTGGACACTGATTCTTGACATCACTATCCCAGTGCTGTGTAATGCATTTCTTGCAGAAGTTGTGTCCACATGGTAAAGTGACTGGATCAGTGAAGATATCCAGACAGATGGAGCACTGAAGCTGATCTGCAGAGAGGAAAGTACTGGCAGTTGCCATGTCTGAGAACAAAAGTAAAAATGTGAGATGAAAACGTTCAAATAAAAGATATTATTAAAACTCTTATTATTTACTACAGAAATTGTAACTTAAGTATTTCAAGTGTGTCAAATATCAGACAAATCTATTGATCCTTGATTGATAAAACCAGAAGAAGACTGAGTGAGGTAACTAATCGTCTACAAAGAAAGCCAAAAAATGCATGGTCCAGGATTTTTGTCCTGGAAAGGCCAGTATTTAGACATTTGGGCATTTGTCAAAGGGTTCGACTACACTACACTATACTGTGAGTACAGGAAGGTCATCATGGACTTTGTCAACTGGTGTGAGCAAAACCACCTGCAAATGAATGCCAGCAAGACAAAGGAGATGATGGTTGACTTCCACAGGAAACCTTCAAACACCGCTGAAAAACCAGGGACTTGACATCGAGAGACTGAGGACACACAAGTTCACCTAATTAACTAATTGGACTGGACAGATAAAGCCAACTCTCTTCACAAGAAGGGTCAATGTCATTTAAGGGGGGGGGGTTGTTGAAAAAGTACCCTCTTGGGATCTAAAACCCGTGCTAAAGTGCCCTCTTGGGAGCCAAAACCCATGCTAAAGTGCCCTCTTGGGAGCCAAAACCCATGCTAAAGTGCCCTCTTGGGAGCCAAAACGCGTGCTAAAGTGCCCTCTTGGGAGCCAAAACGTGTGCTAAACTGCCCTCAAGTGCCCTCTTATGAGCCAAAACACATGTTAAAGTGCCCTTTTGGGAGCCAAAACTCGTGCTAAAGTGACCTCTTGGGGACCAAAACGCGTGCATAAAAGTATGTACAAAAATATGTATAAAAATGTATAAAGTATGTATAAAAATTATATTTTATACGTACTCCTGTCTTTTTGAGCTGCTGTAATAGTGATATTTCCCCACTGTGGAATCAATAAAGTTTATCTTATCTTATACACATACGGGTACAACAGGCACTGACTTCCAACCTGTTAGAGTCCGGATTTTGACCTTCGTATCTCACTAGAACATGGCGCTGTGTGCACAATAATAAAATTGTAGCAAAGTATTTATAATCACTATATTGCATGATGTTAGGACGTTAATATAGCCAAAGAGGCCACTTAATACTAATCAGGTGCAGATTTCATTGTTAGCCAAGGATGGCAGAGGATGTTGTAGATCAGTAACCAGCTCATTTTAACCAGTAACAACAGTAATTATGGCAGTATGAAAATAGGGCTAATCAATTTAGCAGTTTTTGTTTAATTGAACCCAGAAAATAATCTGTATTGTGGTAATCTAAGGTACTAAAACAAAAACAAGAGGGCATCTTATTGATTAAGTTCTTGTAACCAACTCTTTCAGAGAATATTGCTTCAAAATAAGACAAACCGCAATTGCAGAGGCTCTCAAGTGTTTTGGTCCAAACTGATGTTGCAGTGTGGCAGAAAAGTATATTCTGGTTTGGGATAAGTATTTTGTTACTGATTCAAATGAAAATCCATTAAATTAAATCCATGAAATCCATTCTCCTCCCATTCTTAACTTTTATTAATCAATTAACTGATCAAAAAGCCAGAAAACAAAACAAAAGCCAGAAATCTGATGTTCAAATAATGATTTCAAACAAGTAATCACTAAAACATTGCTCTACACTCGCAGATTGTTTGCAACAAGCCTACATTTCTGATATGCATGTACGTTTACAGTATGATTTCAAACAAGAGAGACTTTTCCTACTAAAAATAGCTGAGGACAACCAAACCCATGTATAAAAGCGCATATTACTCACTAGCTGTATTCTGAGATTGTGTTGTTCTGTAGAAAAAGCCCAAATTTCTTCTGTTGTTTGTCAGAAAAAGATCTTAACTGCAGGCGTGCTGTAACCGAGTCCGTTTTACTTTCATTTACTGTATAGTGAAGGAAGTGATTGTGAAACACTCCTCTCTCTCCACTTTGCCCCACCTACTCCAGGAATTTAGCTGACAATAACATTTTTCATCCCTTAGATTTGGAGGTGGTAAATCAAATTTAATCCAATTTAAATCAATTAAAAATGGGAGATTTAATCTCAGAGTAGTACCTGCTGTTTTTACTGGGGGTTGTTCATGAAGTGTGATGCAGCTCTGAGAAGCAATGTAAACAAAGAGAACAATGTTCATGAGGATATGAAGAGTAAGGATGCAAGTATTTCTTTCAGATTGTAAGCTATTGTTTTAGTGGTATTTGTGTGCATGTGCTTGTTGAGACCACTGTGACAACAAGTAAACTGTTATCGTTCTGAGAAAAAAAAAAATGACCACAGCCTGTCCAAAGTAAACAAGAAACCTTTGTTAAAAAAATAAATAAAAAACTGGACCAGACTCAGTGAATAATTTCCTATATAGACCAGTGAGCAGTGCAGACCAACATGTCATTGGGGTCTTCAGGTGTGAACCTCCTTTTATCAGCGTTTCATCTAGTTCCACAACTAGATGATCACTGGCATCCCAGAGTCACTCCACTAATGCCAGACATCACTGCTTCTCACACCACAACAACCATCTTTTCTTGCACAACCACAAGCTACCCCAGCCTCTCATCAACTGCACACCAGGCATAGCGGGGTGGGGATTCAAACCCTGGTTCGGGTAGGGGGTAATGAAAGTATAGAGGGTGCCAGAGGTGGAGACAGGACAAGATACACTAGCAGATTCCGCAGACAAATTCCCAATAACAGTCTTACAATCCCTAAAAATGCGAGGAAAAACAAGGCCATACAGGTTTCAAAAGGCTCACATGGGCCACACCCTCCACTTAAATACATCCTGGATTTCTTCCTTGCTTCTTCCAAGAGTCTGTTTACCCTAAGTGCTCCCCCTGCTGGGCCCCCAACTACTATTGCTTCTTCTAATCCAAATCCATTGACTGGACTTTACTGCCTCATCTGACATTTCCTTCTCTATTTTCCTCACACTCTGTCCACTTATACCCAACTCCTTCAACAAAGAGACAATAGACTTTGCAACAAATCCTCTACATCCTACTTCCACTGGACATATCCTAGTTTTCCATCCTTGCTGCTCTGCTTCTGCCACCAACTCCAAATACCTAAGCTTTTTCCTTTTATATGCTTCTGCCCCTAGTGCCTCCCAAGGAACAGTCAGCTCTATGAAATAGACTCTCATTCTACTCCTAGACCACAAGTATATATCAGGCCTTAGATTTGTAGAGGCTATTTCCTGGGGAACAACAAGCTTTAATCCTAAATCTACTGACATCTCCAAATCACAAGCATCCTCTAAGCTGCCTTGTCTCCTTATTGTCATATTGTTTATGTTTATGTTTATGTATTTAGCAGACGCTTTTATCCAAAGCGACTTACAAATCAAGATATAACAAGCTATACAAAAAGCTAACAATAAACTACATAGAAGAAACCCACTAGTCCGACTCTGTCAGAGGTGACAGAGTAGAGATAGGGTTCAGGCATAGAAGGAAGTGCAGAAAGATAACGTGCAAAGATAGAGGGGCTTATTAACTTTCTACCTCTCTTGAACAAACTGAATTGCCACTCTCTTGACCTTAGACCCTTCTAAATGTACCTGCCTTCGTTTATCTTCAATACATGCACCTAAGCTTCTTAATACTTGGCTATGTCGCCACGTATACCAGCCTTGTGACAGACTAACCTTACAACATGACAAAATATGCCTTACAGTTGCAGTACCTGAACATAACGAACATAACAGGTCTCCATTTACCCAGACTTTTAGGTTTTGGGGAGTTGGCAATACATCATATGTTGCCCCTATCAAAAAATCTAATACTCCTTTTCTCCATACTTCACAGCTCTTTCCAACTAAGCTTTTTCTTCTCTACACCTTCCCAATTCAACCACTGTCCCTGCTTAGCATGAGCCACTGCCTTTGTACCCCATAACATTTCCTCCTGTCTACGAACCTGCTCAACAACTAGCTTTCACTTCTCCTTGGGACCTGCTCTACTCCACACCGGTTTGCCTGGGCCAAGCCCCAACCCTCCCCGGCCTATTTGAACATTACCCACAATCTCTGTATGTCTAAGAGTTGCTTCTGCCTCCTGAGCTGCGATTCTTGGATTCCATTTCCTTCCCTTGGTTGGGTTTGGAACCACCTTACTGACTACCACATCTTTACTCCCAGCTAACAGCAGCTCTGTCCTAACTTTAGTACATATAAACTCCTCTACTAGACTAGATACTGGGAGCTGGAGTATGCCTTTCTCATACTGTGCCACAGTACTTAAGCATCTAGGAACACCTAGCCACTTCCTAATGTAAAAGCTAACTAAACTTTCCATTTTTTCTGCAACAGATAATGGAATCTCATACACAGACAGTGGCCACATCAACCAAGGAAACAATCCAAACTGCAGACACCACAGCTCCAACTTTCCTGGAAGCCCTAATGTATCTATTCTATCCAGTCCCTCAGCAACATCTTTCCGAAACTGCACTGCCTGCTCTCCATCATTCATGTCTACTTGGTACCACCTACCTAAACTCTTTACTGCCTTTTCCCTAATTATTGGATTTTTTTCTTCATCTATTACAAACTTTCTATCACTTAGTTTCCCTCTACTTATTGAGATACTTCTAGACTTAGTTGGTTTGATTTTCATACCAGCCCACTTTAGATTTTTATAAAGTCTCTCAAGTATACTCTTCATACGTGGCAATGTTGTAGTCACCAACATCATGTCATCCATGTAGGCCCTAATTGGTGTAAGGCGCATGTCATCATGATGTCTCTCTCCACCCACAACCCACTTGGAAGCTCCAAGAATTATCTCCATCGCCATTGTAAATGCTAATTGAGAAATCGTACAACCTGCCATAATGCCTATTTCTAGCCTCTGCCAGTCTGTTGTGAAACCTGCTGTACTTAGACACAGTCCAATATCCTGGAAATATTCTCTTACTAAGTTAACAACTACTACAGGCAAAATAATCAAACGCTTTCCAAATAAGGCTATGTGACATGGAACAAAATGCATTTGCTAGATCTAGAAATATTACATGTCTTTTTTCTCAATCTTGGCTGTCTGAATCTGATGCCAAATCATGCTAGTATGCTCTAAACACCCTGCGAAACCTGGTATTCCTGCCTTCTGCACTGTGGTACCTATTAAGCTATTTTTTTCTAAATAACTGGCTAATCTCTGTGCAACTACACTAAAGAAAATCTTCCCCTTTACATTTAGGAGAGAGATCATCCAGAATTGAATCAGTTCTGAGGACTCTTTCTCCTTTGGAATAAGAACGCCTCCTGCCCGACGCCATGCTCAAGGAATAAACAGTTTCACCTAGGTGGTCTACCGTCCATCTTATGAGCTATCTCTCCTAATGGTGACATGTCAGATGGAAGATCTACTACTCTACACTGCTCAAGATCTGAATATGTATCTCTGACTTTGTTGCCTTAAGCTGCCCTCCCTTTTCCATGTTAAAGGGGAACTCCGGTATTTTTAAACCTAGATCTTATTTCTGGCATGAAATACGTTTATCTACTCACCGAGAACAGTTGGGCGAAAGTCGGCGTCCTTCGAAAGCTATTTAGAAAACTCGTGATCGGCGTATATCCATATAACGGAGTAAATGGGGCAGGGACAATACAACCTCTAAATAAGGCATTATCTGTCTTTATGTCACCAATACTCTCTTTGCCGTCTAGACTTAACTAAATGTACTCTTCCAACCCTTTTTTTATCTAGCACCCCAAATATTTCTACACCATTGGAGTAAATTTGCATTGCACTTGCATTTCCTCCTAACCTACCTAATATTATCAACAAATCTTTGACTGCCTCCCATTCTTTGTTGCTATTTGCCCTAGGCAACTTAATTCTAGCTTTCTGCTTCATATTTCTCTCTTTAACTGGCCTATTCACCTCAGTATGAGCTGCATCCCTTCTTAGAACCTCCTCCTCCACCTCCGTAGCTGTGTTATGCAAAGGAAATTCAAAAGTGAATTAAAAAAACAAAACATGTTTGTATTGGTATATCATGACTCTTTGTGAGAGTATAATTATGAGGTGCCATGAGCTAATTTCTTAAGGCAGCATGACAATGTTTTACAAACTGACAACACTAACAGATTTTCTTTTCCCCACATAAATAGCAGTGCCTGTCATGTTCAGCATCTCATTTTAATGTGTTTTGCAAACATGTGGCCATGACCCCCAAACTGGGAGTGTGGCTGCAACAGATCCCAGGAACAACATCAGAGATCTATGTCCAGAAGAATGATGTTCTAGGAACAGCTAAATTACTACTTAGAACCTTCAGGCTCCCAGGCCTCTGGCAGAAGGTCCAAGCTCGAAAGTGGGGGAAATTAGAAAATGAGGTTAGTAGACAAAGTAGATAAAAGTCTTTTCTGTGTTCCAAGTTTATCACTTTCAGCCTGAATAAGTTATTTTCTGTTATTTGATACGACTTGCAATTACAACAGAGTTTTAATTGTCACGGGTTAGCGTTTACTGAGACTGCTTTTTAACCATGTAATTTAATGATGTATGGGCATGAAGCATTGCTGTGAAAGGACCAGGACCTAATAATGCAGCATTAGAAAGTTGTGTTAACAGATGTAAGGACCGCTGTGTTTGCACTCTGTCTGTTTCACTTCTAAAATCCAAGAAATAAATTAAATTTAAAACCAATTTCACCCAAATGTGCAACTGAGCTTTTCACTTAAAACAGTATGTATTCACAATGAAGACATATTCAGAGCCTGTCAGCTGTTTAGTTTTACCAACTTCCTGATGCACATTGAAGTCCCTATGGCATCTACAGCAAAGGTTTACATTCTTATTGTACTTCAGACAAACTCTAGAATTTTTTTTTTACAAATACCATCTAAGTACATGAAGGTTCTCATTAGAAGAAAGGGACTGCTGACACAGAGCTATGTAAAAATGAGATGTTAGCATCACATACACGTTCAAGTAAGTATTTAACTTCACATGTTTCATGTTCACAATAACAGGGTCCTAAAAGAGTATATTCTGTAGGTCTTAGCCGTCACTATCAGGTCGTGTCAAAGAGAATTTTCTAGAAGGGTCTGGTATGAACCATTTCTCCCAGAGATCCAAGTGAACAGCAGGATAATTCCACGGTTTGAATGGGCCGTTCCAGTGCAACAGGTGTGCCTCTTGTAAGAAGCTCTCGGGATAGCGGGCATCTGGACTCCAACCTGTACACGAGAAACATTTTTTCGAAATGATCTTCAGGTGGTGCTACGCACAATATTAACAACATTATTCTGAATTTTCTTACTTTTAAAGTGTGTCCTTCGTTTATTCAATAAGGCTAGAACTACGGATTCATGCTTGTCACTGACGATTCTTGTCAAGGAAGAGTTGTTCCTAGACCCTCAATTAATTGTCCCATTATGTTAATGTAAAGACAAGATGATACATTTGTTACATTTTTTTTAATGTTTCCAATAAGTGTAATTGCAAATGTAGTTTTCTGTGTTCTGACACCTCACACATGTCAAATTTCTGAGCCCATTGTGTTTGAGGTGGTGCTGATCTTACCCAGGTGTCTGACGTGCCACTGAGGGTTCAGTGTTGTGTATTTGTCATGAAAGACTATAAGCATGGGTGGAGTCGCCACACCTCCTGCCATGGCACTGCTGTATATGTTCTCCCTGTAAAGAGGGGGAAAGATTTCTGGTTAGGCAAATGCCTCAAGCTGACAATTATAGTACAGCGAAACAACTACATCTATTTAGCTGATAACACAAAATGTCACGCAATTATTTTATTGTCCTCCAATAAAAGTGCCACCTTGGGCGTTTGTGCATTGCTTTTAATGATATCAAGCAACCTAGAGTACTCAAAAAGACACATTTTCTCCAGTTGTGCCAAACTGACACTTTTATGTATGCGTAATAGTGCCTGTAGTGGCTGTAGTATAGGGATGTCCAAAGTTGGTCCTTGAGGGCCGCTGTCCTGCTGGTTTTAGATGTTCCCCTGCTTCAACACACCTTCAAAAGATTGTTAAGTTCTGCACAAGCCTGTTAATGATGCACTGATCTGAACCAGGTGTGTTAAAGCAGGGGAAACATCGAAAACCTGCAGGACAGCGGCCCTCGAGGACCAACTTTGGACATCCCTGCTGTAGTACTTATGACGAGAGTAGGAAAGTTAGGTGATCTGTATAACCACAAAACCGTCTACAAAACACATGTAGACTGGATAGTCAAACTCCCATCACCACCATAGCAGCTCTGCGAGGGCAAAGATTTGGTTTACTGTAACAACTTGAATGAAAACCAAACTTCTGCTCCTGAATCTGTGGTTTGACAATAAATTAGAGCCTACTTTCCAACACTCTGGACTAAACTTTCCTGCCGAGGATCAGTAGGTGATCCCCCTGTAGATGGAGCACACTTTCCCCATTTTTTTTTGGCTGACTGCAGCGTGTGCTGGGTGGCAGGCGAATGCAGGCCAATTTCCAGAGTCACAAAGTGACTCTTGGGACATGGAGTTTTAGTTTACTTGCCTGCCCCCCCCCCCCATCACAAAGGGTAGTGACATCATTGTTCTTATACCAATAATGAATGGAGCCTATTCTAAACAGCATTAGACTAATAATTACTTGTATTGTGGTTTGTTGTTTTCACAAATAGTTTGTAAATATTGCATTATGTTTTACTTTGGTATTAAAATTGCTTTGGTGCTAAGTCTTTCGGGAATGAGGTTCATCTTTCAGCTAGAAATTGTAAAGACACGCAACATACAATGCAAAGGTTTCCATAGGTGTTTGCACCTGAAATTCTCTTCCATCCATTTCTCCAGCTGTTTGGTGATCTTCTGTTCTTTCCACCTTTTAACATCTGCCACAAACACTCCAGGGTTGAAAGAGCAGTCACTGGGGTTGATGCCCAAGTCTTTAACTTGCTGTTTTCTATAGTCCAGGAAGCCCATGTAGGTTGTCTAAGGAACAACACATTTTCAGTTACCAAAGTAAGTCATTCCAAAAGCAGCTATGAGAGAATTTTTTATAATCTATTTTCCAAGCACTTATATCAAAAGATTAATAAAGACTTTATAACAAAATACATTAATGATCTATTGAATTAAATGCCCTTTAAGGTTGAATATTGAAGTTTAAAGCCTGTCCTTTTGCACTGTTAGGCTGGTATGCAGTGTATTTTAATAAAAACTGTAAAAATCAACCTGCATGCCAATGCTTCGAACCATCTCATGTGTGGAGGGGAGGTCACAGTCACTGGCGAAAGCAGCGGCATGTCCTGCTTTCAGTTGAATATTAAACAGATCCTTGATGTCACCTGTAAATAACAGAGAGTGTTGCTGTACATAGAAATAAACTGCACTCTCTTTTATTACTGCTGTCCTTCAAAGAAAATGTTCAAACCATGTTTCTTTGATGTAATTATTTCAAAAAAGGTCTCACTGCAAAAAGTACTAGCAACAGTAGCTTGTGTAGCTTTTACTAGAAAAAGTTGACAATTTTCATAAAATATTTCTATCCAGCTTTATAAATCATTTCTATATTTAGAAATACAACTATTATTCTAAGGAGAAGTCAGTTATGTAACACAAATTGTATTATATTTTTATTACTTAACATTTAAAATGACTTTTTAACAATGACTAATGGCTAATAACTAGTGATTATGTATGCTACATGTTAACATAATAAGAAAAAAAGGTAAAAAAAAGTCTGTGTAATCGTCCCGGCAAACATTTTCATATACGTACCCTGCACAATGACATCATCGTCTAAGTAAATCACTCTCTTGTGTTTTAGGTCGAGCAGAGGCAGGTAAAAGCGCACAAAGTTGAGCTGTAAAACATATCCAAAGTTATTTCTATTTTTTAGAGAAAAAGTAACTCTGCAGCACACAAGCTGCATATGTATTTACAGTACTTCTATTTCTGCAACTCCAGGACTTACAGGATGTAAGAGATCAGGTCGAGATGAATCTGGCTTCACCTTTCCTTGTAGAACCATCGGATTAAATTCCACTATCTTATACTGGATATGTCTCAGTTTCGTCTTCTCTATATACCTCCTGGACAAATGCAAATAAATCATTACTAGGTAGGAAACTCTTGACATGCAAAAATACTGCAGTGGTTGGCTGTCCACAAAACTCCACTGCATATTTGGTGTAACTATAGCTATACAAGTATTGTTTTCTCATTTATTTAAATATTTTTTTACACTTGTACAGTAAAAAATAAAAAATTTAATAAAAAGAACCTTGTAAGTTTGACAGCATCACGAAGAGTAACAATGTAGAAGAAAACACTGGTATCGGTGTTGCTGATGATGCTGTTGATGGCTGCCATGGTTGCACCCATGCGTTCCTCTGACGCACAGATGATGACAGGGATGACATTATCCTCCTCTAACCTTCTCACATGGGAATGTCGCGCTGCACCACTGTGGCTCTTCTTGTTACCTAAGTAAGTTCCAACAAAGGAAGTTGCAAGTTGAGATTGTTATGCGCTCTTTTTGGAGCAGGCGTTTTCAGAGAAGAAGATTGTTGCATTGTCATGTGACACACCATTTAAAGTAGAAAGACTTCAGAAAAGTTGACATGGCACAGTGTTTAACAGAAAAAGAAAATCATAACAAAGGGAATAGACTAAACTGGGCTGATGTACCTGGTCTTGGCTGGTTGGAGGCTCTGAGCAGCATACTATGAAGAAGCAAACACACCAGCAGCACCAGCAGCACTACAAGGACCTGATTAACTGAAAGACAGGTGGACGCATTAGACTGACTGCGTTTGTGAGTGAGCATAAAATAAACTATGCAAATGAAATGCCAAATGATAAAATCACCCTGACTTATGCTTTTAATTGACTTTTTATCTGAACACTCCAAAACATTTGTAGTTTACAAAGATATAAAACCATTACAGTGTTTTCACCCCTGCAATGGAAGCTTTATGGCTGGTTCCATTTGGTATTAAATTCTGTTTGTTAAAAGGATTAAACCAGAGAATTTGCACAAAAAATTCAACCAAGCTGGCCTCGAAGGACAACTTGGATGTAAAAAATGTTCATATTGATCCAGATCTGGATTTCAATCTACAGCCTTGGCGTAGATTGAAATCCAGATCCAGTCTCAGGTCGTTCCTGTCACTGCAGCCATCGTCTCACCAAGATTAGGTTAACTGCAAATCTTTAGACTAACTGCAGAACAACTGAACCGCACAGCAAAAAACAGAATTATATCAAACTTCCGAACTATTCCTGTGACAATCGAGCGTTTGCATTTGTTTTGACAAATTTGCTCTTGATTAAGTAATTATTTCAACACTAAACATCAACTGAAAATCATTAAATTTTCCACAGAAGGCAGCAGGTTCACACTGTTAGATTTTGAGTAAGCCAAGTTTCCATCATCTGTAAGACAGACCAGAGAGTGGGGAGAGTTAGATACCCATGTGCAAACATTTAGAATCCCTTTTTTTTTTTATTATAATTTTTGGCCTCCTGTTCAGTATCATAACTAATGGGATCTGGGATGTTCCAGCACACATTTCCCTTCTACTTAACCAGCAAATTTTATACTGAAGTATCCAGGACTTACTTACCTGACTCAAGGAATATTTATGTGTCATCAATACCGTTCAACTTGAATGTTCAATGAATTTTCAGTTACGTTAGAAACAATTGTTTGTTTGTTTTTTTTTGGTGGCATTTATTCAACCAGAAAATTGGTTTGATTTTCTGAATTGGCAGATGAAAAAAATGATGTGATTTGCAGGGGTAAAATCACATAAAAAAACAGCTGTGTTTGTATGACCACTTAAAGAATGTATGATTTTACCATAAATGCTGTCTGATTGTCTCTCATTTTGTTAGCAAATAAAAAAAACAAAAAACAAAGATGCACTTCTATAAAAAAAAAATTGGTGAAGACATTGAGTTTTGGTAGTAACCTGGATCACTTTCGTCAAGAGCATTGGCCTTGGTAAAGGATGCGCTCCCAAACAACTGTTGACCCAATGGATGGAATCATGAAATATAACTCCGTACAGCCTCTTGTCATCTGGTTACTTCATCACACCCTCCCCCATCACCCACACTTTTAGTGCATGTGCTGTTCCTGTTCCCATCCCTTGAGGGAAATTAGGGATCCTTCACTGACATCTGCATCAGCTCAACTTCATTTTTACAGCAAAAGTTATTCTAAATTTCATATGAGAGGGAAGCCACATACACACGAGTTACTACCCAGCTATGAGGACACATTGTTTATGTAAATTTAGATATTGCATTGTAATATGATCATTGTCATCATATTATATTAGCATTCCTCTATATTTGCACTTACTTTTTCTCAGGAGAGGCATATTTCATATTTGCTTCTAGTGACATCTGCAAAACCACAAAGACACAGAGAATCAAATTAAGGCAATCGAAGGATGACATAATCCTTGGGTGTAATTATGAGGCATGGAGTGAAGGATTTTGATAGTTCCTCAGTGTGTTTCACATTCACAGAGATGATAGCTCCCATGTTTACTGTATCAATATAGAGGAGATGAAGTAAGATTAAACTTGGTTAAACAACCAGGTTTTTCAACAGAGACATAACTGTGTAAACCGGGATTTTTGCCTGTCCCATCACCTAAAACAGACTTCATTGCTGTGAAATTGTCAGAGATCACCTTTCACAAGTTGTTGTGTCTCTTAGTGTTGAATGCTTTAGAGTGGAAGGAAACACATTTTTTGTTCATGAGAATAATCTTACAGCCTCAGAGAAAACATGCCCGGAGAGGCTACAGAGATGCTCGATAAGATGTTGTTGTATTGTAATAAACAATACAAAAAACAGCTTTTTGAACATATACGTCTCTGTGAGTCACAGCAAAAAAAAAAACACACCAACAGTGCAGCCCAGACGTACGGACACACAGTGGAGTGAAACTGTATCGTCAGCTGAGACATAAAAACACTTAACACAAAGGGGAGAAAAAAGAGCTGCAGAAAACGAGAGTAGAGACCCACGTACTGAGCTAAAATAAATGCACACATAGTCACATGTCAGTGACTTTCACAGATGAAGGAACTTGAAACCCTAGCTGTGTGACAGAAAACACGGATTATTTGACATGTCAGGGTATTAGGGAGAACATGATGCACTCAGCATGTCAGCCAAAAGTTAATGATGACTACATTTTCATTGCTCCTAAAGATTTTCACAATGAAAATCAGCAGAAGGCTAAATTAGATACATTATACATACAATAAACAGCCAGTGTAACCAGACCTGCAATCAGTTTATTGAACCGGTAGTCACTGGTTAACACATGTGGCTTTATTTTTTCCAAATAGCCCGCTACTTCTTTCCTTTCTGGTGCCAGGGCTGAGGAAAGGAATCCCTTTGCCTCCCAGCCTTTTAAACATTAACATATCTGCAGAGGCAGCTTACACAATGAATTATGAAAACACAAATATGATCAGTCTTAGGTCTCCAAACTCCATCCCCTATATCTCCCCATCATAGAATCATAGAGCATCAGAGGATATATTTTACAGCATCTTTGACATTTGTGTAAAGGGACGAAACCACGGCAAGAAACACCATACTTTAAAGCACAAGTACGACAGCTCCACCTCTGTCTGCTTTCTCAGAAAGACACAGACACAAACTGATCGTCAGCAGTCAGCTGAAATGAAACAGGACGTGCAGAATGTGCCACGCATTTGTTTCAGGTTTGTTTGTCGCAGCTGGGAGAGGGCTCAAACATCTGGGACTGATTTGCTCCGCATATGCTTCCTCCAGAGAACACAGCGATTTAACACACAGTGTCTGTTTTGCATTTTTACAATTAGCAATCCACTTAAGATCGTCAGAGATACACTGTGACAGCCTAAAGTAAATATGTCCATAACTCTAAAACCATTTATTACCAACACATGATTTCAAGTCAGCTGGATTCTATATTGTGGAGCAAGAATCATATAAATTATACTTAATATCATCATAAATATCACTCTAATTTACAATACATTAGTTCTGACTTAGGCAAAAGCTAGCAGCTAAAAAACTACTTGTTTCCACATGTGTACTTCTTCTAAGTTTGAGTTACTGTGTGTGCCTGGGAGTGGTGATATGGGTTGGGGTATAAACCAAGTCAGCAACTAAGTCGTCACCGGCAAAAAAATGATCCAAACCATAAAAGTGGGCGAGGCAGATCCCCATCCACCTTTTCAAAGTTTCCAAAGTTCCCCTAAAAGTATTGAACTGCTCCGAAATGATAAAATAATTTATCACGCAGCAATCGTCTGCTGGTAGTTGTTTTTAAAAGTCATGTATATTCTTTAGAGTTGTTGTTTTCAGGGTAACAGAACAAAAAGTTCTCTTGTTTGACAAAAATCTCCTCAGAAATGTGCTGTTTAGAATGCAGCCTCAAAGTAAGGAGGAGGTGTGTCTCTGTTGCTTTGACATGGAAGTTCTACTTTGTTAGGCATAATTTTAAAGTACACTTTGAATTGTACTCACCAGCAAAATAGAGTGTTGATTATGGACAGTCCCACTCCTGGATTTCTTGTGCCATGTTGTAAAACCTCAGAGGACTAAGGCAAACCCTCACAAACAGTCCCACTTTTTTACCTCCTCAGTTTTTTTCCCTCCTCCTGCTTCCCTCCAGATGTGACTCTTCATGTTCACCAGTGCTTTTAGTCCTTGCTGTCATTTTGCTTGAGCTAGGGGTATCGCCTCTTCTTTTCACGATGTCATAGCAGTGATGTTGAGACATCTCTTTGTGCTTGTACAACAGCATTTGCTCTAGTTACTTAAGCCACAATAAAAAAAAAAAAAATACTGCTATACTTTTATACTGCTCTCTTTAAACAGTAGCTGTAAACTGTGACATATACACAGTAATACTTAACACAATTACTAGCACTGAGCAAGTTACTTATAAATCAATTAAAAGATGTTAAACAATAGTTTTTTCTGTCAGCGAGCTAAATTATACAATGTTAAAAAAACTTCATTTCCCATCGTTCATAGGGGTATAGCCCTGTCGTAAAGGACAACAAAAGTTTAGCCCATTTTTTTTAAGCGCTTTTATTTTTCTTTTATTCGATTACAAATTTGGCGTGGCGTTTTTTTACTTTTTCTTTTTCCTTCAAATTGTGCTATAGGTTGAGTTTAGTCGCAGTCTTGTTTTGATGAAGCAGCGCAAGACTGTTTATCTTTATTATTTCACATTAGGCTACTCATAGGGCTATTCACCTTAATAAATAAGGATCGGGTTTATTATATTTCGATTCCTTGTGTATGTAGCCTCGATGAATGAATTAGACAGATAAATCTTATCTACGAGAACAGATTATTTTTTGTTTTATATTGGTCGTGTAGACAAAGGATACAGGGTGACGGCATGTCCGCCCATCAATTTTTCCACTGACAGAGAAGTAGGTACTGCTGGTAAACACTCAATGGCATGGATAAGCATGCCGTCAACATCCCCTAAGTATATATTTATTTAATTTAGACCGGTAAATTACCTCATACTTGAGTAGCAGTGATTTTGCATCGCACCCGCATGGATGAAAACACTTTAAAGCTGTTAGTGAGGCTAACTCAGGAGGGAAAGTTAAGCCCTCTGAAGGAACAGATATCTTGTGGCGGCTCTGCGGCGGCACACACAGTCGGCAGCAAACACTTCGGCCGGTCAGGAGACACCCTGTTGCATTATGCTGCCAGACACGGACATTTGGGCATTGTGGAGTACCTCATAAAGCAGCTAGGTATGGACGTGGAGGTGTACAATAACGATTATAAGAGGCCGCTACACGAAGCTGCCTCAATGAGCCACAAGGAATGTGTCAGCTATCTGCTCCAGGAAGGTGCCAAGGTGGATAGTCTGAAGAAAGCTGACTGGTGAGAATAAACATCTGAACCCTAACAATCCGTTTAGGGTTCAAATCGAATTGTGGCCCCATGGTGGCCATCTCCCTTCGATAGCTCAGTTGGTAGAGCGGAGGACTGTAGTGGCTTTACGCTGATATCCTTAGGTCGCTGGTTCGAATCCGGCTCGAAGGAATCTTTTTAATCTGAAATAATTAAAAAAAACCCAACGTGAAATGATAGGGTTGTGTTCTTTTCTTTTTTCTTTTGTGTTTTCTTTTTTGTTTACACGTAAATAAGATACAAATGGTCTCTTTACTGTACTTGTGTACAAATCAATTGCAAATATTTAACTATATATATGTGTGTGTGTGTATGATTTTTTTCAGTTTTGCATCCAAAATATGGTATTCACAAATGTGAGTTGCAGCTTTAGTAGGCTTCACCTGGTCAGAAATTATGTCTGTGTTCTCTTTCAGGACTCCTCTTATGATGGCGTGCACACGGAGGAACCTCGAAGTTATTCAAGAGCTGTTGTATCATGGTGCTGACCCCAAACTACGGAACAAAGATGGCTGGAACTCCTTCCACATCGCATGCAGGGAGGGCGATCCGCTGGTCATAGAGCACCTGCTTCTTACTGCACCAGATGTCTGGAGTACGGAGAGCAAAACGTGCAGGACACCACTGCACACCGCAGGTGAAGCATCCGTATGTCCGCAGTTTTCACTTGACGCTGATAAGAATTTAAGCATTAAGTAACAAATTACCAATACCTTCTTTGTTCGTTATTCAGCAATGCACGGCTGCGAGGAGGTTGTTAGGATCTTATTGGAGAGGTAGGCTGTAATTTTGCATGGGGAATACCCCTGAAATAAATCACGGTGAATTATATATTTTAAGTTTTCCAGTTCACAATGGCTTTTGGTGTATACACCTCCAAAAGTTTTCTTATGTGACATGTCTGCTGGGCTCTCAAATTCCAGGTGTGGCTATACCCGAGACAGCACTGACAGCTGTGGAGTCACTCCTTTCATGGATGCTGTTAGAAATGGACACATCTCTGTGGCCAGGCTTCTTTTAGAGCAGCATCAGGTGAAACAAAATGTTACGAAGCAGCGATGTTTTAGAGCTGGTGTTTTCTGCGTACTGTTTTGACCAAACCTGTGTGTTGTAGGCATCTCCAGTGACAGCTGACGTACTTGGGGCTCAGCCAGTACACCAAGTTGCTGTCACCGGCCAGGAGGAGGCTCTGCGATTCCTGGTGCAGGACCTCAGTGTAGATGTGAATCAGAGCGCGACTGATATTCAGCTCACTGCCCTGCATTATGCTGCAAAGGTGAGATAAGTGATTTCCAATCTTGGAAACACTTTAGTGAGTACTTCTGTAGCTGTGCGGGAATTCTTAGTTTCAATTCTAAGTTTTTACATATCAGGTCCTAATAGAAAAAGGATTTCTAAAACAAATGGAGTCCATCATTTCACGATGACAAAGATTATTCACAAGCGGGAAACATTAAGGGAAGTTGATAGTCTTCCCAGAAGTGGACGTCACTGCAATATTAATTTCCCCCAAGATCAAATCCTCCAACACAACAAGTGCAGCTTATTTAAAGGTAGGCCCGGAAGAAAGCCTGTTCACTCTACAGGCCATTTATACATCAAGCTGACATCTGCTATCGAGCAATTGTTGTTGAGTCAATGTGTCAATGAGTCATTCTAATCGGCCGTGCAGTGAGGCCAATAAGTGCACGAGAAAAGAGGTAGCAGGGATGGCATGTCGTGCGCCCTCTAACTTAACATTATCCTCTCATTTGTCATATTAATTTATCCAAAACAAGCAATATGTTTTATCTATCAGTATCTTACAAGTGTTACAAAATCAGAAAAAAAAACATCACCGTCATACTTCTAGTGATTTGGTCTTGTTTTATATTATTTATATACATGTTTTTTCCTCTCATGATTCCTTTGTGAAAAACAGTATGTATGTAGGAAAAGGCATACGCGTGTTTTTTTGTGTTCAGTCATTGTTTACATATCTGTCCCCAGTTGTTGACATTGTGTGTGAACTAGTTAGAACACAATAAGAAAGGCTGAATCAGGTAGCTAAATAGGACAGGTAGCTATTATTTGATAATAAACTGGAGGGGTCTGCCAACATAGAAGCAGTGTACAGGAGGGGCCAGAGCCATCTCTTCTTCCTCAGACGGCTTTGGTCCTTCAGTGTTTGCAGTGACATGATGTGCATGTTTTGTCACACTGTCATTGAGAGTGCACTGTCCTATGCTGTTGTCTGCTGGGGGAGTTGCACTACAGACAAAAACTATAGGCACCTGGACAAATTGGTGGAAAAGGCCAGTTCTGTAGTAGGCAGAAGGCTAGACTCTCTCAGTGCTGTGGTGGAGCAACGGATGAGGAGGAAGTTATATTCTGTTTTGGAGAACAATAAACACCCCCTCCACAGCATCCTGGCAGGATAGAGGAGCAGCTGCAGTGAGAGGCTCATCTCAGTGTGCTGCAGGACTGAGAGGTTCAGGAGGTCCTTTGTCCCCACAGCCAAAAGGCTCTTTAACAGTGACTACATGTTTTTCTCAAATGTATTTATTTATGTATTGATTTATTATTATTATTGTTGTTATTGTTCTAATATACAATTGTTGTAAATATTAAAACATATATTTTCTAGTCTATTCTAAAACTAATAGATTAAATGCTAAAAAGCACAACTTGTGGACTTAATGAAGGGATGCTAGGGTTCATTGGATAGGTCTCAAAAGGGACAGTGCCCAGGAAGGATGGAAGGTTTTGTACTGTTTCTCATTTCTCATCTCATTTCCCTAATTTAAAACTACCCATCTCCTCGCTCCACTGTCCTGCTTGCAATCCAGATGTTTTTCACAGCAAAATAGATTTAAGAATGTTTCAAGTCCTAAATCGAATGCCAAAGAGAGAGGAGCGAGGACAGAGGGTGCTTGTCAGAGGAGCTACAAGAAAGGATACAGTTTATCCTTTGCAGAAGCTTTTTTGGTACCCACAGTGTCTGAAGGGGGTGTGGCACATCAATCCCACAAATATATTTACTTGCCAATGTAACAGAAATAATTAGATAAAGTTTTCATGTGTAACTAAACAAAGGTTAGATGATGCAGTTGTGTCACGTCGTATTTAGTTGGCTTCGGTTTAAAGTGATGCTTTGAAGCAAGGAAGTCTCATTTTGTTAGATTTTAATGCGTGTCAAATCGCGAAATGAGATTAAGGGATAGATTGATAGCAAATAAATTCCCTTCAAACATGTCTTATGACCCAGATGAAGTGTGAAATTACGCATTTCTTCGCTGGTATTTCCTCTTTCCCCATGCTTTTTTGGGGGATATTTTTGGCCTGCAACCCTTGAGCAGCGTTTGCAGACACCGGTCAATGACTGCGCACGGGTGTTAACACTAGAAACGAACGATTCAAATAGCCACATTGCATCATCAGTAATGTATCCTGAGGTCAACGAGTGTTTCATGTCTGTTAGAACATCATACACTCTTGTCCCAGCAACCCCTCTGGGGGGATCAGTCCTTTGGCTTGCATCACAGCAGCGGTTAACCACCGGGCCTAGGTCTCTCTGCGCCATCAACAGACTGTTTAAGTATTACTACTTACCTGAATAAGCTGCTTCTACTCGCTGTGAATGAATTCTTTTGTTTATTAATTGTTTAAATAATAATATATTTCAGGTCACTAAATGTATTTGTGATTGTAAAGAAAATCAGTAGATCTAATGATGTCCTATTTGTTGCTTCTCTGCGAGCTGATTGATGTAGGCTACATGTTTAGTTGTGTAAGAATGGGGAAACTGCGATACTGAGATTCCATTACAAGCACTCTCTCAGACCCAACGTGAGCACTGCAAAGCCTGGTGTGAACACACAGACTTAGTGCTGTCCACTTGGATTGGGTCACGCAGGACACATGATGATTCCAGGTCTGGATTGCCTAGTTAATTCAAGTTTTACGTCAAGTATTAATAAGTGACTGCTTTAGCTATATTTCATACTAGCAGTCAAGAGTAAATAAAACATTCTTAGCATTTCAGGAATAAAAAAAGTCAGGAAAAGCCACAGGGTTAGGGTCCCTCTTCTATGAGTGACAGGGTTAGAATTACATTTTGAAAATATTCCCCCTTAAATCATATTTTTCAGGAGGGACACACATCCATGATAAAAGCACTGCTGGAGCTGGGGGCAGATCTTGGTGTTCGAGATAAAAAGGGACGAACTGGTAAACAGTTTTTTCTTCTTTTTTTCCACATTAAAGTTATTGTCATTTGATTTTGCATTATTTTCCTCTGTGATATGTGTCACTGCGTTGATATTATTGCTCTGAAATTCTTGCTGTAGAGACGTTTAACTGCTGCAATTCTATCCGTATGGATGTTATGATTGATTTGAAAATCATAGACATTTAGAAAAATACTTGCTGGTGCTGCATTCAATGAATGGTAAAAAGTTTCTGAAATTTCCAACTTCTGATGATTCGCCAACATTATATCAAAGAGCTGTGTTGTAATAATATAAACCCACAATAAAAATGATGAATGACTAGTTGAATTTAGTTAAATATTATGATCATTATCCTCATTTGTAATTGACAGCACTGTAAACGATTCATTCAAAAAAGAGCTCATGAAAATTATTCAATTCTTAACTGCTAATCCCCTCCTTTTTTTTCTCTTGACCTGTCAGCTCTTCATATGGCTTGTATTGGGCAGCATGCAGAAACTGTCAGGATGCTACTGCTGCTCGGGCTCAAAGACTCTGAGGATGCATCTGGCACAACAGCACGACAGCTCGCCAGGAAACCAGGCGCAGTTCAAGCATTTGAATGTGGCCTGTCAGAAACATGAGACACAATACTGTCACGAATCTAAACACACTTATACATCTTGTCATTCATAACTAATTTGAATATAAGAAAAGAAATGACTGAAGCAAATCTGAGCAGCTTGTGTTGATTGCATCACAACTTTGGCTTGTTGCTCTGCATCTTTTCAGGAGATGTTGTACATTCAGGTTTAGACATGATTAAACATGCTGAAGATAAGCTCATCTTTATGTTCTGGCAGTATTTGGAGTGTCTATTGTCAGTGTGAACGTGTTTGAAATAAATCTTCTGGGAAAAAAAAACAAGTTTTCTCTTGAGTGGGTATAATGAGTTTGTGGTTCCTAAAGAAACAAGACGTCTACTTTTTGAAAAGGTCTGTTACTTGGCTGCCTGTATGGCTTAAAAGTAGTCATACACTGATGTGGGACATGAGTGGCCTACACAGAAGCCATTGTTTGTCACGGGATTTTACTTAACAGGTGTGTCAAGCTCAGTTCAGGAAAGCTATACAAATAATGCAACATATTTTCTTTTGACTTTCTCATAGAACAAATACTTGAACTTGACTTTCATAAACAAATATGACTGTTCTCCGCACAGAACAACAAAGAGCAAATGGTCATACATTGAAAAGCTAAAGGTATCAGTGTAAGTGATTATGAGTAAACTGAATTGCCAAGCGGCCACGTCATGTCGAACTGTATTTTTCGTATTGCGACTGTGAGTTTTAGAAATTATTAACTATTATTTTTCACACAGGTACTACGTTGCCAATCACACTCTGCGTCTCATCGATGACTGACAAGCTTAGAAGTCCCGCCCCCCAGAAGCGCCTGACGCTGAACCGCAGCCCCTTTCTCATTTCCAGCCCCACAGATCTCCATTTTCTTCTTTACCGACAGCCAGGAGCAGAAGACTAAAGATTTTGAAAAAATGAATGAAGAATACGACGTTATCGTTCTGGGCACTGGTCTGACGGTGAGAGGGCGTCAAACAGCGTGTAATCTGCAGCGTGGGAGTGATTTGCAACCTGTTACCAACGCAGTTAGCACTTGACAGTTTGGCTGAGATAACTGGGCCTAATAGGCTGGGCTAACGCTAAGTAGCTAGCTTAGCCGCTAACCGAGAGACAGGGACAACATGAAATGTAATGGAAACTTGAAATGGTATCGCTAACACCAGTGGCTAGCGCTGTGCTATCTGCTACTAGTGTCTGGAAAGATTAACGATACCAGTTCCAAAGTTACACAAGACGAGTTTAAGCCCTTTTGCATTTGCTGTTGTTAGTAATTGTTCTGTTGACTCTGTATTTAATGTACACAGTTACCTAGTAGCTTATCGGAAATAGAGGGCCAGTTTGGACAGCTTCTCACTCAAGATTATAAGGCGGATGATAAGTCCGCTAACGTTAGCCGACCTACTTTTAGCTAACTAATTAGCCGGCTAACGATGCAGTTGCGACTTGTCTTAGCTTCCTCGATCATTTTTTTACGTGGTGCTTGATAACAGGATTGACACAGTGTCACTTTGGTGTAATTTTAGCAAGCATCGCCGGCTAATTGAAAATAGCCACAACCCGAACGATCTCACCAAACTCAAGTATTCGGAAGTTTCCGCTTGAGCTTGTTAGTGTGGTGGACTCAACAATCAGCAATAAAATTAAGTCGTTTATAACTTTGGTATTGGTAAACGTCGTAGAGGTGGCGACATGCTTGCATTTTCGTTGTTAAACCAGAGATATTTTGAGAAAAATTTGACAGCTCATCCGAAATTGCCAAGTTATTTGGACTGTCTATAGCAAGAGGTTGACGACATGTACCTTGAAATTGCGTCGTTTAATCCTGCTCACTAAAAGGCACAGAAAAAAACCGATCTAGTTCAGTGTTTTGTGTGATTTGCTGAGCTTTTCTTGTTTTGTGTGGAGTGTGTTTATTCAAAGACCATCTTTGTCAACATTTACCATGCTATTTCTCAACGGTGAAAATTATAGTCTTGGAGGCCTCCTGACTTGCTGTCAGTTTTATGTGGCTGAAGCATATCATGGAAATCCCGTGATGGCTTTGTAGTCAGTGGCCAGCTTCATGTGTATTCTGAGGCGCTCCACGTCTTCAATCCGCAGAACCTCAGTCTACAATTTGAGTGGCTTTATTTAAGGAATCAACCCAGCCTTATTTGCTAAGTTTAGTGTGACTTTTTCTGGTCAAAACAAGAATAAACTGTTGATAAGTGCTCAGGGTCAGAGCAGACAGGTAGTGGGGCAAGAACAATTGAGCCGGATGAGCTTCATTTAAGATTTGGTGAACAGATTGTTGTTTAAACTCCCATTTGGGTGTGGTTCTGCCAAAACTAGAACTGAAAGTAGACTGCGAGTACAGCAGGCCAGCTCAATGAGCGCTTGTTTCCACCCAGCCAGAAAAGACTTGCACAGACTGTCGGTGTCATGTTATAGATTCATAGTTATAGTTCCTCATGTAAATGAGTGAATTCACCTATATCTGTCACTATCTGTTCCTCTTTTTGTTTGTTTGTCTGCTATCAACAGTCAATGCAAAATTGCAAGTGCACAATGCAATGTGCATTAAACACACACACACACAAAAGTTAACTGAATTAAATTTAGAAGTTTGTGGTTTCTACAAATAATGCTAATTTAGTATGCACAGTATATTCACTTATATTAGTATATTTGATAATACGTCAACCTGTTGTTGTTCTCTGTTGCTACATTGGTAGCAGTGTCAAAAATATGTGCAACAGTCTGAAATGTATTCTACTCTTATGTTTGTGTTGTTTGTCCTGTAGCTTTGACTTGCCGTCATGGCGGAGATATACATCATAAAGTTAATTAATTTTGTCCACTGTTGACACAGAGTGTGCTTGTTCTTTTATTTTTTTTTTTTTAGGGGGCATACTTTTTTTCTTTCTTATTTTATGCGTGTATGTGGGGGTGGGGGGGGGGGGGGGGTGATTCTATATTGTTCACACCCTACTTTTTAAAAGCTAATAATGTGGCGCTATAAATCATACAGGTTTTTTTTTTTGTTATGCTGTGGGGCTCCACATCTGAGAAATTGTTTGTCACAAGATATCAAACCGAATCCAAGTGCAATCTAGGTAATATGGTGCTTGTGTTGATCCCAGTTATGCAGCTCTCAGCCTTCGTATGTTGTTTTGACCGACACTTGTGCTTCTTGTGCATCCATCAGCAATGGACAAATTTTACAGTGGAGTAATGCGCTTATATATGGAAAAACATTTGAGTAACGAGTGATGAAAAGTAGGCAAGTCATATAAAAGTCAAATATGCCAAAGTATATTTTAAGATCATTCTTTCAGTTAGTATTGGGTGGTCATTGCATGCTATTTTATGAAGCTTTCAGCAGCTGATATCTTTCAATCAGCAGGACGAAATGGTGTTTTTGGAGGGGAAAACAAGACCATGCTTACCTCACCTACAATATAATGACTAAGAATTGCTGATGCTTGTAGAAGTCAGATTTGCTGATTCAATATAAGAGTATAATACACTGTAAAAAATATGCATTATGGACTTTAACCAAATCTAGCTCTGGATCTAGCACATTCCATTCCAATTGTATAAGCATGTCACATGTTTTGCATGTAGAACTTTAATCTGCTGGTCATTGTAGTTAACTTTCCAGTACAGTAAACTATATATGTTTTTATAATGTAGTACATGCAGTAATTGGTCGCATCACAATGTTACATATACTAATTACTATTTATCCCGCATTTACCAGTCAACCAGATATTTAGTTTCTAACCACAATACAAAGGAGCATTTCTAAGCCTATAAGTGGTTCCTTAAATGGTTAAATAAATTTTTTTTCTATATCTTTTAAGTTTTCATTTCTACCTTTTAAGAAATTTTCCAAGAAGGTAGTTTTGCATAATTTATCTAATCCAGCTTTACGGATTAAAATCCAATGTATGACTTGAAGATTTCACTGCCGTATAATCAAAGCTTGCAACCTTAATGGGTGTAATGCGTTAGCAATTTAACTCAGACATTGACCCTGCTTTCAGTGTGTTATATTGACTTTGTTTTCTGCCTGATTGCCGGCTGTATCCATGCGTTTCCCCCTCTGTCAGCATGGCAACTGCTATTTGGCTGAAAGAGTGATGAACAGGCTGCTTCTCACTCTCGTCAAAGCCTGCGTTTATGCAGGCAGCCGGCTGGCTTCAGTTGCATAGTGACACATTAGAACCTCTGAGACTGGTTCGTCACGAAAACTGCCAAGTTTAAACGCTTCGATTTGTGTGCCTTCAGATCAGTTGATATGAGCTCTGCAACATCACAAATTATTTTATGTGCCTATAACTTTTCTTTCTTATCACATCTATTTTGAAAAACAATTGTATTGAAATATTTGTAAGCTAATAATGTTACACTGGCAAATATGCAACGTTGAATTATCAGAATGCGTATATGATATAATATCTTTTCATTCCACCAGTCATAGGTTTCACTTCTATTCATAAACTGAATCTCTTAAAGCTTTTTTTTAATGTTAGTTACAGGTATAGCAGGACTGAGTTACACTGTCACCAAGATGTGTTGCCTGTGTGTGTGTTTATTTATATATATATATATGACACAGTTTAGTGACAGATTGTAGACCACTTCTCTCATAGTCCTATACTATACTTGATCCTAGGTAACATTTCAGTGACTGAAAGAGCCACAATGGCTTTTTATTTGTGACTGTTACATCATGTGGTGCAAAATGGTATAAATGTGTTGGAGTAGATGGTAGAACAAAGATCTTTTATTGAATTCTTACATACCAACCAACATTTTTGCAGTTACAACAATACTGAGCAAAATGACTTAGTCGTGATCATTCACTTGACTTTGATTCACTGTCTCAACTCAAGCCTCTTTTTAGTAGATGCTGAGTCCAGCCTAGTCTGACGGTGGAAAACATTGCATATAGGTTTCCCCCTGTATTTGGCTCAGGCGCTGTGAAGAAATGTTTGTGTTGCGCCTAATAATTGTAGGTAAAACCGTGCAGTGGAAAGTTTTGGACAAAGCTGTTGTTTATCTGATGCGACAGTTAGTTGGATTTATCTACAAAGCAGTTCAAATCAACGCACCCATACCTGTTTGTTTTCATGGGATTGTGTCGTTTATACATGTGATGTATGGAAAGTGATACATTAATACCACTTGATGTCTCCCCATGGTTATTGCCTTTCTTGCTATTTATGGAAAAGCCCCATGGGGTCAGGCCAGGCTTATTGATTGACTTATAAAGGATTGAATTAGAAAGAATTATTGCTACAGTCAGATAGGCTGGTCAAAATGTGGTTTGAATGTCCGTAAATTAACATACGTAATCAAGAATGGCAGGCGCATTTTGACTGGTATAATTATGGGAGACATGCAGTACTCATGAGTTGTCAGTGTTTTACCTGTTGTAAACAGCTGTCTGAGAGCTCTTAGTATGGAGATTCAGAAATGTCACCATCTAAAACTACAACCTCAAAATTTTCATTGAGATTTGAGCGAATGCTATATAATTGTGTATATATATATATAAAATTATAAAACTGTCACTTGCATCAGCCATGTTTCTAGTCTCCCATTTCCTCACCAGAAAAAATTCTGTTGTTCTCCATCACTGTATGTTCTGCTGCTAATGGATTGCATTGTCTTAATGGGACAATAGCGCTAACTGTTTATGGACTAACTTGAGGGTTGAAAAAGAGTGTTCTTATACCTTTATTCTAGTCTCTTGCTCTGATTTGTCATTGTCATGTGAGAAACCACGTGCCCCTCGTGTCCAACCCTCTTTTCAGTTGTAAAACTTGAACTGCAGTCTGCACTCACATGATATACATCATGTTTGCTTGATTTCTATAATGCTTGGGCTGTAATCATATTAAGGCCAAGGTTATGTTCGAATTCCAGACTGGCAAACCTGCAAATTTTCCTTCGCTACCAAGCCTCTGAGAGTTAAAGCCCAGTTGAAGCTGCCATCATTTCCCCTGCGCTGCACAAGCATGTCAAACATTATGCAGATTCTGGGTGTGTCACAACTAAATACTTTGAGCTGCCAGTATCTGGCTGTACTTTTCTGTTTCTGCTGTGGCTAAAACCATGTCCGATTTAGTTAAGTAAAAACTAGTCCTGCAATGAAGTCATTATGATTTGAGGATTTAAAGTTGTTTTTCCCTTCCAGTAACACATTTGACTAGACGTATATATGCATATAACATGAAAGCCACACATAAATGCATACACATGTGTGGCTCTCGTGTGGCTACGAGCTGAGAAAAGGGGACGTGATGTTTTGGAAATCATGATGGGGAAAGAAAAGACATCGGTATGCTGCTCATCTTGATCTTACTCACGTTATTTTTTTTCTTCTTCCCAACAGGAATGCATCTTATCAGGCATCATGTCAGTGAAGGGGAAGAAGGTTCTGCACATGGACCGTAACTCGTACTATGGAGCTGAGAGTGCTTCCATCACACCCCTTGAGGAGGTAAGTTGATGACTAGTAATTACATTGTATTTATGGGTTTTAGATCCATGTAAACTTCATTCAGGAAAGAACATTCATAGATTCACCTTTTAGCTACTTTTTTTTTTTTGTTGTTGTTGATGATTTTCTTAAAAAAACAAAAAACAACTGATTTACTTCCATCGACTGATTTAGTTCATTCTACAATTATGTACATTGCTTTCTGAAGTGCTTCTGTGTTGGAAGTTGATTTGGCTGTTGGCTATGGGTGAAGTCTGGTTCTGTGTCCACCTGCAGCTTTACAAGCGCTTCAACATTCCTGGTAGCCCTACTGAGTCAATGGGAAAAGGCCGGGATTGGAATGTGGACCTCATCCCCAAGTTCCTCATGGCTAATGGTATTCTATACTTCGTTACCTTGGATATCTCATACAGCTGTATTCTGTCATTTAAACATGCCATTAAGGAGCACACTTGCTAAATGCCCACTAAATATTTCTCAATTCCTTTTATTTGTGGATTTGTCGACTTAAAAGACAACAGGCTGAATATTCTCTTTAATTTACATTCACATTTAGAGATACAAGATAGTTTATTTATCCTCATAGGGTGAAATATACATGTTTGATTTTTGAGGACACTAATTTTTAGGTGTTTACGTCATGAATATCTGCCTATTTTTATTGTGAAAGTAATGCTTTTGTTTGCTTGTTGTTCCAGGTCAACTGGTCCGCATGCTGCTGATCACACAGGTGACTCGCTACCTAGATTTTAAGGTGATCGAAGGCAGTTACGTGTACAAGGGGGGGAAAATCTATAAAGTCCCCTCAACTGAGACTGAGGCTCTGGCATCGAGTAAGTTTAGGAAAAGTCCTTAACGTTTGATGTAGAATCTGTTTTTTTTTTTTTTTTTTTACTCGTCTAGTTGAGTGAGTTTTCTCAAAGTTCACATTCTCTGTCTCCTAAAGGCCTGATGGGGTTGTTTGAGAAACGGCGCTTCAGAAAGTTCTTGATCTTCATCTCCAACTTCGATGAGAACGACCCTAAGACCATGGAAGGCGTCGATCCCAACAAGACAACAATGAGGGCCATTTTCCAGAAGTTTAGCCTGGGCCAGGAGGTTATCGACTTCACCGGCCACTCCCTGGCACTCTACCGAACAGACGAGTCAGTAATCTTTGGAGTTCTGATGATGCACACGATATTGTTTTTATCGTGCTCATGTTTTTTTTTTTTTCGACTGTAAAATTCTCTTGCTTTCTTTCCACTCAGATACCTGGATCAACCCTGCATCCAAACGATACACAGGATAAAGCTTTACAGCGAGTCCCTAGCCAGATATGGCAAGAGCCCATACCTCTATCCACTGTATGGTCTGGGAGAACTGCCGCAAGGCTTTGCAAGGTAGGAGACCCCATCCCATTACAGACGTCTATTCGTAGGACGTGGACATGTGCAAGAGTATTAGCCAAGTGAAGGTCATAAATAACATGAAACTACTTGGTGTAGCTTTTTAAAATTAACATTACACAGTGCTGTGAGATTGGGAAACTCTTAGTTTTTTTTTTTTTTTTCTTCTTCCATAAAAGATGAAAGCTATACTGGGAACTTAGTATTTGTAAGCCTGCCTGTTAGAGTTGAACGTGGCCACCCTTCTCTGTGCTGCAGAGCAGTAGCGGTGTTCAGAAAGAGGAAGAGACCGTGGTCAGTCACAGAAAAAAGGGAATACATCAGTTAAATAAGATGTAATTTAACAATTGTTCCTCAGTGGTTAAGATCTGGCAGTAGAGCATGAATGTGTAATTATATGCAACTAAAATATCTGCATGAAAACCTTGACTCGTAAGAGATTGCAATTTGAACTAAAGGCTGTGGGTTTTTTTTTTTGTTATACATCAGTGTGCTGTCACTGGCTGAGTCTACAAACTAAAGTTCTGCATTTGATCTCAGCTGTCTTCGATTTAATGTTTTAATCACTTTCGACAGAGAAAATTGTCTAGGTGTTAAGCTTTGAGTTTCTTCTGTAAATTCCTGGTTGAATCGAACTCGACTTAATTTGTCGCCTCCATCATTGTGGTTACAGCATGCGAAGTACTGGAGCTGGTATCACACTGGGATCTAATGTTGTGAAGGGCAGCTGGAAGTGGTTATGGCTGGAAGCCAGAGGGTGCAGCGAAGATTAACTGAGTCAAACAAACATTCCCAAACAGACTTTTCCAAGTACTGATTTAGAAAAAAATCTAATTCAACAGTTGAACACTTTTCCCACTATCACGCTTCTGTAGTCAGTCCAAGCCTACAAAGCAACCAGTTTCACCTTCTGAAAAAAATATAAAGCTTATATTAAAAATATATTAGCTTTATCTTTATAGTTTTTTTCTTTCAATCAAAACCTTTTAGATTTACACTCTTTACACTCACATTTTGCTCAGAGCTGCTGGTAGGTGGCTTCTCTGAGACCGGGCTCTCTGTGACCATTTGTCAAGGGAACCTATCTTGCTGTTAAGCCGATAATTTCATGAAACCCTAAAGTGGTTTTAACTTTAAGTGTTTCTGCGAAAAAAAACTTTCAGGAGTCAACAGTTTTCCTCTTTATCTACGTTGAATTAGGTGATGTCTTACATTGCAGAATTTAATTCTGGGCCGATTACTTTGCTTTGTTAGCGTAGCTTGTAGTGAAAAGGGTATGGACAAAGAACATCCGAAGGTGTCCTGAACTGTCCAGTGTTGTCAGGTATCGGGACGTTGGCAATAGATACTTTGGGCCCTGTGCGTTGTTGAGTCTTTGTGGATTGGGCTTGCTTCCCACAGATGCTATCAAATCTTATCAGATTGGTATTTGGGGAGTTTGGAGGCTGGGTGAAAATCTCACTCTTTAAACCCTTTCTGGGCTTTTTTGTGGCTTGCTATTGCCAGTATTGGAGCTGTGGCCGGTGTACAGAAATGTTTAGATAGGTGGCAAAAGTGAAACAAACATTCCTGCAAATGCCAGGATGCCGGTTTGTCCTGCATAAAAAATTGTTGCAACCAGATGAACATTGTTACTCATGTTGCTTGTCAGTGGTTGTAATGTTGTGGGTTGTATTTCTTGTGCTGCTTTCTTATTATTATTGTTATTCACATCGTGTTATTATTACAAGATTATTATTATTAGAGTAATGATAATGTACCACATGTACCGTATTTTGCACACTATAAGGCTCACCTGATTATAAGGCGCACCCTCAATTATGGGGTCCATTTCTGTTCTTGACCCATACATAAGGCGCACCTGATTATAAGACGTACGTATTACCAAATGTTCTCTGATTGGTTTATCGCTGCCAGCACACATAGTGTATGTATTACGTCCCTGTGTCAGCGGGAAATGGTCCGACGGTCAAGGACAACATGGTCGGTTGTTTTTACACTTATAAACTGCACATTGGTCTGCATCACCCATTTCAGACTGAAGAACAGGCACTCACTGGGACATGGGCTAAAGCATTAATGATGACATGATTCAGTCGCTAAGTACGAGCTCGATACAATCTTCGCCCCATTCAGAGTGAATGGCTGGGATCCGCCTGACCCTGGATTCACACCGAACGCAAAGCGAGCGACGGAAGTGGCCAGTTGCCATTCTTTTCCAATGTACAGAGCAAAGAGGCGCGGCAAAAGTGAACGTGGCGGTGAGCGGCGAGTGATGCGGAGGGGGCTTAATGCCCCGATGAATGCTCGGCGCTCCCCGCGGTAACTTCAAAATGGCGGTATCCGTGACAGATTTTGGATTATATGGCGCACGGCCGTTTTTTGTGAAAATTTAAGGCTTTTAGGTGCGCCTTATGGTGCGGAAAATACGGTCATTTAAAATATAACAACCAACGCAAAAGGGAAAAAAGAAACAAAAAAAAAAACAATTGAAACTCTTTTGAAGACTAAGGCTTCTTGTTGAAATAGAACAACATAAAGATATGTGTAACTCGCATAATTCCACCACCAGAGTCTCATTTAAGGCAACAAATGTGAAGTGGGTATTTGTTTTGTTGTAAAATGTGTTGAATTGTGATTCTATTCCAGGCTGAGCGCCATCTATGGTGGGACGTACATGTTGAACAAGCCCATAGAGGAAATCGTGATGGAGAACGGGAAGGTGGTGGGAGTCAAGTCCGAGGGAGAGGTGAGCACGCTGGACTGAACGAAATTGTCTGTTTAGATTGAGAAAAAATGAAGAAACTCGTAATCCTGTTTTACAAAGCGAAAAGGCTCTGCTTACTAACTTGTCAAATCGCAGTTAGGTCATCCACAATCTGTGCCGTGTTCATCCCACATTTATAATCTATGAATCCAGTTGTGGTGATGGGGAAATATCAAGATAATCAGTTCTGACTTCAAGTGAATGCCTCGTGATCTTAAATCCAGATGCATGGAATAAGAATTGGAAAGTGTTACTTTGGGCATTCTAATTTTACTCAGAAGCTGTGCCGTTTGAGTGATTTGTCCTTGTTCTTGATGAGTTACCATGCCAACAGATGAGGTTGTTTTTCTTTGAAACAGGAGCAACTAATTTATTTTTCAAAAACCAAACTTTTTTTTCCCTGAAACAAGACCCCAAATTCTTGACGAGTAGAAAGAGAAACGCTGTGAATGTTGGGCACGAGCAAGATGGAGAAAGGGGTGGAGGAAGTTTAAATTATGGGATCCCACCATCCTCATGCAGAATGTCAGATTGTTGGCAAATAAAATGGATGAGATTGGAGTGGTCATGACGGCACGGCAGGAAAAAGTAACCTATACTACTCTAGTAGTGGCAAGATATCTTACCCAGCACTGCTGCTGATACTGTTTGACGTCATCAGCTCGGTTGTTGCCAGGTTACAAACGCAACATCACAATGCATTATTGACCAGCTTACGAATGGAGCACAGTTTAAGTGACTGAAAGATTGTGGGTCTGAGAAGGTGTTTGCCAGTTTACTCACCAGTTCTTTAACTCAGTAAACCTCAGACTTGCATTACATTGAGAGTCCCATCATCACCAGAAATATTCAGATGTCTACAGTTATGTGATGCATCGGTGATGGTCGTCCCTGCTCACAACAATAACTGCACAATACTTAGATTTTTCATGCTGCTAAATAAGTTCCCTTTTTGGGATTATTAAAATATGATTCAATCTGGACTATGAATGTATTTTTGTTTAATTCAGTGCGTCTCTAGTATTAGAAAAGGAAAAATCTAAATTTCCCCCAATCACCCTTTGTTTTTTTTTTTTAACTCCTCGGCTGTGTTTTTCCACCACAGATTGCAAGGTGCAAACAGCTCATCTGTGACCCCAGCTACATTATGAATAGCGTCAGCAAAGCGGGTCAGGTGATCAGAGTCATCTGCATTTTGAGTCACCCCATCGCCAACACCGGTGACATCAATTCATGCCAGATCATCATCCCCCAGAATCAGGTCAACAGGAAGCATGGTGAGTGCATACTTGAAAAGATTGTTACCTGTTAGGTTTAGTCAAGTAAGCCTGTAGTAGAATTTTGGTCTAAATGTATTTTCATCATAGTTTAAAATGGAGCAGTACACAACCAATAATAAACCACAATACTTTTAGAATATTTAAACATGGAACATCAAAAGGTTTTAAAAGAAAAGAACAATTAATATTTCACTGTCAAATAGCCTGAAATTAAATGTAAATTTTTTTTTCCCCCTCATTTTCAGACATCTACGTTTGTATGATTTCATTTGCGCACAATGTGGCAGCACAAGGTAAATATATTGCCATTGTCAGCACCACAGTGGAGACAAACGACCCAGAGAAAGAGATCAAGCCGGCTCTGGATCTACTTGAGCCCATCGAGCAGAAGTTCGTCAGCGTTAGCGACCAATATGTACCGACTGACATGGGCACTGAAAGCCAGGTATAATCAAACATCGATAGACCATACTAGTGGTGGTGTATTTTGTAGAATATTTGCAAGAAACTGAAATTTAACATAATTGACCAGGTTCTGTTTTTATCTACCCTTTTGTTTACGTTTTTTTTTTTTTTTTACATTTTGCTTCTCTGGAATCAGCTCAGGAGTCAAACTTAGACCCATTAGCTTAAACCCTTTTGATGATATCAGACACCCACAGTTCCAGTTGAATTTCGAACCCTTTGTCATCATTTCTGTTTTGAAAAACTGCACCGCAGTAAACCTAACTGAAACGGTCAGGTTAAGATTCAAGCAATGAATTTGTAATTCATGTTTATATCACCATAAGAGTGTTCTTCTGACACTTAATAGTATTTGCTGACATGGCATGGAATTAGTGAAAGCTCAGCACAGCCCCAGGACAGGAAACACTGCAGAATGATTTCCTCTTCAACAGATTAAGATCTGTTCCATTTTAGCACAGGTACAGATACACTCTAACCTGATGTTGGGTCAGGGTTTAAAAAAATATGTACTGAAAATTACTCAGTGCACACTTTTTGCCCCTCCAGATCTTTATCTCCCGCACATACGATGCCACAACTCACTTTGAGACCACCTGTGATGACATCAAGGACATCTACAGGAGGATGACTGGCTCCGACTTCGACTTTGCTGAGATGGAGCGCAAGAAGCAGGACATCTTTGGTGACGCTGCAGAGTAGAGGCGCCGCATCTGCAACACTCCTGATTATCAAAGACGACGACAGTGGAAATCTTACATAAAATAGAAAACCTACAAAAATATGTACACATACGTGGGCTTAACGGATATCCAAGTATAGTGTTTGCCCATTGAGGAAGTTCATGATATATAGAGAGATATGATATAGTATTGTTGGATAGGGTTCAGGGAGGGAACAATGCTTTTCCAGATCACATTCAAGTGGATGTTGCACTAAACACTGGTTATGCCTAGAAGACAGTCAATACCTTACATTTTTGTGAGTCATCATGTTAAGATGATGCTTAGCCCAAAGATGCCAAATTAAATGATAATTCATAATCAGAAATATCTTACAGAAAGTATCTGTTGGGAGGGTGGGGAGGGTTGTCCAATTGTGTCCTGTCAGTGTGTAAAAGGTTCTGTAAAATATCTACAAATACAATATTTTTTGTTTCTGCAGGTATGCGTTTTTCATGTTGGGTCGAGAGAGGCGGTTTGGCTTTGTCCTTGGGTATTAAATCATGTAACTGAGTGTTCCTCGTGGGGTGTGATAATTTGAGAAAAGACAGGCCACCAACAGTAGATAACTCTGAGACTCCGCCAACACATCATATAGTCAGATTTTGTGAAATAAATGGTTTAGTTTGTCTGCTTGGCATTTTCATATAAATATTTTTTACCCTTTCTTGTTTAATCCATATACTGCCAAGACGATATTACTGTAAGCCGAGCCACAGTGGTAAATATTGTCAAGGATAAACGACCTGAACCTGTTCTCAATAGCTTGAGCTACTACAATGCATCAGAGGAAATATATTAGTTCCTGTATTATGCAAAATGAGGAAGACCCAAGCATAAACAGCAGATGGCGAGTGTGGTTCATAATAATTGCTTAAGAAGGACCAAATATGTACTGCAGCAGTATTGAACTGATGAGAGCCCTGTCATACTGGTTTTGAACAACTGTAAGAAAGAAGATAAAAACTTACTGGGCTCAAATGATTTCTGTACTGCAAAGTTAAAAAAAGAAAAAAAAAAGAAAAAATCTTCCAATAACCGATGGTGTTTGATTGGTTTTTGAGCATGGCAGTTTTTAGAGTAGCACATGTAGTTTTTTGTTGTTTTTCTCCAATCATAAAGTAATGTTTCCTTGCAGTAGATATGCTTATTATGACCAAACATACATTCTCTATATGCTAATGTATAATTATTGTGTGATATGGGACCTAACACAAGCACATATTTTTACTGTGAGCTTAAATGTAATACAGAAACGCCACGATCAACGCACATCGAATATCCTCTTAGAGGACTACAATTCCCACATTTCGCTGCTCCGTCGAAACTCAAAACAAGTGCACTGGTAGAAATCCTGTAAACTGCATCTTGAATACATAAACTGTAAGGACCTATGTAGTTCGTGTCCGAGACGTTTGTCATGGAGGTGACAGCAGCTCGCCGTTCGTTTCTTTGCGATATCGGTAAGCACTGGCAGTTTATGAACTGTTTATAAGCTGCAAATGTCAGCTAGCTGCTTGAGAACGTTAAAAATGCTGATTCGTGTCATATTAACTCGTGCCCAGCGCGTGGCATGAAGAGCTTACAGGTTAAGTGACACGTTAAGTAAAGCTGCATTAGAGCACGAGAAACAACTCCACAGCTTTTAAGGTGTCGAGGTAAAATAATAGCTAACTTGCTAATTTTATTTGCTTGTTTTATTTGTGCTGCCTCACAACTGGAAATTTGGTTGGTCAAGTTTTTGTATTTTACGTAATGGACTGACATAGAATATGACAAATTGCTGAAGTGAAATTCAGAAATGTTATTCTTTTTAAAAAATGCTTTGAAATAATGTGCAACTTTTACTTTTATTATGTCGTTTTTACATAAGCAGAGAGAAAATGAGGTATAGATGAGGGCTGTCCTGGGTCGTTGGATAAAACATCAAGAACTGAATTTCCCATTCTGCACCACACAATTTTGAAAAAAAAGGGACAAGAATGCGAGGAATAATTTGTCGAAAAATAATGTCTTTAAAAACGATGAACCATGCAGTGATATGATCCAAAAAGAAAAGCTTTATGATGGTGCAGCTCCACAGCAAAGATGGTCTATTGGACCTGTCAAGGTAGTATGCTCACAAAGCTGAACTTTATGGAAGAGGGGGAAAAAAAAGCCAAGAAAGCACATTAGTAGTCACTATAATCATGTCAATATAGATTTGTTAGATTTACCAACCATGTGGAACATAGTACTCTGGTCTGAAGAGACCAACACTCCACACCTCGCATAATCCCAAGCAAATTGTGTTCATCAAATGATCCAAAACAATAGAAATATTAGTTTTTATTTAAGTATCATTGTAATATACTTACTGGGAGGTTTAAAGGAACTGAGGTGCCATCAATGCTTTTTTAAAAGTTGTTTAATCTGCGCTTTTACGGATATGAGTGCAGCAGTAAGCATTGCGTTAATGTGTTTGTATATGCAAGGTTTCTGGGCAGACAGGACTGCCCTGCATGAGGCAGCATCCCATGGCAGGGCTCTACAATTGAAGCAACTCATCGAAAATGGAGCATCTGTTAACATGGTGACTGTGGATAACATAACTCCACTCCATGAAGCCTGCCTACAGGCTCATCCAAACTGCGCCAGGCTGCTGTTGGAGGCTGGAGCTCAGGTGAGTTGAAGTTCCACAGGAGATCAAATATTACATGCACAGTTGAGGATAAAATATTGTAAAATGCTCTCTTTAATTGCATTAGGACACGAAGACAGGTTGAAAGTGATGTAGTCAAATATGGAATAAGCGTTTATGAATTAGAATTTGTGTATTTATCTATATTTTTTCATAGAAAAAAGAGATTTTGCAGGTGTTAACATTGTGGTATTGGTAAGTATGGTTTGTCTGGTTCTTGCAGGTAGATATACGAACTATCCATGGCAGCACTCCCCTTTGTAGTGCTTGTGCTTCTGGTAGCCTAGAGTGTGCCAAGCTGCTGTTAGAGTATGGAGCCAAAGTGAACCCATCTCTCACAGCTCTCACTGCGACACCTCTTCACGAGGCCTGCATAAAAGGTAAACCCTGAGGGAAATAAGACTTAGAGGAATTATACTTTTGTACCTTTTTTATTGTTAGTGAGATTTAACATTCCTCTTAGGAAATGTTGAAGTTGTGAGGTTGATGATAGCCAGCGGTGCTAAGCTGGAGGCATTTGACGTCCACTTTGGTCCTCCGCTTCACATAGCCTGCGCTAAAGGACAAGTGGATTGTGTCAAGGAGCTACTAAGGGCAGGTCAGTAAGAAAAAATATACATCAAAAAGTGTAAAAGGCAAAAATGTCTTTAAAAAAACCTTTCTTCTTCTTGTTTGGAGAACGTGAGTCTAAACGACGGCGAATAATAAAACGTCTAGGTCACAAAATGAACCCATGGGTGCAAGATTTAATGTCAGCTGCCACAGTACTGCGGGAGCAGTTTATTTATTTTTTGTTAACTGCATTTAGTGTTTTGTTTAGGCTACTTGAGATGTTTGTCTGCTATTACCTATTTAGTTAGGTTTTCATAGAAATATGGGCCAGTTGTGGCTTCATACACCCATAAGAATATTGGCAGGTATGTACCTGGGTGGGCGTATGTTTTGTTTTGTTTTTGTTTTTACCAGAGCAAGAGAAGTCGCAGGAAATGTTTGGAGAAAGTTTGTTCTTCGTTTGCTTGCAATGGATAAATTAACCATCAAAACCTACTGCAATTGTTTGGACAGTGGATTTATTTTGGCTGCGTACAGACTGTGCCCATGGTGCATCTGTGGCTCTTTTAGAATACATTTTAAGAATGGTCACAACAAGTACTGTAGTATGGTTGAATTAACATAATTGTCAGTGGCATAATAGTTATTTATTTCTTTTTTTCAACAGTCACAATTTCGAAATCATGGATGTAAACTCTTTTCAACTTACAGGTGCCAATGTGAATTCAATGAAGTTCCACGAGACTGCTTTGCACCATGCAGCTCGAGCCCAAATGGTGGACCTGATCGAGATGCTGGTGGAATTTGGAGCCAACGTGTTTGTCAGTGATAACCTTGGAAAAAAGCCTGTAGACTACACAACACCCGCATCTCCCTCTTACTCCTGCCTCCAGTTTTTTGAAAGTAACTTCCTCCATTGGTCCTCTTTCAGTCAGAGAAGACAGCCATTTTATGAAGCCCTAGCACTGAGTTACCTTTTATCTGTTCTGCTTTTGAAACACTGTAAGTAAGACTATGAAAACCTCTTGTTGTTGACAGGTAATCCGCTGAGCCTGCAGCAGCTTTGCAGGATTGCTGTGAGGATGATGCTGGGAACCAAGGCATCAGAGGTCATAGCTCAGCTCTGTATATCCCACCGCATCCACAGCTATCTTCAGTACTGTGATCATCCCACACCACTGCAAAGTGGCTTGTGAATTATGTTTGATTTTAAATAGAAAAGTTCCCAAAATTAGCATAACGGATAACACATTATCTTATAAATGTTGAAATATTTCATCCTCCATATTTAAGTCAAACTATTGTCTTTTTTTGTTGATTGTGTTTTATTATTCATTATTTCTTAATAATAAATACGTGCATTAATCAATACTAGGGGTTGCTGTGCAATGACAATAAATGTATTTGATATTTTTTGTGCTCTACATTAAATGATAATCGACCGGTCATAAAAACTAGAAGTTCCAGCATACACCACGGGTTGTAGCTGCATCACGTGACTCGTGCAGCATGCAGGCGGTGAGGAAGCGGCTGTTTACAAACAACAGGCATTTCGCTGACACCACTAATTCTGTGACAGGAGAAAGGACGGAGGATGGAGTTTGACAATTCTCAATCATATTACTTTGGAGATATCGGTGAGTAGAAGACACAGGGCATGGTTGGTGAGACTATCGCGTTTTCTAAACTTGACCCAGTTTGACGTCAGTATATTTGACAGGAGCGCAAGCACGCTAGCTAACAGATTAGCTAAGCACTGTTTGCAGCTGGCTAGTAACTTAATGTTGTCATGCCAGTACGGAAGGTTAATTTGTATGAATTTGAACACAACACGGTAACGTTATGAAATGATAGTAAATATTTCTAGTGTTGGCATATAAAGTCTATACACAGTACAGTATCTTTGCGTGATAAATATGTATTATTCAAAGATTAAGCAGTAACTGTGGCCTTTAACTGGGTTACTACCTCTCCGATTCCCACCCACTTTTTTTCCCCTCTGAAGTTTAATTGACAGATTTATTTAAATATTTGACTATAGTATTTTACAACGAAAACTTTCCTCTGCAAACCAATACCTAATAATACCTAATATAACTTTATACTTATCCAATTTCATAAACATTTATTGATTGTTTTCTTTTGGAATGTTGGGACTTTGGAATACATGGATAGTAAGTACTTCAAATATCTACATGGATGCATGTACTTTGGTTTATTGCCCTCTAGGCTGCTGGGCTGAGAGAACAGAGGTACACAAGGCAGCGTCCCTTGGTCAGGTTTCTCAGTTGCAAGACCTCATCCAGAGTGGGGCTTCAGTTAATATGGTGGCCGTGGACTCAATCACACCTCTGCATGAGGCCTGTTTGCGTGGACAGGCCGAGTGTGTGCAGCTGCTGCTGGAAGCTGGAGCCCAGGTGATCACGCCTGCCATGCTAAGGTTTTACATTTATCAAAAAGGGGTTATATTTTCTTTGCTCCTTTAAAGTGTTCACAACATCCAAATGGTTGATTAATAATTAACAATCTATTAAGTTTTAACTGAAGATACAGATCTATTATTTATTCTTATTGTTAATTTGTGCATTGTAATTTTTTGTATATACTATTCTTATCTTTTATCTGTCTTTTAGTTTATGCATTGTGACTACCCTATTACTTACTGCAGAGACAACATAATCTCAAAACAGTTTCCCTTGCAGGATGAGTAAAGTATTTCATCTAGCTATCCATCTAATCACTAGTTATTTATAACAAATAAAATTCACAAACTGGATTTTCTTTTGAAGTCATTACCAAAAATGGGCATCATAAATGTTCAAAGGAGAAAATACAGGTGGACAGTGGTGGAAGTTTGTCAGAATATTTCATCCCAAATCCTGTGATGCGTCTCAGGTTGATGCGAGGAATGTGGACGGCAGCACACCGCTGTGCGATGCCTGCTCAGCTGGTAGTTTAGAGTGTGTGAAGCTATTGCTAGGGCATGGT